>NW_023425405.1:21849024-23114024 GCF_014108245.1 Pipistrellus kuhlii | reverse complement strand
TCATAAGAGGCCCTGTCTAAGCCTAGCTGGTTTGGTTCAGTGGATAGAGTGTCATCCTAAGGACTGAAGCGTCCTGGGTTCAATTCCAGTCAAGGGCACATGCCCAGGTTATGGGCTCCATCCCCAGTAGGGTGCATGCAGAAGGCAGTCAATCAAGGATTCTCCTTTATTATTGATGTTTCTATCTCTTTCTCCCTCTCCATTCCTTTCTGAAATCAATATAAATATATTTTTTTTTAAAAAGAGACTCTGTCCAAATTCTACATCTCCTATGAAAAATTTTCTGCCACGTTTCCCCCCCACCTTGATCTTTACTATACCAGCATGCAGCCTATACTTTACAATATAGTTCTTACATTTTTTCCTGAAACATACCTAAACTTCACCATTGGGAAAATAACTGTATCAATTGCTGCCTGCGAGATTTGAAAGAAAGAAATTGGTGCCTAGCATTTCCTTTTGAGAACGTCTTAAAATCCATTCTATTCCCCCATTGAAAATTTATGGGGGAAGTGGGAAGCAACAAAAATTGACTAGCAGAAGAATGATTTCCAGGTGGACCTGCTATTTGGTTATTTTCTTTGGAGAGACTGAACAAGAAGTGATTAAATCAGGAAAGTCCAGGTATTATCACACTTCCTAATTTTATTTTATTTTATAATTTCTTTATTGATTATGGTATCATATAATTGTCCTCATCCCCCCATTCCCATCCCAAACCCCTCCCCACGTATGCCCATCCCCCATTGTTCATGACCACTGGCTTATATACATGCACAAAAGTCCTTTGGTTGATCTCTCCCTTTTGCCCCCACCTTTCCTTTGAGGTTTGACAGTCTGATCGCTGCTTCTCTGTCTCCAGGTCTGTTTCTGTTCATCAATTTATGTTATTATTTCCCTTAGATGCGTTAGATCATGTGATACAAGAAATTCCCTTATAAGAACCGAAACTGAGACAAGCCATAATGGTTATGCTGAGAGGCAAATGAATCAGTCTGTAGTGAGTTCCTTTCTGGGCCAACAGTTCTTTTGAGTCCCAATTTCAATGTCAAACAGTTCCTTCTGTGTACATGTCAGCCAAGGTATTTCAGATCTGATTGGTGGACAAACTTCCTAATTTAAAAGTATACTATAAAAATAGTCACCATATAGAGACTTAGCTCACCACATATAGGATATTGAAAGACTCAGAGTCCTGGCATTGCTCTGTCGGTTTCCCATCTATTGGACTCTGATGATTAGAGTGAACCACGGGAGGGATTTTTCTCTACATCAGAAGCCATATGGAATGTAGTCACTGAAGCCAGATGCTGCTTCTGCTGCTTAGCATCGAGAGACCTGCCTGAGGCACATGTAAGCACTACAGAGTGAAGTCAAAAACACCTGACATCACCTATCTCCTGATTTTTCCTCAGGCTGATTGTCAACATTTATCTATTTGTAAGTAGTGATGATTGAAAGGTTTATCTTCAGGATTACCAACATTGTTTATTGTTCTTTGTGGAGGTATAAATCTGTGAATTTTAGGTAAACCAGTTCATCCTTTAAAAAAAAAAAAAATTAAAAAAAAAATATATATATATATATATATATATATATATATATATATATATATATATATATATATATATTACAGAGAGGAAGAGAGAGGGATAGAGAGTTTAAAACATCAATGAGAGAGAAACATTGACCAGCTACCTCCTGCACATCCCCTACCAGGGATGTGCCCGCAACCAAGGTACATGCCCTTGACTGGAATTGAACCTGGGACCTTTCAGTCCACAGGCCGACATTCTATCCACTGAGCCAAACCAGTTTCGGCGAAACCAATCCATCCTTAAGAAATGATATTCCATTTCCATTGATTCCTAATATATGGTTTCCGGAGTGAAATAAAGCTTAGCCCCAGGAGCAACCAGAGAGCAATGAAAATAAAAACCAGACCATGGTTAGCATGGAGCACTTAAAGTATGGTTGATTAATTTTTCTGGTTT
This sequence comes from Pipistrellus kuhlii, assembly GCF_014108245.1. Lineage (NCBI taxonomy): Eukaryota > Metazoa > Chordata > Mammalia > Chiroptera > Vespertilionidae > Pipistrellus > Pipistrellus kuhlii. The sequence continues at coordinate 23,112,030 of NW_023425405.1, read as the reverse complement.
TAGCAACACATATATTTGGTCATTTCTTTAAACACTTTTCTGGCCTACCAGGTAAGTGTTAGCCTTGAGTTTTCAAAATTACAAAAATTACTATCACGATTACCCCATCACTAATTTATCTCTTTAATGATCTTTAAATGAATTCATCTTATATTTTGTTCAGCTCTTCTGAGTGCCTTCAAATTAGAGAAGGGTAGCTGGTCTGATGTAGTGAGAACTGCCATCCCCCAAATGTCACATTTACTTTTAATTTTTGCAAATTCTGGGTTGTGGGTTGTCATTAAAACTCTCAAAGATTTGTTTTCACAATCCCTTTCTCCTTTTGCCTTATTAGTTCCACCATAGAAACAAAAAGGTATGTGGTTAACCACAGCCCTCAGAGTTCAAACAATCCTCTTTGTACAAAGATTATTTCCCAGTAAAAATAATCAATTATTATCACAGGAGGCAGCCACACACTTTTTCAGTATGATCAATTATTTCCTACCTTCCCCTTTGCTGTGAGCAAGCATTTCATGATTTTTCTCTCCAGATAAATATGGACTGAAGTACTGAAGGTCCATAAGTTACCCAATATCCCTCTTCATACATATTGACATTTAAAAAATATATTTACCAATTATGGAACATCTTATAATTAAATACTGAGGGCAGCTCTGAACTCTGAAATAATCAGGTTCCAAGATAAACCCAGAATATGATGATAACATTTGGCTCTCAAATGTAGGGCAGTTCTTCCATGCCACCTGCACATTGCTCCTTATTTTTTCAATTTCCCTAGAAGACATAGGGTACAATGCCAGTTGAATAATAAAGTTTAGTCTCTTTTGAAACCCCTTAAAATGAATGCCATTTTCTCTTATTACTAACAGAGCATTTCATGATGCCTCTGAAAAAATAGGCAAAAGTGAGCAAGCCACTCAAGCAAGAGTTTGATTTTCTTCCTGATTTTCAAACCTCCACCAGGGTTTTTTTTATGGCCACTTTCCTAGCCTCTGACCATTTGATCCAAAGCCTATGACACATGTTTTTGGTTTTTAAGTGTCACTCATTTTGGTGGATATGTAATTAGTTTTCAATTGTGTATAATATTACACCAAAATGTAGTGCCCTATGACAAAAGTATTCTAATTTTTTGCTTGTGATGGTCTGGTTGCTGGCTGGTCTGACATTATTTCACTCATAGAGTTCTAGTCATTTAGACATCTAGCTGATTCACTGGGGCTGTGTGGTTTGTCATGGCCACCTTCACGAAAGTGTCAGTGGGTGCTGGCTGTTGGCTGAGCTACAATGTGGGAATATTAGTCTTAGTAATGGTGCCAATCACAAATCTCTTAAAACCGAGACTTAAAATTTTTTTTCTCATTCATGCATCCATGTTTCTCTCTCTTTCCCTCTTCCTTGCGCGCGCTCTCTCTCTCTCTCTCTCTCTCTCTCTCTCTCTCTCTCTCTCTCTCTCTCTCTCTCTCTCTCTCTCTCTCTCTCTCTTCCTCTCTCTTGATCAGAATTCTTGAGCAGTTCTCACTTATAGAGCAAGATATTCTAAGAATTTCCAGGCTTTTGTGGTGGTTTTTAAATTATTTGCTTCCTTCTATTCAATTTTACTATTATATCAATATTAGAGACCTGGTGCATGAAATTTGTGGACAGGGGGGGATTGTCCCTCAGCTCAGCCTGCACCCTCTCCAATCTGGGCCATCCCTCTTACAATTCAGTACTGCCGGCTCCCACTGCTTGCCAGTCTGTCTGCCTGATCACTTTCTAACCACTCCCCTACCAGTCTGATTGATGCCTAACTGCTCCCCTGCCAGTCCAATTGCCCCTAACTGTCCTCCCCTGCAGGCATAGTCCCCCCCAACTTCCTTTTCTACAGGCTGGTCCCCCGCAACTGCCCTCCCCAGCAAGCCTGGTTCCCACAACTGCCTTCCCCTGCTGGACATCTTGTAGCAGCCATTTTGTAGCAGCCATCTTGTGTCCACATGGGGGTAGCCAATTTTGACCACATGGGGTGGCCATCTTATGTGTTGGAGTGATGGTAAATTTGCATATTACTTCTTTATTTTATAGAATTATATAGGATATATCTTTACTTCCAGGTTTTATCATCTCATATGTTTTTATATATATGGCATATTCATTTCTGAATTTTTATATTTGCTAATCTATTAATCCCAAACATGAAATGATTTTCTTTCACTTGTTTGCATATCAGCCTTCCTTAAAATTTTAATTTATTTATACTTATAAGCTTTTACAGTTTTGCGTTTTCTTTTTTTTTTTTTTTACTATTTACTAAGTTATTACTATGTGACAGACACTGAAATATGTGTCTAGGATACTAGGTGGACACAAACAAAAATATGACAATGCCCTTTGAATCTAATAGTTTAATGGAGTGGAGATATATTAATAAAAATAATATAAAAATGTAAATGGATATTTTCTGTTAAAATGAGTGTCTAGTGCTATAAAAACAGACTTTAATATAACATCTTGAGTTATGGAGTTTCCCTAAGGAAAATTTAATTAAATTAAAAAAAGTAACTAACTGAAAAGAAAAGAGATATTTGAGAATAGGGGAGAGATATTTGATAATAATTTGTAATAAGAATAGAGAAAGATATTTGAGAATAATTTGTAATTATCTGTGGTGAGAAAGATAACATACAGAAACTCAAGGTGATCCCTTTGACTTTAATATACAAAGAGTAACATAATATTCTGAGAGGAGGCTGGCAACCACAGACAAATTCTATTTAATAGTAGGTGGATGGTTCTAAGAAGGTGATAGGCAGGGTAAAGTCTCAGTTGCCCTCAGAAGTGAACTCTATAATGTAGTCCCATTTTTTTTTTATTTATCTCCCCTCTCTGTTATCTCTATGACTATGTACACATGTGGCCTAGTCTTAAACTTTGCTTCAGAGAAGCCCTGGCTAAAGCAGGAAGCAATCTAGTTTTTTAGAAAATGAGAAAGGTATACTATGGTCAGAGGTTTCAGATAGTTGATTTGAAAGAAAAAACTGAAAAACAATAGAAATCAATGGCAACATTTTTATTTCCTGAAACACACATTAGTATTTTCTCTGCACTTAGGTTATATACCTAAAAGTACGTTTATATTTAATAATCCCCATGTTTTTTCCTAGAGCACGTTTTGAGTACATGACAGACACTAATAGATATTTGTTGATTTTCTAATAAAGCCAATTCATTGTGAATTGCTATTTTTTAGTATGGACTATAAAATTCTATATGTGTTTGTATTGTATTTTCATTAAAAAAACTATAGGAAAAATATATGCTATTAATCCAAAAGAATGAGTTTTTTGAACGTAGAATGATGGATTAGAATGTTTTTGTCACTACGGCTGTTATTATAATATGATTACCCTTTGAGACCTGCATAAATGTAATTGTTATAAATTCCAAAGATTGGACTGGCCTTACTTTTTTTTTTGTTTGTTTGTTTTTCTGACATAAAGCAATTGATTGTGTTTTGTCCTATTGTAAGTCAGTATGAGAGAAATAACAATAAGGCAGGCATTAATCAAATGAAGCGCCTACGAAAACGCACTCACTAAATTATTTTAGTGTGCCCAGATGATGAACAATTTTGAATAACAAAAAAATACATTGAGCAACATTTTTTTCAGTGGTTAAAAATATGAACTTAAGCCGAAACTGGTTTGGCTCAGCGGTAGAGCATCGGTCTGCGGACTGAAAGGTCCCAGGTTCGATTCGGTCAAGGGCATGTATGTTGGTTGCGGGCGCATCCCCAGTGGGGGGTGTGCAGGAGGCAGCTAGTCGATGTTTCTCTCGCATCGACGTTTCTAGCTCTCTATCTCTCTCCCTTCCTCTCTGTAAAAAAATCAATAAAATATATTAAAAAAATAAATATGAACTTAAGGACAGTTTCCAGAATGGTGGTATGGGATCTTCAAGGACCCTCTCCCCAGGAAATAGCCATAACTGGTGAAACATATATATGTCTATATATTTTTAAATCCTCACTCAAGGATATTTTTCAGAGAGGGAAAGACAGAGAGAAACATGGATGTGAGAGACACGCATCAATTGGTTGCTTCCTACACACGCCCCAATCAGAGCCCTGGCAGAGAGGAGCGTGCCCCTGACCAGAATCAAACCCAGGACTCTTTGGTCCACAGGCTAACACTCTATCCACTGAGCCAAACTGGTGAGGGCTGGTGAGACATATTTTTTAAAATCAGCTATTTAAGCCAAAACTGGTTTGGCTCAGTGGATAGAGATTCTGTCTGCAGACTTAAAGGTCCCAGGTTTGATTCCAGTCAAGGGCATGTACCTTGGTTGCGAGCACACCCCCAGTGGGATGTGTGCAAAAGGCAGCTGGTCAATGATTCTCTCTCATCGATGTTTCTAACTCTGTCCCTCTCCCTTCCTCTCTGTAAAAAATCAATTATATATATATATATATATATATATATATATATATATATATATATATATATGTGTTTTTTTTTAATCAACTATTTAAGTTCTGGGGAAATTGTCTGAAGTATATATAGCAAGTGATAAAACAGTCAACAAAGAAAATCTACTAATTCTCTTTAAGGACAGTGAGTCTATGGCACTTGAGCCAGGCCACTTCTCCCCACACAGCCAATCTCAGCATAAAAGAAGTGAGTGTGGCCAAGAAGACTGGGCACCCTCTCCCCAAAACTTCCCACTAAGGGCTATGGTATCAGTCTGAGGGGTGTGTGGTGGCCAACATTTTTTATCTCCTTTCCCCAGTTCCATGTCATAGAAGCTAAATATCGAGTGAGTGCCACTGAGAGGTCTGAGGATTCCTCCCTGTACTCAACCCCCATATTGGAGTGATGTCAGGCCAGGAATATTGGGGCCCCCCTTGCCTTGGGCTAGCTCACTCATAGGATGGATGTTACAATCCAGGATAGACAAACCAAGGAGTCCAGAAGCTACCACTCTGAGGCCATGTTTCTGCACCCCATCTTTGAAACAGTGGGGCAAGGTTGATACCTGGTGCAACATGTATGAACCTTGAAGTACTACCCTAGAAACCAATGATATGATGTCACATATTGTATGAGTCTATTTAAAATATACACAATAGGCAATACTATACATAGAGAATAATCAGTGGTGTGATTAAATTGTTCTAAAATTGATTGTGGTGATGTTTGCCCAATCCTCTAAATATACTAAAAAAATAAAAATAAATAACTTGTACATCATTTTAAATTGTTGAATTGTACACCCATGTGATTTATATCTCACAGTTGTTATATAAAAAATGTATCCTTACTATAGCCCATATTTTGCTTGAAACATTTAATAGAATAGATAATCATAATTATCTCTGAGTACTTTTTTATTCTTTGTAACATATAGACAAGTATATTGAGAAATGAAATGAAATTTAAAAATTATATATCCTAAAAATTAAAACAGACTTTGAATTTTAGTAATTTCCCACCATATTTTTAAGATAAGCCATGAAACATTTATATACATACACATAATGTTAGGTGTGGGGGTCTGAGCATCCATCACGTGGGGAGCCAGTTGAAAACCTCTGGGTGGTGTTTCAGGCTGGATCACAGACAATTACAAAGGCTTCCCCTGGCAGGCCTCAGGGAGGAAGTACCACGGAGGGAGATGCAGTCAAGGACTCAGAACTCCTTGGTGGGTCGTGCTTTCTCACATAACTGCATTCCTAGCCCTGAGCCTTCATTTGTTGGTGTCTTTTTTTGAGGCCTTGGGCAGAGGTCTTCTTCAGATGCCTCTCTCTGAAGGAAGGAAGGAGGGGAAACCTTAAAGGCACCCCATCCCATCCCCAATCCCAGATTTCATAAAACTGTTGGAGTCTTTTGTTCGGGCCCCTTCAGCAGAGAGATGACCCTCACATCTGTGTAGATCCACCTGACCTTTACCTAGTATGCCCTGTAGAGAAAATGGGACAGGCACCTTCTCTGATTTTAGATCCTTGCTTATACCATAGCAGTTCAGTGATTAAAGGCTTAAAGCTTCCATTTTTGTGTGTTGCTTTAATCGACTATTCCGACACCTGACAGCTCAGCTTTCTCTTTCACAGCTCAGCTGAACCAACATCAACTGATTGACTTGACCAACTACTGTATTTCTTAGCACTATATAGTATGTTCATTTTTAAGACAGTTCCCCTAAGACTAACCCACTGTTCCTGAATCTTTGAGACTCTGAGACTCTGATTATTTGTTAAAAGAACATCATTTTCCTCTTACTGTGCACACATGTTAGGGATTTTAGAATTTGCAAATAATAAAGATGTCTCTATATTGAATATTTTTTTATTTGTAACAAGTGGAAATGTCAAGATACTATTGTAGTAGAAAGTTATTAATAATAAAAAAGTTTAATTGTTCCTTGCTAGACAATTTTCAGATGTTACCTGGAATTCTTCTAGTTCTCTATTAGAAGGAAGTTTCCTGTAATCTGAGATTCCAGAATCCTAGACTGCCATGGTGGTAGGGACAAATGCAACCATGACCTTGAGACAAGATCCTGAGACAGAGCCAAAGGGGAGAAGTATTTTGTCTCCATTAATTACCCCCTCCACTCAAAAATCATATGCCAATCATTACCTTTTAAAAATATTTGAGGCAGATTCACTAATTCCAACTGATTATAAATGCCTTATTTCAATTAAAGAAATAAGAGTGAGATTATGCTATGTCTTCTCATAAATTTTAAATTAAAAAAAGAGTATTCTTTAACAAAGATGGAATCCTCAAAGAAATTCTGCATACATCACTCATTCTCTTCCTGTGATGTAATGTGTACATTTTATGGACACTTATGTGTGGTCTTATCGCCATAGTGCTATGTTGAATATGCAAGAAAATAAAAGAACAAAACTTGCATGGTAATGTCAAGATATTAAAGATTATGGATTCTTGAAAGCTTATCAATGAATGAAGTTCACTGAATCAAGTCAAAATCCCTGTTTTAAGTTGTTCTGGTTTGGTTTTCAAAGTGTAGTTCTTTGAACATTAGACCCCTACATATCTATATCTATATTTATATCTTGATCTATCTATATCTATGTCAATGTAAACAGGAACACATAAAGCTCTATGTTTGGAAAAAAAATTTCACATTATATGGCTCCACCTTGGAAATTCACAAGGCAAATCAGTATACTAAAGGCTCTTTCATTGTATGCTTTTAATGCTGAATAATCAATTCACTATTAAAACACAATCTTTCTATTCCAAAATGAGCAATATTTTTACTGTGTTTTTTTTCCTTCATACCAGATATTAACAATCAGATTTTAGGATGAAGTTTCAAAGCATCGTTTTCCAAAACTGCCTATTAATAGTGAAGCATATTATAACAACCTCAGATGACTACCAGTTAAGAAAAAACACTTTGCCTTTCATAGGTGTCAATTAAATTCTTAGATGCCACTTGCATGAAGATAGAACTTTTTTGTTTTATGGAATTAGCCAAAAACCTTAAAGTGGAGAAGAAATTGAATTTGGATATTATTGATAATGTTGTGTGAAAGCAGTTTAAATATATATGATATTGGGTAGCTAAGGAAAGTAAAAAGCGGATAATGGCATTGATGTTTCATAATTGTAACGCTAGACATAGTCTAATTAAATAATCAAATGGACCATGTCTAGCATAGTTGAAAGGTTTTAAAAACATAATCAACATGAAATATGAATAGAATACTTTAAAGTATTGCAAAGAGCTAATAAGAATAATGATTATGTCCTAAATGATCTGGGTTGATTCCAGCAATTATTCTTTATTTTGTTTAATGACAGATATTGAAATGATTGAAATGCTAAAATGAAATATCTATTAAAGACTTAATGGTATGCTTTAAAAATAGATTGAATCTTATGATTTATATTATAATTTTTCTATGAATTTTAAGTAAAAAAATAATAAATATTATAAATGTGTAGATTTTCACAATTGCAGTCATAAACCAAAGAAATGTGTTGGAAAAGAAAATAAGAATCAAACTACTTAAAAAACATAGAAAATCTAGGTTTGAAAAAAACTCCATTACTAAGATTATTAAAAATAGCACTCCAAAATGTTTTGTGGGGAAGAAAAGTTCACTTTCAATGAAATGTTTGGACTCTTATTTATACTTTATAGATTCCTCTGAGTATCTTCTTGTGTTTCTGTCTATCAACTATCTATAATGTTGGCTTTATTCCTTTATTGATAATTATTTAGTCATGTTAAAGCTGGCATTGTCCAGTGAGCAAATTGGAGAAATACAGTATTTAATCAATTGCATAGAAACAATTCTAGCCTTAGGACTGTTACTGTCTTACTCTGTGATTTATGGGAGACTCCCTGTAGCTCAAATTGACTATAAAATAGTGGGAATGGAATTCAAAGTTGTTGAAATATTGATGTCTATATTGAAGGATGGATAATAAAAAATTTTATTTCCTTCATTTTTAATGGAACACTATGTGAGTATTCTTGTACTCTTCCATATTATTATCAAAATGTCTTTTTAGTAGGTTTCAAGTTGTGTCAGTTGCATGCCCCTATGGATTTTATTCAGTAGATTTGGGAAATAAGTGTATCAGATATGACTATGAACGTGTTAAACTAATTCACTTTAAAATTCTATCAGCTCAATTGGAGAGAATTCAGTATTTAATTTTAGAGAGAAATACTAGTTTTTGATAGTTTGTAGCGGAAATTCTTTCACCAATGATATCTTTAATATTGGTTTAATATGTGCTGCAAGATAGATTTTATACTGAATATAATTTTTAAAAAATTGTGTATAAACTTTATTCTTAGAAATGCCATTCTACTACTCAAATATTTCAATAGTTAAAGAACATCCAGTAATATGATATTTATTGATTTTTATTTATTTAATCCCAGGAACACCTCATCCATGAAGGTATCTCCTCTGTGATAGACATGTAACACTTCTTCAACTCTAAAAAGAGATGTGAGATATACGCAACTCGATATAAGGTGTTTGCCTAGAACAGATTTTTTGTTTTTTTTGTTTTATCATTTGGGTATGCACAGATACTATATATCCACCTTCTAGAAACCAGACAATAAGTTCATCTAAAGGACACAGATGTGATGATGGCATAGTCGTTTAAATAGTTTAGATTTTCATGAATTATTTTCTCTGTAATTTGTAAATGTACATCAACCTGGAAAAATGTTATTTTGTTTCCTTTAAATGTTGTTCAATTGTCAAGGGGAAACAAAAGATAATAATAAAATGGTTGGTTGAGTGATTTCAATGCCACCACCATTTAAAAGAATGACAGAACATATTCTATTCCAATGACTGATGGTCATATTAGACATTCTCAATACTAACAAGTATATAATTCCATGAATGCTCACCAGTCACAAGTTACTGTATGATTTGGCTTTATAATTTTATGTTTGTGACCTTTTAAAAAAAAAAGTTATTGTTGACACTATTACAGATGTCCTCCATTTTCTTCCCCTTTCCCAACCTCCACTTGATCTCCACCCCTCCTCCCCTGGCCTTCACCACAACAAATTTCTGTTGTCTGTGCCCATGGGCTAAGTATGTATGCTTTTTGGCTACTTTCTTTACCTTTTTTCATCCAGTTTCCCTCTCCCCATTCCCTCTAAACTCTGTCAGTCTATTCCATGTATTCACACCTTGGTTCCATTTTGTTCCTGTTTATTTTGTTCATTAGATTCCACATATAAGTGAAATTAGGTGTCGGAGACTGGCTTTGGTGAGGCTATTGACCTACTTTCCCTGTGATCTAGTCTTTCTGTGTCTAACTTAGTTTTCTTAGCATAATAATCTCCATGTCCATCCACACTGTTGCAAAAGGTAAAGAGTTCCTTCTTTTTATAACCATTTCATTGTGTAAATGTACCACAGGATTTTTGTATCTACTCATCTATCATGGGCACTTGGGCTGTTTCCAGATCTTAGCTAGTGTAATTAATGATGCTATGAACACAGAAGTGCATATCTTCTTTCTGATTGGTGTTTCAGGATTCTTAGGAAATGTTCGCAAAAGTTAGATCGCTGTATCAATAGGCAGTTAGTTAAATTTTTACTATTTTGAGAAACTTCATACTGTTTTTCAAAGTAGCTGCATTTATCTACATCCCTACCAGCAGTGCACTAGAGTTCCCTTTTCTCCACAACCTCACCAGCAGTTGTTTGATGACTTATTGATCATAGCCATTCTGACAGATACGAGGTGATAACCCACTGTAGTTTTTATTTGCATCTCTCTGATAGTGCATTGAGCATTTCTGAGATGTTCATGGGCCATTCTTATGTGTTTATTCAGGTTCTTTGCCCATTTTAAAATTACTTTTCTTAAGTTGTATGGGTTCTTTATATATTTTTAAAATTAACACTTTATCAGACATATCATTGACAAATACGTTCTCCCATACAGTGGGTTCCCTTTTCATCTTGTTGATGGTTTCCTTTACTATGCAGAAGCTTTTTATTTTTATGTAGCCCCATTTGTTATTTTTTTCTTTTGTTTCCTTTGCCTAAGAAGATATATTGGCAAAAATATTGCTATAAGAGTTGTCTAAGAGTTTACTGCCTATGTTTTCTTCTAGGATTTTTGAACTAATTTTTTTCAAATCCCCAAGTTAAGTTATTAATATTTGTAAGTTTATTTTTCAAATAGAACTTATTTTCTGTAATTAACATAAACTTACAAGTATTAAGAAAATATTTTTAGGTATGTAAAAGCAAGCTAGTAATGAATCAACATATTAAAATAATTTTAATATATTTATAAAAAGAATTTTAACTTACTTTCAATCCTTTAAGATACTTATTGTATAAATTATATTTGGACAGAATTTTATTAAAACAATAAACATGTTTGCATTGTGTTTTTGAATTATGATAAAAATGGTATTGATCATATGTATGTATAATTTCACAATTATATGATATTTCTAGAAAATGCAATGGGGCCTTACTTATTTAGCATTTATAGACGGTTAGATGGATAACAAACTGAATTTTGCAGAAATGGAGATATATAGGGGAAAATATAAAAATTAAACCATTTTATAGTACTTCTCAAACAAGCTGCAGGTTCCCTCTTCATAGTAAAGATGCTAAAAATAACATGTTTTTTGATGATTAAAATGATTTTATTTTATAAAACAATCTTCCCTCAAGAATATTGGAACATGCAATGAAACAAGCTCAGGTTGTGTTCTTTTATATGTTTGAATTGTGCTCCTGTCTCTTATACCCTCATCAGTATATCAGCCACAACTTCTCAGTATGGTCAGTGTGCCAGATTCTAGCAGCATCCTTCTCTGTTCTAAGCATGCTTCTCTATATATTTGAAGTGAGCTGTAGGCCTCTGTGTTCCTTGTATTAAACTAGAGGCCCAGTGCAAGAATTCATGCACTGGTGGAGTCCCTTGGCCTGGCCTGCAGGATTTGGCCAAAACTGGCTCTGTGACATCCTTCAAGGGGTCCCAGATTACAAGAGGGTGCAGGAGAGGCAGAGGGACCTCACCAGTGCACAATCAGGGCTGGGGAGGGATGTGGGAAGTTGGCCAGCCATGGAGGGACTGTGGGAGGGCTCCAGGGTGTGTCAGGCCCATCTCACTCAGTCCCAATTGACCAGACTTTAGCAGCAAGCTAACCTTCCAGTCAGAGTGTCTTCTCCCTGGTGGTCAGTGCACAGCATAGCAAGAGGTGGCATCCTTAGCATATCATTAGCATATTACCCTTTGATTGATTGAACAGTCAACTGGTCTACTGGACACTTAGTATATTAGGCTTTTATTATAGAGGATAAATGTCTCAAGACTAATTTCACTTCCTCTAACTATGTTTTATATCATTTAAAAAAAAAATTGTTGAAGAAGTTAAGAATTAAAATAAGTATCCAGAGCCTAAAAGTAAGAGAATCGCATAGATTTTCATATTTAGGGAGAGCTTTATTATGAACAAAGTTATGGTGGTCTCTTTACTGGTTTTCAAAGGTAGGGTGTAATTGTTTTTTGTTTGTTTGTTTGTTTGTTTGTTTCGTAAATATTGGATATCTATCTAGCACTCACCCTGCTTTTGTTTTTGCTAACTCATCTCTGATTTTCTTTATGTACAATCATTCGAACAGTCTTTTCCAGCTCTGAATATATCTTGAATTCACATGGAGAGCTTTTATACCATATGAATATATTTCCCTTCCACAGAAATTCTGATTCATATGAATGAGTCTCAAACATTGATATTGTTAAAAGTCCATCCTCCCATCCCACCCCCACACTTGCCAAAACCCCAGTTGATGCCAATTAGCTATGACTGAAAAACAATACTAGAATTAGTCAGATGTTTTGATTTGAACAGAAACCCATCCTGCATGGTTTAAGTGGGGAACAACAGGAGGGGAATGAAAGGATAAAGCTCATAGAGCATCCAGGCAGGCCAAGCGATCAGATTTGCAGGAAGAACTGGTATGGACCTTGACCTTATATCACCACAAGACCATTTCAGGGTTCAGGCACTCTTGGCTACCACAGAAACTTCAGCACCCTCTGCCCCAGTGTTATATTTTAATGCTGCCAACTTCTCAATACTTGATTTCACAGTTGCCTACCTTTTTGAATAGCTTATGATTGAATGGCATTTAAGTACCTCTCATTCGGCCTTTTGTTGGTGATCTAGGTCACATGCTTGCGGTCTAGGAGCATAAAATGCTGGGGATCTAGTCTCAAGTAGTGTTTAAGGAAAACTAAGACAACTTAGAAAGGATACAGTTTTGAGTGCAGTAAGAAAGAAAAATTGGGTAACAATCATTTCTTGATTTAAGACTTGAGTTTTCTTAAGAAGGATGGGAAATTTGGAAGTTAAATGGATGAACACTCTAAGAAGCTTGCTATGTTTTATTGGATTTCTTTTAATATCTTTAGCGACAAAAAGTGAAAAGGGATGAATTTAAACCATTTGGTGGCAGGCAACATTATATTAATACTGTATTTTTCGGACCATAAGACGCACTTTTTCCCCCCCAGAAGTGGGGGGAAAAAGTCCCTGCGTCTTATGGTCCAAATATAGCCTACACATATACTTAAAAAAAAAAGTTTTTTTACTTGCCCGGCTCTGTGTGGTCTCTGTGTGCTTGCCCGGCTCTAAAATGGTTCTAAATGCTGCTGTTTACTTTACAGGGTTGATTACATATGTTTATGACTGTGATCTTGGGTTTTAATGCACATAAAATATTTTAGTACACTATTTGTTTCAGAATCTTTTTTTCTTCATTTCCTTTCTCTAAAAACTGGTGCGTCTTATGGTCCGGAGCGTCTTATGGTCTGAAAAATACGGTAATTTAAAAATTATCATTATATGACAGTGTTAGAAAGCCTTAATCCATTACAACTGAATCTTTGAAGAGGTAGAAGAAATTATATGTCTAAATAAACTGGGGAGCCAAGACCGGTTTGGCTCAGTGGTAGAGTATCGGTCTGCGGACTGAGAGGTCCCGGGTTCGATTCTGGTCAAGGGCATGTACCTTAGTTGTGGGCACATCCCCGGTGGGGGGTGTGCAAGAGGCAGCTGGTCGATGTTTCTCTCTCATCGACGTTTCTGGCTCTCTGTCCCTCTCTCCTCCTCTCTGTAAAAAAATCAATAAAATATATCTTAAAAAAAATAAAAAAATAAAATAAATAAACTGGGGAGAACAGTTTTCATAAAATCAGCTAAAATACTGTATTTTAAAAAATTATATTTTTAAATAGAGAGATATGAATAAATGGCATGAAGTTCAGGAAGTAATATATAGAGAGAATATCCTGCTAAACATTTAGACAAATATAAGTAAGACTTGGCTGGATATTACATCCTCCAAAGTGTCTTATGGGGATATAATAAAAGCAAGCTAAAATAGGGGGAAATACAATATACAGTAAAGGGGATTATTGCAGCTATAGCTTTGTATAATTTGGGGCCCAGAGGTATGGGTGTGGGGTGTTATTGATGCTGATTAACTTTAAATATGTTTAAGTCTGGTAACAATGACTTTACATATTGTTAAATATACATTAACAACTACTCAGAAACTAGATATAAGGAATAGCATTAAAATAGTAAAAGGAGAACTATGGAGTAAATGAAAACTTATTACCAAATAAAGACAAGAAAGATGAACAAACATATATAAAAAAAGAATAAGTTGGCAAAAGCATCCCAAACTGTGATAACAAATAGCCCCCAATCAGTCTCTTAGAGAAACGAAGGCTCTTTTCTGTGATATCACAGTCAAATGTGTTTGCATGATGGACCGGGGGTTTGGGCTGGATGATCTTCCATAATCTCAGCCCATGGGATGGTCCTGCCAGTTTTAGAACCTCAGCATCTTCCCACTGACACTTTCCAAAGCCACTTTCCAAGTAACTTCACAGCAAAATGTCTAAAGAGCAGAGTTAAGATATCACTTCTTCTCTGAGATCATTACTACTCCTAAATATTGATGTTCCTAATATCTGAGATCCATTTCACACTCCACGTATGCCTTTAAGGACCCTACACCCTAAATATAATGACTTTTTCTAGCAAGTTTTTATATTAGGGTATTATTATTTTTTAAAATATACATTTTATTATTGATTCTTTTTACAGAGAGGAAGGGAGAGGAGAGAGCTAGAGAGCTAGAAACATCAATGAGAGAGAGACATCAACCAGCTGCCTTCTGTACACCCCACACCAGAGATGTGCCCACAACCAAGTTACATGCCCTTGACCGGAATCAAATTTGGGACCTTTCAGTCCACAGACCGACGCTCTATCCACTGAGCCAAACCGGTTTTGGCAACAGTATTCTTGAACATGAAGGATTTCTAAGAGGCCTCTGCAGAACAAATGTTTAGTAAGAAAAATGACATAAAGTTGGAGATGAAATCATGCAAGTCATTTCTAAATGTTCAGATGAGAAAAGAGGAGCCCTTGTCTGCTAGAACATTCTTGTTCTTCCTATAGTAGCCAAACTGCCATCTTTTATTTCTTTAAACATTGGGAAAAAGTGATTTAATATTTGAGTTCCTTTGTGATTATAACTTATTTGTTGTTTCTGCTGGTTCTGAAAATGTCGCATTTTGCTTGGTTTTAGTAATCTTATTGTGTACTCATATACACTAAATTTCTTCTTAAGAAAGTGTTGTTGTTTTTTCTTTCTCTCCAAATGCTTGACATTTTTGTGTTTCAACTTTTATAACATTTTATTTTATTTATTTTATTTTATTTGTGGTTGTGTTTTGGATTTTCATAAAAGATTTTGGTCTGAAAATTTAAACATTTCACAATTAAATTGTTTTTTTCTAGACTAGCATCTGATCACATTTTATAAATTTCTCATGAAAATTTAAAAAGTAATGTTAGCTTTTGATCCGAAAGAGTCCTCGAGAGGTTGAACTGGCTAGAAAAATTGCGAACTGTACTCTGATCTCCAGATGAATCTGCTTGTCAGAGAGGGTCTGACTTCCCAGACCGAGTTTGTCCTTTTGAGTTCAGCTGCATGACAGGACCCTTGCCAAGGTTCCAACCTCTGTGACAGTAAGGAGTTAACCTTGCCTAGTCATTCAGTGCATCAACGATTCTGCCCCATGGTACCCACTGCAGAGAAGCATGGCATACCTGACTCCTGAGGGAGAGCAGGCTGCATTTGGCTCAATATTCTAAGGATTGATTTAATCTGGACGTTAGTATGAGTTTGATTTCTCAGTCCATAATCACCGCCTTCCTCTAATTTTATGAGCTTAGTCATTTGGGTGAGAAGATTTCCCTGCTCATGTTTGTGGGCCACCTCTCTGATGAAAGGACAGAATGGAATCTGCTTAGTAGCCATGTCAGAGGCACAGCAAGAGGGGCCTCTGCTCTGCAAGTGACTTCTGAGATCTCCCTGAACTCATTCTCTTTCACCTCCAAGAGCCAGGCCAGGGGGCCTCAAAGAAGATTTAAAAGTTCCTCCTCATTGTAGCCTCTTATGGAAACAGATTAGCCTTCTCAATACAAATGTGTAAGAAATACTCTCCTTATTTATTTTTTAAAACAAATAAGTTGATTCAGTTCTAATTCCCCTAATTGGGACATTCTCCTGGGGGCCAATTTAAGCTCAGTCATGGAAGAAGGAAGGGAGTCTATTCTTTCCTGCTAATCCTAGAGCACTAAATAACCCCCACATTTTGACAGTGTTGTAGGCCAACTGTGATGGCCATCAAAGCATTTATTATCTAAATCCTCAAGGCCTATTTGAAGCCCAGCTATGCTGGTCAGAGCACACATCTGTTTTCTTTGAAAAGATCATGTTTTCAAAAAAAGTTAAGTTTTGTCCTACCAGTGTGTTGCAGTGGTTAGTGTGTTGGCCTATACACAGAAGGGTCATGGGTTCAATTCCTAGTCAAGAGCATGGGTTGTAGGTTTCAACCCAGTCCCCAGTTGGATGCCTGTAAGAGGCACTCACATTGATGTCTCTCTCTCTCTCTCTCTCTCTCTCTCTCTCTCTCTCTCTCTCTCTCTCTCTCTCTCTCCTCTTTCTCTTTCTCTCTCTCTCTCTTTCTCTCTCTTTCTCTCTCTCTCACTCTTGCTATCGCTCTCACTCTCACTCTCTCTCCCTACTTCCCTCCCTCCCTTCTACTTTCTCTAAAAATCAATGGGAAAAGTATCCTCAGGTTTGGATTAACAAAAATAATTAAATAAAAACAAACAAAAATGTTAAGTTTTCTCTAGGGTAAAGGAGTTATCACCCTCTGGGATAACATTTCATGGGGTATATAAGCAAGGGTATTTTAAGTATATCATATTTCAGAAATTCAAATTCCACACCTGCTCTTTCTATAATTTATTAGCTTGAGATTGTCACCTCCAAGGAAGTCCAATGCTGATCTTCCTTTCTCTCTTCCTACTTTACAAAAGAAAGGATATGTTAGGGTATAAAACAAAATAACAGTTTGAAATAGGAATTATTCAACAGAAGAACTCCTGTAATTATGTCAGCATTGTTTGTCCATTTCAGATGCACTTTTTTTTTTTTTAAGTGGCCTTAGAAATAGAGTATTTTGTTGGGACTTTTATATATTTTAGAACAGGACAGCAGAGAAAGAGTGACCATTTTCATTTGGAGAACTTGCCAATTTCATTTGTAAACTATTGTGAAACAATTAATCACTTCTGAGAGAATTTCATGAAAGCACAGCCAGGGAAGTTCAGTAAGAAATATTGAGGATGGCACACTATTTCATGCAATCAGGATATTCACGGGAGGACTGTCTTATCTATCTATCTTAGAATTGGAATTCAGAAATGAGATGGTTGTCAGAGGAATGCCTATTAATATGTTTATTTGAATTGAAAAATGAAGTCAGACTTTCTCTGACAGGAAGAATTCTGATCTGACTGATTAATTTAGAAGCATTCACAGGGTTTGCCAATTAGGGTATATAGTTTGACATTTTCCAAATCGAATAAGGTAAATCTGTAGGTCCAAGCTTTGACAAACATAAAAAGTGAAGAGTGTTGCAAGATTAAAACATTTTATCCAGAACATTTATTGGCAAAGACATATTGAAATGAACAACATTTCAATCTTCCCAAACTTTTCTGAGTATATTGAATTAGTGAAGGTGTGTCAAAGTTAAACTTGAACATTATAATTAAGGAGCCATTTCATAAGCCTCAATAAGGTTTTTTATTTGTGGGGACTTTTTTTTGCATAGTCTCAAGAAATTGAGAGCTGAATGATTAAACAGAATAATAATTTCCTTTGTAGGTAAGGTAAAAATATCCACAAATTATCTCCAATATATGTGAAACTTGTCCATACACTGTCCACATGAGGTTATTTAAAACATTTATTTATATTAAAAATTAAAAATATATTGCTACTATTTAAACTGATGATGAGTAATTTGAGATTCCCAGCTTATAAATGTGTGAGAGGGCATAGAGTGCAATGTTTTCAAGTACAAACTACAAAAATATTTGAAAAACCATTATTCTTAAAAAGAGAGACCAAGTTATTGTCTAGAGATATGAGTGTGGAAGTGGGAAATTGTCTATTTCTCATTATTTTGTGATAAACCTATAGCAAAGAAAGGTATACACGCTTACTAATTAGATCATTCTGTTTCACTGTGTAATGTGGAGCATTATTGTGACTTTTTGATAGTTTTTGTTCTTATTTATCCATATATAATGAATCATATTCCTTTTAAATATTTATAGAATCAGCTAAAACCATGTTTCCTAGCACTCAATTCTGCAAGTAGGTTTTCTTTTTTTAACTATTTGTTTTACTATTCTAAGACAAAGTATCTATACTAATAAAAGAGAAAGATGCAAATTGACCATATCTGCTCAATGCCCACCATCCAATCAGGAGCAAGTATGCAAATTAACAAAAAAAGATGGCCAGTTAATTTGCATACACAGGCACCAAGTGGCCAAAGATGGGACACTTGTGTTGTCGCCATGGTGCAAATGTCCTGCCTCTGGCCTCTGGGCAGAGTGGGAAGGAGGAAAGGTGGCTTCAGCCAGAGCAAAGATGGTGCCGGCAGACAGGGGAAGGAAGGCCTGCTCGTCCATGAATCTTCATGCATATGGCCTCTAGTCTTGATTATAATAACCAGGGTTTATCAAATCCATCTACCTCTATATTGTGAAATATCTTACTCATGTTAAATGTGCTAAACTTAGACTCTACCCAGCAAGGAGCTCTATCAAATATAATTGACCACATTTGCCTCTCCCAGCAATTCATGACATCTTTAAAAGAGCCAACTGATCTCTGCTCATTTTGAACCATAAGATTATAAAACAGATTTAGGTATTTGAAGTAAAAAACAAAATCACAATTTAATTTAGTGTAATAAAACTGTAAGCTAAGTCAAATGATACTGGACTAATACAGAAAATATTTGTTGATCAACTATAAAGGACTAATCTTATTACTCATAGAGCATATAGAAATTGAGAAGAAAATGTGATAAAAAAAAATCAAAATGGGCAGAGGTATTAAATGAGAGTCCTCTGAAATACAGGGGCCTTAATCTCTTAATCTATGAAGAGGAAAAAAAGTCTCAGCCTTACCCAGAGAGGTGAAAATACAAATGACACAAAGTTATAATTTCTCACTTATCAGATTAGCAAAAATATAAGAGTTTAAGACAATCTGTTGCATATACTGCTCAGAAATAGGCACACTGGTATGTAGTTAGAGTGCAAAATGGTAATATGGAATGAAATTTGGCAGTATCTATCAAAATATAAATTGCATTTACATGTTGACCCAGAAATTCCAGTTCTGGGAATATAGCTTGACTCTGCTAGTCAGTTTTTGTGGCAGCAATAGCCAACCCTACTATCTCAGTGGCTTCTAAAAACACACACACACACATACACACACACAAACACACATGTATTTATTGCTCATATCACATGAGGCCACAGGTCAGCTTCTGGTCTCTTTGGTGCCTTCTCATGGCTGAAGTAGCTGCCACTCTGCCACATGTTGCTTTTGCAGAGGAGCAGAAGGTAAAGGGGTTTAGTGGACACATGAAAGACTTCCTCAAGTCTCTGCTTTAAATTAGTACACTGTCACTTCTGCCTATTAGACAAAGACTTCACATGACTCAAACCAAGTCATCAGGACAGTGAAGTATATTCCACCTACCAGGAACCACTGCACAGTCATATGGGGAAGGGTGTGGGTGTCTAATTCAATCACAGGGAGAAAGCAAAGATTTGGAGACTCTACCTGCTTGCCTGTGGCAAATAAGAAATATATGCAAGGTTATTCATTGCAGCATTGTCAGTAATAATTAAGAGCATTGATTTGTAATCATTTATAAGGAGGTGTCTGACACTCTCTATATGCCTATCCTTTCTCTCAGAAGAATGCATGGTTTGACAGTAATGCTCTCTGTGTTAGGAATTCCTATTTTCATTGGCAATTGTGCTTGACTTATTTCAAGGCGCAATGTGATCTTTCTTGGACTACAGATTTTACATCAGTTAAAATATTAAATTGTGCTTCCAATTCATGCATCTAATAAATATTTATTGAGGGCCTGGTACAGTTCAAGTTGATTTATGTGGAGGCAATCTGATGGATTAGGTATGTATGATAGGCATAATTAACCTACTGGAACAAAAATTTAGTATCTCTTAATCCCATATTTTTGATGCTAGTCTACCTCTGCCAAGCTGTTCTCGCTCAGGTTATAGGTACAGGCATTTGAGACTGATGAAGAAGGTGAGGATTTTGACATGAGGAACTAGAAGTCTATGGCAAGAATTTATTTTTAAAGAAAATTAAATCAATTTAAAAGATGTACTTGAAGATGCCTAGGCCTAGTATTACTGCCAAAACTTCTGTGGAAGTTGCTATCACTAGTACACAGCCAGAAAAGGCCTCTTTAAAAAAAATCAGATATGAAAAGGCTCTGGAGGAGAATTTTTAAGTCGGGAAGACAGGTAAAAAGTTTTATAGGGCTTTAGAAATAGAACAGCAGGCGTCCTGCAGCTTGTTTTGCATATAGTGCTCAGGGATGTTTCTCAAAAGAGATAGAATTTGTACTTGTGGATTAATAGCCATTGCCTGGGTATTTTTAGTACAATTAAAGATTGAAGTCATGATAAAAACCAAGCGGAGAACAAGGCTGTTGCAGAAAACACAGGAAGACCGCATGGGAAGGTCACAGTGCTCTCCTGTCTCACACACTTTATTGGTAAGAAAAGTGCCAGTTTTCTTGGGGGTGGTAAGAGCTGGATTGCAGGGATCTGCCAGAAGCAAATTCTAAGTATTTATTGATTCAAACTATTGTTACCAAAATATATTTTTTTGAGTAGGGGTTGGCAAATTCCTGCCTCCTTCTACTGCCTGCTTTTATTTTATTTTTTAAATTTCTTTATTGATTAAGGTATTACATATGTGACCGTATCCTCCTATTGCCCGCCCGCCCACTCCTCACCCCCCTGGTGTCTGTGTCCACTGGTTAGGCTTATATGCATGCATTCAAGTCCTTTGATTGATCTCTCTCCCTTACCCCCCTCTCCCTTACCTTTCCTCTGAGGTTTGATGATCTGATCAATGTTTCTCTGTCTCTGAATCTGTTTTTGTTCATCAGTTTACGTTGTTCATTATATTCCATAAATGAGTGAGATCTGATTTTTCTAAATAAAGTTTTATTGAGCACACACTGTACCTATTTATTTAGAGAGTGTCTATGGCTGCTTTTACAAAATAACAGCAGTTTTAAGTCATTGGCACTATTTTTTTTATGACCCACACAGCTGAAAATGTTTATTTATTTTGCAGGAGAAGTGTATAGGTCCTTGTTTTAGCAGCAGGATGGTGGCTGTGTTCCTCTGCTAGAGCTGCCATAAACACGTATCAGAGACTGGGAGGTTAGAAGTCCAAAATCTAAGTGCCACGAGGATTAGTTTCTGCTGGCGTGTCTCTTCCTGGCTTTTAAATGGTTACTTTCTTGCAGGGAGAGGGAGAGGCAGAGGCAGAGGCAGAGGCAGAGGGAGAGGGAGAGACACACACTCTGGTTTTAGTAGATTAGGACCTTACCCTTATGACCTCATTTCACCATAATCACCTACTTAAAGGTCCAATATGAAAATGCAATAACACTAGGGGTTTAGGGATTCCACATGTGAATTTTTAGGGAACTAACTTCAGTTCCCAGCAGTGGCTTTAACCTTGATTCAGGAAGCAAATGGAGAGGCATCTTTACTAGCGTGTTGCAGGTTGGGATCAGACTAACTATACAGAAAGCTAAAACAATGAATTATGACAAACTACAGAAGAAACAAATGAGGCAGGTCAAAAGTATTTGTTAAACTTCCTTTTCAGAATGAAATTGTAGTATGTTTCTCTGACATCCTGAAAAGGAAGTTATGAAGGGATTATATAATTCATGCCTTTCTTCATTTACTTCTTTTTTCAAAAGTATAGTACTGTATTTGGTCTCAGAGTGCCTCCTAGGAATGAATAGAAGTTTAGAAAAACTGTTTAAATGTCATGTGAAATTGGATATATGTTTTTAGTGAAAAATATTAGCTTTTATAACTTTTAGAAAATTATTTTACTTTGGTATTTTTATATTATCTTCTACAAAACAATACAACAAAAACAATAATAATCATGTCTCCTTTACGGATTTGAGTGATATTAAAATAATATGTTAAAGAACTTAAAAATTAAGTGCTTGTTCAAAAGAATACCTCCCTCTTTATTTCCAGAACAATCTACATTATATTTCTCTGATTGGCCCTTTGTGAATCAACATATTTTAAAAGCTCTACTTTAGCATAAATTATACTTTTTTTTGACATTTAAAGTGATTAGAAATATTGTCTTAAATAATGGCTTTATCCACACCACCAAATTCTTTCCACTCTCTAGCAACCACTTGAGAACTTGGAAATGTTTTTATTTCTTCAATTGCTTCTTTCCAAAACCTGGAACTTCACAAGAGTATTGAGTTACTTTCAAATAAGTTATGCTTATGTTTTCTCTTTTAAAAAATATTTTTATTGATTTTTTTTAGAGTGAGCAGAAGGGAAAGGGATAGAAAGATAGAAATATCAATGAGAGAGGAACATCATGAATCAGCAGCCTCCTGCACCCCCGTACCCCCAGGCTGCTTATGTTTTATCTTACCTTTAATTAAAGTAATCCAACTTCCTAGTTACTTTTACTTTTCAGTGCTTTTTATTTTTGTTCTTTCTTCCTTTGTCTTCAGGTATCTCTTTGGATCCAACTATAATTTTGTTCAAGACTTTCCTCAAATATCTTGAAGATAGGAAACATTGGTATTTATAGTTTCTAATTCTTGGATAGGCACAAGTGTCTTTCTAATTACTTAATGAGATGAATCAGTGACTAGGATTCTTAAGCTTCTGGACCATTCTCTCATGAGCCATTCTCATGAATCATTCTTTTACATCTTCCATTGCTTCCTAGTTCCATACATTGAATATGAAAAGTCCGAAGCTTGACTGTAAGTGCAAAAACATTTCTGTATTTCATCTGTAGACCTGCAAAATATTTTTCTTTATTCTTGCAAGTCTGAGATTTAACCAGAGGGTGTTGACCTGTGTGAGACTTGTCCTTAATTGTTTGTTACTCAGGGATCTCTTTCAGTCTGATTAAGGCAAACTATTCTGCAGTTCAGGGAAGTGCCCAGCTGTTACTATTAGTCATTATGCTACTCTTCTCAAATTCCCTTTGGAAATTTTTTTTATGTACATCTTGGTCTGAGATTTTCATGATGTTTTAAATTTTTTCCCCTCATGATTTCTCGCTCCCATCTCCCTAATTCACCACTAATAATGCTCTCAACAATAAAGTTCATTTTTGCAGTTCATGTATGGAAATTTTATCTAAAATATTAAAAAATAATTTCTGGAAAGTCTTTCATTTGTTTTCTAATCACATATTGGTAAGAATTACTATATTTTAGGTTTAATTCTGACTCTTCCTTCAATTCTAAGAGGAGACTCCTTCTTGTAAATGTTCAGGTTGATTTTTAGCCTTTAGGTTTTTTTATATTCATAGATGTGGGGTTTTATTTTAGTTTCATTCACTTGTTTTGCCACCTGTGTCATTTTGCTAGAGTCTCTTGATAAGAATCTGGACAGCAGGTGGTCAAGGCTCAGTAGTTTCTTCTCATGAGGATTATCACCAACAGTCAGGTTTTGCTAAGCTAGGATATCCTGTCATCCTCAGAAACAGAAAGAAATCTGGCCTTGCTATGCAGTTCCCCATTACAAGGGCCCTAGTACTGGGGAGTCCTTTTAGAAGCACTAGCATTGAAGTGACTGTTGGAACTCTTTCCCAAGAGGATTTGCAAGGTTTGCCACCTGTGTCTTTGGGAGGAAGCCAGAAATTATAACACTGCTCTCCAATTTTACAGCAGATTAAAATTACCCAGGGATCCTTTAGAAGTCACAATGCCAGGTCACACCCAAGACTTTCTAAGTCAAAATTTCTAAGCTGGAAGCCCCAGCATAAGTATTTCTTATAGTCCTCCAGTGTTCCTAATGCGCAGCAAAATAATGAAAAACACTGGCCTAAATGGCTCCAGAAAAAGCAGACCCTTTATTTTACCATTGATAACCTGGGCTCTCTGGTGGCACAAATACTCAAAGACTTCATCTGCTTGGCTGTTGTGTTATTCCAGAGATGGGAGGGAACTGTGCCTGAGTGGCTACCTTCCTAGATTCTGACATGTTATAGACAGTTTCTCTTATTTAGTTACTAGAGGCCTGCTGCATGAAATTCATGCGAGAGTAGGATCCCTAGGCCTGGCTGGTGATCGGGGGCCGGTTGGGGCCTTCAGGCTAATGGCCAGGGCCTCCCTTCCCTGGCTGCCTCTGTCAGCCAGGGCCTTCCTTTGTTCCACATTGCCCCCTGGTGGTCAGTGCATGTCATAATGAGCGATAGGTCTCCCAGTAGAACTCCTGTGGGGATAATTTGGATATTAGGCTTTTATATAAATAAACACTTTATTAACATTTTAAAAATATGCATCAGATCCACTTTTTTAAAAAATCACTTACTGTTTTCTTCTTTAAAGCTACAATATAGAGATCATCCCTCACAAATGTAATATTCTTTGATTCAGTGTTTTCATTCTCTAAATACTCAGATGGCCTTTTTGCTCTATGAGATGTTTTTCAACCTCAGAAAAGTTAAGGAGAAAAAAGCATTTATAATTTTTAATCTATATGCAAGTATTAGAATTATTGTTTAACTTTTGGCTTAGGAGTTATTTTACTTTAGTACATCTATTTTATAGACATATAAATAAGGTATATTTTCTCAAAATGACAATGTGACATATTCCCACCAATTTTTATTTCTGAAAATATATGTATGCCATTCACTTTGTCATGGAAGCATATCAAAGTTATTCTCCATGCTCAAAATTCTCTAACACTATTTCTAAATATTCTCCAATGTTTAATAAACTGTATGCTATACATGGTTTAAGAATCTGGGAATCTCATTGTTTAGTTTATTAAATTTAATTCTAGAAGTTTTCATTCTTTATACCATCAATTGACCTAAAATATTTAATCTATAAGAATAGATCAAGTAAGATTTTTAATATGTTTCATGAGGAGCAATTCTTTTTTTATAAATTACTAGAGGCCTAGTGCACAAAATTTGTGCATGGGGTGTGTCCCTCAGCCCAGCCTGCATCCTCTCTAATATGGGACCCTGACTGGGATCAGGCCTAAATGGGCAGTCAGACATCCCCCTCACAATCCAAGACTGCTGGCTCCCAATTGCTTACCTGCCTGCCTTTCTGATTGCCCCTAACCACTTCTGCCTGCCAGCCTGCTCACCCCCTAACCACTCCCCTGCCAGCACGATTGATGCCTAACTGCTCCCCTGCCAGCCTGATTGCCCCTAACTGCCTTCCCCTGCAGGCTTGGTCTCTCCCAACCATCCTCCCTGCAAGCCTGGTTCCCCCCAACTTCCCTTCCCTGCAGGCCCAGTCACCCCAACTTCCCTCCTCTGCCGGCCCTGTCATCCCTAACAGCCCTCCTCTGCTGGCCTAATCACCTACAACTGCCCTCTCTTGCAGGCCTGGTCTCTTCCAACTGTCCTTCCCTCTAGCCATCTTGTGGTGGCCATCTTGTGTCCACATGGGGGCAGCCATCTTTGACCACCTAGGGGCAGCCATCTTGTGTGTTTGAGTGATGGTCAATTTGCATATTGTTATTTTATTAGATAGGATATTGCTTTAAAACTAAGAAAAAATGTCAATATTTCATTGAAAATATGAAAAAAAATGAAATCACAACAGGCATTATCTTGTTATACTTACAAGGTCCTGCACATAGAATTAGATAAGTCTTTGTTTGGAGGAAATTTATAAGGTAAAAACTTGGAAAATGTAACAAAGCTAATTCACCTATTTTGCAATAATTGTCTATATTGCGAGTAAGTGTAAGCCCAGTGGAGCATGTTCAAGCAGATTTTTTGAACCTCATATTGAAAAGGACAGTTATCATAGTCAGCATAAGGGCTAACACTAGGGGGTCAGGAAACTTTATGCTACTATACATATGTATGATTTTCTCTTTGCATAATCAGACCTCATTGCTGGACACTTGTATTGCTGATTTGCCAGTGGATTTCTTCAACTATGGGATGATGCTGTACACAAATAGCTAAGTAAAAGTATCCATATTTTCTCATTTATATTTTTCTTGATTTTAAGTTGTCGTACTTTCAAAATTGTAAGATTTACAATTTTATTTTTGTGACTTCACATAAGAAGTTGGTATTTGTAATATAAGAAAACATAGCATAATAATTTCTAGTGGGATTTTGAAGAGCCTAGAGGAAGTATTAAATTTTTATTTTGAGAACTCCTTATTTGTGAAAAATTATTCTAAAAAACTAACATTCCTTAAGCATATTTTATCATATTTGTTCAAATTCTATGTTAATTTAAAGATTAGTTTCCTACCATAGGTGAAATATACATTTTCCCATGTATATAAACTAAACTTTGAATTGTTTTTTACAAATTCACTATAAACACATTTATACCTTATTTATAATATGGTAAAAAAACAACAACAAAACAAAAACAAAAACAAAACACTAGTTCATTATAGTCAAGAGCTGCTAAAATCTCCCACTGTGGCATTTCCTATATTCTTTCTTAGTACTGATTTTGACATAGGACCCTCCATTTGTTTGGGAGGAGCTATGGAAGTGTACTCACTTAGCTTACAAAATACAGTGTGATAATGCAGCTGATCTTAACTCCGTCTCTAAATGTAGTCATGCAAAATGCTCAGTTCTCAATGGCTCAATAAAATAGGGCTGAAAACTCTAGGTTCACTCTGTCTCCTCTATTTCCCTTTTGCACAATCACAGAAGTAAATAACAGTTGCCAACACACATTATCAGAAAGAGAAAAGTAAGACCATTCTCTGCTCCAACTTCTATTGGGCTTAAAAACTATTGTGAAAGAGCATAATTAACATTTACATTTCATAGAAGTTTTTTCCAGCTTATCTTTTATCTCTAGATGATGCCTAAGAAAAGTCATCTTAGTTATAGAGAGACAAATTTTCACTTGAGCAGTCATTTTCTGAAGGATTTTTCATACTGAAAAGTCTTTGAAATATCATTTTTCATCTACTCTCTAAACTATTGAAAAATGTCTCCACAGTACCTGAAAGATTTTCTCTGTTCTAATATATCATTTTACATCACGCAGATGTTCTGGAAATCCATAAAGTGGCAATCATAATTTATTGAAATTTATTTCTGCCAGTCAGAAATGAATACAACAATATAGTGCATTCAAGAGGAAAAGGAAAAGATAAATGAAAAGAGTCACATCAGAAACTTTGGTTCAGAAGTAATATAAAATTGTTCTGGGTAAATGTTCTTAACTTCAGCAGTTCTAGATCATTCTTGTTACTTACTTCAGGCGTGGGGAAGACTGAGCCTAAAATTGTGTGGCAACCTTTATACAATACTACAGATCTCTAGTAAACTTATTACTTTACTTACAATCAACAATTATTCAATATTTACCCACTGGATCCCAACACTTCTGCCTTGTTTCCTTTGCACCTCAGCTATATTTTATCCATTTTATTTAAATTGTGGGTGGGCTTTCCTGCTGCTTTTCACAGTTGTTGATTCTGAGGCCTGGAGGGTCTCAAGGATTCTCCTTTGTCTATGCTGTCGATTTGGGACATTTTTTTTCCTGTACTTCCATCTGTTTTTATTTTTCAGTTAATACAATTCTATCTGATTAATGCAAAATTATACTGAATGGCTCCTTTTCTTATGTCATAGGAAACCGAAGATTTAGATACCAACATCAGAGGGTTAGTATAAGGATATATGAATAAATAATGGGAATAGTAACATGAACCTGGCATAGCTCAGTTCATGTTTTTAGTATTTTTTTTGTTACTATACATCATGTGCAGTCATTTCAGATAAAGAGAGAGGAAATAGAATTATTCCAACTTCATTATTTTGATTGTTCAATGCCTAGTATTTGTACATATTAGAAATTACATAAATTCTAGCACATAAATTTCTCAAAAATACAATTGGATAGTTATCTGAAAATGACAACATTTCATAATTAAACTTGAGCCCTCTATAAGAAAACATATTTTATCGTATGGCTTAACCATGATTTGTTTAACTCTTCAACTATTAGATACATTATGTTTTTTAATTATGTTTTTTGCTATTATGTATGATTCACAATTATAAACTTGTGTCTATTTCTTTGCAGACTTCTTTTAGTACATCTGTAAGGGTAAATTCAAGAAGTAGACTTTGCTAAGCTAAAGGACATGAGATACTTTAATTTGGATCCATGTTACAAAATTGTTCACTGAAGTTTGTGCCAGTTTATATGGTATGAAGAATGAGTCTCTGTCACTCTGTTTTCTCTAACATTGTTAAATATATGTATTTTCAGTGTCAATAATTTAAAAGGCAAGAAATGGCTTCCAGTTTTCCTTTAACTTTCTTCAATTAGAATTAAAATCTGACAGGGTTTCATGTGTTTACTGGTTATTTCTAAGAGGAGATTAACAACTGTCTCAGGTGTTCTTCACTTCTTAAAGATCTCAGGTTTTCCTCTCTGAACTTGCTTTAGTCTCTCTCTCTCTCTCTCTCTCTCTCTCTCTCTCTCTCTCTCTATATATATATATATATATATATATATATATATATTGGATAGTTATCTGAAAATGACAATTGGATAGTTATCTGAAAATGACAACATTTCAATGACAATATATATATATATATATATATAGAGAGAGAGAGAGAGAGAGAGAGAGAGAGAGAGAGAGAAAGAAAGGAGGATTATGTGTATATAGCCTCCTTTCTTTCTTTTATTCCATTTGCTTTGGGTTCTCATTTAATACAAGGCCATCTGTTTTTCTCAGTCTTTCAAGTCTATTAACTCTTACCATTCTTGTTTTATAGCACATTAAAAATATGTCTCTACATCTGCGTAGTATTCCATTTTGTAAATGTACCATAGCTTATTTATCCTCTCTTCTACTGATGGACAGTTGGGTTTTTTCCAAATCTTAGCTATTATAAATTGCTCTGCTATGAACATATGTGTGCATATATTTGTTCTTAATGGTGTTTCAGGATTTTTGGGATATATTGCTAGAAGCGAGGTCATTGGGTCAAATGGAAGTTCCAATTTTAATTTTTTGAGAAGGATCTCTTACCCTTTGAGCCAGCATGGAGGGAGATGTGCAGTTGAGGGGGGTCAATAGAGGAAAGTAGGGGGACAATAAAGATAAATAATTTTTTTTTTGAGTTGTGATGACCAGGTGAGCTAACAAAGCAAAGGTTTCAAGCAGGGCCTGGTACAGGGAAACAGTTCAAAGCTTGGCATGTAATTTTTTTTTCTTTTTTTGCAATTTTTCTACAAACATCTTATAATATTTTGATCATCATTATTTTTAAAACAATTATCATATGTTTTGTCCTTTGCATTTTATGATTTTTTTAATAATATGAATGTTTACATACTCACATTCCATCAGTTTATTTTCTTTTTGGCTTTCACTTGTGGGACTTAAAAAAAAAAAGTGAATATCTTATATAAGTAGATGAAATAAAATGAGAAGAAAACATGAAATTTTATGGGGGGGGGAACTGAAATGAGAAAAATAATACAGGTAAAAAAAAAATAAACAAAAATGTTACTTATCCAAAATATAAAGGTACAAATATCAAGACCCTAGAAAATAAAAATATTAATGATAATTTTAAAATTAGGCAAGATGGGGAAAAGAAAAAAAACAATGAAAATATATCTAGAGGCCCAGTGCATGAATTCATGCATGGGTGGGATCTGATTGGCCTGCCCAGTTGGGGGGGGGGGCATCAGGGGAAAGGCCAGCCAGGGGGAGAGGCCATGGGTGGTTGGCAGGCCAGCCCCGCCTCCCTGGTCAAACACCTAGTCAAGGGGACAATTTTATATTAGCCTTTTATTATATAGGATAACAGTAAATATGGTTCAAAAGGAAAAATTAACAAAAATGTCCCTTCCTGGACATTAGAACCAATTTATTTTTTCCAAATATGTAGTATTACTGTCAATAATGAACTATGTAGACATCCCACTCTCACTCTCAAATGGTTTACTGGGATCTTAATTGCTCCTCAACAAAACCAGAAACGCATCCAGATTTCAGATCCAAACTGAGTGACTAAATATAAGTCCTGGCAACTGGGAAAATTCTTTGATGCTGCTAAATCAACCCTGGAGACACTTATTTGAGAATTTTTCCAACTAAAATATGAATGTTAGCACTCAGATCTATATATTCATTTAAACTTGAAAGTTTTATCCAGATCCATTCCCCCCAACCAGTAACATAAATATATTGTAAAGAATAATCCATTGTATTTTTATTCCAAAATTTATTGTAATATTTTTAAGAATGAAAAAAATACTATCTAGGACACAATTAGTATTTTACATATAAATATTACCAGTAGTATAGCTGTGGACCAGATAATTAATGTCTAAGAACCTCACATTTCTAATCTATAATTACATTTTAGAGGCGTGAGGAAAAAACAGAAATTAAATATTAAATATGCATTTAATATGCTTACTATGATAAAACCTAACCATGGCTATTAATGTAACACTGTACACTTTAATGAGTCAATACAATTCCCATCATAATTCCAGCAAATTCTTTTTGTGGAGTTAGCAGGGCAATTGTAAAATTAATTTACAAAAGAAAAGGACCTTATAAAAAAAAAAGCAACCTTGGGAAAGAAAATTAAAAACTGGTAAACTATTAGATTTCAAGGGTTTTAAAATGGAAGTAGTCAGGACAATATTATATAGTGATGCAGGGACACACAGGTACGTGCACAGAACAATGGACACAATAAAACAAACTAGAGAATCCAGAAATAGACGCCCTCCTATATAGAGACCTGATTTCACACAGTGACACACTGGCAATTTCATGAGAATAAGTGGCAATACTTTTAATTATTGAATAAATAAAATTACTCAATAAACTCAGTCAGTGGTGTCATATTAACTGGATCTCTGTATGGTAAAAATACTAACACTTGACTCTTCCTACCTTATACAAAAATTCAAGATGTATTATGAACCTAGAGGTTGAAAGAAAAATTAAAAATCTTCCAGAAGTAAGCATAGGGCAATAATTTCATGATCTTAGGTAGGAAAAATTATTTTTCCCCCAAAAATAGTATAAAAAATGTGAAGCATATAGCAAAGTTTACATAAATTTACTGTAAATACCTGTATGCACGCACCCTAAATTATCCTAGGAACAATTTACCCTACTGTTTTACCTTATTACATTCTATCAGCTTTTTCTTTCTCTGTTTAGCTGTGGTCAGGAGGTGTGGAGGTGGGGAACCATCTTACGCAGGCAGACCTGGCACATCATGTGCATTTGGGTCCAAGCCACCTGAACAGAGCAAGCGTAGCAACAAAGTCAGTTGTAATCGCCTTGCTGGGCGAGGGTTTTGTCTTCAGTTTGTAAGAATCCCACAGTGCGATATAATGAGGTCTGTCAGTAGTTCTTTGATTTGTTAAATTTCTTTATTGATTAAGGCATTACATATGTGTCCTTCCCCCCCCGCCCAGATCATGCATTCACCCCCCTGGTGTCTGAGTCCAATGGTTAGGCTTATATGCATGCATACAAGTCCTTTGGCTGATCTCTCCCTCTTCCCCCCGCCTTCCCTTACCTTCCCTGTGAGGTTTGATGGTCTGATCGATGCTTTTCTGTCTCTGGATCTGTTTTTGTTCATCAGCTTATGTTGTTCATTATATTCCACAAATGAGTGAGTCATGTGATATTTATCTTTCTCTGACTGGCTTATTTCACTTAGCATAATGCTCTCCAGATCCCTCTGTGCGGATGGAAATAGTATCAGTAGCGTGGCCCAAGTCCGCTGATCTTCACGAACTTCACAAGTGTTTCTCATTTTCTCTCTTCCCTCTCAGGTGGGACAGGTGGTGTGTTATTCCCCTTCCTCCAAGAGACGGATTAGAGACAGCTGGGTTTAGGCATATTCCTCCCGGGGCCTTTAGGTTCTGATAAAACCCAGCAGGTTAGGCTCAGGTCAGTCTCTCAGCAGGGTAGGTCTGGTTAGGAACAGAATGCTCCTGCTCCGTTCATACTGGGGGCCCCCAGGAGTTTCTCTCTCAACATCTGTCTACACTGAGCCTTCCAGAATGTGTCACTGCAGACATCCTGCTCAGGTAAGTTGTGCTTCTCTGTGTTTGCTTGTTTTTTCAGTTCTGGGGGAAGCCGTTAACCCAGGGACCTCCCATCCCTTCCAGCTCTGAGGAGAGCTGTTGGCTTTTCCGTTTGCTCAGCAGTTTGCTTGTCTGTGCAGGGTGGTGACTTCTCAGTTTCTTACCTGCTGGGCCACAAACTGGAAACCCCTCCACTTTGTTTTTATGATAAACAATAGACTATGCTGTCATCTCCACAGCTGTGTATGGAGATACTCCTCATTCCGTTTGAAAGCTGCCGAGTAATGATTTGTTCTAGTCTATTAATTATACATGCTATACATTTATTCAGTAAATGCTCTACGCGGATAGACATGCAGGTTGCATCACATCTTTGCTAGTTAGTCAGTAGTCTGTACATGTAACGCTTCATGGTTTTACAAGGATACCTTGAGGATACATTACTTGAAGGGGGACTTTTGGAGCTAAGGATGAATCTGAGATTAATTTTGCCAAATTCCTCTATCTGGAAGAGGTTGTATTCTTTCTCATCAGCCGTTGAGAAAGCCTGGTTTGCCACAGCTTATTGCAATTTAATTGTGTGTTCTGTTGGATTTATGGGGCTTGCTAATCTGATAGGTGAAAATGGTCTCAGGGTGTTTTTAATTATATTTCTCTTTTTATAGCAAGGTTAACCATTTTATCATAAATGCAATGGCCACTTGAGTACATATTTAATGTAAGTGTGAATGTGCTGTATATATCTGCTTCTCAGAGGTGATCATGCCCAGGTTCCCTTCCTGAAGCAGGTTTTCCTGCCTAAATCTCATCAGCAGGAAAGGGGGAGGGTCGAAAGTCCTTTTGAAGTCTTTTATTCCTTAATAACCAGCTTAAAATCAACATCCCAAAAGGCAAAACTTTTGGTTCCCTTCAGTTGCAAATAAAGCTTTTAAGCAATTATTTTGTTCAAGGAGTAGTATGACGTGTAATATATCTGCACTTTCCAAGTTTTGAAAATAAGGCAAAAATAAGAATTATTGTGGCATAAGTGATACACTATTTCTCTTTAATAAGTATTTTCCTCCTCACTCTCATTCTTCACTTCGCAGATTTTATTTCCTATGGAGTTGGAAATTTAGACTCTCATTTTCTTGAACTTTGTCTATTAAATTTTTCACTAACCAAGAATTCATAGTGAGAGACATAATTGAATTCCTGTGTATAGAAAGATGCATTCTCATTTTTAAATTCGGCAAACTTGCTTAACACACTAGTAATTGTAGTGCAGAAAAATGAACTTAACATTCCCCAGGATGCCAAACTGGAGAGAGAGGTTCATTTATCCCTCATTCATTCATTCATTCATTCATTCAGGCAAGTGTGTGGACTCAGTCCTATAGACGTAGTAGTGATGTGCTAGGTCAGCAGCTGGAAAACTGTGGCTCACAAGCCACTTGCAGCTCTTTGGCCCCTTGAGTTTTTACCAAAGGCCAGCTTAGGAGCACCCTAATTAAGTTAATAACAACGTACCTATATAGTTTAAGTTTAAAAAATTGGGCTCTCAAAAGAAATTTCAATCACTGTACTGTTGATATTTGGCTCTGTTGACTAATGAGTTTGCATTAACACTGTGCTAGGTGATCTGAAGATAATAAATCAATGTATTTTCTTTTCTCATTTTGCTTAAAATAGAATGGGGAAGTAGGAATTCAGGTAAATATAACCACATCCTCAGGCTCCTAGGGAGATTGTCCTTGAGGTTGATCTTACAAATGAAATGAACCTGGTTGTAGGTCAATTAACATGTGATGACAATCAGTTCAGATTCAGGAGTCCTATACCCCAACTCTATGAATTTAAATAGTTTTCACACAAGTAAAACTTTGTTATTTTTTTAACCACTACTAAAAATACTGAGTATGAGGCAATCCCTTTAATGTCATAGTCTTTTTGTCTGTAGTTTTCAGATTAATTTAGTCGGACTGCTTCCGAAGATAAGTATGGGGAAGGTGATTATTTTTACCATAACTAAATAAGGAGAAATTTACTGAGACAAACTAAGCAAACGTTGCCATTAGAAGTAGACTTTATTTGTGACTTCAATTATGATATGTTCCAGGGATAGAAAGCTTGTTTTTAACCTGAGGATGTTTCTGGATATATAATGAAACTATGACAGAATCATATTTCTCCTTGAAGTTACTCATTTAGTGCACTCATACAGGAGAGAATATCTGATGTGACAATCTTGTTCTATTTGCTCATGCATTTTAATGAGTTTTTGACATGTGCCCTACCAAAAAAAAAATACCCTGTAGTAAATGAGTAATAATAAACTGTATTTTGATGCAAATACACTTGTTATTTTTGCTGGGTGATGCATTAGACTGTAAGGCCTTCCAATGCTCCAATGCTGGCTATCTTATTTTTCTAAGAAGTCCTTTTTTTTTTTTTATAATGAAAATATTTTTTGTTGTTCTGGGAGGGCATTTCTTAAAAGAAATATGAGGATTGTGCCTAATAATCTTAATTAAAAATAAAATATGTGACTCAACACTTTAAAATATAACATTCATTTAATTTCTGTGTTTCCCAGGGACATAACATGATACCTTGATTTTCCCTTTGTTAACTTTAAGATTAGATTTAGTGAAAAGATTAGATGACAGACTTAGCCATATGTTTTAATTTAGAAAAGATATTGTGGATTTTAATAAATTCAAATTTTAATTAAATTAAAGTTTTCTCATACTATGTAATACA
The DNA here is from genome assembly GCF_014108245.1 of Pipistrellus kuhlii. Lineage (NCBI taxonomy): Eukaryota > Metazoa > Chordata > Mammalia > Chiroptera > Vespertilionidae > Pipistrellus > Pipistrellus kuhlii. Next base: position 23,076,958 of record NW_023425405.1, on the reverse strand, counting down.
AATAGTTTTTTTTTTTTAAATAAATCTTTTTAAATGTAGCTCTAGTTTTTCCTTCTCTCTCTCTTTGTCTTAGCTCTCTTCAGTCTTCCCGTTCTTGAAAGGATTTTCATCCCTATTTATATTCTAACTTCTGAATATATTCCTGGAGCTCAGACATCTCTCCTGTGTCCTCACTATATTTAGCTTCCTATCAGGCTTTCCCAAATGAATGTGACAAAGACATTTCAAACAATACATATGCAGCATCCAATGTTCAATGTATCTGCTTTACTTCTGTTATTCACTGGCACAATCAATATGAAACTTCCACACTGATTCTCATTTTGGGGAGCAACTGGTAGTGTTTTCTTCAACTTGTTTCTCAGGTCTTACCGTTATTGCCATAATAAAGACCTACACTTGTGCATCAACCATGTGTTCTAAATGTCTTCAAACTGATTTCATTTACTGTTATTAAAGCTTTTCCCCCTCTGATTATTTTATAAAAATGGCTGAATTCATCTTTGTCTTGCAATAGAATATAAACAGATGGTTCAGATCTGCTCTGTATGTAAGTTCCAGGATTTGTTAAGAAATAAAGGCCGAGCACTATCATCTTGCTATAAGAGCAGGTACCTTAAGCAGAGGAACCCAGCATGAGCTGACACAGAGGAAGAGTTTGTCCTTAACATCATATCTGAGCGTCATATAGAGAGGCCAGTGCTCATTTCTTTCTTCCTCCTCTTTCCCTGCTCCTTCTCCACCTCCTCCTCCCCATCCCCTGCTCCTTCTCCACCTCCTTCTCCCCATCCCCTGCTCTTTCTTCTCCTCCTCCCTCTTCTCTTCACAAATATGTTTTCAGTAATCTATAAAATAATTTCAGTACTTACTTGATGTAACTATATATCTTTATATTGCTATTATATAGTAACTGTGCAGTATTTCTATTTAAAGATACATTTTCAACTCACTTGATATTAGTTTAATTGGGCTAAGAATATTTTTAGAATTTTAGTATACATTTTGTTTACAAAAATTACAATTATTAAAATTGTTAAGTAATTATATATTTTGACATTTAAGCATTGCATTCATTCCTATATTTAAAATGTCTTGTTTTTGTGTTTGAGAATAGTATTCTTTCACAACTTTGTCAGTTTATTCTGTTATAAACTTTGATTCCAGTGACTTAAAATAAATGGAGTGTCTGTTTAAAGGACTGAAAATGAGTTATAGGGAACTCTGAGGTAGAACTGTCCCAGATGATTTCAATGAGAGATTATTTTCATAATAAATATAACAGTTTTAATAAAAAGTACTTACTGTATATGTGCTTTGCCTTTTTTTGATCTTTGCATATTTTGCAGTGATAATAAATATATTATTCTATATTTTGATATACATATGTTTATATAATCTGTTATTCATATTGGCAAATACCCAGATCAAATTAATTTTTTTACTTTCTTTGAAAAGACAGGAAATTCTATGAAAAAGTTGAAGGATAAAAAAGCTATTACCTGAAAATTTGTATTCTGTTTTTCTTGAGGCAAAAAAAAAATTGAGTTATTTGCACATAGAAAAAGACATTCAGAAAGAGTACTAGGAAGGATGGAGAATAAAAGATAAGTGACTTTATAAAAAATAAAGTTCCACTCTTTATGCTAATAATTAAACACACACACACACACACACACACACACACACAATTAAAGAAAAAAAACAAACCTAAGTGAAAGGAAATAAGACCTAACTTATTCCCATGTTATAAAAACATTTAGCCATATACATTTCTGTTGCTTGTATGGGTAACTTATAACAATACACACCTTTGCTAACTCACACACTCACACTGAATTATTCCTTAAGAGATTTCACTTGCCAGAATATTTAGGTAAGAAGTACAAAATAAATATTTTTAATTATGTCTACGTAAATATGAGGCAGAACAGTGAACAAAGCATGACAGACAAGTAAAATTTAAAAGAATAATTAAATAAAGCAAGAAAAAAATTTTACTCTTTTTTTGCTAACATCCCTACATTCCTGTCATTCAAATTAGTTACATGCTAAATCAATGTTATATTTGAATGAATTAAGTAAATTTTGAAATTATATGACTGCAGGATATGGTAAATATAAAAAATTGCTAGCATATTAACATGAGAAAGAAGGTGAATAAGGGGAAAGAAAAATGAGAAGGCAGAAGAATCTTATTAAACCATAATTCTGATGTCAAATAGGGTGTTCTGCAAGATATAGTTAGGGTAGAAAATTAAGATATTTCTACCAGCAACATTCAACACGTTACTCTTTATTATGAGGAGAGAGAGAAAGGGCGGAGAGGGGAGGGAAGGAGGGAAGAAATAAGACTACTTACACAGAATATATTTATTTCATAATTTATGCTTATTCCTAGTTGGTGACTTCTCTTTTCTTTTAGCTAAAGTTTGTTCTTTTTTTAATGGGAAATGTTTATATATATATATATATATATATATATATATATATATATATATATATATATATGTATTTTTTTTAAATCAAAATAGCACCTGAACTAAGTGGCGTGATAAAGCCAAAGACTGACATCATATAATATACCAGAAATGAAGTAAAAATAAAAGAAGTTCCTTTCCTACATAATTGAATTCATAACCAATGACTTTGAATTTCAAATTTTTATTCACTCATTTTATAATGGCCTTCTAAATTGTTTTTTTTTTCTAGCTGATATGCCAAAACACTTGATACCCCAATTTTTTCTCATTATTAGAAGTACTTTGATAAACTAATTTTGAAGTCAATAGGATGGTTACAGGCAAAAAAGAAATGCTACCACAGTGCTTGCAAGTTTAGCTCATTAGAGATCATCTTAAATAAGACGTTGTATGTGCATATAGTCATGTTCATGTCATGGTGCTAAGTATTAAGAAATATACAAATGAAGTTCCAGATTCTACTCTTACTGTGTTTGCAACCTCAGAAGGTAGGAAAGAAATGTAATGTGTACTCATTTAATCATCATTTAACAAATATTGATAAAATCTATTCCATGGAGTAGGTACTTCAGGGCTTTGAGAAACATTAGTTAACAAAACAAACATTTTTGCCTTTATGAAGCTAGTATTGCAAAAAGATAGACAATAATCAGTTCAGGAATGAAATAATTAATGAAACAATTTGCTAAAATGTCGTATCGCTGTATATAAAATATGAACAGGAAAAGGAGCCATTTAGGTTTCAGAGCTGAAGAAGGGATGCTGGTTTTTGTTTGCTTTTATTGAGTGGTTAGGTTTGTACACATATCAAAGAAGTTTTGTGTAAATATCAAAGAAAGCATTTACCAATAGATTTCATTTAATGAAAGATTTAGTAGGGAATAGAATATTTTAGACAGGAGGATAGCAGATAGAAAATCCCTCTAACAGGATATGCTTGATGTGTTCAGGGAATCAGTGGGAGACCATTTGTGACTGCTACAGGGTAGAGAGTGGGAGTAGAATAGAGGATGAGGAGAGGGGTGGGTTAAGAGAGAGAGAATGAATGATTAGTTGGCAGCTTACACATGGACCCAGTGATTCCCCACCTGCTGGTGTTCATCCTCAGTATAACCCTTCCCTTCGATGTCGAATGGACCTAGGTGCTTGCTTCTGGCCAATAGAATATGCCAAATGTGATGATGTGTCACTCTGATTAGGTGACATAGGACTGTGATTGCTTGCTCTAATAAAAGCCAGATGCTCTATGGAGAGGTCTAATGGCAAGGAACTGAAAGAGGCCTGTGGCCAATAGCCCACAAGAAACTACAACACTCCACCATGAATTGAATCTGTTAACAACCTTAGGAGTGATCTAAATTGAAAATAGTACCTTCCCTGTTGGCCTGTCAGGTGGTTGAACTCTTGTGGAGGTCATATAAAAGAATGCTAGTTATCTTTGAAGTTCAGATAAACAATGACATTTTTGTGTTTAAGTATATAATATTTGGGACATACATTAAAAATTACTTGTTCATCTGAAATAAAATTTTAATTTGGCATCCTATATTTTATCTCTTAAATGTAGCAACCCTATTGAGGACTCAGGTCAACTTCTCCCTGATTCTTGACTCTCAGAATAGGTGCTTATTGCTGTTAGGTTTGGGAGCCATTTTTATGAAGAGATAGCTAACTAAAATAAGGAAGTTTTCATAAATGTATAAGGAGATAACCCAGTGCTGAATGAAGGCCAGGGGAATACTCAAGAAATTGGGGTTTGTACTATGTTTTAATAATATTAAGATAATCTAAAATAAACTTAGAGGTTTGTTTCTTGTTTCTTCTTTTAATCTAGCATAGAGCTTATTATGATTTTTTCTATTCCCTAATTTACTCATCTGTAATAAAAGTAAATATATACATTGCTAAAGTAATTTCACTGTATTAACTTTGCAAAAAAATTAAAATATCTTATAAAATGTCCTTGCTATATTCCCATGTTATATCAGTAGATAATATATATATATATATATATATATGTTATAATGATAGTTAATATTTATTATATAGTTATAATATAGTTAATATTTATTATATGTAGAGTATTTTCTATGTGATAATCACTATTATCAATGCTTTCTGTATATTTATTTAATCTTCATAATAACTAAATTAAATAACATTATTTATAGATGGAGAAACCGTGACAGTAGATAATTTCTCTAAGTTTATAAGATTGTAAGAGATGGACCAATATATATTCAATGAACACCAAAGTCCTTGATTTTTAATTAACATAATTAATTTCTGTTGTGTATCATCTGCCACTAACTTTAAATGTGTCTTTTACTACTTAGACTGCTACTATTTTTATCATAAGAATATACATTTCATCTAGTAGAAGCTTCATTATTATTTGTCTATGAAAACCATCCCTTGCAGATTCAAAGAGTTACAGTCAGCTCTATGTGAAAAATAAACCTTACATTCATTGGACTTCTTTTTCCCCTCAGCCAGGTAGTCAATCTGGATTTAAATCCAGGTTCTATCACAGATGAACTTCATAAATCCTTAGAAAGTTCCTTAATTTATCTAGCCTCAGTCTTCTCAATATAAAATGGGAATAATGGTAACTATTATAGTATATAGAAAATAATATAGAGTGCCTATACAGCATATAATCTAAGTGATGCGTGTTAAATGCTAATTCCATGTCATCTATCATTTTTTTTCCCATTGTGCCTTGTCTTCAATCATTTCCTCCTTAATCACCTGAAGCCTCGCCAGGATTCACAGCTGACACTAAGGTGTCCTCTTTGGAGACATAGGTGATTTATTTCTTTTTTAAAAATATATTTTATTGATTATAATATTTACAGAGAGAAAGGGTGAGGGATAGAGAGTCAGAAACATCAATCAACTGCCTCCTGCACACCTTCTACTGGGGATGTGCCCGCAACCAGGGTACGTGCCCTTGACTGGGACTTTTCAGTCTGCAGGCCGATGCTCTATCCACTGAACCAAACCAGTTAGGGTTTATTTCTGACCAAAGCCAGAAGCATCTCCTCAGTCCAATTCCTCCTGTTTTCTTTAGAGTTTTTGACAATTTCATTGCCACTTTCATTAAAAAATGTATTGCTTCCTGATTTCTGTTGCAAACTTTTACAGCAAAGGGTATCTTTGACCTTTTCTTTTTATGCCATTTAGTAGTACTATTTTTTTTTTTTTTGCAACTAAAGTTTATATTCAGTATTATCTTGTATTAGTTTCTGGTGTACAGAATAGTTGATTAGACAATCATATACTTTACATGTGGTCCCACTATTTAAATAATAAATCACCAACTCTTATGAAGCACATCCAGTGTGATCATCAGTAGACTGACACACTAAAAATGTACGTGCATCTATGTTGACTTAGTTTCTTCTAATTATATTGGTTTATTTTTAAATTTCTAATGGTAAGCAACCAAATTCTTCCTTATGTCAGCTATTTTTTTTTTTGTCAGCTATTAATTTGTTGCTTCTTAACTCCCAACTCACCCCTGTTGCCTTGCTTTGTGATCCTGGAGCTAGACCCAGTGAATGTCTCTCTGTTCAGCTGAGATGCCAAGCGTGCAGGGAGGCTGCAGGAGAAAGGGGTGCTCCTCATTCTGGTGTGCGGCTGCTGGCAGTGTGCACACCAAGGCCGTGCTTGTCCTGGAGCACATTAGCTTGCCAATTCTGCCTGGTGGTTTCCTGCTCACCTGCCCATCAGGCTTTCACTGCAAGCTGTGGGCCAGCTCAGCTAGAGCACCATCTTCACCATCTAGCTGGTGTCTCACCTGCCAGCCTTGCCCCCCACAGCTGGGGACTGACTGCCCTGGCCAGTCAATAACTCCCTCCCGTCCCAGCGGGCTGGGCCCACCCCTCCAGGAAGGCTGGAACTTCAGCCCTGGGAAGGGAGCCCCTTTCCCACAGGCTTGTCTATAAAATTCTATTGTATTCTCCTTAGCAGGTTGTTCATAATTAATGTGTGCTTATGTAAATGTTTTATATTCAAATTACTGGTGTGGCTTGTGTCTCATCTAGATTCTTACTGCTAACAGGCTAGGTATGGGGATGGTCACAGGAAATAAACCCTGAAGGATGGTATTTTGCAATTAGTTTAATCTTCTTAGTGGGTTTGGGCGTAGAGCTGGGCTCCTTTGCCAAAGGAAAGTGGAGTGCTAATAAGCCGTATGTACACACAGCTTAGTGTGTTATGCCCAGTAATTCTCCAAAGTAGTTGTACAAATTACACTCTGACCAAATGTGTATTTGAGTTCCAGTTAGTCTGTATCCTTACAAATACATGATGCTGTGGAGCTGGGCTTTAGACAACCTGGCAAATGTGGTTTTAATTTTTTAAAGCCACATTATGGTTTTAAATTTAATTTTGATTTTCATTAAGACCAGTGAAGTTGAATACCTTTTCACATTCTTACTGGCCAGGTGAATATCATTTTTAAATTTCCCTGTTCAAATATCTTGCTTATTTTTTTTTCCATTAGCTTAGTTACTTTTCTTGATTCACAGGAATTTTTATATAGTCCATAAAATAAAACCTTTATTTTAATAGTTGTATGTTTTGCAAATATTTTTCTAGTAGTTTCTGGAGATTCCATTTAGAATAATATCATCATTTAAATGCTGATATTTTTAACAATTGAAGAAAATATGATCTACATATCTACATGAAATAATGCTATGTTGGTGGGTTAGAAACCTACAAAAAAATAAAGATTTTGCCAAAAACCGGTTTGGCTCAGTGGTAGAGTGTCAGTCTGTGGACTGAAAGGTCCCAGGTTCGATTCCAGTCAAGGGCATGTACATTGGTTGCAGGCATATCCCCGGTAGGGGGTGTGCAAGAGGCAGCTGGTCAATGTTTCTCTCTCATCGTCGTTTCTAACTCTCTCTCCCTCTCCCTTCCTCTCTGTAAAAAATCAATAAAATATATTAAAAAAATAAAGATATTGGTTTATCCCAATATCTACAAATGTAATACAATTTTAGTAAAAATCTAACTAACCTGGTCTTTTTAAGAACTGAAAAATTCCAAAATTAATGTGGAAACGTGTCAATCTTACTTCTTTATCATCTTTGACCTTCCCCTACTCCACTTTCCCTCTGGTAATTACCATACTATTGTCTATGAGTTATTACTTTTTGTTAGGCCCTCTTTTTTAATTTTTTATTTAATCATTCACTTTTGCCCCTAGCCTACCAACCACTTTCCCTCTGACAGAGACTAGTCTGTTCTCTGTACCTAAGAGTCTGTTTTGATTTTGTTAATTTTGCTCATTAGATTCCACATGTAAGTGAAATCATATGGTACTTGTCTTTCTCTGAATGAATGGTTTTACTTAGCATGGATGGTTGTGGATATTAATATGCTGTCACAAAAGGTAAGACTTCCTTCTTTTTTTAAGGCTGAGTAGTATTCCACTGCATAAATGTACCACAGCTATTTTATCCATCCGTCTACTGATGGGCACTTCTGCTGCTTCCACATCTTGGCTATTGTAAATAAGGCTGCAGTGAACATAGGGGTGCACATATTCTTTCAAATCAGTGCTTTAGTTTCCTTTAGATCAATTCACAGAAGTAGAAATCCTGGGTCATAAGCCAGTTCTTTTTTAAAAGTTTTTGAGCTAACTCCATATTGTTTTATACAGAGGCTACACCAGTCTGCATTCCCACCATCACTGTAGGAGGGTTCTCTTTTCTCTACATCCTCACTAAGGACACTTGTTGTTTGTTGATTTGTTGATGATAGCCATGCTGGCAGGTGTGAGGGGATATCACATTGTAGCTTTAATTTGTACTTCTCTGATGATATGTGATGTTGAGCCTCTTTTCATATGTCTGTATTCCTCTCTGGCAATTTTGAAGAAAGGTTTGCTTCTACCACATAGGAAGACCTACTCTAGAGCCTTGCTCATTATACAGTGTGATTTTGATGTGAATATATACAAACAGAGCAGTGAAAAATAAAAGTTTAGTCACAGAGTCAGCATCTTTTTCCTCAGTGTAGCTTGCATAGTGCCTAGTGATCATTGATTTGTGGTTTTTTGACTTCTATTTACTGGCATATACAAATATTTGCTCTTCAACCTTCTTCCAACCCTATTGTGTGTTGGCATCTTATATCACTGCTTCTTCCATCCTGTAACATTTTCTAAACAGGATTCCAGAAGGAAGTTTTGAACAGTTCTTTACATATACCGTGATTCACTGCAAGGAATTTCTTTTTGAAGTCTACAGCATATTTATTCCCACCAGAATATTACATATTTCATTTCTTAAATTGCTTCATGATAATATTTAACATGTCAGTGTCCAGAACACACCATATTTCTTCTATTCCCTTGTAAGAAAATGAATTCCTTTTTCAGTGGTTACTGTGATACTTTATCAGAGATTGAATTTAGCATTTCTCTACTAGTTTAGTGGCATGATGGTTGTGTTTGGGGGAAGATGAGGAGGCCATTCCAGTTGATTAGCAGAATTCCTAATAAAAAGCCTAGCATTGTGACAGACTTGTATGCTTTCATGAAAGATGTCTAATTTCCAAGGGCTAGCTTTACAGAGATAGCTTTATTACTATTGCCCGTTCAGAGAAAACAGCAGGAGCCAGCTTTGGCAGCGGGCCAGCCTTTGAAGAATTGCCCAGCTTTTGAGATTGCTTGAAAAGACCATGCCTGTTTGGGATGGCATTCCCAGTAGAAAAAATGGAAAACTCGATGACAACCATCACTCACAAAAATATCAATTTCGATCACATTTTCTTCCCTTCTGACTAATGTAAAAATTGTAAAATAGTTTCACTTTTTCCCCCCTACAATTAAAGGCAACGTATCATTCAAATGATCTTAAATGATCTTAAATACATGGCTTTTTTTTTTAATTTTTGTGTTTTTTTTGTATGTGTTGTGTGTGCTAGATAGGTTTTTTTAGTCTTTCACCTCTTTCTTATTCATATGAACCTAAAATGCTTAATTTTTAAAGAAATCATAGAAAAGTAATAATAGATGCATCTAGGAACTAAAATTTAAAAATAAGTTACTCTGAATCACTTAAGAAAAGTGAAACTATTATTTTACTATGATCATTGAAATATGTATTTTATGGATATGTTTTTTTATTTACAAAGAAAAGGCTATGGGATTATTTTATTTTTATATTAAAACAGCTGTGAGAGGGAGGGCCTAGGCCTAGGGGACAGCCTATTACAAGCTGAGATTGCACTTTGGTTTGGCACTGCCAGTGACCCGGCAGGGCTGGGGTAGTTCAGGGTTGTTTTTTGTTTGTTTGTTTGTTTGTTTTGTTTTTGTTTTGTTTTTTTTTTTTCCTGGGGGGACTGCAGCCAGCATCTGAGGAAGGCGCTAATAGAAGGTCCAGCCATTTGTCCCTCCTGTGGGACTCCCTTGTGGTGCAGTGTTACTCTGGAGCCCCCTGTGGGCTGAGAGAGACTTGGGTGGATCTTCCTCCTGGGGTGATGGTTGTCCTGCCCAGTTCTGCAGCCTCCCATGTGCTTTCAGTGTTACTCCCTGATAAACTTTAACGCCCATCCCTCTGTCTCGATATCTCCTTCGCAGAGAACAGGACCTGTGCAAAGAGGATTTTAAAACTGTAATATAGAAACAGAACAGTAATGCAAATCAGAGACAAAAGGCAATAGAGACAAAGACAAAACAGAGGCTTTGAGTAGAGAACACACAATACCATACACAGATGAGTGTACCTGAAATCTATGTAATTTTATGAACCCATGTCACCTTCATAAATTCAATAAAATTTTAAAATGACAAGACAGAGACAAAGTTGAAACCAAATAGTGTACACTTTGATCTGTTACAATAAATTAGGCTAAAACCTCATAATTAAAGTGAGTACTATGGATCCTCGTAAGCATCTTTGATATCCTTTGTGTAAGGAAAGTAACAAAAGAGAAGAAAATTCTACAAAGTGAAACACATACATGCTGACTACACAATTTGATATCAAACAATGACTTCTCTGAGATAATGGAGACTATTGTTAAAAATTACTTTTAATGTAGTTTGTTACTTATTTTGAGCAAATGCTCTTTCAGAGAAAAATGAATTATATCTGAATATCAGTGGAAAGATAGACCTTTTGATCAGTATGTTTTTGGAATGAGTGATGAACATTAACAGGGAAGAATACTTATCAGACCCTGATTATTAAAACTAAATAATTTTATGTTTCCTTAGTCATAACTATTACTATGAAACTACATTTTCACCACAGAAGCATATTTAAACTTATTGATCTTTGTTTTAATCACAAGGACCCAAATTCAGAAATTATATATGTAAATCAATATCCACTAAAGTATGGTAATTGAGTTACATGTAAGATGCTAATTACTATAATTGCTTATTGCCCCCTTTAATAGGGATATTATCCATAATTTGGCCTTTAGGAGATGACATTTTCAGAGATCTTCAGATACACATAATAATATGTGAGACACACATTTATTTTTATGAAAACACTGCTAACATAAAGCTCTCCATTTCTTTTGTTTGGAGTGAGTTGGAGAGAGTTTTGATGCTGGGTTACAACCCACCAATATCACTGTTCTCCTGCCTTTGGGTACTCTGAATTCTATAGCACAGTACAGAGAAGTCATCCTCAGGAGTGCTAGAAAGCTCATGCTTTTAATCAGGTTTCAAAAGTTAGGGCTCTAGGAGAGATTGATTTGCGCTGCCACACACACACACACACACACACACACACACACACACACACACAAACATATTTACTTTTCTCTAAGTATGTAGGGCTCACAGTGCTGACTCTAGGTTTTAGCTTCTTTAGCGCTCATCATAGTTTTCCTCCTCCCTCAGGGGTGGCCTCTTACAATATCAGGTAGCATTTGTCTTTCTTACTCGAAGCAATCCTGAGGAGTTATTCATATGATGTATTCTAGCATTTGGTAATATTCAATTTTAGCACTTCCTTGCTGTGATTTTGCATTTTTCCTGAATTTTAAAAGTAAATAATATGGAAAAAAACAACACTCCCCCAATATTGTAGGTTGATTTGGGGATGAACTGATGTATTTGTTTAATATCTATTTTTTTTGCCACAATGTTATACCTTGTAGCATGAATGAACCACATCAGATATTTAAACATCCATGCAAATTTTTTAAAGTTCAATGCTTCTTTTGTTAAATTAACTGACAGTAAATCGACTGTGGGTAATACAGTTCTTAGAGTTACCTTCAGTTAATTTGGGTGGATGAGAGAAGTGAGCCATTCATGGATATTGAGCTTCATATGTACATGTTTTCCATGAATAAAATTCAGTGTCTATTAGAGTCGCTCTGTTGATGGATCTGACATTTAACCAAAGAATAAAATGAAGCATACCTATTTTGGTAGTTGGAGAATAGTCACAGAGAGGTAAATGACAGCGTAGGGAATATATCATAACTATCTATGGTGCCAGGTGGGTACTGACATATTGGGGAACCACCCTGTAAAGCATGCTAACTACTGTTCTGATACAGAATAAACATATGAATAAAGTAGATCCAGAGATGTAGAGGCGTGGACTGGACTGACACATTTCAGAGGGAAGGTGGGCGTGGGGCGTGGGGGTAAGAGATTAACTGGGCAGCCTATATGCATATCTGCATAGCCATGGACACAGGCAGAAGTGTCATGAAGGCCTGGGATAGGTGGGTGTGGGATAGAGGGGGTCAATGGGGAAAATCAAAGGGGACATTTGTAATACTTTCAACAACAAAGATAACTAACTAAAAAAAAATATTGAATGTAAAATGGAATCTATATATAAATAAAAAGCCAACAAACATAACGGCGATAATGACCATAACAACCAGTCGCTATAGCTATGCAGCGAACCTGCTAGATCAGGGGGTGGGCTGGCCAGCCAACCTCACAGCCCCTCCCCACTGCTGGCCCGCCCCACCTCAATCAAGGGCAGGGCCAGCTGGCCAACCATCCAAGGCCCCTACCTTAGGCCCTGATCAGCACTCCCACCCCATTTGGCGGTAGGATTGGCTGACCCACCACCTACAGCTCCTCCCCCGATAGTCCCCATGCCCAAATGGCTCCCCAATACCAATAGGGGGCAGGGCCTACCGACCAATTGCCCTCAGCCCCTTCCCCCAGCCAGCCTGGCCCTAATGGGCCCCAATCTGGGTGGGCCTGCTGGCCGGTCTCCCACCATCTCCTCCTCCTGATAGACCCAGCCCCAATCCGTCCTGATTGGGGCCAGGCCAACCGGACCCCACCCATGCAGTTGGATCCCTCCCATGCACGAATTCGTGCACTGGACCTCTAGTTGAAAATAAAAAAGTTTAGCTCAGCTGGTGTGGCCCATTGGTTGAGCATCAACCTTTGAACCAGGATGTCATAGTTCAATTCCCCATCAGGATACATGCTCTGGTTGCAGGCTCAATCCCCAGTAGGGGACATGCAGGAGGCAGCCTTTCAATTAATATTGCACCATTGATGTTTCTATTCTCTCTCCCTCTCCCATACTCTCTAAAATCAATCAATATGTGTGTATATATATATATATTTTTGAGAAAACATTACACTGTATAGTTTTCTGTCATTGAAATATAACTTGGTTCCCTTGTCCTTGGTCCCTCTTCCTTTACCTCTCTAAATTGCATTGGTGACATAAACAGGTGATATAAAGGCCACCTCAGTTTTTATGTCTAAGACTGAAGAAGTCATGCATATTTTGTATGGCCTGAGGTGAAGTAAACATGGGATGGGTTTGTATGGTTGCATCTAATCTTTGCAGAATTGACTTAGTGGATGTTAAAAACTTTGGAGATTGTTCTACAGGTTAATAAAGAGACGTATGACTTAGGGGCATTAAAGATGAGTGACAGTTTACAAAGTCAATCAATTACACATTGAAATACTAATTATGAGTTTGCCTTATTTAGGATTCCCTTCAATATTATGTTTAGTTTATTTAATTTATGTGTGTGTGGGAGTAGTGTAATGTAGCTATACATCTAATTTAATGATAAAAATAACTTTGACTTCCGCTTTATCTTTGTATTTATTTATTCATTAAACAAATATTAAGTCCTCATTGTGTTCCAGACATTGTTTCATACTCTTGGAATATGTTGGCGAACCAAAGAGAAAACAAATCCCTGTATTTAGGGACTTAGATTATTGAGTTCTTCAGAACCTAAAGTCTTCGGACACTGATGTATGATGAGCAGTTTTATTGTCATAGATTAACTTTTACTGGAATTATCTGAACAATCTTATTGCTCTACCACTAAACCATTGTTAGTCTTACATGTAAATTATTTATCCTGCAGATATAATATTTCATAGCTTAAAATTCACCTGCTAATAATTTATATCTTTAGCTCATGTCTGGTATTTGTGGGTATCCTAGGTAAGAATATTTGCACATAGTAAAGAATACTGTAGCATCCCACAAAAACATCTACATATAGAAAAATTACAAGGTCTTAAAAAAAGCATACACAGATTCCACATTCACAAACTCAGACACATGTGCATATATGCATCTGTGTAAGTTGTTGTGTGTCCCACAAGCTGATTGTTTAGCTGCAGAAAGTAAAGGCTAAGTAACCATTATTTCTCTTGGAGTTCACTCCACTCAGCACCACACAAAGCTGGTGCAAGGTGAAGGATTTTAAGAGAAGTGTAATTCCATTCCTTGAGGCAGATATGTGACAGATGCAATGGAAAAAACAGATTTAATACAAATATTTCAAGAAAATTGTCAGCTTTTCTTTTTGCTGAGCAGCCTCAGGGGAAAAGGAGAAATTACCAACTAATATGGGATTGTGGGAAACAACAGAAAGGGAACAGAGAAGATTCTGCTAATATAATAAATAGCATTCTCACCTAAGCAGTTGCCTTAAAGGAAAGTTGAGCACCGAATTTAAAGTGGCAGTGAATTTTCTGAGATTTAGATTTTTGCATTTATATATTTTAATTAGCTAAAGTGTTTAACTGGCGTTTTTTAAAAATAATAGAATAATTGAACAACTGAAAAAAAATTAAGGCATTTGAGGCAAAATGTTAATTAATCCCCAGTGCAAATAAATTTAACATTCTCTAGCTCTGTTGAAACAATGAATAAAAGAACAAATAGCAAACTTAAACACATTGGCCAATATATTAGTTTATTTTAAGTTGTCTTAAGGTCAATTGCTATTCAGTTGTTTCTTTTCATCATTCATAATATTTGTGTCCACCCACACTTGGACATTTATATGCTAACGTAATTGTATTATTCATAAGCAAAGATTATTAATATTTGAAAACTGCAAAAACAAAAGCTAGTGTAGGTATGAGTGTCAAACTGAGAAGAAAGCTCAGAATAAAATCCTAGATGGTAATGTATCCTCGGGAATCTGTTTGAGTTCTAGAGCCCAGTGCAATGAAATTGTCTCAGAGTTATTATCTGAATTGCGGAGCTCAGGCACATCTGTGCTACACTTACAGGTGGTAGGATACTTTACATTGCTATTTAAAAAGTTATAAAAATTGAAATTGTCACACCTACTTTGAAATACAGATGCTCCTGGACTTAACGATAGAGTTCTGGTAAACCCACTGTAAGTTGAAATCATCAGAAGTAGAGGACCAGCCAGCGTGGCTCAGTGGTTGAGTGTCAGTATATGAACCCAGGAGATCAAGGTTTGATTCCCCATCAGAGCACATGCCCAGGTTGTGGGCTCAATACCCAGTAGGGGGCATGCAGGGGCAGTCGATTGATGACTCTCTCTTTCTCATCATTAATGTTTCTATTTCATATATACCTATATACCTATATACATGTATACATATACATACACACACACACATATATATATACATATATATATATATTTTCCCCCCAGAAGTTTAAATGCATTTAATACATCTAACCTACAGAACACCATCACTTAACCTAGCCTACCTTAAAGGTGCTCATAACATAATATGTATCTAACAAACACTGGCAACACAGTACACTCTCCTGACCTTCTCTTCTTCAGCTCTTCTGACAGATTAAATGCAAGATTGCCATGCCTTTAAATCCTGTTTAATGAGAATACATAGATAAACTTGGTCTGGCTCAACCATTACTGATATATCCTTGTAATATCTTGAGACTTTTTTTGTTTTGTTTTTCATATGCACTATTTATTCAAAACTATGGGCCAATAATTTAATTTAAAAGATACAGGCTATTCCTAAGAGAGTGGCAATATGTCTTAAGTTATGAGGGTTTTTCTATTTTATCTACAACATGAATTTAATGGCTTAAAATACTTACATTAACAGGTATGGATATAACAGTATCTCTGCTTGAATGGGTTTTTAGATAGCTCAATTATGGAAATTAGAGAATGTCAATTCCTTTGAGAACACTAATGCCACTGGCCCCTGAAATTAATGCACACTGAGTAGACTCACATTATTAAGAAAGAATTTGTTTTTTCTTACCAGACTTAAAATCTTCTTTCATGGTTGGGAACAGAAAAAAAAGTGGAAATTCAGAATGCTACATATTAAGGAAACTCTGTTCATTTAAATAGCCAACGCCTGCAGAACTAGTAAAACCATATTTCCAATATAGTCAGATAAGGTTATCTTTTCCATATTAGGTTGTTTTATGTAATAAAACTTCCAACTATTATGAAAATGTTACCTAAAAGAAGGAAAAAAGATAATCCAGGAAGTAAAGAAAAATCAGGCATACCTCCTAGAGATGATAATGGTGAGAGCAAAAGAAGAATGAGGGGCTATAGCAAAAGTGTAGAGCATAATAATATATGTTGCCCATAATTGTTTCATTTTCTCATCACCTTCATAAAGAATCACATACAGAGGATATAAATGTGAAGGAAAATAGGGACTCAACAGAGAGAGTGAGACAGAGGGATAATTTTAAGCAATTAGAAAATTGTGGGGGCTCAAGGTCTGGGATTTGTAGAGCGTGCCAGCAGGCTAGAAACTTGGGAAGAATTTCTATGTTACAGTCTTGAGACAGAATTATTTTTTTCTGGAAAACTCAAATTGTTACTTTTAGGAGCCTTCAACAGATTGGATGAGGCTTACTTACATTATGGAAGTAATCTTCCTTCCTTAAAATCAACTGGAATGTAAATGTTAATCACATGTACACAATCCCTTCACACCAACATCTAGACTACTGTTCAAACACACACCTGGGCACCAGAGCCCAGCCCACTTGTCACATAAAGTCAACCATCATCTAGGCCTAACGAAAAACTCATCCTAGAAAATAAAAATAGTCCTGGATGAGAAATAAAAAATTATTGTAAAATCAAGATGACATATAAAACACAGTTTGGGGAAATTTAAATATTAGAAGAAGGCTCTCTATTTGTTTGTCAACCTTTCCTGTCTTATATTTCGACTGGAGGCCCATTGCACAAAGATTCATGCAATAAGCCTTCCTAACCCTGGCTGCTGGCACCAGTTTTCCTCTGGCACCCGGGACCTAGGCCTTCTCTCTGGTCGCTGCCTTCTGTTTTTGCTTCAGCTGGAGCCTTCAGTCTTCTTTGCTTCAGCCAGAGTGCTGCTCTTATAGTCCCCTCCACCCAAACACTCCCACTCATAGAAGGTGGCCCACCTGAGTATGCAAATTGAATGGCCACTTTTGTTAAGTTAATTTGCATACTCATTCCTGATTGACTGGTGGGTGTTGCAGAGGTATGGTCAATTTGCATATTTCCCTTTTATTAGTATAGATGACAGATGGATTGTGAGGCCACAGCTGGGTGATCAAATGCAAATAATTAAACTTTTCTGTGCCTCAGTTTCCTCATAGATAAAATGAAGCTGATAATAGTACATACCACATATGGTTTTAAGTGAAGATTAAATTATGTAAAATATATAAAGTACTTAGAAGAGTGTTGACATAGTTGGTAGGGCATAATTTTCATTATTAGAAATACAATTTTTAAATAAATTATTTATATAATGTCAGGCATTGTGGTTTTAATCATATAACATAATTTTTACATGAAAGGTTGCTATTGTATTTTTGAAAATATCACTACTCTTGGAAAAGAGGGTTTTAAAATAATAAAAGAGAAACTCTTAACTAAACATTACAAAAGAATTGTATTCAGAGAAATGTTTAGTAATGTTTAAAATTTTAAATGAGCATTGGATAATTTAAATTGAGGAAAGGCTAAAAAAATACAAGGCAAAAAAATTAAAATCCTGAAATATTACAGTACTGACTCATTTTCATATTTTTCAAATGATTGTAATGTTGCTGAAATTGCTCCTAAAATAACTACATATGTTAACATTTAGGTATGAAAAAAATCAAAAGAAACTTGTTATTCGACAAAAAGCTTTCTATTGCTTAAGTTACTGTATATTCACAGTATACCAGGTTGGTACATGGTTTATTGGTACATAATAGATTCTATCTTATGCTACTACAACAGTTCTTTTACTCTCCATCACTCACTCAGACATGCTTATAGGAAAAAAAAATGATATCTGAACATTTCCCTTTTTCTTTATGTGATGAATGTTGTAAAGCATGCATAATATCTTTCAAGGCTTAGATAAAATATATGACACTGGATAAAAATATGTTAGATAAACTCTATAATGCAAAATTAAAGGCATGAGAACCACAGCCTATTATTTTTAGTAATCTCATGGATTTAAATGTTGTATAATAGAGATCGAGAGTCATATATTGGTAAGTCATGATATAAAATACAAACCTTTCTAATACCATGAAATAAAATAGTATCATTAAGTTTAAATATTGCCTTTACTCAATTTATGGAAATACTATTATTTAAATAGCATTATGATTACTTAACATAGAAAACTAGAAATCTTCACAGATGTAAGTAAAAGTAAAAAGTTGTTTTATAGCTATCTCTCCTGGTTTAAAAAGAGTTTATTGAATGGAATAAAATTTAACTTTAGCATAGAACAGAATCTGTGCTATAAATGCAAAAATGCCAAATATTTTATTATACTGTTGATTTTATATAATTATATGGTAATTTAAAAGTCATTTTTTAATTTATACGTTAAAATATCAGGTGCATATCTACATATAAAGAGAGAAAACACTTAGACATTAACACTTCAGAGCTCTAAAGACCATAAATGCCAACTCCTTCCTTTTGCAATAAAATTGAGGCTGTTGATACCTGCTTATACTGAGATCCTGTATTCTGTCTCATAATCCCTCTGTTTTCAAGCGATAATTCACCTTATTTATTTGGTTATATACACATGCATTCAACACACATATAAAAGCACCTAGTATATGCCAGGCTTTGTCCCAGAACCTAGAAATAAAAGAATCCTAGACTTTAAAAGCTTATGTTTGAAACAAAACAGACAGCTTTTAATCCATGCATAAATGGTATGACAAATTTTCCTAAGTGTTTGATTACTAGTGTACAACCACAGAGTGTGGAGTTTTCAATTATATTGGAATGAGGAAGAAGAGACAGGAATGAGTGTGAAACTTAAGTGGAATTATGAAAAGTGAATAGGTGTTTGCTTAGCAATATATGTAAAATACTGAGAATAATCAGGGTGGTTGGAGCATAGGCTTTGAGTAGACCAGAAGAGGAGAATGGAAGAATGAAGTAGGTGTATGAAAAGAGAGGAATAATTGGAATCACATGCTTTATTTTTTAATTTTTTTTTAATTTAAAGCAATGGTAATTAAATGTTGATTCAACTTATTTTTTTTTTAATCTTAAAATTTCATGACACTATCTCCTCACTTCCGGTTGCAGCTAACTCAGACATTATCTGTGGTGGGGAAGGTCATTCTGCATATTCCCCTGAAAAGCTCAAATCTTCATGTAAAACTTTCCATCCTTATGTCTAGCTGTGTCTATGCAGGCATAGTCCACTCTCATTCAAATTATCAGAAAAGTACGTAGTAGATGTGGAAAATCAGATTTGCTATGCATTTGCATAACTTGCATTGTCTTAATTGACTGCCCTGTTCTCTTTTGTGAAGCGAGGACCTTGGAGACACCTCTAGTCACAGTCAGATCATAATTCCCATGTCAACCTTTCATCCAGGTTAATAATAGACATGTGTTTTGTGAATTCTCATATTCCTTAACCACTCTATTCTGCTTCTACAATTAAATCTCTTCATATATATAAAACCGACCTCTAAAATATTGTTAGGTCTGTCTTTTCTTTATATGAGTTCAGAAGAATCTTTGACTTTTGTCTACAACTTTGTCTGGAAGCAGAAAACATCACATTGTCCTAATAAGCTTAAGGTTGGGTCTTTTGTTTCCCTCTCATTTGTCCTGGATGATAGTTTCCAAAAGTCAAGAGCGAACAAATAACTCTTAAAACCACCAGTCATCAGTGATATCTATATATTTAAAAGCCTAAGCGACCATTCAACTAGTAGCTATGATACACACTGACCACCAGGGGGCAGATGCTCAATGCAGGAGCTGCCGAGCTTGCAGTGACTTGGCAGCTGTGGTTCTCCAGTGACACACCCTGAACCAGAGAGAAGGGAGCCTGATATATTTTCCTCTATTGATTTGAAATAAGTGTGTCATCCAAGATCTGCCCTCTCACAATCGGGGACTCCTTGGGGATGTCGGAGAGCCAGTTTTGGCCTGATTCTCAGGCCAGGCTGAGGGACCCCACTGATGCATGAACCAGTGCACTGGGCCTCTAGTGTTTAAATAAAACAGCTCCATCCAATATTTTGTCTCTGTTCCTCTTGGTGAATACAGTTAAGAAAAATACAGTGGCAGTGTTCCTGTCTTGCAGGACATGTTATTAAAGATAGCTGAGGAAGTCTTCCATATCTCATGTGAACACATTGCTGATGTCAACACAGCAGTTTAAAGTGACCTGGAATATAGGAAATTCTTTCAATAGTAGTGTTAGTGTGGTTTCTGTGATGTTTTCTTCAGATTCCACCAATTGCTCCATGAGAAATATGTGGTACCATTTTTATAATCATTGTCTCCACATGATAATTTTGATAAAATAGATTGAGAGAAATATGTGCTTTTCTTTCAAATTAAAGCATTGTTTTTTAGTAATTGCAAATGAACACATCTGTGGGTTGTTTATCTTTAATATACATGAGTAATATGTGTCATCCCCTACCCCCCATAAGCAGGTGTGGCTTTCCAATGTTATATAATTCTGAGAGATGACACCTATTCCTCTAAGAATAGGTTCACATAATATTTACATGTTATGTAGAGATGAAATATGGGGAAAAAGGGGGAAAATATGATGAAAATTTATGTCTGAGTAAATGAGAGTATGAAATCTCCATGGCAGACAGATTTTTCTACATATTTGTTCTATCAATTACTGAGAGGGAGAGGTGTTGATGTCTCCTGTTGTTATACTTGTAATTATAAATAGACCTATTTTTCCTTTCAGGTCTATTATATTTGCTACATTATATTGAAGCTAAATGACTACTTTGTACACATTTACAGTTTTTATGATTCTCAGCAAGCTGACCCCTTTATTATTGTATGATATCTCCTTTTATTCCTGGTAATTTGCTTTGTCTGAAAATAATAGTTTTATTGTTTGGAGAGGGAGAGAGAGATAGAAACTTCACTGATGAGAGAGAATCATTGATTGGCTGCCTTCTGCATACTTCACTGGGTATTGAGCCTGCAACTCAGGCATGTGCCCTGACCAGGAATTAAACAATGACCTCCTGGTTCATAGGTTGATGCTCAACCACTGACCCATGCCTGCTGAGCCAGATATTCTTATTGTGTTGTTTTCCACTTTATTTTTATTGTGGACACTATTACAGATGTCCCATTCCATCCCCCCTTCTTGACCCACCTGCACTTGATACATCTGCTAAAGGGTTAATTTCCAAAACTTTCTTTTGTTTTTAAAGGATTTTTATAAACAGCCTAAGGTTGGGTCTTTTGTTTCCCTCTCATTTGACAATCTCTGTATGTTAATTGGTACTAATGGATGGCTTATGTTCAATATTATTCAAAATGTTAAATTAAAATGCCATCCTGGTTGCTGCCTCCTGTGTTTTTCCTAATCCTTTGTTTCTTTTTTCCATTTTTTGGGGTAATTTTTGGTTAATTTCCATATTTTTGTTGGTCCTTGTTTCAGCCAGGTATTATAATATATTTGCCTGAAGGATATCATTAACATTTCTTTCAGTGCAAATCTAGTGGCAATTAATTCTCAGTTTTTGTCTGTCTGAAAAAGGATTTCTCCTGCAATTTTGAAGGAAATTTCAGTAAGTGGCCAATGAACATTGGTACAGGAATGAGAAAAGGCACAAGAGTAAATGTCAGTTTTATTCTGTCATTGAAATTTAGTTAGCTAACAATAATGATGTTGTATTAAACATGATTAATAACTTTTAGTAAATATTGTCTTAGCAGCTTAAAATGATGGAATTAATGAGAATTAGGGAGCTATTTGTAATGACTTACACTTATGTGTAAAGAAGCCATGTCCCTTATGTTAATAAACTTGGAGCAAAGGTAGCAGTGCAGGGTATATGGTGTCAAACAAGAATTTATTCCTGGTCTCGGGAGACTGCTGTGGTATCAGTCAGCTTGCTTTTATAATGTATTTATTGAGCTAAAACTGAAGTCTTTTGATTCTGCCTCTGCCCAGACAACTGAAGATGGGAACCAAAAGGTGCAATATCCACTGCCCTTCACCGTCATTAGAAAATTAAATACTTGCCCTGGACTTAAGCATGGGAACATAGAAAGGACAGTTGGTGCCACTATTTATTATTCTAACTCACTGAAAAATACTTTTATCCTTTGAGAGATAGGTGTTGAGTCATCATTTTCCATGTGTGAAGTTTAAAAAAATATTGGAATAAGTTCTGTTACCTTGTTTTAAATCAATCTAGCCAAATGAGAGAACAATTGAAAAAAATTTTAATATGTTTTATTGATTTTTTTTTAACAGAGAGGAAGGGAGAAGAGGGATAGAGAGCTAGAAACATTGATCACCAGCCTCCTGCACACCCCCTACTGGAGATGTGCCCACAACCAAGGTACATGCCCTTGACTGGAATCAAACCTGGAACCCCTCAGTCCACAAGCCAAGGCTCTATCCACTGAGCCAAACCAGTAAAGGCCAAATGAAAAAAAAATTAAAGAATATCATATTTGACTACTTATGTGCAAATACAAAGAAATGACTTTTTAATCCTCAATAAGCAATGCAAGTTAGATCATATTTTTATGTTCTTCCACATTTTTAAAGCAGATTTCTTATATACCTGCGACTAATTCTCATGAGTACTATATACTGCAAGGTTTTCAAAAGCTAACTAATTGCTATTTGGTGCTGAAGGACAGCAGCTTATGATGATACATAACATGAGATGAAATGAGTTTAAAAGAGAAAAGAAAAACAAGGACATGAGTCTGTGTGGTTTTAGAACTAAAAAGGTATCATCCCATTTACTTCCCAATAGTCTTATAACCTTTTACTATACATATCAATACAGATCAATGTAAATCAGTATTCTGTAGAATCCTACCTGTTTTTCTATGTGATCATGTGACTACAGTCATCTTTTCTCTCCAGGTTCTCTTTAACTTTGATTGAGTGGTGATTAACAGTCTGGTCCAAGCATTTCTTCTTCTTCCCTCACACTTGAGTTCCCTTCTCTGCCTTTGGCTCCTCAGCTGTCCTGCCCAGGAGGCAAACCACCCTGAGGGTGGTTGAATCCTCTTGCTCAGCTCAAAGAAATACAACCAAAGCCAGACACTGTAACTGTGAACTCACCATTTAGACACAGTTTTCCAGTTTTTATGACAGCACTCTCTTGTCAAAAGTGTGTTCTATGACTTTATAAGGAAAAATATTTTAAAAAAATGCAAAACATATTTGAATACTTAGTCAGACTCAATGTGATGACATAAATGATAATACTAATAACTACAATAATAACAGTGCATTTGCTTCTCTGCTTAATACCTGAGGAAACTGCTTCTTAGAGCTATTTAGTAAATTGTTCTTATTTATGCATTTATACAAGAGCTGCACAGCAATTTTATTCCATCAATAACAGTAATCCTGTGTCCTTTCTTCTACAAAGAATGCTAGTGGCTGGTGGCAGCTTTCCCAGGTTGTAAGAGGTCTGGCACATCTGTCCCCAAGCTAACTGGAGCACAGATATCTAGGGGAAATCTTTCTGTG
Organism: Pipistrellus kuhlii; assembly: GCF_014108245.1. Classification (NCBI taxonomy): domain Eukaryota; kingdom Metazoa; phylum Chordata; class Mammalia; order Chiroptera; family Vespertilionidae; genus Pipistrellus; species Pipistrellus kuhlii. The sequence continues at coordinate 23,053,243 of NW_023425405.1, read as the reverse complement.
AAAAATCATAGACATAACTTACTATATGAAATACATATCACAGCTTTAAATATTATAGAAAATTCCTTTAAATATATTTTCAAAATAAAAGGAAATTAAAGTTCTTACCTTTTAGTGTATCAATCTTTTATTATGGAAATATAAATCATAGTGGCTTTTATCTATAGTTAGAATTAACACTTTTTTTTTCATAAAATGCACCAATGATTGCTAAGGAGAAAAAATATTATATCCAGAGATGTTGAAAATATTTTAAAATACAGGATTATTGATTTTAAAATAGTCAAATAGATAAACATTTACTTATATTATTTATTTTTGTATTATATATTTTTCCATACAAACAATTGCAAGCCTACTTTGTCCACCCACGAATGTGCACTCATTATTTTATAGAATGTTTCTGACCTTGTATTTGCCTGTTTCTTAGATTCATTTCAAACTGTGCCTCTTTGATTAGGAAAGCTAACACTCTGTTTTCATCATTGCATTGCATCAGGGGGCCCATTATTGTGATTTGATTCCTTGCTGGTTATGGCGACTGATCATTTATCAGACTTCTAATTGATTTATCAGCCAATAAATACTTGGTGTGAAACTATATCCAAACCATGTAAATATCTTATAACTTAAAAACTTTCAATGTATTCAATTTAACATATTCAAATTTACCTTTGGTCCCTATTTTTAAATTTTTATTATAATTTATTTCTGCAAAGTTTTATTTATCTCAAATGGTTCACATTTGTCCCGGGAAACATCATCCATATTGGCCTCTATGTCCTTTTAACATGTTCCCTTCCTTCTTTGAGAACTTCTCTAGCACAAGGTGATCTGGGCTCATCCTGCTATTTTTCTGTCTAAGCCCTGGAGCCATTTCTTCAAGGAGCCATATTTTCTTTTTAGTAGGATATAACATTTTCCCGGTCATGCTCTCTGAGCAGACAGAAACATACCAGGCATGTGCTCACCTTAGGGAATTTGAATTTGTGTTCTTTGCACTTTGTTGCTCTTTTTGTCTGAAATATTATTTCACCAGCCATCTGTCTAACTAACCAACCACCTTACTTTTCTATCAGTAGTCAAATGTCTCCTTGTCCACACACTAATGTAGCCAACAGTTTTTAACATTTTAATCTTCACATAAAACAGTGTGCCATTAGTGCTTTCCATCCAACTTCCTTTGCTCACCTATCTCAGGAATAAAATAAATTAATAAGATAGGACCATAGACATGGAAGCATGGAACAGACAGAGGGAAGGTGGGAAAGAACAGGAAGAGATTAACCAAATAATTTATAAGCATATGTGCATAGTCTATGGACACAGACAATAGACAGTGAAGACCCAGAGAGCAGGGGATAAGGGGAAAGGGAAGGGGAAGTGGGAAAATATCTATAATACTCTTTAATATAAAAATAAAATAAATTTAAAATATTTTCAATGGCATCCTTCTCATTATAACACAGTATCTAATTCACTGGTGTTTTGTATTTTACATTTTTGAATGGAACATACAAGTTGAAAATCCATATTTTGTAATGAAGTAGATAACTTCCTACATCATCTCACCGCTGCCTAGACCTCTAATCTTACTTCTGGCAATACTACATAATACATAATTTTCCAAACTTAACACCACCACATGGTGTTTTCATCTTCTTCCAAATAGGTTAATGAACACAAATTAATCTGCATAAATTAAACATTTGTTTGCAACAATTAATTAATCTGTGCAAATTTTGAATCATGGTTGTTCATCCATTCTTGTGCATCAAATGCTATTTCCTAGTTTCAATGTCTATTGCTCTATTAAAATGTTAATTATTCATAAAGTGGTCTCATTATTTTTGTAATTTAGATTAGATTTTTTAGTAGGAATTAGCACCAGGAACAAATTTAGATAAACAGTTAGTTTTAATTCAATCTTATTTTTACTTGTTAAATTTATTGAAGAAAATTAAAATCATTTGAAACGGTGAACCAGCTATTTTTTTTTAAGTTTATGCTTCTATAACTACATGTGTTATGTATATAGGTAACCCTGTAAGTGAATATATTTTGTATCAAATGGTTATGGATGTTTCCTTGCCTAATAACTGAGTTTTCTTTTTTATTATAAAAATAATCAATGCCAGAAAATGTACCCTTGCATATTAAATTAATGATATTTCCATGATGTATAGTAAAAAAATTAAGGAATTTATTTTAAGATTCCTTAATCAAAGATACAATTCAGTTATATACTCATCACATAACTATTTAATTTTTTCTATGCAGAAGACATGGTTCTAGAGACTGGTGATACATAGAAAATAAATCAAGTCTGGCCTTCATGTTACTGACCATGCATCTACCTAATAAGAATAACATGCTAATTGACCATACTTTCACAACACCAACTAGCCAATCAGGACTGAGTATACAAATTAACCCAATAAAGATATTGGTTAATTTGCATATGCAGGTGCCCCGTGGAAGGGGACGGGGTGGGACGCCATGGTGAAGATTCAGGTGTTCCACACCACCCCAGCTGCCAGAAGGCCTCCAGGCAGTGTGGGAAGGCAGAAAGGCAGCTCTGGCCAGATCGAAGGTGATGCTGGCAACTAGGGGAATGAAGGCCCATTCTTGTACAAATCTTTATTTATGCATTGGGCCACTAGGTCTAGAATATTGAGGATAAAAGTCATATGTTTATGAACTAAAAAAATTTTAACAAGGAAATGCATTGGTGCTTTGAAGGTATCAGAGCAGGTTATATGGAAGAGGTTTGTAAGAGGGATTAAAGATAGTCCCACCCATGACTTTGCTGCTCTGTCAGTAAATTTGGTTTTAGTTTTCCTCCTCTAAAATAATGCATGCAACTGAGTAGAAAGATACATGTCCCGTTATCTCTTGGATTCATCTTCACAACTTCCTTGTCAAGTTTAGTTTGAATAGAAAAAGTAGAGAATCATTTTCCATTTATTGTCTGTTGTTCTTAACCCCAAGAGAGCCCTCCTAGTTTATGAAAATAAAACTTGATATTTCCCCCCATATGATTGCATGGACATTTTACATTGCCACTTGAAACCATTCAGAAGTAGATACAGTTCCCATTACATCACAGTTGTTGCTTATAATTTATAAAGCAGACAGGATTTTGTTTGGTTCCCCTAAGCTTCACTGAACCTGTAGGCTGGAGAATGAAATTTATTCTGACTGGAAAGCTGAATAAACACATTTCACAGTTTTAACGGGAAACATTTATCAAATCCATTGAGTTCACATAGTGAGACAATTCAGTGGAATAATAATGTGTTTCCTTCTTTAATGTTAAATGTGTCAATAACATTTTAGGATATGGGTTAGGCTACCATTTCTAGACTACTCAGAACAAAGTGATTACCCATTGATTCTGAGAGGTTTACGTTTGTTTAAATCTGTGCCGTTTATTTAGCAGGTTTGTGTTTCTCATCCCCATTCAATTTATTTGACTGATTTGATTTTGGCATATCTTCTTGAATACGGCAGTTATATTTTGACCAAGCAGGTCAAAGAAATAACTTGGAAGATTTAATTTAGGAAAAATCTATAAGCACTTGATGTTGTTAATATAAAATGTTAGTATGTTTTCAAGGGAATGTTTTTGTCTTCAAAACTGTCTTAAATTTTAATTAATTTAAAGATCTTTAAACTTGTGCCATTGAAATAAAAGTTAAATTATCTGGTAAAATGGTGTTAAAAATGTTGCAATTAGATTTCAGTCAACTCGAAGTATAGGCAGTCCATGAAAGGTAAGTCAGAATTCTTATTCCAGTGTCCTTAGAGTGTTAGTTTCTTTGAGGTGAACAAAGTGCAATGACTATTTTCTAATAAGGAAAAACACACACACACAAAACCCACATGCTACCATATGAGCAAATTTTAGAGTATTCATTGTTTTACTTTATTTTTAATCTTTGTGTTCTGTTCATAGTGAGTTAATTTGGACACAGGTTAAAGTGAGTTAATTTGAAGGTAGGATAAAGTGAGCTAATTTGAAGATAAGATAAAGTGAACTAATCTGATACAGAGTAAAATAAGTTAATTTGAATACAGGAAAAGTTTTGTTGTGGTGAATTCATTAACATACTCAAAAACTCCTAAAAGTTCACCTCAGATTTATAATTATATTGAATATCATTAATAGTATACCCTAGGAGCAGCAATATATTTGTTTGCGCCACTATACAGATCCAGTAGTATTTAAAAGAAAGAAGAATAAGAATTGTGTAAATTTAGGCCAAGTTGAAAAAAGAACAGCATAAGAAAGGACAGGGAAGTAACTCAGTCTAAGATAGACACCAGAATATTAGTGAACACATGATTGAGAGTATGGAAAACATATCAACATGTGACATTAGTACATTCATATTAATCACCAAGTATTTCCTATATGCTAAGTACTTGCCTAGAAACTGTCATACTCAGGTGAGATGCACAGATAAGGCTAGATATCAAGAAACTGACATTTTATTAGAGAGTTTTCTCATCCCAGGAGAAGTTTATAACCAGCATGTGTATCAAAATTTGACCAGGGCAAACATCATGGCAAATATAAAGTTAGACACTCTTAAACAAATTCTCATATAGTGTCTCACATTTAAAAAATGAAAATAAAATGGAATAAACAAATGAAAAAAGGTTTTTCCCTCAATATGTTTATTATATTAATACACTTTCTTTTCATTTACTAAAATTCATAATTTTATTCCTCTTTCTCCATCTTCCTGAAATCCAAATTTAGTTTCTATTGATTCTGTGTGTTTACTATCATTCATTATATCTTTTTAGTTTCTTCAGTTAAATGCAACTGTAGACTCCCCGCTTCCACTCTTGACCATGCTAGTTCATTTTAAAAATTGAATCCAGATTCCAAACACACAAATCCACTAAAAGAAAAATTATAGACAGGGGTAAAATTTGTCTAAAGACAAATATGAAACAGTATGTGTACCCAGAATACATATGGCTCACTAGAACTTAAGAAAAGAAGCAGCCCAACAAAGCATGCAAATATTGTGGACACTTCACCAGAGAGATATATGGAGCACATATAATTAACAATGTTTAATATCCAAACTAAGTGTGGTAGAAAAAAATTAACAAATTTGTGTGCTCAATATCATTAGTCATTAGGAAAATACAAATTCAAATGACAATAAAATGCCTCTACAAACGTAAGAATATCTTAAATCAAAGACACCCACATAGTAGCAATGCAACTAAACTCAATGATTACAGGCTTGAATGCAAAATGGCTCAGCAACTTTGGAAAATATCGTATTTTGGCAATTTCTAGTAAAGGTGAACATATAAATAACATATGACCCAGCAATCCCAATTTTTGATGTCCAATTAAGAGACATGAAAACTTACATTTATATTCATACATGTAATATAAATATAGTTATATTTATTATATAATATTTTATATTTATTATAGTAACATGGGATTGAACCTGCAACTCGGTATATATACCCTGAGAAGCAATAGACCCAGTTACCTTTCATTTATTTTTATTGCTGAATAATATTCCATTGTGTGTTTGTGTGTATCATACAACTGACCCAACATTAGGCAGGACAATTTTACTATTTAAAATCCTCAATCAATTTCCATTACCCAAAGAATGAAAGCCACATTCTACATCATATTATGTCTCTTATTTCATAATTTTCTCTGATTAGTTCTCTAAATTTCTTTCCCCATTTATTAATAAAATCAAATTCCCATTCTGTTAAACTGAAATAGCCAATTTACACAGTAAACATTCCATTTTTACATGAACCACATATAATAAAAGTATGTGCTATTGTGATGCATAGAACTACAATGTTTTTTTTTTCCTATAATTGAAATCAACTTGCCCCTGAACTTATTTCAAATCAATAGAGGAAAATATATCATCTTTAAAAAAAAAAACAAAACTCTGTGCCATTCAAGTTAAAGCACTCTCAAGTTTAATTTCTTGATCAGTGTTGCATTTAAGATTAGTTAATTTAAAATTCAAACTTAATCTCAGGAATATTGTCCCATCTTAATGATCTTTCTTTTTATCCCTCTGAGCTGGAAGGGAAATATTTAGCATTAGAAGGGACGTAGAGTCCTGAATTGTCATCAAGGCTGGTTGTGGCATCTCTAATATAACTTGATCTGTCTGGTCTTTGGTTCGTCTTCTGACCAGCATCTACTATAGCTTGCTGTGTCTGTCCCTTGAGAATGAACATTATTATTGTTGTCCTGTCAATAGTATTTGCTATAGCTTTTAGCAATAAGATCCACATACCTTGTGTTATTCTTGTCCAGACTATAGGCATTTTCTGGATAATTCAATGATGTATCTATGTCTCCCACTGTATCATGGCTTATAAAAATGACCATGAAAAATCTTCTGAGAATTAAATTTTGCTGTTTGAGCCCTTAAAAAACACAGAATGTATTTTAACTTTCAACTGCCTGGATTTTAGAATCTAAAAACCTAGTTATTAAAAGTTTCTTTTGAATTGGGCTTCACTAACCTATTTTAGAATTTTAAAGCTAAAACAAAACAAAACACAACAAAACAACTCCCTTTTATTCTAATCCTAAAATTCTAATTGTTCCCTGTAAAATAATTGCCTCTGGGTTTACAAAAACAAAACAAAACAAACACAAATAAGAAAAAATTAAGCAATTATCTTGTGATGTATTTAGCAATATTTGTCATATAGGTGGTCCACTCCTTCCCTGAACAGTTTCCACTCATCCCAAAGAATGTGTTATTTGTAACAATATTCTGATCTCAAAGCCTGTCCATTGCTGCTTCCACAGGTTTCCTTTGTTAATGATATTCTCCATGTCTGTAATTATCACATTTATTAAAAACACTCTTTAATTACATCTTCAAGTATGATTTAGTTTTGAATTATAAGGTATTTAGATGTGTTTTTATTTTTCATTATTTAAAAGAATACTTTGAAAAAATATCCTATTTCTTTGTCCCTTTCCTTTTTGTCAATCATCTAATTGTTCTCTAAATCCATGGGCATATTTCTATTTTGTTTTATTTATTCATTTATTTGGTGTGTGTTTTTATAGGTTCCATGTATGTGTAAATGAAAACATTCAATGTTTGTCTCTCTCTGAATTATTTTACTTAGAAAACTTCCTTGAGGTCCATCCATGCTGTTGCAAATGGCAAGATTTTATTAATTTTTATTGCTGAATAATATTCCAGTGTGTGTGGGTGTGTATCATGCAATGTTCCTTTTCTAATTCATTTGATTGCACTGAATTAAGAGAACATAGTCTGACAATACTGATGAGTTGATGTTGTGATGATGTTTTGAAATTTGCTTGATGGCTAATATATGTGATGAATATATGGAATATCTAAAAAATTATTACATAGATATGTAGTCTTTGCATATTGGGAACAGTGTTCTGTACATTGCTGAGGAGTAAAAAGCAAAACATTTGAAAACCAATGCTGTGTTGATTCAACAAATAGAAATGTATGTTTAATCAATCAGAGCAGCTGGTATACAGTTAGTATTATAGATAAAGCTTATTATGTTGCTCAAGTCTTAGATATCATCAATGTATTTTTGCATGCTTAGCATATAATTATAATTGAAGAATTGGGGTAGAAAACTAAGTATGATGTTGAATTTGACAACTCAAAATGTTTAGATCAATTTTTATTCTATATGTTGTGAAACTTTTAAAATTTCATGCATATTTGAAATAATTTTATTGTCCTCAAGAATAAGGTATTTTAGTATGATTTGGCTCTGCTTTATCATAACTAATGTTGTGTCCTTAAGTCTATCTTTTTTCTGGAACTTACTGCTTATATATTTTATATCTCTTTACATGATTTACAAGGTTATTACTCATTGGTTGTTCTGATGAATAAAAATTTTGTCAGAAATGTACTTAAATTATAGACAGTTAATACTTTATCATCAGTCCTACTATTCAGTTATTTTTCTTCATAACATTCTTGCCCATTGGTTTTTAATTTTTCTTACTTATTAAACTATTTGGAAAAAATGAAGATACCTTTTATTTTTAAATTTAGTTTATTAGGGTAGAATTGATTAATAAGATTATATCTGTTCAAGTGAACATTTCTATGATACATGATCTGTATATTGCATGTGTGCCCACCATCCCAACTTTTTAATAATGTGTTAGAGATTTATTTTTTATTGTGGTTTCTAATGGATACTAGTTTGTGTAGGGAAATGAATAAAAATTTGCAAGACTATTTTATTGATTTTATTATATTATCCTATATAATAAAGATGTAATGTGCAAATTGACCATCATACCCTCACAAATGGCTGCCTACAACCAGGCTGGTAGGGGGGTTAGTGAGGGACAACCAAACAGCTGAACAAGCAGGCTGCATGGGTGACCAGGCAAATGGGAGGTCCATGAGGGGCAACCAGGCTGGCAGGGGAGTAGTTGGGGGCAACAAGGGCTGGCAGGGGTGGCAGTTGGGGGTGACCAGGCTGGCAGAGGGGGGGCAGTTCGGGGATACCAGGCAAGCAGGAAGGGGGCAGTTAGGAGCAACCAGGCAGGCAGGTAAGTGATTAGGAGCTAGAGGTCCAGGATTGTGAGAAGGATGTCCTACTGCTGGTTTAGGCCCAGCAGTAGGACATCCCCTGAGGGCCTAAACTGGCAGTCAGATGTCCCCTAAGGGGTCCTGGATTTGAGAGGGTGCAGGCTGGACTGAGGGGAGCCCCCATGCCCAAATTTCATGCACCAGGCCTCTAGTTTAATATAATGATGCCACTATATATTTTTATAATCACTTTTTTTTTAAATAAAATTTTATATTAAGTGTAGACCATGATAGAGAGCAGGGCTTTTTGTGTGTGTGTGTGTGCTTTTACTGTCTTTTTTTTAAAAAAACAAAACAAAACACTTTTAACATTAAAAAAAATTACTATGTCCCAAATAGTACACAAATAATTTAAGCACAAAATTTGTCAGTATTAGCAAACATTTGAAGACATTTCATAGGTGCACATTCATTGATGCATTTAACACTGATAACATGCTTGATAACTGTGTAGGTAATTATTTTCTAATGTGTTGTAAGTTGTTCAAGCAATTGAGGCCCAAAGGAATTGAAAGTCAGTCACAGTTATTTAAAAGACATTTGTTTGTGTGTGTTGACCTGTAAGTATTGGGCACAATAGGATCCAACTAAATCAAATGAGCAGATTCCTCGGGTGAGTCAGCTTGTTCAACTAAAGAAAAAAGGGAAAACAAGTTGAGTGTTTTATGTCAACAGGGTCTATCAACCAGGGTTACAAACATGCATGCCTAAGACACCTCAAGGTTATAAAACAAATTCCTAAAAGTTCAGGTTTATTGCTTCACACTCAGGCACTGTAAAACCTTCTGAATCCCATAGGGAAGCTTTTATTTCAAAATCAATGTTGGAGTTGTTTGAAGAGAAGAGAACTCTGTTTGAACCAATGCTCAAGCAGTTAGGAAGAATCACAGGTATTGGAAATAAAATTCTAAGGAGCTTTTCAAAGTTTGAAGAATGAGTATAACAGCTACCTTTTACATGACATCCACTGAGTAAATATTGAGTTTATCTACATATCTATACTAATAAAAGGGTAATATGATAATTAGACTGGGAGACCTTCTGGATATCCTTCCGGACAAAGCCATGGTGTGGAGCCAAGGCAGAGGTGGTCAGGGGCTATCAGGCCAGGAGGGAAGGGAGGTTGGGGGTGATCAGGCCAGCAGTGGAGGGCAGTTGTAATCAGGCCAGCGGGGTGGGGACAAGCAGGCTGGTAGGGGAGACAGTTGGGGGTGAGAAGGCAGCAGGCAGAGTGGTTAGGGGAGATCAGGCGGCAGGCAGGCAGGTGAGCGGTTAGGAGCCAGTGCTCCTGGATTTTGAGAGGGATGTCTGACTGCCAGTTTGGAATTGGGCCTAAACCGGCAGTTGGACATCTCCCGAGGGTCTGAGATTGGAGAGGGTGCAGGCCAGGCTGAGGGACACCCCGTGCACAAATTTCATGCACTGGGCCACTAGTAACCTTCAAAGTATATAAAAGCCTAAATCACTGTCCAGCTTACTGGTCTACTGGTAGCTATGATGTACACTGACTTCCAGGGGGAAGATGCTCAATGCAGGAGCTGCTGAGCTGTGGTGACTTTGCAGCTATGGTTCTCAAGTGGGGCACATGAAACCAGAAAGAAGGAAGCCCAATCTCGGGGTGTGTCACCCGAGAACTGCCCTCTTGCAATCTGAGACCTCTTGGGAGATATTAGAGAGCTGATTTTGGCCTGATCCTCACAGACCAGGCTGAGGGACCCCACCTGTGCATGATTCCATGCATGGGGTCTCTAATATGGATAGAAGATCTTTAATCTCTTCCAAGCCTCCTCCCTCTCCCTTCTCTCTGAGATTCATCACTCTGTTCCATATTTCCATGCTTGTGGGTTGAGCGTCTAACCCCTGGTGGTCATTGCACATCATAGCTACCTGTAGGCTGTGGGAAAATGTTAGCTTATCTATATATATAAAATCCTCTGTGTAAATATGTTTCCTTCCTCCCAATATCCTGTGACTTTTATTTATCCTCTGTGAATGTATGCCTTCCTCCCCCCTTATCCTGTGGCATCTCTCTATCCTTTGTACAAGTAAGATAAGCATTTTGGCATCTTGGAGTTATTTATGCCATTTACATGTGCATTCCTCTCCCAGGAACCCTCTTTATTCCCTAACCCCGCCTGTTTTGTCTCTAAAATCCCCTTCACCAGGAGTTTGAGATAAAAGGTGTCAGCAGGGCTGCTGGTTCCTTCTGAGGGCTGTAAGGAAAGGATTTGTCCCAGGCCTATTTCCGTGGGTTGTAGATGGCCATCTTCTGCATTTGTCCCTTCACATTGTCTTCCATCTGTCTGTGTTTCTTGAATCCAAATGTCTCTCAGCCTTGCAGTGTGTTTTTCTCTGTTTCTGTGGTCCAAGGGAGTGCTTCAGCCTCACCCCCATGTTCCAGGATTGTCACTATGGTATCTTGTGTATGGATATTGCTAATTGGTCTTGTGAAGGGGCATTGAGGTCAGGAACAACTTATGTTGCTATCTTGATGACATCACTCTACAGCTGAAAAAAAGCACATTCCCTATGTTCCTATGACATTTCTCCTTGCTTCCTTTTATGGTATACTAGTAAACACTTGTGGATGTGAGACTGAAGAATACAATGTTCAGATTCTCCTTGACTTAGTGTGAGTACAAATGATAGAACCTGAATACCTTTTGATATTTTTTTCTGAATAATCATTAAAGACTAGAGGGCTGGCGCATGAATTCATGCACAGGTGAGGTCCAGCTGGCCTGCACCAATAGGGGCTGATCAGGCCAGGCCGGCTGGGGACAGGGGACACAGGAGGTTGGCCAGTTAGGGGGAAGGGTTGCAGGCAGTTAGCAGGCTGTCCCTGCCCCCAATTGGGGTGGCTGGGTGATCAGGGGCATGGCCGGGTGGGGAGAGGGGCTGTGGGTGGTTGGCAGGTCGGCCCTGCCCACTGGGTCAAACTCCCAGTTGAGGAGACAATTTAAATATTGGCCTTTTATTAAAAAGTTAAATTGAAATGATCTTTTACAATATGAAGGAGGCTTTTGTTTTTCAATTAGTTTATATATGCCTGGATGATTACTACTAACTACTAGGATGAACTTTTTCTAGTTTTCTTCATTATAGATGTAAATGATGAGAAAATGTGTTTAAATGAAGAGATACAAACAAAAAAGAGCTTTGTAATAGCATTGTCTCTCAGTTCTTTAAATGCTTTTAAAATTATATTCCAAATAACATGATGGTTTCAAATAAAACCTATTTTTAATGTTATATCAGCTGACAACTTGATTACTTCATCCTTCAGTTTTATTGATAGCAAGGAATTGGAAATGATCTAACTTTCAAAAAGATTTGTTACTTAGTCATGCAAATCAATCACATACTAAGTTTCTAGCAATTATACCTAAAGGCTTTACTAAAATTTTTCAAAAAACATTACTTACTCCTTTTAATTCATTCTCAACTTAAAGGCAATCTGGTTAATCTGATATACTAAAATTTATTAGGAGAAAATAAAAATAATTTCAGTGTGATATATCTAATAATAATAAAAGGACAATATGCTAATTAGACCAAAAAAACTTCTGGATGTCCTTCCTGACAATATGGCAGGGGCCAAGGCAGAGATGGCTGCAGTGGTGGTTGGAGGCCGAGGCAGAGACAGTTAGGGGTGATCAGGCAGGCAGGCAAGCAGTTAGGGACAATCAGGCAAGCAGGCAAATGGTTAGAGATGATATGGCAGGCAGGCAGAGTGGTTAGGGGTGATCAGGTAGGCAGCCATAGTGGTTTAGGATGATCAGGCAGGCAGGCAGAGTAGTTATGGGTGATCAGGCAAGCAGGCAGAGGCTGTTAGGGGCAATCAGGCAGGCAGTTGAGAGGTTAGGGGTGATCAGACAGGCAGGCAGGTGAACAGTTAGGAGCAAGGGTCCCAGATTGTGAGAGGGATGTTTGACTGCCAGTTTATGCCCAATCCTGCAGGGATCCCTGAGGGATCAGGCCTAAATTGGCAGTTGGACATCCCTTGAGGGGTCCAGAATTGGGAGAGAGGATAGGCCAGGCTGAGGGCCTCTCTAACCCCCCCACCCCCATGCCTGAATTTTATGCGGGGACTTTAGTATTTAATAATGCTATTATTTTATCTCATGTTCTAAATATATTTGAGTGAAAATCATGGCCATGGTTTAACTCATTTAGTTTATAGGAAAAGATGGAAATGTATCATAATTGGCAGAGTAAATCCTTATACTACAATAATAAAATCAACTACATGAGGCTTACCTTCTGTGAGAAAGTAACATAAATATGTTAATAAGCTTCCCCTTGGCAATCATTGAACTAAAATAAATTCCAGTTCAAAGATAGGCAGATCCCTAGCATGATTTAGTGGTCTGGATAAAATAAAGGTCTATACCATCAGCATTTCTTAGATAGTCATTCTCAATCTACCTCTCTTCCTCTTTCCTTCTCCTTTGTACCACCTGATTTCTCTCAAGGAGTTGTGCATTAAGCAAAAATCAAAACAAAAACAAAAATATAAAGAGAGAAGACCATAAATGATATCTTTATCTCAAGTGTATTCTCAGGAATAAAATTTAGGGAAAAATAGACATTTAATTTAATGATCTAGAATTTTTTTTGTTCAAACTATTTGTTTGCATAAGACTTAAGCAATACCTGTACTTAAGCTCCTATTGTTTACATATGCCAGGTTGAAGTGGATTGGTGTATGGTGTGTGATAGGGATTTATCTATCTTTATTTTACTTTATTTACAAGTAATTGAGCTATCAACATATGTATATATGTTGCTAGGCACCAGTAGTTTGCATTGGTAGCTGGGTATATGATTGTTTCCATTATGTAAGTGTATGCTTCAGGGTTCTCTGCAGTGTTCTGATGTATTTCCCTCCATCAGTGATACTGTATAATATGGCAAAGCAGTAGCTTCTATCCTCCTCCTCTTTTTTCTTTGACTTTCAGGAGGAGCTATTTTCTTTTATTTAAACTTGCAATTGAATATTAGAATTACTTTGTGAAGATCAACAAAAAAACCTTTTGAGATTTTAGTGGAATATGATCGAATTGAATATTATTTGAGAATTTATATATTTACTAGAGGCCCAATGCATGAAATTCATGCATCGGGAAGGAGGGTCCCCTTAGCCCAGCCTGTACTCTCTCCAATCCAGGACCCTTCAGGGGATGTCTGACTGACGGTTTAGGCCCAATCCCCAGGACATCTCTCTCACAATCCAGGACCCCTGGCTCCTAACTGCTCACCTGCCTGCCTGCCTGCCTGATTGCCACTAAATGCCCCCCTCCTGGCCTGGTCACCCACAACTGCTCCACCTGCCAGCCTAGTCACCCCAACTACCCCCTCCACTGGCCTGGTTGCCCGAAACTGCCTCTCCCGCCAGCCTGGTCACCCCTTACTGACCCCAACCTGCCAGGCTGGTTGCCCCTAAGTACCCCCCAACCTCACTGGCCTGGTTGCCCCATGCAGCCTGCTGCTCAGTCATTTGGTTGCCCTCACTAAATCCCCTTCCAGCCTGGTTGTCCCATGCAGCCTGCTGCTTGGTCATTTGGTCACCCCTCACTGACCTCTCTGCTGGCCTGGTCGCCCACACAGTCTGCTGCTCAGTCATTTGTTCACCCCTCACTGACCCCCCCTGATGGCCTAGTCGCCCCATGCAACCTGTTCAGTCATCCTTTCAGTTGCCATGATCACTTAGATGATGTTGAACTATCTGTTTACTAACACATTGGCTCTCCATATTTTTAAGACATTATTCATGTTTTACATTTATAATATTTTTTCCATGAAGGATTACCCTAGTTTTCAGCATTGGGACTAAGTACCAGACATTTCTATTCCTATTTTAAATGATAGTTGTTTGTAAACACATATTAAATGTGAAATTAGGCGCACAGCACCTTTTTTACATCTCAGCAAACCTAGGAGATATATTTTTTCAAAATTTTTATTTTATAATTGTACAAATTCTCAGAAGTTAAGCAACCGTTTAATGTTAACTGAAAGGGTAGAGACTGGTTTTGAATGTAGGACTAATTTCTAAGGTAGTGTCCTTGACTATATCTTTTTTTTTTCCCCCTGTGGAAATTAAATACATATATGCAGGGATGCTAAATGTGAGCAAGTTACAATACAGTGTAAGTTTTAATATAATAATCTGTAATAATAAAAGCATAATAAGCTAATTAGACCAGATGTCCTTCCAGATGACCTTCTGGATGAAGCTGGGGCTACAAGAGAAGCCTGGGTCCCAGGTGCCAAAGTTCCTGGGTGCCAGAGGGAAGCTGGTGCCAACAGCCGGGGGAAGAAAGGCCCATTTTTGCATGAATTTCATGCACCGGGTTTCTAGCAAAAGTATAATTAGTCCTGGCTGGTATGGCTCAACTGGTTGAGCATTGTCCCATACATCAAGAGGTCACTGGATTGGGGGCTCGATCCTCAGTAGGGAGCATGCATGAGGCAGCTATCAGTGTTTCTCCCTCATCCTTCCTCTCCTCCTAACATCAGTAAAAACATATATTTTAAAAGTATTGTACATGCCGAAACCAGTTTGACTCAGTGGATAGAGCGTCAACCTGCGGACTAAAAGGTCCCGAATTCAATTCCAGTCAGGGGCATGTACCTTGGTTGTGGGCACTTCCCCAGCAGGGGGTGTGCAAGAGGCAGCTGATCGATGCTACTCACTCATTGATGTTTTTAACTCTCTATCCCTCTCTTCCTCTCTATAAAAAAAATCAATAAAATATATTAAAAAGAAAAGTACAATTAAAACCCAGATGAAGAGATAACTAATAGATTTTTTTCTTGCTTACATTGTAAAATATATATTAACGACTTTGATATATATATATATATATATATATATATATATATATATATATATAGTTAGATGTTACATAAATTCAATATAAGTATATAAATATATACTATACTAAAATATTAAATTTGCTTCTGCCTCTCTGAGGTTCCATCAGCCTGTGAGAAATTTTGCTTCTCTCTTTAATGTACTAACTTTGACTTGCATTATTTATGAGGAAACTAGGAGTACATACCCACAGAAAAGACTTAAGTTGCCTGCTACTGTTCCCTTTTAATTCTGTCACTTCAAATTATTTACCCATTCACTCACTATGTTTGGGGGCAATATTTTTCATGATTTGTAAGCATTTCTTCTGGGACTCTGATACTAGGAATATTTCCAACTTCTTTGTTTAATCTCACAATTGCTCCAAGTATGTGTGAATGGGGCAATGGAACAACCAGTGCTTAGATGGCTCCAGGGATCTTGCTGATTAATAATGGTAATTGGGATTGAGCTATAAAGTCCAGCAGACAGGGTTTTTTGTTTGTTTGTTTGTTTGTTTGTTTTTTGGTGGGGTTTTTTTGGTTATTTTTTGTATTTTTCCCCCTCATTTTTTAAGGTATTATATGTGTACATACCTTACCAATCCCCACCCCACCCCCACTCCCATACATGCCCTCTCTCCCCAGAGTTTTTCGTCCATTGGTTATGCTTATATGCATGCATACAAGTCCTTCAGTTGAGGGTTTTTAAAGAGCACTATAGTGGGTGCATACCTGCTAAATTTCCTTCTACGTGATCTTCTCCTTCCCTTTAGTTTTATTACTACTTTTCACTTTTCTGTTTTATCTGTTTTTCTGTCTTACATCAATAATGCTACTGTCTAAATTATGTTATTTCAATTTTCCTTTGTGGAATTCTTAGCCATTATCAGCGCACTACGCCAGACACTGCTAAGGGTGAACAACATGGGTCTCCTATGGCCCTGCACCCCAGGAAGTTTTAGTCTGGCCTATTGCGAAATACACTTTACAAAAATGAGAATCAAAGTAGAAGGCAGTGATAGAAACAAGAGGGAGAAACAGCCACTAGCAGTCAGTCAGAAAGAGATCACTTAGACATGTGATGGTCAGGAGATTGCTTCAGAAGATGGCTTTTTGCCCTAACCGGTTTGGCTCAGTGGATAGAGCAGTGGCCTGCGGACTGAAAGGCCCCAGGTATGATTCTGGTCAAGAGCATGTACCTTGGTTGCGGGCACATTCCCAGTGGGAGGTATGCAAAGGGTAGCTGAACGATGTTTCTGATTCTCTATCTCTCTCCCTTCCTCTCTGTAAAAAAATCAATAAAATATATATTTTTTAAAGGAATAGATATTAAAGGAAGAAGAAGATTGCTTTTCATCATTTTGTAGGGTGGGCAAGAAAGAGGATAGGCGGTAATTTTCTCCACTTGCTTCCCCCCCCCCCCTTTTTTTTTTAAAGTTGGCTCAGTTATGACAATTTCAAATTAGGTGTGTCCTTGGGGAAGTCACTCTATAGCTCACATAGAGTGCAGACATGTACATATATTATTTGGTCACTCATGATAAGAAAACCCTGAGTCTTGGGCTGCTTGTGGTGAATTACATCAACAAGGAAAAAGGAGTGTGATGAAATTAGTTGTGATTAGTCTTAACCAGATTGTTAGTCTAATTGATTTTACATCCCTCTTTCCTCTTTTACACACCCAATATCTACTATAGAATACTTCAAACAAAACATCATTCAACAAATAACATCTAAAGTATTTTCATGGCTGGATAATACTCTGTGCAATTTCCTAACAGAATCTAAACATTACAGACTTCTTTAAAAGCCATGTAATAGAAACTCTCTTCTCCTCAGAGAAGCTTTAGCAATATTCAGCATATCCTCAAGTCATTTTTATCAAATTTAATAGTAACTTTATTTTTCTTTACAATGTACTGATTATATTTTTAAAATCATTGATTTTTTTTGGTCCTTTTTTGGTTGAGCCATATTTCTTCTCTTGATGTCCCACTACCTCATAACCAATTTCCTTCTCCAAAAGGAAGAACAGGGTCATTTGTCTGGCCAGCTTAGTTCTCATTTAAAAAAAAAATTTTTTGTTGTTGTTAAATGAATATCTCAGATACTAATCCATTTTTTCATTAAAGAACTGCTTAAAAGAAAATTTTTTATTGAAATCCTTTACACATTTTCAATCTGTTCAAGAATTCATGTAAGAATTCATTGCTAACAAAGAAAAAACATAAAAGTAAAAATCGTTCTGTAAACTCTATCACCCTCTCTTCCAAACTAAAACAAATAAGTAAACACCCTTGTATTGGTCTTTTATACTTTTAAAAACCTTGTTTAAACTTTATAAGACTGCAGTTTAATTTCCCCTTCATCTTTTATGCTTTCATGAACCCAAAGCCTTTTTTTTTTATAGAAAATTATGTATTTGAGAATAGAATGGTATATTGCATTTTTTTTTGTTTTGTTTAGTTTTGTTTCATTATAGAGCAATGACATTTTTCCTTGCGGTAATATGAATTATTTTCTTCTTTTTTAAAAAAATGTTTTATTGATTTTTTTACAGAGAAAGGGAGAGAGATAGAGAGCTAGAAATGTCGATGAGAGAGAAACATCGACCAGCTGCCTCTTGCACACCCCCTACTGGGGATGTACCTGCAACCAAGGTACATGCCCTTGACTGGAATCGAACCCAGGACCTTTCAGTCCGCAGGCCGATGCTCTACCACTGAGCCAAACCGGTTTCGGCTGAATTATTTTCTTTATGTTGGTGTGAGGGGTGAATGGATGGGTTAGAAATGTATCAATAAAACATAGAGTGAGCATAAAAAAGTCTGTGTTTGGAAATGTATTTCTCTGGAATATGGAATGTGTGCCTTGGAACAGTTAAATTACTCGTGATCTTCATCTGTTCTTTGCTTAGGTTACACTGTTATAAAAGTGTCTGCCCTTTGTTGTGGGCACATTTCTATTAAGGCATATAAGGAATAGAATTGTGAGAAATATTCACAACACATCTATTATAATAATGGTAATATAATATTGAATAAAGTTTGTCATAGAAGCAACTTTTACAATATTTTTATCTTCTTAGATGTTTTGCCTGATATTAATATAGTTCATCAAAAGTTCACACTGCAGTGGTGATTTTTATGAAGCCACCTTTCCTAAGCCTATTTACAAACTACCTAGATATTATTGAAATTCATATTGCTGTTGACTTGTAGATTGTATTATTTAAGTAAAGTTACTGATCTTTTTTAAAATAAAGATCTTTTTATTGATTTCAGAAAAGGGAGGGAGAGAAAAATCAGTGATGAGAGATAATCATTGATCAGCTGTCTCTTGCATAACCCATACTGGGGAACTGATCCTTTTTTAAAAAACAAATACAAGATTAAAGTTGACTTATTTTATATATCACTATGCCATTTTTAAGACTCATATTATGCTAGGGGTTCTAATTCATGCACCTTGAAAGGAACTGTGAGCTGAAAGGCTGCAGTAGGCACAGAGGCGGGTCTCAGCCCATCCTCCACGTCCCTGATAAGCCTCTCACACTGTGGCACCCAGTTCTCTGTCTGCTGGCAGCTCCACTCCTGCCACAGCCACTCCAGCACTGGCAGTGTGTATGAGTGGCATCTGGTGTCTCCAACACTGGCATTGGGTGCAAGCAGAGCCATTGCTGGCAAGGGTGTAAGAGGTGGCTGACAGCCCTGATCTCCCCTCAGGAGCAGGGGAAGGTGGAGAAGCCCTCAGGAGTGATTGGGGCCAGGAGCCACCACTTGCACCTACTGACAGCACTGAGAGATTGGGGCTGGCGTCAGGCACTGGCAGTGGGTAGGAGAAGGGCCAGTGCCTGCAGCAGATGCAAGCACCAGGTGGACCACAGCACGCAGGAGAAAAGAATTTTCAGTAACCACCAGAGGCTCACCCTGATGACAGCGACTATACCCAGCCTTGGTCTGGTGCCCCATTCACCTGCTGCACCATCCTGCTGTGGCTGATGCCCGCCATGTTCAGTTGTTTCAGAGTTTGGTCTATTTGCATATTAGCCTTTTATTATTATATATAGGATGATTCAAACTATAGATGATATCATAAAACTTTAAACAAATTTTTTAGCTAAGGAAATGGAGACTTGTTGGGAGGCAGTTACTGGGTCTCTTGCATTTGCATATATTTTATGAGAGAGGAACCAGCCTTTTCTATTCTGGTTCATTTTTTCAAGGATGTTTGTATAGCACAATCTTTGGAAGGTAGAGAGCATTTTTCTTTGGAGAAGACAGGTTTGTGTGCTCCCAATGTACCAGAGATAGTGTTTTCTTTTAAGGCTGAGGTTGAGTAGGCTTTCTTGCAACCCATTATAAAAAATTGGAGTTTCCCAAACTTGTGGTTCTTCAGCTATGATGGAAGCCCATTCCAAAAGCAGCATTCACTTGGACCGCTGTGCATCACGGGGGAAACAAAGCAAATGCAGGGAGTCAAGTCCTTTATCTCTGACCCAGGGATATTGCTAGCACCTATGAAACCACTGAGGGCTTAATTTTTAATTTGCATGTCAGGGAAAATCTCAAGTCCATTACAGTTAATAGAGGTAGTGTTTTTACTTATACACATTTTGTGAAAAATAAAAATAGGTAAACTTAGAAATATAAGAAATGAATAATAAGTAATACTATTATTCTTACCATTTTGCTGTAGGTAATTATTATTTACTTTCATAGAACTATTTTGTCTTAATTATTATATATCCTGATATAATTAGTTTTGGCACTAAAATACTTAATAGTACAAAAAATTCTTATTTATTGACTTTAAAATACTATTTTATCTTTAAATACTGGGTGACTTATAGTTTTAAGGTTAAATGAAATATTATAACTTATATTTTCTGATTAACTTTTTAGAAAAATAAAAATAAATATGATAACCTCTAGTAGAGCTCTCTGTATATGTTCATATAGTTTTCATTTTTTCATCTACTTTAGCTCACGCTTCAAATTTTATTAAAATTCTTTTATGTCAAAACTTGTTTCAGAAATCCGTGGAATTTAATAAGAACTCAGCATTTATTTTATGCTTTCTCAATTTAATTGCCATACAATAAACATTTCAATATGCTATTAAAGTGGTTATTAAAAACTATTTAACTGGTGTGCATTCTATCAATTAGATAAACAGTAATTTATTTAGCACTTCCTTTTTATTTGAAATTTATCTGTTCTATTTCCCACTATAAAAATAATGTGGTTAGAATCATTTCTGTGCATAAATTTTTTATTCACAAATACAGCAAAATGACAAAATTTCCCAGAAGTAAAAATTGCTTGCTTAAAATTTGAATATAATAACTCTGATTTTTATTATTTAGCATTTATTCAGAAATCATGTGTCAATAGACTTTTAGTGTTAAAAGGATCTCAATAATATGGTAAATAAAAGGTAGAGGTTATAGTTGGTTTGGGTTTTTAGTTTGAAGTTAAATATGAAGAGGATATTATTCATTGTTTATGTGTCCACTTTTTCCAATTGTCTTTTTTTTTTAGCTGTAATGCTATCCTTACTGTATTCATTGTGACACTTTCTCATCTTACTCAATAAATTATGAAAGAGGAAAGAGAATTGCATATAAAAATCCATTTATTCATCTTTGTAACCATATGTCCCCGAATATTATGTATATTTTGTGTTCAGATGCTTTTACCCATTTAATTGCCATACAAAACATTCGTGGTATTGCACATGTCAGTATTTTGATACTATCGATGGTTGATTAGTCTGTATGTATATAGCACTATTTTTTTAAGTATTAATAACCATAATAACATTAACATAATAATAACTAGCAATTAATGAATACTTTGAAGTTCATTGTGACAATTTTGTAGTTTCTCCCAAAGGTAGTTGTTAGTTTTGTAATTCTTCAATTTTGAAACTTGGTTTTACTCTTGAGGCTTCATTTGTCACTGAGCAAAAATTTTTCTAACTCATGGCACAGGGAATTTCTGCTTTTAATTTTCCTTTTCAGGAAATTGTCAATTCAAAAATTATTGGTGAATGTCTCTTACCAAAGCAGAGGTTGAGCAGGTTCTCATTCAGCCCATTATACAATAAAACATAGGAGTTTCCTAAGCTGGAGACTCCTCAACTAAGGAGAAAACCCACTGTCCCTGCAGCCTCTACCAGGGTGTTCTCATCACCAGGGGAAAATGGCACACAAGTGAGTGATAAATCGCCCATGGCTATCATTTGGTAGCATCTATGTGACTATTGATGGCTTACATGGAGTTCTATACAGCTTGTTATAGGCTAAACTAGAGGCTCAGCACACAAAATTCGTGTGTGGGTATGGTCCCTAGGCCTGGCCTACAATCAGGACCTTCTTCCCCATCTGCCCCAGCCAGCCCCACCTCCCACTGCCACCTACCCCCGGTTCCCTGTCTGCCATCGGGTGATTGGTGCCTGACTGCCGAGGGAAGGTACCGAGAGGTCAGCTGTTCTTGCCCATTTGCTTGCCTGCCCCTGCCCCTGCCACAGGTGGCCATCAGGCAATTGGAGCCTGCCAGCCGGGAAAAGAAACCAAGAGGTGGTCAGTGTGCCTCATAGTGACTCATCTAGAGGTCACTCCTGTTGTTCTGCCATTAGAATCAATTTGCATATTACCCTTTTATTATATAGGAGGCTAGAGGCCTGGTGCATGGGTGGGGGCCAGCTGGCCTGCCCTAAAGGGGTCCCAGATTGGTGTGGTGGGTTCCCGCTGCAAGGTAAGGCTGTCCTGGGTGAGGGGATGCAGGCAGTTTGCAGGCCAGCCACCCCCCCCAGCTTTGTCAGGAAGGACATCTGGAATGAAGTTCAGAATGATGTCCAGTCTATCCGGTCTAATTAGCATATTACCCTTTTATTATTATAGTATAGATGATTGTGCCCCTCTCCCTAAAATCATAGTTTGAAACCTAAACATCAATGGGAGAGTATTAATTAGTAGAGCTGGAGCCTTTGGGAGGTGATTAGGAATGAAATTAATTTCCTTATAAAAGAGACCCCAGAGAGCAACCTTGTCCCTCTGCCATATGAGGTCATGGGGTTGTGGGGGGAAGTTATCTATGGAAGTGGACTCTCACCACACAGTGAACCTGCCAGTACCATAATCTTGAACTTACCAGTCTCCAAAACTGTGAGCAACCAATTTCTGTTGTTTATAAGTTATCCAGTCTATGGTACTCTGTTACAGGAGCCCAAGTGGGCTAAGACAGTGCTTCACCTTTACTAGCAATGAGGACTTGTGCAAATCTAAGTTTCCAATCAGCATAGCCACTTAAAACTGGCAAAGGCTTAGCAGTTAACCCCTGTAAAAGACAAGCACAGTATGATGCTTTCACACACAGTAGCTGTGCCAAATACTCATTCAGGTAAAGGCTACTTAATCCTTGAATTGTCTCTCCAGTCACACTGCATTTTCTAACTTGACAACTGTTCTCTCCAGTATGGCATCTATGAGCACACGTAGTTTTGAGTTAGAACTTTTTAGTGTTGTGATCTGGCATAATATTTACTTTGCATTGAACACCAGAATCTTAAAAATTTTAGATGTGCGTAGCACTTCACCCAAATCTCTGCACATTTCCCAAGGTCCCCTGAGAATTGCACTGATTTCTGCAATTCTGCAAGGATGAGATGTGCTTCTGGTTTCTTATATTGTTAGAGTGGGGACATCCCAAAGCTTCCACTTATGTATTCCTGTTATATTGGGTCATTTCTCCATGGGTCAGAGAGTCAATATGGAAATTTTGAAAATTATGAAACACATCTATTTCAACTATACACTCAGAAAATAACCACAGGATGGGTCATTACCCGCCCCTACTGCAGGTTTAACTTGGACTGACTTTATCAGTCACGAGTCACCAAAAGTACACACTTTGCCCAAGGCTGCCATAGCATTTTTGCTGTTCTGAAATTAGTGTAATTTCAGAGCCAATGTCTACTAATCTTTGAAAAGTCTCAGTATTCCTTTCTCCCCAATGCACCATCATTGTAATAAATTGTCTTAAGTACCTTAAAAGGAAAAACTTAGAGGAAAATTTGTTATATACTGTGACAAAGTTGCAAGCTCTTTCTGCAAATGGGCAGAGCTTCCCTTTTATTTTTAAGACTATTTTTGAACATTTTTATATTACAGAAAATTATAGACAAATCCTACAGACAAGAACCTATAGCTTCCTCCACCACCATTCTTGTTAACATATTGATTAATGTGGTTCCTTTATTACAATTAATGAACCAGTATTAATACATTATTATTAACTAAAGTTTAAAAATACTTTATATTCCCTTAGTTTTTATTGATGCCCCTTTCTGTTCCATGATCTCATCCAAGATAACACATTACATTTAGTTGTACATCTTTTAAGTTCTTCTTGGCTATGGTAGTTTCACAGAATTTCCTTGTGTTTGATGACTTTCATAGTTTCTAGGAGCAGACATTGTCTATATTATAAGATGCCCCTCTAATGGAATTTGTCTGATGTTTTCCATTGATTAGTTTTGGGATATACAATAGATTTGGGAGAAAGATCATAGGAAGGGCTCTATTTCATCATTCATGAAAACGTTTCATACATCAACATGATTCATTCATGCTGGTAGTGACTTTGATTACCCAATTGAGGTCATATTTATTGTGTTACTTCACTGCAAAGCCCCAAATCCCTGTTTTATACTCTACTCATTGGAAGGAAATACCTACATAGCCCACACCTAAAGAGTGAGGAGTTAGCTATTCCTTCAGGATGGGATGAAGTGTATATATAGAGAGAGATTTTGGGAGATTTCTTCTCCAACTTACCCAAATATTTTATTAATATAAACTCATACATATTTATTTTATACTTTGAATTAGAATTCAATGGGGGTTTATTGTTGCTGGAGTTATTGTATTTCAGCTTTAGTCAGTGTAAATTGTCAGTTGGCTCCTGTGTGCCTTTGCAATACTCCCCTCATTGAAAACTTTGGGACAATTTCTTACTTGATGGCACTACAAGATGCTCCAGACTCATCTTATCAGTTTCCTGCAATATTGTTAGTCAGCCACTTCTCAAAAAAATGCTTGGTGTGTGGATGGCTCCAGAAGTGCCTTGCTTGTGGGCCCTCTCACCACACAGAGCAAAGGAAGATATGTGTGTATACTAACCTGTGTATGCACATATGTTTATAAATCTGTATGAACCACATGTGTCTTTATTAAGCTAAACATGAATTCTTACTATCTCCAGTTATAATCCATTACCACATAGATAATTCTAACACCTTCACTTGCTTTTTTTTAATACTTTTTCTCTTGATTGACATCTTGGCTATTATAATTTGGGTGATTCCAAATAAAGCTGCTATAAGCATTCATGTGCAGGTTTTGATGTTGATATGGTTTATAATTGGTTGGGTCTTTAAGGTCATAGGGGTATGATTTCTGGATCATATGATAACACGATATTGAGATTTGTAAGAAACTGCCAAAATGTCTTTGAAAATGGTTGTACCATTTTGAATCCTCACCAGTAAGGATTAAAAGTTCCTGTTGCTCTGCATCTTTACCACCAATTAGTATCCTCAGTGTTCAGGATTTGAGCCATTCTAGTAGTTGTGTTGTGGTATCTTTTTGTTTAAACTTGCAATTATCTAATGACAAATAATATTCTCCATCTTTTCATATGGTTATTTGCCTTTTGTATATGTTCATTAGTAGAGGTGTTTTCTCAATTATTTTCCCATTTTCAATTGTTTTTTTTAATTATTATTATTAAGAGTTCTCTGTAAATTTTGGAAACATGACCTTTATCAGGCATGTTTTGAAAATGCTTTCTCAGAGTATAGTTTGTCTTTTTATTCTATTAAAGAGTCTTATACAGAGTTGAAGTTTTTAACTTTACTAAGTCCAACGTATGAACATTTTCTTTGTAGAATGTGTTTTAGGTATAGTATACCAAAATTTATTGCAAAAGCCATGACCACCTAAATTTTATTATATATTTTCTTCTAGTTTTGTTTTTATTTTACATTGCAGTCTATGATATGTTTGAATTAAATTTTGTGAGAAGATTTTGTGTATGTGTGTCCAATTTTTCTAACACAATTTGTTGGAAAGACTATTCTTCTCTATTGAATTGCCTTTGGTCTTTTGTCAAAGACCAGTTAAATATATTTGTGTAGGTTTAAATATGGGTTCTTCATTTCATTCCATTACTCTGTATGTGTATTCTTTCAGCTATACCTCCCTGTGCTGACTTCTGAAGCTTAATAAGAGCTTGTGGTTGGATGGTATCAGTTGTTGTTATTCTGAATTATATTGGTTTTTCTGCGTATTTTTCCAGTCTCTATAAGCTTTAGTTTTAGTTTATCAATTATATAAAGTAGGTTTCTTGGATTTAGATTGACCTTCTATGAGTCTTTGAATCAAGTTTGGAAGCACTCACATTTAAAAAATATCCTGTCTTCCTATACATAAACATGAAATATCCTTCATTTGTTAAGTACTAGTAGTTTAATGTATTTCATTAAAGTTTCATATTTTCCACACATAGATTCTATACATATTTTGTTAAATTTATAACTAAGTTGTTTTGGTGTGTTTCTTTTTAATACAAATATCAATAATATTGAGTGGATGAAACCACTGAATAGATAAAACTGGTTGATAGTGTTTATCATAAGGATATGGCTATTTACTGCAGTTATGTCCTTTGTAATTGAGTTTTTTATAGAAACAGAGTTGGATGTTGCTTTAATATACTCTGATAATCCCTTTTTAAAATTCATACTTTAGAGCATTCACATTTAAAATGGTTGTTGATATAGATTAGTGTCTACCATGTTTGACACTCTTTTAAATTCATATCACTTGTTATTTTTTATTTCTCTCCACTTTTAATGGTACCCCACCAGATGCCTTCTCCCGATTGTGCAGGTGCCAGGATCCCTGCATTTCTCAATCAAGCCCTAACTTTCATATGAGAAACTGAGCAAGATTATTAATTCAATCAGCATTCTAATTATATGAACAGCACGATTAAATTTTATGTCTAATAGTCAAGAAGTTTGACAGTGAGATAGCAAGAAATAGATTATTCTAGCTGAAACCGGTTTGGCTCAGTGGATAGAGTGTCAGCCTGCAGACTGAAAGGTCCCAGGTTTAATTCCAGTCAAGGGCATGTACCTTGGTTTGCAGGCACATCCCAAGTAGGGGTGGATGATAGGCAGGTGATTGATGATTCTCTTTCATCGATGTTTCTAACTCTCTATCCTTCTCTCTTCCTCTCTTAAAAAAAAAAAAAAAAAAAAAAAAAAATCAATTAAAAATATATTTTTAAAAAGAGAGATGATTCTAGTCCTATCATGGAAGTCATCTGGTTCTGAGATCAGGACCTGAGCTAATAATTTAACAATGTGAGTTCCCAGGAATTTGGTTTCAGTTGTCACATATCACAACCGCAGGTGGTAACTAGATTGTCTGTGATGTCAGTATAATACATAGATTATTATTATTTCATTTCCCATAACATGTTCAGCAAGACCATGACTAAATCAAACTGTATAATTGAGGGACAGTATCCTAGGCCCACTATTGGCACAAAATCTGTATCAATCATGTTCCTGTCTCAGGCAGAAACCATACTAATAATTTGAACAGGCAGAGATTTACTAAAATATTACTTCTCAGTCAAGCATTCTTTTAACACTGGTTTAAAATCGCAACCTCATGCACTGCCTAAATGTCACGATTTATTTTCCTCCAAAGTTCTCAATGCTATTTATATGATATATTTTATTTTTGGGCTTATGTGCTTTGTTACACTAAGCTGTAAACTCAACATTTTAGAGATATTTGGTCCATTGCATTATTCCCATCACCAGAATGGTGCCTGGGATATGGTAGTTCTCGGTAAAACCTTGTCAAATTAAGCTCCCTTCCAAACGAAAAAAGCATTCCTCCTATGGAAGGATGGGTTTGGATTTCCTCCTCAGAATTAGGACACAATATAATCCAAACATTTTAAAATCCAAGAAAGAATTTATGTGTGTGTATGTGTATATATGTACATGTATGATGAGATTTTACATCATGAAAAATGGTTATTCTTAGGAAAAATATGTTGTCTTTACCAATGGTTTTCAGCTTTAAATATAACTATTTTGTGGGGATGAAAATGTAAAGAGGCTTAAAAAACACACACTCACATTTTCAATAGGGTAGTGAAGACCTGGGAGGGTGGGTAAGGGCTGGGAGAAGGGGAGTCAAGGGGTAAAATGGGAGATATTTGTAATATTGTCAACAATAACAAATATATTTAAAAAATAAAACATTTAAAAATGAATGATACAATTGAAATGTGGTGGTAAAGATCTGATGATATTGCAATGAAGTTGTGCATTTAGTGAACATTTATATGCTTTTAGCTTCACTAAACCAAATTAATATTTCTGACTTTAAAAATTAATATGTCCTAACATCCCACTTTAGAAAAAGTATTTTATCTGAACATTGGTTATATTTGTCGTTTCCATTTATGTCCTGGCCTTCTTGCCCAGGGTAGGAGTGAAAAAGAGCTAGTAATGGTATTTATTACAAAAAGCAGCCAACCATAAAGACTGTAATTGAACACACAAGTTTAGTCATTACATGATTAATTACTTTGGTAAATCAAGCTCCTAAATGTATTATAAAAAAAAACATTCAAAGGTGCTAGAACAAAGTGTTCAAAACCAGACTGTCTTCTGCACAATCACTGCCATTCATGGCTCCTTTTCAGTTTTTCTCAGTTTTCATTATTTTCCTCCCTGCTAATCCTCTACCTTAACTACATTTTAAGATAAATGTTTTCATGATTAAGTGATAGCAGTGCAGGCATTGGCTGAGGCAAATGTTTTCCTCAAGTTTTTTTCCCCCCCACACACAAAATATTAAACTCAACGATTCATTTGTCATCTTATGCATCTATCGGTGATTGATATATTACTGCACTCATTTCTAATATTCCTATAATGCTTCAGTTTAGTAGGCGATATATCAATATCATTTTTTTTCCTCAAGTTAAAAGCAATGGCATATACAAGCCTCTGAAAAACATAGTGCAGAGAATATAGTCAGATGTGAGGCAAACTGATGAATAAGAGATGGTTTCTTTTGCACTGGATGTTCTCATATCTGGATATAAAACCCAGAACAAGTTCAGTCATGCTGCGACCTTGAGGGAAATCAGCCTAAGGGCAAACTGTCATACTTCAGATGCCAGATTAGAGAGGCAGGAAGAACCCAGGTCATAGATAACATCATTAAGCTATTGAGGCAGAAAAAACTAAAATATGCTTTGAATGTGGACTTTGAATCTCTTCAGGCTGCTTCTCTTGATCAAAAACCTATGATGTCCCTCAAACCTATACTATGACTAAAATCATTTAGTTTTACAATAAAAACAAATAGGGAAGTACCTTGGACTTATTCCTCACGATCTAACACAGAGAGAAATCTCTATAAAATCTCATCCTCCTCAACTACTTATTTTCATCTAAAATTACATTGACATTTCTAACATAAGTGATTTGATCAAGACACCTGTTGGGTGGTATACCATTTCCCTTACCTATTTGGTAAGAATGTGAGTAGCCACCTCTAGAACACTTGCTTGTCCCACGACTGGGCATCTCCTACAAGTTGGGCCAGCTAAGTTCTTCCTTGGATTCTAAAAAATTGCATTCAGGCTATTGCTCTAATAAATAACAAAGATAGAACTCTGGAATGTTGGTACTCATAGTTTCTGTAAAAAGGATTTAAGAAACTGTGGAGACTCATATTAGTTAGAAGAAAGATAAAAGTAGCAGAATTAACCATATAATAGGAAAATAACAGAACAGTTTGAATTACACATTGTGAAATACTAAAATCATATTGCATATGGAAAAAAAACACATATGGCCCTATGGTTGAATATGAAACTGTTTTTATTTTGTTTTTAAAACTTTATTGAACAAATGATCATGTAATTGCATATATTTAATGTGATTTGATAAGGTATATTACTTTGTTGAATGATTACCAATATCAAGGTAATTAACACACCCCTCACCTCACTTACTTACATAGATAATTCCTTGTGTGTATGTGATGAGGAAGCTTAAGATCAGCTTGTAACAACTTTCAAGAATACAATACTGTTGTTAACTATAGTCACCATACTGTACATTAGATCCTCCGAACTCCTTACAACTGAAAACTTGTGTCCTTTGACCTATAAAGTCCTCTTCCTGCATCTGGTAACCACCATTCTATTCTCTGTTTCTATGTAATGAGCTTTTAATTTTTTAAAAAGGTTTCACATATAAGTGATACTATGCAGTATTTGCTGTTCTCTTTCCATCTTATGAATCTGGCATAGTGCCCTAGAGACTCATTCATGTTGTTGCAAATGGCAGGATTTTCTTCTTTTGTATTGCTGGTAAATTTAGTTAAATCACATAAAGGTATTTAAATCTGGGTCTGATTGTCCATGATTTTTCTTTTTATTTTAGAATAAGTTTTTATTGGATTCTGATTATTTTCAGCAAGTAATCTAAAAGAAACAAGTGAAAATATATCCAGTCATAATCTATTATAATTCCCATTGAATTCTCATGTTTTCTTATAGCCATTTTTCATCCTGAAGATTACCCTGTGATTACACTTGGGAGGAATGCACACTGAGCAGTGATTAGTATTGTAGTGCACATTTTGAATGGAAAAAATAGTGTGCATATTACAATTTATTAATTAAACATACAAATGGTCCTGTTCCAAGATTTTATGATCTGGAATTTGCCCCAGAAATTAATTAAATCCCTTTTTAGCATAACTAACAACATGATTCATGAAAGCTTATGAATATTATTTATAAATCGCGGTATTGTCAATGAGAAGACTATATGATGAAGTTAAATTGTAAATGACAAAAGAAGAATATCTAATTATTCTGAAATAATTACTTAGGTGTCACCCTATTTGCTTTATGGTGCCTATAAATTATTTCAGAAATTGAACACAGATGTTTTCAACAGAAACTGCTAAGTATAACCTATTCAAAGATGAGAATGTTCCATTTATCCATAAGTTATTCATGCAACAAACTAACCTGTGTAAAAATATAGCCAATAAAATTGAAATAAGCGCAGTGTTTCTGAGCAGCCACAGCAAATATAAATAGCATATAAAACTGATACACACTTATGAAAATGTGAACATATTTAAGATACTATAATAATACAGTAGATTTAACTGCAGGATTGTAGTGTAAAATGTTCTATACTATATTTTTTTTCATGGACATTCCCTTTAGCAATATGTATTAGTTGTTTAAAATTAATTAAAATTTTTTTTTCATAAAATGGATTTGTTGATAACACTCGGAAAATGTATTTACATGGGATTATTCTACAAGCAAGACTTTTGACAACAGTAGAATTAGGTGTACATACATGTGTTAATATTCTAAGAATTCAAGTTTGTATAGTATTTGGAGCAAAGATGAATAATTTTTTAAATTATGTACTTGTTTTTCTTTCAGTTTGTGACTTTCTCCCCCTCATATATTTAAATACATGTACCTTTCTAGAAGAGAAGAGATTTAAAAATTTTAGAAGGTCTAACCTATTCAAGTTTTCAAAGAAATCATGATTTTTTGGTCACATCTAAGGCATTGTTATATAAACCAAATACTTTTTTCTATAATTTTCACCTAAAAATTGAAAGACTTTTAGTAGTATATTTAGGTCTTTGATCCATTTTGAGTTAATTTGACTCCTTTATAAAATTATTTTTGAACTTTGTAGAAAAACCAATTGACTATTATCCTATCTAATTAAGAGGGAATATGCTAATTGACCCTCACACTGTCAGAAAGATGGCAGCACCCACATCCAATAAGGAGGGAATATGCTAATTGACTGCCCTGACCTCAAAGTTGGTGGCACCCTCAGCCCCCCAGCCCCCCTGGCCCAGCCTGAAGTGCAGGCAAGCCTCAGATGGTGGCTTTCCAGATGCCCAGGGCCACCTGAGCTCAGGTAACCATGGCTGGTCAAGGCTTGTACTGCTGGCAGTGGCAGCAGCAAAGGTGTGATGGGACATTGCTTTCCCCTGATCTTTGGGTTGCCTCCTGCCCCTGAGGGATCCTGGACTGTGAGGGGACAGGCCAGGCTGAGGGAGCCCCCCCTCCAGTGCATGAATTTTCATGCATCTGGCCTCTAATGTGTGTTGTGTATGTGAGTATATACACATATGCATATATGTGACTTTCTATTCTATTTCATTGATCTATGTGTCTATATTTTCACAAATACCACATAATTCTCATTACTTTAACTTAAAGTAAATGATTAAATTATTTAACTATAAATTTTCTAACTTTATACTTTTTGTATGAAGTTTCTTACTATTTTAGTTTCCATATTTTTCATAAAAATCTTAGGGTTTGTTTATTGATATCTACTAAACCCACATACAGACTTTACCAAAATGCTTGTTGAGATTTTCTTATTGGGTCTTTGT
Organism: Pipistrellus kuhlii; assembly: GCF_014108245.1. Lineage (NCBI taxonomy): Eukaryota > Metazoa > Chordata > Mammalia > Chiroptera > Vespertilionidae > Pipistrellus > Pipistrellus kuhlii. The sequence goes on along the minus strand of NW_023425405.1, from coordinate 23,021,182 downwards.
TGATTCTACAGATTAGATGAAACTTGACATTCTACAAATATTGATTCTACAAACTTATGACACTAGAATATGTTTTCAGTATTTTAGGTTTACTTTGACTTCTGTTAATAGTGTTTTACTGTGTGTGTGTTTTTGTTTTGTTTTGTTTGCAAATAGATTTTGTGAAGCAAACATTTTTATTCAATTTGAAAGTTTTTTCTCTAATATTTTTATTGAGATACTGACAAATAGCATGTGAGTTTCAAGTATACAAAAGCAATGACTCAATATTTGTATATAATGTGAAATGATCACCACACTAAGTTTAGTTAACCATCTCCTTACATAGTTACATTTTTTTCTATATGAGGACTTTAAGATCTACTTTCTTAGCAACTTACAAAACAACAATGAAGAAACAAAGTATTATTAGTTATATTCTCTGTTGTGTACATTGCATCCCATGACTTATTTATAACTGGAAATTTATCTTTGACCACCTTCACCTGTTTGCCCACTCTCCATCCTCCCACCTCTGGCAGCAACCAGTTATACTCTGTATCTAGAAACTCATGTTTTGTTTTTAGATTCCACATATAACTGAAATCATGTGGTATTTGTCTTTCTCTGTTTGACTTATTTCATTTAGTATAATTCTCTCCATGTCTATCCATGCTGTCTCCAATATCAGGATTCCCTTTCTTGTGTTTGGATAATATTCCATCCAATATAATAAAGCCTTATATGCTTAGTGTCTGGTCTCCAGTCAGCCGTTCAACCAACAAAAGCATATTATGCTAATGATATGCCAAAGCTGCTCAACTGCTCACTATGATGTGACAACCAGAGGGCAGAAGCTCTGACTTGCAGTTTAGCTTGCTGCTGGAGTCCAGCTGATTGGGGCTGAGACAGGACAAACATGCTCTGGAGCCCTCCTATGGTTCCTTCCCGGCTGGCCAACCTGCAGTCCCCGATCATGCACCAGAGAGGTCCCTTGGTCTGCCCTGCACTTTCTCACAGTCTGGGATCTTTTGGGAGATATCAGAGAGCCAGTATCAGCCTGATCCTGCAGGCCAGGCCGAGGGACCTCACTGGTGCACGAATTCATGTACTGGGCCTTTAGTTAAATATAAAATCCTCTCTTCCCCTTATTAATTGATGCACACTTAAGTTGTTTTCATTACTTGGCTATTGTGAATATTGCTGTAATTAAAAAGGGAGTTCATATATCTTTTTGAGTTAGCATTTTTGTGTCTTTTGAATAAATACCTAAAAGTAGAAATGCTGGATTATATGGTAGTTTTATATTTAATTTTTTTATATAATAAAAAAGAAAAAAAGAAACCTGATGTAGACTTACTCATGCATGGCAAACTCTATCTTAATTATGTAGCTTCCACAAGTGAGGACACTGAATTAATTCTTGTCTGTTTTAACTCCTTATAAAACTAAGAGCTAGATTACCTCACAGAGATAGACATGCATGGTAACCCTTCTTTAGTGCTTAATTACCTCTCAAATATTATCTTCCTTAATGGTAACATATGAAATCACTTCTGTAATGTTCTCTGATAGCACATGTACCAATTAGTTTAACATTATAAAGATTGTCAATTATTTGGCCTGCGACATTTATCTAATTTAAAATAGTTAGATGATTTCTCCCCCTACTTTCTCATCTATCAGGACCCATAATTTCATTTTACCATATTATTTATGCCCATCAGAGTCTATGAAGGCAACATAGAATAGTTTTTTGTACTGCCACCTTTTTACTAAATCTTTTTTGTTACTGTAATACAATTTGTTTTCATTCTTATTGTATTTCTTGCTAGACATATTACCTAAGAAAATATTCTTTTGTTATATTCTATCTTTTCTAGAATAAGTTGCTAATCAGAGCTGTCCTTCTTCATTGACTATGTCGTATTTCATTTTCTTAGAGAATTGTTCGCAATCACATGATCAGAAATATAACTTTTAGAATCCCTCAGCCTTTATAAGTTGTATTAAATTATAAAGTTTGTAGGCAACATATTTTTGAAACTCTCATCTTTATTAAAATTGAAGTTGTCTGCCTATGAAATATGTGATCTCATTCTGAGGGTTCTGAATATATAATTTCTTTAGTTAAACATCACCTTATTAAACTGGGGGAATATGATGGGCACTTTAATAAACTGTGGTGATAGCTGGGTAGCTATTTCCAGAAACATACAATTGAATTCATACCTCACATTGTAAGTCAAGATAAATTCCAAACATATATACTAAACGCACTAGCAGAAAACAAGCAAATTCTTTCAGAACTCTAATTCAGAAATACCTTCTTAGCTGCAACTTAAAAAAATTATTTTAAAACTCAGTCATTCAACTGCAAAGAACATTAACAGATTAAAAATGATAAGCATGAAAAATGTATTTGAGAAAAAAAACAAGTTACATTTTAATAAAATAAGACAATATATTTTAAAATATATATTGGTAAATATATATTGGTATTCAAGTTTATATTCAAATTCATATACATATTTAGAAATAATCATTCCTGAAGGATAAGCCAGTAACTAATGAAACTGTAATCTATAGGTTGGGGAGAGGGAGAGAAGCAGATATAACATAGATGGTTGCATTACATCTCCATACATAATTCTCATATTTTTAATTTTGAAGTCAATGGTTTATATAGTCAATAAAATAACATTAAATAAAAAAGCACAATCAGATGAAACTGAAAGAAATGGAAACAAATTAACTTAAGGTATAAAATCAAATAGAGAAAATATGTATTTCAAATGGTTTAGAAAATGGTTCTTTGTACATCTTTAGAGGAATATACTCTAGTGACAAAAGGTGATGTAAACAAACCTTACATTTCATAAGTTATTATTGTAAGTTGTATCATTTATATTCATATATTTAAATTATATTAACTAATTGTGATAGTTAGAAACATTTATTTTCCAGACCATGAAAGTTCTAAAACAGCAGCAAGGAAGTAGGGAACACTGTTAACACTCTTGAACGTTGTTAACACTCTTGAAAGTTGTTTCTAAATATTTTCCCCACTAAAAGCAATAATGGATCTTAGAGGAATAGCGTGTGTGTGTCTGTAGCCATATATGTATATAATATATACATTTTATTAATTATTTTAAATGTCATATGGGGCAACTTTGAATATGAAGCTTTGGATGTTAGATGAATTTGATATATTATGGTTAATTTTTAGTTGTTAAAATGACATTGGTTCAGGAGGTAAGAAAGACCTTCCTCTAGTTGTCTGGGTCCAGAGCAATCTGGGATGAGGGGCTGCCCACTTCTTTCAGGGTGTGTGTATTGATAAATCTACCATTACAATGGAATATTTTATACATGCACAATCAATTCTCCTTATTGGTGTTATGCTCTATAAACTCACAGTGAGCACTGGATTGGTGAATATTAAAACACTGTTCCTTCGGGAAATACAGAGTTAGTTTCAACAACCAATCAATTTCTAACCTTGATTATGTGAATTTCTGTATAACAGCACCTTATTTAATATATAGTTGACTCATTAACATGGAACTCATAGCTAGCAGCTCTACAGCTCATGCCTGAAAAAAATTAGTGTAACACATATATGTTATCCATAACTACATCATGGGCTTCTCACATTCACCACACTAAGGGCCATTTTAAGCAGCAGAGTCAACAAAAAGTACAAAAGTCAGAAAAGTATGGCACTAAACAGACAAAAAAGGATACTGTTGATATCAGGAGAGCTGAAACAAAAAGAACATTGCCTTGTTGAGGAGTCAAATTGAAACAAAATCCACAAATAATGAAAATTGATTAAATATTTTTATATTCCTATGAACATCAACATTGTCTATTCAACCTTAAAAAAAGTAATGTTAACTAATAGTTTTGTTAATTTAATATTAATATCATTTTTATAAAAGTAAATGATGGAAATAATATAAACAAACAATAGGTGTAATAGGTCATATTGCAACCCCGTATTGCACAATTATAATATACACATATACATTTCAAAACCCCGTATTGCACAATTATAATATACACATATACATTTCAAAAATTGTTCATTTTTTGAAACATAAGTTAAAGTAATTTTGATGCATTAGTACTGTACATTAGCCTTAATTTCTAAATATAGGCTAATTAATTTAAAAATCAGTATTTAGCAGGTAACATTAAAAAAAATCCAAATATATTAGATATTTAAAAACCCATTGTGGAAAAAAATCCACTGTGGGTTCTGGATTCAAATTAGTATATAGAAAGATGGGAACAGCATTACTTCCATTGTAACAACAAAGAAATCAGAAAACCCACAAATTCACAGCTGATCGAATCAGAGAGCTGTGGCTGCAGATAGTCACCCAGCCTGAAATCCAAGGGAAGATGGACACTTCCAAGTAGAGATGAGGTGTGAGCACTGTCTTGCTGTGGCTGAGCAAATACTGAAAGGTAAACATTTAAAAATTATAATTATTTGAATTGATAAAGAACAAAGACATAACAGATTTAACATAGTAAGTCTGAGACTGCTATCCTTAGAAGACATGCTTCTAAGATGGGCTTTGGCTGGTGTTTGGGAGGCATCCCCCCATTCTGTAATGATGGCTTTCTGTGTCCACCTTGTGGATCAGTATGGTTCATGTGGAACAAGCTTTTCTCCTGGGAACCACTTAGTTAAATGCTGGGCAGAGAGTGCCTATGTAACCATCCCAATAAAAATACTGTGCTGCGAATCTCTAATTACTTTTCCTGGTAAGTAACATTTCATATGAGTTGCTATTTCTTGTTATTGGAGGGGTTAGGTATTTTTTAAAAATGTACATCTCTCTGGGAAGCACTTTCTAAGCAAATGTGAAAATGTGTTAATAAAAAAAAACTTGATATGTTAGATGCCATCAAAATTAAGAACTTCTATTAATCAAAAGATTTGAGTAATTAAAAGGAAAACTTTCAAGAAGATTCATGTGACAAGAGAATATTGCAACAAAATAATGATAGCAGAATACATAACATTTCTTTAAAATGCAGAAAAATAATGTCCATTTTATGGTGTACATTTAGCAGAATAGGATTTTGTTAAATACCCACAGTTGTTAGCACATAGACTCAAATTTAAAAACCAAGAGATACCATTTTATCCCACCAAGCTAGTAAACATCTAAGGAGAGCTGTGGATAATGTGGAACAACTGTGCTCTTTGAAATGTAATGACATTTTCTAGAAAGCTTAAATATATATATATACTTTTTCAGTGGCTTCATCTCTAGGCATCCTAGAATAACTCATGTGCATATATATATGGTCCCAGATATGTATGGCCATATTAGCTTGCAAGAGCAAGAAATGAGATGTGATAACAATGAGCATAAATAGCGGTACAGTCATACAGTGGAATTTTAAGAACATACTTTTGATTAGAATTTTTTAAATGGCTTTCCCTGAAAAATAATTAGAGTAAATATTTACCCAATGTAGAATTAAAAGTCTGTAAGTTTTTTACGCTTTACCTATTATATAACCTCGCCTCTTAGAAATATGTACTACTATTATTTCTTCCAGTTTAATTTCTCTGTATGTAAGGACATAGCCTACTCTTTAGTCCACCCTAGCTCTTGTGTTTACATGCCATTTTATTTTGGCTTAGCTATTTAACTTCTTTAAGGCCCATTACCTAATAAATAAAAAGAATATAATATTGTTAATTATTTGATAGGTATTTTGGATAGCTAATTAGATAAATAGATGATGCATCTCATCCTCTACCTTGTCTCTGTTGCTACCTCTTCCTCTCTTCTCTCTATACAGGGTGTTCCAAAAAATGTATACACATTTTTATTATAAAGTCCATGTTTATCAACACACATTTCATTTTCAATATTTAAAAGCATGTGTAGAAATTAATACTTTTTTCCTGTCAGTGCCTGTTTTCAAACTGGTGACATTCTGGTACAGGAACTGATGGCAAGGCAAAGCTATATAATCGCAAGCATCAAGAATACTTTTGTTCAGTATTTGTGTGCTTTCAATTTGTCTGCTGTTGGCTGGTTTTGTACCGTAAACTTTAACTTTTATGTGTCCCCATAAAAAAGTCTAGTGGCACTTTAGGATAAATTTCTTTTGTTCAAAGTTTAGTCTAGCTTCACACATTATTTCAAAGCAGTTAAACCTGAAAAGGAGTGAAAATTGAGTGAGTTGTCAGCTGTTAAAGTGTGTGTGCATTATTTGGGAGGACACCCAATATTTATTACACACAGAGTGTGGCTATTCTCTGCTAAATTGTTTGTTCTCCTCCTGACAAGGGCATTGGGGGAGACCCTTTTTTGGGGGACTGCACACCTTTCCTGGGCAAGGTAGTTTGGATTCTCTTTAAGCAACTTTAGGGTGATTTATTAGCTATGAAAGTGCTTACAAATATTAGCAATTGTCTGGCATATTTCTTCCAATCGGATGAGAATTTGTTGTTAAGCCTGAAGTATCTCACTTTTTACTTACTGAATTTTGCATCTTCACATTCCCCATGCTACTGACTGTTTTGAATACACTTGAAACAATAAGATCAGGTAGCAATGCCAGACCTCATCCTGACCTTCCTCAGCATGCTTACTATTACAAGAGAACATGTAAGAATTGTTTGAAAGGGTTTGGCCACAGTTCATCTCCTGCTATTGCTGCCCTTTAACAGGCTGAGCTGATAAATGCACCAGATTGGAATATAGTAGAATTTCTTTTTCATCCCAGCTTTCTTCCAAATTAATGAATTCTCAATGAAATTAGACTGCAAGCCGTTATAGACGGATTCCTGAGTCTTGTATCTTTGATCTCTGCTTATTTTCCTCCTGATTCTAATTTCATGTTATCAACTGATGTGACAAAGATTGAGCACCTGCTACACTTTTACCTTTTTCTATAATAGTACAAGAGGCTGTGAGATTACGACCCAGGTTGCATGTTATCTACCTTTCAATATACAGCAGGCAACAATTTGAACAAATATTTTGCTATCATACCACAAGAATTGTCAACTCGCTAGCTTATACCATTGGAATGCTTAGTATTTGCCTTCCCTTCTCCAATCAGTCAGATCCAGGGTTTTACTCTGTTAAATGCAATAGACACTTCATTACGAAACTTTGTCATATATCATTAAATTTTTTTCTGTTACATCAAAAACATTAAAACTTTCAAAAAATAGTTAATGAGTAGTTTATAGATTATTAGTTTTTATTTATTGTTGACAGTGTTTCACATGTTCCTCATTTCCCCTCCTTGTTCCCCTTCACCCAGTCCCACCCCACCTTCCTTACACCATGGTCTGTCTTCATGGATTATGCATGTATGCATATCTGTTCTCTGGTTAATGTCCTCCTATCCCTTCTACTTACCTCCCTTCTGAGATCTATCATTCTGTCCCCTGCATTCATGCGTCTGGACCTGTTCTGTTCATTAGTTAATTTTGTTCATTAGATTACAGATATGAGTGAGATCATGTGATATTTATCTTTCTTTAACTGGCTTATGTTGCTTAGCATGATAATCTCCAGGTCCATCCATTGTGTAAATGTACCACCGTTTTATGGTCCACTCATCTACTCATGGACACTTGGGCTGTTTCTAGATTTTAGCTATTGTAAATAACACTGCTATGAAAATAGGGGTGCCTGTTTAAAAATAGGGTGCATATATCCTTTAATATTGTAATGTTTCTTAAATGTAAAAGGATTTAAAACCTAGGCAGACCAGGTTGATGTAGATGTTAAGGAGTCTCCAGAGTCATCAGGAACCTAATCTCTTTTATCTGTTTGTGAGTTTTGTGACAAGTTTCCAAACTCAATGATTGAATTTTTTTTTAGATAGACATTTTTTAGATAACATATATCTAGTTATCAAATCTATATTCTACAAAGCATCAAATAAAAAGTAGCCAGCAGAGTCATCCCTCTTTAAAGTTTTATTTCGAAAATAAAGTTTTATTTCTAAACAGCAATGGTTGGTGTTTAGAAATAAAACCACCATTGCTGTTTAGAAATAAAACTTCATATCCTAAGACGAATTTATATCTCTAATTTTCTAAAGGGAAAAAAGGAGAATATATGTAGGCAGGTAACTAGGATTCTCTGCAGTCTAATCCTACATTATTTTTGTTTTATATGTGGTTGGTGTACTTCATGGGCTATCATTAGTAATTAGGATGGGTTGCTGTTAACTTTACACTCCTAAAAGTTTTGAAAGCAGTGCTCAAGTGTCCTTTTACAAATTCAGTAAGTGGAATATGCTTTAATATATTAATTTCCTGATATGCCCACTTTAGTATTCCACTACATGGAGGCCACTTTCCATCTTTTATTTTCTGACAAGGAACAAGCACAGACCTGCCTTTAAAAGAAAATGCCCTACAGTAAATCTCAGATTAGATATTGCTTTCTATTGTATATAGCCACTACTGTTATTTTTAAATGGAATTTTCTGAGACAATGAAACAACTCATAAGAGTAGGCTTTTTAAATGAAACGGATTTATACACTGAAAATTAACATTTTAAAAGATAATGCTGCTTGTCACTGCTGGGAGAGTGCTCATTTTTGCCCCTATATCAAGGTTTGTCCTGCTGGAAATACCTGGGAAACATGATATATAGAGTGTTTTCACACCAGAATCAAATACAAAGCAGTGCTTTAAAAGTGAAAAAAAGGATGTAGACTTATTTACCTTGCATTTATTGTGGTCAAATGGATATATATCATTTTCCATTTTTGTGGTTCTGACATTGGAAGTCAATGTAATAGACATTTTCTAAATCCCTGAATTTTAAACAGGGAAAAAAAATCTGTAAATAATTTATAATCACAAAACTCACAACTGATCAATTATTTTATAAGATCAATTGGTATGCAAGAGAGTTTGGATAGTTATTACTTATACATGTTCTACTGAAGTTTATTCATCTATTCAGCTGTGTGGTGTAGGAAGGGTATATACAGGCATAGAATTAACAAAAAAAAATACTTTCCTAAGGAGGTTATACCTGTTTTTACATCTTTATAACCAATAGCCAAAGGTTGTTTACAATAGTACCCTATAATTTGTAATGTCTAGTTTTTAAATTAATTTGTATTTTCTCTTTTTTTTCTTGGTTAGTATAGCTAAGTCTGTCAATTTTATGTTTTTTTATTTAAAAAATGCTTGGTTTTGTGAATTTTTTCAATTGTTTTTACATTCTATATTTTATTTTTTCTCTAATCTTTTTTATTTCTTACTTTTTGATGACTTTGGTCTTAGTATTTCTTTGATTTCTATAGGTAGTGTTTTTTATTCTCCTTTTAATGTATGTTTATTTTTACTATATTTCATTAATTTCAATTTCATAAGTATTTTACTATATTTCATAAATTTTGTTTTCTTTTTGTATCAATATTTTTTCTAATTAACCTTTTCATTTTTTCTTTGACCCAATGGCCATTCAAGTGTGTGTTGTGTAGTTTCCATGTATTTGTAGGTTTCTCCATTGTCCTTTTTGTTACTGATTTCTAGAGAATTTGACAGCGCATTGGTCAATTCACTATAGGAATAAGGGGGATGGGAGAAGTGGAAAATGTACTTGTGATTTTCATTTTAGGCACTAGGAGAAGGATGCCACTAATCAAAACATAAAAGTCAATGTGTTTTGCTGAAGGAAGCAAGATTTATAAAAAAACTTAACCATAGGATGAATTCCGTTTGTAGGGTGGATACAACATTGAAATGAAAATCATCATAGAAATTGAAATGACATATAAAGGTGTAATTGCTTACTGAGGAAGAAATGTTTATGAAAATTACATTCTTTGGTATAAGATAATATATCTCCATGTAAAGAAAGCCTATAAATTTGGGTTGATTGTAGAGAAAATCATACACAAAGATACTTAAGTCTAGATTGTAGGTGGCAGCAAAATCTTGTTCAGCAACGACCCTGGCTCTTATTATCAGAGCTACCATTCCTCACCTTAAGAGCTCGACTGCAAAACAATAGTGTTCCCCCATCTCCTTGAGAAACATTGTGTCCAATGCACCCTCAGCTAGGGGAGAATACAGGGTGGGGCAAAAGTAGGTTTACATTTCATATGGAAAACAATCCAGGGATAAACTCAATGTGTTTGCATACTCCCAACTGTCAGCCTACTTTTGCCTGACCCTGTATTCTTACAATGAGAATCTTGTTAGGAGAACACCTTTATAATATAAGCCAATTATGGATTTCTATCTTAACTTGGGCAAGGGGAAGGTAAAATATATTACAAATTCACTTTAGTCCACAAGACCCAGAATTTATTGTCAGGCTATCCAGTTCATGTTTACGACCTTTGATTGATATGGTAGAGGAAATATCAGTGATCTATAGCTTAAAATAAATAGATCCATGTGCACGCTTGCATTCTGAATTTCCACTGTAACATGAATTTAGTTTGTACCGTTTCAGAATTCTTTGGAGTTGCCAAATAAAAATTTATTAGGTAGTGTCTCTATAGCCTGGGGACTGAGGCTGCAAAGCAAAAGGAAGAGAATATTATTCAGGAAGATAAATGAAACTGCATTATAGCTCCTTAATTCTAAAGAAAATGAATCACTATTCATAATAAATTTATGTGGAAAATATTAACATAACTGTGTTTCAAAAGCCCGGTCTGCCTTATTTGACTGGGAAGCAGTTTTCCTGCAGGCATAGTTTATCATTTAAATTATGGGAAAATATGATGAACATAATATTGAAATAATAGAACCTGAAATTTATCTTAAGTGAGATTAGACTATGCCATTGTTCCTAAAGGTATATGCTTTTTTTCCAATAGTATTGGGAAATGAATTTATCATTTCAATATCAATTCTAAAATAACCACTATGTATCTTTTGAGATTAATAGGCTTCTCAGAATTTTCATCTAGATATTAAAAAAATAAACCAAAAAAATGCACTCTTCCGTGTAGCTGGAGGTCTGTATCCGAGACAGCAAATGTAGCTCTGAAAGCACGCATTCGCAGGTGCCTGAGGAATATTTAATGATCTCTGTGTGTTTTTCATAAAATGTTAATTGGGTTTCCATGAGAGGTTATGGGGAAACCTTAACTAAATACAAAAAGCATCTCATTTATTTTGTCTTTATCATATTAATATAGATCTTTAAAATAAAACATCCGCAAGGGTGATTCCGAGGGAAGCAGAACCCATGTAGTGTGTTAATATTCAGAATGGGTCTCTGCTTCAGGAAAACAGATTTCATTTTTAGCTTTTTTTTGCTAACAGAATCTTTTATAAGATGCAGATGGAATTTGGTGATACAAAGTAAGAAAATTATACATGGGCAGCAATGGAAAGGAATTGTCCCCCCGGGGTAATCCCTAAGCAAGTAGGGATTTGTAGTCTTCAGACAAAAATGTGGTTTAACTTCTCCTGTTACTTATTCCATAGAAAGAAATTTATTAGAAATTATTTTATGGGTTTGCAGTCATAATTAATAAGAGAATAGCATACTTTATTGTAACTGTGAATAACTTGATAAAACCTTAAGATATAAACAAAGAACATAACTCATTTGTATTTCATTTCTTATAATGTAATATTGAATCACATGTAATATTTCACTTAACTACATGCAAGAAATGTGTAACTAAAAACTGTCTTCCGTTGTTGCCTATGTTCTCTAATTTTACTCTTTCAATATGCTTTATGTGGCTTAAAAGTTTCTTTTCAGCACGTTTTAAGTGGTTGACTCTGCAGTGTAAGTCAAGGGAGCTCTGATTGGAATCACAACAGGTGAGACTTGAGGAGGAAAGAGGGGAAATGTGCAGGAGATAAGCAGTGGTGGGGGCAAGAGCCCAATGCTGCCTGCTTCACAGTTGCTCTTTGTGCTGTCTCCACTCAAAACACATTAGAGCACCCCTGTTTTACATTATAAATGAAGAAGACTTCAAAGCAGGAGAGGACAATACCTCCTAATTATTACTTAGTTCTCATTCTGAAAAACCAAATTAAAGTGAAACCAAAAATAATAGATACTGTGTTGTCCTGGACAGTATGCTGTGTAGTTAGAGTGTCAGCCTGTGCACCTAAGAGTCACAGGTTTGATTCCCAGGCAAAGGAGCGTACCTGGATCTCAGGTTCCATCTCTGGTCTAGGGGCAGGGTGTGTGTGCAGAGGGCAACCAATCAATGGATGTGTCTTTCTTGCATCAATATCTTTCTCTCTCCCTAGAAATCAATGGAAAAAATACCCTAGGGTGAGGATTAGCAACAATAACAAAAAAATGCTATGTCTTTAAAATTTCTAAAATAGAGCATTATGATCAACTTTAAAAACACCTTAGCTTCGTTTCAGTTTTATATAACCTACTGACTTTGAAACAACATTAAAAAGAAATAAGTTAAATATTAAAGGTTTTTCATAAAGAGAAAAATAAACAAATGCAGTCATATATTATTAAGGGTACTTCATTTTTATAATGACTTTACTTTTTTCAACAGACAACATCCACTTTCCTGATTTATTTTTTTAAACCAAGACCATAAAATCCAAATATAACCCTAGAATATTTTTTTTGTTGAATATATGCAGCTGTCTTATATTTGGTCATGGTTGGGCTGCAAAGTTAAAAATAATTAAACAGGAATTCCGACATGGAAAATAGCGTCTTTTCTCTAAGTCATTATTTTGAAGAGTGTCAGTCTGTTGGGTGCAGTATATTTTGATACAGTGCATGTTCTTATTAATGACATTTAAATATTTTAAGTCTTCATAGGAATATTTTAAAGCCAAAAAAAAGTTTTTAAAAATGAGTGAGGGTAAAATAACAGACACTAGATCTACTCTACTACCTGAAGCAGCCAAATTATGAACTAAATTAATGCAAAAATAGTTTAAGACAGGAGAGCTCAGGCAATGAAGGACAAAAATAGATGAGAAGTAGTAAATGAACCAGTTGAACCCCATCCTTACCAGAATGTGCTGTTCTGAGTGGATTTTTTGGGTTGTTAGAGAGGACACCCGGTCACAGCTGTGTCCTGAGCTGAAGAAATGAAAGCCCAGGGTACAGGCTGACCTAGTGCCTGGAACTCACCACACAGGCTCCCAGGTTGGAGGCAGTTGCAGAGGCAGAGCTCCGGGCACCTGCAAAGACAGGTAAGCACATGAATGGGAAGAAACTACTGGTGCTGGAGATTTCCCAGAAAGGACTTATCCCCGAAGATAGGGAAGAGCCTGTGCAGCACACCCTGTCCTTTCCTTCTGCGACCCTTCCCACTCTGTCCAGGTAAAGGCATGTTGAAGACTAGTGAGACTTTTGGGCTGCAGGACTAAAATCATTTTTGACCCAGGAAATTGGACAGGACTGTGCCTCTAGAAGCCATTTTACTGGGTCTTCATCTGAAGACAGAAATGTCACTTTCCTCTGAACTTGCTTTCCTTACTCGATAGATGAGAAGGAACCAGAGGAGATCCAGAAAGGAGGGCACAGGCGTTCTTCCCGGTCTTTCCTCGCGTGGGCTGTGTCCTTTCCGGAAAGAGGAGGAGGGACAACATTCCTACTTAAGTTTTCCGGCCCAGCTTGGCATCATCTGAAAGGAGACATAAATTTGGTCCAGGAGTGAAGTGTGTGTATTTGACACCAAATTGCAATAGGTTTGGTTTCTCAGGAAACTGAGCATGTCAGCTGGGTCATGGGTTAAAAGGGATTATTTCCCTTTCAATATGTCAAAGTGTCTTGTACCTTCATTCTGTATTTCTAGGAATTCATTTATTTTTATATCAAGGATTACCATATATATATATATATATATATATATATATATATATATATATATATATATTGATTTCAGAGAGGAAGGGAAAGAGAAAGAGATAGAAACATCAACGATGAAAGAGAATCATTGATTGGCTGCTTCCTGCACCCCCCCCACCCCCTGAGGATTGAGCCCGCAACCTGGGCATGTGCCCTGACTGGGAATCGAACCAGTGACCTAAACTGTATTATATACCTCCAGGGTATTGTATTTTGGGTAGAACACTCCATGATTTCCTCAGAAGGTAAAATTTTTAACTCTCAAACACTAGGCATTTGTGTCTGTCTTTATGATTTCATTACTTTTTCATCCCTGTTTAAGTTACAGTATCCTCATAATAAAAATATGTAACTTTTATAAAATTAGAAATATTAGCAAGAAAATTCTTTCTTTGAGATATCTAAAATATACTTTGAATTACATTAGAAATATAATTTATAATATCAGTAAATCAGAAATATTTGCTATTTGCTGACATGATTTATACTCACACTCAGGGATTTTCATAAATCAAATTGATGCACACAAATCAAAATTATTGAATTAATATAAATTGTTAGATGTCACACAGAATATAACAATGCTAGAACTGGAATAGGAAATTTTCCTCACTTAAATTCACAAAACTGTTATGATAATTGCTTTAAAATTTCTAGTCCTATTTTTGTTAATATTAAGTCAAAGTCCTTTATGAAGGACTATAAGGTATACAAAGAACAAATTAAATGTTTTTAATAATTTGGAAAGATGAGGAAATTGGTTTGTAGATATTTAAAATTTAAATATTTAAAAGCAAACCAAACGTTAAAATTATAATCTAATCATTATTTATATAAATTATATATATATATTTTTTTTACAGAGAGAAAGGGAGAGCTGCCTCCTGCTATCTGCAACTGGGGACACGCCCCCAATCAAGGTACAAGTCCTTGACCAAAATCGAACCCGGGACCCTTCAGTCCGCAGGCTGATGCTCTAGGCACTGAGCCAAACTGGTCAGGGTCACATTTTAATGTTGTGTGTTGTTAATTTACTTGGGATTCTATTATAGTTTTTTATTGTTTTAAATGTTTAAACATACTGTAGCAGAAATGGTCCATATGTCTTCTTTATAATAAGTTGCTAAAGTAAATTCAATATGTTTAGTGGTTGACTATTCTGTTTACAAAATGCTCTACTATAAAGATGAAAAGAGTATATTTATTTGCCCCTTATGAGCTTATATATCATGGAAGAAATAAGATAAAGTTATCTTAATAATATTAATAAGAGTATAGATAGAATAATGTGATTATTCATAGATGGGAAGGACACTTTCAGACAGATATTTTCTGTTATCACATCATCTGTTATAATCTATCTAAAGAGCAAATATTGAAGAATCAATTGAAATTTAAAGAAGAGGAAAAACCTCCCATATGCACAGGCGTCTATATTATGAAATACTTTCCAGTCTTTGTCAGGGGTTGGTTTTTACTCACCATGGACAGCAGAGGACACAGTGCTTGTTCGCACCTCTCTATCGCAGCAGCAGCATCACCAACACCACCATGAACGACAGAAGCAACAACAGTAAGAACCTTTTCAAAACAACATGGTATGTGACCAGAGTTGCTGTGAATGCCAGTATAAGTGATGTTATTTTAATGCCCAAATAGCTCCTCACTTTTTGATGGTTCAAATTTTTTTCTAGAAGCTTAATAGTACTTTAAGAGCACATTTACAGCCAAGGGTCATCTGGTTGGTTTATTTAAAAACAAAAAACAGCTTTGTGAGCTATAATCTGTACATGCCATAAAAGCCATCCTTCTTAAGTGCAAAATTCAAAGGTGGCATCATCACTAAAATATAATTTGAAACATTTTAGTGCCTCAAAAACAGATCTCATTGCCTTCTCACTCGTTACTCTTTCCTGCATGAACTTCTCCACATAATGTGCATGAGTTGGGAATGTTTAAGACATTTAGAAATGTATACGGTGTATAGCACTTGTTAAGAGTCTGGAATTCTGTAAAATATAATATTAAGCTGATATACTAAAATATTTGCAAATACTGTGGTTTATAAATGTAGAGCTTTCAATAATAATTCTTTCTAACCATCTGAATGAATACTTCAATGCAATTTGCTAGGCTCTGTCTAAATATGACTTGGTATTTATCAGGTGAACACACCTAGTTAAGCACATTTTATTGAAAGTTTGTTAAATAACTTGTCTTTACTCAAATATCTTACAACATAAAGTAGTCATTACTCTTAACTAATTCAAAAATAATAATGCCTTGAATTATAGTAGCATTTAGATAGAAAACTATTATAGTAATTAAATTAGCATATATAATATAGTGGTTGATATTTTTCCTCCTTCAAAACCAAACATCAATACTATGAAAAGTTCCTTTTTATTTTGCTACTTAACCCACAGTAATAGAAAAGGGAAGGTAATAATACTTTTTAGACATGATATCTATAATATAAAAATTTCACCCATATAATTTTTCTGTAATGATTATTAGAAAATATTTTTAAATGTAATTTGAATTAGCATTCAAAATCTGTCATTTATTACTGAAGTTAAAATTGGATTACTTGGGAATTTTCTAAATTATTTGTATATTTTTAACAAAAATATATATTTAAGATTTACATGATTGGAAATACAAAATATATAGTAAAATGATTATACTCTAGCTAATTAACATATCTCCTCACGTAGTTACCATTTTTTTGTATATGAGAGTACCTACTTGAAATCTATGTTCTTAGCCCATATCCAATATTCAATATAGTATTATTAACTGTTAGCATCATGTTCTTCATTGAATTTCTAAATGCATTCATCCTATATGAATACAATGTAACTATATGATACATTTTTATCTGGTCATACATTGACAAACATTTAGATTATTTCCATATCATGGTTGTGAATAATGCTATAATGAACATGGGAATCTAGGTATCTCTTTGAGGTATTGATTTTATTTTTGGGGGATATATACCACAGTGGAATTGCTGGATTATATGTATTCTACTTTAAGTTTTTTTAGGAACTGCTATATTTCTCACAATCGCTATACCAATTTATATTCCCATCAAGGTGTAAGAGTGTTCCAATTCCACATCTTCACATACTGTCTCTTATTAATTTTTTATTAATTTTTATAATAGACATCCTAACAGTTATGAGATAACCAAATTTTGGTTTTGATTTGCAACTCCCTGATAATAAATGATGTTGACCATCTTTTCATGTAACTGTTGGCCATTCATATATCTTCTGTGGAAAAATATGAATTCAGGTCTTTTGCCTATTTTTAAATATCAGGTTGTTTGATTACAACTGGAATTTTATAGGCTCCTTATATATTTTGGATATCGACCTCTTCTCAGACAATATGGTTTTCAAATGTTTTCTCCCGATCCATAATGTTTTATAATTTTGCTGTTCCTTTGCTGTGCAGACACTGTTTACTACTTTGATGTAGTCACATTCATTTATTTTTGCTTTTGTTGCCTGAGCTTTTGTTGTCATATAGAAAATTCATTGTCAATGCCAGTTGTTTTCCTGATTCTTCTGGAAATTTAGTTTTAGATCTTAAGTTTAAACTTGAATTTTTTTGTATGATGTAAGATAAGGGTTCATTCCATTTTTCTGCATGGAGACATACAGTTTTCCCAGCACCATTTACTGAGGGAACTACCACTCCCCATCTATATTTACTTAACAATTCTGCTCCATTATTTCTCAATGTTTTCCTTAAAATACTCTCCTGGGAGATATGCTGACAGGTACAGTTTCCAAAGCCAAATAAATTTGGGAAATTCTGCACATTTATTTTGAAGATTTTAATTGAATCTCTCTAGTAAATAAACCTATGTTGTTATTTTTATTATTTTATTTCAGTCTCCCAAAGCTACTTGTTCATGGACTTGAAAAAAATCTTGTTAGGATGCATTTGCCTCCTACAGAGCATTGTTCTATGGAGCATGTTTTGAGAGTTGGATTTAAATCAAGAATATAGCAATTGAGTAAGGTTGGTTGTTTTGTTTGTTATAACAAATATATATCTTGTATCTATTCTCTGGATATAATTATTTCTGTCTTCTCATCCATCCATATTGTCTTAGTGTAGCTTTATAGAAAAGCTTGGCACAAAATTGTGTTGGTCTTAGAATGATTTATCTTCCTTATCTTCCTTAAAATACCATTTTAAATATTTGAGATATTCTGCATTTTCATTATAAATTTATATGCAGCCAGATAATTTCTTCAAAACATCCCTGAGGTTTTGATTGAGATGACATTGAAATATTAATTTAGAAAAACAAAATATTAAGTTATATTTATTTTAGCAACATTTTTACTTGGTATCCAACTACCTCTATTGATCTTATTTTATCTCAACAAAGTTTTGCTGGTTTCAAGTAGTTTTTCTAAATTTCTGATGGGTTTATTCAGAGGTAATTGATGCTTTTGATATTATTGTAAAAGATATATCAACTGTTGTTTTAAATTACTTATTGTCAGCATTTAGAAATCAATTTTAAATAGCTTATATTGAGTTAGTTGCCCACAACCTAAATCTACTTACTAATTCTAGGAGCTACATTAGTATTTCTTTGCCTAACAAAGTATCACAAACTGAGTGGCTTTAAAACAAAACACACGTTGTCCACAGTTCTGGAGGCTAGAATTCCAAGATGAAGTTGTTGCCCCCTCTGAAGGGAAGGCTCTGATCCAGGCCTTCCCCCTAGTTTCTGAAAATTCTTTAGCTTGTGGGAGCATAGCTTCAATTTCACATGATGTTCTCTTTGTTTCCATGTCTATAATCCAAATTTTCATTCCTATAAGGACATTAGTCGTATTAAATTAGGGGTTTCACTTACTCCAGGATGATCTCATAACTAATTACATATGCAATGACCCTATTTCCAAATAAACTCACTTTCTGTGGTACTTGGGTTTTAAAACTTCAACATAAGATTCTTTTAAGGGACATTTAACCCATAACAATATACATATATATCAATTTCACACAAAATATATACATATATTTCCTAGGGTTATACATATTCACAATTGTCATCCTCCAATAATGAGAGTCTGACTTCTTCACTTATAGTTCAGTAGAGACCCAGTGCACAAATTTTGTGCATTTGTAATGTCCCTACTGGCTGCAGATCAGGTACTCCCTCCCTTTCCCAGGCTAGCCTGCTCTTTGATCAAACTCCTGAAAAACTGTTCAAGGAGACAATTTCCATACTACCCTTTTGTTATATAAGATGTCTTTGTGACTTTAAGATGTCTCTGTGACTTTATATCTTATTGTCTCTGACTAGGATTTCCAGTAAAATATGGAATGGAAATCAGGTACAAATATATAATTGCTTTTTTCTCTGCTTGAGGAGGGGAAATTTCAATGTTTTACCATTGAGTTCAATGTTAGCCTTAGTTTTTCTTTCTTTTTTTTTCATAGCTACCCTAGTACAGCTAAAGAAAATACCCTCCTATTCCTATTTCAATAAAATTAAATGCTTATGCTTATTCTTTATGTATAACAAAGATCATATGTTACATTCCTACCTTACCCCATTACACTGTTAATTTCCAAGTGCTGAACCAACTTTGCATTCCCGGGATAAATACACTGGGTTTTATATTTGGTATTTTGGGGATGCTGAGTTTGATTTACTAAGGATTTTGTGCCTATGTTTACAAAAATAATCAGCTCCTAGTTAATTTGTTAAGGATTTTTGTGCCTATATTTACAAAAGTAATCAGCTCTTAACTTTCTTTTCTACAGTGTCTTCAACAGGCATTATAATAGTGGGAAGTACAAATGACTTTAAGAGGATTCTGGCTTCTTTTTTTTTTAATTAAAGGTTTTGTGTGAAATTGGTATAATTTTTTCCTTTTATATTGATAGAACACACATTTGAAGTCCTTGGGGTATTCAACTTTTTATTAAAGGGGAGATTTTAATTTAAAAGCATCATACTTTAATAGCTATAAGGATATTTGAATTTTATTTTTATTATTTAGGCAAAAAGTCATTCACATTGGTATATTTATTGTTAGAAAGCTCTTCAAAATACTTCCTTATATTAGTAAATTCTACATCTATTCTGAGTTAGTCTTAAGCATTTACAAACTATTAAAATATCAAAGACCAATTTTTAATATTTTTGTTATCTCTTATTTATGGTAATTATTTGTATTGATAAATTTATGGTAATTATTTGTATTGATAATTGTTTTTTAACCTTTCTAAGTACACTCTTACTTCTAATGCATCTCCTCTTAATCACTGCTTTAGCAACAATCTGAAATTTTTAATGTTTTAATTTTCACCATGCTCAAATTATTTCTCTTTGTAATTCCCTCTTTGAACCATATGTTATTTAGAAATGCACTATTTAATTTCCATACATTTTAGAATTTTACAGATATAATTTTATACTTTTATTTTTAGAAAACATTCTGGATGATTTCAATACATTGAAAATGTAAATACTTGTTTTTTAGCCCCCCCAGATGGACTATATTGCTTAACATTCCATGTACACTTGAAAAGCATATGTTTTCTGCAGTTGTTTCATGTAATGTTCCATAATATTAATTTTGTAGAAACAACCTAATTATCCATCAATGACTAAATGTATAAATATGTGGTGTGTATATATACATATTACCTATACATAAGTGTATACACACAATGTAATATAATTTAGCCATGAGAAAGAAGGAAATACTGTCATTTGTAATACTTGATGATACTATGCAAAATGAAATAAATTGGAGAAAAGGCAAATACTATATATATCACTTATATGTGGAATTTAGATAAGCCAAACTCAGAGTAAATTGTAGCTATCAGGGGAAATAGGATGAATATCGCCTCAGGATAGAAACTTGGAACCTGCAGGTAAATAGTCCTGGAGATCTAAGGCACATTGTAGTGAACATAGACAACAATATTGTATTATAATCATTAAAACTTGTTAAGAGACTGTCTTAATTATTCTTACCAGCTAAAATTATAATTAGATTAGTTTAGAGGTGCTAACTATGCCACAATAGAAATCATATTACAATATATAAATGTATCAACATGTACATCTTAAATTCACATAATGTTATATGTCAAATATATTTCAAATGTAGTATCACCCTTTGCCATGAGAAACATTTAATAATATATATGGATATGCATATCTGCTATTGCTTATTTTTGTGTTTCTAAAAATGTCTTTAGTATTTTTACTGTATGTTGAACTTTGAGTTATTAGATTTTTCTAGATTTTTCTAGCAATCATATAAGGTATTTCAATCTCTTTTATCTATTTTGAGTAAGTAGTCATCCATATGTCATATTATTATATGACCCCCTCCTCAATCTTGCTATATTAAACATTTCTCTTTACCTCCTATTCACCAGTGTAAATACAATATGACTAATTGTGGTTTTCTCCTCACATTTATACTGCTTGGGATTCTTTAGGGACATATGGATTTATTTATTTGATCTATTTTACAAAATTTCAGTCATTATACTCTTTCTGGCATTCCAATTACATTTTATATTTCATTTAATACTGCCCGAAAGTCTCAGATGCTATGTTACATTTTCTTATTTTTAATATAATTTCTTCTAAACTCTCTTCTGTTGTGTCAGTCTACTGTTGGGATAATCAAATGAATTATTTCCAATTTAATATTTTTCATAGCTAACATTTTCATTTGGTTGGTTGTTTTGAGAAGTTGGAAGTTTTCATTTCATTTAACACGTTTAATATTTATCAAATTTATTTCAAAAGTTACTTTTGGTAATGAGTGAGTCTGCTTTTACTGACAGCATTTCCCTTTATCATGCATAACATTTTCTTTTATTATGACTTTGAATTTTTTTTTTAACTGCTTGACATTGTGTGTGAAGGACTAATATTATAGGAACCTACACCATAGTTATCATCAGGGAAAGGAATATTGGAGTTGTCATCATGTCACAACTTTAGGCAGGGAGCTAAGTAAAATAATTCTCCAGTGATTTGGGGTTTACACTTTGCTGATTGTTTTTAGTTGGATTTATTTGATCATAAGATGTGAATATTTTGAAGTCGTGAATATTTTGAAGTCTTGAATCATGACATTTCCGTAGTGGGGCTTGATATCCTATAACCAATCAGACTCTAGTGATCTTTTACTTTAAAGCTTAGGTGCCAGCTTTACAAAGCATGTATAAGTGAATCCTATAATAAGGGGGTAAGTAAGAATTCTGACTTACCACATTTTTATGGTGTCCACTTTAGTCCCCATCATTCATCTTCTCCAAGTATCTTCACAATTTCTACTTCATGTTTGGACCTGTGGAACCTGAGTAACTATTTCTAATTTTACATTGCTCTCTATTTTGAATTTTTTTAAAGCCCAAAGTAAGCTTTCTAAAAGTCATAGACTGGACTCACTTCTACTATGAATACTTATGTAAAAAAAATATACCCTCCCCAAGTAGGAATGAGGACATCAGAAGAGATCACCAATGTGAAAATGGGTGTGTCTAATAAAATAACAATGCTGGGGAGGGGGCTCACCATGAAGGAGAGTCACAGGGACATCTAGAGGGCAGGTGAAGTTTAAGGAAATGGGTTCACCTATGAGAATTCACTTTGACTGGTGTCTGATAGGCCTGAGGGCATGCATTTCTTACAGGTTGCCCGTGAGCTTCTATGTCGTAATAACCTATCTATGATAATAAAAGTATAATATGCTAATAAAAGTATAATATGCTAATTAGACTGGACATCCTTCAGGAGAAGGGGGGCTTGCAAGGGAAGCCTGGGTACCTGCTGGCAGCTGGAGGAAGCACAGGGTCCCGGGTGCCAGAGGGAAGCTGGCGCTGGCAGCTGGGGGAAGGAAGGCCAACTTTTGCACAAATTTCATGCATCAGGCTTCTAGTGTGTATATAAAAAAAACTCTAATTTCATTTTTGCAAGCCAGTGGAAAATGGGTAAGGTAATTAAGAGAACTGAGGTAGAAAAAATAAGTAGAGAGCACAGCAAGGTATACAAAGAGTCCTTGCAACTACAGATGTGCCTTTAAAAAGGTTAATAACTTGCCCAAGCTCAATATAGCTAATGACTGGAGAAACTGGGACTTGAACTTTCTGATCTGTGCTCCAACTAAGTTTTGCACAAGAAGTATAACACTAGAATAGCCTCACTCTCTATTCTGGGAACTGATTGTCTCATGTTTTACAGCAACCTCATGTCCAGGATCCCTGTGCTCATTCCACTCAGATTTTCATATTGAACGTGGTTGTAACTTGGAGACTAACCTTTAAGGGGTAAGCCCTATGCTCATTTCATCATTAAAACAATGCATTTTTTGAAGTTTGGTCAATGCATAGTAACTGAAATACACGTTTCCATCATTTGAATCTGGAGTGAAGACTTTTACTGCAATCAGTATTTAATGAGAAGTTCTGATTCACAATTTAGATGGACCCTGCACTCACTTTTTTTTTTTTTTGCCATGGACACGATGAATCTACAGCTACATGTGGAACAGTTTCCTCTGGAAAGAAAATACTAGCTGAGCAATATCTTCACATTCAAGGAACAAGGAACAAGAAAAAAACATCTTCAAGCAGGTATGAGAGGCTGAGACATGATCTCACATTACATCTTCTTTATCCACTCATATCAATGGACACCTGGGTTTCTTCCATATCTTGGCTTTGTGGGATAAAAAAAAAATCCCCAAGCAAAACAGACCCATAGATACTAATGGTTGCCAGAGGGGAGGGGATGTGGAGGGATGGGTGAGAAAAGTGAATAATGAAAACAAACTTCCAGTAACAAAATAAGCCACGGGGGTATATTGTACGGTATAGGGAATGTGTTGATAATATAACTTTTCATGGTGATCACATTGTAAGGTATATAAGCTTATATACCTTACACTATGTTGTACACCTGAAACTAATAATAATGTAAGCCAATTATACTTTAATATTTTAATAGGATTGCTATAAATTAGTAATGTCTGCAGACCATGTGAAAAATAATAAGTATCTGAACACTATCTTATTTTAAATGAAGAAAAGAAATACTTAGAACTATCATAAAGAATGTCCCTTCTCTATTGGTATTCATAAGACATAATTAAATACTGAAATTAGATGTATAAATACATCTTTACTTAAGATTAACAGAGATTAACTCACAATTTCTAGATGACCACAGAGGTACTCTGCATCAGGGATTTTTTTTTTTTAATCCTCACCTGAGAATATGCTTATTGATTTTAGAGAAAAGAGGATAGAGAAACATCTTTTAGTGATTCCCCAAGTATGTGCCCCAACCAGGAATCAAACCCACAACCATTTTTGGTTTACAGGATGATGCTCCAACCAACTGAGCCACACTGGTCAGGGCTGCATCTGAGATATTTGCTTAAACCAAAAAGATGAAAATCTCTGGTGAAACAAAGGTAAATAATATGAATAAAATTAAAGCATAGGTAAATAATATGAATAAAATTAAAGCATAAATTTCACTTTTTCTATATACTTGCGTGAAAATATAGATTTTTTATAAAAGCTTGACTGATAACCTGTTGAAATTGTTCATATGTAAAAATTAGATGCATCTAGATCCAAATTTCATAGTTTTACAAATTTGAATTCATCCTCAAGCTGAACAAATTACTTGAATAATCTCTGAACAGCCAATTATTGATCTCAGACTTAAAGTCCTAAGAAGGGGAATAACAAAGCAAAATTGCAAAGGAAGTTGCTAAAATGTCAATTTGCATGATAATAAAGTAAGGTGACAATGTTGAGGTTAATATTGGCAAGAAGAGATCACTGGTAATTTTGAATTTTCAGTTAAATGAAGAGATTAGGTAGCTGCAATAGGCAAAATAAAATCAATTGGAATTTTAGAAGGTCACAAAAGATTTATATAGAAATTGATCATACATTTCCATCCCATGTGGAGTCAATTCTCTTTTGTCATTTCATATAGGAATTTCTTGTATTCATGTTAATCTCAATTGAATCAGTTTTCTTAAACAAAATATAGTGTTGAATCCACAACACTCTAAAAACAGCATGGTCTACAAATGATACATAATGTAAAGATTGGATAAGCTGAAAGCAAAGGGATAAAGAGAACTATACCATGATAACACTAATAGACCAAAGTTTAGAAATATAATGATCAGAAATAAGGACACAAAGTAACAATAAAGAGCAAATTCTCCAAGAAAATCCTAAACATCTACATACCAAAAAAGAATATCTAAATGCAGAAATAAAATAGAATTGAAAGGAGACATAGACAAAAACACCATTTTAATTGTATATTTTAGCATCTCTTCTTCAGTAATTGATAGACAAAGCCAGCAGAAAAACCAGTTAGGTTAAAATTGACCTGAAAGCACTATCAATCGTCCTGATCTAATTGACATTTAAAGACTCCTCTACCCATCAATAGTATAATACACATTTTTCTAAAATGCATACCAAGTATTGAATAGGAGAGATCACATTCTGGCCATAAAACAAACTTTGTATGATTTATGTTCTTTTAAATATTCAATAATTTAAAGTATGTCCTCAGGCCATAATGCAATTGATAATTAATGAACTTCCTAAATAGAAATCATAAGCACAGTCGAAACTGGTTTGGCTCAGCGGTAGAGCGTCAGCCTGCGGACTGAAAGGTCCCAGGTTCGATTCCGGCCAAGGGCATGTACATTGGTTGTGGGCACATCCCCGGTAGGGAGTGTGCAAGAGGCAGCTGGTTGATGTTTCTCTCTCATTGACGTTTCTAGCTCTCTATCTCTCTCTCTTCCTCTCTGTAAGAAATCAATAAAATATATATTTTTTAAAAAATCATAAGCACAGTTGATTTACTTATGAATACTGTCAAACTATTAATAAAGAATACCAATTCTCTACATCCCATTCAGAATAAAGAAGCAGAGGGAACACTTTCTAATGCTTATGAAACCAACATTATCCTAATAACCAGAAAAAGGGAAAATGAAGATCACATCTTGCAGCAACATACATACAAAATTTCCCAACAATGCATAAAATTGTATAATCATGTGACAGTACAACCATGTTATATGATCAGATCAACTCATGTGGAAGATGAATTTCATAAAATCTGACACCTATTCATAAGAAAGCCCTCAGCAAAATAGAAATAAAGGAGAACTGTCCTAAAGACTATCACATCATGATGGTACAAAAATTGGAGCTATGATGGGAAGGAAAATACAAGGGGTGGAAAGAATCCATTTTGCTCCTCTCCTTCCTTGTTGTCTGGTAGGTTTTGCAGGGAGTATGTCCATTTTTTCTGTCCCATCACTCCTATATGTTTGATAATATTTAACATTTATTGAGGATTTATTTCGACCTCAAAACAATTCTATGACTTACTTTTGATTTGCATTTAGAGCTGAAGATCCTAAGATGCAGGAAGTAAGCACTAGGACTAGTGCTGTGACTTTAGTGGAAGAGTCAGTTCTCAAGTCTACAGAATCTGGCTCCAAAGGCACCTCTCCTCTCCCATGTTGAACTATCTCTGGACAGGACAGGTGGGTAGAGTTGCAAAATGAAAACTTCCCAGTTAATTATGGTGAAACCCAGGGCCTTTTTTCCTCATTGAGCATTTCTAGTGTAGGCCTTAAATCTTTGTATCAAAAGACAATTATAGAAGTTTAGGAACTTCTGCCTATTCAGGTTGCCTATTATCCAAAAATAAAGGCAGGATTTACCACAATTGAAACCAGGATTTACCACAATTGAAACCTTGTTTTGTTTTTTTCTCAATCGAACTAGAGTTCCATAACTCTCACTTTTTATCATTGTGAACTTTTGTTTCACCATTATGGTAAATAGTAATATTTCTGTTTAAAAGCTTAATATTTCTGTTTAAAAGCTTAAAACTAATTTTTAATTAATTAAGAGAATATATTTGTTTCAAACCAAAAGTCTTCCTGAAATTTCAGTTTCCTGATTTAATACTTCTAAAACAAAAGATTAAAATCTCTAAAGTAAAACATATTTAATAACACTCAATAACTAAGTTAATGTGAAATGGAATGCTTTTGTTTTCTTGGCTTTATCTATGAAAATATTCTATATTGAGACATTTATAAAGATAAATGGATTGTTTACTGAAGAAAAATATAAAGCATTAACCAGAGAACTATATTAAATTCCTAAGTAGATAAAATATGGATGTCAAATAGAATTCCAAATTATTTTTCTAAGGCACAATATAATTCCAGTTTAATGGCAATTGAATACTTTTCTGCAAATTTTGTAAAAGACATCCATAATATAAAAATAAAATAGTGAAAATAAATAAGAATACATTGAAATTTGACAAACAATTTCAGGTGTGGGAACGGGCATATTTAGAAATAAACTTTCATGTGAAGCGCCTTTCTTTTAATGACTTACCTTTAAAAACAATCATAGCTTAACCTTATCCATCTCTCTTGATTAGTCTCCTCCATAAAATGCTTGTCAAAAACATTATTTAGTCATTTCATGTATATGATTCCAAACATACTGTATTTATCAGGATATATACTAATATTTATTACACTAAAGTACTACTTTGATTGCTGACTTTGAATAACTGGTCATAAGTTTATGAAAACTATGCAAAAACTATATTAAAATTGTATTCAAGTTAAATGGGCTTATTAAAATTATTTTCCATACCTACATGTGTATTTAACAGTAAGAGCACAATAAATTCCAACAGTGATTCTTAGGATTTATCACCTTGTAATCTTAAAAAAAAAACAAAACCGATAAAAGCTGCTTATGAGCAAGATAGAGTAACTGCATCTGAATTTACAGCCTCCCAAACCACCAAGTAAAAATCTGGACACCATAAAACAATACTTTTCAGGGCATTGGAGATGGTGCAATTAAGGGTAGTGTTCCCTAAAAGATAGTAAGCAGGATGAGCTCTATTACCGCCATAGTATGCTGTCCAGAGAGAAGCTGGGGACTGCATCACAATGAGGTGAACCTGGGCAGAGGATGATACTGTCACTGAGTTGAGGAGAGGAAGTCAAGTGCCTGGGTAGGACAGGAGGCTGGAGTTCCCAGGGCAGAATCCTGAGAGCAGAAAGCTACACAGAGAATGTGGAGTTGTGCAGAGAGTCCTCTTTGAATCTTCAGCTGCGTACTGATCAGTTTTCATGGTAAGGAAACAACCATATAAAATAAACAGAGGGAAGCAACCCTCAGAGTGCACACAGAGCCAAATATAGTTCCTATTCCCACAGTGGAAAGCCTCATATTTCAGAGGCTATTGGGAAGATGACTCAGAAAAAATTTTCCTTAGTAATGGGTAAAAATTTGACTTAGACTAAGACTAAACTCTGTCTGGTTCTGCTTAAAAAAAACACACACACAAAAAAAACAACCTTAAACCTTAAAGCAAGACAGGTAGATACCACATTACTTAAGTAATGAAACAACACTATTTAAAGGAATGCAAAAAAAAAATAATACACACACACACACACACACGCACCCCCGCACATACCCACTAAGGCATCCATTCAAAACTATAAGGTATGCAATAAAGCAGGAAAATTACCCATGAAGCAGAAAACAATACTGAAACACATACTAACTGTATTTTCTATATATATAACAAGCTATAGGAAAAGAGAGCATGTTAAGTAAAACATGGAATATAAAAATATGCAAATTTAATTCTATTACATGGCTTGTGCCATGAGCTCTAATTCTGTATTGGAAGACAGTTCACTCGTTGACCAATTGTTGGAGACAGAGGAGAGTTTGTTTTACCTGATCCAGAGTTTCAGATTATCTTCATGAAAATAGAGATGTCAGCAACAAATGCACAGGCGTTGGGCAATAGTCCAAAGGGCAAAAGACGGCCACTACTTTATGTTCTTCCTAAATGAGACAAAGTTTAAAATGTTTTAAGTTTTAAAAATATATATATAACCACCTAAATTTATATACCACCTCCACAGGATTTTCATTATAAACTTAATTAAAAGACAAGAGGCAGATTGAAAAACACATATTGCAATAAAATATTTAGTATTTATATGTAAAATCCTTATAACTCACAAGACAAGAAAATATATTAATGGAAAAAAAAAGAGATGAACAAAAGCAGGAATTCTCAGTTGAAAAATGCTCATGCCCAAGCCCAATTAGTGTATAAAAATATTTCATTAATAATCAGTAATGCAAATAAGTCTGATCGAAAGTTTTCAATTGTTATTCAGTATATTATAAAACTGGAAATGAAAATCTAATTTATTATGGTTAAACAGTCTATTAAAACTAGTGCTCTCAAAGTTGATGTAAGTATAAATTGGTAGAGCCTTTTTGTCTGGTACAACTTTTAAGTTTGACAAGATGACAGTAATCTGTCAAAATTGAAAATGTGCATACTAATATCTACCCTACAAAAATATTCACAAATATACACAAATGTGTATTTATATAATAATGTTATTGCAGCATTATTTTAATAGGTATTTTCTTAATCATTATTCAACTGATAGCAAAAGTAACAAATTATGGATGCACATATTTAGAAAGATATGAAAGTCCATAAGAGTATGAAACAGCTCTATATAAATGGAACCATATAGCTCACTAGACATTGTATGAGTGATTTTATTGAAAGTATGCATTTATGGACAGTGGGAAAATGTGTAATTGCACGTGTGTGTGTGTGTTTGTGTGTGTATACATACAGAAAGAGTAAAAGAATGGGCATACACTGTTGATAGAGGTTACTTATGTGGAAAGCAGGAGCATAATGAGGGAAGAGAAACATTTCTAAATGCTAGAGTTTTTGTGACATTTTAAAAATAAAATTTTCAACTTATGATTAGTGGAGAAAAGGTACTGCAAACGCTGGAATAGATGAAGATATAAACATGCCATGGTTGAAGAAATTATAAAAATCATCTTTCTCAAGCCTGTTGTTCAAAGAACAACTATTGCATTTTTATTGCCTTCATTTCATAGGCAACCATATCTTTTATGCTCTTACCTGCTGACCCCAACTCCTCTTTCCACCCCTCAGCCTCCTAGCACTGGGAACACAAGTGGAGATGAAAATGCTAACAGAAGCAGATCTATACGAGGCCATATTAGTACGGTCTCTGTGAAGTTTATATGACACTGGGCAATTTATTTCCTATGATCATACACCATTAGTAATATAGTAGCCGTTATTTCTAAGTCTTCTGAAGCTGTGAGACGTGCCCTCATAGAAGGAGCTGAGCCTTTCAGACAACACACCTCCTCTTTATACTTACCTTCCTAGCATTCCTTTTCCAAGTTAACTATTTTAATGGTTTTTAAATTTGTATTATAATATGAATCAGCACTGACCGAAAAGTGGGGTACAGCTTTGCCAAGATGTCTCTTTGGTGTTTCTGGTGCCTACAGGGCTGAGCCAATGCCAGCTGGTTGGGCTACCTGTGGGCCATGGTCAGTAAGAGGGCAGGGGAGCTCTGTCTGCATCAGCCAGAACAAGGATTTTCTGTACAGCCCTTCCAGAAAGCTACTGAATTTAAACATGCTTATTAATGCACCATGGCAAACCTATTAATTTATTCAAAATATATACTTTTGCAAAAAAAAACATTTTTCTCAATCATTATTTCATTTCATACTGAAGCCAAAACATTATTTGTGAATACATATCACAAAATAAAGACCAAGGTAATATTATGATTTGAAAGAAGTTTTTGCAAGAAATTTAAAGTAAATATTCAGCATAAAAAGTATTTTGCATCTTAATTCTAAGATATTTGGCTCACAGTTTAATTTTTTTTTTTTTTTTGTATACTCTAGCATATGGGCTCAGAGTTATTGAACTTCATTACTTAAATAATTCTGTCAGATTGATCATTCTTTTTGTAGTTTTTCTCACCTCCCATTCATTCTCGTTTTCCTGTGTTTGTTCATAGTCCTGTTATTGTGCTTTCCATTTTTTAAATAATATTTCAAAATTATGTTGCCAATTCTGTGATGATATGAAAGTTAAGCTTAAACATGCCTTGAGGGAAGATTTTGATATCCAAAGCTTGGAGTATTTCAGATTTTGGATGGAGAAAAACTAAGTTTCTTAATGTAATTTTAATGTATCATTTAATGACTGCAATAAATCCTGATGTATTTTTTTTCTTTCTATAAAAGAGGAAATATCATTACCTAATATTTAATATGATTCTTCAATTTGTAATTGAGGTTACAAGTATGCATTTTCCTGTTTTTGGTACATAAACTGCTTTATTATACAAAATATATTGCTGTGAAGGATTTTTTTCCCCACTAATGAACAAAATAAGAAATAAAATTGCTATCTCTATAAAGTTCTAAGTCAAAATTATTTCTTTCATAATGATCTCTTTTTGTTTACATTTATGCACACTAAAGCAAATGCATAAACTTCCTAGCTTTTTTACCTCATATGTTTTAAGCTCATTTCTATATTGGGAAACCATGATTTTTAAGCTATAATAGTAGAGTTATGTGAGGGAATAATAATTATATGTTAAAAGAAGATATTATAAAAATATTTGACTTTTAGAAGTTTTGATAGGAGTCCACAAAGGAAAGGTTATTGCATAGTAATTTATGAGATGATGAGAAAAAATAAAAATATTGTCCTTTTTAAAAACTAGAGGCCTAGTGCACAAGATTCATGCACTCCAGTGGTGTCCCTCAGTCTGGCCTGTGCCCTCTTGCAGTCTCTTGGGGGATTTCCAACAGTTGAACATCCTTAGCACTGCTACTGTACTCAGCAGTCCTGAGCCTGGCTTCTGGCTGAGCAGTGCTCACCCTGTGGGAATGCACTGACCACCAGGGGGCAGCTCCTGCATTGAGCGTCTGCCCCCTGGTGGTCAGTGCGCATCATAGTGAGTAGTAGTTCTGCTGTTCAGTCAATTTGTGTATTAGCCTTTTATTTTATAGGACCAGAGACCTGATGGGGTCCCTCAGCCTGGCCTGTGGGGATCGGGCTGAAACCAGCTGTCCAACATCCCTCGAGGGGTCCTCGAGTGCGAGAGAACAGTTCTCAGGTCACACACCCTGGAGTCAGGCTCTCTGCTCTCTGGTTCTGGGTGCCTCGCCCGAGAACCACAGCTGCCAAGTTACTGTAGCTCTTGCATTGAGCATCTTCCCCTTTGTGATCAGTGCACATCATATATACCAGTTGGAGCATCTGGTGTGTGTATATATATATATATATATATATATATATATATATATATATATATATTTTATTATTTTCTAAATATATATTTTATTGATTTTTTACAGAGAGGAAGGGAGAGAGATAGAGAGCTAGAAACATCGATGAGAGAGAAACATCGACCAGCTGCCTCTTGCATACCCCCCACTGGGGATGTGCCCGCAACCAAGGTGCATGCCCTTGACCGGAATCGAACCCGGGACCCTTCAGTCCGCAGACCGACGCTCTACCTCTGTGCCACACCGGCTTCGGCGGAGCATCTGACTCTTGATGCTGGTTGCTTAGGCTTTTATATATAAAAATAATAATAAATTCAGTCACCTGAAAATGGAGCTGGAGGAACTGCCTTGCACTTCTTTTGCCTCAAATCTTTGGCATAGTGAAGCAAAGCAAAATAACCTTTGGATTAGGAATAAAGCAACATTGTGCCCTAAAGAACTGTTTGCAAAGACAGTAAATAAGCAGTTATGACTATTGAACTAAAAATTGAAAACATTATTTAGAATTAACATCACTATGTTATCTGTACCATTAAAAGAACCTTCTATTAATGTAATTATTCCCTGTCTGTTTCTCATAAATGCCCTTTGGTTAGGTCTCCTAATCGAAACTACTTGTGCTTTTGCCTGAATCGGTGTGTCCCAAACGGATATTGTTATTGATCTTAACTAAATGCATGTTATCTCTTACTTTGAAAAACCTTTTATTTTTAGGTTAGCACTATTTTTGGAACTAGCATATAAATTAAATAACCAGAATAAATAAGCATTACTGATAAAGGCCACCTAAATAGCAGTGTTTCAAATATATGTATGAAAAACCACCAATGACCTTTTATTTTATTTTTTACTTTGTTTTATTTTACTTTTCTACTATTTTTTTTTTCAGTTACAGTTGACATTCTATATTATACCAGCCTCAGGTTTCAGGTGTACAGCATAGTGTTTAATAAATGGTGTTGGAAAAACTGGTCAGATATAGGGGAAAAATGAAACCAGACCACTTTGTTACATGGAAATCATTAACCCATTTTGTAGATAGTGTAAAACCTAAAACCATTGAAGTCCCAGTAGAAAACATAGACAGTAAACTCCTTGCTGTTGCTCTTATTAATTTCTTCTGATATATCTCCTTGGGCAAGAGAAACAAAGAAAAATAAACAAATGGGACTGCATGAAACCAAAAAGCTTTTGCACAGCAAAGGAAACCATCATCAAAACAAAAGATCAGCCTACTGAATGGGAGAAAATATTCACCAATAATACATCTGATATGGAGTAAATGGGCAGAGAGCCTGCATAGACTTTCCTGCAAGTAGAACATACAAGTGGCCAGGAGACATTTGGCAGGATGCTTAACATCACTAACCTTAAGGAAATGCAGCTTTAGGGCTGGATAGGAAAATAGATAGCAAACTCTTTGACATTGCTTTGATTAATATATTTTTTTAATCTTTCTCAGACAGGGGAAACAAAAGAAACAAACAAATTGGACTATAAACTAAGAAGTTTTTGCACTGCAAAGGAAACCATGAACAAAATGAAAACACACACTACTGAATGAGAGGAGATAATATCTAGTGATACATCTGATAAGGGAACAGAATTCAAACTATTGTATATAAAAAAAACCTCATAAAACTTAATACTAAAAAAAAAAAAAAAAAAAAAAAAAAAAGAATCAAATTTAAAAAATTGCCTTGGCCAGTATGTCTCAGTGGATAGAGCGTCGGCCTGCAGACTGAGGCATCCCGGTTTCCATTCCAGTCAAAGGCATGTATCTTTGTTGCAGGCATATCCACAGTAGGAGGTGTGCAGGAGGCAGCTGATCAATGTTTCTCATCAATGTTTCTAACTCTCTATTCCTCTCTGTAAAAAAAAATCAATAAAAAT
This sequence comes from Pipistrellus kuhlii, assembly GCF_014108245.1. Classification (NCBI taxonomy): domain Eukaryota; kingdom Metazoa; phylum Chordata; class Mammalia; order Chiroptera; family Vespertilionidae; genus Pipistrellus; species Pipistrellus kuhlii. Next base: position 22,987,170 of record NW_023425405.1, on the reverse strand, counting down.
ATATTTTAAAAAAACAACCACAGAGGTCCTAAATAGGCATTTATCTAAAGAGGACATACAGATAGCCAAGAGACTTAAGAAAAGCTGATCAAGATCAGTAATCATCAGAGAAATGCAAATTAAAAACATAGTAAGATATGTACAAATATGCAATAGTATATTACTTGCCCATAAGAATGAATAAGATATTACCATTTTGACAATATAGACTTTGACAATATAGATAGACATAGAAGTTATAACTCCAAGTGTTATAACGCCAAGTGAAATAAGTCAGAGAAAGCCAAATACTATATGATTTTACTTGTATGTGCAATCTAAAAATCAAAATAAATGAACAAGCAAACATACAAATAACTGGAGGGAGGTTGGGATGACAGAGGGAAGGATGAAAATTATGAAGGAATTAAGTACAAATTGGAAGTTATAGAAACAGTCATACAGATGTAAAGTAAATGGTAAAACTATGTATGGTGACATGTAGATATTAGACTCATTGGGTGGATCACTTATGAAGTGATATAAATGTATAACCACTATACCAAAACAAATATAATTTGAATCAAATGTAATTGAGCTCAATGAATATACATTATTGATTTGGATATAATCTTTGTAATAGTTATGCATTTATTCAACAAATATAGATAAAGGCCAAATGATGTACCAGAGAGAGTTCTAATAAAGATGTTTGTCTCATTTAATAAGGGGTATGCTATTGATTTAGTAATTTTTTGTATAATGAAAACATCATTGACAATTACAAAATTTTAATATACCATTTTCAGCCCTGGTCAAGTAGTTCAATTGATTAGAACAGTGGTTGGCAAACTCTATTAGTCAACATAGCCAAATATCAACAGTACAACGATTGAAATTTCTTTTGAGAGCCAAATTTTTTAAACTAAACTTCTAACGCCACTTCAAAATACTCACCCAGACCATGGTATTTTGTGGAAGAGCCACTCTCAAGGGGCCAAAGAGCTGCCTCTGGCTCACAAGCCACAGTTTGCTGACCACAGGGTTAGAATATTGTCCTAATAAGCAAAATCTATGGGTTCAATTCTCAATAAGACAAGTTTATGAATCAATGAGTGCATAAGTAAGTGGAACAACAAATATATTTTCTCTTTCCTTCCTCTTTTTAAAATCAGTAACATATTTCAAAAAATAAAAATTTAAAATTAAATAAAATGGTAATTTCCATGCAATGTATATTTTGGACTCTGAATTTATCATAGAATATATATGATTAAATTAATCTTATGTCAGGTTATCAGATAAAAGTAGAAACAACTTTTACTTTTGAATTTAACACTAAAAAATAAATTGGCTTATTTTTATGTTATGTCTTATTTCTAATTGGAAAGATGAGGAAAGGTCTCAAGATATTTGAAATTACATCTATGAAAGTAACACATATAAAGTGTGGATGGTATTTATTCTCAGTTAATAAAAAAAACACACCAATGTGATCATCACTCTTTTTTCCTTTAACCTTTGTTTTTAACACCATATTCATTCTGATGTGCTACATAAAATCTTTGATCAGCAGAATACAATTTGTAGTTGTGATCAACATCTTAAAATAAATTTAATGAATTTATGCTCCTAACAAACTCATTCTATTTTAACATCTGTATACCTTATACTTTCTGCCTTTTACCAATGGTACATCATAGATTTATAACAAACAATAATTTACTAGAAAAAATAACAAACTTTATGATTATCAAAGTCATCTGTGATAGCTAGTGGCAGATAATGAATCTGACACATGATAGAACTCTGAGAATTGTGTTGTTCCTTCTTAAAGGACAAAAAGGCCCAAATGGTTTTTATCTATAGATTTTTTAAATAAAAAAATTTGAAACCTATACTCCTGGTCTGTTATGATGCTTCAAGTCTCAGGGTATTAACAACAGTGTCTCTTGTGACTTTTTGGTATTGCACTTTTTCTAAAGAGGGGAGAATCATTCAGAAGTGATTTAATGGATATGCAGCTGCCTTATAGAATAAATATATTTGCCAAATTTGGGCAAAAAATTACAATTGGAGAATGGACCATTGCTAGAAAAAGGCAAAGCAGCAAAGCTTTAATTAATGTGAGGGATTGGGTGACAAAATGTGAAGATTTTGAGGACTAATAAGATTTTGAGGTTTAAGGAACCAGGCAGAAAATTGTGAAATCTCCCATAGACATTCCATGCTTTGGTGTTGAAAAATAAATTAAATCTAAGCAGATGCAAAATAGGTCAAAGATGAAGCTTCTGTGGAATGAGAGGTAAATTTACAGTGAGAATCTGCAGCCAATATAATGTAGGAGCACTGATTGAGGGCTCAGATGGAGGTCATGAATCCGTTGTCAGAAGGTGGCTGCTAGAGGAAATAGAAACCGGAGTTTGACATTGTGTGTGCTGATATATTAAGGTCAGAGGATGGAGCAGCCCTCAAAACCAAGGAGGAAATTCCTCTTAAGACACTTGCCAAATTTTGAAGCATTACTGGATAAAAACTAAAGGGAATACCTTTAAAAATTACATCAGGAAGAATGAAACTCTTATAGTCTTTCAATATTGACAAAGAACCACAGATATTCTATTAAAAGTACTAAAGGACAATAAAGTTGTGGTATAATGGTGGTTAACCAAAAGTAGCTAAATTTTCTGAAACTTCCATCCTGCTTTGAACAAGTTTAATACTATATTACATGGAGAGGACCAGCCCCAAAATTAACCGAGGAAATGGGGAATCCTCTCTGGGTAACTGTGTCACCATTTGAAGTCTTTACTCTTTTTATAATACACAGTATCTGCCAAATGATTAATAACTACAGAAACAGTGAATGAAAATTCTACATTAAGATAAAAATATATAAAAAGTTATTACTATCTGATAAATTATCTATTACCTAGAGAATAAAATAAACAATAGAAATAGATGATCAAATACTGATTTTAGTAGGTGAGGAGTTTACAATAATTATTATTGATATGTTAAATATAGAGGAAAAGATGGTCAACCAGAAGAAAGGATGGACACTTTTAATGACTAATGAGATCTAATAATCATGATTATTAAATGCTAGAAATGAAATAGGAAATATCTGAAATGAACAACTCAGTGGGTGGTTCTAATACCACCCTCTTTTTAATATGATAGCACTGGTGCAATGCAAAACACATCAATAAAAGGTGTCCAGCCCACCTGGCGTGGCTCAGTGATTGAGCATCGACCTATGAACCAGGGCACACGCCTAAGTTGTGGCCTCAATCCCTGGTGTGGGGCATGCAGGAGGCAGTGGATCGGTGCTTCTCTCTCATCATTGATGTTTCTGTCTCTCTCTACCTCTCCCTTCCTCTCTGAAATCAATAGGAATATGTTTGGGGGGAGGGGAGATGTCCATACTGAGGCGAAGAAGGCATAAAGGTCAAGAAGGAACAGAGCTTAAGTGATTTAGACCATTGGTCATAGAGCCTAACACACAGGTTATTAGAACTCCCTCACAGCCCCACTCATAAAATTATGGCTATTTGACCTGTGGTATATTAATTGCCTTCTTTCATATTCTTGGCTAATTTTAAAGGAATTTCAGACAACTCTAATATTTTTCCACCCATTTTGAAATACAGTATTTAATTCAAAAATCAAGTGTTTGTAATATTTAGTGCCATATCTAACAACAGAATGTTTACTCTCCTCTTATTAATATACATTTTTTTTGTTTTTTCTTTTATCTGTGAAGTTGCTATAAAGATATTCCTAATATTTATATTTTATCACTAATTTTTATTTTTGGAATATTTTCTTATCTAAATTGTTTTTATGGCATAAGCAAATATATTTATTAGATATTTTTTATTTCATACAAGCTAACTATGTGCCCTCTTTATAGTTGATTAATTTGGATTTTTTATTTCTGTCACATAATAGCCCACAAATAATTATAATATACATTTTACTCACGTTTTATATTTTGATTTAGTGAAGCTCCAGAATAAGATACTTATAGTAAATAAATAAATTCAGTTTTTCAAAAAGTTAAAGAAATTTTATGCCAAGTTTTATCCCTCAGGGATAATAGATATTTCCAGTGAAAGTATTTTAATATTCATTTTGTATTTGATCTGGAACTGTTTAGAGCCAAGAATAACAATTTTGTAGGCGCCTCATGAAAGAAAGCTTTAATTTTCCTGGAAGTTAAAGCATGCTTTAAGGTTGCACTTTATGCTCAGGTATTTTTTGAATGCATTTGTTAGATAATTTCAAAGTCTATAAATAAAATTATAAATATGTATTGTCATCAATATGTCCCTACTATAGATGAATAAAAATAGACAAAAGAAAGCATGGAAAATAACAGAATAAAAAATAGCCTTAGAACTTATTCAAAAGGCTTCATTTTACAACAATCCATGAGATTTAGGAAAATCATTTGTTCACCCAAGGTGTGTCTTCCCATTTATGCTCTAATAGAATGACATCTTAGCCTATTTATGAACAGTTAATAATGTATTTATTAAGATCCATTTTGATTAAGATCATGATCAAGATAATAAAGCACTTACATATTCTCAATAATGATACACTACATGTTGTTTTATTCTACTGTAATTATGTGTCATTTTCTGAATACTGGCTAAGAGAAATATCTTTGATCTCACTACCCTCTCGTTTATCTGTATTTTGGGTCCTTATTTATGGAAAAACATTTATTGAATAACTTCCATAAACATATTAATATTTACACTGTTCAATACAGTCACCATTGGTAACATGTGATTAAAAACACTTACGATGTGGCCAATCCAGATTGAGATTGCTGTAGGTAAAATACATGTAACTGATCACAGAGCCTGATAAGAATAAGAATGCAAAATATATTATTATTTTTCTACTGATTGTATGTTGCAATGAGTTTTGGCTATATTGGGTTACAGAAAGCATTATTATATTAATTCTACTTAAAATCTTTTTTTAATTTGACTAATTGAAAATTTTAAATTGCCTGTGTGACTTACATCATATTACTGTTACACACAGTTGGGACACATAGTATAAATATCAAAATGTATGTACTTTGCACTCAAAGAGTGACAACTATTTGTTATTTCTGATGCTTTTCTGCTTATTGAAAATTCACAATTGCAAAATCAATTAATAATTTGTATTTATTTTACACTCAAGGTAGGTGAGGCTTGAAGTGCTTTAGTGATTTTTTCTAAAGAGTTGAAAAACATAGAATGCAGAGTGTAAACCTAACTGACATAGCATTCAAAGGCATTTTTTCTTCTTTACATCTCTAGCGGGGACATAAGTCCAAAATAGTACCATCAATATAATGTAATCAAAATATAAGACAATAGATTTTGGCAGACATAAATGTTCAAAGTTGCTTTCTGGGGAAATGTTTAACTCTCCCTATAGTCTACTTCATGCAGAGTTGAAAGGCTAACTATTTGGGCAATGATGATAAATATTGAGCAAGGGATTTGTAACAAAAAGTCAACTTTTCTCTTCCATATCTTTCTTTTAATAAAAGCCTACTGTTTTCTCCAGCAAAGTCTCACTACTGAATTGATTCCTTTCCTGTGCTGCTGAGTTAAATGATATGAGAGAGGTGCTAAGCTTTTATTATTTTAGAATCTAAAAGCAAAGCCTTTGCATCTAATAAGAACTCCACAATGCTATATTCTTTCATGATGATAATTCTATTTCTGTTGGAATAGTTTTCAACATTTAGAAATACTATGCTCTTGGATTTTTATCCTAAACTGATGTAAAAAATAGTCCAAAAAAAGAGAAAGAGCCAAAAAGAGATAGCACCCCCACATTTCCATTAGCAGTATGATACAGAAGTTACATCAATCCTTTTTTTAAATATATATTATTATTATTATTTTTTTTTTTACAGAGAGGAAGAGAGAGGGATAGAGAGCAAGAAACATATATAAGAGAGAAACATTGATCAGCTGCCTCTTGCACACCCCTTACTGGGGATGTGCCAGCAACCAAGGTGCATGCCCTTGACCAGAATTGAACCCTGGACCTTTCCACAGGCTGACGCTCTCTCCACTGAGCCAAACCGGTTTTGGCAGAAGTTACATCAATTCTGATCACATTTCATTTCCCTGGACTTTCTGCCATTGAAATGGAGGCTGGGGTGAAACCCTGATGGATATCTGTGTGCCCAGGGCCACTACTGAATAGAAGAAGAGATCTTACGAGGTTCACAGTAATGTCTACCATGCATATTTGCCTAATGCATTAAAAACAAAACAAAAACAAACAAACAAACAAAAAAAACACTTCCAAGTTATGTTTAAAGGGTTCAGTCTCTATTCTCAGATTCTTTTCTCTATCCTCTTACTTTTGTTTGTAACTGTAGTCAAACTGAAGCATTCTCAAAACTTCCAGTTCTCTTTAATATGTGAAGTAAAGATGTTAATATTCCAGAGTTGTTGGTGGCCTTAAAGGTTATCACATGTAAAGAAACACTATGAACTGTAAACTCTAAATTGAACCAAAATAAGATGTTATTTTAATTGTGAATGAAGAATTACTCTTTTAAGTGCTTTCATTCAAAAGCTATCAAATATGACTTAGGGCAACTAAAAATGATGTGAATGTCATATTCACCAAATTACCAAAAAGGTAATTCATAATTCAAATAATTACAAGTGGAAAAATAAAATATTTCACAGGAAATACCTACAAGACATCACAGTTGAGCAGACAATATGATTTATACACATAAATATACCCACGCACAAACACACGATACGCATGTACATATTCAATTTAGCACTGGCAAAACTCATTAAGGCAGCTTTCCATTTCCCAAATGAAGAAAAGTGAGGTTCTGAGGGATTATGTAAATAAACTGGTAGAAACAGAATTGAAGCTATCAATATAATCCACATCTGATTCCAATGCCAGAGCTTCAACTAAACATTTATTCACCCTTTATTTTGATTGATCCAAATATTTTATTACTGAATCCTAGTGGTGTTTTTTTTTTAATAGCAGTAACATTACCAAATGTAATCTTACTACATTGACTTTAATTCTGCATTGATCTTGTTGCTTTGGAGCAAAGATTTCAGAAGTTTCAATTACATAACTAATTAACTAAATTGGAAAAATGTGTGTTTTTACTAGTATCTGCTTAAATCATAAGATTTTATAAGTAAATATATATCACAAATAATCTGTATCCTAGTAATAGGGATTATATAATTATATGAGTTTTGTTAATTTTGCTAAATTATGAGACGCCTGAAATTGGAAATGTATCTTCATGTTATTATTGAATAAAGTGAAGATGTTTGATCCTGATGAAATAAATCACATTTTGTTCAGTTCAATGGAAATCAACATTGATTCATCATCTTCAGCCCACTGGATTTAACATTCAAGTGTCAAACTACAAGCTTATCAGCTCCATCCACAATTAAATTTCCTTTAAAACAGAGATGTGGGGAATTGAATTTGCTCATTGTAAATGGAAAAAAGATTGGATTGCAGCCTGGTTGCCAGAATGATTGAATCTTCCTGGGTAAAGCTGTATTAAATAAAATGATTAACAAGAGGCTGTATTTTTTTTCTTTTATAATGTGAATGAATCAGCTTTTAGGGTGAGTGCCAGAAGTATACATACAACTATTCAATAATTTGGAAAAGTGAGTGATGGAAACCATATGAAAAATTAACATTTTTAAAATATCCAGATTAGCACAGACATAGCCTGCTCCAACTTCCACCTACATAACAGCAGAGAAACAACACTAAGAACAATTTTCAATCCTAGTTACACAGTTAGTGGGGAGAAAGAGGGGGAAATATGCTACTGAAAAAGATTCTGAATAATGCTTGCACCTTCCTTGCAAATCCATCAAAATAATGAGCAAATCAGACCTGAAATAGGTCATTTCTGCCTTTGTGAAGCACTTAAAGTTATTATGAGCTTTTTTTTTTTTAACACTGAGAAATATAAACATCAAGCTGATCTCATCTGAAATCATTGAATTCTTAAATTTCTTTGACAACTATATGCAGTAAATAGATGAGTATAATAGAAAAGAGATGGTGACAAAGAAAGGTTGAATCATTTTTATGAAGTGTCTGTGTACATAATGTAAGAAAATAAGTGTGGATGGCTTCTCTGGAGGTTCTCTCAATGCTGCATAAATCCACTGCTTCTTAGTTATCAACTATATATATATGGCTTTGACATAAAATTGAAAGAAGCACTCTTTTTCTACCTTTATACTTCATTATTTCATCACAAGTCCCATAACCTATAACTCTTTCCCCACATCTACTTTTAAAATGTGTTAGAATTTATGTCTATTAACAGCTTTAAAATACATAGCAAGAGTTATTTATACCATGAAACTTCATTTCCCATAATTAATCTAATATTAGGATAGCCAGTGTTATCATTAATCCCTATCCTACTATCTGAATTCCCAAATGCCCCTTGATAGGAAAAGACTCAAATCTAACATTCTCTGTTATATAATATTCAAATGATAAATGATTTTTTTTTGCTATTATTTTCTTAATTTTTTTTTTCAGTATCAGGTCATGGATATTTATTTTATACTTTGGATTATAACTCTATACTACATTGGCTATTGGAAATCAGGTTAACTTTTTATTTTAATGATTGTAAATTTAATATCAATACTTTCCTTTTGGTTCTCCTTCATAGTTTCCAATTATTCTTTACCAATGATCCATTCACTCCTTAAGACTATATTTTAAAATATATTTTATATGTATTTAGATATTTTATAATAGATGCAATTTGATAAATATAACATTTGTGCCATCACTGGATTGGCCTCTATTGGCTATATTTATTTTTGGTATGGAAACTATTTTCATGTTTGAGTGACTAGTAATTTTTTAATTTTATATTGCACATGATAGATTATATATTATGAAGTTTCTAGGTTCTTTTACTGTCTTCTAAAAGCACTGATTTTTATTTTAGTGGGCAGTAAAATTACTGACTGATCTCCTTGAAATTGGATAGGCTTGATGCTATGCCATTTATACCTGAGTAAAGCTCAGTGTGTTTCTCAAACCTCTCTAAATTAGCAATAATCAATCTCCAAAATCTATTATAGCCTCTGTAGATATTGAGGCCCAGTTTCAGAATGGCTTAAAATGGGATAGGGTGAGTCTATAGGAGTTTTGTTCGAGAATGAGGACATAACTACTAAAGCTTGGCATCCATGGAGTCTCTGTTAGAAGCCCAGTGTACTAGGGATGTGTCAGAACCCTAAAATCCCCAGCACCTCTCAGCCTCTGGTATCTATGCTTCATTCACCACCTCACAGTGGCCAACTTCTGGTACAAATGTGCAGCCTCATTCTGTGTATAGACAACCCAATCCTTAACCAACTACTTTGGGGGTACTTCATCTTAACTTCTTTGAATTCCTCTCCTCTATATCGCTTTCATTTGTAAATTAGACCTGCTACATCTGCCCTAAACTCTGATTTTTGCCTTCTCTACTCAGCAGGACCACATCTATTGTTTGGATTCTACTTTCTACACATGGGCAAGAATTTGTCCCCAGATAGATAACAGCAATGAATGGGGGACTTTTCTTGTGCATATCCATGCTCTCAAGGATAAAGTTCTTGCATTTGCTGTTGTCCAATGACATAAAACAGTTGATAAATTTTTATGTATATGCGTTTACACACACACACACACACACACACACACACGAACACACACTCTTGTTTATTTGATTTTCTTATTTACAGAAAGAGGGCTAGTCTGATACCAGATGAATGTTAAATAGAAAGTGAAATCAGAAACACAAATCAGAAAAAAAAAAAAAATATATATATATATATATATGGGTATATACACACACACACATACACACACACACCTATGTTCACAGTAGCACAATTTACCACAGCTAAGATCTGGAAACAGCCTAAGTGCCCATCAGCAGATGAGTGGATTAAAAATTGGGTACATCTACACAATAGAATACTACACTGCTGTAAAAAAGAAAGAACTCTTACTATTCACAACAGCTCGGATGGACATGGAAAGGATTATGCTAAGCAAAATAAGGCAGTCAGAGAAAGATAAATGTCACATGATCTCAATCATTTATGGAATATAATGAACAACATAAACTGATAAACAAAAAAATAGATTGAGAGACGAAGATGCATGGAACAGACTGTCCAGCCTATGAGGCTAGGCAGGGAGTGAGAAGGTAAGAGATCAACCAAAGGACTTATATGCATGAATATGAGAATAACTAAATGGACACAGACAGTAGGGGGTGAGGGCATGTACTGGGGGGGAGGTGGGGAGAGAAGGAAGTGGCCAGGGAGAGATCAATGGGGGGAAAAGGAGACATATGTAATACTTTAAATAATAAATAATTTAAATTAAAAAGAAAGAAATCAAGAAAGTGATTGAAGTTTAAAATATATTTATAAAATGCTTATTATAAATAGTTTTGACATTCAGTATTGCACTTAAAAACTTTATATTATTTTTTCTTACATGTGAAATGAGAGTTTTCTTAGAGAGTGCTGAAGATTATCAGTTGACACATTTCCCCCATTTCTGTAGATTTTCAAAGCATTTCTAGAGTATTTACCAGTACAAGTTTATTTCAAGACAAATATTCAGAAAAGAAACACAAAGTGATTGTTTCCAGTGGTTTGTATTAAACTGTATAACCTGATTTTGGAACCACAGAGTTTTTATTTTTATTTTTTTAAATATATTTTTATTGATTTCGGAGAGGAAGGGAAAGGGAGAGATAGAAACATCAATGATAAGAATCATTGATTAGCTGCCTATGCACTCACTCCACTGGGGATTGAGCCTGCAACCCATGTCTGTGTCTTTGACCACAAGTGATCTGTGTCCTTGACCACAAGCGAATCTGGAACCCTTTAGTCTGCAGGCCCAATGCTGTAACCCCTGAGCAAAGCTGGCTAGAGCCACAATCAGATTTTCTAAAGCATAACATTCAATTAAAAGGGAATAAAATTAAAATAAACATATGAAAACAATTATGTCCTCATTTCCACAGAGTTTTCATTGCAAAATTCTAAGATTAATACTCTCTCTAGAATTCAAATTGCACTGAATTCTCTCTAGCTATCTTTATAACTCCATCCATCTTTAAATGCTTTTTTTGTGTGTGTCTAGTATTGTATTCTCTTCTGCTAAGTTTATTCACCAAATGTTTTAAAAATTCAAATTTTCATGATTTTGGGCAGTATGAAGAGCAATTTTAATTAATGTAACACTTTTATTAATGTGTTTTAAGTGGTTGCAATCTACTGGCAGAATACAGCCTTTAATCCTTTGTCCACTATGAGTATCATCCTACCTAATAAAAGAGTAATATGCAAATTAATCACCACTCTGCCACACCCCCTAGCCATGCCCACCAGCCATGCCTACCAACCAGAGTGAGTATGCAAATTAATCCCAAACAAGATGGCTACTAGCCACAGAGCAGGAGGGAGGCTTGGGTTTCCCCAGCAATAGAGGAAGCCAAGCTTTCCACACACCCTGGCTGGTCCAGGCCTCCACTCAAGGCTACAAAGTTTCAGTTATAGAAGATAAATCCCAAGAAAAATGGCGGCAGCCACAGAGCTGGAGAGAGCAGGCTAGGGTTGCCCCTGCAACAGAGGAAGCCAAGCTTTCCACCTGCCTTGGCCGGCCCAGGCCCCTGCTTAAGGCTACAAAGTTTCAATTATAGAAGGTGAATAAACCCCACAGAGTGAGCAGAAGGCTTGGCTCCTCTCCAGGCTACAAAGTTTCAATTGTAGAATGTAAATAAATTACGGATATCAGGGCCTCTACTTGGGTCTCCCAGGGGCATGGCTGGCTTGCAAACCACCACAGGCCCCTCGCCCAGGCCACTCCACACCCCAAGGGAACCCCCACCCTGATCTGGAACACCCTTCAGGGCAAACCAACTGGCCCCCACCTGTGCACCAGGCCTCTATCCTATCTAACAAAAGAGTAATATGAAGATTGATCATTACTCCCACAGACAAGATCAAGGTAGCTGCCCCCATTTGGTCAAAGATCCTGCCCTCGTGTGGACATAAAATGGCCACCACAAGATGGCCTGCAAGGGAGGGCAGTTGGGGGCAAACAGGCTATCAGGGAGCAATTAGACATCAATCAGGCTGGCAGGCAGAAGTGGTTTGGGGCAATCAGGAAGGCAGGCAGGTGGGCATTTGGGAGCTAGCAGTCCTGGATTGAGAGAGGGATGGCCCACATTGGAGAGGGTGCAGACTGGGCCAGGGGACCCCCTGCCCCCTTTTACCCCCCCCCCCCCCCCCCTGTGCACAAATTCTGTGCACAGGGCTTCTAGTCTATTATTAAGCTTATGTGTGGAGTTCCTACTAGGATGTGTATGTGCATTCTTATACAGTGTATTAATTAAATAATTAAATATCTAGACACTTCTTATTCGATCTTTTGCTTCTTATTTTACTTATTTTACCTTTTAAGGATTGTAACTAATAAAAGCATTCCCACGGTTACCTCGCTGCCGGGTATTGGAGCAGATTTCCGTGCAGGTGCTTTCGAGCCTCTATTAGCAGTTGCAACCTGCCAGCATTGGCTCTTGAAGCTAAATGGTAAGGAAATAATTGTTTCCCTCCTGTAATTCTACCTTAATCACTAGTAATTCTTTATCCTATGGAACATGACTTTTGTTCCAAGTGATCTTGGCATTAATGGGAAATTTGAGAACTACCAAGAAATGGCAGAAATGTAGAATGTGTGTAAGAGAGTAGTATAATATAAAGATTAAAAGGCAACCAGGTAGACCATAAAGGAAATCTTTAGAAATAGATTGTTGTACAATGAACCTACAAAGGAAAAATTTCACTACAGTTTAATTGTATCTGTTGCTCATTTGACAGTATCCTTTGGAGGACTTTAAGGAAGCATGTAACAAGGTCAACTCTTCATTTAGGTATGCCAAAGACACATCAACCACCCACATGCTAAGGGACTTTACCGAGATAAGATAATTGTAGTTGGCTATGGTAACTATGTCCTTTATATCCCTTATTCCTCTCTACTACTTTTTATTGCCAGGACATTTATCCCTGGGGCCATACATTCAGAATTATCCTTCTCTCATCAAAGGAGGAGAATGTCTGGAGGACTGATATTAGTTCATATGAGGATAAGCAGTTTGATTAACTTAGCACTCATCCAGAAGATGGATTTCAAAAGCTCTTCTGTGTTAACAATGGCATATCATTTATTATTTTAATAGTTTCAAATAAATGCCTTAATATATGTTAGTGGGAACATTTGGTAATTTCTAATGGTATGAAAAGTACAAAGAAAAATTCATTGGGAATATGAAAATCTCTTGACAGATTCTCAACAAGGGGAAGAGTTTGGAAGATTTACAAACAATAGAATTCACTTCGTGCCAGTCTTATTTAGGGGTACAATGATAAGAAATTCCATAATGTAAGATATTTATATGCTAAAGCCATACATATCATCCATTGTTGATTAGCAATTTTGTTGTTGCCTCAATTTTAATTTCAGTTGCCTCAATTTTAATTTCAGTTGCTCAGGTATTTAATGAGCAGTATGGATCCTGACATTGTGCCACAAATTATAGAATTTTATATTTGAAATATTGTCCAGCGCAACATTTTTACATGTATTCTCTTTACTGAAACATTCTCGATCTCTACATTTTTTAAATGTCAAGGTTTTCTAAATTTTCCCAATATTCACAATTACTCCTTAGATAACCAATTTTTAATTTCCTGTCCTTCCAAGGTATTTCAATGAGGAATAAATTATGTCAAGAAAAGAGGGGCTAAGATACGAGAGGCAAGGCCCCTCTGAAGAAATTATATAAAATAATAGTCTTATCCTCTTTAAATTTTCTGATTCAGTTACATCCGAGGTAAAGATTCTAGGCAAAAGAGGGTTATTAGTTATGTTCTGGTGTACCCTGCATAGAATTCAATCCTGTGGTCCTGACAGCACATCTTATTACAGTCTTCTATGAATCAAAATTGGCAAAATTTAGATGACACATTTTATGATCTTTGTACTTATAAGTAACAGGATTCATTTCAGGTAGATGGTTATTTTCCTTTGTCAGATCTTGTCTTTTGGAGCTCACAATGTCTATATTGATTATGATGACGATGATTTCACTTAACCTATTCTCTTAACCTAGAAAATGTTCAGGGGATAGAATCAGGGAGGGAGGGAATGCTTTCTAACCCTACCCAGGTTTAGCATTTTCAAAAACTCTACAAAGTATGGATGGTTCTCTCAGTCCTCTAGTAAGAACAGATTTTAGAACTTGAAAGGCACAAATAGTCTCCCTAATTTCTTTGTTATCATGTGATCTCAGTCCTCCACCGAGGCAATAAAAAAATAAAAATAAAAAAAACATAATGACTGAGTACTTTAGCATAAAGTGGGGCAAGAAAAGTAGAGAGGTATTAGATCATTTGAAAAAAAAATTCAAATGCATTATCTTGTTAGGCATATCTTTGCTCTTCTGGTGATGCCCTTCAAAAAAACATCCTAAGTAAACATTTGGTGAATAAATTATTGACCTGGAATGAACTATGTCAGTATCATAAAATCTGAGACCAGGACACCTTCCAATTTCAGAAAATAATATTAGGCAGCTGTGACCCTTGAGAGACTATGACTTCAGCTGGAGCTGATACGAATTCAGCATGTTAAAGAATGATAATCTTGTGTCATTGAATATTCAAAAGCATAGCAAGTGCTTAAAATTGCTTGACATTTGTTTTTTATTTATAAAAGTACCTGTAGCTTTAAAATGAGTGACTCCCCAAATTAGCTGAACTTTGTATTTAGTCCCTCAGTTAAAAGTTGGTTCCTCTACCTGATATGTTCAGTGGTTAGAACATTGGCCTGGGCACCAAAGCTTCTTGGGTTGGATTCCTGGTCAAGGGCATGTACCTGGGTTGCAGGTTGTAATATATTTTCTTTTAATCTTTCTGTTGTATTTATTGATTATTTTTGAGCACCTATTATATGTTTAGAACTACATACAAAATAATAAAGTCTTTATATCTGTGTTCATGAAAGTAAAAAAATATGTGATAAAGGAAGCAGGTATAGTCAACCAAGTAGCATAAGAAAAAAACTAAAATAGGTTACTAAGGTTTTTGAAGGAGGCTAATGGTAATGACAACAATCTAGAAAGACAAACTGCATGACAAGTGCACCCTATGTTTAATTCAGCATTGTTTACAATGACCAAGATACGGAAGGAATCCAAATGCCCATCAGTAGACAAGTAGATAGAGAAGATGTGGTACATACATATAATGGAATATTAGTCAGCCATAAAAAGAATGAAATCTTGCCATTTGTGACAACATGGGATGGACCTAGAAGGTGTTATATTAAGTGAAATAAGAGAAAGGCAAATGCTATATAATTTTAATTACATGTGGAATCTAAAAAACAAAATAAATGATTCATATAGGTACAAGATAACAAATTGATGATTGCCAGATGGGATGGGGTTGGGTGGCTGGGTGAAAAAGGTGAAGAAATTGCGCTGGCTGGATGACTCAGTTGGTCCTAGTGTCTTCCTATTCATCAAAAGGTTTTGGGTTTTTTGGGTTAAATTCCCAGTCAGGGTACATACCCAGATTGTGGACTGATCCCCATCAGCAAAGCACATATGGAAGGCAAACAGTTGATGTTTCTCTCTCATGTCCATCTCTCTCTCTCTCTCTCTCTCTCTCTCTCTCTCTCCAATAAAACATATCCTTGGGGGAGGATTTTTTAAAAAATGAAGAAATTAAGAAGTACAAATTGGCAGTTACAAAATAATTATGAGAATGTAAAGTTCTGCTTAAGGAATATAGTTAATAATCTATACTAATAAAAGGGTAATATGCTAATTAGACAGGGAGACCAAACATCTTTCTACCAACCAACTTCCTTCTGGACAAAGCCATGGTAGTGGGGGCCAAGGCAGAAGCAGTTAGGGGAGATCAGGCCAGGGAAGGCAGTTGGGGGCCATCCTTCGGGCCAGGGAGTCAGGGAGTGATTAGATGGCGAACAAGCCAGCAGGCAAGTGGTTAGGAGCCAGAGGTCCCAGATTGCAAGAGGGATGTCCAACTGCCAATTTAGGCCCTATCCCTGTGTGCACAAACTTTATGCACCAGGCCTCTAGTATTGTAATAACTATGTATGGTGTCAGGTGGGTAACTGGGATTACTAGTATTAGGGAGATCATTCCATAAATTATAAGTTTGTCTATTTACTATACTATACACCTGAAACTAATTTACACTAATAAAAGAGAAACATGCAAATTGACCATCCCTCACTATGCCCACTAGCCAATCAGGAGCAAGTATGCAAATTAAACCAACAAAGATGGAGGTTAATTTGCAGTGGAGCAAAGACTTAAGACAGCATAGAAGGAAGCCAAGCACTGCAGAAGGGAGCAAACTCTGGCCACAGGAAACCTTATTCTTGCAGGAATCTTCCTGCAATGGGCCTCTAGTTTAAAATAATATCGCAAGTCAATTGTAATTGAAAAATAAAAAAACAAAAATAAATTTCAAAAAAGACCTAATTTCTTGAAAGAAAACCTCACTGTATCAATCACATGCCCTACAACCAACCAATTTCACAATCTCGTACAGTCCAGATGTTGTATCTTATTGGTCCTCCTCTGTACCCCAATTTTCTTTGTTATACAAAATCTATATAGTCTTTCTATATATATCTCCAGTTATTTTCAACATAGTTCTTTGAACAAAATTATTCAATGTTTGTTTGCTTCTATGACCATTTTTTAGCTTTTGACATAATTCTTGAACTTCTTAGTTGTTTTAATATAATATTAATATTTAAGGGAGCTTCAAGTACTTATTTCTGTAATAACTACATTCAATCATCATGTCCTTTCTGAAAGTACAAAAGTGAACAACAAATTATTTTTACTTCCTTTCTCTGCCAGCCCTAAAGTTTAGTCATTATGCTTTAGCAATTTATCCAAGTACACTCTTCATTCTGGTTCTTATACCCTCTTCAAAAGTGTGTGTGTGTGTGTGTGTGTGTGTGTGTGTGTGTGTGTGTGTGTATATATATATATATATATATATATATATATATATATATAACTTTCATATATATACTTTTGAAGAGAGTATAAATGTAAAAGGCCAAGACTGTCCAGTAGATATGACACACACTGACCACCAGGGGGCAGATGCTCAATGCAGGAGTTGCTCAGTGACAGCAACTTTGCAGAGTGTCCTCTTGCACTCTAGGATCCCATGGGGGATGTCTAACTGCTGGTTTTGGCCCAATCTGGCAGGCCAGACTGAAGGATCCCACCTGCTGGAAGAACCCTGCTTACTCCACAGACATCCTGTGAGCCTCGGTGCCATCCCAGGTATGACTGATCTGGGAGGGACCACAGGAAGTTGGCACCTGGGCATGTATGGCCCATCTCGCCTATTCCCACCCCACCAGCCACCTTCTAATTAACTTTCAATGTACACAAATCTGTGCACTGGGCCTCTAGTTAAATGATATTTTATTATAATTTTGAAACTAAGTTTTAAGTAATCGCATATTCTCCATTCAAACTCTACAGTTTCTACTTTTTCTCCCACAACTGCTGACCAAATGTGTGTTTTTATGAAATTCCTATCTTGATTAATGCCACTACTCCCCTATACTAAGTTTAGTTTCAATATGTAATATTTATTATATGTGAATACACTTTTTCACTTAAACATGGTTTATACTTCTAACAGATACATCTTATAAATTCATATTTTTCAGTAGCAGCAGAACAATTGTCCTTTGAATTGTTCTCTAATGTAAGGTAAATATTGATACAGAGAAGTTCCCTAGATAGGGTTGCTTGATAAAATATTGGATATCTAATTAAATTTGAATTTCAAATAAGTAATGAATAACTATTAATGTAATTATGAATGTATGGGTCATAGCTGTATTAAAATTATATTGTACCAATCATTTCTTTTAAATTCAAATTTAACTTGTCCTCTTCTACTTTTATTTGGCAACCTTACCCAGGAATGGTTTCCAAGATTCTGTTAGACATCTGCTTCATAATTTTCTTCCTTCTTCTTTACCAACTTTCTTTTTTCTCTGCTTTGCTTAATCGCTTCCATGAGTGCTGCCCCTCCTGCACAGCCTTTGGTATATACACTCTCTGCCTCTGGTTTCTCATCTCACATATTTGTGTTTGACCGTGTCCTTAATATCTGCTCTAAAATCGCCCATTGCTCTCTAATCTACTCATGATGAAGTCAAGTTTCTCAGCTAATTTTCTGCCTCTTTCTTAACTGGGTGCATGTTTCCATTCAACTACTGTCCACAAATCCCCGAAATTGACACCTCACTGAAAATGCCTTTAGAATAGCACTTATTTTGTATACCTCTGTCATATTTGCCATGCAGCTTCCATGCCTTAGGTATCTTCTTTTTTTCTCATCTGATTATCCTGTTGGGGTCTCATACAAATTCTAATTATTGAATGCTTTCCTATGCTTTTTAACCCCCTTTGCAATTACTCTTCTATTGAAGTTACCTATAATAATTACTTTAACCCATGATCCTACACTGCATTTTTTTATACAATGTTACTTCTTTCTCACTCAATGAAAGACTAATATTTTGAAGTCAATGAATATGTACTTTCTTAAAGTGTTAATCAAATGGAAGGCAATTAAGAAATGTTTTAATTGATTGGAAGATGATAATGACATCCTAATATAAAGAATGTGAATTTTCACTGAAATGGAAATTATTGAAATAGTGTAGGAGGACATGGACACAACCATTTCCTCTGCTTTGGAATCTGCTCTGCTTGATGCAAGTTGCATTTAGTAACTATCAAAGGGGAGCCTAAAGTGAGAAAGCATTAGGCTTTAATTTTGCTTCTCAGAGATAAAGGAACGGGGCCCTAAGATTCTCTAAAATAGAGTATTTTTGCAGATTTCATTTTAGTGCTTGAAAGTCTCAAAGTATATCTTCTTTTTATGATTGCTTATCTTTGCAGCTCCGGCCTGATCCCCTATTCAAGTTCAGATTCCTACAAAGGGTTGTTTCCTGGCCATTGCAAGAAGTATATTTGAGACCAGATCAGTGGAGGTCAAAGTGCAGGATCCTTGACTGAAGGAGTGATATTAGGAAAAGTGGGCATTTCAGAAGTCATTCTGAACTTGATATGAATACAAATAAGACATAGACAACTTTGATCTACTGACTGAGTCCCAGACGTGACCTAGTATTTTTTTGCTAGTACTATATATCTAGAGTTCATATAAATCAACTTACAGGAACATTATTTATTCCTCTCTCCAAGACGATTTGCCAGAATGAGGTCAGAAAGAAAGATTAATATGACAGCTAATACCACAGCAAGAAGAAAACTGTTTTACAAGCAGGGTCAAATCTTAAAGAGGCAGGTGTTTTTGCTATGCCAGGAAATATTAAATTCACAGTCTCTTGTTAAGGAGCCTGGTAGGTCCTAATCAGGGGTGTCTGAAGGCAGAGCAGTTGTGACACAGGGCAACAAAACCTTGGGTTTGAAATCCTAGGTTGACAACCCCTTCAACCTCTCAAGCCTTGGTTTTGTCATGCAAAACTGAGAAATGGGGAGTTCTGGGGACTTAAAATGAACATTGGTGTCTAAGAGAACCTCTTTGTTTATAGTAGCCACTTGATAAATGGGGATATTTGATTCCACCCTTTATATCTTTCCTTGCTATGGAACCAAAGCTTGGGTCTAGGAAGGAATTTGTAAAGAATTTTTAAATTATAAAGCTTTTTCAAATGTCATGTCTCATGTATTAAAAAATACTCCATTGATAAGCAAAGCATATACTATCATCCTTAGAGTAGTGTGCAGAGAGAGAAACCCAATTGCAGAAAAACTGTGTGAAAGAGCATTTCTAAACAAGAATCAGGAAGTTGGGTAAATTTTCAACTTAGCCAAAACCACTTAATGGCCATGAGCACTTTTAGCCTTGTGTGTGTCAAGTGGAAAATCTCTGCTAGATGTTCACCATGCTCTGGCAGAACATGGAAAGTCTGTAATGCAGCACAGACAGGACAGAATCATCAACAGAATTTGGGTTTTCTGGTTAAGTGGTATGGTTTTCCTCTCTTGATTACATGGCTTCTTTTGCAGTTATTTGCAGTATTGATTCCCCATTTCCATGAAGAAATATAAATTTATTTGCCCTTTAAAATCCAACTGTTAAATGTGCGTCTTACAGTAAATGTTGCTCAACCACCAATGATTTGTTGTAACTGCATGGGGTTCACAAATAAATAAAAAATGCATTCAGAACTCTGTCCCAATTATAAATCCAATAACTTAGTCCCAATTAGAAATCAAATAACTGACTACTGTGCAACTGTCAATCAATTGAAATAGATTAACAATCTCCACTGAAGGGACTTGAACTATACAAGTTATGCGAATTGCAAAGTTCCAGCTCTAATTTGAAGAACTCTTCATAACGTCAGCAGGATATTTCTGTTCACTGGATAATGAAATTCTGTTCACTGGAATATGGAAATGTATAGAGCACACATTATGGCCTTTTCTCAGACTGTCTTTTGGTTGTTACAACTGCCATATGCAGAAGCTACTCATTATTATTACTTTTTAGATGAGGGACTGAGGATCAGAGAGGGGAAGTGGCTTGCTCTGCCACATGTTACTAGAACATAGAGAAGGACTCCAACTGCCTGCAGGGTCTTTCTCTAGACCACATGTGTCAAACACAAGGCCCGCGGGCCAAATCCGTCCCACCAGGCCTTGCAATGTGGCCCGCACCTCGCTGTCATCACTGCACTCCGCTGCATTTCCATCACAATGACAGTTTATGACTGTTCAGTAAACCATTCGGCCCCCGATTTAGGCTGGATTTTAGAATTTGGCCCCTTCTCTGATTGAGTTCGACACCCCTACTCTAGACTATGATCTCTTGACAATGACATTACACCATTTCCTGTACAAGTGTAAGTAGAGGAGGGTGACTGGTGCGTGGAATTTCATAGGCTAATTATCTTCCACGTTAGTGACTGTAAAATGAAAATGTCCCCAGAAATCTAAAGTGTGTTAGAGACATCACCTTTAATGATGAAAAGGTTTCATTTTTCTTGCTCATGTGCATTATTTCTGCTTA
This sequence comes from Pipistrellus kuhlii, assembly GCF_014108245.1. NCBI lineage: Eukaryota > Metazoa > Chordata > Mammalia > Chiroptera > Vespertilionidae > Pipistrellus > Pipistrellus kuhlii. The sequence continues at coordinate 22,965,919 of NW_023425405.1, read as the reverse complement.
GTAGGATGTGCATTCCACTGTGCTATTTCCATTTCTACTAGAACTACATGATCACTAGTTTGTGGAATTAGATGCTTCAGTTTTTCTGATTTTTATTATGACTTGCCCAAGCCACTGCCTGCAGCTTCCTCCCTCTCCAGACACAAGAAATGTTTGGCCATGTCATGGGATTTTGTGAGAATTAAAAAGGAAAATAATAATTTTATGCCAATACCTCTGTATTCTGTTTCTCACAAATCACATATTAGATTGGGATAATTGATTTCATTTGTAAACGTATTACAACACTGCAAGTCAGTTTCTGTGCTTGCTATCTTCATATGCACTACCCAATTCTCAAAACAGCACTGAGAAGTTCTTAGTATCATTAAGCAGTGCAAAATCTCAGATTCTTTGTGACAAAAGTAAAAGGATACTTCAATAAGTGGTGTTGTGAAAACTGGTTATTCATATGCAGAATAATGAAATTTGACCCTTAATTCACACAACATACAAAAATGAACACAAGATGGATTAAGACAATTGTAAAACTAGAAATTTTAAAATAATTAGAAGACAACATAGGGAAAAGCCACCTTGACATTGGTCAGGGCAATGATTTTCTTATATATGACACCAAAGACACACACAACAAAATAAAACTGGAAAAGTGTGATAACATCAAACTATGGAATGAGATAAAATATTTGCAAATCATCTATCTAATAAGGAATTAACATCCAAAATATATATTAAAAATGCATACAACTCAGCAAATAAAAGTAGCTGAAAAATGGGAAAATAACCTAAATATATATTTCTCAAAAGAAGATATACAAATGGCAAATGGGTATATGAAAATGTACTCAATATCACCAATCATTGGGGAAATGCAAATCAAAACCACAATGATGTATCATCCCATACCTGTCAGAATGGCTATTATCAAAAAGACAAAAGATAAATGTTGGCAAGAATGTGGAGAAAAGGGAATTATTGACACTATTTGCAGGAATGTAACTTGGTAAAACCATAATGATAAAGAGTGTGGAGGTTCCTTATAAAAATAAAAACTGAATTAAACATTTTTAATCACACTTCAGGGTATATTTTCAAAGTAAATGAAATCAGATCTCAAAGAAATATCTGCACATCATAGACTTTGCAGCATTATTCCAATTACCAAGACCATCACCAGACAATTTATTATATATATTATATAATAATGAAATATTGTTCATGGGATAATGGAATATTCAGCCTTGAGAAAGGAGGATATCCTGCCATTTGTAACAGCATAGATAACCTTGTAGGACACTGCACTATCTGAAATAAGTCAGACACAGAAAGACAAAGACTGTATGGTCTCACTTCTATGTTGAATCTAAAATAAACTCATGGAAGTAGGAAGTAAAATGGTGGTTGTCAGGAGCTTGAGGGAGCAAAAAATGAGATGTAGGTCAAGGGTTACAAAGTTTCAATTACATAAGATAAAATAATTTCTGGAGATCTAATGTACAGTGATGTGACTATAGTTAACACTATATTTACTATTTTAAATACCTGAAATTTTCTAAACTTATTAATTTACATATAGATGGAAAAGGACACTATATTTTTCAGAATGAGGAAATCAGTCCTCTGGATTTCTAGGTCTTAGTACAAGTCTGGCCATCACTGCACCTGCCTAGGTTTCAGTATCATTAACTGTAGAACGAGTCACAAAGAGGTTTTCTAGACCTCTATTTAGCACAAAATATTTATCTGTTCCATATTCCAACCTCAATATCCATAAATTCCCTTGTTAGCCTTAAAGCAATCACCATTACTTCTAGCTTTGCCACTGGTCCAAATTTTTAACAAATGCCATATAGCAGACCCTTCACCAAGAGACTTACTCCTAGCAAAGAAAGTCCCCATTTTTATTTATGCTTATCTAGATGCTACTCTTTTCCCCACCATGTGGAGAGAACCCCAATATAGTGAGGACTTCTTGTATTCTTCCTCTAGTGAGAGCAACTGGGAGATGCAGTTTGGCCCTATATTATACTAGAGGCCCAGTGCATGAAACTGTGCAAAGGGCTCAGGCCTCACAGCCCTGGCTGCCTCAGCTGGCCCTTGCAGCCTCTTGCAGCCTCTGCCAGCCCTCACAGCCTGACTTCATCCGGAAGGTCGTCCAGAATGTCATCTGATGGTCATTAGGCTGTTCAGTCTAATTAGCATATTAGCTCTTTATTATATAGGATACAATTCTATATTTATGGACCTCTTAATTAAGAGTTATTTATATAGTGTTCTTTTTATCAATTGTTTATTGGATCAAGAGTACTTTGGCCTCAAAAACATGAAATAGAGAATTATTAATGCATTGCTATATATTTTTTTCTTCTTTAAAAAAATATATATTTTATTGATTTCTTACAGAGAGGAATTAAGAGGGATAGAGAGCCAGAATCATTGATGAGAGAGAAACATCGACTAGCTGCTTCTTGCAAACTCCCCCCCCCCCCGCCCCCCGCCCACTGGGAATGTGCCTGCAACTAAGGTACATACCCTTGACCAGAATCGAACCTGGGACCCTTCAGTCCGCAGGCCAACACTCTATCCACTGAGCCAAACCGGTTTTGGCTTATTTTTCTACTGAGCTTTTCCACACTCAATATTCACTTAGGAGAAGACATATTATACACTATTAGAAATATTTTTTCATCAAGCTCTCTCTCCTCTCTCATCTCCCTCTGAATTTTTTGAGTGCATAAGAAAAGTGTACAATGAGAAAAACTATTAATATTTCCACAAAGAACAATAATTTACCTAAACTTAGCTTGCAGTTGCCCTTCTGGGACATCTGTTTTTCTTATTTATTAGTAGTTATTAACATACTTCAACATTTCCCCATTGAGTATTTTATCCTAAAAGATACAAATGCTAGCTATAAAAATGAAAACTATAAAGAACTTCATGATCCATCTAAATATATTTGTCACTTGTATAGAAGCTGTAATTAAAACACACACATATATACATACACACACATCCATACACACACACATACACACACACACACACACAGCAAACTTCCTCAAATGTTAGTCCTTCATAGGTGAATATACATAAATGAAGGCTATTTTTAAATGTTCCGTGACTAGCATAACTTCAGTCTACTTGGCTTCTCTCACAACAAAATAAATGTGGCAAAGAAAAGGAGAAAAAAGGAGCATTTTTATATCTTGGGCAAACTAAGAAATGGGATAATATTCTTATATAATCCATATTAAATCCATATGTAATTATGGATTGACTGTTATTCCTATAAATTAGATAAAGATTCAGTGGCTTTTCTTGAGAGATTGCCCCAACCCTTTTCTTTGTCAATTTCTACCAGAATAAATCTGTGGCTGCTGAAGTGCTACTTGGGATTCTGTGTGTATATGTATGTGCTTGCACATTTGTTATCAAGAGAAAGAGAGAATTGGTAAGTTAGTTTTCACATTCTGTGTCTAGATGGTATCACATGTCACAGACAAGTTTTAGAAACCATGTATTATAATATCTCTGCCTTTGAAAAATACACAAACTCTTAGAAAACCAGGATTGTTAAAGGACAGCATAGTAATAAGTAGCACAGATTTCATACATAGCATATTAATAAGTCACTAAAGCTTATAATCAGAGAACCATTATAATATGGTAGCTCCTGAGTATGTGGTAGCAGCTCAAATAAGAGATAGATTGTTTATAGCAGGAATGGTCAGCAAAGTTTAATAGAAAAGCTGAGGCTCAGTTGATTTTGAAGGCAGATAGGATTTAGAGAATCCAAAAGAAGCAGGTGATGAGGCAATCAATAAGTATTTACTAAGTGAATTTATATGTGATTAATTAATGAAAGGGTGAGTGAAGAGACAATGTGGTAGAAAAGAATAAAAGAATGATCACATATGAATCATTTTATGTAATAAATATTTACTCAAAAGTATTGTAGAGATTTATCAATTAAAATATGCTTATCTTCTGTATTATCATGGAGCTTCTATTACAGTGGGGAAGGAATGGGTAGGTCTATACAAGGAATAGTAGACAAAGTAGGTTAATTACTTTTAAGGATGCAAAACCCAGGGATACAGAGGTCTGACTCTACATTTACTGAAGAAAAAACACACACACATTCATATAAATGGAATATAATTTGGACATAAAAGAAATCCTGTCATTAGTGACAATATGGATGGATTTTGAGTGTATTATGTTAAGTGAAATAAGTCAGTTAGAGTAATACAACTACTATATTATCTCACTTATAGGTGGAATCTAAAAAAAAAAAGGAATTGTAGAAACAGATAATAAATTATTGGTTGCCAGAGGCAGAGGAGTTGTCAGGGGATAAGTGAAATAATGAAGGTGTTCAAAAGTTCAAACCTCCAGCTATAAAGTAAATAAGTATTTGGAATGTAATATACAGCATGATGATTTTAGTTAATGTTTGTGTTTATTTGAAAGTTACTAACTACGTGTGGTGGTGGATGCTACCTAAACTTACGTGATGATCATTTTGCATTCTATCCATATATCATATCACTATTTTGTATAATTGAAACTGATATGTCAGTTATATTTCAATTTTCAAAGTTATTGAGAGAAAAAAGGAATGTTAAATGAGTCCTCAGCTTTGTGTGGGTATAAAAGAATGTAATTTATATATGATTATGCTTATTTAAGTCTTGTGACTCAAATGTAGCTTATTAAGGAAGAACTAACTCATTGTTGTTTCAATGAGTACACAAACTTATTCAGCCTTTACTTTCCCAATTCTTGCATATTTAATTTTAAATGATACATTTGGGCAAATAGAATGTCCCAATATTGGCTCTCTCATTCACAAATTATTTGGTGGAAATGTCCAAATGGATGCCTCTGAAATGATCTCTCCCTAGCAATGCAGTAATGCACAAACAATGTTTCATTCCTTTGAGAATTTCAAACCAAAGTGCTACCATAAAAATTTTGATATTGGGACCAGTGTCCAGTCAATATAGCAAGGGCATGTAGGAGCAAAGGATTCTTTCTGGACACTGAACTCTGGTTGATGAAATACTTAACCAAGATGACATTGACACCAAGACAAGTGGCCAGGGATGGCCTGGTCAAAAAGGTATTTAAATGAGATGATCATTGATGGAAATTGTAGAATTCTCAACTACAATACATACAGAATTGAAATATGGAGACACATAGTCAAGGAGAGGTTCAGCTATAGAGGATATACTTATTAAAACAAGAAAGGCACTGTTGCTGAAATTCAAAAAATGAGACAGGTTATCAAACTGTGATAGAAGGAAGCAGAGGCTACCTGAATGTGAGAAACAGCAGCCAAAAGTGTCCTAAGAGAACAGGACGTTCTCATGGAAACCTGCTGCACAGTGCTGTCTTTAAGCAGGCTTTGTCTTAATGGAGGCAAGGCCATCTAGCATCCTGGTGATGAAAAGTCACATCTTTCTGGTTGGACTTCTCTAGCTCCACGAAGGAGAGAATGCTGTGCGCTTGTTATGCTCAGAAGACACTAATGAAAGTTAAGTAGAAAATTTTAAAAATGTTTGAATTTGTGGCGTCTGAATTCACAGAGCTACTTAATCAGGATCCTGATCATTGTTACCAGGCAAAGTAGGCAAATTATTTAGAAACTCATAGAAAAGAAATATTCCGAATGTTTTTATGTATTTCAGAGAGAGGAAGGGAGAAGGGGAGAGACACGGAGACATCAATGATGAGAGAGAATCACTGATGGCCTGCCTCCTGCACACTTTCTATTGGGTATGAAGCCCACAACCAGGACATGTGATCCGACCAGGAATTGAACTGTGACTTCCTGGTTCATAGGTCTATGCTCAACCACTGAGCCACACCAGCTAGATGAAAAATAATATTTTATAACAATTAATCAGAAAATATTTAATAGAGAAAATGCACTTGATCTGAGGCATGAATTATTGGGAGTTATTTGAGTGACAGATATAGGAAAAAAGCAAATGTCAAAAATGTCTTCCATTCTAGGAAAGCAGAGTATGGGGATTTAATTTCAAATCCTGATGTAATATTTTATTTCCTGTCTGACTTATTTGACCTCCTTCTTGGTCTACTCATTTTTGACAAATAGCCCTGATGATATTGTAGAAAAGTTTAAAAGAGCACAAAAGAAATGCTTAGCATTCAATAAGTTTTTAAAAATGCTTTCTGCAACTTTGAAATAGTTTTTCTTTTATAAGAAGACTTTTACTTTTCAAAGAAAGACATTATAAATAAAAATACACTTGAGATTAAGAAGGGCTTCTTGGCTACGATTTAGGTTGAGAAACATTGATTTCCTACAAAATAGGCCAGAGGTGAGTTATCCAGGAGAATAGCTGTCAGCAATAGGAAAGGCACGTTTCTGCCTGCACCTTCCTCCCACCAGGATGCCTCTTCTAGTGAACTCTTAAACAACTTCCCATGCTGCCCGTACATTATCAATACTTTAAAAAATTTTCTGATACTTCCAATCAGGTCAGTGCTTCACAGTAATGATAAACTTATAGCTTATTTGTATCTCTATTTGGACACATCATCTTTTTGACATGTATGTCCCAGCCCTACAATGAGAGATCATTGAAGGAAAGGACCATGTTCTAATATGTTTTGTGTCTGTAGCAACTATAATGTATGTGGGACATAATAAGAGCATAATAAATGCTTGCCATAGAATAAACCAGAAAAGAAAATGATAGATGCTATTAAGGAAACAGAAAACCTAGTGCTAACCACAAATTTGTGCTTAGAATTTTTGTATAAATCTTACTTTTATCTAATGGTGTTATTTGTTTGGTTGGTTTTTGTTTGGTAAAACATAAACATGTAAAACAAAAAGGAAGGGAGGGAGGACAAAATGAATTACCCCCCCAAATCAAGCAAACAAAAATGAAATTCTATACTACGGCCATTATGAGCAGGAACCAAATATGTGTGTGTGTGTGTGTGTGTGTGTGTGTGTGTGTGTGTGTGTGTATTGTTAAAGTCTTTGAAGCTTCATAAATAGATTATAAAACATTTTGCTATGAGCCATCTGTTAGGTTTCTGACGTTACTTTTTTCACAGATTGTCTTCCCTTTTTTCACAGATTGTCTTCCCTTATGTTAAGACCCTCTAGTAAGAATTATTTGCTTAAAAATATTTCATGAAATTTGGTCCACCTTGTTTCAACATTTACAGAATAGAGGGTTTGGTAGACATTTGTGACTTTCAAATGGAAATATTTAACACTAAAGCCACATATGGGAGTGGCAGGTGATTGTCTCCTTCAGTAATGGCTATGATATGAGTTACTTTAGATCTGTGGTTCTCAACCTTTTTAATGCCGCAACCCTTTAATACAGTTCCTCATTTGTGATGACCCCCAACCATAAAATTATTTTTATTATTTCATAACTAATTTTGCTACTGTTATGAATCATAATGTAAATATCTGTGTTTTCCGATGGTCTTAGGCTTACAGCAGCAGTTCTAAACCCAGAGGTTGAGAATTGCTAACAGGGTCACCTAAGACTGTTGGAAAATGTGTGTGTTGTTAAAGACTTTGAAGCTTTACACACACACACACACACACACACACACACACACACACACATTTTTTAGTTGGGGATCACCACAACTTGAGGAACTGTATTAAAGGGTCGTGGCATTAGAAAGGTTGAGAACCACTGCTTTAGATGCTAAAGTGAAAAAGCAAAAGTTCCACAATGCATACTCTGGGCTAGGAAAATAGTTCGTTAAGGCCTAGGCCCATCAGTTATTAGCTGATGTGAAAGAATAGACCCTTCAAACACCCAATGCTTTGTTAAGCAAATTTCATGATATATCCAGTATCCAAAGCACAATGGCTCGGTTATCTACCAATTTTGTAATAAGCAACTAGAGGAAGGTGGAGAAGAAAGTTATTTTTGTGAAATGCTTAAAAAGTTATTATGAGTCATTTATCTCTGATGACAGGATATGCCCTCCTCCCCAGCCTATTAGCCATGGGTTACTTTAAAAATATAATTACATTTTTTCAAGTAAAACCAGGAAATTGTATTGGCCTTATACCATTTATTGTGCCAAGGAAATAAAGTGGCTCTGCCTAAACCCGATTCAAGTAAGAAAGCATTCACAAAGTTATAAGAAAATCTCTAAATTATGTATGCCCCACACTGTCATTACAACCAAGGAATAATGAAGCCATGTATCTAAAGCTTCCCATGTCCGGAAAACTAGTACAAATTTTACTTTTCCATGTTAACACAACTGAATTGTTGTAACCCGCATTTTGAGCTGCTATTCTGTCTTGAGGACATAATGTCCTTTGCTGGAAGAGAATGTTGAGAAGGAAGAAACAATAGTTATCTGTTTTCCTCATTCTACATTTTTTAGAAAAATATTAAAGTATTTTATAAATGGCATGTATTTTTCTATTTAGTAGTTCTTATTTAAAATATTAATATTAAGTGTCTCAGTATGAGATTACAATCATAAGCACCTCACTTTCCATTTGAAGTCAATGAGAGGTATAGAAAAATAACCTGCTACCCATGAAGATTTTAACCATTGATATTCCCAGATGGAATCTAGATGGAAGCCAAATATACCAAAAAAAAAAAAAAAAACAAAAAAAAAGAGTTGTCAGTTGCCAACAAATGGATTAACATAATTAGGGTGTGTTTCTGTTGCCTGGGATATCTGTGCCTATACGATGATGCCATAGCTCTATAGACTTATAGGATATACACATTTGCATTGCTGCATAAGAGACTAATAGCTCCAAATGAGTTAGACTAAGATTTTGGTTCTTGTTCTGTCAATAGCAAATTTCATACAACTCAAGTTACATTTCTGAGCATTAATGTTTTTGTCTGGATTGTATTTGGCCTGAAGTTCTATGATTACAAACCGTTAGGATTCTTTGAATCTATACTAATAAGCTTCTTCATCAAACCAACAGAATTGCATTAATAGCTATATGTGTTGCAGCTATCATATTTATGTTTACAAAAGCACCCACAAATAGAGCCTATAATTTTGTTAGGGCCAAAGCCTGAAGGGTAGTAAATGCTGGATCATAGATATGTGCTGTAACTGATGTAGAAACATATAAAAAGCTTTTTAAGTACAGGGATAAGGTGATCATATACAAAGAGTAGATTAAAAGAATAAATTAATAATGGCAAGGATATCTGACAGGAAGATATTTTATTGTGGGGAAAATTCATAGTACAGTGTAGAAGAGAAAAATCACAGGTGAAATATTTTGGAAATAGAATCAATAAATAAGAAACTGAAAAGTAAGCTTTATTAGCTTCATGCTACCCCTGGCTAAAATCAAAGGACTTTTAAGTTATATTCCAGAAGATGAAGTATGTTTTGGATTTTTATAATATTTACAATATTATCACAATTTGCTAACCCACATTTTCATGTATCCCTGGATTAAAATTCCATTGCTAAAATTATCTGAAACATTTATGAATGTCTATTTCTTATGCTTTGATTTTTTTTTTTTTACCCCAGACTATATTTTAGGGTTCATCTTTGGTAGATCTCTCTCCAAATTCAAGTATTCACTTATTAATACTAAATTTATTTTCATTCTATCTTTTGGTTTTGTCCCTCTCTTTACATTTTTATTACCATTGGTTTTGAATATTTACTTAATATCCTCTCTAAGCTTTCTCCTGAAGTCCTTCATTTTGAGCTGCTACCCATTGACCTCATAATTTGCAATAGATTAAACTTCCCAAAACTCTGTTTTATAGGCATTGCATTTTTTGTCCCCAAAACCTTCAGTGGTTTCTCAATACATATAAAATAATATCCAGCCATAGCTGGTTTGGTTCAGCCTGCAGACTGAAGGGTCTCGGGTTTGATTTCGGTCAAGGGCACATGCCCGATTGTGGGCTTGATCCCCAGTAGGGAGCATGCAGAAGGCAGCCAATCAATTATTCTCTCTCATCATTGATGGTTCTGTATCTCTCACTCTCCCTTCTTCCCTGAAATCAATAAAATACAATATATACATTTAAAAATAAATAAAATATCCAAATAACTGGCAACCACAGTCTATCCCAATCTGAGTCTCACATTTACTCTGATTTACTACTGAACTCATCTACGACACAACAACTCAGACAAACAGACTTATCGGTAGCTCCACATTAATTTAATGCATATTCCTTTATGTATGCTTTCCCCTCCATGTGGAATAATCTCAGTACTTTTTACTCCATCTATTAAGTCATTATCCATTCTACATAAACAATTTCAAATGTTACACAAACTTTTTTTTTTTTTTTAGTTACCACTTTATTTTTTATTGCACAATTACTCTGATGATACTCAGTAGCTTCTTACTGTCATATCCATCTATTCTAATTTACTTCTCATTGGTTCAAAAAGACCATGAATCTTTTGAAGCTATGAGACATTTAGTCAACTACTTTATTTCTGAGTACTTAGCATATTGCTCTGTGTTTAGAAGAACATAAATATGGATTTCCATTTTGTAAATGTAGCAGAGCTAGATACAGTGGCGATGAGAAGCTGCTATCTTATCAAGAATAAATGTTCATTGTACTTTAAAATTATTACTAAAAAATAGTATATGAAGCCTTACCTTTATTCTTTCCTATTGTTACCTGCAGGGGGAAAAAAGGCAATTGGCAAGCAACACAAGCAGCTTCCTATTTGAAGACAGAAAATGACAAATGGATTTCCATACACATCTTCACAGATGAGCTCTGGAAAATAGGAGACTAGCTGGGGTTGTAACAACCTACTTTAAAAACTATTTAAATTGAGAAATAATATGTAGAACCCCTTAGATTCCCAACCACACAGGAGATAAAATATTCAGGGCTCAGTCTGCTCCATTTTCTTCCCCTCTGTTCAGTGTCATTCTTATTTATAACATCCTCTTAGCGTATTCAAAGGCAGCCATCAAATTCTTATACAACTTCCCTTTGCATGAGCTATTATGAAATACATTCTTTTAAAAAATGCTATAACAATATATCCAGTTATATATCTTCTTCTATTTTCAGTTGATCAATATCAATTTTTCTGGTCAATGCCTAGTACAATTTGCTACCTCAACTTCATTGAACTTTATGATAGAAAATTTAAATTCAATGAAATTAACAAATTTTCATCAATTTCTAAACTTTGGATTGCTCTTAATCATAAGATCTTAAAAGTCAAAGCATTCTAAAACCAATGCTGTTCTTATACACAAGTAAATAGCTTTTCCATATTATAGTGAGCATATCATGATATTCCACCATTGTTAAAGCTATAGTAAATTTATCAATACAACCTTTCAGCACAATATTTTCTTTTTCAACAATAACATCAATATGAATATATTATGCATTTTTCTATAATTCTTAAGTCTAGCCCTTATTGTCTATAAAGGCTCCAAAATGCTCTGCATAATAAGTTATATGCAAAACAACTTAATGTTTCTCTCCTCTGACTCAAGGTGTCTTTTTGCCAATAAGAATAATCAATCTCTTGCCATGGCTGGTTGTTGTCCAGTAGTTAGAGTGTTGGCCTGCACACTGAAGGTTCATAGGTTCAATATCCCAGTCAAAGGCATATACCTGGGTTGCAGGTTCTATCCTGGGCCCCTGTTGGGGCACATGTGGGACACAACCAATTGCTGTCTGTCTGTCTGTCTGTCTGTCTCTCTCTCTCTCCTTTTCCCTCCATGCCTTCCACTCTCTTATAATAATAAATGGAAAAAATGTCCCCGGGTGAGGATTAACAAAAAATAATAATCACTCTCATTTTCTCACATATAGTAATCTATGTACCTGCACATTTCTAAGTACTCTCTGTTTATGTTACTAGTACACTAAGCCACTAAGCATGACAACAAGCATGCAAATAGGTATTATTTTCTCCATTTTCCATGAAAAGGCCAGAAAAAAATATATTATTTGCTTAACACCACTAAAGTAAAAATTAGCTGGCAAAAGTAAAATCCTGTCTCTATTTTACATTTGTTTACATTGTTTTCACCCATCTCAGTAGAATATACATTTTGAGAAATTTTGATAATTGAGTACAGTTGCTTAAATCCCACCACAAAAAAAAAAAAAAAAAAAAATGATAAGAGGACCATTCTATTGTCCTAAAAATTTTCTCATGGCCCTTTACAGATTAACTGCTCTCCTAATCTCCAGCCCCAGGCAACCACCAACCTGCTTTCTGTCTCTCTTCATTATTTCTATAAGTTTATATAAATGAATCACAAAACATTGTAGTATTTTGTGTGGTTATTTCCACTTATCTTAATGTTTAGAGATTTAGTACTCTAAATACTCTTGTGAATATTATAATATTCTCTTTACTTTTCTTTTCTTTTTTCCTTTTTTTAATCATCACCTAATAACGTTCTTTAAAAGAAGGGAAAAAGAAAGAGAAACATCAATCAGTTACCTGCTGTCCCTGTCTAGGCTGAGGATCAAACCCACCACCTTTCTGTGCACAGGACAGCACTCAACCAACCGAGTCACTCTGGCTGGGCTGTTCTCTTTTCCTTCTGAATAATATTGCAGAAGAACAATGTGCCACTATTTGCTTAATTTTTCACTAGCTCATGGACACTTGGATTATTTCTCATTTTGCTTTTAAGAATTATGGATAACGCTGCTGAGAATACCCACACAGAAATCTTTAGGTGGACCAATATTTTCACATTCTTGTGGAAAAAATGAGAAAAGGATTGCTGATTGCTTCCATAAGTGTGTGTTCCACGGCATGGAAGTTACTGCTAACCAATGTGTTTCTAACAGTATTTCCACTAGCATTGTATGAGTCCTGATTACTCCATATTCTTACCAAAACTGGCTAGTGTCAGTCTTTTTTATTTTAGCTATTCTAGTGAGTATATAGTGGAATTTCATTGTGGCTTATCTTAAAATTCTCTGATGACTAGTAATGTTAATCATCTTTTTATGAGCTTATTGGTCATCTAACTGCCTTTTGGGAATGTCCCTTCAAATCTTTTTTCCAGTTTTATTAAATTGTCTCTCTATTACTAATTTGTAAGATTTGTTTATATATACTAATACTGATAACAATGGTGCTTTTATCTTCTGTGCTGCCACAAAATAGGTTTTGAATTAACTTTAACATCTTCTGAAATTGACCTATTTTCCAACCTTGATGGCCTTAATCAATACTGAGACTCGAATTACAGATATACTTGGGGATCTCATTAAATTTAAACAAGCTGCCACCTATAATCTTATCAAATAGAAAACAAAGGAAAAATAGGTATGCCTCACCTTAACCATCAGACTATTGCCTTGCCAAATTCCCCATAATAAGAGCACTCATTGCTCTACAGTATCTCTTAGTGGACATGGATGCCAAGACCCAATGAGTAATAAAATGAAATTGTTTTTGGAATTCATGATTTGCTTTGCCCAATAGAAACCTATGAATGCCATCCCCCAACCCACATCCCCCCCCCCCACAAACACACACCAGTTTAAACCATTAATTTTTAAAACAGAGTCATCAAGGATGGAAATATATTATACAAGACCTATATAGAGAAAAGGTGATTATAATAAGCTTTAACTACTTGACTTATATATGACCCCCTTATTTTCTCATAGAGGTTACACAAAATTCTCTTTTTTCTGAAAGCCCTTGTCCTCCACACTGGGATTCTTTTCCTGACTGTACATTTACATTTAAATGTTTTCTTGATTCACATTTAGAGCATGTCTTTGACTATCCCTGGTAGAGCTATAATCCTTCTCTGCTCTGTGAATTGTACCTAGCCGGTGGTTAACTCCATCCCCTACATGCCAGAATTCTCTTTCCCATGTATAATTTCCATTTCAGATCTCAAACACTTCTGTCTTTTTTTTTCTTTTTTGTAGTATCAGAATATTACCTTTTTTTCAGAGCCCTATATGAATGTCATCTATAGCAACTAGTTCATGCTTAAAAAATTAAATAGAGCATAATGGTATTGCCCTGAAATGGAAGCAGCACAAAATTCCCTCAGAAAAAGTTGTGGTACCAGACATGCACATAATATTTATCCTATATAACAAAGGACTTTTAATACATCACTTGATAGTTTAGGAGTTTTTGCTTCTAACGGGCACATAAAGCATTATCCCATTGTTCTCATGGCAAGGCTGAGAGGTTCAGTGAGATTAACATACCCAAATTTTGTAAGTAATACATGCAAAGTAGAACAACTAAATAATTCCTGTTTTTACCATCTCCCAAGATTCACAGCTTTGCCCTTTTTCATTATGATTCCATCTTTACATTCTACCACCTTCCTTTATGTGGTATCCATAAGCCTACTTAGGTATCTTAATTCCTACTGCTTTTGGAATTAATAAGGACATTACTTAATAATTAAGATTTGCAGAAATCAAGCTTGAAACTGAACTCTGCAGACTCTAGAAAATAAATGAATAATCATATTTAGGATCTAAAATCTATATAAATAAATATACATTATGATTGACATATTTAAAAAATATTAATCAATTCTAGTTAAGACAGCTAATAATCCAACATATTATATACTTAAGCTTATAAGCCATTTAAACATTTCCCTAACTCAACTTAATATGATTAGCCCAGCTGGCATGGCTCAGTGGTTAAGCAGGAGATCATGGTTTAATTCCTGGTCAGGCACATGCTCAGGTTGTGGGCTCAATGTCCTGTGGAGGGTGTGCAGGAAGCAGCCAATTAATGATTCTTTCTCATCATTGATGTTTCTATCTCTCTCCCCCTCTCCATTCCTCTCTGAAATCAATAAAAAAATATATTTTACAAAATTGTAATGTGATTATATGTGATTGCAATAGAGAGGCAAATGATTTTTCTTTCAAGGGTATATAGTTATTACAAACATCTCTTGGTTTCACTTCAGTTTATTATGATTAAAGTCACTACACTACTGGTTTCAGACTCTTGGATGCTCACAAATATTGCTGATTTTTTACTTTTTTTCCTTCCATAGTCAATCATTTACGAAGTAATAAAGTTCTTTTATTTGCACATAATTCTCTCCATTTCTTTTTTCTTTTTTTCCCCCCTCCATTCTGACTTAATTTCTCTATTTTTCTTCCTTTTAGGTTGGTGTTTTCTGCTGCTGGGTAATAGATTGCATCTTAACTATTGTTCTGAAAATTTTTCTCCCACCAGGTTTTTCACTCTTTGAATAACATCTACAAGTCTAAATGCTGAAACTGCAATAATATCTCAACAGAGATGTAATCCTTCTCTGATTACAAGCATGCTATTACTGTTTCTATGACTATGTCCTCATTCCAAGTTTCATTACTCTCTCATTTTTTTAAAAAAAGTTCACTTGATTCTCCTAAAAATCTTATTGAAATGGAATATTATTTTACCCATTTTTCCAAATGAGGTAACAGGTTACAAACATTTATTACTGTTCCCAAAATTTTAAAGGGGGTTGTAACCCAGTTTTCCTAATTCTTATTGCCTACAACTATTTATCTGCAATTTGATTACTATAACTTTTAAACAGCTCTACATAATGTCAGAATAAATTCATCAACAAATTAAGAATTAATTTTTATGTTTCAAAATTTTTTAATTTGTATGCAATAAAATATTATTAGTATTGAAGAATTAAAAATCAACCTGAACAGGTGAATACCAAAGTTTTTATTTTAATTTAAAAAATTTTGTTCTCTCTGAAATGCAATTAAACACCTAGGATCCCTTTTTATCTTAACATTAATTACATATATTCTATTTTCCCTGTCTCAGGTTTGTAGTCATTTATTTGAAGCAATGTTATTTGGAAACAATATTTTGCTCCTGCAGTTTGTTGTTAGATAAATTATTTGGTATTATATATTATTTACATGGGGTCATATATAATACTTATTTGGATATGGATATATATATATATTTAAATTTATATAATGATATATAGAATGAATGGATGCATAGATTATAGATACATAGATACATAGACATATAGATAATGTATCCTATGCATGGAGAAACACACTTAACTTTTTTGATAAATAGACCAGGCAAAATAAACAAAAGCTTATTAAAACTTCAAAAAAAATCATATCAACATCAGTCCAATTCTGATTTTACTTACTTTTTCCTGATTATACTGATTATATGGCTATAGGATTATGGCTTTTTATGAGCCCAAGAAATCAGTAGAAAGACAGTTTTAACTTTCATTTTTCTTGTTAAAGTTATGGAATAATGAAATAACAGAAGTTTTCATTAATCTATTACCATCTTTATTATTACTATTAAGTTTAAATTTAAAAAACAACATTTTTAAATGGATGCAGAATAACAATAGGTAGAAATATTACCTTTTGTTTGCTCTTCTGAGCATTTTCATGACATTAATCCCAGCAAACTGCCCTCATGTATAAACTACTGGTTCCTCATAATGGCGTGTGGCATTTCAATTTCAAACTTGCCCTCAATAAACAGAATGAAGAATTACTGTGCTCATGCATAAACAGCTCTGTGACTCAATGTTTTTCTACCATAATCAGTAACAACCTTATTCTTAAAAAAATAATCAAAGTGGATGAAAAGTGAAACAATCTTATTCCATATGCTAAGCAAATTCTTTGTTCTTCCCTGAAGTAGAAAAGATTAATAAAATAGTAAATGTAGCAAGGTAAACTTCATCATACAAAAACTGTAATGTAAATTAAGCAGTAAAGTGTTCAACAAATCTGATAGTTAGTTTCCAAAGGTGATATTGTTTATGTACTTATTGATTTCTTCAGAAGTATAATCTAGTGTAGCTCATCCATTCAACTGACATTTCCTCTGCAAACTCCTAAATAATAAATATTATCTAGAAAAATACATTGTGCTCCAAAGAAGTATCTTCCTGTGCAAAGAAATTCTGAGAGAGAGAGAGAGAGAATCTAAATGGCCTTCAGAGTGCCATAAGTTAACCAAATTGAAAAATAATTTTGTTGAAACAAAAACTTTGTGTTTTTTAATTCTAAGTGAAATTTTAAATTTTTTGTGCAATATAATTTTAGAATACAGGTTTTCTATTTAGTAAGCCTAAATTTTGCTATTCCCTTTTTTTCCAGTCCTTAAACCCAATCTTTCTTAAGTATTTATCACTTATCATTTTTAAGGGAATATATGTAAAATATTCAATTAAGCTTAGCTTTATTTATAACTTACACAACAACAACAAAAAGTCAAGATGTCAGGATGAGCCTTATATTGCTCCCCTGAGGAAATGCTATTCCTGAGGAAAATACTATCTACTAAATAATGGACACTTTAAGACCACATGATATGCAAACCTTCACCTTCTCATGTGGATGGAATATTAAAAAAAAAAAAAAAAAAAAAAAAAAAAGAATTTTGGAACTAAGGTCCTTGTGATTTGTTAGCTATATGACTCTTCTCTTGTTTATTTATTTATCCAAAAAGTTTCTATTGAGCAGCTATTATGTGCCAGGTACCCATCTAGACTCTGGGGCTACATAAAAATACAATCAAAATAATGTGCCTTTCCTGTGGAACATACATTCAAATGAACATTATAGAAGTTATATGAGTAGCTAGTGGAGAGATGTAAATGGTGAAATATTGTGATAAAACAGGATGGCAGAACAATTTTCAATAGAACAGGCAGAATGGACCACTCTGAAGAGATAACATTTGAGCAGAAACATGATTGAGGAGTGGGATAAGAAGTGATGGTAATTCCTGGTAGAAAGTAGTTGCAAAGGCTTCAGAATGGGAGTGAACTTTGAGCATTTGGAAAGAGCAGAAGGAAGGCCCCAGAGGCTGAAGCAGAGGGTGCTATAAAAAAGAAGATGAGTTCAGACCATTACCTAGAAGCCAGATTGGATGGACCTTGTAAGCCAGAGCACATTGGTTTTAATATGTGTAGGATGCGGAATCACTGGAGGTCTTAAGTAGAAAAATAACGTGAATATATATTTTTGCTGTAAAAGGTTCTCATATTGTGCTGATGGAGAATAGAGAATATACAGGTTAAACTCCCAAGTCTCAAAATGTATCATTTTTGAAAAGGGAATAATAATGTTTGCCTAGTGCGTCCCAGGAATATTGAATTAATTAGCATGCATTAATGTCAGACACATACTCAGATCTTTTTATTTATTTCTTTTTTCTTTTACTGTGTTTTATTTCCTCTTGAGTAAGATAAAACAATATCCCTATTCCTTTCAAGGCAAATTTCACCCATCATCCCTATTCCCTTAATTCAATATTTTTCTAACTCTGACTTCTTCTCTGTCAATATTTTCCTTTCTATCCTCTAGCTTTCTTCCAAATAATTTATTCATCCAGTGTAGTCTAAAATCATATATATCTTCTTACCTTAAACAGAATTATATTTTAGTCCTGTTACTTCATACATTCAATTAAAATGTATCAGTCTCTATTTTTGTAACAAATTATGAAAAGGTATATTTCTCCAGAAAAACTGGTATGTTTTCAGTAAGCAGGATTTATAGCTGACTCTGCTAAACGTGATCCTTACTTTACAGATGTTAAGATTTTTATTAATTAATCTTAAATTATTGACATTTCATTATAGCATAATAGTGCTTCTGTTTGTATTAAAATGCAATTTAAATCATTTTTGAAAATAGGTAATCCATAAATCAGTGTATTCGTTTTCTATGTCTGACATCAATTGCCATTAGCTTAGCCCTTTAAAAGAACATACATTTATTATCTCCCAGGTCTATAAGTTAGGAGTCTGGGTTGGCTGAGCTGGCTTTTCCCTTCTAGGTTACAGACACCACTGCTGGGCTGTCATCAGTAGTCTCTGGGAAAACCTACTTCGGATCCCAGGCATGCTGCTAGCAGAATCTCATTTCCTTGTTGCAGGTAATATCTGGAGGCCGTGATGTGGCCCTGGCCCCATGTCCCAAAGCCAGAAAAGGGGTTTCCACGATTGAAATCTGACTTCTGCCAATCTTTCTTGTAACTTAAGCCAGAGAAATTGCTCTGCTTTAAAAGGCTTATGTGATTAGATTGTGCCTATCCAGATACTCAGGGCAGTATGCTATATAAAGGTCTCCAGCCTTAATAATATCTGAAAAATCCTTCTTGCCACATAAAGCAACATCCGCAAGGATTCCATTGATTACTGTGTAGACATCTTTGGGGAGTGGAGGGCTCACAATAACAAATACCACAATAAATAACTCATAAGCTAAAACACTTGACTATTTTTCATATTGACCCCCCAAACCTGATACCCCTAAGTTGTTATAGCTGATGATTGCTTAATTTAACACTCATAGAATACATTACTAATGTAATCTGAAAGATTTTTATGTATTTTTTGTAATAAGCAAAATAGGTGGAAAAGAAATACATGCTCACCAAAAAAATAAAACAAAAAAATGGAAATGTTAGAGAAAGAAGATAATTCTTTGAAAACAATTTGTTTGCACTGGGGAGAGAAAATAAAACCCTTCCTTCATTCTTGTTTTATATTCTAGAATCTGAAATATGTTTTAAAAGCTTGCCCTATTTGTCAATCTGTCAGAAAATGTATTTCAGCGTCAAGCCTCATGCTCCCGGGGAAATCACAAAACATCTTATTCAGCTGAAGAGGCTGAAGCTTGAAGCAGTGCAATTAGTAATATCTCCCAGTTTTGCCATCGGCACGGAAAGCCGTTCCTTGGAATCGGGCTCGCTAATTGTGTGTAATAGCTTACATCTGGCCCGTGCACGTTCAGCACATTAGACTTGCTGTCATGTCCCGATCACTGGGCATGGCGTGGACGTGCTCTGACCAGAGCTGCCACACTGGAGCTTCTCAGGAGAGAAAATATTCATTAATATCTGAAGTCTGGCTTTGGGAAATGGGGGGCAGACACTCTTACCAACAAATGCAAGTTTTATTATCACTGGCAGTCTTGACTAAGCTGATAGGAACACCATCAAACAAAACAACCCTTCCCTGGAGTATTATGTAAAGTTTTGTTTAAAGTTCTGTTTAAAATGATGAGATGAACAGGGTTGTTACACGGATTCACTTAATTCTGCCTTCATGCTATGGAAACCCAAAACTCTTGCAAATATTAATTTTAATGGCTACCTCAGGAAACCACTCATCTAAGAGGATAATCCACAACATACTGAAAAAAAGTACAGTTAGTTGCATCACTGAAACGTTATACTCGTTGAACATCGATTTCATATTTTCCCCTCATAAACCCTAAACCCTGGAAACCACATTCTCATGTCTGCTTCTCTGAGACTATGTTAGTAACCTGGTAGAGGAAAATCATGCAGCCTCTGTCCTTCTGTAACTGGCTTATTTCACTTAGCATCATATCCTTAAGAGTCGTCCATTAGTCCTATGTAGTTGGAGTTCCTCATTTTATTCAAGGCAGAATAATCCACAGTATGTAGGTAACAGTTTATGTATCCATTTATTTATTGATGGACAGTTGGATTATTTCCAAATTTTGATAACAGTGAATAATATTTTAACATTGAAATGAAAATATAGTGCCTATAGATAACACTACTGTACTGAATGCTTTAAAATATCGGGTCTAGTAATTCTAGTAATAATTAATGTCGTTTTTCAACATTCGTTTAAAATCTTGCTTGGCGTTGACTTCTATTGACATAACCTTCAAACACGTGGTATCTACAGAACGTGTGAAGTGCAATTAACAAGTTTTGCTTGAAAAAGTTTGTGTTTGGTTTGGTTTTTGTTGCAAAACTAGGGCTAAGAAGATGGCAGATGAAGAGCATATTCGGCACTGCATGCTTTACGAGTTCCAATTAGGAAGAAAAGCAAGTGAGGCTGCAAAAAACATCTGTAGTGCTCTTGGTCAAGATGCAGTTAGCGCCAGAAAATGCCAGCGTTGGTTTGAGAAATTTCGTGAGGGAAATTTTTCGTTAGATGACAAGAGTGGTCGAGGCTGTGTGTCCTATTTTGATCAAGAAGCTCTTCAAGCTCTTTTGGTGCAAAATCCTCAAATTACCCAACAAGAGCTTGCGACAACTTTAAATTGTTCACAAAAAACAATTTCCAATCAATTGCGTGCACTTGGCAAAGTCCAAAAGTTTGGAAAATGGGTTCCTCATGAGTTGACCGACAACAACCGTAATCAAAGAGTCACAATTTGCAGTTCTCTCCTCTCTCGTCAAAACCGTTTGCCGTTTTTAGAGCAAATTGTGACTGGAGATAAACAATGGGTGCTGTATGTTAATTTGAAAAGGCAGCCTCAATGGTTGGACAAAAATGAGGCTCCGCAGCCCACGCCAAAACCTGACTTGCATGCGAAAAAAGTGATGTTCTGTGTTTGGTGGAATTTTAAAGGAATTCTTCATTATGAACTTTTACCATCTAACCAAACCATTACAAGTGCAGTGTATAGTGCCCAATTGGAAAGGTTAGCCCAAGCTTTAAGAGAAAAAGAACCTGCGCTGATTAATCGGAAGGGCGTAATTCTTCACCACGATAACGCACGACCGCATACTGCAAGAATCACTGCTGAAAAACTGCGCCAGTTGGAATGGGAAGTTCTCCCTCAACCTGCATATTCTCCTGATATTGCCCCTTCCGATTACCATTTGTTTCGTTCTTTGCAAAACTTTTCTTCTTGGAAAAAAATTTAATAATGAAGAATGCCTCAAAAATGCATTGACCTAATTTTATGCATCAAAATCACAAGAATTTTACAACAGAGGGATAAAAATGCTTCCTGAGCATTGGGCACAAGTAGTAGAAAACAATGGCAACTATATTGTTGATTAAATTTTGTTGTATTGTTTAAATAAATTCGATTTAAAAAGTATTAGAAAACGACATTAATTATTACTAGACCTAATATATTGAGGCAAGAAATCCTATTATGTCTTACCATAAAAACAAAACCAAATAAAAACAAAGAAACACAAGGAAACTTTGGGGTGTGATGATATGTGTATTATCTTGATTGTGGTTTAAGTTTCATAGATGAATGCATATACCAAAACTCATTGAAAGACATAACTATGTACAGTTTATATCAATTATAACTTAATAAAGCTGTTTGAATATATGTGTGTGTGTGTGTGTGTGTGTGTGTGTGTGTGTGTGTGTTGGAGGCTCAGCCCTGCCAAATTCCTCCTTCCAACTCAGGGGGAAAAATCCTGGCATTCCCCTTAAAGTGTCCCCAGCCTAGTCCTTCATGGTTTCAGCTTCTGGTCCATAAAACAACCTTTCACTAAGTAAGGAGTATTACGATCGGGACAGCACCTATTCCCATAGTGTGGCCATGTCACACTTGAGTGTTCACGTCCACCTGGGAAGGAACTCGGAAAACAATGAACTGGCACAATCATTGATAAAAGTCAAGAAGATGGACTTTTTCTGGGTTTTTCTTATCTATACCACACACATGCTGACTTGGCAGACATCTTCCTCAGGGGATTTTTCCCTTTGGCTCCTGGACTCAGAGCTTCCTGCTTCCCATTAGCATGACTGCTCTTGAAAGAGAAGGATGTCTCTTAAGTACTGTCACCTTACACAAAACATACATGCCCTGCTGCTTATCAATACCTTCAACTATCTAGTCCTTAATTACTTGGAAAATGGGGGAGGAGGGGTGCTAAAAGCTTTATATAGATCACATGTGTCAAACACAAGGCCCGCGGGCCAAATCCATCCCGCCAGGCCTTGCAATGTGGCCCGCACCGCACTGTCATCACTGCACTCCGCTGTGTTTCCATCACAATGACAGTTTATGACTGTTCAGTAAACCATTCGGCCCCCGATTTAGGCTGGATTTTAGATTTTGGCCCCTTCTCTGATTGAGTTCGACACCCCTAATATAGATAAATACCCTATTACTTTTAGAGAAATATATGGAATTTAAATACCGAAACAGTTAAAAAAAAAAAGTAGCCTGGCACCAGAATTTTTAAGGACTAAAGAAAGTGAAGAAAACGTCTATATTTCCTTTAATATTTGATATAACAAACACAACAAAAATGTAATGCTTATCCTGGTAAATAATCAGAAATTCTTGTAACATCTTTGCACTTAGATGGCTCTTCAAAACAATTTCCAAATTTAATAATGCTATGTAATATTTTCATTTTCTGGGTTACTAAGTTTATCCCTATGTGTGTGATTTGTATGTGTGCTTATGTTTGATTTTAGTGTGTTTTCCTTAAAGGTAAGATAAACACAATGATTATGATAATTAAATTAATACCTACAGTTTGTGGGTTTGATTCCTAGTCCAGACACATACCTGGGTTGCAGGTTCAATCCTGATCAAGGCTCATACAAGAGGCAACCAATCTCTCTCTTTCCCTTCCTCTTCCTTTCCTCCCTCCCTCTCTATAAAAAATCAATAAAAGCATATCCTCAGGTGAGGAAAAAACAGTAAGATGGATTTTATTAGCATTCACATTTTCACTTTAAGGAAAATTGAAATGCAGAATGATGATGTCACTAGCCTGTGTCATCTATCAAAGTGATGGGTTCGACATATGTTGGTGACACAGAAGATGGAGAAATAAAAACAAACAAACAAACAAAAAAACCTTGCTTAGGCCATGTTCATAAAGGTTCTCAAAGAAGATGGAAAATAAAGTGCTATTGAAGAATAGGTGAACAGGTCTTGGCAAAGGGGACCAACGGTAAAAAGCTTTCCAAGCAGAAGAACAGCAGAAACTCAGGACAGAGCTATCAAACAGCTTTGACAATGGAGTATGAGGTGAATTCGACGGGAATTGGAGACTGGAGAAAGAATGTCATGCAAACAGTGTACAGTAGAAAAAACAACATGGACCTTCAGTCAGTGGCAGAGGCACAAAAGGACTTTGCAGATGGAGTTCCAGATGGTTAGGAATAGAATACCACAAAAAGGGAAGAAGATTGGCCCTTCTCTGAGAGTTGGGATAGAAATTGAAAAGCAAAGTGGCCAAGCAAAGGGACTGCCAATCGTATGAAATGGTCCAGGTAAGAGTAACAATGTGTACATGGGGAGGTTGAAGAAGGGAAGATAATCCAATAAATATTTAGCAATAATTCTTAGCTATATGGTTTCAATGATTCTTACATCTTTTTTTATTTTCCTCTTATTCTTCCTTGGTATTGAAATCTACTGAAAAGTACATTTTCAATTCTCAGTTGTTCCAACAAATCTAATGTAGGAGATTTGTTTCCACCCTGAGGCTAGTCTTTTAAAAAAACAATGAGCAAGCCCCTGGGTACCAGTGTGATTAAAGCAGTGGTAATCAGAGTGGAGAATCTCAAGGGGAGATGGAATGCAAGATGACAAAATAGAGGTGATTCTGGTGCAAAAGTTTTGTTTTCTTTTAAATCAGTAGCTAATTAAATAAACAAGAAGATAGATTCTATTATACAAGTCTACAATAAGTTATTTTTCTTATATTGTATGCATTGTTCCAAATGAATCTTGTAATTAGCCAAAAATTTGAATGCATGAAAGTATGAAATGTTTTCTCATTTGAAAAGTCAAGAGATAGTCAATTCATACCCTTAGCTGAATAAACAAACTTCGAGCTGTACTATTACATCATAAAATGTTATATTTATTGCCCTGGCCAGTGTGGCTCAGTTGGCTGGTCATTGTCCCATATACCAAAAGGTTGCTAATTCAATTCTCTATCAAGCCACATGCCCAGGTGCTGGGCTGGATCCCCAGTAGTGGATGTGCAGGAGACAGCAGATGGATGTTGAGCTCTCATAGCAATGTTTCTCCTTCACTCTCCCTTCCTTTCTCTCTAAAAATCAATAAAATATTTAAATATGTATATTTAAATATTTTATTATTTGTTGAAAATAAACTCTTACTTAATACATTTCATCCTACATAATGTCTATAAAATATAGTGCCTATAGTTTATATTTTTATTATGCACTTTAAAATTAATAGGGTAGAGATCTCATAGTAAGTGTTCTTATTACAATGAAAGAACAATAAAATTAAAAATATAAATTTTAGTTGAATAAAACATATGCAAAATAGCATCCAATGACATAGGGATGATTTTTGTCAATATTATAGAATATACAGATAATAAAATATAAGAAATAGCCTGGCTGGCATAGCTCAGTGGTTGAGCACTGGTTTGATTCCCAGTCAGAAATATATACATTAGAGGCCCAGTGCATGAAATTCATGCACTTGGAGAGGGGAGGTCTCTCAGCCCAGCCTGTGCCCTCTCACAGTCTAGGAACCTTCAGGGGATGTCCTACTGATGGCTTAGGTCTGCTCTCCAGGGAGCGGACCTTAGCCACAGTCTAGCCATTAGAGACTCAGAGCAGGCACGTGTGTGTGTGTGTGTGTGTGTGTGTGTGTGTGTATGTGTGTATGTGTGTGTGTGTGTATGTGTGTGTGTATGTGTGCTTATGCCCACTGGGGGTCTGCCTCAAGCCACACTGCAGAGGCTCGGAGCAGCACCCCTATGTGTTGCTCTCTCAGGCTTGGGGCCATGCCTGTATGTTGTTCTTTCAGGCTTGGGGCCATGTCCAGCCCCTCCTCCTGTCCAGTCATCCCATTATGGCATCCCAGCCTAATTTGCATATTACCTCTTTATATGTTAAGATGATGTAGGTACTATGTTGATTCTTGAAAAGATACAAAGTAACCTGCTGTGGTATTTTGTTAATCAATTTTGTTAAGGATTTACAGGACAATAATCAACTTTTCTGACAGATGTTTAGGTAAGTAGAAAAACAGATTTTTATTAAAAATAGATTTCTAGGAGGAGATGTATAACACTAATAAAATCAAGGTAAACATTTAATCTTTTATGAACACAATTGAATGCCTCTTTAAATTAAAAAAAGAAGCCAGTTACTGCAGGCCAATCATTTCACTAAGTCACAAAAAAGGGAAACAAAGGCTATGATATCACTCCATAGCTCACTGAAACACAGAATCCAGATTTCACAGTGTTTAGCTCTGAAAGGTAGTCATTGTCCAAGAGGCAGTAACATTTTCCCTAGGGTCTAATTTCTATACATAACTAATCCTTGATAATCAATTCATCCTCAAGGAGAAATAAGAAGGCAGCATTGCTGATAGTCTAGATTATTCTTGTCCTGTGTTCCTTGTTGTATCTGATTGTGTTTCCATACTCCCATTTATCTTGTTCTATTTTTTTTCCCTCCTATCAACAATGGCTATCTTAAAGTTCTTTTTAATATTTTTATAGAACTCAAAGTTTCTTAAGTGGAATAAAGAGCACCAAAGTATCTGTAAGAAAGTGTAGGCTATAAGGCTTTGGCTGACAAGTTAAAGTATTTTTAATAAAAGTGTATGAGCATATTTATGCTAGTCAGGATGATTGAGTGTGATCAATATTGAATCTAAGAATACGCAATGTGAGGACACTGCTTTTATGTGTACTCTCATAAAAATAAGTTATATCTTTCCAGGTCATCATTAATATCACTATTCTTTAAGTACAGTCATGGTGCTATCTATAGCTCTAGTAAACAAAGAAATATGATAATCTTCTGGTTTTCCAGAAGGGGTAAATTGAAATTCAATGTGTATGTCTGTGTGTGTGCCTATGTGTGTGTATGTCTTTATGTCCTTCAGGGGCAAAATCAACAATTTTATCTCTGGATGTTAAAGAGTTTTTGTCTGTTTACTCACATTCAAAACACTTTGAAAAGTATCTAGTATACAGTATTGTAAAAATATGTGCAATATCCCCAGTTTTATTAAATTACCAGGCACTGTAATAATTATTGAAGTACAAATAAGAGACAGAGCTTTTATCAATGAAGACATACAAACAACATAAGTTGTTTTCTCTCTTTAAAAAAAAAAAGTCAAAATCTGATGATAAATCCAATGCCCAAGGGATTTTTTCCCCAAGGTATTTTTTGAATCTTCCTTGGCTTCAGAAATGGATATTACCAAACATATAAGAAAAAACAACAACCTTATGTCCTTCTGAAACTACTGGGATATACAGACTGGGATAAAGGTAGGTTTACAATTGTTCATATATAAAATAATAAATAATACAAGAATTAACTCTGTTGTTTGCATACTCACAACTATAAGCATACTTTTGCTCTATCCTGTATACTGAACACTAGTGTGAGGGAAGGAGGCACATATTGATATAAGAACTACATTTCTCTATAGAATTCCCTTAAGCTAATTCATGTAGGGTTTCCTTTGAAGGTCCACAAACTTCTACAGTCATTGAATTCAATAATTGCATAGAGAATATGATCTGGATTTTCCTCATCAAGCTCTATTATCACCTATTTTCCCCACCACAGGAGATCAAGATGGCTATTTTAATTGCCATATACTTGATACTTGATTACACACACACACACACTCTGGATCAGTGCATGGAAGATAAAATAGATAAATAAGTATTTTTTTAAAGAAACATATCCAGCTGGCGTTGCTCAGTCATTGAGGGTAAACCCAGGAACCAAGAGCTCA
This sequence comes from Pipistrellus kuhlii, assembly GCF_014108245.1. NCBI lineage: Eukaryota > Metazoa > Chordata > Mammalia > Chiroptera > Vespertilionidae > Pipistrellus > Pipistrellus kuhlii. The sequence continues at coordinate 22,938,413 of NW_023425405.1, read as the reverse complement.
CCCATTCTATTCCTGGTCAGGGCCCATGCCCAGGTTGCAGGCTTGATCCCCAGTAGGGGACATGCAGGAGGCAGCCAGTCATGGATCAATGTTTCTATCTCTCTATCCTCTCCCTTCCTCTTTCCCTAAAATAAATAGATTTTTTTAAAGAAACATTAGTATTAATTGGAGAAAGAATGGATTAATTCAACTTAATACCCCCCATTTTATTTATTTATTTATTTGTTTGTTTGTTTATTTCTTTATTTATTTAGTGTGTGTGTGTGTGTGTGTGTGTAGAAAGAAAGAGAGAGGGAAATAAGAGATGGAGGGAGATGGAGAAATATAAATAGAGGGTAGTTCAATAAGCAGGCATTTAGGAAAAAATTATAGCTATAGATCAGTATACACACATGCATTACTTAGCTCTGACTACCAGAAGGTCCTAGAGGCAATGACAACCTATTAGCAATGACCATACCCAGAGCCCGGACCTTAGTTTCTAATTTCTAGTTTCTAACCTCGAATAGAAAGAATGAGAATTCTTAGAGAAATGTCTGATTCTAGGGCTGAGGCTGGGAAAATATAAAATGAGCCTGGAGCACCATACTATATCAGAAAATAAAGGCAGGCTAAAGAAACAGACCATAAAAAGGGGGTATTTCAAAGAAAAAGAGAAACAGACCTTACAAAGCTCCCAATATCCAAAGCTGGAACAATTTTATAACAGAATAAAGAAGGTAGCATAGAATCATAACTCAAATTATAAAATAAATATCCCTAAATTCACACTGATGTAAATAGTGGCTAAGGACTGAATAAACAAAGATAGAAATCAATAAACAAAGGGAAAAATAGATAGCTTTTTTTACAGAAGAATCCCAAATTAGTTATATATATTCCAAGAGGTGGAATTTATGTCCTGGTCCTTCCCTTTCCTATGGACAGGCTAGACTCCGTGATCCACTTCTAAAGAACTGAATAAGAAAGTGGGGAAAATACTAATTTGACAGTGGAGATACCTAGCAAATTGCCTTCATCAAATGATCAAAATCAATATCACTACTGTCATATGTAGATCATGTACTTTCTATCATGTGAGAGGAAGAGCATTTCATTGCTGTGATACATACCTTTTCAAAACCCCATAACCCCAGTCTTATCCTGATACATATAAGACAGATCTAATGTGAGCCTGATATTCCTTAAGATAATCAAAGTTATACATAATAACAACAACTAAGAAACTGCTACAGATGGACACTGAAGTGACATGGAAATTAAATTCAATGTGTTACTCTGAATTGGATCCTGCAACAGAATGAGGACATTAATAGATGATATCCAAATGAAGCCCAGAGTTTAGTTAATAGTAACACACCAAAGTCAATTTCTTAATTTTGACAGAGGCACTTGGGTAATATGATGTTAACAATGACAGAAGTCAGATCAGTGCTTTATACTAAAACTCTGTACTATCTTTGCAAATTTCTGTAAACCTAATATTATTTCAAAATGAAAGACATACTTTAAATTGTTATTCTATATTTAATTTCAAATATTTGTGAAGCAAAATATAGCACTGAACCAAAAGACCAGCCAGAAACAGAGAAGAGACATTTGCAACCTCCATTACAGATAAAGAATTAGTATCCATAATTTTAGAGAAAGAAGTATTAAGAAAAAGTAAAACTATCTACATATTGTGAGGAAATAAGACACAGACCAGGAGAAAATATTCACAATCCATGTAACAGATGAAGGACAAATCTTCATGTTTTCAGAAAAATAAATATTAATAAGAAAAAAATGGGAAAGGTTAATAAACAGAAGAAGCAACTTGAAAATCCGATATATCTTGAAGCTATTTTAAGTAATAATCCAGATGTGCCATTTATTAATTTATTACTTTTCAGCTCCAAACTAACCTTCTTTGTCCTACTTAAGAATATTGAAAGTTCTTGAAAGGTGATCCTGCAGACTGTGTCTTTTTTGGAAGAAGGCTTAAAACTTAGCACCACCGGTAACAAGGGCGGGAGAGACTAAAAATATGAAAAAGAATGAGGGAGGGCTTCCTCTAGTGTAAGATCCTGGCATCATAAACTGTAATTTAGTCACTGGTATCCCTCTATTCACTTTATTGGCCATGATTCTTGGGTCTCGGGGTTCAGAATGGCCAAATTCTTCATTTCTAGTGCTACCTTGGATGTGTTCATGGTTGCCATCTCTTCAGAGATGTCTAGCCATGAATGACCCTATTCTGATTTTCTAAATTCTTGGTTCTACAAGCTACACGGAGACCATTTGAAAGGGGACAGTTATGGCATTACTTCCCCACTCAGGGTTAGCCCAGAAAGAGTAAAATAAAGCAAATCCTCTCTGTAAGCAGAACTTTGCGTGGTAAAGTCTGTAGTAAATTTTTCCTGGAATAATGATGACCAGAAATATGAATTTTAATTTATTCATATGTAGTTGATATTGGTTTGGTGGATGGTACTAAATTAAAAGTACAGAATTAGGCAATTGGTGACAAGGTAGGGAATAAAGTTATTGATATGCTGCTCAGAATGAGCAAACAGTGAAGATATGTTTCCTATTTCAATGTTAAGAAGACCTCCTGTAGTGGACAATATGACTTTATTTGTTCATTTCAATTACCCTCTTACCCAAGCCAGTTCTCTCCAGTGATTGCTTAATGGAGCTAATGAACAAAGTGGTCACTGTAGCAGCTTATTGCATAGTCATGAAACTCCAAAGGTTACATGAAGGAGGATAAGGCATTCCATGAGTCCATGGCTGGTGACAGAACATTATAGACAGAAAAGGAAAATTCATATCTCACACCATATTCAGTGATGATGCTATGGTATTGACTATCAGCATTTCTTCTGATAAAGGAACTAACTTCAATGCAAAGGAAGTTTAGCTTCCTGATATAGTATGGGCTCTTGCCTTTCCCTTCTCTCTCACTGATGTTTCTAAATCTATATCCCTTTCTCTTCCTCTCTTAAGTGGTCTTACTACATACCCTATCACATAGAAACCCAGTTCTAATTGAAAATTGAATTGGTTTAATGAAGACAGTTATGGTGTCAGTTAAGTGTCTACAACCTTAAAAAATAGGATAAGACAGATGTCTTATAGAATGAAGTATATGCTTTATATCAAGGACCATTATAAGGTGCTATATATTCCCTTTTACAAAAATAACAAATATAAGAATAAGGAATGGAAATGGAAATGGCTTCTCTCCCTATTTTACTTCATAATTCACTCATAAAATTTTGTTTCCAGTGTTAGCAACTACAATCTCTTCTGGTTTACAGATAATAGTTCCCAAGGGGAGGATGCTTTCATCAGGGGATAAACCAATGGTTCCATAAAACTATGAGATAAAACTGTTACTTGGACATTCTGTAGTCCCCCTCTTCCCCCCACCCCACCCTAAACCGACTAGAAAACAGGACTTTACTTGTGTTGTAACTGATCCCAATCACCAAGAGGAACTTCTCTACTGCAAATACTAGGGACAAAAGACTATGTCTAGAACCCAGAGTACTCACTGGTTGACTCTTAGTATTTTCTTCCCATTAATAAAGTGTCACAAAACCAAAACAAAACAAAACAAAAAAACAAAAAAACAAAAAACTACAACAGCCATAATCAGGAAAATGCATAAAAATTCAATTAAAGAAGAAACTATTACCTTTTGCAATAGCATAAATGGACCTGGACATTATAATGCTAAGTGAAATAAGCTAGTCAGAGAAAGACAAATACCATATCATTTCACTTACATGTGGAATCTAATGAGCAAAATAAACTTACAAACAAAATAGAACCAGAGATATGGATACAAAGAGCAGACCCACAAATGCCAGAGGAGAGATTTGAGGGGACTGGATAAAAGGTCAAGAGATTGGTCAAACAAGATCATGCATAGCCTTTGGACACAGACAACAGGGTGGGGATGGCCAGAGGGAAGGAGGGTGGGGGCTGGGTGGAGGTGAGCAAAGGGGGAGGGGAATGGGAGACATCTGTAAACTGTCAACAACAAAAATAAAGAAAAAAAGAAGACCAACCCTAGCCAGTTTGGCTCAGTGGATACATAATACATATGCAGACTGAAGGTTTCCAGGTTCAATTCCAGTTAAGGGCATAGACCTTGGTTGCGGGCATATCCCCAGTAGGAGTATGCAGAAGGCAGCTGATGGATGTTTCTCTCTCACTGATGTTTCTAACTTTCTATCCCTTTCCCTTCCTCTCTGTAAAAAATCAATAAGATATATATTTTTAAAAAAGAAGACCAATGCTATACTGACTTATTCATAGCTGACTCTTAAAAATTTTAAACTCTTAAAATATAAGTTTTTGGCAAGAAAGTGAAAATAATAGCAATTATTAGTGATCATTGAAATTACAACAACACATTTGGGAAGCAATTTGTTAATGTCTGGAAACTTGAACATATTCATATCCTGGCTCTCAGTCATTCCAAGATTAGTAATATTTTCTAAAAATAATGCCTGTCCATGTGCACAGAAAGAATAGACAAAGAAGCATTATATATACAATAATAATATCGCTTCTCGGCCTTTTGGCTAAGATCAAGTGTAGTATATATACAATAATAAAACTGAATAAAACCTAAAATTTCAACATATTAACTTAAGTCAATTATATTGTATTCATTTAATGGTATAACACGGTATATAGCAACAGAACTAAATAAACAAGTACACTTAATGAAGAACAATAAATTTCATAAATATAACAATGAAAGAAAATAAAAAGATAAATATAGAATGATGTACAATGCTAAAATATGGAAAACAATGTTTAAAATATATGATCTATGTATACTCTATATGCATATATTGTTAATATACACAAAAAGTTATTAATTTAAAAATAGGCATGGGAATGAAAATATTTCTAGGGAGGATAAGGAAAAAATGGCATTGTAGAAAGGAAAAATAGTAAGCTTTCTATAGAAAATTTATTTGTTAAATCTATTAATTTGAATTTTGTCTCTTGCCTTGAACCCGATGCAAACATCTTTTAAAGAAAATTTATAAGAATGCCTCCATGTTTTTGCACAGTAAGTATTCCCTTCAAAAGATCTCATTTTCCTACTTTATTCCTTTAAATTTAGCTCAGATATCATCTCCTCTGAGAAGCCTTCCATGACATCTTTAAGTTCAATGCTTTCTCTTTATGGGAGTCTCTTTGCTTCATATTTGTTTGTCCCCTCGATAATCTAGACATACCCATACAGCTCTGTTTTAGTTATGATGCATTGCCTAACAGAGAAATTACTAAGAAACAGTTATGCAAGCTAAGGTTATTTTGAATAATCTGAAACCTACGAATACCTAACTAGGACCAAGTTCTGAGAAACTAAAAAGAAACTATGTACATTGACTGCAAGCATGTCAGTCTAAAAATCAAAGGATAGAAACCTACATTTACAGGAATTCTCAGTTTCTCTTTGTCAGAATTACAGGGCAGGTTAAAAGGTTCATTTACTCATTCAACAAAATGTATTTAATTCCTGCTGTATGCCGGGCATTATACTAGTCAGGGTAGATTCAAGGATGAGGCAGATGAAAAGGATCTCTTAAATGTATATTCTAGTAATCAAAATAGCTAACTGCCCCACAAATTTATAAAACAATTATCATACATAATCATCATATTATCATAATTGAAGGGAAGATTCATCCTATTGTCTTGGTATCTTTGTTAAATCAAATAATTATGAAACCCTGAAGCAATCCCCCTTCCAAATTATTGGTATTAATAGATGACTTAATTGTTCATACTCAGTACCACATTTTGAAATTAGTTTTCTGCTACTTGCCATAATTTTTTAAATTGATAGCCTTTAAATCTTTTCATGACTGCAATTAAGTAATGAAAGAATCCTGGTCAATATTTGGTGAATATCCTGAGAAAGTTCATCAGATGGCAATTTTCAATTAGGAATTAAAGAAAGGTAATGGGTACAAAGAAGAGGCACAAATATTTATAGTTTTGTTTTTGCTCTTAGAACATATTCTCAGTAACTCAAAAGAGAATAGTCTATGCTATTGACCCAATTAGCTTTCACAATCTCTGCTCATTGGTGTTCCCCCTAGGTTGATGTTATCAACATGGCAAAGGGATGTTGCAGATATAATTAAGGTTAGTAAACAATGGTAAATAGGGGGATTATCTAGGTAAGCACAATGCAATCATGAGTCCTGCAAGGGAGGATTCCTTTCCTGGTGGCAGAAAGAGAAGGTAGAGTGATTTGAAATACAAGAACTCCACACACTGTTGACTAGAGGGGTGATGTGGAAAGAATGAGCAAGAAATGAGTTCTGTCAATAACCAGTGAGCTTGGAAGAGAAGGATTTATAGCCTGGTGCAACTTTGAGCAGAGAATCAAGTCAGGCTGTGCTAGACTCTCTGTTCTACAGAAAATGATCCCTTTGTAATCAATTAGTTATTAATAACGGGAAAGAAGTAAAGGGAAGGCCAGACATTATAGTAAAGTTGGGATGACATAGGGAGATACTTACCTGTTAGTCACACCTGGGAACAAAGGTCATGGGCCAGAATGGGCAAGGCCACTACAGGCCTGCGGAGACTTGGAATACTTAACCCCCTGAAGTTCACTCCTTTGGTGCCTTTTGGCACTTGGCTCATGGCTCACATTTGGCTTCCTAGCATTCTCCCATGTGACCCAAGACCACATGGACACCACACACAATGGGCTGATAGACTGCAGCTAGCCTAATGCTGTCTAGTACCTGGCTGTAACATGGAATGAAATCCTGGACACTGGCTCTAATTTTAGCCTTATTGAAACCCAGCTACACTTCTTTTACCAGACTAGGGGAATGGGAGTTTGGGAGCCCAGGATATAATTCCACAGAAATAAAGCTTTCTAGCATAGCCCATGAGCCTGTGCTTGAGAGGGCAGCCCATGACTCCATTTTGTACTGTGGGGCAGAGCTGAGCTATCCTCCATTTTGTGTAACTGGATCCTAGCCCTCACCCAACCAATCAGGGTCAGCCAAAGCAGTGACATCACCACCCCTATAAAACCGCTTGACCTGTCGAAGTTCGCACTCTCGTCCACCATGCTGTCAGCATGAGTAGGACAGAGCCCATGCTAGCATGAAAGAGGCTCTTTTGTTTGTTGCATTGGACTCCGCTCCCTGGTGGTCTTTGGGGATTACAAAGCCTGGGCGTAACATGCTAATCTCAGAAAATTCCTTTCCTTGGATATCACAAGGACGCCACACTCACTAGCAATTGGGGGAGATGAAACAGGTTTTTCACTGGTAACAAAATTATGACATAATAAATTTGTATTTCTTGATAACACAAGGTTTGTGGTGACGTGTTAGTGCAAAAATACAAATGAATAGATTCAAATATTTATTATTTGTATTGCTTCTTTAATTTTCTACATTTTTATCTGGCATCCTTTTCCTTGAATTAAATAATTTCTCCAGAAATTCCTTTAGGGCCAGGATGCTGGCTATGCATGCTCTTATTTTTATATAAATGCTCATTACTTTACCTTCATTCCTGACAGATATTTTCACTGGTTATAGAATGCTGGGTTAAATTTTCTTTTTTTCCCCTCATTATGTTAAAAATGTTTTAATTACCTTTTACCTTCATAGTTTCAGATAAATCAATAATAATTCTAAATGTTCTCTATAAGAAAATTATAATTTTTGGATGTCTTGTTCTCAATTTTTAATTTTTTTGCTTTAGTTTTATTATTTGTTTATCATTTATGTGGGCATGAATTTGAGTTGTTTATAGTTTGTTGAACTTTTTGAATCCATAGGTTTATTCTTTCACCACATTTGCAGTTTACAGCAATTCTTTTTATTTTTTCTCTCCAGGCCTTGCCTCCATTCACTGGGAAAATAATTCCCATCATAGGAACCTCAAAGGCCAATCCTCTACCTTCCACTCTCAGGGTCTGCCCCCTAATGGAGGTGCCAAAAGAAGATAGCCCGCAGCCTGTCCATATTCTCACTTGTAGAATAAAAACAAATTAAGGCAGATCTCGGGAGTTACTCTGATAACCCTGATACCTATATCAATGCCTTCCAACATATACTAGTATTTTTGGCCTATAAATAAATGCAGAAGGACATAATAATAATATTGGGCCAAACTTTTTCTGGTACTGAACGCTTCTGAAGCTAATACATGTCTACACCTCATTCCTCCACCTCCTATAGCTCTCCCACAGTATTCTTTGTTCTCTGAGCTTCCTTATATTGACCTGCCCTTCTCCTCCCTTATTCTTTCCCCTTCTATCTCCCCGCTCCCTACTGGCTTAAGGTAAAATGAGAATAGGAATTCTAACAACTCCCTTTGGAGAAAAGCTGGTCTCAGCTGGAGAAGAACCAGTAACTGTTCCCAATTTTCTCAGCAGTTTTCAGCCATTACATATATTGTTTTATTTTGCTTACTGTATTTTTTTAGTTTTGCATTTGGGTCTTCCTTAGATAGTCTAAATTTTGGCTAAGACTTTCTGCCTTATTATTTATTTCAAGTCTGTACTTGTACTTACTTTTGGAGCATTTTTTAAAAATTAATGTGTTAGCTAATTTAACATGTGTTTTTTAGTATTGGTGCCTATTGATTGTCTCTTTTTTTGTGATTTCAGTTTTTCCTAGCTTTGCACATGTAGAGTTATATTGGATTGTATCCTGAACATGTGTACTATTTTGTTTTGAAACTCTGGATGCTGTTTCAATCTTATAGAGAATGTTGATTTCTTTTGTTTGTTTTATCAGGCTATTAATTTCGTTGAATTACAGCTTAAAGCTCCTACCAACCTCCTGTGGTTTCAAAGTCAGTTACATTTTCAAAGTGTTTGCAGTGCTCTTTGGACATGTTCTGTTCCCAAATCATTGGTATGAGATTTTAGATTAGCTTACAGGTGATCCCAGACATTCATAAACTAATCTGGGATCACTTATCCTTCTCTGTGATATTTCAAATACATCACAAGTGCCTGGGACTCCTATTTCTGTTCTCTTTCTCTCTCTCTCTCTCTCTCTCTCTCTCTCTCTCTCTCTCACACACACACACACACACACACACACACACGCACGCACACACACACACACAAAGTCATTTTGTTCTTCTTAATCCCATCATCTTTTTCACCTACTAGTCCCCTTTCCTCTGGCAACCATCAGTCTGTTCTCTGTATCTATGAGTCTGTTTCAATTTCATTTATTTTGTTCTTTAAATTCCACATATAAGTGAAATCATATGCTATTGTCTTTCTCTGACTGACTTGTTTCACTTAGCATAACATGCTGTAGGTCCATCCATGCCATTGCAAATGGCAAGCTTTCATTCTTTTTCAAAAATCTTTATTAATCTCTGTTACATAGGTCTTCCCTTTCCCCCCATTAACCTCTTACAGTCTTCCCCCAGCCCCTCTTCCCCAGGCCCTCACCACTCCATGGTTTGTGTCCACGGGTTATGCGTATACGCCTACAAGTTCATCGTTTCATTCTCTTATATGGCTAAGTAATACTCCACTGTATATATGCCCCATATATTTGTCAACCACTTGTATATATGCCCCATATATTTGTCAACCACTTGTCTATTGGGCACTTTGGTCCTAGAAATATCAGGGGGACACTTTGTAAAGTATCTGATTATTTAACTTTTGTGCTGCACACCTGAGACGAATACAAAATAACACTGAATGCAGTCATTGAAAAATAGAATTTTTAAAAAAATAACAAAGCTGTACTTTTATTCATGCTACTGTGTACTTCCTGAAAACACTTTCACATCTAAAGCCAAGCAGCAGGACAGAGGAGAATCAAATCAGTGGAAGTTTGATCCACTCTCTTAAGAACCCAGCTTCTCAGCTCAGAGTGAAAGACCACCCTCCCCCTGTCAGAATTTTAGGGGACCACAGGTCCCTTCTGCTACAGCTGCTGGCACCATCACAGCCCCCATGGCAGAACTCCTTTAGGGTTGGTGTGCATGTGGAAGAAGAAATGTGGGGTAATTTTCCCATTTTTTCTGAGCTTCAGGAAACATGGTTTCTCCTAAAACTCACTCTCTACTGCCAACTTTGTGATTCGGCATGGGCTTTAGCATAGGACAGAGGATATTGGAGAAAAAGCAATAGCCCACCGCCAGGGAGGTGGTTCTGCACCCTCCAGCAGCCACCAGAGACGTATTTTAAGGTTCTATAGTGCATTCAGGGGGAAAGAGAGTGTGGAGGGCACTGATTCCACTTATCTAGGGATGGAACTCCTGAGCCCATAATTCTTAAACTTAAAAAAAAAAAGTTTAATTTATGGTCTTCCAAAATTCCACAGAAAATATCTATTTAATAGGAGTGGTTTCCTTATGATTTATTGTGTTGTCTTACAGGTGGAAGGAGTCATCAAGAACTGGCTGGTGGAATTCAGTTCGCAGTAAATGTAGCATGATCAATGACAGGGAGTCGGATATCAAGTCAAAGTGAATAAAAAGAAAAATATTTTAAGAGAAGAGAGAAAATGGTGAAGAATCTAATATATCTTAATAATATTCTGCTTAACACCAATATTTTTGCAATAAATTATTTACAGACCTCTAGGAAAGATACAATAAAACTAGAACTATGCAAAAGAAAATTATAATTACAAACAGAAATAACTTTTTAATGGATACAAAAGTAAACATTATTACATTTTATTTAAGGATTTTTTTTAGTTCATCTTCAGAAATATAATATTTTAGGTCCTTATTCTAACCTAGGAGTATATTTTTCCATGTCCAACAGACAAAGGTAATATGCATATAAGTAGTCCAAGAATAAAGTAGCCTGTTTGGGTTATCTAACAGTGGATGTGAGACACCTGGACTAGAGGCTCTATCCTTCACCTACAATTACTAATATGTAACCCTTGCTCTTAAAATCCCTAAGTCATCCATTTTACTCCCTGGTCTTCCAAAATTCCACAGAATTCCACAGACTCCCTTCTTTTCAGTTTTGCTAAATATTTCATTCTATTACTCTCTTCTCTTTGTTGTGTTGCCCACCACTAATAGGGACAAGATTTACCTGTAGCCTAGCCAAGTTTCCACCGTATTCCTTTGTGTCAATGAACCTTGAAGACACCTAAGCTCCTCTCTGACAGGAAAGATTTGACATCTGCCACTCCTCACACCTAGTAGAGGGAGATGATCTCCAATCACTTTTGCTACTGATACCAAAATTTTGGGCTGGAACCCAGATTCTTTGTCCACAGGAATTGAAAAATGAATCCACAGATAGAAAGTGGTATAGCAAAGGTGGAGTTTTATTAAAAAACAAGTACAGACGCCCACATGGGGGGGAGGGGGCAGCGGGTGAAGGAGTCCCTGAACTGACTCCCACAAGGGGAGAAGGAAGAGTTCCACTGAGTTCTTTTTCCCCGTGGCTTATAAAGGCTGAACATCCTGGTGCCCTGATGTCCCCTCTGATTGACATCTGCCACTCCTCACACTCAGTGGGGGAAGATTATCTCCAATCACCTTTGCTACCTCAGAACACATTTCAGCATGACCAAAACATTTGATCCATAATTTTCTCCACTCACTTTCAAGTAGGGAAGTTTTTAGGATCTATGTTATCACTGCATTTTACAGTCTGCTTCACAATCTGTTAAATTCTGCAGCACTACGTAATTTTATCTTCATTGTGAAACAACCATTCACCATCCGGGACCATATGGTACCATACCATATTCTCAGAATTCAGATATTGTCTTAAATTAGGCATAACTCCCAAAGCTTCACAACACATGTTTTTCTTATGGAGAATAGCACTCCACTTCTGATATCCTGAAGTTGCTTCTAAAATAACTTGACTTCTTAGTTGTGATCAAGATTAAGAAAGTTTCTGTCTGAAGTTGGTTCAGTTCTAGTTTTTATTCTTATGATTACCAGCATCTTGACACTACAGAGAGCTTCACACTTCAGAGAGATCCCACAAAGTACTTCTAAAGAAATGACATACCAAATTATCAACCTAAACCTTTGGTTGGCAAACTACAGCTTGTGAGCCACATGCAGCTCTTTGGCTCCTTGAGTGTGGCTCTTTCACAAAACACCATGGCCTGGAGCCTGGGCGAGTCTATTTTGAAGAAGTGGCATTAGAAGTTTAAGTTTAAAAAATTTGGCTCTCAAAAGAAATTTCTATCCTTGTACTGTTGATATTTGGCTCTGTTGACCACTGACCTAGACTTCTAAAAATATCTGCCTGGGTATGGACACACTTTCGCCTTATCTTGTTTGGTTCAGCTAAAATTCCTGGACAATATATCCAAAACAAACCTAAGAAGACTACAAAGAGAAGACAACACACACACACACACACACACACACACACACACACAAAACAGTCTGTGACTTCACCTGAAGAACAATGTGCTGGTATGTTTGTTGGATGTTCTTTTTGCCTCACGTAACCCATATGTGCCAATGGAGCAAACAAAAGAGGCCCAAGAAAATCTTTGTTTCTAGATAAAGATAGGGAGAGAAGGGCAACCTGTTAAGGCACAAAACAACCCCAACAAACGTTCAGCCAAGAAAAACTCTACCCCAACAAACAGCTTGGAGAAAGCTGTAGTCTCACCACCAACCCTGTCATCAAAGTCAGGTAGGGACCTGAGAAACAGCCTTGTCTGGTGATGGCAAACTGCTCCCCCTCCCTCATACCCATGGTTGTAGTATCAGAGAAGACAGAAGAACTAGGAGGTTCATCTTTGCCTGGCAGTAATGACTATGGTGTCACTGGGGACATGCAAAGATCCTGGATTTCCACCTCACCTAGCAACAAAGAGGCATATCTGATCCTCCCGCTAGTGTCAGAGGAGGCAAATGGGAATCTGCAAATCTCACCACCCTCCAGTGGAAAGAAGCCTGCTACCCTGTGCTCAGTAGAGGCTACATAGGGTGCAAGTATAGGGTGGAGTTAGCAGAGGAACCAGAGGGAAGTCTGAAATCCCATTTCTGCTCAAAGCATCCCAGGAGTGGGAGAAAGGAAAGATGTCAGATGTTCCCAGACTAAAGATGGTTGGCATAGGAAGCTGGAGGCAGATTAACTTCAAGCAAGGCAGCCTATGTGATTGGTCAGAAGATCATATATGGCCTCCTCTCATTGGCTCTAAGCTAGAAGCAGGGGCACAAATTAGGAAAGTCAGCAGCTATTAATCAAGACCTGGCAAATTGAAGCTCACTGCTAGAGATTGTGGTTTGGCTTCTGGCTGGTTGCTACAGACTGTTAGAGTTCTATCGTAATAAATGGTTCTGGCCATTCCTATGTATCCCATCTCTAACTGGTCACATCTAAGCCCATTGTTCCTTTCAGGAATCATTTTAAAATTAATCTTTTAGTTGGATTGGTGCTTCCAATTACTGGCTAACATCCCAGGTCCACATGTTATTTTGTTCCAGCTATTACCCTTTTCCATAATGCATTTCACTACCCTCTATGACTACCCTATCTAACTCTTCAAAACTAGTTCAAGAACCATAAAATGTATAAGAATTTCCTCTTCATTCTCTTCTCCATTAAACATCAAAGTCCCTCTTTTCTACTCCTGGAGTTCTGATCACTTTTCCAACTATCATTACATCACATAACATAGAACCTTGCCTTGTTTTATTTTTTCTCCGTTTCTTGGAGGAAAGGATTCAAATCAAACTTGTGTTTTCTTCTGTGACAGAATAGAGTTATGAAAATATGGAATTTCAATCAAGAGGATCAGAATTTGAATGCTAGCACTGTCATTTAATTACTTCTGCAATCTTAGACCTTGAATATTATTTCCCTATTGTATAAAAATGGGAAATATTAATTGAATCTTATCAGGTAAGGAGAACTTTAAAAAAAAAACAACACAAAACATTTTAATGGTACTATCAACAAAGAAGCATTCTATTTTCCTTCTGTATCCACTTCATTATATAATATTAAAATAATGCCTAGATAGCAGGTAAGACTAAGCCTGATGTTATTATCTTAGATTTAATGCTTAGGATCGAGGATAACAGATAATAATTGGCATTTTCCTTGCCTTTCTCAATTAAGTAGGTATTTGATATATTCTCAAATAGAAAGAAACATTGTTGAAGAAAATGCTTTTTAACTGTTAGATGTAATCACAATTTGAAATAACTTTGTTTTTATAACCACTGAAGCAAATGCAAATATCTCTTTTATTGTGGAAAAAAAAGAAAGAAAAAGTGTGATTAAGAGAAATCCAAATGGTTTCTTTCTAAGGAAAAATGCTGCCTTCCATTCAGAAATAAGAGCATTTTTAAAACATGCTTCCAATCTCCAGCTGTAGAATTATTGTGAGAATGAATTTATCTCCAAAGAAAATCTATTTTTAAGTACAATGGAAATAAAGAATATAGTCTCAATATGATAATGTATAAGAAAACTGCCATTTACTGAGGCTAGGATAAGATTCATGCATTCTTTTTATACTGTTCTAACTTTACAATCTAGGGTTTTTAAGTTTTAGTGTCAGTGAAAAATACCATTTTGAAATCTTTGAAAACTGAATTTCTTTTCTCAAAAAAAGGTTTTGAGTTTTTACATTTTTCATAGAATTTGATCTGATTTGCATTCCCAAATACTCATTGGTAGGACTATTCTTTATGAAACAGTGAGAAAGTTGTTGTCACAAAAAAAGTAATACTTATAAGCAATCTAAACTACTAGAACTAAACAAGTTCTCCAGATCTTTTTGAAGTAACGATTAAGACAGTGCTAGACATCAGACAACAATATTCCCTATGAAAACAGTGACATTATTATTACAATAAACTTATAAGCAATTTAAATTACTAGAAGAAAATATGTTCTCCAGATTTTTTGAAAAAAAGATAAGGGGAAAAGTGTTTTTAATTGCATGTGTTAGGTTAGTAACAACACATATTTTCAGAGGAGTTTAAATAATTGATCTCATTAATATTACTTATTTTCCAGGTTATCACCCATTTTCCTGACCTGCCCCAATTAAAACACACACACATGCACACACACTGAATGTTAAGTGTGTGTTAGTATGCATCAGAATAATTGATAGTAATTCACTAATATGTCTCAGGAAAAAATACTTCTGAGATCTTCATAGACTAAATGAAAGAGAAAACTTGCTATTGTGTTTAGCATTGATGGTATTATTTAATGTCCATCTCCAATTTAATTCAAAATTAAACCTAAATATGGTATCTTATAGATATTTAATTAGATATATTTTTTCAAATTGGTAAGTTAATGAGGAAAGCCAAATACATCATGAATCCTATTTTTTAGGGTATACCTATTCCTTCATTTCCTTTGTAACCAAGCTGTGCATAAATATACTTATTTTGTTTTCAGGGATTTAAACAACAATAACCACCCTATATAATAAAGAGATAATATGCTAATTAGACTAAACAGCAGAACAACTGTCCAGATGACCATCCAAAGGAAGTGGAGGCTGCCAGGGCCTAGGCAGCCAGGGCTGCGAGGGCTGAGCCCCTTGCATGAGTTTTGTGTATCAGGCAGGACTCTGGTGCATGACAAAAAACAAAAGCAGTTTCTGATGAATCATTTATACTACTATCACGTCATTGTGGGGGAATGAATGATGGTCCCCCAAAGAAGTTCACATCCTTATCTCCAGTCTTGTGAACATGGGACCTAAAATGTAAAACAACTTTTCAGATGTGGTTACATCAATTATCTTGAGATAAGGGATTATCCTGGGTTATCCAAACGGATCCATGTGACTACTAGCATCCTTCTAGGAAGAAGGCAGGAGGTCAGAGAAGACAGAAGATGCTATGCTATTGGCCTGGAAGGTGGGAAAAGAGGCCACACGCCAAAGAATATGCATGTCCTCTAGAACCTGGAGAAAACAAGGAAATAGGTCTTCTTGGAAGCCTGAAGAATGCAGCCCTGCCAACACCTTGATTTTAGGCATCCGACCTCCAAAATTATAATATTTATGTTTAAGTTTGTGGTAATTTTTATAGCAGGACTAGGAAACTAACACAGTTAATTTAACATTTTATTATTTTATTATTTTTATTAGTTTGTATTTATAATTTATAAGTAGGAAAGTAGGAATGCATGTCTTTTATAAAATATATGCTTTCAGAAGGCTAAAAGCTGGGGGAAATACTTTGGTAAATATTAGCAAAGAATTGTATATTATTTATTCATTTGGTAAAAATTCATTTATTCATTTAATGTTTTAACTTTTTTTAATGCAGAATTTCATTTACATCAATAATTATTTTTAAATGCCATGAATTTATAGCCCAGTGTTCACTAGAAGTTCATGGGCAAGAATCTATGCCCTGAAATAGAGAGGACCAGATATAATTCAACCTTGGCCTAAATACTATATGTGATGCATTGGGCAATAATATATCCTTCAATCCCTTAATATGTCCAACCAGATATAAAATGAAGATAATACTCCCTAGGATATTTTAAGGATTAAATTAAACAACACTATAAACCCTTTTTAAAAAGGCTTGCCATATGAGCAGGAGCTCAATAAATACCAAGGATTATAATGTTGATGATGAAAATGTTAAAAACAAGCCCTAAATGGAGTCAGTTATGCTAAGCCCTATGTCATCAAACCTAATTACAATTTGGCTCTCCTAGAAATGGAACTTTAAACCAGTCAACAAGAATCACATAATCAGCTTATAACTTATATGCTTATAAGGGTTATCAAGGTGATGGTGAGGCTAATTCCCAAAGGATTTATGGCCAAGAAACTAAAGACAAGCTCTGAGAGGGCAGGGCGGGGTGAAGATGAGCTCCCTAGCCCTCACCCAACCAATCAGGGTTAGCCGAGGCAGTGACATCACCACCGACCTGAGTAAAACCCCTGGACTGGGCGAAATTCACTCTCTCTTCCGCCATGCTGCCAGCATGAGTGGGACAGAGCCCATGCTAGCATGGAAAAGGCTCTTTTGTTTATTGCATCGGACTTGGCTCCCTGTTGGTCCTTGGGGATCACGAAGTCTGGGCGTAACAGCTCAAGCTTGATCTAGGATAGTGACTGATTTTGCTTAATGGTAACCCCTAGTCTCATTATATGCTCATTTTAATACATTAGCATCTCACAGGACACACCCTGTGACACCATGATTAGAAATGAAAAATCCATATAAAGATACAACATGGCCAACTGGGCTCTTTTGAAAAGTCTCTACCCTTTTTCTGGGGAAAATTGAGAATATTCCTTTCCCTTATGGAATGCCTTACCCCCCAATTAAATGAACCTTAATAGATGTTACGATAATGTAACCCCTCTAATTATTGTGTGAAATGTTTGCTGTATGGAAACCCCCAATACTCTAACTTCCAAAATTAATGAACACCCAAATATCTTGATGTAAAAGCTCTGCGCCCTTAAAGTGTAAATGACCTGCTCCCAGCATAAGGCACACCATCTGGCCCACACTGATAAGGACACAACTTGTTTACGGCGGTCTATATAACCTGGGTCCAGCTTCAGTTGTGGTCTTCTGCCCAATAAGAGGAGGACTCCACAAGCCCCTGACTGCTCTGCTGTGTGAACCTGAACCAACAGCGGCTGCCTGCCTGTCCCTGTTTTCATCCTCTGTACTTCAGTGTGCATCGCCGGGTGGCCTTTGCTGGAGCCTAGGACCCACTAGGAATAGGTAAATAAACCCCGTGTGATTGCATACTAATTCTGTCTTGTGTGTCATGTGTTCCCATTAGGCTCAGTTGTCTAGACTTGAAGTACCAGGGGATAGACCATTATTGCTGACTCTTGGTCAGCTGCTTTTGTCCCACTAAGTCTAGACAGATAATCAATTAATTGGAGCTTAATTGGGACAATAAAGAAAAAAAAGTTGCTAAAAGGGGGCCTTCTCTGCCTGTGGAGCAGCCACTCTCTGAGTTACTGCTTCACTAATAAACTCCCTTTCATTTTAAACTTTATGCTGGCTTGTGTTTGAATTCTTTCTTGCATGAAGCCACGATCCCACAGTGGGTCATAGATCTCTGGATCCCCAGATCCCCATTAACGCCTGCATCAATGCCATCTCCAATAAAGAAAGTAACCTTGTAATAACCAATTCCCTCTTCTGCCTACGATAACTTCCGTGTTCCTGCTCACTTATACCTACATAATCTCTTGTTTTATATAGCTTCTTAGTTCTTCTTTCTAAGTGCTAGATTAAATGACTCACAACTTATGAATCATTTAAATAAGCCAATAATATCTTTAAAATTTCCTCATTTGAATTTTGTTTTTTAACACATATAATGAGGAGGTGGTTGATAAAGGTGGTGATGATTTCCTGCTGTTAATACTAACAGGAAGTCCAACATTGAAATTTTACAAAAGTTGTGAAACAGGAATTTTGGGGGGTTGAAAAAGACCTGTTTTAGAAAATTTTAGAAAGTTTGGAAATTAAGGGGACCATGGAGGAAGCATAGGGCTGCTGAACAGCAGAAGGTATATTTCCACAGAATAGGGAAGCTGAAAAGCTGCAACAAGTATTGTACATTTCCATAGAATGAAGGGGCTGGGAACAACAAAAGGTCTATATTTACAAAATAAAGAGAAGGAAGCCCTTCTTCCAGGAGGAGAAAAAGAAAGCCCAGAGGGAATAGGAAAACAATAAGGAAGTAGACCTTTCAGCCTAGAAGTTACTATAGTGACCAGTCTAAGGGAATAGTGACCAATTAGAGGGGATATCAAGGCACCAGGACCTGCAGCCTTTATAAGCCATAGGGAAAAGGAACTCTGTGGGACCTTTTCACCCTCCCCACATGAAAGTCCTTTCTGTGGTACTCTTTCCCTCTGTCCATGGATTCATTCTTCGACTCCATGGACAAAGAATCTGGGTTCCAGTCCAAAAATTACATTTCAGTTGCATTTAAAGATTTAGAGAATCTAATGTGTAAAGACAACATTTTTAAAATATCAATAATGCCAGGATATAAGTGGCTCAGTTTCTGTGTACAGTGGCAATGACAGAAGGTGGATGGTGAGGGAGGTAGAGATCAAAAGCAGTGGTGAAGTAAAGGTAAGCCATTTGACCAGTTTACCTGGGAGGCAACACTGGACACAGAGCTTATAAAGTATATTAAAATGAAGGATTAATGAGCTAATATCTACTAAAGGCAAAAATAAAAACTACTAAATGGGAAAAAATGTAGTCCATAAATTCAGAATGTTTTTTGAGTGATGTCATATCATTAAAAACCTCCATTTCATCATATTTTTGTGAAAAAGAAATGCAACTTTGGTCATTTTTATGCAAAGTAATTTCCAATAAAGATTAGCTTACTGAAATATAAATTTGGTTATTTTTTACTAGACTTGTTAATATTTTCCCAATAAGCACTAGTGTTGCAGCAGCTCTTTAATATGTAATAAAAAAGAAAAAATAACAATTAGACATATATTTCCATTCTTTTACACAGCCACAAAGCCTATCAATATTATCAATACACAGTTAGCCTTAAATCATTAAATTTCCAATAAATACTTTTTATTTTAATATTTTCTAAAGTTTTTATAAAATGTTTTGCTGTGGCAAACTAAAAATTCTATTTCAGCTCTAGTCACTGATACATCAAAACACTTAAAACTCAAATTCTGTTAAGCATCTATGCCTGGCATTTTCTTTCAAGGGGAAATTATAAGTAATCAGTTGTGATGGCCTAAGGGAATTTCCAATGAAAAGAAATGACTTCTAGGCTTTAACCTCCTAATTTATTATGAATATGCATTTCTCTTTTTATAAAATAAAATGAGTATTAAAAAAATACAAAAAAACTGTGGGTATAATCCTTTAATACAATCAATTTCCTAAAGAGCTATGTTCCATTTTGGCCTCATTTTTAGGAAAACAATAAGCAAGATGCATATTAGTTACTTTAAATCATTGGTTATTTTTCCTGTTTTTTTTTTATTCTTTATTTATACTTACTAGTACTATTATAAGTCCAAACTATTAAAGTAGTAATTGAGTTTAAGTTTTAATCTAAGTAGTTGTATAAGATGTTTTACCTAAAGAAAAATCCTAAGGGCACATGAAATAATACCTTTCATTTTAATTTGAGTTGATTTGTTCAACTAACCCAAGTGAGGAATCCTATATAATAAAGAGGTAATATAAAAATTGACCATCACTACAACATACAATATGGCCACAAGATGGCTGACACAAGATGGCCAGCAGGGAAGGGCAGTTGTGGGCAATCAGGACAGCGTGTGTGTGTGTTCGGGGGGGGAGGGAGGGGAGAGTTGGGAAAGACCAGGCCTGCAGGGGAGGGGAGTTGGGAGCAACCAGGACTACAGGGAAGGGCAGTTGGGGGCGACCAGGCCTGCATGGGAAGGTAGTTGTGGGGAGAGACCAGGCCTGCAAGGGAGGACATTTGGGAGCAACCAGGCCTACAGGGGAAGAGTTTTACACAATACTTATGCCTGGGTCCCTTCCCCAGAGACTGATTAAATTGGCATTGGTCTTTAAAATAATGTCTTGTTTCCACCTATTTCTAGGTTTAAGGTGAAAATTTGTTACAGTGGGTTTTTGTGAACCAAATTTAATATTACAAATAAATACAATTTATACCTTTAATATCACATTTAATGGTAAGGCGATTATTATTATGCCATATGTTTATTAAGTACAAGGAGTAATTATAATAAGTTGAATGAAATTATTATATATGGTTTTCATATATTACAAGGCTAGATTCTTTCTGGAATATCTTGAATCTCTAAGCTGTTGTGTACTCAGGGTTATCTTTTATCTACATTGATGAGGTCAAAGGTTTAGGGTCACATTATGGAGTGAACTTTGGTCATTTGGCTTTGTACTAGCATTTTTCTACTTCAAATCAAAACTGAAGAATAAAGAGATGAGTAACAACACAACACAATAGGGAACACAGGAGAGTAAAAGAAGAAAGCAAAAGGAAAGATGGGAAGATAAGAGAAGATGACAGAGAAGATGCCAGAAAAGAGACCAAAGGCAACAGAAATGATAACTTTCATGGATTGGCTGACTTGATAATAATTCAGAATTGGCTGAATTCAGTATTGCAAAGAACAGTAGTTTGGTTTTTGTAGGAAAACTGCCTTTCAGTGAAAAAAAGACAATGAGAACTTGTAAATTTTATATTACAAGGCTCATTAATGTGAGCCTTCAGCCAATGGGATGCACATGGATGTGTATTACCACACTGAGTAAAAGCTTGAATGAGAATGAGTGGACTAGCCCAGGATGCTTGTCCAGGCCTCCATGGGGACTGCCCGAGTTTTAGGGTAAGGATACATGGAGAACAGAGCCTTCCCCAATTGATGCAAGCTAAGCAGAGCCAAGTAGAACTGCAGCTGACCTCACAACCATAAATAATAGTCATTTACTGTTGCAAGTAATGGAATCTGAGGGTTGTTTGGTGCTGTAATGAAAACTCATTAATACTTATATTGTCTGGAAATGTGGAGGCTTTCTTCATAGGGACAAGAGAATATTATTATGCCATATGTTTATTATACTGCTAGAATATATTATTTTCTTACATACCTCATAGTACTTCCATGGGCAGTAATAAACATTAAAATTATCATATTAATGCAATCAGAAGATTATATCCCATAGGAATGAAGATTCATGTCATTCTATAAGCTAAAAAAAATGATATTGTCTGAGGCTATACTGTCAAAATGAAAAGAGGGACTAAATAAACAGAGGAAGAGAAAAAATAACAAATATCAACTATGATTTTGTGATCACTTGCAGAAATAAAATCTATAGCAGTTATGCATATACATTGAGTGGCCAGATTATTATGAACTCTGAACACATAATAATCTGGCCACTCAGTATCTTATCTAATAAAAGGTTAATGTGAATTGACTATACATCCACTGCACCCACCAGCCATGCCTACCAGCCAATCATGAATGGGTATGCAAATTAACCCAACCAAGATGGCTGAGACCACAGAGAGAGCAGGAGGCTTGGGTTTCCTGCACACCCTGGCCAACTCAGGCCTCTGCTCAAGGCTATCAAGTTTCAATTATATAAGATAAATAAATCCCAACAAGAATGGCTACAGCCACTGGGTAAGCAGGAGGCTTGGATTTCCCCGGTGATGGAGGAACCCAAGTTCCTGGCCTGCCCTGGCCTCCACTGAAGGCTACAAAGTTTTAATTATAGAAGATAAATAAATCCCAGATACCAGGGCCTCCACTTAGGTCGCCAAGGTGTGTGGCTGGCCTGAAAACCACCACAGGGCCCTCACCCAGGCTGCCTCATGCCCCAAGGAAACCCCCACTCTGATCCAGGACACCCTTCAGGCCAAACTAGCTGGCCCCCTACCCATGCACCAGGCCTCTATCCTATATAATAAAAGAGTAATATGCAAATTTACCTTTACTCCAACACATAAGATAGCTGCTCCCATGTGGATACAAGATGGTTAGCAGGGGAGGGCAGTTGGAAGGGACCGAGCCTGCAAGGGAGGGCAGTTGGGGGGACCCAGGCCTGCAGGAGAGGGCAGTTAGGGGCAATCAGGCTGGCAGGGGAGCAGTTAAGCATCAATCAGGCTAGCAGGGGAGTGGTTAAGGGGTGAACAGGCTGGCAGGCAGAGGCAGTTAGGGGCAATCAGTAAGGCAGGCAGGCAAGCAGTTGGGAGCCAACAGTCCTGGATTGTGAGAGGGATGTCCGATTGCCCATTTAGGCCCGATCCTACCAGTATCTAAATGGGCAGTCAGACATCCCTTGAGGTGTCCCAGATTAGAGAGGGTGCAGGCTGGGCTGAGGGACACACAACCCCATGCACAAATTTTGTGCACCGGGACACACACACACACACACACACACACACACACACACACACGAGGCCCGGTGCATTAATTCGTGCATGAGTGGGGTCCAGCCAGCCTGGCCAGGGGTAGGGGACATGGGCGGTTGGCCAGCCTACCTGCTGGTCCAACTCCAGGTCAAGGGGACAGTTTGCATATTAGCCTTTTATTATATAGGATATACATTGAATGGCCAGATTATTATGCATTCAAAGATCATTATAATCTGGCCACTCAGTGTATACTGGCACATGTTGTAGTCTTCTCCCATCTTCCCTTATGAATTTACCTAAAGTGGGAAGGTGGTTAAAGATGCAATTATATCTTTAAGTTACAGGGTAACAAAGGGTATCATGAACAAGAGAAGAATAAATGTCATTACAAGATGAAACAGACAGGAGTTTGTTTTCCCATTTTTGTGTTAAGAATGTGTATTTGTTTGTATGAATAACAGTGTGTTATCTTTAGTGGTAAATGTGTTATTAGTGCTATCTTTAGTGGTAAATGTGTTATTAGTGCTATTGCCTATAAGTTTAAATATAGTTAGAAGTATATGTGTGAATTTTCAGTAACCAGAGTTGTTGGGGAGGATGGTGCTGGCAGGTTCAGCTCCCAGTATTGGATCCTGAGAAGGAGATTAATCTACAGAAACTTTATTGGGTAGCTCTTGCAATCAATACTCCTGTGAGGGAAGAAAAAGAAGCTGAGGAAGAAAAGGAACTTAAATTCAGTATCTGAAGCCTCAGCTGATCCAGCAGGAGGTTCTGAAATGAAATGAGTGTAGAATTGGAAGTTACCTGTTTGCTCCCCTCCATTCCATATATAAATGTTAGTTTTTCCAATGATCCTTCTAGGTATCTTCCTCAGATCTAACTTAGTTCTAATTCTTTAAATAGGCACTTGATAGCTTTTATTTATTTTATCATTATTTTTTTGGGGGGGCAATAGTTTTGTGGTGTTTTTTTGTTTGTTTTTTTTTTATTTTAATTTGGCAGCTATTAAGGCATAATTTTATATACTTGGAATTTTTCCTTTGTCAGAAAATTTAAAAGCATACATACAGTTACTTGAGCAGAACATTTTGCAAAGGTGTGTAAGAAGCCTGTAACATTTTATCATCTCTATGCCTTTATGTTTTACATGTTTACAATAAGCATATCTTATATTTACAATTTTTAAAAAGATAAAAGACTTTCTACAGGAAAAAAAAGGAGTAAAAATATTTATCTGAATTTTTTCTTATCTGCTTTTTAACCGGTGTCCAATCTTCAAACAGTTTGCTAGTTTTCCATGAACCTTTTGAGCTGCGTTATAAGATGAAAACAAATGTAGCCTCTGATTTAAAATTGATTTGGCAATATTGGCTTGATGTATTTTTTACAGCTTCCTACTAAAATAAACATAAAGGCAAAGAAAAGATGAAAACCTATAACACCACTAAAAATGTAGTCACTGTGTTTTAAATATGTAAGGTTTTCTCTAAAATATGGACTTGTCGCAGAATTGAGAAACATCACTACTGATGAACATATGCTGTACTCATGTAATAGTAAAGCACACACTTCATCATTCCTGCCTAATACTCATCCTGCTTTACAAACTTGAGGTTTTTCTTCCAACCAGAAAACTGAGTAATCCCCTTCTACTGTGTAGGTCCTGTTGTTTACATGTTATCTCCAGGCTGTCTGCTGCAGCCTAAATACTATTTCCATACATCAGTCTTTGATAATGATTTTATGTACTAACACCCAGAAAGAGACTAGGACCACACACAGAGACAATTTGTTTCCAGGTAAACAGGTACCTATAGGTTGTTGCATGCTTGCAGGTTGTTGCAAACTTGTAGTTTCATCCCCATATGTATAAAGCACAGTAAGTGTCAGAGACAGAACATATCCCCACGGACAATGCATGCTGGAAAGCAGTGGTAAGGCTGCCCGTGTTTGTGGAAGTGATGGTAGGAAAATACTGCTTTTCTGTTTGCTAGAGCCAAGTCAACTACATCCTGACATTTTCTGGAACGGGAGTAACAGCTGTGCACATTGACTTTGCTGTTTTCTTTGCAGTGAAATAAAGGGAATGTATATCGTTGGTTTATTGGCAAACACTTTCTAGACAGATGTATCCTCATTGATAGATAGGTCAACATAAATAAAATATATGTGACTTATTAAAATTTCAAAACAAAAGGAAAACAATGTATATATCTTAAATCTAATTAAATTAAATATAAAAATAATGTGTTATATTTAGAGGTTTATATGTCTATCATATTTACATATTTTATATTAATATGTGTCACCTATAATTTATATGTATATACTATTTATTGTAAAATAATACTTTATTTTATATTAATCTGGAATCCACATCTGAGGATATTTATAGGTGACACATATTACATATAAAATAAAATATGTTTATATTTTATTCCAGATTAATACTTTACAAACTCATTGGACATTTTCAATTTATTTAAGAGGAGAAAATACAGAACCTTTATGAAACAAGAGAGCAAATTGTGAGGTCAACATGACTTTAAAATTGAGACAAAGATGAGAAGATTCAGAGACAGAAAGTAGTTATTGAAATCTACTGAATATGGTTATGTTAAAAATACATCACATAAAAGGAAGAGAAAAACTAAATCCCAGATGACAATACAGCAAATATTTATAGATTTTTAAGAAAAATTTGATAAGTCTATAATTTTAGACCATGTTTTTTGTCCATTAGTAATCATAGAAAAGCAACAAAAGCATTGTTATCCAGAAGACCCCAAACTATTAGTAAGTCTCCCATTCCCTCTTAGAGAAAAATTTTTTTAAGACGTGTCCATAATACATATATCAAAATTTAAAAATCATAATTAAAAATTAAGAAAGATACTTGTTTTGTCTCCTATAGAATCATGAAAAATACACCCTGAATTGAACTGCAAGCTGTCAAACAATTCTCATTCATTCACTGATAGCCTCAGTTAAATGCAGTTTTTCATTGTCTTCACTCTGCATGCATTGGCTGGCAAAATAAAGATCCAACTTTCATTCTCAGATGAGATGTAGTTAGGGAAGACACAAAACGTAAGCCGATTTTTTAAAATAAGGAAGTTATATATGTAAGAGAGTGACTGTCCTAGCCTATTTGGCTCAGTGGATATAACATTGGCCCTACCTCCTTTGCAGGTTCAATCCCTGTGCTATTAGCAACCAATGGATGTGCATCTTTCACATTGATGTCTCTCTCTTTCTCTAAACCCTTTCCCTTCCACTCCCTCTAAAAGTGGGTCTAAATATCCTCGGATGTGGATTAACAACAACAAAAAGAGTGATGGGTGTTACAAAAGCAAGAAAGCCTAATTTGAAGGAGGAGATAATCAAAAGACACGTGGTAGATAAATTGCAATGTAAATAGCAAGAAATCACAACTGTTTGAACATTCAAAGACATACAGATAAGGTAAAGAAAGACTCTAAATTATTATATTATTAGTTATTATTGCCAGTATTACTACTACATTATTATTACTATAGGTCCTGCTGCTGCTGACACTGTTCCTAATGATATAAATACAATTTATGAAGTAATACATATGTATTATGCAACCAAGGTACATGACCTTGACGGGGATCGAACCTGAGACCCTTGAGTCCGCAGGCCGATCCTCTAGCCTAGGGGTGTCGAACTCAATCAGAGAAGGGGCCAAAAACTAAAATCCAGCCTAAATCACGGGCCGAATGGTTTACTGAACAGTCATAAACTGTCATTGTGATGGAAACGCAGCGGAGTGCAGTGATGACAGCGAGGTGCGGGCCACATTGCAAGGCCTGGTGGGACGGATTTGGCCCGCGGGCCTTGTGTTTGACACATGTGCTCTAGCCTCTGAGCCAAACTGGTTAGGGCTATAAATTTACCTCTATTTTACAGAGTATCAGTAATGTATATTTAGTCAAAGAAAATATGCAAAATCAATAGTAAATAGCAAGTTAATTTCCCTAGGGTCATATGACATAAAGATGGGTTAGGCATCGCTCATGATTAACCAGTTAACTGCCACTCATCCAAAATGAAAACCATCACCGCATGCCACAGTATTTTGAATTTAATTTATCAATTTGCAATCAATATTATAAAAACAAATATATTTACTCACAATTCGGGTGTTCTTGAATACTTTTAGCTTAAAATCCTTACAACAAGTGATTTTAAATTTGGTCAGGGTTGCCACTTAAGGAAAACATTTTTTTTTTTTTTTTCATAGAAGTGTGTGGCATGTGGCGAACGTCTGCCGCTTGTGTCTACTGATGCTTAAGTTGTACAAAGGGTTAAAGTAAGAAGTCATCCATATCTTGTCAAATTCCAAATTTTGGATAAATATATTAAACTAGTTCTGTCCTTATTAACTAACAAAATCATACCAATCACATTTGTTTGTCATGATTCATTCATCTTAAACCAACTTCCTCTAAAACTAAAAATAGAAAAAAATAAAATCTTACTAGTGATCCCATAGGCACCAAACATAAAACTTTTCCAAAAGTCTTTATTCTTTTTGAATGTTCAACCATTTGATAGTGTTCCCTATTTCCTTTCTGA
This sequence comes from Pipistrellus kuhlii, assembly GCF_014108245.1. NCBI lineage: Eukaryota > Metazoa > Chordata > Mammalia > Chiroptera > Vespertilionidae > Pipistrellus > Pipistrellus kuhlii. Next base: position 22,910,935 of record NW_023425405.1, on the reverse strand, counting down.
AATCCCTTCTCTTACCTTTTTTGGAGCATTGCACAAACCATTCTTTTTCCTTTTGTGATTCTCTGCTAACACTATCTTTTTCTCATTCCTTTTATTGTATTCAGCTACCGCCATGAATTTAGCATTCCAAAACTTGGACTTCAATATTAACATCTTTGTTCTTTATATAAGCACTCATTAGCAATTTTTATTAAATAAAAATTAAATTTAAAATTATATGTGTATTCTCAGTAAAGTACTATTTGTATTAAAAATAAGGCCTATTAATTAATACTAGTAACTGACAACTGGATATTCTTAATGGCTACAATTACTTATATTATAGTTCAAAATATTTAAAGCTAGAATTCACATTAGAATCCCACTACTGACACTTTTCCTGTTTTGTGGTTAATTTTACTGCCATTCTCCCAACTATAGGTGCTTAAAAATTTACTTACCTCTTTCTCTCCCTTTATTTCCTACATCCAGCTGTTAGATAAAACCTAGTAGATAAATACTGTTTGTAATGTCTCTTACATCATTTTTATTCCCTCTACCAATAGACAGGTTAATCTCATTCTATTTCCCACCCACCTATGGTTGGCATGTTTAGTTGAAAGCAGACTTATCTCTGATCTAGCCAGATTAAACAGTGTAAAATGTGACTTCTACTGTGCCTTCTGTTTATAGTTTTCTTAGGCTCATTACTGATAAAATGATTTAAAAAAATATATATATATCTCTATATCTATATCTATATCTATCTATCTATCTATCTATACACACACTCATTGAGGGTTTTTTTTTTCCTTTATATATATTTTTTATTGATTTCAGAGAGAAAGGGAGAGGGAGGAAGATATAAAAACATCAATGATGAGGATCATTGATTGGCTGCTTTCATCCATTCCCCCTACTGGGGCTCAAGCCCGCAACCTGGGAATTGAACCATGGTTCATAGGTCAATTTTCAACCATAGGGCCACACTGGCCATGAGTTTTAAGGCTATCCGTGATTTTGCCCTGAGCTACTTATATTTCTGACTTTAATTTCCTTTCCTTAATACATTGTAATTGTTTGTTCATCCACTATCCCTCTCCTCCCCAATGACTCAGCTTATGCTTTCTTAACATCCACCCTGAGCATGCCTACTTCCTCCTCTACATAGGTACAATATATACATTTAGGAGGCAGACCCACATTGAGAGAACACACTATCAAAAGCCCTGCCCTGTCTTCTCTGGGACCAGTATCCAGTGATCAGTGTATTGCAGCAAGTGATTGATAGTTATAATTCAATCATTTGATCACCTATTTATTCCTTTAATAGATATTTTTAAAGCTTACTTTATGTGCTGAAAATAGTGAATGGAAAAGGTAATGTTCTATCTTCATGGAGCTTATATTAAAAATAGAGAATAAAATAATATTATTTCAAATTGTATTAACTAAGCTCCATATGTAAAATAACAACAACAACATACAGGTAATTGGGAAATGAGAGACAGTTAAGCTTAAACCTGAAAAACAGGAAGAATCAGACTGTGCATATGAGGTGGGACAGACAAGACCTAGATTAGTGGCAACACTGGATGGGGGAGATCAGTGCTCGGATTTTCATTGTACTTTGAAGACAGAGTTGATGGTTTTTTCAGATGGATTAGGCTAGAGTCAGAGGTAAAGAAAGGGAAGTTACAAAGAAGATGTTATTTTTTGTAGGTTGTTTTGTTTGTTTTTCCTTTTATTTGAGGAGTTAGTAGAATAAAAACCCAATTGAAAGAGGTGGAAAAGACTGAAAGAAGGGCAGTTGTGTTGGGTGGGGGAGGGAATCACAAATTCTGTTTGGAAAATATCTACTTAAATATTCCTATTGTACATCTAAACTGGATTGAGGATTAGTCAGGTTGTTGTATGAGTGGGGATAAAAGCAGAAATCTTGGTTGGACATAACAATTTGAGAGTCAGCATGTTGATGATTTCCTCCCACCACTCCAAGGTTCAGAGGAAGAACCAGAAAGAGAAGCTGAGAAGTTTCTATAATAATAAAAGCATAATATGCTAATTAGACTGGATGACCTTCCAGATGAAGCTGCAAGGGAAGCCTGGATCCCAGGTGCCAGATAGAAGCTGGTGCCGGCAGCCTACGGAAGGAAGGCCTACTCTTGTGTAAATTTCAAGGTTCGGGTCTCTGTTATGAGTATAAAGAACATTGTATTGGAAGCCAACTGAAAGCTTTCCAAGAAAGAGAAGCATAGAATTGTTTCAAATGCTACTACATCAAGATGCAGCATTTAAGATGATGACTAATATAATATTGATGGCTAGAAGTCCCTCTAATCTACAATTCCCCTGCCTTATAGTGCCTTTCACAGAGAAGGCATTCAAGCAAGTCATTAGCTGTTTCCTTTGTCACTGCCACATTATATTGTAGCATGAATTTATAGTGACAAGTTTCCTAGTAAAAATGCAGTCCTGGCTTTTGTCAAGAGTAAACTGGAGGCACTCTATCCACTATTTGCGCTAAAAGTTCTTCAATTAGTGTCAATGTTTGATGTCCACTTCCAAAACCAAAGTGACTATGGGTAAGTGACCATTGATATTCATTTCTGTTCCATCTTTTATTCATGCTAGCTGTAGTCGCATTTACAGTTAGAGGAGTCTATTACTTCACAACACCTCCCAAGAGGAGAAAAAGTTATTAAATAAATCAGTATATACATAAAGTGCCAAGTAGTATCCCATGCAAGCCTCCTTTATTCTTTAGGATTTCATGTCTAAAACCAATCTGTTTCTAGAGAGGAACAAGAGGAAAATTGTGCTTTTAACATCCCCCTCATTTCCACATGAACATGCAATAGTAACTGAAGCTCACAATAACCCCACATAGACAGAAGACTGTGGGTAGTCTAACAAAATCTATTCCCCTAAAAGACTCAACTCATTCTAGTTCCAAGCACTTATTTCACAGCATTTCAATAGAATCGCTATTTAAAAGTCGACTTGAGGAATGAACTAAACTTTCTCTCTGCCTGACTCCTCACAGGCCCAATGACCTTTACAAATGACAGCAAATTTCTGTTGAATGAAGGATGAAGGGGAAGAGGAAAACATTAAGATATTTTGTCCTACTTTTCTGTGACTTGTTAAAAATAATCACGGGGCCTATTTGTCACACCCAAGCTTCGTCTCTTTTCCCCGTAGCATCTGACATGCTCAGTGAAAAAAAGTGCAAGTGAAGATGAATTGGCAGCATTATCATTTCAGCTCTGTCTCCTGGTCTTTCTAATTTCGCCTCAGATGAAATATATATACAATATCAAGTCAGTTAAGTGAAAGAAACATCTAAAGGGAGAAGGAGAGGAGCCGAGCCCTTTCTCTAGTACAGAAAGTGCTATTAAACAATATCTGTCTCTTTCACTTTCAGTAGTCCAGTTATACCCCAAGTCGGCATATCTATAAAATGAAAATGTGTTTTCCTTTGGAAAATGGAAATGACAGATGGTCCGGGGAGGCAGAGGACTGAGAGGAAATGAAAGGGAGAAAATAGAGGATTTAGGCTGAATAAATACTAACAACCATTAAACTGAGCTAAGGGAAAAGATTGCATTCTGAAAGACATTGTCCGGATGACATGTTTTAAGTTAAAATGAAACAATCCATTCAAGAATCTATAGTAGAAAATAATACGGCCCTGAAAATAAAATGAAGACATAGAATCATACCACATAATTTAGAGCTAAAGGAAACTTTCAAGATTCACCAAGTCAACTGGTAAGGATTGTTTATATGGTCTCCTTGATGCACAATCACTAAGCCCCTTCTTCAATACACTAAACAGAGAACGTCTTTGTCAAAATGTCCCTTCCTGATGTTGACACCTCTTCCTTAGTTTGGACTAACGTGGTAAGAAATACTTCCACAAATTTGATTACCACTAAGTCAAATGTTTTTGTGTCTTCTGATTTGGTGTTTTTTGTTTTGTTTTGTTTTGTTTTGTTTTGTTTTTAACCCTATTATTAATCTCTAGATCTGTTTTATATTTATCAGGCTTCATAGTTACTTATATTTAAAACACTATGCTAGCCCAAACCGGTTTGACTCAGTGGGTAGAGCGTCGGCCTGGGGACTGGAAGGTCCCAGGTTCAATTCTGGTCAAGGGCATGTACCTTGGTTGCAGGCACATCCCCAGCGGGGGGTGTGCAAGAGGCAGCAGGTCAATGATTCTCTCTCATTGATGTTTCTAACTCTCTATCCCTCTCTCTTCCTCTCTGTAAAAAATAAATAAAATATTTAAAAAAATTAAATAAATAAAACACTATGCTAATGTTCATAATTCACTTTTAGTTAATTACCCAAGATATTATTTGTTTTAAATGGGCATTGTTGATCTATATTGAAGTTATGTTTAAGCAAACCACTACATTTTTGTCTTATTATTTGTTTTTCTCTCCCATAATTCACTGTTAAGTTGGTTAGATTTTGTGTTACCTATACTTAAGCAGTTGTGCTATTAAAACTAAGTGTGAGCATTGAACTTTTAAAATTTGGTCATGGCCAAGTACCTTGATCTGGCTAGTAAAATATGAGAAATGGCATTTTCTATTTCTGTACAGAAACATTTAAGAAAGCTAGGAAGCAACCCTTTCCCCACCCCCACTCCCTGGCTATAATATTATCACATGTTCTTATAATATTGCAATAAGTTCAAGATAGCTTTGAATGAAGAGTGCACACATGTAAGGTACATGTCCTGCAGAGTCTTGAAGGGAAGAAAAATTTGATATCATTTTCTGCTGTGTAACTTATCCTGGCTATGATAACATAAATTAGAACTAGTACAAGAATTCCATATTTGGAATGATCCAGATGTGCATCAGCAAATTCAGATCATGCTATATAATAAAAGGCTAATATGCAAATTGTCCCCTTGACTGGAAGTTTGACCAGGATTTTGACCAGGGGTGTGGGGTCAGCCCACCAACCTCCCTCATCCCTTCTTCCTGGCCAGCCTGGCCTGATAGGCCCAGATCGGGGCGGGCTGGCCGGATATCACATCTGCACAAGTTCATGCACCGGGCCTCTAGTCACTAAATAAAATAATGATTATTTTGACAGCATGTGCAGCTAGTACACATTTATTTTGTCCTCATATACATTCCACAGTGTGTGAGTTTGTGCAAGGGCCATTCATTATATATATGGCAAGACAATAGTTTGGTGAACAAAAGACTAAGAGATGCTCAAATATTCATAGGTGTTTGTGAGCCAAGAAAAAATTTAGATATTCTAGAAGAAATTGTATGTCAGAAAAAGTAACATTTTAAACCTGGATTCCTGGAAAATATTTGAAATGTACATTTCATATCAAACTATTAGATCATGCTGCCTGAGTAAAATGTCTATGAAAAGGAGATGTGTAGGGAAACAACAAAACAAACAAACAAACAAAAAAACAAAAAAAAACAAAGGCTCTATTTCCTAATTCAATCAGAAGTACCTGGAATAAAGGTACCTCTTCATAAGTCAGTTACCTTAATTAAGTAAAAACATCTATAAGTAACAAGAGACAACAAGTGGAAAATACCTGATTTAATCCCTAAATTATATGTATGTCATTAATTTTGCATTTGTTATACTTGTTTGTTGTTGTATTAGAAATAAAGTGCTTTTATTGTTTATATGCTTTTCATGGGTTCCTCATTCTCACTATTTTACACATGATTTCAAGTTGCTGAATTGTAAATAATTTTAGCTTTAGGAAAATAACCACCAAGTTTGGGAAGGAATGTTTTATAAGTAATCAGTAATTAACCACTTCGAGGGGGAAATGTGATATTATTTTTCCTTTATGGTTGATTCCCAGAAACAATTTACCAAATGGCAGGAATATATTTAATAACATAGTTCCAATTTTCAAAAGTAATTCAGATTTCAACAAATAATTGACAGAATTTTGAGAAACATATGCTACCACTTAACTGTATTAAGAAAAATATCTTGCCTAATTCTTTTTTTGTTCTAATGAAGTAACATATACACCCACTGAAATACCTATTTTCCCTGGTTGAATTTATTCCTATGTAATTAATTATTCATAAAATATTATTTAGCTGTTTTTATTAGCTGTAACATTTTATATATTTAATAAATGTTTTCTTAGAAGCACAATAGGAAAGAACAAAGAAGTTTTGAGACAGATGAGTCAGAGTTGACTTATCTTCCATTTTACATTTTGGCTGTGTAACCCTAAGCAAGTGAATGAGTATAGGCAAGTGCATGTATGTTTAAAACACACACACACACACACACACACACACACACACACACAGAATGAGATATATGTGGCTGGTGGGAGGCACTTGAGGGCTGACAGCAGAGCCACAGGCCTGCCCCTGAGGACACCCTCAGATTCTCAGTCCCTCAGGCATTTCATCTTGGAAAGGTGTTCTAAGAAGCGGTTCCTAATTTTCAGACTTTCAAAGTCAACTGCTAAGAACTCAACAGCAGGAAGATCAGATTCCTCACAGGGAAACAAAGGCCTACAAAGTGTGTTTTCTCAATGGCAACAAATCCAGCCTCAGACAGGCATCCTTGGGGGTGTGGAATGTAAGACACCATATCTTTTAGGCAGCAAAGACATGACCTTCCTCCAAGCCCACGAGAATGAGAGACACCCACAGCTCTCACAGAACCAGCTCTTCCTTCAGAAAGAAGCCCTCTAGGGAAGAAACCCATGGACAGAAAGAGGCCCCTAAAGGGGCTTATGCCTCCTGAGGAATCCAGACCAGATCTGCACGTAGAATTTGACAACCATGAAATGCCTGGCCACCATGTGGAACTAGAAGACAGGCCAACCCCACATTTATGACCCAATTGAACCTTAATTACCTCCCCAAAGTCCTTATGGCTAAACACAGTCACACTGGGAGCTGGGGCTTAAACATGAATTTTTTGGGGACTCAAATATTCCATAACAACTCTTCACTTAGAAAGTGGTATGCTAAAACAAACACCACACAAGTACAGAGCATCAAATAAAATGAAGAGTGTACACAATAATAGTACTTATTATTTTTTATAATTAGATTTATTGCAAACATTTTTTATGATAAATCAACTTGGTGATTTTTTTCATTGTGTACTTTATTTTAGAGCTTCTCTGATTAGATGTGTTTCCTCCTTTCAGAGTTTGGAACTGAACATTAAATGCCATTTTATGAAAATTAATTTAAGTTTTATATGTAGCAATTCACTAATTATGGCATTTATTTAGGTGTGTAACATGATGTAAAAACGTTATTTCTAAATTGCTAATTAATTTCCCAGAATTATTTTTTGCCTGTGTGTATGAAAGGATAACAAAAATATAATTAAAATTATTACCTACAGTTAACTGGGGAAGATAGGTCAAGAAACAAGGAGAAAAGCAAGCTTTTTTTTTTTTTTTTAAACATACCTTATAATTAATTTTGACTTTGAAACCAGGTGAATATTTTACCTATGCTAAAAATCAAACCATACAACAGTCTCTAGACACTGGGACAGGAGGGGTAAGGAGGCTAAACAAATATAGCTTACATTATAACAATGTCTGCAAATCAGATAGAAAATAAGTATTTAAATTAATTTAAGTTACGAACCTAGATTTTTATTAAAAGAGAAATAAAATGTGTGTGTAAAATGTGAGGTATCACAATAAATACATCATGCCATTTCTCTTTAAGATATTAATAGCTGATCTCACAACTGAAAAGACTAGAAGCAAACAAATGAGCCTTGGCTATATGTGCTACAAAGCAAGAAGAGTCCAATGAGTTAATGTCAAAAGGACAAAAATAATTTGACAGAATTCCCAGTAGACAACTTAAACAGCATAAAGAAATACTAATGATATGCTGAACTAAATTAAATTAAATATACAAAAATTCATAAGATAATTATACTGAAAATATAAATATATTTGGATACCATTGAAGTTGCTAGGGCACCAACTCATAGCTGTGAATTGTTTATTCTACCTTTTCCTTATGTTTAGATGCAAAGTACCCAAACGCTGACTGGGTAAATTTCCTTTTCATGGAACTCCAGGAAATAGAAAGTGGGAAGATAGTATTAGAAGATTTCCATTTGCAAATAAGAAATAAGTGGATGCAGAAACTTTCATTATTACCTTAATGATGAAATACTAAAAGATTACACGGTGATCCATAAAAAGTTCTTGCTTCAATATGAATCTGTAATATCGATTTGCAGAAATATTGAAAAGAGGGAAGCAATTAACTCCACCAGGCAATATCAGCACATTCAGAATAATCTGATACAATCTGGGTCAGTGGTCGGCAAACTGCGGCTCGCGAGCCACATGCTGCTCTTTGGCCCTTGAGTATAGCTCTTCCACAAAATACCACGTGTGGGTGCACACGTACAGTATGATTGAAACTTCATGGGCCATGTGCAGAAGGAGGTTTTTGGCCTGGGCAAGCCTATTTTGAAGAAGTGGGGTTCTAATGCCGAGCCATACTCAAGGGGCCAAAGAGCTGCATGTAGCTGGCAAGTTGCAGTTTGCCGAACACTGATCTGGGTGATTTAAAGATGAGCTGGGTATTGGATGATATTAAGGAACTACTATTCATTTTCTAGAGTTCTTAATTACATGGTAATTAACTTAAGAAAAAGTTTGATTCCTACAAGATAACTGGGAATAATAGCTTTTTAAAAAATAATGCAGAAAATAAATGAATATGCACAAATACATTAAAACAGGATAGGGAATGTAAAAAGTCATCACAAAGTTGACAATTGTTGAAGCAAGGCAACTCCTGAATCTGAGCGTGTCCTCAGGGGCAGGGCTGTGGCTCTGATGTCAGCCCTCCAATTATAAATGGGAGTTTGGGCAAAACCTGTTTGGCTCAGTGGTAGAGCGTTGGACTGCGGACTGAAAGGTCCCAAGTTCGATTCCGGTCAGGGGCATGTACATTGGTTGTGGGCACATCCACGGTGGGGGGTGTGCAGGAGGCAGCTGGTCGATGTTTCTCTCTCATCGACGTTTCTAGCTCTCTATCTCCCTTCCTCTCTGTAAAAAATCAATAAAAATATATTAAAAATAAATAAATAGGAGTTTGTCATACAATTCTCTTTATTTTGAGCTTGAAAATTTCCTTAATAAAAAGTGAAAATAAAAAGTCACAGAAAGCCAAAATCATGTGGAAGCTGAATTTATAAGGAGAAAGCAGGCTTAGGCAGATTAATGGGGAAAATGGTTAATCTCTAAAGATTTCTAATTGCAGTCCTTGAAATACTACAACTAATCCTTTTTAAAAATCTTTATTGTTAAAAGTGTTATATCTGTCTCTCTCTTTCCCCCATTAACCTCCTCCAGCCTGCTCCCACCCCCTGCCCCAGGCTTTCACCACCTAATTGTCTTTGTCCATAGCTTATGCATATATACATACAAGGTCTATGTGTATATAGATCTTCCTGCCTTTTAAATGTAAGTTGGTGATTTTCCAACTAAACAAGCCAAACTAAAGTACTATTTCAAAAGGACTAAAAAATGTTTTGTACTGACATCACTAATTAAGATGAAAATGAACCTTTATTTACCACCTGAATATTATGAAAAATTCAAAAGCACTATTGGATTTTGATACATATTCCCTTTAAATTACAAACTTGTTTTGTGTAACTCTATGAAGGAGAGCAACAAACCTTTGTCCATTTGATGGCCTTGGGAATCTCATTCCTTATTAGGTCACCCAGTAAAGAGGTAAACTCAGTTAGCCTGGCTCAACAGAAGGGTTTCAAAGTCTGGAACTAAAACTCCAACACCTTTTTGAAAAAATAAGGTCTTGTCTTGAACCCAGACAACACGGCCCACAGCTGCAAAGCCTCATAATGCCAATCACTTCTCCTTCAACCCGTGAGTTCCCAGCTCTGATGAGGGATGTTTCTATTAGAATCCTACCTCGCATGGCCCTTCGCCTCGGTTTATGCACCCTGTGCTGGATAGAGCTATCACAGAAAAGTTTAGTGTTCTCACTATTATTGTAACTTTTGTGCTCTACGTACCCCTCCACATTTGTTTGTTTTAAAACAAAAATGACAGGTGTTCAATTAATTGAAAAAATGCATGGCATCAGCTGTTCTAGGAAACAGGTGGAGAGATTTCTGAGTTAGCCTCCTACACTTTATTGAAGGCTCGATTATAGTTTCTGGGGACAGAGGATTCTATGCGACAGATTTTAAGTAATAGACACTCTGTTTTTGAGAGACCTTAAAAATAATTAAGCAGTCAAAATTAAACATTCTAAAAACACTCCTTGCTAGGAGAAATGACCATTCAATATAACACTGTGAGAAATGTTCAAGCAGCACGAGAAACTAAAAGGCCTATAAAATACAGGCAAAATCCTTGCAGACTGGGCCATCTTAAGATAATTGCACAGGAAAAGAACGAAAGCAAAGGAAGACATCCTGGTATGGGTTCCACAGGTAACAAGCCTGAAAATCACTACTCTGTCCTAACAAATAAAACGTTGAGCAGACTGAAAACTCAACAACTCTTCCTGGATTCAAAATAGAAGGGAGGACATGGCAAATGGCTGCCCCCAATGCTGGATACAGAAAACATATTTAAAAAAAGGAAACCAGACTCACCAAAGCAGAGACTTCACGCCTAAACAGTCGACATGCAGCAGCCAGGGCCAAGCGAGAAAATGTCCGCTGGAGCTGGAGGCCTCCTGCAAACAACTCAGCGAGTTAGAACTCCTAGGGGTTCTTGTCATAGGGGACACTCGGGATGCTGAGAAATTAACATCCAAGACTCATCCACATTCCCTCAGTAAACATCGGAGAAACATTCTGGTGGGCTTCCATCAAGGAGAGGGGAAATGGAGCCATTTTTAAATACTCCTTTGGGTCCTGATCTCAACAAGGCAGGGACTCAGGGGAAACTATTTAACTAGAGCCTAATTCCTAACCATCTCTAGCTGGCTCTAGGCTTCCACGTGAGAAATGTAAAATCCCATGCTAGTCACCCTGGCCCACTAAAGGGAAAGGAAGAAAATGAGAAACACGTGAAATGCATGGCCCAGCAGCTCGCCAAAAGATTGAGACCTAATAATAGAACTTAGAATGCTTACCTTGCCCTACACTTTACCACCAAGTTAGTAAAGACCTATTTACAGCAGTTCCTGTCACCTAGTCAGGCACTGTGTCTGACTATCAAGAAAAAATGATGAGTTATACCATCCAGGAAAAACAACAACAACAAAACAAAAAAAGCCCACAGTTTGAAAAGCCAGAGCAAGAATCAGAATGAGACTTAGCAGGAATGTAGCAATTATGAGGCCAGGAATTTAAAACATATATGATTAATATGTTAAGGACTTTCATAGGTAAACTTGACAGCATACCAAAATATATGGACAATGTAAGCAGAGACATGGAAAGTCTAAGAAAGATCCAAGCGCTAGAAATGCCAGAAATAAAAAAATATATATATGTCGTAAGGTTATCTTTGATGGGCTTATTAGTATACTGGACATGGCTGAGAAAAGAATCTTTGAGCTAGACATACCAATAGAATCCTCAAAAACTGAAAAGCAAAAGAACAAAAACTAAAATATAGGAACAGAATATCTAAGAATTATGGGACAATCACAGAAGCATAACATGCACAAAATGGAAAGACTAGAGTGTGACAGAAGAGATAAAGGAACAGAAGAAATATTTGAAAAAATAATGACTAGGAATTTACCCAAATTAATGTCAGACACAAAAAATATTAGTCCAGGAACAAACAGAAGGAAGGAAGAATCTTTTGTTTTTATAAAGAATTCACACAACCTGTGAAGGGGAAAAGAGTTATTTCAAGATGGTTTTGGATTAGTTGTAAATGTATATTGCAAGCTCTATGACAACCACATACAAAAAGAAAAAAAAAAGTATAACTGATAAGAAAAAAGAGAAAATGGAATAATATGAAATGCTCAATCAAAACCACAGAGGCAGAAAAAGAGTAGAAGACAAAAATAGAAACAGAACAAGGACAACAAATAGAAAACAGTAATGTGGTGGATATTAATCCAACTATATCGATAATTAATTTGAACATCAATGGTCTTAATGCAGAGTAGATTAAAAAACACAACCTATATGTTGTCACTTTAAATATAAAGGCACATGTAGATTCCAAGTAAAGGAATGGAGAAAAATATACCATATTAGCCCTAATCAAAGGAAAGCAGGAGTCACTATATTAATTTCAGACAGAGCAGATTTTGAAGAAAAATTATCAAAGATAAAGAAAGCCATTACATAATGATAAAGTGGTCAATTCTCCAAGAAGACATAACAATCCTTAAAGTTTATGTGCCTAACAACAGAACATCATATTGTGTGAGGCAAAAACTAACAGAACTGCAAAGACAAATAGATGAATCCACTATCATTGTCGGATACTTCAACACTCCTCTCTCAGAATGGGACAGATCCAGCAGGCAGAAAATCAGTAAGGACATAGTGCAATTCAACAGCACCATCAATCAACTGAGTATAATTGACATCTATAAACTACTTCATCCAACAAAGGCAGAATACCCATTCTTCTCAGGCTCCCATGGAACATTCACAGAGATAGACCACCTTCTGAGCCATATAACAAGCAGTAGCAAATTTAAAAATAAATATAAAAAAGAAATCATCCGACGTCTGTTCTCAGACTACAATGAGATCAAACTACAGATCTATAACAGAAATAGAACTGGAACATTCCAACATAGACAGAGATTAAACAATAATAATAATACATGGGCCTGGGTTTGAAAAGAGACTTTGCTTGGGGTGATGGGTGCACCATGCAGTGTGCAGATGACATGTGATTGAGTCATACACTTGAAACCTGTATGGTTTTGTGAACCAATGTCACCCCCAATAAATTCAATAACAAATAAAAATGATGATGCCCTAACTGGTTTGGCTCAGGAGATAGAGTGTCGGCCTGCAGCTGCAGGGTCCCTAGTTTGATTCCAATCAAAGGCGCATGCCCAGGTTGCAGGTTCAATTCCCAGTGGAGGGCATGCAGGAGACAGCCAATCAATGATTCTCTCTCATCATTGATGTTTCTTTTTTCTTTTTTTTTTAAATATATTTTATTGATTTTGTACAGAGAGGAAGGGAGAGAGATAGAGAGCTAGAAACATCGATGAGAGAGTCATCGATCAGCTGCCTCTTGCACACCCCCTACTGGTGATATGCCCGCAGCCAAGGTACATGCCCTCGACCGGAATCGAACCCAGGTCCCTCAGTCCCCAAGCCGACGCTCTATCCATTGAGCCAAACCGGTCTCAGCTCATCATTGATGTTTCCATCTCTCCTTCTCTTCTTCTTCCTCTCTGAGATCAATAAAAATTTATCTAAAAATAATGATAATAAAAAATTCAGAAAAATAATAATACACAGGTAAAAAATAAATCTCACAAGAAATTTCTAAATATACTAAGTGAAGCGACATCTTATCAAAATTTGTGGGATTGAGACTGTGAATGACTAAAAATTTAAGTATCTGTTAAGCTTTGGAAATGCTGAAACTAGAACTGATTTCTGGCATTACTTTCACACACTGCCTAGGATTCCCAAGACCCTCAGGTTAGCACTTTATAAGTTCCCTTCTACTCGTAACACTGAGATTTGTGAACACCATTAAAACTAATAAAATTGGCCAGTTACAAATGTACTTCCAACAACAAGTTTTTGAAATCCAGGTCCAACATGTTGTGAGAGTTGAGGGGAAGACACAGTTAGATACCTCTAAAACTTAAGAGAACAGGGTAGGGATGTGAGAATAGCTGTGCTTTGGGTGTGACCAGCAATTTTCCTTGATAAGCAACCCAAAATAGCAATGTTGATCTTTTCATCTTTGACCATAGACAGTTTTATTTGTGATTAAATAAATAACTAAAACAAACAAACAAAAAAGCAGACCTTTATGTGATGCTTTGTCTCCACTTCTGAAGTGGACCTTATACTACCCTCTAGCCCAGGCCTCACATTGCAGGCAGAATGATCTGGAAAAGCAAACCTCTGTGAGCTCTCAAATGCCCTTGGCCTAAAATCTAACCTCCTTGACTTGATGTACAAACTCTTTGACAATATGAACCTAATCTACACCTGATTTTTAAAAAAAATATGAGATGCAATGAAATCAGTACTTATGGGGTAATTTATAGCATTGAATACATATATTTACAAAATACATATTTAAATTGAACAATCTAATTTTCCACTTAAGGAATCTAGAAAAGAACAAATTAAACCAAAGTAACCAAGAGAAAGGAAATAAGAATTAGAGCAGAAATTAAACAATTTTCTGAAAACAGGAAATCATTTCAAATGAGTACATTTTATTAATGAAAAACTGAATTTCTAAGACCAAAAAGAAAAAAAATATTAGAGGCATGTACAACCTCTCAACAAGACTCACATAATGTGGGTAATTACCCCCAAAGAAGGGAGACTTGGGTGTTAATCAGCCGAACACTTTTAAAATTCAATTATCTTGCAATTTCTCTCACTACCTCCCCAACATGTTTTATTCCTTTAACAAGTATATATTGACTACCCATTATATTCTAGATACTGTTCCAATATCCACAATAACTCTTTTGGTAATAAAAATTTTAAAAGCTCCTAATTAACTTAGTGTAAATTTGTGGTATAGAGTCCCAAACACACCCATTCTACACATCCCCACACAAAAAGACCATTCAAATTATTGTCTTTTAGCAGATTCAGCTCCAAGCTAAGAATCCCTGAACGATATATTTTCCTCCTGCTTCTTTTGAAATTGTTTCAATAATCATCTATCCTTAGACCCAAATTTATAATTAACCTTCACAAACACATAAATAATGAAGGGAGGGGAGAAGAAAGATAAGGGAAATGAGAGAAATCTTGAAGCCCCTGTGTGTGGACCTTCCCTCTCCATGTTGGACTTTGTAATTGGTCTCCAACACATACTAGAATTGGATTCTCAGTGCAGGCCTGGAGATAATGAGCAATGATGGGAAAGGGACCCTCGAGGAAAATTAACTTCCTCTTGAAATGGAAACTCCTCTGACAAGGCACCAGGCCTCTAGTATATTATATATAAATGCAAAAAACAAACAAACAAAAAACACTTTAAACAATGACTTCTAATATTTTCTCTTTTTTTAATTTTTAAAAAAATTATCACAATATATAACATTGAATCCAAGTACCAATAACATGTGACATCACAGTCTGAAATACTTAGTAAGGCCAATGATATTTGTCACTTTAATATTTTAAGTCATCTGTGGTATTGCAAGGACCCTTTCTCTGAAAGGTTGGCCAGGTAAGGAGAAGAGGGAGTGGATATCTTGTCTACTAGATATTGTATTTTTTTGTAGGCATCCAAAAGAGAAGGGGCATGGTTCATTGGGTGGCCTGGAACACAGTCCTATTGTCATCAATTAAGTTCCACCATCCTGTAGTTAAGACTTGACATGGCAGAGACAGTACAAACTACATAATAACACCAACCCCATGGTTTAGCAAAGTTAACACTTTTTTAAAAAGTGAAGAATCATAAGGGGCAATAACTATTGAGTTGCATTTACATTAAGCTAAACCTATATTTTATTTTATTTTTTAAAATATAATCAATAAGTTAGAGTACCTAGCTGTTCTCATGTTTTCTTCATCTGCAAAAAAGTTCTAATGAAAACGAGTGAAACACTCTTGAAAAGTAACTCAACACTCTTCTTCAAATTCCTTTGGAAAATGAGTTATTTGAAAAATCTTCTGATACCACATTGAATAAATCTGAGTGAGAGTCCTTGATAGAGAATAAAGTCAGAGGTGTCCTTTCCAAGTTACTTTTATGACTAGCCCCAAACCTTAACTACCAGCTAAGAGTTCATACTAATGATTAACCCAGGAACAAAACTCTTCTACAATATTAATTGATCTAATAAAATATTCTTCCTTGGGCTGCTTTTCATGCATTCATTTTATTATCAAGTCGGCAACCAGTCAAGGAGTTATAATTCTTTTTTTTTTTTTGTACCTGTATTCTAGGGTGAAGTAATAGATACTATGATGAGACAGCCCTTTGTAATACTGCTTCAGATAAACTAAAAATAATTAAAGTTGTAACATATCACAGAAGATATCAAGGTGAGATTCTAATTTATGGTGTTGGGTGCATGAATTTTAGAGGGATTTAGTATTTTCCCCTGCAGTCAGTTCCTCATGGGCTCTCCTAGCCTTAATAATGGCCTTCTTACTGAAAGACAACTTTATAATTTGTTTAAATATGAAAACATTATCATCTTAAACCACCATGCCCAAACCAAGAATTACACATAATATATTATGCAAGTGATAAATACTATATTTGAAAATTGGTATTTTTATAATTATATTGTTAAAATTAGTTTTATCACTTTCTCTGCTGCAGGACACTTTCCTTGCTAAATTAGAAACCTAAAATTGTGATATATTTAATATAAGCTAAGCAAGAAAATTCCTCTAAGTTTTACAGATATAGGCTGCTATCTGGAAAAGCTAGAGAGTGTGTGTGTGTGTGTGTGTGTGTGTGTGTGTGTGTGTGTGTCCCTTTACACTTTGTTCATAAATCCTGAGACAAAGCTCAGATAATTTACTCTCTGGTTCTAACTTTGGATTTGTTTTTCAACCTCCACCATTACCTTTTGGCAAACCCATTGCAGGGTTATTTTTAAGTTACATTTTCTAATAAACCCATGGAGTAAAGAATGGTTTGTTGACCTACCTCAAAGCAAAGGCCTGAATACTGTTATTAAGTAAAGAGATATTTCCCCGTCTATCATTAGATCTTTATAACTGACCTCCCTGTGTAATGACTTAACTTTAATTCTCTATTTACTGGTTAGTATGGCCCACAAGAAAAGTTGAAATAAATAAAAAGTGTTAATATAGGGGAGACATTCTCTGAAAACTCAGGTCTATTCTAAACATAGCTTGAATCAAATAAACCTGAGAACTATCCAATCATCTGCTCTGTGACATTGTACATCAAGCAATGATTTCATTCCACTAACCATCTGGATCTTCTTTGTCGGATCATCTTTTTTTTCAGGAATTTCAATTTATTTTGACTACAGGAGAAATGGTCAAAGTTCTTTTGACTGAAGATAACTTTTAGGATGAGAGGAAAGTAAATACTCATAAATCTACCACAAACACATTTTTATTCCAATTATCTCTCAATTATTTTCTACATTGATTTTTAAAATCACACACAAAAATTATGAAACTCTGCCTCAAAAACACATAATTTTTCTTCCACTGTTATTATCTATGCAATTTTATTATTTTCTCTTACAATTCTTAAAATATTCATTCTATTCTCTATACATTTTCTTACCCAATCATCATACAATTTCAGAAAAACCTATTATTCCAACCTACAGCTCAAAACAGATAAAGTATGAAGAAGTGGGTATCATATATTTAACAAAAACATCATTTTATTATTCCTTAGCTCATCATTGGTTACACTGGAGCACTCAAAAAATGTATTTCCAATGCAGAGATCATTTTAGAAAATCATCAGCAAAACAACAGTAAAATTAGTTTCACCAATTCAATTTTAACCTGTGGGCCAGACTGAATTTCATCTAAAACCTGATTATTTTCCAAAGAGATATGTTCTCTAAATAACTGGACAGAACCAGTATATCAGCTGAGTGTTTGGAGCAGTTACCCAGTGACACAAAATAGAATCAATTTTCAAATTTTGTGGTCACAAAATTCCTAGAAAACTTTTTCTTAAGACCTAAAGGAGAGCATCAAATACTCACAAAAATCCAACTTTCTCTGAATCTATTTTTGTTTCAACTTTGCTATAGTTTCTGACCACTAATAAGGTGAGTTCATTGAGCCCACAATGGAGCCCACTTCTGGGGTAGATAGGCAGGCTTCTCTGGATGCCCTTTGTTGGGTAGTTAGGCAATAAAGCACTGTGGAAGCTGAAAGTACTAGGCTTCATTTGGGAAAACGTTTCTATGCCATGGCTGGAAATCCATGGAGGCAGAAAGGTAGTGAGCAAAAGAAGACTGTAAACTCTTCACTTTGACACTTTGCCTATAGGTTATGGTTCCCTTTGAAATGAGTTTTAGGGGTAAAATAGGCAGGTTTAGGGCATTTTAGGAAGAGAGAGGGTCCATCTGGGAGAACTACAAAGGTGGGGACTTAGAGCTGCCAAAAGGCATACATTCATAGAAAAAGAGGTGCCAGGATAAGGGGAGAGGGAGACATCCATTCACATAAGATAGGGAAAAGCAACAGGGTATGGGGAGAAAGAGGAAACAAACTTTCATAGGGGATAGAGAAATGCAGACAAATGAGAGAAAGAGAAAAACAAGTTATCACAGGGGATAGAGAATTTTGAAGGGGGAACAGGGTCACCACATGGGTTTTAAGCTTTGAAGTTGATATTCTACCAATTGAAAGGCAGCATCAAGAAACAAAGAACTGCAGCCTTTAGAAGCCTTAGGAAAAAGGAGCTTAGCGGGTTACCTGCTTTGGGACCCCCTCCCTACAGGAGAGTCTGTACTTGTTTCCAATAAATTTCAACCTTTCATATACTACCTTTTGTCCCTGGCTTCATTCTTTGAATCAACCTGGATAAGAACCCAGGAAAGAAATCACCCTTGCATCCTGCTCAGGAAACAACCACTCCACTCACCTTGAATTAGAAAATAACAAACTGATTATACAAAGCTTAACAAAGTTAGGAGGCCCGGAGTCCAATTCTGGCAATTAGATTGTTGTTGTAACTTTAGTTGTTTTAAAACATCTGTAATTGGGATTGCTGGGTTTCAGTGACCAGAGACCAAGGGTCAGGTGCGTATGACACTCTCTAGAGAAGCCTGCCTCACTCCCTGTCCTCCAATGCACTCATTGTGAAGAAAGGAGGTTGTTGCAAGACTGGAAAGATGGGTTGATAATGCTGTTGTTCTCAAACAAATCATTCTGAACTATAAAATCACCATGCTATTTATGTAAACTATTTGCATGAATAGTCATTACACTGTATTAAGTCCAAACTTTTCAACTTTGCTCACTCCTTTCTATAACCTGGGGGACTCTGGAGAAAATGATTTAGATTGAGGCCTACCACATTTACTATTATAATAAAAATAACTTCCATTTATTTAGCACTTAAATATCCCTGGTGTCATATTAAGCAGTTCATATTATCCCATTTAATTCTCAAAATAGTATTAAGAGATTAAATTATCCCCATTTTTGCTGCCGAGAAAAATGAGGCATACAGTTTCTCAAAGTCCTGAAGCAGATATTTAAATATAAATTTGTCTAATCCTAAATCCTCTCTTTTTATTTATTATTTTTTTAATAATCTGTATTGTTGTATTACATATATTCCCTTTTCCCTCCTTGACCCCTTCTATCTTTTCCCCACTTCCTGCTCCAGGCCTTTGCCACCTTATTGTCTAATTATTCCATTTAGAAGTTGACAATTCTGAGTCTTGAAGACATTACATAATTTTTTAATTGTTTTTAATTTTTAACATTTTAATACAGATCAGTCTGTCAGGTTCATTTCAGCTCCTTCACCACCAAACCTGGGTACAGGGACTGCTTCAGCTTCTCAGCCTTCTCTTTGTCTGTGATGACTAAGGCATAAAGATATCTGCTGCATCGGACTTTGAACTTCACATCATCCTTATTTTTCTTGATCTTGACAGATTTGGCATCATTTCACCTGGCTGTGAGCTGGAAGTCCTTGATTTCCTCTAAATTTTGAGGCATGGCTACCAGGCACATGGTCAGCAAAGTGGCATGAAGCAAAGAGGGGGGGGGGACTACATAATTTTTAAAAAATTATGAGCTAGGATATTATGGACTCACTCAAATACACAAAGGAATGTACTTTAAGCTGTCTTTATAGCATTTGGGAGCTGGATACATGATCAGGGACTTAAATAATTTTAATTTTTGTTGCAGAAATATTTCTTCCACATATTATCGATTCCCTGAAAGGATGTTGAGATTGGTAGCTCATTAGTCCCTGCTCTAAATGGCCTCAGTAAGCTGTGATTTTAGAGGATTTGCATGTTTTTCCATAATATTGCTGTTCCTTCCTTAGGGAATAAGGTGTCAATTATTTTATATTTTGCCACTCTGTCTTCATATAGTAGATCCTATCATCCCTCCTTTTAAATTCCTGCTACCAATTTGCAATCCAATAGTTAAATGTTTAAAATAAGACTGCTGGCTGTGAGAGGTCATTTAAATGTAATGCATATGAGCGTGCATTTTATCAGATATATTTGGTTGCTCTTTATAACTTTTTCTGACTGAAAATCAACTCATGTTTATTATTTAAACAATAACAAAATGTAGAAAGGTTTAAATGTGAAGAATAAATACACCATCTTTCATCTCAGCAGCCAGATAGCAGCTCAATATTTTAGTGTATTTTCTATTCTATGTGTTTAATATTATTACTATTAGTATGGTTATCTTTAATGTTATTTTAAAAAATGAAACAGCTTGTATCCTGCTTTTTTTTTTACTTAACATTTAAGTTGAAATATTTTCCAATGTCAATAAATAATTTTCAAACAAAAGAATGTTAACTTTCATATAAAATTTGAAATCCAATATTTATGGTAGAAATATGCCATAGTTTATTAAGCTATTTTCCTCTCTACCACATAATGTTTCTATTACTATCTTTTTTGGCTATAATTCTATGAAAATAACTTTTGCCCAATAAAAACTGGAACTTTGATTTCTAGTTGTGATTTAAAGGTATAACTCTCTCAAAAATTAGGTACCAGATATACATAGCCAAATTACTTTGTCAATCATTATATAAATGTATACTCACACCAAAATTAAATAAACTTTAATTATTTTAATTACTTAATCTATCTCTTATAATGCTTTTTCATACTCACAAAGGGTTTACTGGCTCTATTCTAATATTTGAGTTTGAAATTAAGTGTTGCTTAAAAAGTGAGGTACTACTATTGTACAAACTAACGATGCAAGGTTTTCATTTCACTATTAATTTTAACTTTCCTTAAAATTCAATTTTATTTTTAATAATTATAAGTGATATTATGGATTCACACAAATACACAAAGGTCTGTATTTTCAGCTGCCTTTATAGCAATTGGGGGGTTGGCATACAGAAATAGCTCCCCCCCTCCCTTTCTGATTCCTCCCTGATTCTAAAACAGCTCTCTGATACTAAGTTACAATTGGTTTCTGTGCTACAGTGTGAGCTTTATTTATCCATACTGTTAGTGACTGTGTTAGAAGAAAAAAGGACTATTGTAAAGCATAAATCATTTGGGGGACCTAAAATAAACTCTAAGAAAAAGTCAACAAACATGCACATTGCTCAAACTATGCATCAGGATCTGTCTTGGGTTGTTCAGACAACTATAACAAAATAGCATAGATTGGATAGTTGACTAATCATCAAGCATATTTCTCACAGTTCTGGAGGCTGGGAAGTCCAAGATCAAGGTCCCAGCATGATCACATTCTGGTGAAGTCCCTCTTCCTGGTGGCAGGTGGCCAACTTCTCACTGTAATGTTTCTGCCAAAACTATTATGTGTGGATTTATTAATCCCTCTTCTTCATCCCACTATCCAGTTATTGCACTAGTATTAAACCCTAGCTTAACATTCAAATAACTGCCACAGCATACATATTCAATTAGGGACAAGAATTGCCACCTCACACTGGAGATACTTATTTCTTCTTAGAGGATTCCTTCTCCCAGGCTGAGATGGGCCCAGCTCCATGTGTAAGGAAGCTTTATCCTTATGATCTGGTCTCATCATTTTTTTCTACCCAAATCCTGATACCAAGTGAATCCAGTGAAGAAATAGCAAGAACACTATCACAACAAAGCAACCGTTCGCTCTTTAGATCTATAAATTACAAGACCTGTATTCTTAAGCACATTCATGTATTATACTCTCACATACATACTTCTCTTTTAAGTGATTATTTTTCTTTCTCTCTCTGTTCCCTTTGAACTAGTGCACATTTTCCTGCTTCCTGTCACAGAGACACAAAACTCCCCAGCCCTATAATATCCCCATGGTTAAACTAGAGAATCTTAGAACTTCTTATGTTGAACTTCTTATAGGTTAGAGAAACTTAGAATTTCTTATGGTAGGTAACTCTTACATAAATATAATATTAGTAAGTCGCAAGCACTTTTTTATGGAACAGTATGAAGGAAGCCTATAAAGTAATGCCTTTTTCATACTTGTCCTGAGGAGGGACTGTGTATCTGTGTGTGTGTGTGTGTGTGTGTGTGTGTGTGTGTGTGTGTGTGTTCAACATACACATGCTTTGCTGGAGGTCAGAGCCTCTGATTTGAAGGCTCAGATCTCCTCAGCCACTCTTCCATGTTTCCCAATTAAGTGTGGTGGTTAAACAATAACCATATTCTAGCATTCTAAGATAAATGTTTAAATGCTTCTTAGATGCTGCAAATAGATGCTCATTTCAATGATGTCAATAATAAACTATGTGCACAAAAATGTTTAAGAACTGGTGCTCTTCTGAGTGTGGCTTTCTCCAGGCTCACTTATAAAGTTTGCCTGTTTGAGGTATTTTATTATTTTAAGCCAAAAAAAAGGAAGAAGAAGAAAGACTATGCTACTTTGACAGTCTTTGGTGTTGTGCCCTTGATAAATGTGTGGCAGCCTTCAATTTGATCCCAGTACTTGTGTTTTGATTTTCAATCCCATCTCTAAAAATAATTACCGTATTTTGCTATTGGTCTTACAATGACTAATTTTTATATAGCATATTGATTTCTAATTTAGTTCCTGGCAGTTCATCATTCAATTTGCAAGACACATCATTCTTTCTGTGAATTGCAGTTCCACATTATCCATCTTGAGCCTTTATTCTAAGCAATGTTACCTCTCTTCTGCATATGGCAAGCCAACTTCCCTCACCAAGGATTTGTCTTCTTTAAAAATGCATATTTATTCATGATTTTTTGTTGTTTTGAGTTATTAAACTTTATTACAAGGCATATAGAAGGCACATACAAGGCACATAATTTATGAACTTAATTTTTGAGGAAGTGGGAACAAGTTACTCACCTAACCTTAGTACTGCACTAATGATATAATGTGTGTGCTGGGGCTGACCAGCAGACCCCGAGTGACGGATGAATGATTACTCTGACACAAGTTTCTATGAAAGAGAGGGCTAAGGGACTACCTGGCTAAATGAACCAGACAGCCCCATTCACCTGCCTCCTTAGGCTCTTATTGTAGCAACAGCTTGAACTAAAATTAACCTCTAGATATGATCAGCACTGTAAGTATCCTTGAAAAAAAAACAAACAAACACATGCATCTGCAGTCTCCTTTAAACAAGGACATTTTGAAGTCTAAAAATAAAGATTCCAGTAAAATACCCAGGGACTCAGAATTTTTTGGTAAAGTCAAAACAGGGTCTGCCTCCTTTGGCAAGAATCCCCTAGATGCCTCTGACTTTCAGAGAGTCCTCCTTATAGGCTTTCCAATCAAGTTCTGTGCTTCTCTACAGGTGTGTATTCTATGAAGGAGCCAAAATCAGAGGCCCACACTCCATTTCCATGGGTTTTCCTCGTCTTAGATTACATATGGGTTTATATTAGCACTGTGACATCTGCTTCTATTGAATGAGAAGTAAAGGAAGAAATGATAAATATTTTGAGCCAAACACAGATGAAGCAGTCAGAAACATAGACAGATTACCGGTGTTTTTAAAGATTAAGCATCTGTTACAATTTTTCTTGGTTTACATGAGGCTGAAGCTGGATTTGATTGTCAGCTGGCTCTTCAGGCCAAAAAAAAAAAAAAAATGCTTTTCTCAGGGTCTGGTGGGAAGAGAAAGGGGGAGAAAGAAGAACTTGTTCTTTTTAAGGAATATTCCCAACTCTCAGTTAAGCCGAGTCAACAGAATCCTACAGCTCTTCTCACCTGGACTCTTCCTGCCTTTACAAGCCATTGTGCACATCACTCCCACAATAATCTTTTGAAGTCACTCCCCTGCTCAGGAACTTGTAATGGATGAGAATGATAGTATTAATGGCTCACATTAGCAGAGAGTCTTTCCATTTACTGAGTGCTCTCACATGTGTCATCTCATTTCCTCCCAACAACAATCTCTGAGTTCTTAGTGGATCTGGTCTAAACTCCTTATTCTTAGCACAACTTTAACGCTTTCTTGACTAGTTGGCTGTTTTTCTCTTACTTCTCCCAAAGGAAGTTGTCAGCCTCTTCTCTATCCCCAGACAGTTAACTGTTTTCACCTTCAAGGATTGCTACTTGCAACCTAGCCGGGTAGCTCAGTTGGTTAGAATGTTGTACCTATATACCAAGGTTTTGGGTTTGATCTCTGGTTAAATTAAATACAAAAAGAAACTTGTGAATGCATAAATAAGTGGAACAAAAAATCTCCCTTCCTCTCTCTGTCTCTAAATCAATGTTTTTAAAAAAGAATTCCCATTTGCATTTGCCCCTGCTCTCTGCCTGCAGATGCTCCAGCCTCCTCTTGCCTCCTTGTGAGAGTCAGGAGGAGAGGCCAGCTGGTGGGGGCACTGAGGACAGTGCCATAGATTACCCAGCATTTCTGGCCTTGCTTCACCCACTTCTTACATGAACATACTCTACAGTTTCTACCCACTCACATGGGATGACCCTTTGTTAGTGAAGTTATGTTTGGCTTTTTTTAATTTCAGTTATTGTATTTTTTATTTACAAAATTTTCATTTAGTTGTTTTTATATCTTCTGCTCTCTTTGCAGTGATTTTCTATTTATTTGTCAAAATTTTATGCTTTTCATTTGGAAAGAACATGTTGTTAATTTCTTGCTGAAAAATCTTTTACTGACTGCTTTAAATTTTTTGGCAGATAAGTTTAATATTTATGTCATCTCAATGTTGACATCTATTGACTGTCTTTTTCATTCAAGCTGAGCTGTTCCTGGTTCTTGGTATGATGAGTGATTTTAAACAGGACATTTTGGGAATTATGTTATGAGACTGGATCTTATTTAAAGTTTCTATTCTTATCTGGCTTCTTTTGACATTGCTCTGGCCAGAAGAAGGGTCATGCCATCTCCTTACTGCCAGATGGAGGTAGAAGTCTAGGTTCCCCCCTGGCCTCTGATGACACCACAGGGGTGTGGGTGGGCGGGGGCTACCCTTATCATCAGACTGGGGTGAAAGTGAAAGTCCTGACTCTGGACTTGGCCTCTTCTGACACTAACCCAATGGGCAAGAGAAGTGGTGGCTCATTCTGATGCATAAGGGAGACCCTTCATGGATGAGGGAATTCTCTGCCTCCTTCTAATAGAACACAGGTTTTGAAATATTTATAAATATAAGGTATCCCATTGCTTTCTGAAGTTTAACTTATACAAATGTGTCCACCCTAGCTAATTTTCTAATATTACCAGCTTCTAAATATGATATTTGTTTGTTTGCTTTTGTTTTCTCAGTAAGTCCAGGAAGGTAGTTAAAAGAAATGACTACAGGTTTTAACAGATGAATATGGCATGAGGATGGCTCTTCACTGGCAAGAGTGTCAGTTTACAGAAGCAACATTAAGTAACATTACTGACTCAGCAATTTTTCTCAGAAAAGACAATAATGGAGGCATGAGAGAGACATAATTATGACAGTAGCATGTAATGTACTTATCTCTTATTCATTAAATTATATATTCTTATATAACATTATCCTTGTTTATCAGTTGAGATAAAAACAATGCCAATATTTAAAAGGTATGGAAATATTTTATACTTATTTGTCCCATTCCACATAGGACACACTCAAATTGCCACATCAGGGCAATAAGAAAATAATCCAATACCAAAACATGTGCTTGGGAGCAGACTAAATACTCAGTTAGCATACCTGAATCCTAATCTCCATGATCTCCGTCTTCCTCTAAGCAGCATGATGACATTGTTAAACCTGTTTCTTGATCCATAAATAAAGAGCTTAGATTAAAGGAGCCAATGCTTATACAACTCTAATATTTTATACTTCAGAGAAAGGATAAAATTATTATATTTAAATAGATCAGCTACCTTCAGCTACGTCCCTGTGGAATACAGAGTTAGACCTTGTTTTTAGACTAATAAAATGTTTTGTTCTGTAGTGGTGAGGGGCCATTTGCTTCATTCTTTTATCAGCTCCTTTCTTGATTGTATCAGGTTTGTCTAGAGAAACAGAACAATGAGTGACAGATAAATAGATAGAAGATGATAGATGATAGATAGATAGATTAAATAGTAGATTGATGATAGATAGATTATAGATAGAACTGGCTCATCTGATTGTGGGGACTGGCAAGACAAAATCCAGAAGGCAGGCAGGTGGCTGGTAGACCAGAAACTCAGACAGGGTAGAAACAGTCTTGAGGCAGAATTGCTTTTTCTGGAAATCTCAGTTGTTGCTCTTAAAGTCTTCAGTTGATTGGATGAGGCTCACCTACATTATCAAGGGTAAACTTCTTTATTTAAAGTCAATTGTTTGTAAGTGTTAAATCATATGTACAAAATGTCTTCACAGCAAAATAAGAATAGTATTTGACTAAGAAATGGACACCATAGCCTAGTCACATTGACACACAGAATTAATCAGAGATAGTGTGTAGTAAGTATATACCTATCAGGGGCCCAGTTCATGAATTCATGCACAATGTAAAAACTGTGGGCCACAAGACTTTGGTGGGCACAGGGGTGGGTCTCGGCCCATCCTCCATGCTCTTACCCAATCCCACTACTACTGCTCCCATGTGCTGATAGCACTGGCCCCACTTGCACCCACTGATGGCATGGAGAGATTGGGGCCAGTGCCAGCAGAGGATTCAAGGGGCAGCTGTTGCCCTGATTGCCCCTTAGGAACAGGGGGAGGTGGAGAAGCCCTAAGGGGCAAGAGAAGTGGTGGCTCATTCTGATGAGCCAGCTCCAGGAGCTGGCAGGGGGTGCCAGGGGTGCCAGTGCTGGCAGCAGGTGCGAGCACCAGGTAGGACCTCGGCACATGGGAGCAAAGAGGCTCACCCCGATGACAGCCACCAGTGCACTGCCTTGGTCTGGTACTCCCACTCACCTGCTCCATCATCCTGTTGCAGCCAACACCTGCCATGTCCCGCACTCTGTTGCTGACACCCTCCATGCTCTGTGTGCACCCCCTTGTGGTCAGCACACATCATAGTGACTGGTTGTTCGGTTGTCAAGTTGTTTCACCATTCGAGCTATTTGCATATTAGAGCATTATATATTTATAGATTAACACCTAAAATGAATCAGAATTATTCTTGGTGATTTGAATAAGAAGTCGGCTCTAATCCTCAACACTATTTTATGAATTATCTGTGGTTACTTTCACTTGAGGCATGAGGAAATTGATTCTCTGGGGGAGGGGGTAAGTCAAATATCATAAGCCAATTAATGGTACAGTCAGGAATGAAACTCAGCTGTAGTTTGACTTTGAAATATGACAAAATAAATACTGCGAGAAAAGTCAGAAAATTCAGATTCATATACTTCTACACTAGCTTTTAAACTTGAGGCATGTAACAGTCTTCATATATAAAGAAGAGCTTAAATTGGATGTTCTCTAAAAATATTCTGTGATTCTATTTTGGCACTGGATACGTGTCTTTCATTTAAAATACATTATTGCCTTTGAATGGGTAGACATTTCATTGGTGTTTGGGTTGGGCTGTTCTTTTGAGCCATATAATGATTTTGTGCTGGTTGATTATTCCATTACAACAGAGAAGAGACAAACCATTATGAAGAATTATGAATCTATACCTTGGAAGAAAATACGGTGATTTTGTTTTGCTTATCAGCAATCCCATCTGTACTTACATTGCAATAAAACAGAAAACAATTGAATGAATAGGGAACCACAGGAACTGAAGCAAACAGTGAAGATTGGTGATGCCAGGCAGTGAATTTTGCAGACCTTCACTCAACACGTATTTTCTCCCTAAGGTGGCTTGACCCAGGTTCTACTTACCTCAGAAACAGAAAGTAAGTTTTTAACACTATTACCTCCTACTAAGCTCATGTAGTTATGCAGGAGCAGGCTGGATTCTTTTTGTCTCATTCATCAACTCCAGCACTGTCATCTAAGTTCCTTTTGCAGAATCTTTATTACTGCCGATGATGTCAGAGAAAAGGAACATGGCTTGATTAATAGTTTGCAGGTGCAATTTACAACACTGGCAGCTAAAAATGATCTTTTGATTTAGAAACTGAGAACTTTCAAGAGAAGTCACACCTTTGCTCAGAACTTTGATTTCCAGAGGTTTAACAAATCAGCTTCTGACTTTTACCCTACTCCTATCCTTTACTGCCTCTTTAATAAAAAATACAGAGTTTAACATTTTTGTCTGACATTTTTCCCTGGGGCAGTGGTTCTCAACCTTTCTAATGCTGAGACCCTTTAATACAGTTCCTCATGTTGTGGTGACCCCAACTATAAAATTATTTTCGTTGCTACTTCATAACTGTAATTTTGCTACTTTTATGAATCATAATGTAAACATCTGTTTTTCAACCTGTCACGACTCACAGGTGGAGAACCGCTGCTTGTAGAGCCTAAGACCATCAGAAGACACAGATATTTACATTACGATTCATTAGCAGTAGCAAAATTACAGTTATGAAGTAGCAACGAAAATAATCTTATGGTTTGGGGATCACCACAACATGAGGAACTGTATTAAAGGGTCTCGGCATTAAAAAGGTTGAGAACCACTGCCCTAAGGGATCTGAATGAGCTGGATTTTTTTCTTACTCATAGTAGAGATAACTAATGTTCGATAATGACTGGGAAATAGGTGCACATCTTATTGGAATGAAAGTCATTCAATTAGTTGCATCTCTTCTTATGCCATTTCCTTTTTAAATAGTCATTCGGATGGAAAGGCACCTGAAATGTTACTTATAAGTGGGAAAATAAACAAAGAATAAAAGTGTTACTTTAAAAAAGAATTCCTGGGTACCTCAATATCAATATGTTATTAAAAGTGTAAGAGACATGTTGAGAGAAAAATAACATTTAAAATATTTGTACAGAATCCATTCATTTCTCTAATTTCATTTTCTCTGTTGACTAATTGACTCTATCTCTCATTTGAAGTTAGCAGAGATGCTTTCTTTTCTCATTTTCATTCTTTCATTCAACTGACATTTTATGACTGATATTCAGATGTTCAACTTTACCAATCTGTAATGGAATATACTTCTGATAGTGTCAGAAATTTGTAGTATATATTAGAGAGGGTAAACTTGCAGAAAACATGGAGAAAGTCCAATAGTTATATCCACTTCTGTGCATTTGAGATAACCGAATCTTCAGAATTCTCTCTATTATTATGTGGCACCAATACGTTAATCTCCATGGTAATTTTTAAAATATAGTTGCTGTGCCCTTGGACTTATCCTGCACAAACTTTTAGCACCTTAATTCTTTAGATATAATCACTGATAGCATCTGCCCAACTTTGAGTTAAATTTTTATTAAGATTCTCCATGGTTATTTTACAGTTAACTATGTTTAAAAATATATTATCCAACAATAATCTCTCTAAATTTCTGTAGGTCATAAGCCAATTGGAAAAATAACAGATGTGCCTCTCAGTTAACAGACTCAGGTGTGAAGAAAATTTTGGTCTATATTCCATTACTTCAACCTAATTTTGAGCCACTACCCCACTGGGTTAGTGATGAAATTATTCTTAGGCTTGGAGTGGGGTTAGATTTGTCCTGCTAATGCCTCCAGTTTCATCAGGTTTGGAGTGGCTTACCTAGTAAAGGAATTAAGGGATAGGGGGCCAGCTAGCTTTCAAGTCACTGATCCTCGAGTGAGATGAGATATAAACCATCACTTAGGCATGAATTATGCTTTTGGTGTCTTACCTAAAAAATCATCACCAAGGTCATCTAGGTTGTTTTCATGTGTTAGCTTCTAGGAGTTTTATAATTTTGTATTTTATATTTAGATCTGTGGTCCAATCTGAATTAATTTTGCAAAGTTGTGAAGTCTATGTCTAGATTAAATTTTTGTTTGGTTTCTGCGTGTAGAGGTCTAGTTTTTCCAGGACCATTTGTTAAAAAACAACAACAACAATAAACAAACTGTCTTTTCTCCATTACATTACCTTTTCTTTTCCATCAGAGATTAGTTGACTGCGTTTATATGGGCATATTTATTTCTGGGCTCTCAAATTTCTTCCATTGATCTATTTGTCCTTTTTTTTTAATCCAAAATGCCTTATTTTTATTTTCTGGTTTTCTTTTATAGACTGGGACCTTGGTCATGAATGTGTTATCATTATGCATTATGTCTGCATTGTAAATGGCTCAACCAGTTGTCAATTCTAACTACATACAATTAAAATAATACTATCCATATTCCTTGACAGTTCTTAGATTTTACATTTAAGACAAGTACACATCCAACCTCTTAATGTTAAAATCAACATTATCAATTTTTTTTTTTTTGCTAAAGCCTACTTCTATTTTTTGCCTTTTATGAATTCTTGGAACCCTCATCATACTACTGTAACACTTACCAGAAAGTGGTAAGTCTCACAAATGCCACTACAAAGATTTTTCATCCTGTGGTTGTTTCCATTAGAACTTTTCTTTGTACTGTTAGACATTGCAATAATCTTCTTACTCCTCACATTGTTATCTGTTGTGATCACAGTAACAGAAGAATCTTGCAGATCCTTGTGGCAAAATTTTATCCATTGCCTTGCCAAGTTCTATGCACCTACTAAGAATTGCTTTTCATAAGGGTTTAAGAAGATCCTTCACTAGATTTAATTTGGAGATTCAGGCTCAAGTTCAAGTTTTGCTAACCATGATGTATATTTTTCAGTAACCTGGAAAATGTACCTAACTCTGAGGAAGGTATCTTACCTTTTTTTGCCTCCATATTTGACTTTCCTTTAATAAGCATGAAATTTTCAGGCTTTGTCTTGGCTTGTTCAAAAGACTTTGCAAGGATTATATATGGAATATATACGCCAATGTGCTTTGAAAATTATTGTGCAAATGTTGATAATTCATTTTGATCACAAAGACACAGCAAATGATATTATTGATTCAGTCGTGTAGAGATAATTAACGACATGGTGTTTGAAAATGCTTTAACTCTTCTACCATGTTCATTTTTTTCTGTTTTTGAAAGAATGAAATGCTGCTAGGAGAGATTACCACAGGAAGCAGATCCTTAGAGACTCCTTCTTGCTCCATAAATATTCTACTCCTCTGAGATCTTTTCTGAACTCCAGCATATATTATAAATATTAGAAGACATTTGTTCCTCAGGAGAAATGCAAGCTGAAATTTAAACACTTCTAAATGAATTAGTGATAGTTAAAGAGACATATTGTTTTACTATTTCAGCAGAGTATCTAATAAAGACTTCCCCAATAAGGTGTTCTGTAGGAACTTCAAACACAACCTCCCTCAGTGGAGTTATTACCCCCTGTGGCTTATCCAAACTACTCCTCCCCACAGTGCCAAGTGAGGTCCCACTCCATTCATTTGCCTGTTCAAATAGTAAAATTGCCAACTTACCCTGCTTCTCTTTTCCCTCTCAGAATTCTCTTGAATTGGCCTCTTCCATGTTCACTGTCATTGCTCTGGTTCAGACCCCAACAGGCCTAACCAGACTATTGTAGAACCTTTTGGGCTCTCTTCACTTTGCCCCATAGCCTATACCTCCAATCTATTATGTCAGAGAGACCTTTGCAAAAATAAACAAAGAAAAACACAATGATTCAGATATATCACTTCCTCCTTTAAAGAAATCAATATTTCTCCTTTTCATTAAAATAAATGTAAGGCTGTTTACATCAGTTAGCATGGTTTTTGAGACCTGTTTTCAATCTAGTTCTCAAATAACTTTTCAGCACTCCCTCAAGGATACTTTACACACACAATCTTTCCTCAATCACATTCCACGTGATTTGCTATCTCCCAAAGAGAGACTTCCAGAGCGCTCTATGTCAAAATAATTCTTCCACACTTTCTTCATTCTTAGTGAGGGTGGGAATTTCACTATTTAAAGGTGTTCTGAAAATTCTAAATGCATCTGTAGGAGGGTCTGAATACTGTATCTTGAGGAGTGCTTGAAAAATAGGAGTTTTGTGGGGGTTTTTTGGGGGGAAGGGTGTTTATTCATCTAGTCTAGAAACAATAAAACAAGGTTTGATGACCACCTTTCAATATTTAAAAGATAACATGAAGTAAATGGAGTAGAGCCATTCTTAGAGGTACAACAGACTTGAACAAATGATTGGAATTTATAACAACGTAATCTTTCAAAAAGTTTTTTAAAAACAAAAGTAATTAAATTGGCATTTAAAATATGTTTATTGCTAATTTAGTCCCTTTATATATAGGATTTCTTAAATCCTCACTACTCTATAAAATTTTAAAGAATATTTGCTGATAAGAACAGAGGCATTCAGAAAGGTTTAAGCAACAGAGCCAGGATTTATGTTCCAAAATGACTCTCTCAAAATGAAGTGTGTTTTTAAAAAATTATATACCTATTGATTTCAGAGAGGAAGGGAGAGGGAGAGAGAGAGAAACATCAATTATGAGAGAGAATCATTAATTGGCTGCCTCCAGCATGCCCCACACTAGGGATCAAGCCGAGCATGTGCCCTGACTGGAAATTGAATCATGACCTCCTCCTAGTTGATGTTCATAGGTTGACACTCAGCCACAGAGTCACACCCACCAGGCAAAGAGTGTGTCTTTATCACCGTCCTCTAAGTACCTTGCATGGGGAAAAAAGAGCAGCTAACTGCCCATTTATTAGAAATATGATAAAAGGAATCTCTGCATTCACTGAAAGTGAGAAATATCTGCTTTAAAAAAGAAAGTATTAATTTAAAAAAAAGAAAGTATTTACCTCACATTAGGATTTGATAATTTAATTGACCTATAAGATAGATATTAGTAAACATCTCTTTACATTTGGGGGTTGTTTTCCCCCCAAAGTATGGTTAAAAGTGGCCATCAAATGAAAGGAAGCAAGCCTCTGCTCTCTCCAGGGAATGTTAATCCAAGGTAACTGATGCAAGTTTTTTTTTTTTCCTGTTTCTTGTTCCCTCACACCTTCCCAAGGTCTTCTGGTAGAATTCACTTTAGGATATTAATGGTAATATATTTTTATGACATCTACAGTGCAGAATTAGCCTCCATAATGGCACTTAGGCACCTCGCTCATAAAATTCAGCACTCGAAGCTACGTCAGGTTCTTTGGTGGCCTCCACATTGTCTACCGGAGTCATTTCCTAACTGATAAATTCTTCTTTGTAATGGAACTTGTCAAAAAGGCTTACATAGCTACTTCAAAGTAAAAAAAAGCTCCTGGAAAGACATTTTATTTGTTTTAAATTGTTTTTGCAAGTTTCACAGTATGCAAGTAAACATATGAAACAGAGGTCATTTCCAAAACAGAATGGTATAAAAATTAAGAGGCTAGCTATTTTGAACACTCATCTTAATTATCGTCATGTTATACAAAGTAGATTTGACAATAGGAACACAAAAAAATAAAGTGTGTGTGTGTGTCCATTCAGTATTTTATAAGGTTTAAACAATATCAAAAAGGTTCTATGGTTTTTATAACATTGCACTTTATAAATAGATGTTCTGTCTTCATACACAGAGAATAATTTTCCAAATAAAGCAAACATGAATAAATAATACATTTTTTGAGGTGCTACGCAACTTAGAAGTGCACTTTTTATATTCACTCAAAAAAAAATCAATTAAAGGTCCAAGAATATGGCTCGAAGTGGAGTGTATAACAGTTGATTAAACTGAGCTTGTCTTCTTTAGGCAATAAAATGTCTTTCCAGGAGCTTTTCTTTACTTTTTCCAATATTTTCGCAACTTCATATACTAGTCCATCTATCACTGCTAGCTTGATCCTGACCCTGACCAAGCAGCATTTCAGCATTGGCAGCTATGCTACGCTAGATTGGTTAACGTCTGCTTTAGGTTCTTCCTTTCCTTCTAAAACTTAACAGTATTTGAATATAGTTACCAGCTTCAGCTTAAACTCTTCTTGTTCACATTTAAATTATTTCTGATTTGTTGGAGCAAAGCTTTCTTATATTATGGCAAATCCACATTTTTCCCACAGGAAAATAGTTACCTAGGATATTTCTCTGGGGGGATTTTCCAAAAAGATATTATTAATTTGGTGGTATAATACTATTTCTTAGAGACCTAAACTTTGACACGCTTCTTTCCCACATAAGTCCTTCAGCCTGCTGTGCTTCAGCTGGAGGGAGACAGTGATAGTGTTGGAAGCTAAACACAGCAGAATATTTCGTGATCATCAATATTTTAGAAGAAGGAAAAGAAAAGAGTCGTTGCTGCAGTAGCCAGCATGGTACTCACTCACTAGGCCTGAGATAAGTAGACAATGATCAGAGAAGGTTCAAAATGCAACCTCCAATTTGATATATTTGTAAGCAAGTGTGGAATACAATGGAGACAGTCACTCAGAAATCACACTCCTAAATGTTCTGAACTCCTTCAGAACTGCTGAAAGTTCTATCACAATACACCAGCAACATTAGCAATATTCAGTACTTAAATCATTCCCATGTTATAAATAACATTTAGCAGAAACAGATAATTGAAGTCCTCACTCAATGCACAAAAATTTTAAGGATTTTTTAATTAAAAGAAAAACCATATCATGAATAATTAAAGTTTAAATTCAAACATGATTAAGTTAGAATCACAAGTAATGGTAATTTATTTAACAAAAATAATAAGTGTTGATTTGGTGGTATTCAAGAAAGAGGAAATGGTTTCTGCTTTCAAGGAATCTATAATCTATTGCACATTTCTGGGTTTCAGGCTCTATCCCCAGTGGGGGGGAGGGGGGGAGAGTGCAGGAGGCAGCTAATCAACAAGTCTCTCTCATCATTGATGTTTCTACTCTATCCCTCACCCTTCCTCTCTGAAATCAACAAAAATATATTTTAAAAACAAACTATTTATGTCCTATCTAATAAAAGAGTAATATGCAAATTGGCCATCACATTGTGACAAAGATGGCAGCACTCACAGCCAATAAGGAGGGAATATGGAAATTAACGTGACAAAGATGGCAGCAGCTGGCCAGGAACGAAGGTGGGAGGTGGTGCCCAGCCCTGGGGTGAAGGCAGGAGGCGGTGGCCAGAGTGAAGCCCCAGGTCCTGGGTGCCAGAGGGAAACCAGTGCTGGCAGCCAGGGGGAGGAAGGATTATTCTTGCAAGAATCTTCATGCATCGGGCCTCTAATACACACACACACACACACACACATAATTATGAAGATCTAGCTGAGTTCAAAAATTGAGCTCTTTACCATCAAGTTATGCCACATATGAACTGGGGTAAATTACCAAGCTAATTATAAATCTGAACCTACCCAGGGCAGAATAGCTGGGATCATAGAAGGCAGTACATGGCTCTCAAATTGCACATTTTTTTTCATCTCTATTAACAAAAGAAGAGCAAGATGAAGCAGCAGTCTCAGGAGCAAACAAAAATAACCTAAATTTCTAATTCAGGGCAAAATTAAGATTTAACATTAACCAATTATGAATAAAATGTAGTTTTAATAAACTATGTGAAGAAACAACAACAGTAACAACAAAAAATGAGTTTCACTCCACTGGAGAGGTAAAATTTAGGAGATAAAGCATGAACTCAGTGCAGCAAAGGAGCAAATTGCCAAATTCTGTAGCCTAAGTTTAAGAACTATGTTTGGCATAGTTCTTGTACTGAACACAGCAAAGATGAGCATTTTGTATACCAAATTGAGTGAGAATATTACACAGCAAACTCTCTTTTCATTTACCTGCACCTTGACCTTGCTCCGTCTCTTCTGTTCTCTATCTTGCTCTTCCTCCAGAGGTTCTGCTCTCCTCAGCCATTCCAGATGACCAACCAACTTAAACCAACCTCTCTTCCTGATTTCCATTCAGATGCTAGACCACTAACAGGAGTCCTTTAGCATGGCTTCAGGCTGCAGAATACTTTGGGAAGCTGTCTTTGCATGATTACAGCTCTTTAAAAAGCACTGAATATTAACTTAGCAAGTTTCTTGTAGGTCTTATAGACCAGAAACATTCAACAATTAGGTTGTCTTTTTTCTTCTTTTCTTTTTCTTTTTTTATGGACCATAAGTGAGTATGATCTATTCAGAAAATTTCCATAAAGAAAAAATTTATGTAAATAATGTAAAAATGTTTAACTTCGTTGGATGATATCAGAAAACTTTGAACAACTTACCTAAAAAAGTTTCAAAAATAAGAAATTCATAACTGTGTTGTAAAGTCATGTGTCACAAAATAGCATTTTGGCCAACAGTAGACCACGTATGTAATGGTCCTTTAAGATGATAATGGAGGTGAAAAATTCTTATCAGCCAGTGATGCCATAATTGCCATAACACCAAAGCACAATGCCTTATTCACATGTTTGTGGTGGCACTGGTGTAAACAAAACTATTATTCTGCCAGTCCTATAAAAGGACAACACATAAAATTACTTACAGTTCATAATACTTCATAAAGAAAATAAATATCTATATTAGTGATTTATATATTTACTATGCTATGTTTTTATCATTTAGAGTGTACTATTTTTATTCTATCTAAAAAAGAGGGGCTATTCTAATTGATCTTCATGCCATCAAAAAGATGGTGGTGCACACAGTAATAAGGAGGGAATATGCTAATTGACTGTCATGCCCCCAAAGATGGCAGCGCCCTCAGCCACAAGATTGTGGTGCCCAGTTCCCTCAGTTCTCCAGCTGCCCAGGGCCAGCCCAAGGCACAGGCAAGCCTCGGCTATTGGCTGCCCAGCTTCCCAGGGCTGGTCTGAGGCATAGGCAAGCCTAGGTTGAAGGCTGCCCAGCTGCCCAGGGCCACCTGAGGCTCAGGTAACCAGGGCTGGCCATGGCAGCAGCAGAGGTGTGATGGGGACGTTGCCTTCCCCTGATCACCGGGTCACCTCCCTCCCATGAGGTCTCCTGGACTATGAGAAGGTGCAGGCCTGACTGAGGGATCCCTGCTCCAGTGCATGAATTTTCATGCACCTGGCCTCAAGTTTATATAATAAAATAGTTTTATGTAAAACAGTAACTGGGGCAGCAGCCTCTTACATCTCCTATTTACCTGGTCTCTTGATTGCGTTATTTCTCTTGTGCTTGATTTATACTCATGTTATTTTGTGCAGTAACATGCTCTACAGAATTGTAGCCTAGAAGCCATCATCTATACCTAATAACCTAGGTTTCTCATTGGCTTTTCTACCTATTTTGTGTAAGTGCACTCTATGATGTTCACACAATGACAAAATTGCCAAACAACACATTTCTCAGGACAAACCCCTGCTCTTAAGCAAGGCATAAATGTATTTACTAGCTATAGATAGATAGATAGATAGATAGATAGATAGATAGATGATAGATAGATACTACCCTGTTTCCCTGAAAATAAGACAGTGTCTTATATTAATTTTTTCTCCCAAAGTTGTGCTAGGTCTTATTTTCAGGGGATGTCTTATCTTTCCATGCGCTAGGTCTCATTTTCGGAGGATGTCTTATTTTCAGGGAAACACAGTAGTAGTTATATTGATAGTCTCTCAAGGTTAACAACCAAAATCTCCCCCAAATTAAAAATATAAACAAATTTGATGCTGATACACAGAATTATCCACATAACACACATATAAAATGTTTTTTATGTAAAAAGCTGTTGATCACATTTGATTATAGCTTCTATTCCTGTCCTCAGAAAGGCTGAAAAGAATTCAATATGAACAATATTAACAAAAAAAAGCCTATTTAGCTTCCAATCAAACTACTCTGGTAACTTTCTGGTTAGCACTTTTTAAAAAATATTGCTATTACCTTTTTTAGTCTTGTTTTTACCTTTTTGTAAACTAAGAGTCATGCCCATGTTTAATATATAGAAACTAGAGCACCAATGCCTGTAGGTGAGGGCAGTTAGGGCGACCAGGCCAGCAGAGGAGGGCAGTTGGGGGCCATTGGGCTGGCAGGGGAGTAGTTAGGGGGTCATCAGGCTGGCAGGCAGAAGCAGTTAGGGGCAATCAGGCCGGCAGGCAGGCAAATGTTTGGGAGCCAGCTGTCCTGAATTGTGAGAGGGATGTCTGAGGCATTCCAAATTGGAGAAGGTGCAGGCTGGGTTGAGGGACACCCCTCCACTAGCGCGCCCCCCCCCCCCCCCCCCCCCTCCCCCCCAGTGCACAAATTTTGTGCACTTGGCCTCTAGTAGACAATAATCTCTATTTCACCAAAGGGAATATAGTGGCTTAGAGTTGAGTGATCATATTGTTTTCACAGGGCTAGCGAAGGGAGATGGTGGGAAGAGAGCAAAGTTATCATTTATTCATTTATCCATGAGGTTTTCCCAACTTATGCATTAGGAACTCCATTCAATGACATTTATTAATATTTTAAAAATAATTCTTTATGTGAAAGAAAAATATTTATGGACACAATATTCACCCATCCCCTCCACATCTACATTATCTACCAATTATAATCAATAAAATGCACATGGTTTTAAGTATGGAGCTAGAAGCTGTTGTTTGTGAATAGGCAGGTCTGTTTATTATCAACCATACCCAATCCAAAAATTAGTATTCATTAACATTTCTTTTTGTATTCATCTAAACACTCAGAAAGATTTAATAGTTGCTTTCAGCGTTCAGCATGTTTCCTTTTTTGCTGTGAGTGCTATATTTCTCAAGATATTTAATTAGATGAAAGACTGGGAGACATAAAAAAGTTTAAATATTTTTTAGAGTCATGCTACTGCTACATTTTTAATTCCTATTAAAATCAATAACATGTTTCAGGCCTCTGGATAGAGAATTTTTTTTTTACCTGCTGATTACTGAAAGGGCAGTACATACATTGTATTTATATGTACAAGTTTCCCTTGCCTTTATCTCCAACTTTCATAGCAATCATTAATAACATAACCTTCAGTACAGTGGGCTGTCATTGCTTTCCCTCTATTAGCAGAAACATATTCCACCCATTTCCATAAAGAATAGGTAATGCAAGCTGAAAAATATGCTAGTGAAGACAGGCATTCATTCAAGTTATTTTACTAATTCTATGTTACACCTGGGAGATGGTGATATTCATTTCATCTTCCTATTGTAGATATTAGATGGGAAAAATCAAGGCAATATATTATGGACTTTTCATTGTCCACACCCATAAAAAGTTTGCTTTGGGGGCTATGGTTCAATATGGCAGGTTTAATTATTATTTTTGAAGGTGTTGGTGTTGGTAGTGTGGTGTTTGTGATCTGAAAACAATTTTCCAAATTTGGTAAAAGTTTTGAAAATCAGAACTCACAATGTAATGTAGAGCCCTTTTCTAAACTCTGAGCATTAAATATTTTATAATAAACTAAAATATAAATTATTACTACTTTTTAAAATATATATTTTATTGATTTTTTTATAGAGAGTAAGGGAGAGGGACAGAGAGTTAGAAACATCAATGAAAGAGAAACATCGATCAGCTGCCTCTTGCACACACCCCACTGGGGATGTGCCCTCAACCAAGGTACATGCCTTGACCAGAATTGAACCTGGAACCCTTCAGTCTGCAGGTCGACACTCTATCTACTGAGCCAAACCAGTTAGGGCAAATTATTACTACTTTTGTCCTTTTCCTTTGTTACCAACATCAAGAAAATTTTATTTTTCATTTGGCAGTAGAAAGTGATCATGAACAAATCAAGCTAATTATAATATGTTAACTGCTATTCAAAGGAAATTACAACATATTTCACATTGGGAATGCAACATTAATTCTACTTAGTGATAGATCCTCCCTTCCCCCAACTGGTGGATAGAGCATGATGTAACCTGCACCTGTGGCCTGGACATAACTGAGCACCTAACCAGGCACCTCATATGAAGTATACATTGAACCACCAATCAGCATTTGCCAAATATCCTAAGCCCTTGTCCCTAAGTACCTGAGTGACTGACTATGTTATAAGACCATACATGAAGCCACCTATCACCGCGTGCCCAGTCCACTAAGCCCCCATTCCTTCCCATACCTCGCCTCAAAAGGTGTGCTCACCTCTGTTCATGCTGCTGTTCTCCCCTTGCGAGACAGCCGGGCAGTTCCTTCTCCTCTGATAAAGCCGGTAGTCCTGGTTTTTGGCCTCTGTCTGATCTTTCCCTTAGAATAGAAGGATGTCTGCCCAGTAGTTAAACAAGCAGCCATACAAAGTAGTGAGTCCATTGCCAAGTATGAGAAGTATTAAGAGACTAGTTGACCACTCATAAAAAATGTAACACAGAAAACAGGAAAATTTTAAGTAAAATAACAGCTGAACCAATGTATCCTCAAGTCTCTCCCTGCTTTGTCATTCTATATTTCTGCAC
Organism: Pipistrellus kuhlii; assembly: GCF_014108245.1. Lineage (NCBI taxonomy): Eukaryota > Metazoa > Chordata > Mammalia > Chiroptera > Vespertilionidae > Pipistrellus > Pipistrellus kuhlii. The sequence continues at coordinate 22,870,381 of NW_023425405.1, read as the reverse complement.
AAAGTAAAATGATGTGAAAGGTTAATCCAAGGCACCAATAGTTTGTGGCAAGAACTGCATAACATATAGAATCAGCTCGTATGGAGTCCTTACATATGCCACTCTATGTAAATTGTTTTTTCTTTTTCTTTTTCACAATAAACCTATGAGTTAAGATACTGTTCCCTCCCACCAGTTATCAGAGAAGGAAATTTGCACAGACACTCGAGGAGGCGGCGCTGGGGCTCCGAAGCCTTTGCACTCAGCCACTCTGCCTTCAAGGTTTATACTCTGTGTACTCTTCTAATTATTTCTGAATTATGTGATTCTAACCCTATTAAAGAATATTACCGTGGGGTCTTTGGAGAACAAATTACCCAAAATAGATGTTCTCAGGCAGACTGCCAAAAACGCGCCGCCAACACCCATGCTAGCCTTTGGCTCATGTTGTTTTCCTGAGGTCTCTTTACGGGGGCCCTGGATGCTCATGCAAAAAGCACAGGCAGTGGAGCCAGAAGAACGCAAGGGGCCTTGGGCTTGCTCACACAAGCATTTCTAGATTCATTCTGTGAAGATAATTCATTCGCTCAGAAAAAAAAAAAAAAAAAACCTTCCTAACCTTGCATCACAGAAACGAAGTGTTTTTCTCATGACTCTTCCAAACAGCCCTCCAGGAACCCAGCGGAGATGGACTGTCACACGCTAGGCTGGCTCCCATGGAACCCCCACCTGACCCAAATCTTCACTGAAGAACTCTCCTCAGGAAAAAAAAAAATGAAAAAAAAATGTTTGGCTTAAGGTTTCTGGCTTTTATAACATTCACATTGCTGCTCATTTTGTTTCTTATTTTACAATAATTAAATTTATCCAAAACAACATCTTGCTTATTCAGGGCATTACTACATATTCAGGCTCGAGTGAAGGTAAATTCTGTCCATTAAAATTTTTTCTTGATAATTTCCTTAAATTCCTATACTCTGACACGCAATTTTTGTGCCCCTCTAGATTATCTTGGTCTACCTGCCTCCAGTCCGACCCTCTTGCTCAAAAATCTTCCCTGACTACACTACCCAGCATATCCTGTCTCCGCATCATCCTTTGCCCAGGGGTTTCAGTTCTGCAAGTCCCGGAAAGCACCCTTCCACAGGACTCTTTTCACAGGCTGCAGGAGGGCCACCAGCCTCTGGGTGTGATCCTACTTAACAGGCTGCAGGAGGGCCACCAGGATCACCGGGATCCAGGAGGGATCTTACAGACCCTCTAACCTCTCCAGCAGCTGCCTCGCTGGGTGGGTAACAAAACCAAGGAGTATAAGCAGTAAATGCCAGCTGTGGAAGATTGGAACAATGCACGTCTGAATGTGGAAAGTGTTCGACATAAACTCTTTCCTCCTCTCTGGGAATATTCTACATGACTGAGCGGTTACCTCTGTTCCTTGTAAGGCTGTGTGTCTTAGTAACACCAAATCACCTCTACTCATCTGGCCCTACCCAACATTGGATGGCTCAAATTATTATTATTATTATTATTTTTTTTTTTTACTGTATGATGGTGTGAAAACAATCTATATTCAGTAGAAACCCTGATTCAAATTTTGAATGTTGATCTTTCCCTAGACTAGTGATTTAGATACTTTTTATTTCTCTTTATGCTGGGCACTGGCAAGGAGCAGCAGCTTCCCCTGCAACAGCCACATGATCACAGGGTTAACAGCCAATACTCTACAGTATACACATTGTGTTAGACGTTTCTGCCCAATTACAGGATAATGGAAGTGTTCTGAGCATGTTTACAGTAGGATAGGCTAAGCCATGGTGTTCAGGATGTTAAGTGTATTAAGTGCTGTTTTACTTAATATATTCTATATTTACTAAGATATATTCAATATATGATGGGTTTATTGGGATGTAACTCCATCCTAAGTTGAGGAACACAGCTTATATATTGAATATATCTTAGTAAATATAGAATATATTAAGTAATTGTTTTTCTTTCTTTCCCTTACTCATGTAGTGCTGCAACTGTACCAGTATGAGAATGTTTGCTTTGCTTTAGTTTCTTATTACTAAGAGATAGTGTCTATGCTTTTTTAAAAAAACCTTATTAGCCTTTAGCACTGCTTAAAAACAGAGAAAGGTGCACTGGCCAGTGTGGCTCAGTTGGTTGGGTGTCATCCCATGCACCCAAGTGTTGATAATTGGGGTGTGTGTCCGGATTGCAGGATCATCCTTGGTGGGCGCATGCATGCAGCTGATCCATGTTTCCATCTCACATCCATGTTACTCTCTCCCCTCTCCCTTTCTGTCTCTCTCAAAAATCAATAAAAACTTATTTTTAAAAAAGAAAGGAAACAGAAGTTTAATCAGGAGAAATATTTGTCTGTTCTACTACTAAAGCAATTTTCATACATATTTCTAAATGAAATTTGAGCAATGCAAAACCATATTAGCATGATGTACCATTTTCTTGCTGTCTCGATTAAAATTTAATATCATTACCAATATTTCATACTTAATTAATCATCCCCCGAATTTACAAAATAGCCTTTGCAATTTTGAGGAGAAGATATGCAACTTTTCTTCCATTTTGCTTCTTCATGTAAATATTAATTTCCACTTTAAAAAAGAAAATGCCACTGCCAGAAAACTTGCTTTACTGGCATTTTAAGGTCAACAGTTTAATTTTCTTTTGCACTTTTTTTAGTTTCATATCTTCGTTATAACTCACTTTCACATAAAGCTAAATGAACTCTTTCATTACCAAGGCAGTAAAAAGATTAATTTAAAGCAAAAAGGAAAATAAAAACATAAAACAGCATCAGCATTTTACTATATCCATTCTCTGATGCCTTTCAATTGCTTTATTTGTTTAATCACTTTCATATTGAAATGTGTCAAATACCCTAAACATACAGACTAACAAAATGAACACCAGAGTACCCACCATCCCATGCTATCTCTCCTGACATTTGGTCAACCTGCTTCAGATTTTTAAAATTAATAAAATATTATTTAGGTGGTGACCTCTTCTTATGTCATGTCTCATTCTCTGCCATGAATTTGATTTTCAGTTTCATGCACAATTATGTAAGTATGTATAAATTAGAGGCCTGGTGCACAGGTCCGAGGCGGAGGGGGAGGGGGTAGTGTCCCTCAGCCCAACTTGCACCCTCTCCAATCTGGGACACCTCAAGTCGGACATCTCTCTCACAATGCAGGACTTCTGGCTCCCAACTGCTTGCCTGCCTGCCTTCATGATTGCCCCTAACTACTTCTGCCAGCCAGCCTGATCACCCCCTAACCACTCCCATGCAGGTTGATTGATGTCTCACTGCTCCCCTGCCAGCCTGTTTGCCCCCAACTTCCCTCCTCTGCCGGCCTTGTCACCCCTAACTGCCCTCCCTTACAGGGTTGATCACTTCCAACTGCCCTTCCTTGCAGGCCTGGTCCCTCTCAACTGCCCTCCCTTGCAGGCCTGGTGCCTCCCAACTGGCTTCCCCAGCCAGCCATCTTATGGTGGGCATATTGTGTCCACATGGGGGCAGGATTTTTGACCACATGGGGGCAGCCATCTTGTGTGTTGGAGTGATGTGATGGTCAATCTGCACATTACTCTTTTATTAGATAGGATAGATGTCTGGTGCACTGGTGGGGGCCAGCTTGTTTGCCCTGAAGGGTGTCCTGGATCAGGGTGGGGGTTCCCTTGGGGCATGGAGCAGCCTGGGAGAGGGTCCTATGGTGGTTTGCAGGCCAGCCACGCCCCCTGGAGACCTAAGTGGAGGCCCTGGTATCTGGAATTTATTTACCTTCTACAATTGTAACTTTGTTATAATGAAGATATGACTCTAAAAAAAAGTGCAAAAGAAAATTAAACTGTTGACCTTAAAATACCAGTAAAGCAAGTATTCTGCAGTGGCATTTTCTTTTTTTAAATGGAAGTTAATACTTACATAAAGAAGCAAAATGAAAGAGAAGTTGCATATCTTCTCCTCAAAATTACAAGGCTATTTTGTAAATTCTGGGGATGATTAATTAAGTATGGAATATTGGTAATGATATTAAATTTTAATCAAGACAGCAAGAAAATGGTACATCATGCTAATATGGTTTTGCATTGCTCAAATTTCATTTAGAAATTTGTGCTCTGCCAAAACGGTTTGGCTCAGTGGATAGACTGTCAGTCTGTGGACTGAGGGGTTCCAGGTTCAATTCCAGTCAAGGGCATGTACCTTGGTTGTGGGCACATTTCCAGTAGGGGGTGTGCAGGAGGCAGCTGATCAATGTTTCTCTCTCATGGATGTTTCTAACTATCTCTCTCCCTTCCTCTCTGTAAAAAAATCAATAATAAAATATATATATTTTTTAAAAAGACAGAAATATGTATGCCTCTTGGTCACTCTGTTGCAGGCAGCCATTTCTGTTTGGATTTGTTTATCTTCTATAATTGAAACTTTGTAGCCTCGAGGGGAGGCCTAGGCTGTTAAGGGCAGGCAGAAACCCATGCCTCCCTCCTGCTCTCTATGGCTGTAGCCATCTTGGTTGAGTTTATTAGCATACTCACTCTGATTGGCTGGTGGGTGTGGCTGGTGGGTGTAGCAGAGTGATAGTTAATTTGCATATTACTCTTTTATTAGGTAGAAAGATTTTTTTTTCTTTACAAATGGTATACACTGAAACTGGTTTGGCTCAGTGGATAGAGCGTTGGCCTGCAGACTGAAAGGTCCCAGGTTCGATTCTGGTCAAAGGCATGTACCTTGGTTGCCAGCACATCCCCAGTAAGGCGTGTGCAAGAGGCAGCTCATCAATGATTCTCTCTCATCGATGTTTCTAACTCTCTATCCCTCTCTCTTCCTCTCTGTAAAAAATCAATAAAAATATATTTTTAAATGGTTTAATAATTTAGATTTTCATTCACTTAACTCACAAACCCATATTTTTGGCACCTTCCATATGCCAAACAATAATCTAAAAATTGAATTTACAATGAAATCGATACAAACTTTGTAACTCTTTTGGACTTTACCTTCTAGTTGAAGAATTATTAGGTAATTATAATTGCTATTTATAAAAAAGAATAGTGTCGGAGTGAGAGGTACTAAAATATTTAGGCTGGGGAGCAAAGTCTGAAAAAAGTAGCAGAGAGAGAGACATTTGAATAATTAGGTAAAGTCTTGTAGAGAGGGGTGAGATAAATACAGCACTGAAGGCAGGCCTTGAATAGTGAGTTCAAGAATCCAAAAATGATGGCAAGAATGTAGTGAGAAGGATGGAAAGCCAAGAGCAGACAGTTGCCAAGGTTTCTTGTGTAACATGCTCTTTGTAGTCCAATGTAGTTTTTAGAGGTCGAACCATCTTTTAATGAGTAAACCTTGTTTAATTATTTTTATAAATCCATTAGTTAGGAGCCTAAAATGTTATTATCCATGTACACATCAATTTAAATTATTTCTTGTTTTCACTATTGCAAAAGATGCTGTGTACTTTCATGCTAGGGCTTCATCTTCCAAACGCTCTCTCCTCTGTTTGTTGAAGCAACCAAGTTATTCATCTTTAGAATATTGCATAATTTGGATTTTGTTTATGATACATACTGCTTATTTCCAATAGAGTTATCTTTTATTATTTCTTTTAAATAGTCATTTGTCATATGCATGCAAATGAACAGCTCTTTTAATAGGTTATTTTTTACTCTAAGTAAAATACTTATTATTTGTTTTTATGACTGAGACTAAACCAGTTACATGTGTAGAAGGAAACCATTGATCAGATTCTGCTCCACACCTCCAACCACAGCACCCACAGTGACAACTGTGAAGATCCCTGTGTCCCTTTCTTCTAATGCTCTGGGAGTGAAGTGAAGTTGACTCGAGAGGTCAGGGAAAGAACAATAAGGGAAAAAGAAGAGCACGGCAAGCCATGGGTTAGTATTAGAAACATTAAAGGTACAAGCAGATAGAAGAAATCTAGATCTACTCAGTAAACAGAAAGTCTACAATTTTGAGAGAAATGAAGTAAGAACAATCTGAAAGAAATGTATATGTTGCAAATATAAGTACTTTAGATGACAGAATAAATTCTTCAGGAAAATAATCTGGTATTTTCTTTTAGTAAAATATTCAAGTAGGATGTTCAAGGGCCCAACCTGTGAATCTCACCAGAAGGAAGAGTTATAAGTGTTAGGAAAACAGTAATTCCTCCCAGCTTTAGTACATGGTTTCATTATGTAATATAGTATTAAATGAAAATTGTAATAAAGATATAGTAGAAATTGTCAACACCTGCCATTCCTCAGCCCCCACTGTATTCCTGATCACTTCTTACTGCCAATATATGGTCCTGGCCAGGTAGCTCATTTGGTCAGAGCATCATCCCCATACACTAGGGTTATGGGTTTGGTCCTCATTCAGGGCACATACAAGAATCAACCAATGAATGCATAAATAAGTGGAACAACAAACCAATGTCTCTCTTGCTCTCTCTATCTCAAAGTCAATAAATAAAAGTGTTATATATATATATATATATATATATATATATATATATATATATATGTCTCTGAATAACATTTTTTTCAAAACCCTGGAAAGGCTATTTCTGGAAGCAGGCCTCAATAAATGGAACAAACACTCAGCCTTCTCTTCTGCTCTGTGGGATAGTCCTCAAGCTTGATTTCACTCTTTGTACAGTGTTCCTAAGGAGTTAAGCTCCTAGTGCCCTCTTCTGGTGGCTTGACTTAACACCCTTTATTGGCTAACTTCCCTCCCCTACTTCATATTCAAATTCTCTACTCACACACACACACTACATTTCTCCCTCTAAAGTATATGAACTCCTTATAGCAGGGACTGAGCCCCTGTTTTCTTGCTGGTCGCTGGCTGGGACTGCTTTCAGTTCTTAGGCCCAGTACATTTCAACAATGGAGAAGCCTCCCTTGTCAAATATTTCTTGGGGTCTGAATCTAACTTCTTCAGTCTCCAGTCAGAGAAAACTGTTTTTCTAGGATTTGTGTGATTAGGTCCAGCCTCTTCAGATCATGATTATATCTTAAGGTCAACTGATTTGGAACCTTCAGCTGTACCTAGATTAGAATATGATTGAATAATCAAAATCTAGGAATCTACCGAAACTGGTTTGGCTCAATGGATAGAGCGTCGGCCTGCGGACTGAAAGGTCCCGGGTTCGATTCCGGTCAAGGGCATGTACCTTGGTTGCGGGCATATCCCCAGTAGGGGGTGTGCAAGAGGCAGCTGGTTGATGTACCTCTCTCATCGATGTTTCTAACTATCTCTCTCCCTTCCTCTCTGTAAAAAATCAATAAAATATATATATTTTTAAAAAATCTAGGAATCCCAGAGAACCATCCTAGAACTGACAACCATAACCATCATTTAACTTAAAATAAATAAAATTGTGGTGATGCTTGTACAACTCTATACAAGTAGAGTCATTGAGTTGTGAACAAAAAACAGGTGGAATTTATATGTAATTTAACACATTCTTTAAAAAGTGATTTCCATGTTTAATATCTCATTTAATGTTTAGGAAAATCTTCTGCATTGTAATCAGTATTATTCCTATTTTGTAGATAAGGCAAAACTGAGACTCATGGCGTTTAAGAAATTCCTGTGAACATATAGAGGGTAACATAAAATGAAATGAATGTCATCTGCAATTTCCATTATTTTCCTACTTATTGCTTGTATTTATGTAACTATAGGAAAGCCATAGGATTGATTATTCATCTGATTCCTACAAAACAGTCACCATTTTAAAATATGGATAATATTAAAAACAGTTTTATACTTACCCCACAGAATAGCTCCCAATTTTTCCAGTCATTTTCTATAGAATTAAAGTTGAAAAATATATTTAGAAATACACAACTGCTCTTTCCACAAAATCATCCCCTCGATCAGGGATTGGAACTTCCAGCCTAAGGGCCATCATTTGGTCTGGCCCTGCCAAGGCACCTGCAGGCAAGACTCGAAATTCAATACATCAAGGAGCTTTTTCATAGCAACATAAATTTATATTAAGTGAATTATATTAAAGAAATTATGTTATAAATAACCAAATGGCCCTTGGCAAAAAAAGGTTCCTCACCCTGCTAGTTGGATGGGGGGGAGGGGTTGATTCTTGTATGTGCCCAGAATGAGGACCAAGCCCAGAACCCTAGTGTATTGGGGTGATGCTCTGACCAAATGAGCTTCCTGGCCAGGATCATATATTGGCAGTAAGAAGTGATCAGGAATACAGTGGGGGCTGAGGAAAGGAAGGGAGAGAGATTAAAACTGTGAGAGGAAGAGAGGGAGAGAGAAGTGTTTTGCTAATAACAGCAGAATGAAACATTAGTCCATTTTTCTCAGGGTAGAGAGAACCGTAAAATGAATTCAAGTGTCCCATAATAGAGATAGGCTATTTGATACTCTACACATTTTGCCTAAGAGTATGGAGTCTCAAATGCACAACATAAACCACAGCAGCTGCTATTTCCACTGTTTCAGAAACCACAAGCCTAAAATAAATCCCACACTTAATTAGCAATTCAAATATTGCATAAAATATTGCTATGCTCTGATTTTCTCAGCTGATAAAAATCCAGGTTTTATAATAAGAGGGAATACAACTAAAATATTATAAGTCCAAGGAGAATGCAGACATAAAATTGATTTTAATTGAAATTTTTTCCCTAAAGGAAAAAACATTTTCCTCGTGTAAAGTATGTTTAGGGATCACTAAAATGTTTGCAATTGCTTAATAGTGCCTGGCACCTTCACAGTTTTTTTTTTTTTAAGGTTTTTTTGGAGAAGTTTTGAAAGCTGTAAAAAGTATAGGCTATCAACTGTTAAAACAAATTGCCTGCAGCTTTTAATTCTATAAATGACTGAATACTCCTTAAACACAGAAAAAAGACATATATATATATATATATATATATATATATATATATATATATATATATATATCTCCTTGGAATATAATTGCCTTCCTTGGCATATAATTGCCTTCATCATCCCAGAAGTCTTTAGGACATTTTCTTTTCCTTGGTTCTCATCCAACTCTGCCCTCAACCCATAATACATTGAAGTGCCATTATAGTTTTTTGGTCAGAAAATCTTAAAACAACTTTCCTTAGCTTAGCCATTCTCACTTTTTTGAATCCTTCCCAGTATATGAGTTTGGGGAGGCATTTGCTAAACTGCCATTCAGTGCTCCCAGTAGCCATGAGTGACTCAAGTTTAGGAGCCATTAAATACTTAAAATAGAAAGGAGATAGCTGAAACTCTCAATTGGCTGAATTTATGGTCCCTGGGGCAATCTTTTCTTTCCTGCTTGCATTAGTGTCTTGTCATCACTCACAGTGAAATTCAGGTGACAACCCCTGGTGCTTCTTAAACCTTTTCTAATTATACCACTTCAGGCTTTCTGATAGGCTCAGATGCTGTTCAAATCTTACCTGAGTGTTGGGAATGGTGGTCTCCAAGTGAAATGGGATGGTTCAGAACATGTATGTTGAACGAGACAATGTCATTATTACATGTTTTCTCCTTTGTTATTGTTTTATTTCCAAGCTAAAGATGAAGTGTCTTAGAAGCCAAGGTCTTGTCTCCCTTGAAAATATAACATCCTTAGTAACTGGCTAGGCAAGACTGCCTACTGTTTCTTGAGAATTATGCATGCTGACAATCTGTCACAATATAATTGGAAACTTCCAGACCTCTAGGAATAACAACGGTTTGATATATTATGTAGCCAACTATTTCGCTATCTACTCAAGTTTATCTATTATATCTCAGGTGTTTACTTTTTTGGAGTCTGACCATGGCTTTCTTCTGGGATATCCACAGTTAGTGACTATCCTTCTAAAACAAATGGCCAGGTTCATGCCATTATTCTCTCTGTCTACCAAAGGACAATTAATTTCATAGGCTAAATATAGAAAAATGAAAACAAGAGCAGAAAGAGCATAATCAAATTAAGGCTTAAATGAATGGTAGTTTCCCAGTAGGAAATTCTACATTAGTGAAATACATTGGGAATGGGATGTTGGTTAACTAAGCTTTCCATATATGACACCTTACACAACTGAAAAAGTGCAAATTGAGAAATACTTGAAGGTAAACTATTGGACTCATCAGCCAGTGAAATTGTCATTCACAGGCAGCTGATATTATGAAAAAAAAAAAAAGAAAGCTAAGTATAGGGTGGTTTTACTGGGACAAATGAAGTGAATTATATATAAAATATGCATAATTAAAATGATTCTCAAAGAACTGTATAGAAAATTTATAATAATAAGTTCCTTATTTGAACAAGTATAAAACTTTGAGTAAAAAATGTCTTTGTCTATGCACTCACCTAAATAAAGTTTAAACCAACATTTAAAGGCTATCGATTTTTTAAAGAAGGCAAAAAATTAACTTGATAGATTTTAGTATTTCCAGTTCTGGCTATAGAATTATCGTATCATTTCTTTTTTTAAAAAAATTGCATGTTTTTATTTATTTTAGAGAAAGAAAAGGAGAAGAGAGAGAGATAGAAACACTGATGAGAGAGAACAACATCCATGAGCTGCCTCCTACACACTCCCTATTAGGGATGGAGCAGGAAACCTGGGTATGTGCCCTGACCTAGAAGTGAACTGGTGACTTCCTGGTGCATGTGACAACTCTCAACCACTGAGCCACACCAGCCAGGTGAATTTTCATATTTTATTCCCCACATACAGACCATAGTTTAATCATTTTGTTCTGTTCTGAATGACACAGAAATTTCCTAATTACTGTTCTCTCTAATTCTCAACATCTGAAAACTACAGTAATGAGATTCCATTTGTGAAACTTTTACAATCCTAGTGAAAAATTATACAGTTAAATATACAATACATTTATCTTTGTTGTAACTATACAAAGAGTTGTAATTGGCCCTCTTTTGTAAGTGTGTTTTTTGTTGTTTTGGAGAAATTTGATGATGGGTATAATACTAATGCCACAAATGCTGCTTTCTAAAATTTATATTGAAGACAAAGCTACTTCCCCTGAAGATGTCTTTCTTGCAATCATAAAATATGAACAAAATTTTGGATGCCTCTAGCTGTCAGTGAAAGTACCTTTAACATGCTGGTAAAGCATAAGAGAGAAAAATCTCTGTAGCCTTCATAATATTAACAAAGGAGCTAAAATATTTCATTTCTTGTACTTCAAGTCTTTTTGTATATCTTAATGATAACAATTCTCATCTTACAATCCACACATCATCATCATTCTGCAAGCCTTTTTTTTTTTTTTTTTTTTTTTTTTTTTTTTTTTAGTATTTTTCGATATAATTGCTATATTTACTCCTTTGAATTTTGGGTTCCCTCTTTCATTTCCTATGTTGGCCACTTACCCCTCATCATCACACTAAATCTAACCATTCCCCCTCTCCTAGGCTTGGCCCACAATGTCTTCCAAGGAGGCAAATATATATGCGTGCACGCACTCACACACACACACACACACACACAGATAAATTTATACTTAAAATATACATTTTCTTCCACTGGAAAAAAATGGTTGTTCGTATTGTGACTTAACCTCCACAGAAACATTTTCTAAAGCTTTCACTTAGAGTACCACATGTTACTCATTCTTAACCTTGGCTAACAAACATGACAGGAAATAATTCAAAAGTCATGGGCAAGGAAATATTTCTAATAGCAATTTGACCAACAGGTGCTTCATATTTACTAAAAGAATGAATATTTTCAGGGAAATCCAAAATTGCTTTAACAGTTCTGACTGCATTATTTATCCTACACATCTTGCCTCTGGGCTTTCTTAATCACCATCACACATGCAATCCAGCAAAGCATTGCCAAGCATAAGGACATATTATTTGTATTGTCATGGATTTATTTTTCCACAAAATAAATATGCTATGCATTTTTAAAGTACTTAAATTGCTAAGACTTAAATTTAGATCACCTTATAAAAATGGGTTCCATTCTCTCTATTTGGGGGAGTTGTCTAAGTCCCTCTGAGACTCTAATTGTACTAGGCATATATTTGTGCTTTACTTACCTCTGGATTTCCTTCCATACTATAACAAGAGCAATTCTAAAGAAAGAGAGAGGGGAGGGAAGGGAAGAAAAACAACATGTAGCTGGCAAAGTATAAATTATAGATAGGGTACTGGAGTTGATATATTTGTTTATGTTGGTGAATTTGGGATTCGGAGGAAAACCTAGAGAACATATATCATAGCAAAGAGTGATAAAGCATATAAATGTACTCTTTATTTATAATAACAAAATAGTCATGAAAATGTCTGAGGAGGGCATTCAGTTTCCTCTACTTAATGTTATTTGTTTAGTTAGCTTTTATATAGTGTGCAGTTTCTTAACACATAACTCCAAACTCACACAGGGATTTTCTCTTTCACTCAAATGGTACCTCTAAATTTGAACTATTGATTTGAGGTGTTTTCATAACAGCATTTGAGTTTACCAATAAAATTATAGTATAAGTATTTAGGTGTAATATCTATGCTGTCAGGGAAATGTGAGTAAAACACATGAGGATGTCTTTCTCTTAATAAGGCTAGATAGTGATAACATTTCTGTATGGTTTCTAAATGCCTAACCGGTTGTTCCCTGAAGTCTGTTTTTAGGAATCTAATGTGCAATAGAACAACTTGCCTTTTTATTTCAGCACTTATTTGAATGCACAAATGCCTACTTTGTACCACTGTGGTTGAATTTGATGACTTGGCTAATTTTCCTACAGCATTATTTTATGATAGCAATCATAAAACCACTATTATCACACAATACTGATCAGTGGCTAGAGTAAATACACCAACTTGCTATTAATAGAGTTGGTGCATTCTTATGTATAATATTTAAGAATTTAGTTATAAAGTACTCATACATCTAAATACTATTATATTATAAATAACAATTAATGCAAGTGACTGAAAATCATTGACAAAAATAAATAAATATGGAAGTTATACCCAAAAGGAAGCACAAAAGAAAAGACCTAATATGAAGAATACTATGAGTTATTGATAGAATACTGCTTCAGGACCCAAGGGCACTTGTGGCAAAACACTTGGAAAACAAGTGTATTGACTCAAGATTTTATGAATAGATGGCAAAAATAAGGTAATCAAGATCAGATGTAAAAGCACTCCAGTATAATACATTTAAAATAACAATAAAAATCATGCACATATTCATCTAATTTATATATAATTAAATTCATATTTGCTTCTTCTTTTCTTCCATCAACTTCATTCTCAGGGCATGACCTTGCTCTAACTTCATTATGAAAATTGAAGCCATAACTACCACTAACTGTATCCATATGCTCTGCCATCCTACCTCTTATAGTAAATGGAGAACTATAGCCCTTTCATTCACCTGTGTATGATGTGCTGTTCCCTCTCGCTCACTTGAGCATTTTGCCATGGCAATTCTCTCTCCTATATAATCATTTTCCTCCTATATTATTATTATAATCAGCACAGAAACATGTGTTTTTCTCTCATTAAAAAAAAGAAAAAAGAAAAAAGAAAAAACCTCCTTATGACCTCACTTCCTCCTCAGTTTGGCTCCCTGTTGTTGCTCATCAAAGCAAGCCTGGCCTAATCAGACAAGAGCCCTTAAAACAGAATATTCTCCTTTGGTGGCAGAACAGGAGTCATCTGAGAACTTAGAAGTATGGGAAGAACTTGGCATACTGTTGCTGGATTGAAATCAGAGGGATCCACATGGAAAGAAATGGGAGCAGCTTTACAAGCTAAGAGGCCCCTAGCCAACAGCCAGTAAAAAGCAGGTCCTTGTCTTCAGCTGCAAGGAACTCAATGCTACCATCACTGGAATTCAGAGGACAATCTAACAATCCTTCAAGATATAGGTCTGTGCACTCACTGAGACAAGATCCTGAGGTGTGGCAGTAAAGGGCATGAAAGTCCAGACTCTTATCCTAAAAAGAGAATCATTAATACAAAGGTTATTGTATAAAACCAACTCAGGCAGGGAGTCGAAATATAAATATACTAACGACTTAGCTTGAAACAAAACTCATTAACCCAGGAAATACCGAGATATCTGCAAGTAGAACTTTGTCAACCAGTAGAAAGGAGGTTCAGTCATTAGAAAAAAGAATCTAAGTTTTCTTTGCACAGTTGAGTATGATTGAACATTTATCTAAATTCTTACCTATATGACAGATTTATAGAAATCAGTAAATAAAAAAGTTTCAAATATTTCATCATGCATATTGGTTAATATGTGACTACGAGCAAAATTCAATAAATTGTACTTTAATGAAAAATTCAAAATATTGAAAATTGTTCTTTGCCTTTATTTCTTTCTCTACCTCTAAAGTGAGCAAAATATTATATGTCTATTGAGGTATATAGTAATGTGCTAATGGGATAGGTTGTGTTTTTATGACGAGATTGTAAAACTCATGAAAAGTTGCCCATAGCCAAAAGGATATTAGGTTGAGCATAAAAAACTATAGCTAGTAGAAAATAAGAATTTTAATAAAATTGAAAATACAACCCATCTACCTCTTTTATACTTCTTCAGGCTACCAATGTTCTCTCTCAGCCATGTTTCACTGTTATAACATTGATAAGTATAAAGCAATCAGATAAAAGTTTTGAGAGCTGGCCAAATAATTTTGGATATTGAGCCATCTGAAAGCTAATAAGGCAGAGTTAGTTCATTGATAGCATGAAATGTGGTGGTCATATTAATGCTATAATAAGTAATAGAACTAAAATAGGTAAGATGTGAGTATTAGGATGAAATAATAATACGTTTTTATGCACAGAAAATAACTTTGAGATATCTAATCCAGCCTCTCAATTCATAGCTAGGAAAATGGGATTAGAAGCAGTAATAGTAATAATAGACATATCTAAATCAAATAAAACACTCATTAATATAATAGTAACATTTGCCTACTTCCATTATTGACATTAAGACAATTACTACCAAGATCAGGTAGTAAGAAATGTCAGGACTTCCAGATGGGCTTTTGTTCATTTCTTTAATAAAACTAGACAGAAAGGAATGTAATTAGTCAAGGGAAACTCCAGCTGGAGCTGAATCTATCTAAATTGTTGACAAACGCCTTAGCCTTTCTCTAGTCTTAATAGGAATTCTTTTCTGCAGTGTTTACTACCATTTGGTGATTTCATGTTCCTATAGTAGTGCTGACAGCTGAGACCTTTCAAGCTATTCACAGGGCTGTGGGGAGCTGAATGAGGAACTCAAAGCCCATTGTTCTTGTAGAACAAAAGCTCCATTTTCATTACACCTACATACACACATACATACCCACGTACTGGCACACTCCTATTTTTTAAACTTAACTTTAGCTGGGTTTACAACAAAAGGAGTCCTAAGTAGTGGGTTAATTTCTGTGCCTACCATAGTTTTCTCCTTTTCAAGGTTCCCTTGTGGGGTGGAGGAAGAGAATGAGATAAAAATAAATACTACTCTGTGAACTCCTGACTTTATTCAATGGCCCCTACAATTGTGCTTTCCCCACATTTAAGAATACTGAACCCAAGGACAGGTTGGAAACATCAATGAATGACATGGTCGCTTCTTTCATCTCTATAGTGAACTGCACATGGTAATCACACAAATGGTGAAAACGTTCCCTTGTGTTCAGTTAAAAAGAGTACAAAACCAAAGGGACAATACACTCAGATGGAAAAATCACAGACAGCACGGACTAATTTTAAGACTTTCCACTTGGAATAAAGGGAACATTAAAATATATAATTTAAAACTAACCTTTCTCATGAATATAGTTGCCAAGTATTAAAGCCAAATACTTGTTTAGGTTCACAAATCCACACAAGTGTTATATGTATTTGTAACTGGGAGATAATGAAGAACATTGGTTTCTAATATTGTAGAACGGTAATGTGTTTCATTCATTTAAAGCCTCTGGTCTTTAAATCCACTTTGTTCAACATGGTGCTAGAGGTCTCTAGCTATATAACACAGCCTATACCCAGAAGTGAGCTTTGACATGATTAAGGCAGGCTTCCAGGGATAGTGGCATTGTGAATGGATATATAAAATTTTCTCCTCTCAGGAAATGAGACTAAGAACCTAAGATGACAATGAAACTGTCTTCAAAGTGGCTGAAGCTTTTAAATTTTACATATGTAAAGTTCATAGTCTTGTGTAAATTTACAGCCTGATGCTGGGCTTTAATTCCACAAGAAGGCATCTGAGAAGGGGAAAGAAGTATGTATGTAAGAAGTGGGGATGCAAATAGAGGAGAGCAAAGACAACACAGCATGAGCCAGAATCCATGAAGATGGACAGCATCTGGGGTAATTTCTTATTGCCTCTGATTTTGAAAGTAAGGGAGTCCTGCAGCAGACTCTGGAGCCCTTGGTCATGAAATTGAACACACCTCTAGACCAGCTGAAATATTTGCAGACAGATAGCTGTCCCATATCAATGGTACTGGCCAGCAGACAAGACACAACTGGCATGAGTTACAATGTGGCTACTGCCTTAAATCCATCCTCCAACTCTCAAGAATCTCGCTTTGCACACTCTAATTGGAAACATACAATACATTTTGAATAAAGATATTTTTAGCCCAAACTTTTTTCCCAATAAAGGAATATAATATCTATAATAATGAATATATCAGTCTATAAGATCCCAACAGAAAAGCTACACAGCCTCTGATTATCAGAATGGGATGTTAGTGAAGCATGGAGATCTCCCCCTTGTGGATTCTTACCTCATCATTGATGTTTCTATACCTCCCTCTCCCTTCCTCTCTGAAATAAATAAAAATATATTTTTAAAAAATTCTTATTCCAGTTTTGTCTTTGAAATATATTTTAGTAGGAAAATATCAGTACTTCTAAGTGTAGAGGGTTTTTTGTTTGTTTGTTTTTTGTTTTTTATTTCCAGCAATTTTAAAGGCATGGCTCCTACTTTTAAGATTTTTTTCCCCCTGATTAGTCTTAAATAAATGGATTTTAATATGCCTTAATGTAGTTTTCTTCATATTTCTTATACCTGGGGGTTGTGAACTTTTAAGATTTTTTTTTCATTCTGCTTTTAAGATTTTTTTTTTCTGATTAGTCTTAAATAAATGGATTTTGATACGTCTTAATGTAGTTTTCTTCATATTTCTTATACCTGGGGGTTGTGAACTTCTTAGAGAGTATATAGATTTCATCAAATTTGGAGAGTTATATATTACTTTGGCTTTTATATATATATATTTTTTCCTTTAAATCCTCTTTTACATGGACCACAATTACATATATGAAAATATCCACAAAATTGTCCCAAAGTAGTTGTTAATTTCAATTTGGATGTTGCTATTCCTGACATAAAGTTCATTACTCTTTTTGTCTGCAATATCTAACCTGCTGCTATTTCCAATCAAAATATTTGTCATATCTGACATTATAGCTTTCAAGTCTAGAAGCTTGATTTGAGCATTATTAATTCTTTCAAACCTCTTCTTAGTATTCATAATCTTTCTTCTGTTTCCTTACACATATTCCATATTAGTATAATAAACATTTAAAGATGATTTTCTGTCAATTCTATCATCTATATTTTTATAGGTCTATTTATATTGATTTTTATCTCTTTATTGTGGATATTTTCCTGCCTCTGGGCATGACTAGTAACTTTGGATCAGATATCAAACATTTCAAATTTTAATTTTTGGGATCCTGCAAATGCTTATATTTCTGTAAATATCCTTGACCTTATTCTAGGGGTATAGTAGAATTACTGGAAATAGTTTAATCCTTTCAAAGTTTACTTTTATTCTTTTTTAGGTGCAACCAGCTGTGACTTTATTTGAGAGCTAATTTGTGTGTGTTTGTGTGTGCGTATGTTTTGTTTTTTATTTTTATTGTTGATAGTATTACAGATGTCTCCCATTTCACATAACTCCTGTCCCACCCCAGGCCTTCACCTCACTATTGTCTGTGTCCATGGACTATGTATTCCAGTATATGCATATAAGTTCTTTGGTTAGCCAGAAAGCTAATTTTGCTACTGAGGCAATACACTTCAGCATACTCTACCCAAAGATTTTAATTTCAAAATTGTAATCCCTCAAAATTGTGGGAACAAGAACTATTCCTACCCTTTGTGACTTCTGTAAATTACTTCTAATCCTTTTACAAGGGCCTTTTCCCAGCCTCGGGTACTTGTCTCATATGTATTAATTAGCACTCAGCAGGACTTGAGAGCCAACCTTTGCAGGTATTCAGATCCCTTCCTGCCTTCCAAGGCTCTCCTTCTCTCTGTCTCCCTCTTGTCCCGCACTCGCCTTTTACTTGATACTCTACTTTGCAAATGTTACCCACTTTGGTCTCTCCTCTTTTCCTCAACTCATCAAGTCCACCATTGTATAGTGAGCTGGGGCAATCACAGAGCTATCTCATTTGTATCCCTTCTCAGGGACCACTATTCTGTCCTTACTCATGTTTAATGTCTGAAATCCTTGTTTCCTTTATTTTGTCTGTTGCCTTTTTTTTTTTTAATTGTTTCAGTTAGGAGATAAATCTGGTTCCTATTACTGCATGTTCACAAAACTATTCTAATACCTTTGTTTTCCTATCATAGCAAAAGAGGCTCAAATTTAGAATCAGAATACCTAAATTTAAAATCTATTGTAATTTGATTGTGACCAGCAGTGTTCTGTCTGTGGCTTGTTCTTTTACTAACTATAGCAACTCTGACAAGTAATTTAATAAATTGTCCTAAAATTGTCATTCCCTTTTTATAAAGTAGGGGCAGTTATACATGTTCTACTTATTGATGAGATATTTTGTGTGTGGGGAAATGAGCACTAAGTTATGTAAAACTGTTTTTGTAATTTCACAGTTGAATTCTCTCTTCTAAATCTAGTGCTGTTTCCACAATTGTCTGCTTTATTAAATACAAAATTTAGAAATTGGTTCTTGTCAATAAAGCATTCTACATTCTGTCACGATTTTCCATATATTTTGTTGTATGTTTTTCTCCCCATATACATTTTTTACACTATCACTTTCTGTATCACTCTCTAAGGATTTGTACAGCTTTTCATCTAGGAAAGGAAATGGTCTCCATTTAAAACCCAGTTATAAATAGCTGTGCAGAATGAGTGTTTATAGGGTAAGGCAGTTGTATATTATTATTATTAACCACACAAGACAATTCTTAAATTCTTAATTCTGCTTTATACAGAGAAGTCCTTGCCACTGCAAAAGTACCACAGGATTTTCAATAAATTCTGTAGAATGGGAGCCAATTTTAGCCAATCTGTTGATAAGGAAAACTTGGTTTAAAGAAAGAAAAACAAAAAGACCTTCAATATATAATTAGAAATGACTTTCCAAAAAAATACACCAGAAATATATGTTGATTAAATTTTATTTTCAATACTCTCTATGCTTTCTTACCTCTAAGGATCTTATTCCCCATTTGTCTTTCCCAGGATCCTCATTTCCTGTCCTGAACTCCCTCTAATAATAGCTCTAAGAAAAGGTTTTGAAAAACTCATATGGTGTAAGTATCTGCTACAGATTGTCATTCCAGGAGATAATGCAGTGTTTTTCCTTTTATTTTATTTTCATTTGAGTTCAATGAGTAACACAGCCTCTTATTTAGTTTGGTTCAGAGAAGCATGTTTGAAGAAAATGACCTGAATTGTGGCATCTCACTCTGATTCCTCTATAACTCTCTGAATGAAGATTTAATCATGTAAATTCAGAAATTATCAAGGGGTTCTGGTAGATATCCATAGGTGTGCAAAACACAGGACTGGGAATCAAGAAACAATTTTTGATTCTGTCTCAGATTCTCAAAGCTCACTTTATAAATTTGGATAAAAAATTCTTCCTATGAACTGCTCTCATTCGCAAAAAATATACATATTGCCAAAACCGGTTTGGCTCAGTGGTAGAGCGTCGGTCTGTGGACTGAAAGGTCCCAGGTTAGATTCCGGTCAGGGTTTATATAAGTTAATTGCGGGCACATCCCCGGTAGGGGGTGTGCAAGACGCACCTGGTCGATGTTTCTCTCTTATCGACGTTTCTAGCTCTCTATCTCTCTCTCTTCCTCTCTGTAAAAAATTAATAAAATCTATTTTAAAATATATATACATATTAAAAGTCCACAGATTATCTCTAGCACATAGAGTTTGCATTGAAGAGGCTCAATATGTATTTATGAATTGAAGGATCTTAATTCACTGTTTTGTAAAACTTTCACCAATTTTCAAAAAATAAATAAATAAATAAAGCCCCTAAATAAAATGAATATTAACCATTTTCATTTGTTTCTCTCATATTTGAGTTTTGGGTAAGACTGATTCAAGAAGTCAGCATAATAAATAAAAATAAATTATTAAAGTAGTAGGTTCATTCCCAAGTAGATTGAAATAATTAGCTTGGAAATATTCTGCTATCTTTATTTTTACCAAAGTCATGATAAAGTTTTATGGCTTTATCATGGGAGCTTGTGACTTTTTTCCAGGTAAAGGAACAATCAATATTAGTTTAAATCTAGCAGGAGGATCAATCTTAGTTTAAATCTAGTAAGAAAACTACTTAAGCCAATTTTCAAAGTTTCTAAATAAATTGTTTTGAAAAGTACATTTTAAATGAAGTTGATATATTTGGTACAAGTTATACTATACTAGAGGCCCAGTGCATGAAATTTATAGAATTTAGAATTTGGGCCTAAATGGGCAGTCAGACATACCTCTCACAATCCAGAACTGCTGGATCCCAACTGCTTGCCTGCCTGATTGTCCATAATTGCTTCTGCCTACCAGCCTGATCACCCCCCTAACCACTTTCCTGCCAGCCTGATTGATGACTAACTGCTCCCCTGTCAGCCCAATTGCCCCAAATTGCCCACCCCTAATGGCCTGTTCACCCCCAATTGCCCTTGCTTGTCGGCTGGGTCACCCCTGACTGTCCTCTCTTGCCAGCCTAATTGCCCCTAACTGCCCTCTCCTGCTGGCCTGGTCCTCCCTAACTGCCCTTCCCTGCAGGCCTGAATCCACCCAAAATGCCCTCTCATTTTGGCCCTGGTCCTACCCTCCCCTCCCCTGCATGCCTGGTTCCCCCTAACTATGCTCCACTTCAGGCCTGGTAACCCTCAACTGCCCTCCCCACCAGGCCTGGTTGCCCACAACTGCCCTCCTCTACTGGCGCAGTCACCCCTAACTGCCTTCCCCTGCCAGTCTGATTGCCCTCAATGGCCCTCCCTTGCAGGCCTGCTCCCTCCCACTGCTCTCCCTGCAGCCCGATTGCCCTCAATTGCCCTCCCTTGCTGGCTGTCTTGTAGTGGCCATTTTGTGTCCACATGGGGGTTGCCATCTTTGACCACATAGGGGTTGCCTTCTTGTGTGTTGGAGTGATATAAATTTGCATATTACCCTTTTATTAGATAGGATTATTATGCCTTTAATTAGGCAACCTAAAAAAATTATTTCTTTCTGATGACATTCTAACTTGATTTTTTTTTAAAGAAAAGAATTTATAAATATTCTAGATCATGAGATAAGTAACACATGACTAGCATTGTTCACTGCCCTTACACCTTCTCATAATTACTAAATCCTCACAGATGCCATAAAATCATTCAATATTTGTATGGTATTTTTTAATGTGTTTATACTTTATCAACTAAATATGCATCTTTAAAAAGAGTGGTTTGTTTTAATTTTGTCTGATTTTTTTTTGTAATATAAGTACAAGGAATAATATATTCTGCATTCTTTCCTTCCTATTTTTAGTTTCTCAACCTTTTACTTCTGAGATGGATTCATATTCTATGTAACTATATTTCATTCCATTTTAAGTCTTAGAAAAATACAATTAATTTGTCTATTGTAGTGCTGTTAGGTATTTGGGTTGTTTATATTAGTACTGTATTTAGGAACTATTATAAATAATCCTGCTATGAACATTCTTTTCGATGTACTTCTGTTGGGCATAAACCTAGTTATAAATTGTTAGTTATTTTGATTATAGAACTACTTTGCACCTTTTTTTAGTGTTTTCAATGTTTTTGGTTTTGTTTGTATTATTTTGTCCATGTATTTTGCTTTTGTTTGTCTTAGCTTTTGCATATTTCTTATTAAATATACTCTAAATAAATACACTATTTTTACTTCTTGAGGTTGTTGTAAATGGGAGTGGTATCTCTTACTATAGCTTCTGATTCTTTTTTTAAAATATATTTTTTTCGATTTCAGAGAGGAAGGGAGAGGGAGAGATAGAAACATTGCTGAGAAAGTATAATTGATTGGCTGTCTCCTGCATGCCCTCTACTGGGCATCAAGCCCTCAAGCAGAGCATGTGCCCTTGAAGGAAATCGAACCCTGGACCTTCCAGTCCACAGTCCAATACTCTATCCACTGAGTAAAACCAGCTAGGGTAGCTTCTGACTCTTAATTGTGAATGTGAAAATATTTTATTTTGGTGAGGTAATTTATAACCTGATATTTTACTCAATGCTTTCATTGTATAAGTTCTAATGTAAATTCTTCAACTTTATTACAGTTGTTTCAAACTTGACTCAACTAGTTTATGTCCTTTGAATTTCCATATAATTTTATATTAAAATGTTTATATTTGCTTTTTATAGAGAGGGAGGGAGAGAGAGAAATATTGATGAGACAGGAACATCTATCAGCTGCCTCCTGCATCCCCATGCCAGAAATAGAGCTTGAAATCCTGGGCATGTACCCTGACTGGGAATTGAACCAGTAAACTTTTGATTCATGGGGTAATACCCCACCAACTGCACATGAATTTCCATATGAATTTTAGAATTAGCTTATCAATGTGTACATAAGAACATGGTGGGATTTTGATTTCTTAAAAATTGGAATTGTTTTAAATCTACATACCACTTGTGGGGGTGGTAAGGATGAAATGTTAGTAGCCTGAAGTCACCTGACCTATGAGCATGGGATTTATATTTTTTTTAGATCTTCTTTAGTTTCTGTAGTCAATGTATTAATTTTCAGTGCGCTGCTATTTCATCCATGTCAGATATATCCTGAAATACTGCACTTCTTTGAGGTCTCCTGACTTCAAATCCAAACATCTGCCAACACAAAAGCATTTTATTATAATGCTATTTGTGTATCCTCCTCAAATTTATATGTTGAAGTTCTAACCCTCAGTACCTTACAATGTGGCTTTATTTGGAAGTAGGGTCTTTATAGAGGTAATTGAGTTCAAGTGAAGTAATTAGGGTAGGCTCTAATACAATATGACAAATAGCCAAAACGGGGGATAATAGACATGCACAGGAGGAACACCATGTAGCCATGAAGGCAAAGGTAGGGTGATGCTTCTACTAGCCAAGGAGCACCAAAGATTGCCAGCAAAAGAGCAAAAGCAGGGCAAGAGGAATAGAATAAATTTTCCTCCAGCTCAAAGAGGGAATTATCCTTGCTGACACCTTGATCTCAGACTTCTGGCCTCCAACACTGTGACTCGATACATTTCTGTTGTTCAGTCCCAGTTTGTGGTACTTTGTTATGGCTGTCATGGAAAACTAATACAAATGCTGTGAGTTAAGATTCAGAATACACTGGATTCTGTTTAATGACTTGGAAATAATTAATGTCCCTTTTCAGAACACAGATCTAGACTATATCAATGTCTCAACTGTTTATAAATAAATGGAAACAACATTAATTCCTTCAGACTCCTAGGTTATCGTTCAGTAAAACATACCTCTACAGTACCAAGGAGGGAGCACATTTGAAATGAGGCGGTCCCAATCTTTCAGTGCTGAAAAGGGACCAACCAGAGCTGTTCTGTCCTGGAATCTGCCACCTGCCTGCACTTTGCCAGGCTCTTCCTGGCTGGCATGTTTGAAAGTTTCATTAACTCATCCAATTCCCTAAAGCATCGTTTAGAGTAAGGATTGGCTAAGACTAGCCCTAAGTTATACTAAATGGTACCCTAAAGGCCTGAAGGAGTTAATGTAGCTTTCAAAGTGGCCTCCTTTAAATATACACAATTTGCAAGATGCAGTCAGCTATAGTCTGCTCAGAAAGCATATCCT
This sequence comes from Pipistrellus kuhlii, assembly GCF_014108245.1. Taxonomy (NCBI): domain Eukaryota; kingdom Metazoa; phylum Chordata; class Mammalia; order Chiroptera; family Vespertilionidae; genus Pipistrellus; species Pipistrellus kuhlii. The sequence goes on along the minus strand of NW_023425405.1, from coordinate 22,846,312 downwards.
GAGGAAATGCAAAGATGTGTACTCCCAGGAAAGTGATGGGCATGTTACTATTCCGGGTTCCAACCAACAGAAAAACACTGAAGTTATTCATATGGATACCACTGATCATCTACTTATAGTGTAATTATTACTATTACACAGTTAAAAATAAAAAGAGGGTTACATAGACATCATAAAATGCAATATTAACATTAACCTCGAAAGGCTAAAAATCCTATGTACCAACTTTGACTTTCATCAACCCTAAACCCAGGCTTCCATCACTAGATGCCTTATATCTTCATGCCCCTGCATGCTTTCTTTAAATCTGTTTTCAAGAATTATTCTCATTTGCACCAGAGAATACAGAGTTAATAATGATGTCAAGTTACTCTCAAGAAGAGGTCTATATGTGAATGAGAAAGTAAGCATAGTTGGGGGAAGAAGCTGGGAAAAAGATGGGGTTTGGGGAGAAGTCAAGATCAGCCTGATCCCATGGAGAGCTGTGGAGCATTAATTGGACCACAGTTGTACTGCCCAAAAGCAAGGAGGTTACACTCCATCCACAAGTTGAGAGTACATAACCCCTATGGACAATCAGCCATCAACGGGCCAAGACAGGCCTCCAGAGCTGGGTGCAGCTGAGAGCCATGAGGATGGTGCCTCAATCTGCTCAAGGATGTCTGGGTAGGCCATCAACAGCCTCCCACACCATCAACATGTATTTACTCAGTTCCTAGCTGACTTGTTGATACATTAAGGTAAGTCATAGGACCCACTCTTATTGATAAGACAGAAGATATCCATATGTATGTGTGCATATGGGGTAGGCAAAGTAGGTACAGTTGTGAGGACTATGAGAAACAGGATTTATTCATGTATTATTTATTTATTTATTCTTGCATTATTTATTATTCTTCTACTTTTGCCCACCTCCCTATATAAAAGCTAATCGATGAAAATAGGTTTGTTTATTAGTAAAACCTATTATACTAAATCTGACAACCTTTGAATAGGTTATAGCAACATTTTTTACCTTTGACTTTATCTATTACATGTATAAGAAATGAAAGTTTTTAACAATCATTTTTCTCACAATAAAATGAAGAAAGAATATTCAAAGTCAAGATATAGAAAAAATAATTTAAATGATTTTGATAATTTTTGAAGTTTGGAAATTTTTAAATAAATTTAAATAAAACATTAGGCTTAATAAGAATTATCTTAGTCAAATAAGCCAAACACCAAATGGGTTAAGGAACGCTTTATCAGAACTACAATTTGCATGTATTTCCCAATGTCCATTCTCCTTTTCTTTTCTCAGACATGCCAATATTTCAAGTCCTGAAATTAAATTTTCCTATAGAAGGGTAAACATGAAAATAGTCTTTCTTTTTATACTAACACATAGATATATTCCAGACACTTGTTGAAAGTTCTCTCATGAGAAAATATTTTCAGGAATCTACACTAATAAAAGAGTAACAAGCTAATTAATCGTACCTTTGTGATGCCCACCAGCCAATCAGGAGTGAGTATGCAAATTAACCCAACAAAGATGCCTGATTAATTTGCATAAGCAGGTGATGCTAAGGGGGGGGGGGGGTTGGGGGCGTGGGGGATGCTTGCATCCTTGTCACACAGGCTTTCTGTACCACTCCAGCCACTCTGGGCCTCTGGGCAGTGTGGGAAGGTGGAAAGGTGGCTCTGGCCAGAGCAAAGGAGGTGCCGGCAGCCAGGGGAAGGAAGCCCATTCTTGCATAAATCTTTGTGCATCAGGCCTCTAGTAATTAAATATTAAGGTTAACCATATATCATTTGGTAGCCACTTCGCTTTATTGGCCTACTCTGTGTCTTGGATTTGAGAGTTGCAAAGTTCATAATTCCTATAGAAAAATGTAAAAAGATCATGATTTGCCCTGGCCGGGTTAGTTGCAGTGTGGTCACATAAACAGAAAGGTTTCAGGTTCAGCTCCCTGTCAGGGCACATACCTAGGTTGTCTCTAGTCTGGGAGCATAGAGGAGGCAACTGATCTGTATTTCTCTCTGACATCAATTTCTGTCTCTCAACCTCTCACTTTCTCTCTCTCTACCTGCCTCTCTCCCTCCTCCCTCTCTAGAATCAATAAAAAACATATTCTCAGGTGAGGATTTGAAAAAAAAGAAAAATAACAAAGATCCCGATTTTATGGTTAGAAAGAGATGTGTTCTCATATTTAACATTGCCCTAAAATTTACCACTAGAAATTATCACGATGGCTACTCAAATTCTTAGTTTCACAAATTGCATTGATAAGTTTTCTGCCTGAGTGCTGTCCAAAAAATTGGTAGTTATTTGTACAGTATGAGACCAGTGACAGAAAGCCAGCTTTGATGAGTTGCAAATACTTATTCAGGTTCCTAACAGATAGTTGAGGGGGGGAGGAAGGAGAATATTAATAATAAGGATTTCAATCTGTGCCATGTGCAGTCAAATATATGCATGGAAAGTCTTTGTGTCCCCACAATTGACCTGAAGCTGCACTTTGGGGTGACTCACTTGCGATAAGGAGATGCCTGCTGCTCCAATGACGCTTAAAGGCCACTGTCAACTCTCCATGACAGTGGGATGGGGAATCAGACCTGCAGTCCCAAATATGATAATTTAAAAGCAATTTATAGATTTTACAGTTTATGCTTATGGTCATAGAGGTCAGCTCTTCCTGGCATTCATCATTTTATTATACATATGAAAAAAATAAGCCTGGAAAACCAGATTAAAAATTCAAGAACACAAAGTTCAGTTATGAAAAGAACAAGCTATTAACCAGATTTGGGAAGTCATGCTTCTGAGTCATCCCTCTGTCATTACTAACGCAAACGTTAGGGAAATGGAAGTAACTTTTTTTTTTTTTTTAAAAAAGCCAATAACATTACATATTCAGAATGATTCAAATTTTTGACAAGTCTTTTTTTAATTGAATGTAAAAGTTATTTACTCACTAAAAGTAGGTTCCTTAGTAAATTATGCATCTATTTTAATAACATTGGTGAGGCTTCCTTGAATCTTTAGTATCTCTTCTGATATTGAAAAAATTCTTACCTATAAGGGTGGCTTGCATTTTTAGGAGAGAAAAAAAAACACAGTAAGATACAGGTTTAGTGAATATTAATTTTAAAAAATCATAGTTTAGTAGATGTATACAGAGGCACTCATCAAAATTTTATAGATACATACTGTCTTTCAGAGATATAGAATATATTATTAAGCATCCATCATTATTATAATAAATGTATATTTCTTGATATGTTTAGTTTCTTAATTCTCTAAAGATTTGGAAAATTATTTCTAAGAGTCCTTCCTACGGCTTTAATGTCCCTCTGAGAATTTCAAATGTGTCAACTGACAAGAAAAAAGGAGGTCAGGAAAATATATCTTCCTACAAACTACATTATCAATATTAAAATTACCTCACTGCCTCATGAAGTGAGCTGTGAACAGTGGCCTTGATGCTACCATTGCCTCTCTCATTACACTTAGTCACTGGCCAGCCTCTCTCCATTTCTGTCCTTGACAGATATGAATCATGGGTTCATAGGTTGCATGAACAAGATTCCAAAAAGGAAAAAACACACCAAATTAACCTTTGTGATCAGAGGTGGCCTTGGTCGGTTAGTGGAGGGTATATTTATAAACAATGAAGATAAAATGTCAAGATACGAATAGACTTTGTAACTATTATGGATGGATAACTCTTTCTTATTAGACAAGGCTAAAAATAATTTGTCTTCAGTAATATAGAAGGATTATAGTGTGGCTAATAAATGATGTTGGGATTATTTCCCTTGGAAGTTTAGTGCATGACGCTAGAGGGGAAAAAAAAAAGTTATGTGCCCAAATGTTAACCCTATTTTAATAGTAACCTTGTAGAGTTAGGAAGTTTGCAAAATTCAAACAAGACTTTAGGCCTTTGGGGTATGTGATAATGGCTGATACAATAGAGTAGTATTTATTTGTGTATTCATAAATGTTTCTGTGAATGTATGTGTAATAGAAAGAGAAAATATTCCAATATTTTACTATTACTAATCAGCCTTCAGAATTTAGTGAGGTAAAAGCACATGTCTGTAGAAATAAGCTATTTCTTCTTCCTAATTACTTATTCCCTTTCTAAACATACTTCACTTTCTTAGTAATAAGCACTAAAAAGCTGATCCCCAGTAAAAGTTTCCTTTATGGGTTTCTTGTGACTGAGGAAACAGAGAAAAAAATGCTTTGTCATTATTTAATAATGCATCTGATAATGAGTGCATTATTGAATACATTAATGAGGACACAAGGCATCCAGTGATGGAAACCTGAACATAGGGTTGATGAAGGTTAATGTTAACATTGCATTTTATGATGTCTGTGGGATAAGAGAAATGGGAGCATCTTTTACTACAATATTTGGTTTCTGGTCCTGTTTCTGAAATGGCTTCAGGCCCATAAAGGTAAAAAGGGTATATTATTATTCATAACAAGCCCTTTCTACCACTACTGAGGTTATGGTAATGAGGTCACTTTGGATAAGGGAAATGGACTACACATTTGAAGTTCATTGAAATGAGGACCCTCTTCCATAATATAGGATGGAACACTCGGGCAAGTATTATGAAATTGAGTATTAATATGTGTCTAGGTTCACACAGAAAAAGTTACAGATATTATGGAATTCAGACAAGATCATCTATCCCTCATTCAATTTTGATTCACAGCCTTACTAATTTAAGTATAGTCTGCAGAAAGCATTAGTATTCCCTGGAAGTTTGTTAGAAATGCTGAATGAAAGGCATTTCTACTAAGAACTATTGAATCAAAGTCTGAGTTTAACAAGACTCCCAGATGTTTTCTATATCTGGTAAATATTGGAAAAATGATTTACAGGACAATACACCTACCTTTTTGTTGTTGTTGTTACTTCAGTATCTTATGTACAAGCAATGTTGACACATTTTCTAAAATCCCCTGTAAATTTTTCTGCATTCTCTCCCATTTACCATTATTCTTTTGCTCTCTTCTCTGAATTTTTCTTCTCTCAACTGAATTGTCTTCTCTAAATTTTTCTTTCATGTTCTATTGTTATCAAGAGTTCAAGCAATTTTTTGAAATTTTAGCAATTTTAGCATGGTTTTGGCATGTTCTTTGATAGCTTCCTTTCACTAATTTTCTTTAATATCTTTACTGTTTTAATTTGTTTCTAATTATTGGAGAGCTTAATTTATTTGAAATTTGCTTAGATGCATATTCGGGTAAGAGATTATATAAATTTTCAAGATTATTTAATAAATAATGAGACCAGAGATATGGGTCCACAAAAAGAAGTTATTTTTAAAAGGATCATTAATGATAGCCATGCTGAAAGGTGTGAGGTGATATCTCAGTTTTAATTTCTCTGATGATTAGTGACATTGTGCATGTTTTCATATATCTAGTGGCCATCTGTATGTTCTCTTTGGAGAAGTGTCTATTTAGGTCTTTTAGATTAATTGTGTGTTTATTTGTTTTTATGTTGAGTTTTATAAGTTCCCTATAAATATTGGATATTAACTCCTTATCAGATATATAATTGGTGAATATGTTCTCTCATTCAGTGGGTTATCTTTTCATTTTGTTGATGGTTTCCTTTGATGTGCAAAGTCTTTTGTTTGATGTAGTCCCGTTATTTTTTATTTTGTTTCCCTTGCCCAAGGAAATAAAAAAAAATACTGCTATGAGAAATGTCTAAGATTTTACAGAAATTCAGCTTGGTTCAGCTACTGTGGAAAGCAGTATGGAGTTACCTCAATTTTTTTTTTTTTAAATGGAGCTGCCTTATTATCCAGTGATTCCACTTAGAATTTATCTGAAGAAACCCAAAATACTAATTTGAAAGAATATGTGCACCCCTATGTTCATTGCAGCATTATTTACAATAGTCAAGATTTAGAAGCAGCCAAAGTGCCCATCAGTAGATGGGTGGGTAAAAAAGCTGTTGTTCATTTACACAATGGAATACTAATCTGCGATAAAAAGGAAGACAACTTTACCTTTTGTGACAGCATGGAAGAACCTTGAGAACAATATGCTAAGTGAAATAAGCCAGTCATAGACAAGTACCATGGGATTTTACTCATATGTGGAATTTGATGGACAAACTGAACTACCAAGCAAAATAGAAGACCAGGCAGACAAATCTAGAGGGGAGGGAGAGTTGGGGGTGAGCGAAGAAAAAAAGAAAAAGGAGAAAGGACTCATGGACAGGATAACAGTGAGATGACTGTATGGGGGAGGCAGGTGGGTGGAGGTGGAAGGGGGCATGTAGGGGATAAATTGTGCTGGAAAAAATTAAATTTAAAACAAACAATGAAAAGGATAAGTCTTAAATACCTGGTAAAGTTTATTTTATATTATTTGGGGGCTAGAATCCATTTTGAAAATCTTAACAAAACTGTTTCTTGAAAAAACTAGACATATGCAAATAAAACTTTACATATAGTTTCTGGGCTTTCATCTACTCTGAATCCCACATATGGATCTTGAATTCCATGTTCTAAGCTCAAGCAAAATAAATATGAATGTCTATACTTCCTTTGTGGTGTTTGTCAATGGACAAAATGCTGATTGTTTTTTTTGGGGAAAAGTATGATTTTTTTTTTTGCCCCTGCTGATGCACATTAATTGTGAAATATTGGTATAATCATAACAAACCAAAAGAAATATAAATTTCCTTTAGTAAACTGAAGATAATTAACTCCCTTTCAGATGACGAAGTAGAGCAGTCCAACAACCATTTGTTTTGTGATGTAAAGCTCCCTTCATGCAAAACTGTAGGGTCAAGAACACTCAGCCAGTTGAGCAACTGGTTGGCTGCACATCCTCAAGTGCTGTGTAATTTAGGTCAAGTAGGTTAATTAGCGTATTATTGTTTGGCCAAATGAACAGCACCAAGTTGCCAAACTTCAATTCCTTAAATAGCAACACATAAATCTTTGTACTTGGCACTTCTACAGATGGCAGCACGCTATCTGATGGATGGAAAGGGCTGCTGAGCATAACATTAGGATTCTAAACAGCAAAAGAACTTCCGCATTGAAGAAATTTCACAGGACAGCAGAAATTTATCATGTTTGTTTTGTCACTGTAACTAACATCTTGCCAACTCAACCTTATAAAATAATAAAGGGACATTTACAGAAGGTCACAAAAGGGGGAATGAATAAAATCAATTTATGCAAAGATAGTGTACAATAACTCCACTCTAAGAAAGAAATGACATAAAGTATTGTATTGTTGCTTAGCTTTTTTATAAATAATGTAAACTTCTAGGCTTCTCATTTTTTCTTATTTATCTTGCTTCTTGTGCTATTGCAAAATGTTTTTGGAAGCATTCAGTCAAGTGTTAATTCTCCCTTTTATTGTTTTCTGCCTTCTCTTCGATAAGCATTATATTTATCTTTACATTAAAAAAAATCATAATAGCATGCAATACATTATGACAGGAGTCCCTGAGAGGGAAATGTTTGCTATGTAGAGAGAATAGTTCTACTCTTGAAGTCAAGATGTTATGGAAATCCTACGTTAAATCCTGTTTCCCATGTGTATTGGAGGTCAGTGAGACCATATTCAGGTTTTCATTATTTACTAGAAGGGCTTAAAGGACCCAGGAGAGCTGTTATACTCATGCTTACAGTTTATTATAGTAAGAATAGCTAGACTAAAATCATGGAAGGGAATGAGTGCATAAGGCAGAGTTCAGAAGAACCCAAACACGAGCTTCCAGTTGTCTTCTCCCAGTAGAGTCAGAGTCAGTACTTATTTTTTCCCAAAATGTGTGACATGTACAAAGTGATGCTAGCCAGGGAAGTTCAACAGAGCCTTGGTGTTCAGGAATTTTTTGTGGGAGTTGGTCACTTAGATATGTATGCCAGGCTCCTATAACTGACTTTAGCTACTCAGTATACTGCCTCCCCAGAGGCCAAACTATGGTAGCATGGCTCAAAGACCCAGGCATACATATAAAAATAGGCATTTACCATAAATCACATTGTTAGCATAATCTATTCAGTGTGACTCAAGGTCACAGGGATACAAAGACATTATTATCAGGCAGACTATTCCAATGGCTCAGAAGTTATACTCCAAGAGGCAATCAAGGGCCAGTCCAAGAAGGCCTTGAAATATGCAGGGTTTGGGCAGCCCAAACCTGGTGAGTTAACTCTTTGCTGTATGCCATGGAAAGGGAAAAACAACCATGACTAAAGTTTTACCATATTATTGCTCTTTCCTCAAATTTATCCTGGATTGCTTGTTGTCAATCACTCTGACAATACTGTATCTTTACCTTCAGGAAAATCTTGTATCTATGTGTACCCAAGTACAGACATATCCTATAACTTTATTTTTTCTCTTCAGGCAACCAAGTATATGTATTGATATTATTTTCAAAGCAATGGTGAGCATTATTAAGTCAATTGCCCAGCACCTAAATAGATGAATCTTGTAAGAAGAGCAAGATGCATCTAATTCTAATGAACCTGCAGCACCTAAAGCTTGTGTTTCCTTGCTCCTCTGGTTGCTCATGTAGGCATGAGAACTCAGATAAGCCAACAATACTATCCCACCTGGGTCTGAATCTGGAGCAAGTATCTGAAAGAGAGAGATAAAGGGTTCCTCCCAGGTAGCTCCTGTAAATTCCCTTTTCTTGCTTAATTCCTACTCAATTTGGACCCGAGTTCTTCAACCTTCCCCAAATTCCTGTGAACCATAAAATACCCTTGCAGTATATTAATATTAGATCAAAATTTCCAGAGTCAACATTTGTTTCTTTCAACAAAAATGTCAGCTGATATAGGAACTTTACTATGAAATTAAAATAATGGATAAACAATTATAGGAAACATTTAAAAAGTTGTAACAGAGGGATACCAAGATGGCGGCATAGATAAACACCTGAACTTGCTGCCTCGCACAACCACTTCAAAACTTCAACTAAAAGATAAGACACACATCATCCAGAACCACAGGAAGGCTGGCTAAGTGGAAATTCTACAACTAGAAGGGAAGAGAAAAGCACACTGAGACTCAGAGGAGCTGCAGAAATAAAGTGTAGAGGTATGGAGGCACTCATGCACGCAGAGAGGGCTAGCAACTGAGTACATGGCTGGCTTTCTCAACCCACAGGGAGACACTGGCTCCAGACTGCTCTGAACTCCAGTTCTGGGCAAGACTCTGGGGACACAGACTCACACAAGGAGAAACTGGACTGTCTGGCAGCAGGTGGAACTTGAGGGCAGCTTTCTCTCAGAGTTGCTTGCAGCAATTACCAAGGGACACTGAGATCCAGGGGCCTCTTGGGGCAGGACTGAAGGGAAGCCATTGCTGTTTGCTCCACTCTAAGACTCTACCCAACCCTAGCTGTGCACAGAGGCTTTTGCATATGAATGGCATGTTCCTTTGAAATCTAAACTTACCTAATAAACTGCAGCTGAGTCAGAGAAACCCAGAACATCCAAAAGAAGGCCCAAGGCTGCACAGCAGCTTGCATTGCTTCACAGCTGGGCCTCATCTGGGCATCTCTAAAACCAAACAAAGAAGAGGAATCTGCAGGTCTCTCCATAGCTCCTTGATTTCCTGGAGTTTACTGTCCTTGGGAGCAGCAGCTGAAGAGGAAAAAAAATCCACAAATTAATAAATTAATATAAATTGAGATGCTGAATTGCCAAATATAAATTGTTGGACTATAAAGAAATATTTCAATATTAAAACTGGGAGTTCACAGAAGTCATTTCTAGAAGCTAATATTAATATATAATCTGAATATGAAGGGGAAATTAACCAAGCAATGAGAAATACTGGAGTAGTTTAAGTGAAGTTAAGAAACATGTAAAAGCCTTGAGATGAAAAGGAGTTTGACTTATTTGGGTTGCTGAAGAAAGGCCAGTTTAGGTAACGTATGGTGAGCTAAGTGGACAGTGGTATGAGAGGACATTAGAGAGTTGGGTAAAGTTTGCTGGTTTACATTACAAATTTGTATTTTTATCTTAAAGAATAAATGTTCATTTTCAATAGCGGGTGAAACCATATTAATTTTTGTAGTACATGATAAGCCAGAGAAAGAAATCAAGATAGGTTGGCATTGAAAAAAAGTTTAAAAGGGGCCGAAACCGGTTTGGCTCAATGGATAGAGCTTCAGCCTGGGGACTGAAAGGTCCCGGGTTCGATTCCGGTCAAGGGCATGTACCTTGGTTGTGGGCACATCCCCAGTAGGGATGTGCAAGAGGCAGCTGATCAATGGTTCTATCTCATCGATGTTTCTAACTATCCCTCTCTCTTTCTCTCTGTAAAAAATCAATAAAATATATATTTTTAAAAAAGTTTAAAAGGGATATGCTGAATTGAATAAATTTTTTAAAAATATACTGAGGTTGTAAGACCCCAAGTATATATGCATTTTGAGGAATATGAATCATAAGGATATTGGGCTAGAGACAACAGAGAATATTAAGTAATAATATAAATAAGTAATTAACACATGTACCTAAAATAAACTCAAGCTTTTTTTTTTCTTAGAAAACAGCTTTTTATGTTTATATAAGCTACCTATATTTGATATTTTTGTACTAGCGCTAACAAGATCTTGAAATCTGAATTCATCATGAAAGAAATCTTTCTTACAAATGAGAAATAATGAAAACAAAACTGAACTTACAGTCAACTATTATCTAATTGTTAAATTCTTCACTGAGAAGAACCAAAGTATTCCATCTTATCTTCTTCCAGCCTCGGGGTTTTCTTATTAAAAACTGCATTAATGCACGTTTATTCTCTATTTCTGTTGTACTTGTCAAAAGCAGCAATACTTCATTATCATTGTTTATTCAGGCTCTACCACTTGGCAAGTTAGATAACCTCACTGTGTCCTTTTTTCCTCACCTATAAAGTAGACTACCTCATGGAGTTGTGGGAATTGAGAACAGTACCCAGAACATATGGGACCAGTGGGTATTATTTACTAATATCTATTAAGTGAGGCCACTCAGATAAAAGCACTTAGAATTGCAAAATGCTATGCAAGTGCAAGCCATTATTACTTTTATTAAGTGAAATATTTATTTTCTTTTGAATTTGAAGGGCATTGATGTGAAATTCAGCCTTTATGGTACTCTAATGTCTATGACCAAGAGTGACAACTGTCATTTAGTATTTTTTGAAAAACGTAGCTGATTTCTCAGAACATGGCAGATATGAATACATAGTCAAGGATGTTGTGTCAAATATTTTTATATGTTCTACTCTAGAACCACCATCCATCCTTCTTCATCCTGTTCAGGGCCTCCGAGTCTTACCTGTATGGACTATTGATATATCAACAGGACAACCGTGCTTTTTCACTTCCAGTTGAATACAGCCTATAAAGAGCCCAAGAAAGATCAGAGAAAAGGAAAGAAAGTTTTTTAGTTATTTACATGCTCAATTTTCTCTAGTTCAATCTCATTACCTTGCAAATCAATTTTCCATTGACTCCTCTCCAGAGAGGTTGCCTCACATTGGCTGCCTCTACCAAAGCTTCTGCTACATTCAAGGCAGCCGCCTGGATGGCATTCCGTCTCCATCCCTGTGTTCCTTTGGTCTCTCCCATGAGTGGTACCAGCTTCCCTGCTGCTCGTTCAGGTTCCTGCCATATTATGGCTCCCTAATACCTGCCCATGACTCTCTCATAAGATACATTATAAATAAATTTTCCTTGAAAGATCTTCGTTAAGTCTCTTACTGGTTAACTTCAATACAGGGAGCTTAAATTATTCTTAATTTTCCTTTTAAGATCTTTCATCTCTGGCAATATATACTAGTAAACAATGATACCATAAAACCCAAACATCCTTACTGTGACATAATTTTATGAGTCAGTGCTGGAAGAATAAAGTTATTTGCTGTCCATTTTACAGGTGCTTGGCAGCATTCCTGAGCAAAAGCTGAACATACTTCTTGGGGAAAAGCCCAAGAGCCTATCTGTGTGAAGTTATAGCCTAGAGAACTTCTAGAAAGAGAGGAAGAAAACTTGGAAAGGGGAGGTGTCACTCTGCATAAAAGAGTATAAATTGTCTCGTTTACAGTTAGGCACACATATTAATGTAACTTCATTTGTCCCTTCATACCAGTGATGCTTAAGTATATACTGATGAGTCTGGAACTACATCTCAAAGTGAGAAATTTCTACTAGGAAACCAAATGAACAAAACACAGAACCAGGAATTATTATGACATTAATGGAATTGTGTAAAAAGGTCAGTCTGACAAGAGAATGGGTTAGAAAGAAAGGAAAAAATACTTAGTAGGTACAGGAGGATCTTGAATGGATGTTAAAGAGTTTTAGCACAAATAAAAAAGGCAATGTATGTTATATCTATGCAAGTACTTAGTTTTTAAAGTATCTTAGAAATATTATTCTAGCAATTTTTAGCAAAAAAAAAAATTGAAGTTAACAAATATTGTTTGTTGGAACACAAACAAAGATACTGGCTTAAGTATTACTCAGGAAGGAAAAACACCCAAAAGATACCTTTAAAAATGACTGGTTACAATCAGATCTTGGTTTCTAATACAAAATGGAAAGAAATGAAAATAAACCAGATAATCTTTGGATAAATGGCTACTTCTAGGCTGGAGTAAAAACAAACAAACAAAACAAAAAAAAAAAAACAAGGACAGAAAACCAAAACAAAACAAAAAGCAAAAATACAATGTAAGATAAGCCCAGAGCATCATAGTAGTGAAAAAGAAGAAAATGCTTTAAAACAAAACTGAAAGCCCTAGCCAGTTTGGCTCAGTGGATAGAGCATCAGCCTTCAGACGGAAGGGTCCTGGATTTTATACCATACCTCTGTTGCTGGCTAGATCCTTGGCCCTGGTAGGGGCACGTGTGAGAGGCAACCAATGTGTCTCTCTCACATTGATGTTTCTCTCTCTCTCTCTCTCTCTCTGTCTTTCCCCCTCCTTTCCACTCTCTCAAAACATCAATGAAAAAATATACTCAGATGAGGATTAACAACAAAATCAAAAGAAAAAAAGAAAAGAAAAAAACAAATAAAGCACCTCACGATCATTTGGGGTACGTTATAGGACAAAGGAGCCCATTGAAAGAGGTCCTAGTGGCCAAAGCCAGAGCAATTGGAGCAATAAAATTGCCTTAAATTATTACCCAAAGCATAAAATAAATATCCACAAGTCCACACTAATATAAGTGATTAAGTAGATATATAAACGGGGAATAGACAAATCTCCTGTGCAGAAAAATTCCAAATATTTTATGTAGATTTACTGACTCCTTAGATGTGAGCTGCTCATGGTATTTCTTCCTAAAGATTATAGCACGTAAAGGGGGAAAATAACTTTACGGTGGAGAAACCTGACAAACATGACAAAAGTCAACATCAACAGTGATGTCATGTTATAGTCTGTGTGCTTGACACTGATGGGGCTAAAATGACACTTTACCTCTGTAGTGTTTTTCCCCAGTATAATCATGAGAAAAACATCAGACAGTTCCGAATTGAGAGACATGGTATAGAATACCTGACCAGTATTCTTCAAAACTATCAAAGTCATCAAGAACAAGGAAAGTTCAAAAAAATGTCAAAACGAAGAGGTGTCTAAGGAGACATGATAACTAAATATAATATGGTATCCTGAAAGTTGTCCATAAAACAAACAAACAAATCCCTTAGATAAACATTAAAATAATCTGAATAAAGCATGGACTTTATTGAGCAATGATTTATCAATGAAGGTTCATTCATTGTACCAAACATACTATACTAATGTCAGATGTAAATAGCAGGGGAAATTGGGTGTTGAGTGTTTGGGTCTTTTAACCATCTTCACAGCTTTTATCTAAATCTAAAATGAATCTAAAATTAAAGGTTTTTTTTTTAAGTCTCTATGTGAATATAAATAAAATCTTATGTATTGGAAACATATATAGTGTAATCACCCTGCGTTCAGAAACTTTTGTTTTGTTCATCATCGTGTGTAGCATTTGGCACAGTGTCTGTCACATAGTAAGTGCTCATTAAGTATTTGAGTGAATGAACAGTTATAGTGGAGCACATGGGAACAAAAGCAGATGGCAGAGAGTTTATAAGAAATAAATTGTTGAATAATAAATAATAAAGTAAATGATACTGTGGATAATAGAGAATAGGGAGTGAGATAAAAGAGAATGAAAATAGCAGAGCCATAGATACACACGGTGGGAAAAAAAAATAGAGCAGGATAAACACTAACAATGCGAAGAAGAGAGGAGAGCAAAACAGATTTATTGCCATTTTCTAAAGTTTATGACAATAGGGCTTGCTCACGGAGTCCCAGTGACATACAGTGACTCTGCTGTTTGAAATGCTTCCTCAGAATGATCCATGCTAATGTGTACTCACACTGAAACTATCTCAGATAGTTTATTTTAAAATGAAAAAACATAGGAGAAAACTAAGATAAATTATTCTTCATTATCCGCAAATGAGAAAAATATACCTATAACATAAATTCTGAGGCCTCCTAATTCTTGAAGGACATATAGAAAGTGTTCCATTTATACTCAAGAGCTGCAAGATAAATACAGCAAAGACCCTGGTTGATATTTTTTCAAACAACCCATAATGCTCCCTCTTATATTCTGAAGACATTGAACTCTATTCAAATGAAGTGGGTATTGATGGAGAAGATGTTTTCTGACATGTTAGAATTATTGAGTAACCTTTGGTAAAATGTCCCATATTATAGGACCATTTTTGTAGAGGGCCGCCTGGGAAGGCACATAGACAATTTTTTTTTTAAATGATTGTCAGCTGAACTCAGGGTGCAGACAGAGCTACACCTTGGGAACATGTTTCCCCAAGATGGTAGACATATTGTCAGCCTGGCCTTCATATCAGCCCAAGTGTTGGCAGGAGCAGGACTAGAGATGTAAATCCAGGCATGCTAGGGCTACTTAAGAATGTAAATAAGTTGGTGATAACTTCCTGGTATTGGGGGTATAAAATAAATGCACTGGGAAGGGACTTTTGTTTTCTTCCTGCCTCTCCAGCAGACAGTATGGCGGTCCACCCAGCTCCCAGCTTGAAATTTATCTCTGTGTCTTCTCGCTTTATTTATATTAGTTCTCAATCCCTGGATGCCTCCGCTTAGAACCGGTTCATTCATCTCTCTTTCCGTGCCAGATGCGGGAAAGGGAGATCCCTGCCACATCAGCACCCCCGCACATTTTAATAACTTTAAACAACAAGAGAGATTATAGATTATGATTATTTCCTCAATAAAATAAAAAGGCAAAGAGAATTGTTAGATGAAACTGGATATGTAAGCAAGTTCTAAGATGCACAGAGGTGGAAAGGGAAGGGATGGGACCCTGAAAATGAACTTGGTTTATTAAACATCAAACTTGCCTAGGCCCAGCTCTTTTCCCTGCTCCTGAGTATTTTGGCAAAGCACATCTTTAATACATTCCAATGGATTTAATAAAAAATAAATCTGATTTGGAAATTCCTGTGTTTTAAGGAAATATTTTAAATCAATAATTCATTCTACTGGGACCCTTTTCTAACTTTCTCTTCTCTATAAGTGTTTTTTATTTACCTTTATTAATGACATTGCATTTTAACATAAATAATAATTAAGTGTCAGGAAAATGTGCATGTTTTGCAAAATGATTTTCAAGAAGTTCCAAATGTTTTGCCATTAAGGTTTAAGACTTTGAATATTTAAAACTGAATTACTTTAGGCTATGTTGAGGAAAAGATTTCCAGGATGTTAAATATTGCAAAAGAGACATAAATAGAGCAATAGACTTTTAAAAAGATTAATAAGAAATAAAATCACATTTACAAACCACAATCCTTGTGTTCTAATAAAATGATTGTGTATGCCCAGTTGTAAAAAGACAAAACTTCTATTTAAAACATCATTACTTTGCAAGATATTTAAACAAGGACATGTCTATGGTACAATAAGAATAATAAATTATAGTGTCAGGATGCAGTATGTGGGTGTAGTTTTGTCATTTATGTTTTATAACACAAAGCAAAACTTTTAATAGATTAACTATCAGTTCATAATTCCTTCAGTTCTTTGTTCTATAAAGTTTATTCAATGATTCCCTTCTTTCATGGACTGTTAGGTCAAGTGGCATTTGAAAATACATAATTAAGATGTTTGTCCTCCTAAACTGTTATTTCCATAACAACAGATTTAGTATTTTAAGGCTATTTTGAATTATTTTATATTATAAATGTATAATTTACTAGGTTTTACTTTTATTTACTATTTTTAATTAAATTAATTGGGTGACACTGGATAATAAAATTATGTAGATTTCAAGTGCACAATTATATGATATATGATCTATATATTGCCTACCACCCAAAGTCATATCTTCTATCACCATAACATTTGGCTGCCTTTACCCGTTAGTCCCCTACCGGCTTCCTTCTGGTAACCACCATAATGTTATGTCCGTAAGTAATTATGTCTATAAGTTACTGTTTGCTTTTCTTGTTAATTTGATGCTTTCAGTTTTATATCACACATATGAGTGACTTCATATGGTTCTTGACTTTTTTCTGTCTGACTTATTTCATTTAGCATGCTACTCTTAAAATCTATCCCTGTTGTAGTGGCAGTATTTCAGCTTTTCTTACAACTGAGTAGTGTTCCACTGTATATATGTACCATATTTTCTTTACCCAATCAACTATTGAAGGACACTTTGGTTGGTTCCATGTCTTGGCCACTGTGAATAAGGTATACTTTTATATTTTGGGGTATATGGACTGGGACACTTTAATATGTTATAATGATTTCTAATGAGAGCCTAATACTTCTTTCTTAGTTAAACCCCACTGGGAGGATACAAGAAAGTTCCATTTCACATGAAGACCTTTGAATAGTGAACATTGCTCTAATTCTGTGCATTAAAAAGTTGATGCCTGTTCAAAAAGTACTTTACTCAGTCAGGGAGTGATAGAGGCACCAAGAGACTCTAACATATTATTCTATGGTGACACCTATTACAGCACTCAAACACATCACATTTCATAGGCTCTAATGGTCTCTCTGTAGTATTCACTAGGGAACTTTCTTGAATGCTTTACCATTAATGTCTGCCTTTTCATAATACATTAATTTTTCTTTTATTTTTTATTCCTACTAGTTTTATTAGTTGTATTATATTTATTCCTTTACTGTTTCTGTGTCTTAATGTTAATTTATACAACATTGGAAGTCTATAGGGGCTCAGGGGAGGGTTAGTTTTATTTATGTACTTCAAAAATTTCTCTACATTTGATGGATGGATTTTGTAGTGAGAGAGAATTTATTGTGGAGTACTTTCTGAATATCCCATCTTGAAATCCCCTTTCCTAATGCATAAAGTGCACAACTTGACATGACTTCTCTTAGTAGGGTTGAAAATGAATCATGAACAATGTTTCAGAAATAACTGCCTATAACTTCCAAAAGTAAAGCAAAGAAAACAAAGAGTTCAAGAACAGCTGAAAATATGCAGAGCAAACAGAAATGATGCACATTATGTTGGCCAGAATTACCAGAAAAGTAGACAGGAATAAAATTTTCCTTTTGTTATATCAACAAGAGAAAAAAATAATGTGTGGCCTTTTGATGCTTGCAGTCATGGATAATTCCATGTGTCATGAATGAAGTCAAGGAAATAATAGAGAGCAATAACACAAAGCAGTGGTTAGGAAATATACCTGGCCCAGTTTCTACCTTAGAAAGAATGACGAAAGATAACAGAGGCAAAGGTTGCCTTGGTCCCTTTCCAGAAGTAAAGATACCGTCACTTTCATATGGGGTATTTCTTTTTGTGCATTAAGGACCACTAGTTGTAAATCTAGTTGTGTGCAAGTCTTGACTAAGATTGCCTGAGCAGCATACATTCTGTAAAGCAAGAAGCTGTTCTGAGAGATACAGACATCTAAATAAGTCCTCAGAGGAGATTATTGCCAAGCAGGAGACAAATTCAGTCTACTTAGATCTGATGTTGAGTTTCTAGGGATTATGCTAATAAGAAATTTTTTGTCAGGAAACATTTATTCTCATAAAAGCTATTGTCAGGACAGCTGTTAACAGCATTAGCAACAACAATAAAATTAAGAAGCTCTCCTCCTTATGTGGAAGGGTTGAAAAATCTGCCTACCTGAGTTGGGCTCATAACTATACACAATAAATGCCCTAAACCACTCTTGTGCAATAAGCAAAAATGATACTATACAAATCATTTTCAGAGGCTTTGGTGCTAAGTACCCATTATAGCTAGACACTGAGTATTAAGAAGCAATGGACCATGTTGTACTGGCCCATTTATACTGTATACACACTGGATAATCATTGTTGGTATCAAGGGTAATCCACCAGCATGCACTAGCTAGAACTGTGACATAAATAAATGAACTGTTTGAAGGGATTATGGAACATGAACAGACTAGTCTTAATAGCTATAAATGCAGGCTTGAGACCAGAAATCAACGTAAAACAGAATGTTCTTCCCATCCTCCCGTACTTTATTCCTAAAATCTATTAAAGCATTTCAAACAGCAGAGAAGGCCACCTCATGGGAGGTTTTCCCAATCAACAGTACTCTCTAAGGTAGGGGTGTCGAACTCAATCAGAGAAGGGGCCAAAATCTAAAATCCAGCCTAAATCGCGGGCTGAATGGTTTACTGAACAGTCATAAACTGTCATTGTGATGGAAACGCAGTGGAGTGCAGTGATGACAGCGCGGTGCGGGCCACATTGCAAGGCCTGGCGGGACAGATTTGGCCCGCGGGCCTTGTGTTTGACACATGTGCTCTAAGGCATAAGGAATCAGCATTATCAGATTTTGCTAGGAGAGACCAGTGATCAGGGAAAACCTGCATTATTTTGGCCAATGATTTTCATGTTCCTTTTTGTTTTTTTTGTTTTTTTTTGTTTTTAAATCAATATTAATTTCAGAGAGGAAGAAAGAAGGAAGGAGAGATAGAAACATCAAAAGAAACTTGAAACATCAGAAAGAATGTATGCACCCCATATTCATAGCAGCATGATTTAAAATAGCTAAGGTCTGTAAACAGCCCAAGTGCCCATCAGTAAATGAGTGGATAAAAAAGCTGTGGTACAATTATATCATGGAATAGCAGGAGTAAAAAAGAAGGATTTCTTACCCTTTGAGACAGCATGGAGGGACCTGGAGAGTATTATGCTAAATGCAATAAGCTAGTCAGAGGAAGATAAGGATCACATGATATGTGGAATCTAATGAACAAAATAACCTGATAAACAAAAGAGATCCAGAAACATAGAAGCATGAAACAGATTATGGAATATCAGTAGGAAGGAGTTTGGGGGTAGGAAGAGATCAACCAATCTTATATGCATAACCTATGGACACAGACAATAGGGTTGTAAAGGCCTGGGGCTAAATGTTTTATTTGTTACTAGGTTACTATCTACATATATATAAAATTTAATATGCCAAGTGTCCCCTCAGGAGTTCAACCCAGAGGCTAGTTATTTAATTGCTCGCTATGACCTGTGCTGGCCACCAGGGGGTGGTGTAGGATGAAGAAAGGCCCTGCATAGCAGCTGGCATCCAGGGAAAGGAGGCCCTAGCTGACAGCAGAAGGTCCCAATCAGCCCTGATCACCATCCAAGCCTAGGGACCCCGCCCATGCATAAATTTCATGCACCAGGTCTCTAGTTTAGAATAAGATAAAAAATAATGAGATAATGGAAATGTATGACAACAACCCCCCCTCCCCCCCTTAAAAACTTACTGGTTCTTCTCCTCTGCCTCTCTATTTAAATATTGAACACTGACATCCAATGTGCCATAGCATAGCCTACATTTGTTGCCACTTTCCTCTAAAAGTCTATGATTAGGAATTCTAGCATGGGCATCAAGGTACTACCATGCCCTGTGAAGGAGATGGTATCTGAGAGAGCCAGAGGAAGCCTTTCCTCTGAGGTGTTTTGTGCTTCCAACTTTGTATCATAGATCTAAAAAATAAAATAAAATCCATGTTATTAGCTATATTCAGAAAGTCCTTTATTCATCTAGACTATATCAGCGAGAGTGCATCATAATGCTTGAAATATTATCAGGAAAGTGGGTTGCTAGATTCCCTTGCAATTTACCAAGTTTGAAATGGCTGGATAGGGTTACCAGGGCTTTACGTTGGGAAAAAGAAGTGAGCAAAATGAGGAGAATGATCAAGATCCCAGCCAAATAGAGTCCAGTTTCATGGGACTAGAAATCCATTGGAAACCAGGTAGCAGTTCATACTTGGGCAAAACCGGTGCCTATTTTGTGAAAGTCTGTGAGCACAGAAGGCCCCAGAGATTTGTGAAGCACATTTTCCTGTGGAAGTAAGATTGATTTTTTTGGTCCACTATTAATGTGAATGGGGCTCTTAAGATTTTTTATTGAATTTATTGGTTGACATTGGTTAATAAAATTATATAGGTTTCAGGTACACAATTCAATAATATATCATCTGTATATTATAATGTGTGTTCACCACCCCAAGTTAAATGTCCTTCCATCATTATCTATTTTCCTTTTACCTTCTTCTACATCTCCTAACCCCTTCCAGGAGTCTCTTTTTATCCTTGCTTAATTATTTTATCCTTCTCAGCCAGCACCCAATCCCCTCCCCTCTGACAGCTGTCAGTCTATTCTTTATATCCATGAGTCTGTCTCTACTTAGTTTGCTAGTTTATTTTGTTCATTAGATTCCAGCTATAAGTGAAATCATAGGGTACTTATCTTTCTCTGCCTAGCTTATTTCAGTTAGCATAATACTCTTCAGGTCCATCCATGCTATCATAAAAAGGTAAGATTTCCTTCTTTTTTTTTACACAGATGAGTAGTATTCCATTAAGTGATTCCACAACAGCTGCTTCTTTTTTGTACTTGCAGGTCTATTTCAGGTGAAATCACAAGCTCATCCTCGGATGTAGGTTTTATACTATCTGCTATTTGGCTGGGTTTAGTAGGAAATAAAAATGTATGTCTTTAAATGAAATGACCACAATATGTATAATAATGCTACAGAATTACCTAATTTGGAGAGTTCAAAAAAGTTGCCATTAGAAAAGGAACAAATTACTATTTTAATAAAAAATAAAAATTAGTCTCCATAATATCATGGGAAATACATTTTACCCATTGGCAAAATACATTTATTTATGTAAATGTGCCTTCTAAATATGACCTAACTTCTCTTTCTATTGTGAAACATCCTTGTAAGCAAAAACACATCTCTCAATTCTTCTTAAAAAGTTTTTGTTTCTTCCTTTTATAGTTATTTGAACCTAAATTCACTCCAATTATGGATTCTTTTAAATGTTAGGCTTTTACTATTTCTTCCCATGAACAACTGTCAATGCTAAGAAAAAAAAATCATTTAAAATCAAAGTACTATGAAAGAATATGAAAGATAATGAAAGAAAGGAAACACATTTTCAAACACAGACAGTAATTTTTATCCTGAAAATATTTCAAAAGTGGACATTCAGTTTACTTTTTGTCTTAAAGATGATAGAACTATAAAGATGTAACTCCTGCTAAGAAATCTTTCTTAACAAGCAGCAATAGAAAAACATGCAAAGAAAAAAAATAAAAGCCTGTGCTTCAAAGGTGGATTCAATCTGCACCTTTGCATAACACAGATCTGACATGATATTAATTTCTAGCAGGTTGTCTACTCAATAGACCCAAATGCAAAATGCAGTTCTAGGCCTCATAAGCATTATGAGAAATTCTTTAAGTTGCTGCCTTTCAAAGATTCTTACTATTAATTTTATATAATAAAAGGCTAATATGCATATTGCTGGAGTGGCAGAATGACCCATCATTGCTATGATGTGCACTGACCATCAGGGGGCAGACACTTAACACAGAAGCTTCCCCCTGGTGGTCAGTGGGTTCCCACAGGGGGAGTGCCAGGCTAAAGCTGGTGAGCACAGTGGCAGTGGCAGGAGTCTCTCCCACCTCTGTGGCAGTGCTAGGGATGTCTGACTGTGAGAGGGCACAGGCTGGACTGGGGGACCCCTCCCCCCCAGCCTCGAGTGCATGGATTTCGTGCACTGGGCCTCTAGTTTACATATAAACTTAATAGATTTTAAATGTTTCATTAAAAATAAAAGAATGCTTTATGAAAGTGAACAAGTATATGTGTTTTACAGCAGTTATTTTATTTAAAAATTTTCATCATAATTAGCAACAGTGGAACTGATTTCAAAGAAATCAACTTTTAGTGTATTTAATTGGGATAAAAGTTTCTTTATTAAGAAAAATTAATTCAAAAATAAATAAGAAGAGTTACAAAATCTCATTGTTTCTTCGCCTAGAATAAAATTATTATTTCTGCCATCTGGTTTTCAGTGTAAAGTTCATTAGTATGCAATAGTTGAGTTTGGCTATAAACAGAAAGGAAAAACAAAAAAGTATATTCCTGTACATTATACTTTTTGACATCTTACAAATGGTTCAAATCTTGTCTCAGGCAGAATTTGTTTGTAGTACTTAAACAGGCTATGTCACTGGCCAAAGCCCACTATAGTCCAATATGTAAAACCAGAGGCCCGATGCACAAAGATTCGTGCAAGAATGGGCCATCTTTTCCCTGGCTGCCGGCACCACCTTTGCTCTGGCCAGACCCACCTTTTTGCTCCAGCCCAGAGCCACCTTTCTGCCTTCCTAAGCTGCTCAGAGGCCCAGAGTGGCTGGGGTGGTGTGAAATGCCTATGTCATTACCATGGCATCCCACCCCACCCCTGGCCACTTGGCTCCTGTGTATGCAAATTAACCTGTCATCTTTGTTGGGTTGACTTGCATAGTCACTCCTGATTGGCTGGTGGGCATTGAAAGGTGCTGTCAGTTAGCATATTACCAATATTAGATAGATTAGAATAGAATAAATATCTTCATTATAACAAGTCTCCTAGAGCTAAGCAATCATGTAAATATAATTTGTCTATTCAGCTTTAAACCTTACAAAATACATGGGTATACTACTACAAGAAAATGGCACATTTCAGAAGATGGCTTTTAGTCTTCTTAGCCTAAAAAGCTTTAAAGTATCCATATTCCTCTATAATCAGAAAGTTTAAAATTTGCACTCTGGGGGTTATTTCTGAAGAATAAACATGTAAGAGTTCATTTGTCAAATACATTCTACTGCAAATAGTCAAGCATTTTGAAATGGAAGATGGTAAGTTTAAAGGTGGGGTGGGGCACAGTGAGACAAAATATAATGTAACAGCACATTGTATTTTTTAAATTTTTAAAAATATGTTTTATTAATTTCAGAGAGGAAGAGGGAGGGAGAGAGAAAATAGAAACTTCAATGATGAGAGAGAATCATTGATTAGCTGCCTCCTACACATCCTTTACTGTGGAACGAGCCTGCAACCCTGGCACGTGCCCTGACAAGTAATTGTTTGTAGGTCAACGCTCAACCACTGAGCCACACCAGCTGAGAAAGCCCTTTATATTTTTTATAAAGCTCTTTAAGACTCTCTAAGCTACACTCTTACTTCTTCGCTTCTTGGTAGGATTAAAAATATAGCTTTACTCAAAGAGCAAAAAAATAAACTTAAGTGCTACTTAGGGAAACTACATAGTGTGCTATGCATTTATCTAGAATCAGTATGATTTTTCTTTCATGCCTGTGACATTGGTCATTAATCTTTGCAAGTGGCCAAGTGGAAATCTAAGGTGTCATCCATGCATAGCATTATTTCATAGATGACTAGAAGCACATTTTAAAGTTCAGCTTACTGAATCACTGAGCAAGTTACTTTCTCTTTGATCCATACCTGTCAAACTGGCAATGATCAGAGATCTTTACTGAATTACCTTTTGCAGCATCATCATTTTTCAAACCAAGAAAGCATACAAACATATCTTGAATGCAGTTGAAAATACTTTGAAGGGCATTGAATTTGTACAGAAATGGCATTTTACATGTAATCAGAGTTTTAATAAATCAAAATCAATCCATTCTTGTGAATCACCTGTGCTCCTTAATTTAAATGTTTAGTTGACACTGTGCAATCACAACCAGGAATTTAATGATAATTGAAAACCATCAAACACATCCTGCTTTAGGTTAGAGGCAGAGGTGATTACACAAGAGTTACCTTAGGCACACATAGTTTATATATGCCAGAATTATTATGAAAAATGAAGCTGGAGATATTCAGAAGACCTAGACATAAACCTGATTCCACCACTCACTAGCTGTGTGACCTTGGACTAGGAACATGCCTCACCCAATAGAATGTTATTCATCTAGAAAATATAATAATAACATCGCTTGCTCTACCTGACACACTAAATTTCTATAAAGTTCAAATGAAATTATTCATATGAATATGACATTCCAATTTTAAATGTTAGGCAAAAAGAAAACTTGATTATTTACTGCTCTGTTTTTGCCTCTTCACCTTTCAAGTGTCACCTTCCTTTAGCATTTCAGGATAAAATGGTCTGTTTCATTCTCATCCTAAGCTCCTAACTCGCCTACTCCTAAATGTGCCACTCTGTCTTGGACTCCACTTCAGGCCTGCCCTGAAATTCTGTAAGGCAATACTCCCACTAAAGTGGGGCCACTTGAGAAGGCTGAATGTCTTCTCACTTTCCTACCCTTAGTTTTTTACATAATTAATGCAAGCCGGTTGTGTCAGCAGTTTAAGAAGGTTAGGCATCATGGATGAAAGAGTATCCACACTGGCAGAAGGGAATGTGGTGAATTGTACAACTATACTAAGTATCTCAGTATTTACATACAAGTTTACCATATAAACACCCACTCACAATTTTTCTTCAGGCTAGAAATTCATACATTAGTTAGATCATGATCCTTTCTGCTTCTGTCTTTTTTCCCTTCTTCGAACATACAACCTTCAAATTCCTATTTATCCCCTTGCAGCCACCTCAAACTGTAGGCTTTTCTTTACATAACCCCTTCTGTGGCCTTATCAGTAAATCAATTTTTTGAATCTACACAAATAAAAGAGACAAATGCTAATTGACCGTACCTTTGCTACACCCACAGCCAATCAGAGTGAGTATGCAAATTAACCCAACAAAGATGGTGGTTAATTTGCATACACTGAGGAAGGGAAGACAACATAGAAGGAAGAGGGAGGGAAAGCAGAAAGCAAGGTGGCTGCAGGAGGGAGAGTGCGGCCAGGACAGGCAATGGTGTAGGGCAGGGAGGGTGGCAGCAGTGGCTGGAGGAAAAGTGTGGGGTGTGGGTCGTGGGGCTGGAAAGGTGGCAATGATGGGAGTAAAGCCCGTTCTTAGAAGCCCTGTTCTTGCAGGAATCTACCTGCAATGAGCCTCTAGTTATTTTATAAATAGTTATTTGTGTCATGTGTTTTTTATTGTTGTTTTATAATTATTAAGATTTGTGTAGGATTTGCACATATTCACACAAAATGATGAGTTAATCATATTTATAAATATTGATGCAAAAACACTAAATAAAATCTTTTGAAACAAAAATTTGCAGCATATTATAAAGTAAAATCATTAATATTCAATTTATCCCTAATTACAAGGATGAGTCAATATTAAGAAAGAAAAAATATTATTCTCCTTACTAATTAGAGCTAACACAAAAATTATATTATTATCTTCATAGATGCTTAAAAGGTATTTGACAAAACTGAAAACCCATTCTACATAGAAATCATTCAATAATATAGGGCAAAATGAGAACTTTAAAATTATTTTTACATTTATATATAATTATAATGTAATATGTTATATAATTATATGATTATAATTTAATATATTATATATATATTAGAAGCATTTTCATTAAATAGGAAAAAATAAAAACAATTCATTAACACATGCTACTTAACATTTTACTGAGATATAAACCAATATAGGCAGAAGTGAAAAAATAATTAGAAATGTCTAGTTTCAGAAGATGCTACTAATCAAGCAAGGCAAGAATATATTGAAAAATTATTACTAAAAATGAAAATACAGTAAGAAAAAATTTTAAAAAGAAAACACAAAGAAAGATAAACTATTTATAGGTGTTATGAAAAATATAAAATATCTAGAAACAAGCTTCACAAAAAACATGTAAATGATACATGAAAAAAATTTTAAACATTACTAAAATGCAAATGAACCATAAACAAATGGAAGCCCTATAATATACTTAAATGTCATGTCAATTCTACCAAGTTAATTTATTAATTAAACTCAAAATAAAAAATACTAATATATATTTTATTTTTATAGAGTTGGAGAAGCTCATTCTAAATTTTATTGAGGAAAATTAAAAAGTAAAATTAATTAGTAAATTTAAAAAATATATAAATGATTGCAGGAGCCAGTTACATCAAATACAGTCTCAGAACTTTAAAAGGCAGAATATGCATGTCACCAGACTTACCAACAAATAGAAGCAATTTTCAATTCTAGACATAGACTAAAATATATATGAGAATTTAGCATTTAATGAAGGTGGCATTTCAGATCAGTTGGATGAATATGTCAATAGTAAGACAGGATCCCTGAGTAGCTATCTGGGGAACAAATTGGCTGTATATTTCTTACCGTGTATAAAGAATAAGTCCAAATACAATAAAAAGTTAAAAATAAAAATTAAATTCTTAAGAATACAATGGGAGTGGCATGATGGCTTGAGGAACTCCATAGTTCTATTTCCCAGTGAAACTGGTGAAAATTATTATTTAAAAAACAACAACTATTTAGAGGCTCTGAAAATAACCCAAATGAAAAAAAATGGCATGCAGCAAATGAAAAAATATTCATTCTAGGAAATCAACTAAAACATGGGTGTGGCCGAGGCTGCACCCCTGGGGGCAACATCAGAGGCTTCACAGTGCAGGGGCAAATAGAATTGTCTAAAATATTCTGACAGTCACCAAATAAGCAAGAAAATAATAACAAGCTGGGGGAGGGGGAAACCAGTTTCCAACAAATTATTATTAAACAATCAAAGAAACAGAAAACTACAATCCATATCAGAAAAAAAAAAAAAGTAAAGAAATAAAGCAGGCAGTAGAAGGTACCCATGAGAGTGACTAGATGTTGGAATTAACAGACATAAACTTCAATGGAGGCATTATAAATATGGTCACTGAATTCACTTCCCCACCTGTGCACACAGAAACAGCCCATTGTCTTCCAAGTCTATGAAGTTAGTCAAGTACAGTATGTGCCACTGTTTTCTCTCTAAATTGTCGGTGATTCTGGGAGGTGGAAAGAGGCAATAATATGACTTTTAAAATATTTTCTTTACCAAAATAAAAAAATAATATTTATTCATGTAACAATGAACTCTTTACCCATAGAAATCATGCATTTACCTTTATAACTCTAATATTTAGGGTAATGCCTGGCACATAGTGTTTATACAATAATTAATGAATGATAATATGTCATGTTTCATAACTTTGCAGAAATGTCATATTCTATCTTCTACCCAAATCCCAATACCTTTATTTATTTATACTTGAGACTATATTATTAAAATGTACATACTCAGAATTGTTATGTTTCTAGATTCATGACTTAATATTTATTTTTGTCCTCTTTATATAATATAGCAATACCAGCTTTTTGTATATTTGCCCATTATATCTATTTAGTCTTTATTTTTAACTTTTCATTATTTTTATAGAGAAGATTGAATAGTTAGCCACATTTTCCTGTGATTATCTTATAGGCATAACATATTTCTGTGGAATTCCCTGAGTTTCTGATGCAGTCTCTCTGAGGTGGGGACCAGAAAATTTGCATTTTGGTTTCTAATAATGCTGATGCCCCTGGCTTGGGATCATGATTTGAGAAGCATTTCTCAAGAAACAGGAATTTATCTCTCTATTTTAAAAAAGGTATCAATTTGCTGGTTTGGGAATCAAATTTTTAGTAGTTTTCTGCCTCTGATCCTGCCTTCTGAATTTTCTACCTTTTTGTCTCTATGTGCTGCATCTGGATAATTGTTTTATTTTTTATCTTTCTCCCAGTTTCCAATTCTCTCTTCTGCTATGTACATCTCCTGCCAAGAACAACCATTAAGATTTTAATTTGGGTTATCTTGATAGTCATTGAAAGGAATTCTGTTTGCCTACTTTCTAAACCTATTATGCCAGTTATAAAATCTTACCTGCAGCTGATTTTGATGTCTGACATTATATGTTTAAAGAATAGCATAGTTATTTTAAAATTTGTGCCCAGAGTTTGCTCATTTTATTCTGGGCCCTTGAACTCCCAACTTTGTTGGGAAAGAGAATCCTACACACTCTAGACCTTGGTCAGGTCCTGAGCCTTAACTTCTGTTTCCCTTGCTATGGAATGCTATCAAATCAAAGCCTTATCAGCAAATTCCCCTAAAGCAATAATAGATTTAGTGTTTCTATTTCTGCTGATAGTGTTACTAGAGAATCAAACTCCCCTGTCATTTGTGGGAAGACAGTGGAAGCTCTTGGGGTACATTGAAATAAACATTTTCAGAAAACTCCATGGAAGGATGGGAGGTGGAAAAGGCTTTATTTTGGTGGTTACCTGTCTTGGACTACCCTGCCCCTTAAGCCAGTCCTGGAAAAGGTACTGCTAGGGTTCCAGCAGACTGAGAAACAAGGCCAGTGTTCAGAGCTTCTGTTCCATGTTGCAGTCTTGTGTGGTTCAGCATTCCAGCTAATTAAAGTCTATTAGTCCATGTGTGGAGTCCAATATGGCTGAGTGCCACATGGTAACAGGAGAGTGCATCTCCCTGTCACAGAAGAGCCAGGGACCCAACGCATGAGAGGGAGAAGAGAGAGAACACTTGCTTTGTTTGGAAGTTTAAGTATTTAGGTTTCCAGCACTTGCAGTGGCCATGCCCATCTTGGCCACTAAATTGTTCCCAAGTATGACTAGAAGATGTGTGATGTTGAAGACTGTTTTTAATTTGCTTACATGTATCCTACTTATGGCCAAAATTACCTCATTACAGACAAAAAGTGAACAATGTATAAAAGTACTGTTTTCAGGCTTTGTGAAGCAATAGCACAGAACTGTGATCTTTGTAGGAAGGAAGAAAAAAGAAATAGGCCCTACATTTGGCCCAACTTTAGAGGAACATTCTGGACTTCATAACAAGGAGGAAAATTCCAAACAAGCAATGAATTGGCTGGAAGTTGTTAATTAGACATCAAGACAATCAGAAGCCCTGGCTAGGTGGCTCAGTTGGTTGGAGTGTCATCCCATACACCAAAACATTGTGGGTTCAATTCCCATGCCCGGCACATACCTAGTTTGTGGGTTTGGATCCTGCTAAGGCTGTGAATATGAGGCAACCAATCGATGTTTCTCTCACATCGATGTTATTTCTCTCTTTTTCTCTCTGTCTCTCTTAAATCAATAAAAGACATATCCTCAAGTGAAAATTAAAAAAGAAATAAGCAGAAGCTTCTGCAGGGTGGTGGAAGATGTCCACATGAATAGACAAGATGTGACATGAGTAGACCTTGAGTATACCATGCTAAGTGAATAAGTCAGACAGAAAAAGTCAAGAACCATATGATTTTACTCATATGTGGGATATAAAATTGAGAGAAACAAGGAACAAACAAGAAAAACAAATAAAAACTCATATACACAGACAACAGTATGGTGGTTACCAGAGGAAAGGGGGCATGGAGGGACTAGTACAAAGTAAAGGGAGTCAAATATATGGTTACAGGGGGTGATTTGACTTTGGATGGTGAGCAGACAATGCATACAGGTGATGTATCATAGACTTCTATACTCCAAATCTATATAATTTTATTAACCAATGTCATCCAATTAGTTTAATTTAAATAAAAATAAATACATAGAAGCATTGTAAACAAAGAACTCTAAAAACCTTTGAGGGGCCCTCTAAATCTTTGCTGACTAATATAATATGTGTCTAAGGTAGAAATTCCATGAAGTTAGGCATAGAATGACTGTCGACATGAGAGATGAATACCTCCCAAGGCTCACATGAAGAGTATTGATTAAATTCCAACCAACCAGGTAACTGGAGATCACCTCCACTGGGACTAAATAAACCATATCTACGATAGTTGTAAAAAAACAAACAAAACAAAAAAACACCAAAAAGTTATGACTAGAAGAAAGGCCATTCTATATTTTTCCTACCCAAGCTTAAAAAAAAAAAAAAAAAAAAAAGGCTATAGAGGAAGAAACTAAACTACAAGTTACTTAGCTGTTGATCAGAACAAAGCCTGACAGTCTTCAAAGGAAGAATCAAATTGATTCCAATTAACCTAACTGCATTTTGAAAACATTGCATGAATATTTATGAGAATATGAACACAGCACACATCTAACAGCAAAAGTTAACAATGTCTGGCATACAATAAAAAATTTACAGACAAAAATATGCGAGAAAATAGGACAAATAATTGAGAGAAAAATCAATCAATTAAAACCAATAAACACTGACACAGAAATCAGAACTAGCAAATAAAGATATGAAAATAATTATTTAACCTCTAGAGCACATGTGTCAAACACAAGGCCCGCGGGCCAAATCCGTCCCGCCAGGCCTTGCAATGTGGTCCGCACTGCTGTCATCACTGCACTCCGCTGCGTTTCCATCACAATGACAGTTTATGACTGTTCAGTAAACCATTCGGCCTGCGATTTAGGCTGGATTTTAGATTTTGGCCCCTTCTCTGATTGAGTTCGACACCTCTACTCTAGAGGCTCAGTGCATGAAATTTGTGCACAGGGGTGGGATGGGGTGTCCCTCAGCCCAGCCTGTACCTCTCTAATCTGGGACCCCTCAAGGGATGTCCAACTACCCATCGAACATCCCTCTCACAATCTGGCTCTAATACTGCAATGTGATCATGTAGGCTTGGAAGCAGTAAAGATACATTTTTAATGATCCTTCAGCCTCTAAGATAACGTAGAAATTAGTCCATAAAAATCAGCTATTTAATCAATAAATTCAATGACATTTTCTCAGTTCAAAAATTCCTATATGTCATTCAAACCATCAATTAACTCCTTTTTAATTTTCTCCATTTGGTAAAATGATATAAAGAAAACTGTACATCTTATTGGAATAAAAATTATTATGAAGAAAATATTATTTCTTTGAATGTAAAACTTTGATAAACCACAATAGCAAAAAAAAAAAATCCTTCTAAGACAAGGACATTCTATTTTTATTTTATTTTAGAGTTTTTAAAATGTTATTATTGACTTCAGAGAGGGAGGGAGAGAGGGGAGAGATAGATAGAAAGATCAATGATGAAAGAGAATATTTGATCAGCTGCCTTCTGTACCCCCCTACTGGAGTTCAAGCCTGCAACTCAGGGATGTGCCCTGACTTGGAATTGAACTGTGACCTCCTGATTAATGAGCCAACGCTCAACCACTGAACCACACCAGCCTGAAGTGACAAGAATATTCTATTAGTTGTAAGTTTATTTGTTAGAGAGAAAGTTTAGATGAGTGTAATATTCAAGTTTGAGTCCAAAGCAAAATTGTTCTGCATAGGAGTGGAGAGGGAAAGAAGTAAAAAAAGGAGGGAGGCAGGTAAGGAGGGGACTTCCTTCACAATTCTGAAATGTTTGGCTGATATACGAACTTCCATATGGAAATCCCAAATGAAACAAAGCAAAAAGTTCTTTAAAATATCCTTTTCAGAAGTTAAATGTTGTTTATAGACTGATTGCTATGGTTAAAATTCTTGTCCAAAAGATGTTATTTTCTGATAAAAAGAATACCGATTTATCCACACCTTAGGATTTGGTGTGTGGATGAGCTTGTCCTGACATTGGCTAAAGATAGAAAAATATGTTTGATCCCTGGAAATGATGCTTTAGAGTACAAATTTGGAAACTTCAGCTTTGTTATCTCCTAACATCTCATTTGTGCCCCATGATTTGTAATTCCTTGTATCTGGTGGTGATTTTTTAAGACAGACTTTAGCTTGCTAATACCATCATAACTTTTACCAACTCCTTGTTAGAAAATCATAAGCTCTTGAAGCTCAAAAACTTAATAAATCCCCTATAGAAGTCACTGTGAGAGATAAATGGACTCCTCTATCACCATTTTTACCCAGTCACTTTTATGGTTATAACTGCATTTAAAAGTCAACGTGACTGTCAAGGATTCATCTTGACATTCTGACTGATCCTCCGTGTAGTCAATCTTGTTACTTTAAACCATCAGTATCTGTAGTTCTCCTACACCAAGAGACAGGAGGAGGGAGTTCAGTATTTCATTGGCTGTCTAAAGCAATCACTTTTAGGCATGAATAAGTCAGGCTGAAATGGATGGCTTCAGCCTACATTAGGAAACACTTGTGTGAGTGGAAAGTTGAAACACAGTATAAATTCAGGTTTGCTGGCGGATGCCACATTGCCTTCTCCTTTAGCCAGTCTCACTTTAGCCTCTATTGAAATGATAGATATATAATATCGTTTTAATACAAATGCAGCCTAAGTCGCCTGAAACTGATTTACTCAAATGGCTTGTGATATTCTAGCAAAGACCTCGTTAAGGAAATTCAAGATTCCAAAGTCAGAATAGCACCGCTGCCTCTCAGAACATGGATGATGGATGGAAATGGCTGGCTGTGCATGCTTACCAGTCCGTGGATGTATTTCATTCCCTTGATCCTTTAAAAAACAGTTGAAGAATTTTTTTTTGTAGCATCACTTCTCTCTTTTCAATTCCATCATCAATCTGTAATTCATTTCAGGAAGTGTTTTGTCGGGCATCTCTCTCAGTATTCGATTGGTTTCTTTTGAAGTTCACACCTTCATTTTTATTTATTTATTTATTTATTTATTTATTTATTTATTTATTTATTTATTTTTTTGTACCAGAGATGAGATTTAGCAAAGAGCCTTGGGTTATTTGCTGAAGGAATAGCCTATATTCCTTCAGTTTCACATGTCCCATATCCTCTGACATATTTGCTTGCCTATAAATACAGAAACACTGCACTTCTTCAAAAGAAAACTTAACAATCATGGTTATGCTAGTATATAAACCATGGAACTGAAGAGAAAAATGGGGCCTTTGTGCTGTAACACACATACTAAATTAACACATGGAAGTTCCAAATTTTTCATTTAATATTCTCATACTTAGACTTTACACCTTGTATTGACAAACTTAGCATGTGATTTGCAAGTCAGGAAATAGGTGGACGTTATTCCAGCATTAGTTCCCCCAACTGTACCTTAAATACTATTATTACCAGGTAATAAGTCACTATGCAAGTACTAATAAAGATGATTTAAGGGGAAGAAATTCTTTTTTCTAAACATGCAACTTTAAAGATTATTTCTTGAAGATATAAAATATATTTCCATTTACTGGGATTTGGAATAACAAATCTACAGAGGTTATATCCTTATAGGAAAACAATAATTGCTTTTTTAATTTAAATATATAATAACTATAGTGATCAATATATAAATAATATTTTAGTGCCTAAAAAGGCAATTATTTACTCTGCTGTAAAAAGAAAGAAAAATTAACCCTTTGTGATGTCATAAATGGACCTGGAGAACATTATGCTAAGTGAAATAAGCCAGTCAGAGAAAGATAAGTACTATATGATTTCACTTATATGTGGAATTTAATGAACAAACTGGACAACCAAGCAAAATACAGACTTATAGCCAGAGATCAGGCAACTGGCATGGGGGTGGGGAGGATACTAGGGGAAGGGTGGGGTTTGGCAGAAGAAGAAAAAAAGTGAGAGAACTCATGGACATGAAGAACAATGTGGTGATTGCCAGGGTGGGTGGGAGAGAATGGGGGAGGTGGAAAAGGGCATAGAGGATATAAATGGTATTGGAAAAATAAAATAAAATGAAAAAGGCAATTGTTTACATTCATACATATTTACTCTGTCAGCTGAGAGGACCCAGAAATATCACCACCCTAGGAGCAATGAGCACATTTAGGACTTAAAATTTAGTTTCTAATAGCATTCCGCAATAAAAGGAACCAAGATTTCACTCCTTAGGAAAATGTCATTCTAGAAAACATACAGAATGCTCTTGGAGCACCTTAGATGCCAGAAAGGAAATGCTCAAGTGCATGGACACACACACACACACACACACACACACACACACAACCCCCATACAAGTATCTAAAAGTAACATAGAAACCAACTCAAAGAACTCTCCAATTGCAAAATATTTTCTATTTTGGGTTATAACCAAAATATAAATTAAATATCAGGAGTCTATACTGATCTAAAAATAACTGAGTAAATAAATTGAGGAGAAATGACAAATTTCTCATTCAGAAGAATTCCAAATAATTTACATAGATGCTGTACCCTCAATGAAGTGGAATATAATCTCCACATTCCTTCATTCTGTACTACTCATAGTAACTTCCCTTGAAAAATTGCAGTCTGGAGAAAGTGGGAAATAGAAACTTTATCTTGGAGAAAACTGTCTAACAGTTCAGTCAGGTGATCAATGTTAAGATCAGCAGTAATAAGTCATGTTGTTCATACAAACCCTTGATACGATGTGATTAAAATGGCATTTTACTTCTGTGGTGCTCTTCCCAAGAACATATAATCCTGCCCAGCTGGCTTGGCTCAGTGGTAGAGCATTGAACTATGGACCAGGAGGTCATGGTTTGATTCCTGGTCAGGGTATATGCTCATGGGCTAGATGCACAAAATGAGGTGTGCAGGAGACAGCCAATCAATGATTCTCTTCAATGTTTCTATTTCTCTCTCTCTTACCCTTCCTCTCTGAAATCGATAAAAAATATTTTAAAAGAACATATAATCCCAATATAAATATGACAAAAACACCAGACAAATCTTAACCGAGTGGCATTGTATAAAATACCTAGCCATAACTTCTCAAAATTGTCAAGGTCATAAAAAAACAAGGAAAATCCGTGTTGGCTTCAGCACTACATACAGTGAAATTTGAATGATACAGAGAAGATTAGCATGGCCCTTGCAATAGGTTGAAACATGAAAATTCATGAAGTGTTCCATATAAAAAAATTTTAAAAGAAAATTAAAAAAATAAAAATCTGAGCAACTGTCAGAGCAAAGAATACCATAAGAAGTCATGAATATTAAATGTAATATCATATTCAGGATAAAATTCTAGAAAAAATAAAGGACATTAGGTAAAAACTAAGAAAATCTGAATAAAGTAAAAGCTTCATAATTTATTTACTGTGGTTCCTTGAGTGTAACAGGTACCATACTACTGTAAGAGGTTAATATAGGCAAAATTGGTGTGGGGTATATGGGAATTCTATACAATGTTTAGATTTTGTTCTGTAAATTTAAAACTATACTAAAAGTTTCTCTTAAAAATGCAATTGTGAAAACTTAATTTTTTTGTTATTTAAATAGGAAACATTTATTGCCTACACATAATTTATTTAATGGTGTTGAAGCAAATCTCCCCGCTTTCTTATTTTTTCCATAGCATTTATCACCATCTGGCTTCATGTACATTGATAACTTGAAAATAATTACCATGAAGGCAGGGTTTCTGTGTGTTTTCTTAAGTGCTTTATCACCATTATATGGTAGTTATTGTTGGTTAACAAATCGCCATAGCATTTAGTAGCTTTAAACAACTCATTTATTATTTCTCACATGTCTGTGGGTCTCTGGGCTTAGCTGATCTATGCCAGGTATGTTCATGTGCCTCTGGCCAGCTGGCTGGAGGGCTTGCCAGTTGGGCTGGGCTGGCCTCAGCTAAAATGACTTGGCTTATTTCTCTGTGTCTCTCAAATCCCTACAGCAGGTTAGCAGAGGTGTTTCACGTGGTAATGACAGAGCTCTGTAAACTGAAACAAAAATTTGCAAGCATTTTTAAAAGCCTCTACTAACATTAACTTTGCAGGTGTTTGATTAGCCCAATCACCGACTAAACCCAGAGTCAAGGTGCCAGGGATTATCAAAGGCTATGATACAGAAAGTGCAACCATGGAAGCTGTTGATGCAATAAACCTATAGCAATCATCTAGAAGACTGAAAGTTGATATTTGTTGCATAACAGAATGAAGCAACTTTCTTTAACAAAACAGTTTTTATTGATTATATACTATGTGTATAACACATCAATATTACAAGGTACAGAAATTTCCTGTATAAATTTAGAGTACTATAACACATGCAAATAAGCAACATGTTACATATCAAATTTACCAAAGCTTGTGTGTGTGTGTGTGTGTGTGTGTGTGTGGTTTAAGTTTGAATTTTTTATTTCATTCTATTAGTTAGTTTTATGTGAATATCTACATTATTTTACTTTTGTGGTAAGTCTACCTCAACTATTCTGTTCCTCTGCTTTTCCAGTTGAATTTTAAAATTAGCTTATCAATTTTCAGAAATTGAGAACGTATTAAATCTAGACTACATTTTGGAGAGAAACGATCTCTTTACAATATAACAATCTTCACCAGTACAATATCACTTCATTTATTTAATCTCTTTCAGTAAGGTTTTGTTGTTTTCTGTGTCTAAGTTTTGCATAGCTTTAAGTAAATTTTCTCTAAGTTTTGGATGTTTGTAGATGAACATCTAGCACATTTTAATTCTAATTGTGTGTTTATAGATTATTTTAGATGTTTAAGTACACACAACATCATCTATGATGTGAATTATAATACTCTTTTTATGGAAGACTGTGTGTGTGTGTGTGTGTGTGTGTGTGTGTGTGTGTGTGTTTATTTTTGACCCCAATTTAATTTTGTCTTTTTTTTCTCAATGGTAACAATAACTTCCCGGTAAGCTTTCACTCATTCTAATTTTTATTCAATTCACAATCAACAATCCTTCCACTTCTCCTTGAAATATCTTCTACATACATTCCTTTCTTTCCTTTTCCATTGTCAATGCCTATCATGTTGTTTCTCATCAATTCTATCATGGACACTTTCCTAACCATCCCTCCTATATCATCTATTCCTTTTCCACTGAAAATTGACTGCTTCATTAAATTATACTTCTTTAACATAATGTCAACTGCTTGTTTTTGCCCCGATATTTCACTGATTCTTAGCTCACTTCATAAAAAGTCCAACATCTTCAACTTAGTATTTTGAAGCTCTATAAAGTATAACCTAATCACAACCTTGCCATCCTTTCATCTCTAAGTTATATATCAGGATAAACTATTTACTAAATTCCTTTTTTGATACCTTTTCATTTCCATCCTATAAAACTTGGCATTCTTTATCTCCCTCTCTCTAATGCCTATATTTATTTTCCTCTTGCAAATATTTTCTACCTTTTTAATTCTTATAGAACTTCTTACTATTTACTTAATATAGAATTTAATTAGGTACCACTTTGTAATATTACTTGATGTTCCTCTTGAGATAACACTGAAGTTTTCATGTGTCTCGATTTCCCAAAACCAATTGTAAGTTCTTATGATTCAGTATTCAGCAAATATTTAATTAAGGTCTATTGTATTTCAGGCATTATGAAGACAAGACATTTGCCTGTCTTGATAACAAATAGTAATAGCAAGACAAATAATTATCAAATAAACAAATATCTAAATAACACATTTTCAAATGTGGATCAGAACTACTAAGGAAATAGACAAGGTGTGTATGCTTATGGAGAAGAAATATAATAAATGAGTGAGAAGGACTCACGATGTGTGACAGAGAATCCGTAAGTTAAAAAGTGATGTTTGAAAACACTGCTGAAATGATCAGACCCTGGCCCTTCAGGTTCATAGAGAACCCTCCTTATTGTTTCAGTTAGCAAAGAGCTGGGTTAGCAGAGATACATAAAGCTTGGTTATAGCCCCAATCCTCATGGTGACCATGAATCTCAACCTTCAATCTTTTCCTTAATCTACTAATTTATTTTATAACTGTAGCTGTTAAAAAATATATGGAATGTCATCCTTCTACAGTTCCTTTATGAAATAAGACTCCTATCTTTAAAAAGAAAATGCTCAAAATTACATACTGGAAAGAAGGGAGGTTAAATATTGTCAATCCACAAATTTATAAGCCTTCTTTTTAAAAAAATTCAAAATTTATTAGACATTAAAGTATTTAAATGATAGCTATTTGCTGAAGTATGGTTTAAATGCCAACGGTAGCAAACCAGGGGGCCTTAAACAGGATATTCTAGCAGACTGGGGGAAGAAGGGAGCCCAGCTGGAAAGGTAGGACCACACTAGTTGTAAAGACAGGAAGGAAAACAATGGATATAATAGAAGGGAGGGGACAGTGGTATAGGAAGAAGGTCCAGATACTGCTGAATTTCCCTGTCTGTCTTAATTTTGTCTCATACAGTATGCATTTGCACACACAGACAGACATATTTAATAAACTGTTATCAGTTTCTTGCCCAGAGTCCTGTCTTAGGGTTTGCAGAAAAGATGTGGGCCAGCGAGATGAAATGACCAGAGAAGAGAAGTGTCAATCTAAGCAAGGTCAGCCCATGCCTGGAAGCTGAGACCAAGCGCTTTAAGAAGATGAAGGCAAGGCTGACCTCCTTGAGTCCATTTCAACTTCCCCAGCATAGCTTAGTTGAACTTGAGAGGCTCAGGAGTTATTAGAATCATATTCTAGTCTTGGCTGAGACTCACAGCTACATGTTATCACTTCACCTCACAGGGATTTAATAACATGGTATGAATAAGAACACTAAACTATGAGAGTATTACCTGCTCAGAAAAATAAAGTGACAGACTCTTATTGTAAATCCTCTCCATTCATTCAGTCTTCTAATCAACAAACATGATTATTGAATTACATAGTTAATTTATTAGGAAAAAGTCTGCAAATATTCCTAAACATTATGAATTGATGCTCATAAAACTAGGAGTTATTAATAACCATATGTTCTGGAAAACAGATCCAAAATAGCCTTCCAGATGGCTTTTTCAAATAAAAGTTTGTTGAATAAAAACCACTTATATCATCATGCTTGATTAAGAATTAATTTTTAGTATTGGAAAAATGGGCATATATCCTTTATGTTTTTCTAATGCATAAATATGCTGGTTAATATTAAATTTTTTTAAAATAGCTGTGCATAATTAACTTTAAACCCCATTTTTATCTCAAAGTGACAATGTACTACATAATTATTAGTGATTAGCAAACCCTATTTTTCTGCAATGTTTTTATTGAAGAACTAATTTACAGCTCAGAAATTAATTATATACATTATTGCTTTATTTTACTAATTTTTAAAAATTTTATTAGTTAATAGTATGCTTTATTTACACATGTATGCATTTGGTAATACATGTATAACATTTTTGGTTATACATATATTTTTATGCTTACTTTATATATATTGCAAGGAAGTAATTTTTATTCATATAAATAAAATTTTTATTATTAATTAAATTTAAAAATAAAGTTTTGAAAATGGTAATCATAAGAAGAGACTATGGCAAATATTGTCAAGGTATTAATTTCAAAATACTTAAGTCTGAGTAATGCTTCCTTAAAGAAAATTTAAAACCTAACCATCCTTTATTTCTTTTTTAAGTGTCATTGGTTAAAGAGAATCAGATTTCTTTTTCAAGTACATTCTGGAGTTAGATCTTTTTTTTAAAACTTATACTGCATTT
Source organism: Pipistrellus kuhlii (assembly GCF_014108245.1). Classification (NCBI taxonomy): domain Eukaryota; kingdom Metazoa; phylum Chordata; class Mammalia; order Chiroptera; family Vespertilionidae; genus Pipistrellus; species Pipistrellus kuhlii. Next base: position 22,806,666 of record NW_023425405.1, on the reverse strand, counting down.
CTTTATATATCATTAAAAACCTATAAGGTGCTTCAAGATAATGGTACTTAATTAATTATAATTCCTAGTGTATCAGGATGATTTTAAAAATTAATTATGTTGCCATGTAACACTCCATTAGGTATATTTATATAAAGATTAACAAATGAAAAAAAAATGTAAAAGTATATCACTGCTACTCAAACACTAAGGTTTGGGCAAATCCTATATAATAAAAGTGTAATATGCAAATTGACCCTAATGGCAAAATGACCAGAACAACTGCTGGACCATGAGGTGCACTGACCACCTCTTGGTCTTTTTCCCCAGCCAGCAGGCTCAGATTGCCTGATGGCCACTCGCAGCAGGGACGGGGTTGGCGAGCTGGCAGGAACAGCCGACCTCTCTGTCTTCCCCTGGCTGTCATGCACTGATCACCTGATGGCCAACGGGAACCGGGGTTAGCTGTGGGCAGCTGGGGAAGATGGCCTTGATCACAGGACAGGCCTAGGGACAGTACTCGTGCATGAATTTCATGCTCCAGGCCTCTGGTATACCCTGTCCAACAGAGATAAGCTATCCTGAGGTCCTGGAGTGCAGTAATAAGCACTTTGTTTCAGGCCAACAACATCTTCTGGTTGGCCTGAAACAAAGTGAAGACAACGGGGCACAATTTTTGAAATGTTGCCTATGTTTTGTCTTGCAAAGGTAACTATTGTTTTCCCCTCTAAAACTTGCTTATTTTACTCAGAGGCTTGTGGGCTTAAAGACTTGAAACCTGAAATATAAAAACTCTCTGAATGTTTACTATTGATGCAGTGACAAGGTCAATGAAAGATGACTTTGACATAGATTGTACTATCCTAGAAAACATCAATAGTCTAGCCAGCCGAAACGGGTTTGGCTCAGTGGATAGAGCGTCCGCCTGCAGACTGAAAGGTCTCAGGTTTGATTCCGGTCAAGGGCATGTACTTTGGTTGCAGGCACATCCCCAGTAGGGGGTGTTCAAGAGGCAGCTGATCAATGATTCTCTCTCATCTATGTTTCTAACTCTCTATCCCTCTCTCTTCCTCCTCTCTGTAAAAAATCAATAAAATATATATTTTTAAAACATAGTCTAGCCAAAATTATTTCTTCTCTTATATCTATTACTACTCATCAAGGAGAAGCTAAGAGAAGAAAGGGACTTTCTATTATACACAGGACTTAGAGTTTTAGAAATTTGAGAGCTGAAGAGGACCCCCCTAAAAGATCATCTAACACAACTCTTGTTTGTGTGAATGAAGAAACTGAATGTGAATGTGAGTCTGCAGTGTTTTTAAGAAATAAAATAAATTCTACTTCATGGGAACTGGCAAGGAGAGCCCCTGCAGAGAGGGGAAAGTTATTTCTTAGCTGTGAGAGAGCCCCAAACAACTGACCTCACAGGTGCCCAAATGAGAGCCATTGCATTGAGCTGACACAGGGTTGAAGTGGCTTGTGCATGTCCACATATATGTGCACACACACACACACACATACATACATACACATACACCTGACTAATGATAAAGAAAACATTGCATGTTCTTTGCAAGATAAAATTCTTTCCAAATGATGTAAGAATTTTTCACATCTATATACATGTAATTTCTTTCAAATAAAAGTAGCATAGAACCATGTATTTTAGTTTATGATTCACCTGTATCTTCTGAACTAAACTATATCTCTAAGAAATACACTTTTCCTGAGAACTGCTTAGTGAGAGCAGCAGGAAAAATACTGACTCTTGAGAACAGGTGTTGGGATCCTGAGACCCTCAGCTCAATGCAATGGCCCTCACGTGGGCACCTGTGAAGTCAGTTGTTTGGGGCTCTCTCACAGCTAAGAAATAACTTTCCCCTCTCTGAAGGGGCTCTCCTTGCCAGTTCCCATGCAGTAGAATTTATTTTATTTCTTAAAAACACTGCAGACTCACAGAATTCTTTTTATTATCATCATAATAATAATTCCTGGTTATTACAGAAAATCTGATAACCTGGAAAAGAACAGGAAAGATAATTAAAATCCATCACAATCCCACTGTGATGGAAAATTATCGATTTCATTCTCAGAATTCATTCCTACTTCCTAAAACCCTCTGGATTTTTGAATCCGTGTGTTTTGGGGGACAGCAAATAGCTATTCAAACCCCAAAGAGGTGTGCCTATCAGTAGATATCCCCATCCATGGCTACAATGATAGTTTAAGGAGTAAAATGGTGTCTCCTAAGTCACATGTGTAAATGCTTTTTATTCTAAACTAGGGGTGTCGAACTCAATCAGAGAAGGGGCCAAAATCTAAAATCCAGCCTAAATCGCAGGCCGAATGGTTTACTGAACAGTCATAAACTGTCATTGTGATGGAAACGCAGCGGAGTGCAGTGATGACAGCGTGGTGCGGGCCACATTACAAGGCCTGGCGGGACGGATTTGGCCCGCGGGCCTTGTGTTTGACACATGTGTTCTAAACAGTAGAGGCCCACTGCATGAATTTGTGCATGGTTGGGGTCACTCTGGGTGGCCTGCAGGGATTGAGCCGAAACCTGCACCCCAACACTTCCTGCAGCTCCTACCTGCCGCTCCTGCTCATCCCTGCCCCACTGTGCCTGCCACAGGCTCGAGCCCAATTAGTCCCAATCAGGAGAAGTTTTTTTTTGTTTTTTTTTAAATATATTTTATTTTATTTATTTATTTTTAAATATATTTTATTGATTTTTTACAGAGAGGAAGGGAGAGAGATAGAGAGCTAGAAACGTCGATGAGAGAGAAACATCGACCAGCTGCCTCTTGCACACCCCCTACCCGGGATGTGCCCGCAACCAAGGTACATGCCCTTGACCGGAATCGAACCCAGGACCTTTCAGTCCGCAGACCGATGCTCTACCACTGAGCCAAATCAGGAGAAGTTTGCATTGCTGTAGCAGTGCTCTCCAGCCATTAGCCCTGCTTCTGGCACCCTCCCAAGGGGAGTGGCCTGTGGATTTGGCCAAACTGGCTCTCTGACATCCCTTGAGGGGTCCTGGATTGCATGAGGATGAAGAGCAGGTTGAGGGAACCCACCATTGCACAATCAGGCTGGGGAGGGAATATGGGAATGCTCCAGGGCCTGTCTGGCCCATCTCACAAGCTAACCTACTGGTTGGAGAATCGCTCCCTGGTGGTCAGTGCACATCATAGTGAGTCGTTGTTCAGTTGTTCTGCCACTCGGTCTATTTGCATATTACCCTTTTATTATATGGGATACTATCTCAGTATCATATTTAGTGCTAATTTTATCAGTCTCTGATCTAAGATCTTTTCCCATAAATAATTTTTGAAATTTTTCATACATGTAAGTATACTTTTTTCTTTAGAACTTTATCATTGCCTTAATAGTTAAAAGTTCATCCCTGCTATAATCTGAAAGTCTCCCCATCCAAAAAAAAATTTATATGTTGAAATCCCAACCCTCAAAGATTATGGTTATTAGGAGGTGGTGCCATTGAGAAGTGATTAGCTTATGAGGGTGGAGCCCTAATGAATGTTTTCAGTGCATTAAACAAGAGCCCTCACAAAGCTCCCTAGCTCTTTCCACCACATGAGGACACAAGAAGAAGACAAGCTATGAACCAGCAAGAAAACCCTCACCAGAATTCAATTATGCTGGCACAACAATCTCCGACTTTCGAGCTCTAAAACCATGAAAAATACATATATGTTGTTCATAAGTTACCCAGTCTGTGGTATTTTGCTATAACAGTCTAAAAAAATTACCTTTTATAATGAGCCACAGCCACTTATAATCTAGGTGTTATGGCATCATGGTTTGCAATGAGGAAAATTTTTAGTACTAGTTTGAAAAGCAATGGAGAAACTGTAAGAACTTTCTGCCCAAGTTGTCATAAGGTTATTTTTTTTTCTGTGTTATTTTAACTACCCATTTATTTAGCATTCACTTAATAGATTCATTGAGTTCATATTATGTGTTACACATTGTGGTAGATAGAAAAACAAAATCAGGTTTATAATGACACAAAAATGTGCCCAAAGAATTATGGAAGATATCCCCCTTGGCCTCATGCTTGAAGGTATTAAAATGGACTCTGTGAAGGAGTTTGAGCAGAAGAGAGAGGAGTTTTTTGTTTTGTTTTGTTTTGTTTTTGTTTTTTTAATGTCTTAGGCAAAGGCATAAAGAGGGAGCTGTGCAGGGCAATGATTAACCTTTGCTGGAAATTAGGATACGGGGCAGAAAAGTAGTTAAAAATAAGACTGGAGAGATGGACATGACAGAGCACAGAGGCCTAGAAAGTCAGAGCAAATAAACATTATTTATGGCAGAACGAATCCCTTCAAAGTGTTTTTGCAGAAATTTTAAAAGAGATATGTTTTAGGAAATATATCCTCAAATTATATTTAGTTTAAAAAGACTGAATGACTATATGTTTCTGAACCTTAGGATAAAATAAAAAGGAAATCTGGCAAGCTTTTGATATTATCAAAGGAACTTCTAGGATAGCAGAGAGATTGAACCATACCTGCAGTTTCTTACCTCAACAATCACAAATCCTGACCATCGTGTAGAGAAAAATTACCTCATTGTTTATCTTTTCTATTTATTAGAATATACAAGGGCCAGAAACGCTATCCTGCAAGTCACTCATTCAGGTCCCATAAGCAGAAAAAAAAAATCCAATAAGGAATTAGTAAAATACAAGCAACAAGATTGGCTCTGAGAAGTTTTATTCCTCCATCTTAGTAAATATTTCCAAATATTATATTCAAATTTGGACGTAAATACTACTCTTCTTTTACATTTTTAATTTCTTCTTAGGCTGATAGTATCTTTGGAGAGGCCATTTTCAGTCATCATGAATATCCAATTTCTATTAGTGCATTGTACTCTGCTAGTGTAAAGGTAAATTTTAATTAAAAGTGAAAATTGTCTCTTGCTGCATTAATTTTCTCTACCACATACAGTATAAGTTTGAATCATGTTGCTCTTCAAGGTTTCCTCTGGGGGTAGAGTGAACTTCATAGAGCCAAGTTATGGGCCCCCCTCTAGCAATTTTATGAGCCTGAAAGTATAGACATCCATATGTGATTTTCATGTAATTAGGAAAATCAGATTCAGATGCAGTAGAATTATCTTTGCATAATAATCCATGAAATGTTGATATTTCTGCTGCCATACTAGCTCAGAATGTCCTACAAGTAATCTAACTTAAAATATTAAATATTAAAAATAAAGTAGGTTTGTATTAATTATGGGGAGTTTGAGGAAGAAGCCCAGATAGAACTAGGGTCTTTAAGTTGAACTAAATCTTGATCTAAAGTCATACTGTAAATGTGACCCCTAGATTTTTATGGCCTGGCTATAGTTTGAAAAATTACCTCATTTAAACATAGTTTCAGGTAATGTTTTTCTTGACTTTTATGCAATGAAATGTTTTACTGCAGCTGCTGGTGGATGAGGCACAAATTTTCAAATCAATGTGCTCAGCACTTTTGAAAAAAACTAATTCACTTTTTTCATAGAGCTAAAATCATATAAATTTATATTCAACCATTAAATTCCTAAAAATATCTATTCCATGCTACTTACCTAATAGTAGCACATTGGTATTTTAGTTCTCATTCAATCACTTGAACATTCTGGTTATGCTTTTATAATAACAAAGACAAAACTGTTCAACATGGTAACTGGTAAAATATTTCAAAAACTTAATAGCAATAGGTCAAACTGGGTATAAAGATACATTAGAAAAAAATGTGCAAACAGTATTTGTTTAGCCCTTAGGTTATAATAAATTTATGAAAAACATTATAGAATTAACCGTCTTATAATGTAAAATAACCATTTTAACCACATAAAGTTAATCATAACTAAGAAAACATTTATAAAATATTATATCAAAAAGAGCAATTCTAGAGTAACAAGCAAAGAAGTAAAGTGCATAACTGAAACAAAGATCTATGTAGATAATATTCAACTGAATGATTTGATTATCTAAGTGATTTCTTAAGAACAAAAACTTAACACCAAAAACTAAACTGGAGAAAATGTGCTTGTATAGATTGTTTATGATTATAGGATCATAAAGCAGTTACTGGGTGGATATCTAGTATGACTTCAGAAAATGAACAAACATTTATGTAAGATATAATCCTAATTCTACACAAACTTATCAAAGCTCTCAATAATAGAAATCATTTCCCAGTTTATTTTTCTAAGGATAGCAGTACTTTGAAATCAAAACCAGATCAAAATACTAAAAAAACTCCATACTACTATATATAATGAAAATAGTCACAATAATCCTTCATACAATATTAGCTCATTAAATGCAAAAATACATTTTTAAAGCAATACAGTACTTCACCATCAATTAGAATTTACTTCCAGAATACAGTTCTTTTAACATGTGAAAATCCATGATACACCAAATTGTGATATTAAAATTAAAATTTGTTTACCTTAATAGATGAAGAAAAAAATCATTGGACAAAATTTAATAAGCATGATAAAAACTCTCAACAAATGAGGAATAGAACTTTTTCAAATTGAAAAAAAGGGATCTATGGAAAGCTTCCAGCTAATATCATGGATAATAGTGAAAGACTGACTGCTTTCTGCATAGAGACAGGGGCGAAACAAGGGTGCCTATTCTTACCATTTCTATTCAACATAAACTTGAGGTTTTACCTACAGCAATAAGTAGAGATGTAAACTGGGCGATAGAAGTCTATTCATAAGTCTACAGGTAAAGCCTCATATCATCATATTTCATTGGGAGAGAGGGAGGAACAGCCAAAATACCTACCTGACCCATATCCAACCTGAATTTAATTAAAGCTCCTAGAACTTTTGTTTTCCTTCATTTGTTTTGTTTTGTACATGGTACTGTTTAATCAAGCTTCCTGGTCAAAACACAAGAAAGGCACTGCAATTATAACAATTAAATCAATGATGGCTGAACACAGTACTAATCAACTAATCAATGAACTAACTACTAGTCTAACTACTAATCAACCAGTCAATCAACTAACAACCTGAAGTGAAGTTTCTTAAGAATTTCTCATGTCCCTATCATAACGTTCTTAGTTTGTTAAACTGTATATTCATTTGATAAATAAAGACTAAACCTATTGTGATAATCATTCCACAATATATATAAAACAAACCATCATTCTGTACACCTTAAATATATACAGTGATACATGTCAATTATTTCTCAATAAAACTGGCAAAATAATAAAAGTACACTTAAAATAAATTTACAAAAGAGACCTATTAATGATAAAGCACTCTTGAAAAAGAAAGATCTGCTCTACTCTGGCAGATAAATTGACTCTGGTGGACTAACTCTGAAGTTTTTACTGAAGTGCATGTTAAGAGTTTTTTCTACAAATAGACTTCTCCTGCCTCGATGGCCTGGCTCAGTGGTTGAGCTTCAACCTATGAATTAGGAGGTCAAGGTTCCAAGCCCAGTCTGGGCATATGCATGGGGTTGCAGGCTTGATCCTCAGAGGGAGCGTGCAGAAGGCAGCCAATCAATGATTCTCTCTTATCACTGATGTTTCTATCTCTCTCTCCATCTCACTTCCTCTCTGAAATCAAAATAATAAAACAAAATAAAATAAAATAAAATAACAATAGACTTCTATATGTAAAATCAGAGGACAAAATTCTATAGAAAAGCTACATATGTCATAAAGCTACTCATACCAATGAGCTGTAATCTTGAATTTTCCATTCTATTAATTTTTCACCTTCTGAGTAAGTCCTGCCTTGCTCTTCAAAAAAAGAGTGTGGCTGTATGTGCCACCTTGATGATGCACTTAGAGGTAACACTGAGAAATTCCAACTTTGAAAATAACCCAATACAACATATGTAAGGAAAAGGTGAGAATCTATTTTTATACATTCTTTCCCAATACACATTTTTACATATGCACACTTATATAGATAGCATAAGCATAATATTTTGCTGAATATTTTTCATTTCATCAATTAGAAATATGTAATCCAAGTCTATATTTCTAAGATCCTAGTTATTAAAAGTATATATTCTTACCTGATGACCTTGTTCTTGACTGAAAATCTCATTCTCATCATTTCTAAAATTATAAATACGAAGTATATTTATATCTTCATATTCCCTTGCTTTGCTTGTAGCACATATACAAAGTGATGAATGCATGGACTGTAATCAAAACTTAAATGAATACTCCAAGGTTCCATAATAATTCCTGAAATCAGTACTGGTATACCTTAACCTATAGGCAGCATAATTTTTGCTCTTCTGAGACAATAGTTTGATAACCCCTAAAACTATATATAAGCATGTTTGGACATCTTTTTAAAAATATATATTTTATTGATTTTTTTACAGAGAGGAGCAGAGAGGGATAGAGAGCTAGAAACGTCAATGAGAGAGAAACATTGACCAGCTGCCTCCTGCACACCCCCCACCAGAGATGTGCCTACAACCTATGTATATGCCCTTGACCGGAATCGAACATGGGACCTTTCAGTCCGCAGACCTATGCTCTACCACAGAGCCAAACTGGTTTCAGCTGTTTGGACATCTTAATGCTTTCTTAAAGATAAGATGATTTCTGTTCACTTTATCATTCTTAATAAAATAAAGGAACCATTAAATTTTAGAAATAAAAAATGTGAATTTGTGCAGACACCTGATTTGGGAATTGAGAAGAAAAAAACTTGTGGGGAAGAAGGAGAAGACCAGAATGGCTGCTTTCATTCCTGGACCTACATAAGGCCCCTGCATATTTACAGCTTCAGACTTTGAGACTTTGGGGTGGAAGAGAAGAGCCTGGGCAGAGGGGAGCAGTGGGATGCTGCCAAGAGAAGGGAGCCTGGGAGTAAAGCACACAAAGGCCCCGGGGCACCTCTCTTCTTTCTACTCCCTGCACTCTCCCGGCTCTGATCTGACCTGTGCTAATAGCCTTGTTTCTGAAGATCACTCTTCTCCTAGTGGATGTTCATGGCAGTGAAGAATAAAGCAAAAAATAAGGAGTGACTGCAGGAAGCTGTCATGGGCAGAACTTAAAAGGGAAAAAGGAAGAGAATTGGCTTAGCTAATAGATAGGGAAGTGTGTTTTCTGCTGATGGAGGCGTGAAGTTAACCAATAATGGAAAGAAGAAAACCAAAAGAATGAGAAAACAGAGGGAAAGCCAGGGAGGAGATAGATGCTTGTTTACACCTCTCCCAGGTCTTCCTAAATGAATAAATACAACAGTTTTGTTCTTTGAAATCTTTGTTAGTATAAGAAGTGATTCTTATGTAATATATATTTACATATATACAAATAAATATATACACACTATTATCCATGAGCATTCAAATCTTTTTAATGTACTCACAAATATCAGGTACCATGTAGAGACAGTGAAGTGACATCTAGAAGACATTTCCAATTACATTTCAAAAGGATATAAATTATCAGAATGATAAAAATATTTAAAAAAAAGGAAACCATGTTTGTCTGAATATCTCTGTTCTCTAACATTTATCTTGCATACACACCCAGGACTCTCACAGGGTGAGCTCTGAAAATCAATACTGTAAATAAAATAGCATTGGCGTCCTCTTCTCATTTTAGCGGTGGAATGAGTGAGTGACGAGTGGTAATATCTCCATAAATAATGTTTAGCTTCAGTCTCTTTTAGCCTCTTCCAAACAGATGAGCAATTTCTGAACAGCAACGGCAGATAATGCACTTTTACCTCTTCATCAAAAACATATAAAAATGAAATATATTGTGATACTTAATACTGTGTAGATTACAAACTACCATGTCAATCCAGTATAAATGTGTATGTTTTTTCCCCTCTGTGGTGCCGACCTTCAAAAGTGATGATGTGAGAAGTTCTAGGTTTATGACAGCTTAACTAGAAACACATTGCAGCTGCTATATTAATACAGAGTTGTGGCTTTGCCATAAAGTTTGGAGTTAAAAAGGAACTTTGAACCTGGTGTTCTTCTCTAAAGATTAAATATGCAGAAAAAAAGGTGTTCATGCAAGCAATAGGAAGAGGTTGAGACAAGGTTTCCATGAAATGATGCTGCCTCTTCTTCTTTCCCTCAAACCTCCATGAAAGCTTCTGCATTATCTAAATTTTCGGAAGTAGCAATTGGATGACTGGCATCATCTCTAGCACAGCTACTCAGAAAAACTTTTCAGAAGTCTATACATGAACATATACACACCCTTAGGTGTCTATGTACAATGACAAGTGAATCTCCAGGTATAAACAGACATATTCTTCATAGTAAATGAGCAATGATATTTCAGCTGAGTAATGAAAAACTGATGGGCATTGAAAATTTTCTTTGAAAGTATCAAATACATTTCCCCTCAGTATGTTCAAATATTTTATATGCATAAATATAATGATGCTACTACATTTTTTGAAGCTTACTTCCTATAATCAGTTGGGTCAATATTTTGGTTTTAAGAGGACAGAATTTTCCATAAAATATTAATGAAGCCATGGTGTATATGTCAATATATTTTTAATAGAGTTTTATATTAATCTGCATATGTCCTCAAGCAGCAACACAATTTTTTTTTTCTGATGATGGTACAGGTGGGCATGTGATATGGTGGAAACATGCACTCCCTATCAGAGCCTATCAGATGAGGTTTGGGCTATTGTAAATAACACTGCAATGAACATAGGGGCGCATGCATTTTTTAAATTAGTGTTTCTAGTGATATATTGGATCTGTTCCCAAAAGCGGGACTGTTGGGTCAAGTCAGTTTCATTTTTTATTTTTTGAGGAAACTCTACGCTGTTTTCCACAGTAACCACACCAGTTTGCATTCCCACCAACAGTGCATTAGGGCTCCCTAAACTGAGAAAGAGGTATGAGATGATATCTCATTATGGGTTTAATTAGTATCTCTCTGATGATTAGTGATACAGTGATACTGAGCATTTTTCACATGTGTATTGGCCATTTGTATGACCTCTTTAGAGAAGTGTCTAGTCAAATCCTTTGCCCATTTTTTAATTAGATTATTTGTTTTCTTGGTGCTGAGTTATATAAGTTCTTTACATATTATTGGATGCTTCATTGGCAAATATGTTCTCCTATTTAGTGGGTTCCCTTTTTATTTTGTTGATAGTTTCTTTTGCTGTGAAAAAGCTTCCCATTTGTTTATTTTACCTTTGTTCCTTTTGTACAATAAAATATATCAGCAAAAATATTGCTATGAGAAATGTCTGAAATTTTACTGTTTTCTTCTAGGATTTTTATGATTTTGAGTCTAATATTTAAGTCTTTAGTCCATTTTGAGTTTATTCTTGTGTGTGATGTAAGAAGATGGTCTAGTTTCATCTTTTTTGCATGCATCTGTCAAATTTTGACAAAGCCATTTAATAAATAGACTACCTTTATGTGTATGTGTTTGCGTCTTTTGTCAAATATTAATTGACCATAAAGGTGTAGGTTTATTTATTGGCTCTCCAATTCTGTTTCATTTATCCTTATGTTTGTTTTTATGTCAGTTACATGGTGTTTTGATTACTATGGCCTTTTAGTATAGTTTGATATCAGATAGTGTGATTCTTCCAATTTTGCTCTTCTTTTTCAAATTGCTGAGGCTATTTGAAGTCTTTAGTAACCATACATAAATTTTTGGAATATTAGTTTGAAATCTGTAAGATATGCCATTGGAATATCTTTTGTTTCTTTTTCAACATTGTTTTCTTTTTTTAAGTTTAAAGTATTACAAATAGTAGTATATATGTCTCTTTTCCCCCCCATTGACCCACACCCTATCTCCTCAACTCCCTGGTACATACCATTCTGACAGGTGTGAGATGGTACCTCATTGATGTTTTGATTTGCATCTCTCAGATGATTAGTGACTTTGAGCATGCTTATATGTCTCTTGACGTTCTGTATCTCCTGTTTTGAAAAGTATCTAGGTCCAATGGCCATTTTCTGATTGGATTATTTATCTTCCTTTTGTTAAATTGAATAAGTTCCCTGTAAATTTTGGAGATTAAACCCTTATAGGAGATAACGTTAGCAAATATGTTCTCCCATTTTTTGGTAGTCTTCAGTGTTTTTGTATACAATATCATGTCAGGACTGGACCAGATGGCTTCATGGGCACATTTTGCCAAACATTCAAAGAACTAACAGTATCTTTCTCAAACTATGCCAAATATTCAAACTTCCTAGCTCCTTTTGTGAGGCTTGCATCATCCTAATTCCAAAACCACATAAAGACACTACAAAGAGATAAAAGTATAGGGCAATATGCCTGATAAACATAGGTTCTAAAATTCTCAACAAAATATTAGCAAAATGGGTCTAGCAATAGATTAAAAAGACCATACACCATGCTCAAGTGGGATTCATTCTGGAAATCAAAGGTTGGTACAATATTTGCAAATCTACAAATATTATATATCTCTAAAAAATGAAAGATAAACATCACATGGTCATATCAATAGATACAGAAAAAAATCTAATAAAATTCAGCACCCATTTGTGATTCAAAAAAACTCTCAACTAAGTTTGAATATAGAGAGTGCACCTGACCATAAGAAATGCCATCCTATATAATAAAAGCCTAGGTGCATCACGCCCTCGTGCAACACTATCACTAGATGACCACCACAAGATGGCCCCCTCATGTCATCACAAGATGGCCACCAAAGATGACTGTCACAAGATGGACAATAGGGGAGGGCAGTTGGGGGCGATTGGGCCATCAGGGCAGTTGGGGGTGATCAGGCCAGTAGGGGAGCAGTTAGGTGCCAATCAGGCTGGCAGGGGAGTGGTAAGGGGGCAATCAGACTGGCAGGCAGGTGAGTGGTTAGGAGCCAACAGTCCCGGATTTTGAGAGGGATGTCCGACTGCCAATTTAGGTCCAATCCTAAACCTACAGTCAGACATACCCCAAGAGGTCCCAGATTGGAGAGGGTGCAGGCCAGTCTGAGAGAATACAACCCTCTCCCCATGCACAAATTTCATGCACCAGGCCTCTAGTATATGATAAACACACAACCAATCTCTCTCATTATTTAAATTAATCTATAGTACAAGTTGTTTTATATGGTAGAACTATATTATAAAGTGAAAAATCATCTATAATTCACCTCTCTCATAAATCTGGATTATAGCATACATTTGATAAACATGTAAATAGTCATAAATTCTAGCAGTAGATTTTAATTTCAGGAGACAGATACAAATCTGTGAACTGAATAACTCTGTTTTTCACTTAAATTTGTGGTGAAGGCCCTGTTTGCACAGCAGCTGATATAGCTTCTGGAGCTCATCTGCTTAGGTTCACTGCCTGGCACTGTACCTGTGCAATACTTCTTGCTCTGTCTTTCTGGAATACATGCTTCCAAGGACTCCAAACCATTTATCTTAATCTTGAGCACATGAAAGTACATGGGACCCAGCACTATTCCAATGAAACTTGGACTTGCTGATTACTTCTGATGACCTCAGAGATCAGAACTTCCTCATTAATCATCTTGGCAGATGATTTCAGATTTCTGCATTTGTACGCTAGTAAAAGCAATGAAGTGTTTTGGTGTGTGTGTGTGTGTGTGTGTGTGAAGAATCTCAACTTTAAAATTCTGCTTTTTGGGAACTTAATGATGTTCAAAAGTGGTAATTTGTAGTACATTGTACATTTTAACCTTTTTTTCTGTGTAATACTTGAACATCTTGTCTAACATGAAAAACTAATTCTTTGCTCCAAATTTTTTCTTGGAGAAATCCAAAGTCATATTTGGTTCCTCAATATTGCTGCTGCTTCTACATGATATCAGAGATTTCCATTAACTGAGGAGTGTGTGGTTTTTTTTTTCTGCCATGGATGCTGCAAATAATGATATTATTTATTTATTTAAACAGCACAGAAACTCTTGAGATACAGGTCTCATTGTTCCCACTTTCCTAATCAGTAAGTGAAGACTAAGGAATTGCAGCATTTTATCCAGAGACGCTTAAAAACAAATGGTATATACAAAATTTGAACTAAGGCAGTTTGAGGTAAAAGATAATGAACTGAATTATGGGTGGCAAAAAGCAAAGATGTAAAGATAAGAACTCAGATCTGAGCTTAGGATGTTATGCAAACCACAGGGCAACAAGTGTGCAATGAAAAGATACTGTTTCCCTGGAAACTTTTTCAGTTCTGCTGCAGCATGTCAATCAATCTTTGGGACCAGCCTAATGGCTTTCAACCCTAGCCTCATTTTATAATTTTCTGGAGAGATTTAAAAGAACTCTTAATATATGAGCCCCACCAATTAAATACAAATATTTTGGGACAGGGTCCACATATTGGAGAGAGGTCCTATAATGACCATTTGATTAAACATGTCAGTTAGAACCAGGAAGATAAGATGTTTGGGTTTGCTGTAGAGGTGATGGTTGTTTTAGTGGTGGTTAGGGAAGGAAGATGTGCCAATGGATAGAGGAAATCCCAAACAAAGTATCCCAGCATCACCAGCATTGAAAATTATTAGAAGCTACACAATGTTTGCTGATCTACGGACAGACCTGTCCTATCCCCACTAAAGTCCCTGTGAAGTTTTCTGTGTCCAAAGGAGCCAGGCAGTTTGGTAAGTATACTAAAGTTAAAAAACTCTTGATGAATGGATAAACACATGAAGACATTTTAGTGTTCACTGGCCTGACAGGAATGCAATGGGCTTTTCAAAAAACTGCTGTGTTTCATGAATTTTATTGCCAAAAACTATTTTTCCAAAATATCATGATTGTTCTCCATGGGGGATAATTCAGTAAATAAAAAATACAATAAATGGAACACATCTGAAGACTTATCTCATTAGGTCAAGGCAACATCAATACCCCTGTTAGAAAGACCTGCTGTTTTACAAAGCAAATCACATCTAGGTAAAGTGAAATAAGAACAGAAAAGAAAATTACTTAAGAGTGTGATAGAGTTAACTTGAGAAACTGGAAGCCATTTTAAAGCAGATGCTTAGTATGGCTGAATAGCATTCCATTGTGTATACATACCACATTGTTTCACCCGATCATTTATCAAAGGACACTGTTGTTGTTGTTGTTTTTCATATCTTGGCCAATGCTATAATGAACTATATAGGAGAATATAGTTTTGCAAATAAACATTTTCAAAATTTTGGGGTAGACACACACAAGAGGAGTTTGCTGGATCTTGGGGCAATTCTATTCTTAGTTTGTGAGGAGCCTCCATACCGTTTTCTATAGGGGCTATACCAATTTACATTCCCACCAGCCATTGAGTCAGCCTTTCATTTTTTTCACAACCTCTCTAATATCTTTTATTAGTTGTCTTGTTGATAATAGTCATTCTAACAGGTCTGAGGTGGTCTCTCATTGTAGTTTTGATTTGCACTTTCCTAATAGCTAGAGAAGTTGGGCATATTTTTACATATCTGTTCGCCATTTGCATCACAGAAGACATTACTTTGGGTAATGGGCACACCATGCAATATATAGATGATGTATTAAAGAATTATACACTTGAAACCTATATAATCTTACTAAGCAATGTCACCCCAATAAATTCAATAAAAAATAAAACAAGACATATGCTCAGTAAATAGTAAAATATTTGCTACTAAGATCACAAAACCATAGTGAATACAAGAAAATTATTTATCCCTTATAAGTTTTTTATGTCTTCTAGAAGATGCAGTTATTTTGTAAATATAAATCAACAATTGATTCTAATGCTTATGCAGGGGGATATAAGAGGCCCAGAATAGGTGACACAATATTTAAGAACAGAATCCGTGAACTAACAGTATCCAAATTCAAAACTACAGAAATCAAAACAGTGTAATATTGGTTAAATAATAGAAAAATAGGTCAATGAGACAGAATAAAGAGCCCTAAATTGGCCCACACAAATGACTGATCATTGGCAAAGCTGCAAAGGCCATTCAATCTATCTATATATAATAATAGAGGAATATGCAAATTAGCCAGGACGCAGTAATGTCACAACTGAACAGCAGGGACCTGAGGCTGCATGGCACCTGGCTGGGGCAAGGAACCTCAGGCCACTCTCCCTGCCCTGCGGGGCTTGACAGGGGACCTCAGGCTGTGCCCCCAACCCTGTTGCCAAGCCAGGAGGCCTCAGGGCATACCCCCCACCCCAATGCTGGGCCATGGGCCCTCTAGACGTGCCTCCCACCCAGCAGGGCTTGACGGGGGACCTCAGGCCATACCTTCCACTCTGGCACTAGGATGAGAGACCTCAGGCCATGCCCCCGCCCCAGCACTGGGCTGGAGGACCTCAGGCTGCACCCCTCACCCAGAGGAGCTTGACGGGGGACCTCAGGCTGTGCCCCCTGCACAGCAGAGCTTGATGGGGCTGTGGCTGGCCAGGTCTGGGTCTCACCCAGTGGGGGTGGGGGCAGTTAGGTCTAGGTCTCCTGCGTTTTTGAAGTGCATGCAGGTGGTGGGCGGGGACTTGACTCTAGGTCCTGCAGTGCTCCCCAGACTCTGACAGGAGGGAGATTTTCATGTACATTTTACTAATTTTATTTCATCTCTGATACTTCTATTATAGAGAAAGGGCAAATAGCAATATTGAAATATTTCATCTAATTAATTCCCTTTTAATGTTCATGAATTTCATGCACTGGGCCACTAGTAAAGAAATAATAGTCTTTTCAACAAATGATACTGAAACATCCTGGACATCCACATGCCAAAACAAATACACACACACACACACACACACACACACACACACATCTAAACACAGATCTTACACCTTTTGAACAAATTAATTCAAAATGGATTATATATCTAAACGTAATGTGCATGTAAATATTCTGAATTCCTAAAAGAAAACATAGGAAAAATATATGTGACCTTGGGTTTGGCAATGACATTTTAGATACAACACCAAAAGCATGATACATGCAAAAATAAAAAACTGGCAAATAGTACTTTGTTAAAAATTGTAAACTTCTATTTGATGAAAGACACTGTCAAGAGAAATGGAAATACAAGCCATAGGCTGGGAGAAAATGTCGGCAAAAAAATAGATCTAAAAATATACACAGAAGTCTTAAAACTCAATAATAAGACATCAAAAAAATTTTAAAATGTGAATAAGATTTGAACAGATACTTCACTACAGATGGCAAATAAGCATGTTAAAGATGTTCATAATCATATATTAGGAAACTTCAAGTTAAAATTATAAATGATACCACTCTACCCATATTAGAATGGCTTAATTTCTAAAATATTGACAACTCCAAATGTGAATGAGGATATGTAGCAATAGAAAATCTCATTTATTGCTGGTGTAATTGCAAAATGGTACAGTCATTTTGGAATATAAGGTTACAGTATCTTACAAAATTAGGCATAATATCACCATAGGATCTCTCAACTGCATTCCTTAGTATTTCAAATGAGTTGAAGCATATGTTCACACAAAAGCCTACATTCAGATGTTTATAGCAGCTTTTTTCATGATGGCCAAACCGTGGAATCAACCAAGATGTCCTTTAACAGATGAATGGATCAACAAACTGTGGTACAATTATGCAATGGAATATGATTCGTCATTAATAAGAAATGAGCTATCAAGCAACATAAAGACATGGAGGCACTATATGGCATATTATTAAGTGAAATAAGCCAATATTAAAAGGATATATACTATAATTCCAACAATATGACATTGTGGAAAAGGCAAAACCAAGGGTGACAGTAAAAAGATTAGGGTTAGCAGAGGTTGGAGAGAGGGAGGGAGAGATACATAGACAAAGCACAAGGGATCCTTAAGGCAATGAAACGATTCTGCATAATAATGTAATGGTGGATATATGACATTAAACATTTTTGAAAACTCATAGAACTGTAGAACACAAGAGTGAACCCTGATATAAACTATAGATTTTAGTTAAAATGATATATCAATATTGGTTCATCAATTATAAAAAATATACCATTATAATGAAATATAATAACAACAATAACAATAAGAGGGTGTCTGCCAGTGTGGCTCAGTTGGCTGAGTGTCATCCCAGGAAGTCAACAGTTCCATTAGATTAGTGCATATGCCCAGGGTTGCTGGCTCCATCCCCAGATGTTTCTCATCTCACTCATTGATGTTTCTGTCTCTCCCTCTCCTTTCCTCTCTTTGAAATCAATAAAAACATAACTTTTAAATTTTTTTAATAATAATAATGAAAACTATGTGAAGGGGATGGTGGTGAAAATTGGTATATGGAACTTCCTGTATTTTCTGCTCAATTTTTCTTTAAACTTAAATTGCTCTTTTAAAAGTCTATTGATTAAGAAAAAAAGAAAAAGGAAGACATTATTGCTTTAACTTCAGTTCAAAATAGAATAATAGGAACTAGATTTATGTTCCTAACTGAAAAAACTAACAACCTCGAAAAGCATATAAAATAGCAGTTCAAGACATTAGATATCAGGCAATGAAGGAGAGTGATTTATGAGAGATGAAAAAAAAGAATGAGATGGACTCTAGGAAAGCAATAACTGATTGCCCATAGAGAGTTCCTGGGCTATGGTGCAAGGAGGGAATTCAGATGAAGCCTGATGATATTCCTGATGTGAGGAGAAACCAGTTTCTAGGGAGGACAAGTCAGCTAGAGTTCCCCAAACAGAATACAGCACACAGAGGAGAACCAGGAAAATGCGGAATCCACATTAAGGCTTTAGCTAAAAATTCATCAATTAATGAGTGTTAAGAAACTACACAGTTTAGAAAGTACTAACCGGCAAATTGAAAGGGAACAATTCCCAGAGTTTGCACTGACCAAAAATAGTTTCTATTCACATCTTATGTGAAAAATCTCATCATTGACAGGATATCACAGAGAGTACTCAGAAGGGTTCTACCTCAATAGAGTAGAAATTTAGTCCCAGACAAAATTTAGTACAATTCTGAAACTGTCTACCAATGTTTAAAAAGTAAGCCAGAAAGGAACACCCTATTTTTAAGTAACTTAGCTACATCCCAGACCAGAGTGGACAAATATTTAAAGGAATGAAAAAAATTCAGAACTGAACAATATAAAAGCCAAAGTAAAAAATAATTTTAAAGCTTCAAATGCCTATATGAGTTAAAAAGAAAAAAAGAAAGAAGAAGAAGATTTTGCTATGCTGGTTTGGCTCAGTGGGTAGAGTGTCAGCCCCAAGAGTCCCAGTTCAATTCCAGTCAAGGGCAAATATCTCAGTTGCAGGGTCGATCTCCAGTCCTAGTCAGGCACATGCAGGAGGCAACTAATCAATGTGTCTCTCTCACATTAATGTTTCTCTCTCTGTCTCTCCTCCTCTTTTCCACTCTCTCTATGAAAAAATCAATGGAAAAATAATCATTGGGTGAAAATTAACAAAAAAATAAGAAAAAGTCTCAAATCAATGATCTCAACTTCCACCAGAAGAAACTAGTTGAGCAATGTGTCCCAAAGAAAATATAATAAAATAGATCAGAGAATAAAACAATAAAAAATAAATTATAAGGAAAATCAATGAAACTAAAAGCTATTATTTTGAGAAAATTAACAGAATAGATAAATTTATAGCCACCATGGTCTGGGGGTAAAAGGGAAGAAGACACAAATTACTGATATCAAAAATGAAAAAGGTTATGTTGCTCCAAATTCTATTAATATATATAGAAGAGGAATTAAAATGTTAATTTTGAACGTTATGCCAATAATTGTCAACTTGGATTAAATGAAAAATTCCTTTAAAGATATATATGATCAAAAGCTCACTCAAGAAGAAATATGTAAGTTGGGCATGAGGGTGGGCTGGAGAAGGCCAATGGGGGAAAAAGAGGGACATATGTAATACTTCAGCATTAAAGATTTAAAGAAAAAGAAACATATAACCTGAGCAATGCCGTGACTATTTTAAAAATTATTTTACAGAAAAACAATACATGTAACTAAATAGGTAGTCTATAAATAAGCCTTCACATATATAGTACATTTAATGTGACAAAAGTGCACTTGGTCCATGTAGGGTAGGCTGAGGTAGCAGCAGTGTTAGCTGTTAACAATTCACTCTTGGGTGCCTCTCTGGTATTGCTCTCTGTCAAAGAAAGCTGACCACCCAAGGCTCTGCCTCCTTTCTCTTTTTTCAAAGGTTACTTGATTAAAAGATTGGTCCAGGTAGTAGTTCAGTACTGCTTTAGCTTTATCCCACAAATTTGTATATGTTGTCTTCTCATATTCATTAAATTTAAAGTATTTTCTAATTGTTTTGGTCTTATTTTTAAATCTTTAGGTTTAGAATATTTTCCAAATAATTGTGATTATTCAAATTTTTTCTGATATTAATTTCTAATTAAATTTCCCTGGGGTCAGAGGGCATACTTGGTACAATTTTAACATAAATATATATATAACATAAATATAGGGGTAGGAAAAAGTAGGTTTATAGTTGTAATACAGATAAATAATACAATAATTAATAAATAATATTGTAAGGATAAACTTTTGAATACTCACAACTGTAAACATACTTTGCCCATGCCTGTATGATTTGTACTTTTTTTCTCTTTTGTGGCCAAAAGATAAATAATTAAGATTTTAAAAATAGTAAATAAATAAATAAATAAATAAGTAAATGTTTTTCTAACCAGATAATTAACAACTGTTATAAATATTGGGTATGTTACTGAAACTAGGTAAATATTTTTGGGTTATTTGTTTCCTAAAGAGGCTTAAATTGTCTTTTTTTGGGGGGAGGGGGGTGCTAAGATACAAAAGAAGCTCTATTTCTCTCTCATTACTTTTAAAATACATTATTTTTTTTTATTTTAAAAATAGCAGTTATTCCTTAAAGCGTAAAATAATGCCCATGTAGTCACTAGTGAGGTCAAACAACACACATTTTTCTAACAACAGATATTAGCTGTAAAATACATATCTTCTCAACTTGTTAAGAAATTAATGATTCATTATAGAAAATATCAACTCAGAAAACAGTATTTTATGGAAATCAACCAATGTGTTATGGCTTTAGGACAAGGGACTAAGTAAAGAAAAGCAAGTTGTTGCTTCCACTATGGAATATTATGTTAGAAAGGGCAAATATGAAGAAGTAAAGCAGTGAGTATATAATGCATTTCTGTGGAATTTAAATCAAAAGCTAAAACTTACTCAAAAAATTATTTGGAGGATAATTTGCAGGAAGAACTTTGATGGAACTATAGAATAACGTTTAGCTTTGAGAAAATTTAAATATTTAATTATCAACATTCTGATAACAAATATAAATGAGGCAACTAACATGTGCAAGCATTATACTAAGCACAAGGATAAGATGAGTTTTAAGAAATGCACTTTATCCTTATTGAGCTTAGTTTAACCATCAGGATTATGAGACAATTAATTTATAATGGCTTCCTAATGTGCTATATAATAAAAGAATCTGATATAAAGCCAATGCTTCACAAGAAAATAAACCATTTTATTTTTTTCAAAGGTTGCCATTGGCACAGTGAAGAATATAGACATCACATGAATAAGTAGAGTGCATAATTATTTAAAGCACAGGCTCTAGAACTTGGGTTAAGAAAAAAGTAAGTATACTAGAATATTCTAATTAGACACATATTTATGTTTATATAGAGCTCTATATATCTAGAGAAGAGGAGTAAAAGAGAAACATATTGTATTGTGTGCGAATGTATAAATGGGTGATAGATCACACACAAATTAACCTAGACTATTATTTGCCCAGATACTAAAAGAAAAATGTATAGAAAAAGTGGAAACTAAACTAGTCTATAAGGAAAGACTAGGAACTAAATATGTAAAATGGATGTTCACCACAAGATGAGTTACACTAAGCAATGGCAACAGCTAGGTTATTCCAGAACAAAGCTAATATAACCATGCTGCTGCTTTGTTTTCTGGAAAGACTCTTTGGATGAAGTGGAAGTTTCTTTAAAAAAGCCATGGATCACAAAGAATGCCAGAAAGGGGACTATAGACATTACGGGCATTATTTTATGCTTTAAGAAATAACTGGTATTTTTTAAATAAGGAAATAATGTATTTTAAAAGTAGTGACCCTTAAAAGTCTGCATGAGAAAATATAGCAACTCAGGAAACTTTCAGCGAAACAAATCACAGTTCTGCACAGATCCTCCAAAAATCTATGTAAATTAACACACAGTATATTTTGACAAAGTAGAAAGACCACGATTTTAAAAGTGGCAGAAGGAAAAAAAAGATCAACCTGGCCCTGGTGCTCCAGAGCTTTTTATTTCTCCAGACCTCATTCAAAAACTGGGAACTTCATCAGTTAATACTGGTAAATGGGTCACTACAGGCCACCCAATGTCCTGCATGTCACCTGCATGAATAGTCATTCACTGTTGGCTCTAAGTTGACACTAATCTCCAGGGACTCAAAATGGCTACATTGGGCCATCTGTCAGCATGGCAAATTGTGGAAATCAGAGATATTGGTTTCTTGCCAGTAGTCCATCTTACAATTTCCAAAGCCTCAATAGTTGTGTGAGAGATAAAGAGAGTTATTGTAGCAGAAAAAAACAAGGACAACTGCTTTTTTCAGGACAAATAAATGAAAGTAATATGCATTTCTGGAGGAATTACAAAGACTCCTACCCGGAGTAAAAAAAAAACCTAAAAGATGCAAAGGTATGAATTCCTGTTGTGTCCCTGAATAATTCAATTCTAATACAGTGGTCTAATGGATCTTGGATGATATAATAGAATTATCATCAACTGAATCAGAGAGTGATGTCGATCACAGCTCTCATTTGCAAATGTGGTATTTTTACTCATGTAAATCATCAGAGCCCCTTGTACCTGCTAAGCATTTATGCACCTATTAAGTGAGTGAAATCTTTCTCAATCCTAAGCAATTAAGACTATTAGGATGGATTGCCTATATCTGATAGGTGTAGCAGAATATGATTTTTATATTAACTCAGGATTGTTTAGATTCTCTTCATCTGTGTTATAATATAGACTGCAGAGATCTTGTTGTATCCAGAACATTTCATGCTAGTATTTAACATGCTTGCATTATACTAATTAGACCTGGTAAAATGGTACGTATTCTATTAGAAAAACTTAGGAAGACACGTGTATGTTACCAGGTGATAGACAAAACATATGAAAAACAAGGGACCTGTCATATCAATAAACTTGCTAAGGTGCAGTATTCTTGACCAGGTCAAAAAATCCCCTGTAGAGTGAGAGAAAAGTTGAGATAGCCTTTTTAGTGTGGCTAGCAAGTTGTACATAAAATATTCACTTCATATTTCCTATCCCACAAAATTTTTTAATATCTTCCTTTATGGCAGAGGTCAGAAACTTTTTCTTTACAAGATTAGATAGTAAATATTGTATATTTTTGCACCATAATCTCTTTTGCAACTATGGTACTCAACTCTGCCATTATTATAGCATGAAGCCACCATAGACAAGTAGTGAATGGGCATAGCTGTGTCCCAATAAAATTTTATTGGTAGGTAACATGCTTTATTGGGTCTGGGGATGGGGCATAGTTTGGTGATCTCTGTTTTATGATATGCCAGGAAGTTCCAGCATCCCAAAGTTATGATTATAGAATTACAGTTTAAATTAGTCAGCTCCTTCCATTGGAAGAAATCAAAGCCAAGTGAACAGCAGGCTAGGTGATGTAGTGCTGAGATCTGCCTCCCTGGTCTTACCTAAACGTTTTACTAATGGAGTAAACTATCAAAAAATTTAGAGACCACATTTTAGTAGTTAATATTATATGAATATAGAGTAGTATGTCTTAAGATGTTTAATGCACTAGTATAATGTTTACATAGGATGGGGGCATGTGTATGTGCACACACTATCGAATAATGCCGTTTCAAGACACCTCAACATTTCAATGCATCCGGCTTTATGCCTCGGTGAAAATTTCTTAATGAAGTTTGTTTTGGATGACACTGAAATTTGATGAAAAAGCAGTAATGATTCTTCTTCATTTTCTCATATTTCAGCAAGCAATTTCTATCAACTTTCTTGCCCTGTCCCCCAAGTGAAAGATTTCTTCACATATAATGTTAATGATTAAATAATCACAGTTTGATATGTATTTAGTCGATTGTATTGCACATCTTGAATTAAGGGTGTAGATCATACCTGAAACTCACATCTTGGTTTTCTTGCACTGAATACAACTGATACTTAGAACAATGGTCAGGAAGATTAGCAGCACAGGTCTAGATGATTGTGATTTTCTGTGACAGGGACCTCTCAACATGACGAAAAGGGGAGCACAAGGTCATCATTCTACTTCTAGACAGACCTTATAACACTTCAATCATTCCCAGACAGGTAACAGATTCCTTTCCCCATTTATGCTAGGATGTTGTGAGTCTTATTACTTCTCTTTTATAGGCCATTGATTTTTCTTATGCATTCCATGTCATCATTATTACTGTCTGAGTAATGTTAATGCACCCTCGTTATTATAAACTATTTTATTTTTACTTTAATAATTTCCCCAACAAATATTGAGAATCAGGAATCCTTAACTCTTGTCCTGCTCTTCCACTTTTTATTTTTTTATTTTTAACGTATGTATTTTTTTATTGTTGATAGTATTACAGATGTCTAATGTCTGTTCTTCCATTTAATGTTCATGTGACTTTAGGCAAATTACTTCCCCTTCATGGAATTAGTTTTCCATCAATAAAAGGAATAAATTGTTATAAATACTCAACCACAACATTCTAAATTTATGAAATCCCTTCAGTGGTATTAAACCACTTGCTCTTTCCTACAAAGTTTAACTTGCCTGTCTAAAAAATGAAAAGTGTATAAATTGTGATTAATTGCTATCATACTTTATCTTACTTGAAGATATTTCATTTAGACTTTGCATTGTATTCTAGTTTTTAAATGATACAGTGATTTAAAAATAATTTTACTGATTTCAGACAGAGGATGGGAAAGGGGCTGAGAGAAAGAAATATTGATGAGAGAAACATCTGCTGCCTCCTGCACTGGTGATCCAGCCCACAACAAGCATGTGCCCTGACCAGGAATAGAACTGGTGACTTCTTGGTGCATGGGATGAAGCCAGCCAACTAATGCACACCAGCCAGGTAATATAAAAATGTTTTTGACAATGGTGGCCATTTCATTCTTTAGCACTCCTTGGATTTCCACATTTATGCTACTTATCTAACCACTCATTTTTAGCTCTCTTCTAGCTCCTCATCTAGTTTTTCTTAAGTACTATAGGGCTCTGCCCTAAATTTTATTACCCTATACAATCCACCTAAACAGTTTGGTCCACACATATGTCTATCTATTTGTTGACAACTTCTAGTTAACATATCCAACTCATATTTGTACCGTACAATTCAGCTCTATGAGATATCTCAAATCAAATATAGTACAAGCACCTCAAAGGCAGTGAATCTCATCCTAAACACATTACATTTTCCAATATTCTGCTTCTTCTTTCTGCTTCCTGCTCTTATTAAATGTTTCCATCATTAACACAGTAACTCAAGCTTCAAACCTGAAAATCATCTGTAAATCTTCTCATTATCATTTCTTAAATTCAATTAGCGTCTGAAGAATGTAAGTGGAAGAAGTTAAAATAGCCTTGATTTTTGTACTGTAGAATTACTCCCTGTGGACAAAAAGCAACCCCCCACCCCAATAAAATCTGAAGTTTGGTTCATGGGAGAACAAGTTTGTGAATTAATGTTTTAAAGAAAGAGTTCTGTTCATTGCAGCTACAATTTGTATGTTTAAAAGTACCTGGCTGAGGAACTTGCCCCCAACAAACATACTTAAAAGTTCTTTTAAACATACAAATTGTAGTGGCACTGAACAGAATTTTATAGTTTTCTTCAAATTTTTACAAAGTGTTTACTACATCTAGGCACTCTGCTAAGTATTTTATAAATACTAATTTATTTCATCCTCAAAATGTGCCTATAAAGTAGATGTCTATAAAACCTATAAAATTGAATAGGGTTCATTTTAAGAGATTAAAAAACTGATGCTCCATGAGGTACATTACCTAAGATCATATAGCCAAAAGCAGTCCAGCTGGGATCCAAACCCAGGCTGTCTGGCTGTAGAGTGCACATGCTCAATCACAATGCCAATCACATTTGTTAACCTGATTTCAATCAAACTAAAGTGGAATATGCTGTTTTTCTTGGGATATTTCAAGATAGTTTATTTTATATGAATTTTCAGATATATAGAGAATCACTATAAAAATCTTCGAAACATATATGCAAATTATACCTGCATAGTCTCCTTCCTTCTATTAGGCAAAGGAGAAATGGTTTCCCTGCTCTCCAAGTATCTGTCAGAAGTTAGTTCATACAAGATATACTTCTGTATTAAATTTATCTTCTTAATGATGACATACACTGAGTGGCCATTAACGCATAGTAATCTGGCCATTCAGTGTATATCCTATATAATAAATGGCTAATATGCAAATTGTCCCCTTAACCAGGAGTTCGACCAGAAAGCAGGCCAGCCAACTGCCCATGTCCCCTCCCCTTGCCCAGGCTGGCCGGACCCCCACCCATGCATGAATTCATGCACTGGGCCTCTACACACACACACACACACACACACACACACACTCTCTCTCTGAGTGGCTAGATTATTATGCATTCAGAGATCATAATAATCTGGCCACTCAGTGTTTATAAAAACTCAAATCAATCTTAGGGACGATGTTTAAATTTTGGACATTTTTTCTGATTCTTAAACTGTTATTTTTTCCCCCTACACCAGTGTT
Source organism: Pipistrellus kuhlii (assembly GCF_014108245.1). Taxonomy (NCBI): domain Eukaryota; kingdom Metazoa; phylum Chordata; class Mammalia; order Chiroptera; family Vespertilionidae; genus Pipistrellus; species Pipistrellus kuhlii. Next base: position 22,779,867 of record NW_023425405.1, on the reverse strand, counting down.
TCCCAAAGTGTGGTAAGCGTACCCGCAGGGTTATGGGAAGAGTTTGGTGGGGGTACGCGTTGCACCAGAGTTTGGTGGGGATATGCACTGCACCGTGCTTAGCTACGCCTAATTCTATGTTCTCATGAGTACAAGGGGTACTCAGCGTTACAAAAATTATAGAAGGGTTACACATATGTCAAAAGTTTGGGAAATACTGCACGGCCTACACCAATGTCCAGGAGCTCAGGTCATTCTGTAAAATGTAAGCAAGGCCACCACTTACATAATTTGATTCGTAATAAGTAGATGGAAACAAGTCAGTAGAATATAATTCAACATATATATTTAAAATAGACAAAACAAATCCTAATATATTCACTTAAAACACTGTGATATAGCTTATCATGTTTATACAAATTGAAAAGAGAGAACAATATGGCTTTTTGTTTTTTTACAGTACATTTCTTGAAGCCAGCTTTTTTACTAAATAAACAAAGGTAGGTAAACTAGGAACATATCTATTTCTATCAAATAAATTTTAAGGAGTCAAATTAACTTCTTCATTCCTTTATGGAATATGTCTTGCTAAGTGGCTTTGTGACTGATGTGGAAGGCTGAACCCCCCTGCCATTCCTGATGCCTATATATAGAGGCCTATTGGCACCTCTTAAATGCCTCTCCTGTAATTCCTGTCATTGCCACCATATAGTTAGTGGCTTCTTGGATTACACAGAAAAGACCAGGCAATTTGTTTGTTTGTTTTTCTATGAATAAGGGCTTCAAAATAGTGGAACAAACTCACAATTGAGTCAGTATTGTAAGCTTTCCAAATATTATAATACAAAGTTAGTAAATTCCATAAAATCTGATGAAACTCAGATGTGAACTTAACTCAAATACATCTGAAGAGGAAATTTTAAAATTGTATATTTCATTTTAATGAAATATTCGTGACCATCAAGAATTATTTAGGTCATCATTAAAGAGGCCTGCCCTCAGGGACCTTGCGGGTTATTTACCCATACTATTATACTTCCTTTGAGCAGTGATCGCCGAGAAGGTGATCTCTCTGAAAGCAAGCTTTTCTGTGTCTCATACATTCCCTTACAGTCCCTGCCAGAATGCACGGCGGCGTACATTAGTCTCCTAATACAGATGTGCTTGTTCAACCCAGTGTTTATTAACTGTGTGCTCTACACCTGACCTACTTTATAAAAATAAAACGACAAAAAAAAAATGGTTCTGTCTCCGAAAAGCTTACAAGCAAACAGAGGATATTAACATAATGTACAGTAGTCCCCCCAGTGGATGCCTGAAACCTCAGATAGGACTGAACCCCATAGATAGATAGGTTGATAGATCGATATATAAATAGAGATATAGATATATATCATGTTTTTCCCCAAGTATATACATACCTGTGGTAAAGTTTAATTTATAAATTAGGCACAGTAAAAGTTGAATAGCAATAACTAATAAGAAAACAGAACAATATAACAAATAGGTGGTAGTAAGAGGTGAGTGTGATTCTCTTTCTCAAAATATCATTCTGTCTGTACTCACCTTTTCCCTTAAAGGAAGCTCTTCAGGGCTTTTCTTCTGCATATCCGAACTGCCAGCATCCCTACCTTTGTCCTTTGGGGCCACTATTAAGGAAAGCAGGGGTGACCTGAGCACAAGCGCTGCCCAGATGACAGCAGGCTCCATGACCAACGCGAGGAGCGTCCACAACGCGCAGACGCGGGGCTGCGGGCGCCTGGTTCACGTGCAGGAAGGCGGGCCTCGCGAGATTTCGCCACGTGCCAGCCAGAAGGCCTGCAATGTACACCCGGTGAGTAGTTGTTCATTTCTGGAATTTTCCATGTGGTGTTTTGGGACCACACTGACCTTGGGTAACCAATCTGTGGCCAGTGAGGTGGAGGGAAAGGCGGGAACTACTGCCGTAGGTTTGATTCCCTGGGCTGCGTGAGTCCCGGAGAGCACCGGGAAGGCACATCCACCTCCCGGGGGAAAAAAGGCCCTCGGTACCTAAGACTTAGGGTGACCAGACATCACGCTTTCCAAAGATTCTTTCTAAAAATCGGGACTTTTTAAAAACGCCTCAAGGACGCGGGACAAATTGTTAAAAATCGGGACGTCTGGTCACCTTACTGTGTGTTTGCACTAGATGGGCAGCAGCATGAGAGAGAGAGAGGAGCGTGGGCAAGTCACTGAGTGGAGCAGGACAGAAGGACGGGCCGGGTTTCCAGGAATTCAATGAGCGAGGAGAGAGTGAACGGGGGTGGCAGGAGTGGAAATGGGCTTAGAGGAGGAATGGTGGCTGGAGGGGCAGACCCAGGAAAATTTTGAATGCAGTTGGAGAGTTTTAATTTTAGCAGGAAGACTCTGAGAAATAGCTGAAAGTTATTAAGTAGTGAAGGGTTCATGGGGTTTTACAAAGAACTACAATGTATAGAATGAAGGCAGTTTAAAAATGTTGCAGTGACTCAGAAAAAAAAAAGGGGGGGGGAATCATTCCTAGGGGTATTATGGAGATGGAATAAATAAAATATCAAATGAGCAATCACTAGATAATGGAAGAGCTAGTTACATCTCCCAAGGCAGTGGTCGGCAAACTCATCAGTCAACAGAGCCAAATATCAACAGTACAACGATTAAAATTTCGTTTGAGAGCCAAAATTTTTAAACTTAAACTTCTAACGCCACTTCTTTAAAACAGACTCGCCCAGACTGTGGTATTTTGTGGAAGAGCCACATTCAAGGGGCCAAAGAGCCGCATGTGACTGGCGAGCTGCAGTTTGCTGATCACGGTCCTAGGGTTCTGATCTTGCAACTGTGTGGATCCTGGTGCCATTCACCAGGATAAAGGGTATTAGAGAATAGTACATTTAATGGGTTATGAAAGAGAAAAAAAATGAGATATGAATGTGCTGCATTTGATTACATTTTTGGATTATTTGGAATGAAGGGGCAGTGCAGAACAGTAACAAGTGGAGACTTTTTATTAAAGGGGGTGATTATAATAGTGCCTTTCCTATTGTGTTATTGTGAATAGTAAATGAATTAACACATAAAAGTTCATAAGATAGGGCCTGATAATGTAAATGTTATGTAATAAAATTTTTCAGTTATAATTTATATCCAACTGGAGGCACCCAACCAGTTTGAAATAGTTATCAAATTACTTTTAACAAGCCCTAGCGAATTTGACTCAGTGGATGAGCGTCGGCCTGCAGACCAAAAGGTCCCAGGTTCGATTCTGGTCAAGGGCACATACCTTGGTTGCAAGCTTCTCAGGCGCTGGCCCTGGTCAGGGCTTCTGCAGGAGACAACCAGTCAATGTGTTTCTCTCACATCAGTGTTTCTCTGTCTTTCCCTCTCTCTTCTACTCTCCCTCAAAATCAATGGAAAAATATCCTCAGGTGAGGATTAAAAAAAATTACATTAAACAATGCTTCTCAACCTTGATTGCAATCCAGAATCATCCAGGAGCCTGAATGTCCTAGCCAAACCCTACCCCTGGTAGTACCCATGAACATATAACAGTGAGAGCAAAGGCAGATAGAGGTAGTAGATGGAATCACATGTTGGATGAGGTCCCCCTAAATGACTAGAAAGAATGAGAAGGGATCTTAACATTCAAGTTTCCTGGACCTACATAGACTGATGAACAAGGACAGACTCAGGGACAAGGAGGCATGGATCAGACTGTCAGACCTCAGAGGGAGTGTGGGGGAGGGTGGGGTTAAAGGGGAGAGCTCAACCAAAGGACTTGTGTGCATACATATGAGCCTAACCAGTGCTCAAGGACAGCAGGGGGTGGGGGCATTGGTGGGGAGGGATGGGGTGGGAATGGGGGAATAAGGACAAATATGTGATACTTAATCAATAAAGAAATTAAAAAAAAATGTTTCCGAGACCAAACTCATCATTGCTCTAACATGACCAGCTCCAGATTTTGTAATTTTACTTCTTATAATGGGACTGTGGATCAGTGTGAACCACAGTATCATAGAAAATTGTAAAGATACTTGGGGCTATTGTTTTGTCTTGCCTGTTATGCATCATGGAGTGCAGGGAAATGTTGTAGAGAAACAGAGATTATCAGTCATGCTGTCAATCATGCCAAGGCAGAATTCAAGCAGGCTTTGAGAACCCTGGGAAACTGAGTAAGATTCAGGGTATGATTATTTTGTTGAGGGTGAACCAACCACTCCAGGAAATGTGGTAGAAAATTGAAAATTCTTTTAAAATTTTTTCTTTATTAAGGTATTACATGGTATTTCTCTCCCCCCCCCCCCCCCCCCAGCATCCCCTCTTCTCTCTCTGCTCTGAAACTGAAAATTCTAAAAGCACCACCAAGCTGGTAACTGCAGTGGGGATGGAGCTTCCAGCATCAAAATAGTGCATTTAATCCCTAGGCTCATGGGCAAAAGGTGGAAGAATGATGACTAGCTCTTTGGATAAGAGAATAACAAATCACATGCCTCACATTTGAAGTGAGTTGTTCACTTCAAGTGAATAAGATTGCTGTTCTTACAGCCTTTTTTGACCTGGACCATTAGATGGCCCACAAGAAATGACAGATTTGTTTTTTTAAAGCACGATGCCAAGAAGACCCAATATGACATGAACGCATCTGAGCTGAGCATAATAGCAAAAAGAGGACTCCCTCTTTACTTCCTACCATCTTATACATATACATGAGATTGCAGGCTCTCTGTGGCTCTCTGCTTCGAAGGTCAGAGACTTCCCTGTTATGTCACAAGGAGTGCTCCATACCGGTGGCTCACATATTGTCAACCTAATGGAAAATGAAAATCATTAATGTACAAAGATGACTGTTAGAAATTTATCTAAATCTAAAACCAGTATTTTCCCACTCTATGAAACTACATATTTGGAAACAATAAATATCGTACTCCAGTTTGTCTATTTATTTGGAAATAAATGAGAAAGAATGCTGGGAAAATAGTTTGGAGTCTCAAGTAAGAGAGTTAAAACTACATTTGGTAAATAATGGGGAGGTTGGTAATGCCCAGTATCAACGATTTTTTAACAATTCATCCATCCCCTTCCACAAATATTTTATAAGCCCCTTAAGCTGGCCATGAGTTTGATATGCTCGCAATGTGCCCGGCCCTGTTGTGGGCTCTAGGTCAAGAAAAGTGGCGAAGTACTTGCTATCATGAAGCTTAAATTCTAATAGAGGGAGATTGAAAGTAAATCACATTAAATTTATACATCTGGTTGTGATAAATGCTATAAAGAAATATGAGTAAGATGAGAAGATGAGGTAAGGAGGAGGTGTCCTGTTGTATATCATACTATTTTATACATATGGCTTCTCTAGAAATGCAGTTTTCTAGAACAGAAAGAACAGAACCAAACCCTTGTTGCCCTCATTTTGTGATTCTGCTGCCTACCCATTTTCCTTACATAAATGTCTACATTATTAATACAGGATTTTTTGTGTGTGTGTATTTTGTTTTGGTTAGATGCAATTTTTCACAACATAGCGTCTTGGAAGAAGAAAGAAAAAACACACAAAAATGTTCTCTAGCCTCTTTTTCTTCTAAAAAGATTAGAGCCAAAATAACTGTTGAGCAAATCTACCATACTGTCCCTGTCTCCTAAGCCCTACTATCATTTTTTAGTATACCAATTTTCTCTTTTATAGTCTGTTCTCCGAGGATATATGGGAGCAGCCCTTTATTGTTTTTAAGAAACCAGTAACTACAATTCCGAAGGCTGAGCTTTCTTTTTTGTTCTTCTAATTATGAAAGGGAACCTGGGCACAGCCCGATCAAAGATGCAGACAGCTGTGATGAACACTTCTCTGATACGTTTAATTCATTAAAAAGCATAATCCACTTCTTTCTGAGTCATAGTTCCTTAGAAATTCTGTAACACAATGACATTCTGACAAATTTGTCATTTTTGCAGCATTTTTTTTTCCACAGCATTTTTGTTAACAATAGAAGCACTTTCTAGATATTTTAAAGGGCACACAACACCTCAGAAAATTGTATCTTGGTTATAGCTTCTGTGAAGTTAACAAGAGTTTCAGGTTTATTCGTGTCTTTTCAAATCAGGGATATTATAAATTTGATTTTTTTTTTATCATCATGTCATTGTAAGTCTTACTGTCTTTTCTCTCTTGCTACTCTATTCAATCTAACTTCCATCCAACAGTCACACTTCACAATTTACAACTCTCCTAAAAACAAAGGGCAAGGGAAATCTAGCAGCACGTTCTGTGAGGCACAACATTCTTTCTTGCTTTTGATAAAGTGACATTCTGGAAGATATAAAAATGGTGCTATCAAAGAGGAGAAATGTGGTCTTGAATTCAACTTTGACTCATTTATTGAACTTGAAATGGGGCCAGCTTTAAACCATGACAGTGTTGGTAGAATAAGGTATCATATGTCATATCATCCACAAGATCGAGAAACCTCCCTCCTTAAAATACCTTTTCACAGATGCTTCATTAGTAATCCATGGCTTTTGGGTTAAACGTTTCTTTATCCTTATTCTTAAAGGACTATCATGGATGGGTACACATGTAAAACATGTATTCTTTTGACTTGATTTTATGTGGCACTTCTCTCTTGGGTACTAGAGTAATAAGTATGTGGAAATAGAAAAGGAAATAGTAGGAAAAAATAGTTAAAAAGTAGGAAAAGGATGGCAAAACCTCACTAAATCCATTTCTGTAATGTTTTTACTAGAGGCAGCCCTACATTTGATAGCAAATGTTTAAAATTATTGCCATTCTACAATATTAGTGCAACCACAGAGGAAGGGAGAAGGCAATCAGGCATCTAGGAATGGGTTCCTCTCCTTTAGAAATAGAGTGCCAAAATTCTAGCAACTTTCATCAAATTAAATCTAGCTGGTTTCAGTCTATAGTAATTTTAACTGCACTTGTCACCTGAACACAAGGGAAAGGTAGAAAATCATTCCAACCTGGATGAATAGTTTTTTTGAAAATAGTATTAGGATAGCCACCTTAAAGGAAGCAATGTCCCAAAGAACAAAATATAAGCTATATAATGTAAAGGTTGTAAAATAATCGCACATAACCATAAAAATATCCATAGCATAAATAAATGTTTTTCACTTTTTTCTTGCTCACATCATGTATCAGAGAAAGATTATTATTGTCATTATTTCTGTGGCCTTGTTCATTATCCAAATGCTTTATAGACATTGATTAGTTAACTGTATGATCCCTGCCAGAAAGGTTAGTCTGATTAACCTCAGAGCCAGAGCCAGAGTGCCCAAGGTTAAGTGATTCATCCTTTCCTCCTAGGAGATCAGTGAAGGACAAGCTCTCATTGCTAGAGTTCTTCTGTCTAAAGCAGTTCCTATGGAACACTGAAAAGGCTTTTCCTTCCCTAACATAAGTAATGTCAGAAAAAAACTGGAAATCATACATACTTATTGGAAAAAAAAATAAAAAAATAAAAAAAATGAAACATTATCCTGGTGAGATTCTCTGTTCAATTAGAATGAATACACTTGGATAAATTTTCTAGTCTGTGGCCAGTGGTGCATTATCAGAGTTACTACATCTTCATGCAACCATTTGCTCCTTCTCTCAGTATTTATTGAGATCCCATTATGCCACCAGAGGAATGTAGTAGGCCCCAGGGATACTGAAGTGAATTGGAGCGCCTAGGTCCTATTCTCATGAAACTTTCTAGTCTGGTGAGACTGGCAATAAAAAGTATTAAAGAACCAAGAATAATGGCAAATAGAGAAAGAGCAGAGGGAGAATTAGCACAATTGGAACTGTGCCTCTGTGATTTCTAGATGGGGTCAACAGAAAAGGCGACTCTAAGAAGGTGGCATTGAGAGTGAATGGCAAGAAGGAGATAGCCATGGGAAGAGAAAAACCACAGAACATTCCAGAAGGAAATACAAGCTAAAAGAAAAGCCTGAAAGTAGAAATGAACTAGGCATGACCAGGGACTTAAGAGAAATTCAGTATGTCTGGAGTTTATTCTAGGTGCCTTGGGAAACCACTGGAAAGCTTGAAGTGTTAATGTGACAAAACCTTGTTCATATTTGCAAAACATTACTTTGGCTATCATTTTGGGGTAAAGAGCAAAAGAAGGGAAGCCAGGTAGCAGGCTATTGCAGTGGTTCCCATGACAGATGAAGGTGATATGAACCAGGATAGTAACAGTGGAGATAATTCATACAGTCATCACTACAAGATACTGACTAGAACCATTGTGTGTCCTTCAAATTCAGGAGAGGGAGCCTCTGGTCATTTGATTGTCCTTAGGGCAGGTCCAGCTCTCATCCAGTCTGTTGTGGTCCAGGGAATGCTCGTGTCACAGAGCCTGGAGTTTTCCTGGAGTAAGAGAGAGCCTGTTATGTAGAAGAAAAGTTGAGTAAGACAGCAAATCGACTTATGTGTCTAATACAATCCTCCATTCACCTTTACATTCCCAGATCTTAATAGAGTCAGGCATATAGGAAATTTTCAATGTCAAGTGATTAAGTGTATAGAGGCAAATTAAAGAGACAGGAGGCAATTTGGAGGTTCTGTTAAGTAAGAAAGACATCTGTTTCCTAAATCAACCACAACCATCTTCCAAATATGCTACTCCTCCCACTCTATAATCTTTTGGCACTGTATCTCACTAACAGACATATTAACAGTGTTATCTTAGAAACATTTTGGTTAAAATTGACACTTGAAATTGTTCACATATAAACCCAGTGCTTCTCAAACTACAAAATCTAAAAATCACCTGGGCCAAATATGTTAAAATGCAAATTCCTATATCTTGTGGAATCCAACAATATAAAATTTAATATAATGCAGCAATCCCACTTTAGGAGGAATATCCAAAAGAATTGATGGCAGAATCTTGAAAGCTTATGTGTACCCCTATGTAAATAGCAGCATTATTCACAAAAGCCAAAAGGTGGAAGAAGCTCAAATGTCAATTAACAGATGAATAGATAAACAAAATGTGATATATACTACAATTGGATATATACTACAACATGGAGAAAGACCTTGAGAACATTATGCTCATAAGCCAGTGGCAAAATGGCAAACAATATATGATTCAATTAACATTTATTTGAGGTCTCTAGAGTAGGCAAATTCATAGAGATAGAAAGTAGAATTGTGTTGCCAAGGTTAGGGGTTAGGAAGATATTGAAAGTTGTTGTTTAATGGGTTTAGATTTTCAGTTTCAAAAATTGAAAAAGTTCTATAGATTGGTTATACAATACTAATTATATTTATCACTACTGAACTGTACATTTAAAATGGTTGAGATGTTTTATGTTATGCATATTTTACCACATATCTAAAAGGTTAATATGTAGTATCCCCTCAGAAGTTCGAACTGGGAAAATGGGAGATCAATCCCCTGCTGTGACATGCACTGACCACCAGGAGGTGGCATGGAATATGGTGGGCAAGCAGAGGCTCCTGTGGGGCACTGAGGAAGCAGGGGAAGGAGGTGGACAGGTGGAAGGTAGGGGGGGGAAGAGGACTGCACAGTGGTGGCACACAGGTAGTGAGGGGAGGAGGAGAGGGAAGGCAGGGAACCTGATTGGCCCTGATCACAGGCCAGGTCTAGGGACGCTACCTGTGCATGAATTTCTAGATGAAAATAAAATATGAATTTTATCAAAGATCTCAAGTGATTAAGGTGAAATGAGGAAATTTACTTTGAGAAACACCATGCTATAGTCAACCTTTTCCCTAGACCAGTCTATTGTATATCTAGAGTCTCATGGATCATTTTCACTGACTGAATTGGACTTCATTACCTATCTATTGGATTCCAGCATCCACATATCTGTGGGTTTTTTTTTGTTCCAATCCCATTTCTATCTTAATTTATCACTTTAATCTAATATCATATTCCCAAAACAATGATTTCTGTTTAATGTCAAAGAATTATGATTCTGATAGATGATTTGAAGAGAATGAGGAAAAAAAAGCACCACAGTGCAGAAAATGATCAAATGATTACAAAAAATAACAGAATATAGTATGCTTACCTTAGAATTATAGATTTTAATTTGATATTTTCTATATTTAACCTTCTGAAACTTAAAATCTTCTACTTAATATGACCTACAAATAACTTATACATTAAAAGTTTAATGATAATACAATCCAATAAATGAATTTATAATCCTTTTCTCATTTTTCCCACTGAGCCAATAACAAATTACATCTTAAATATTTTTACCATGTTTGAGGAAGAGATGCCATAATTGAAATGATGTCCCTTCATGGTAAAATCACTGGTTCTCAACCCTGACTTGACTTTAGCATCACCTAAAGATGTAAAACAAACAATATTCTGCCCCCATACTAGACATATTAATTATCGGTAATACTTTCAAAAATATACTTTTAAATAAAATAAAAATTAAATAAATAAAAATGAAACACACACATACACTGAGTGGGCAGATTATTATGAACTCTGAATGCATAATAATCTAGCCACTCAGAGTGTGTGTGGGTGGTATGAATTCATGCCCAGTACATGAATTTGTGCATGGGTGGGGTTCAGCCAGCCTGGCCAGAGGGAGGGGACGTGGTCGGTTTGCCGAACTCCTGGTCAGGGGAACAATTTGCATATTAGCCTTTTATTATATAGGATATACACTGAGTGGCCATATTATTATGTGTTCAGAGATAATAATAATCTGGCTGTGTGTGTGTGTGTGTGTGTGTGTGTGTAGAATTGAGTCAGTAATAAGTGAAGACTAAAAACAATTAGAATAGTTGATACAGCATGTAAGTCGCCATTCTTTGGGTATCTTTAGTCATAGACAGAAAATAATTAGGTCAATTACAACCACTGATTTAACACTCTTAATCCCTTGCCTCTACATTTCTCCCTGTTCTGGACTGAATGTAATCCCCCCCCCCACATTTATATGTTGAAGCCCTAACCTCCAATGTGATGGTTTTGGGGGGGTGAGGCTTTTGGGAGATAATTAGGTTTAGATAATATCCTAAGGGTGGTGGCCCCATGATGAGGTTAGTGCCCTTACAAGAAGAGAATGAGACTGGAGTTGAGTAGGTGGCTAGTTGCAAACCAGGACAAGAGCTCTCACCAAACCCCAACCTGATATTAGACTTCCAACCTCCAGAACTATGAGGATTAAATTTCTGTGGTTCAAGCCACTGGTCTACAGTATTTTATTATGGCAGACTAAGCTCATTAAATCACTCCCATGGTACTTAATCTTATCCCTTATCATCTTCATAACCCATAGTTGAGACCTGTGATCTGATATAGTTTTAGTACAAATGGTATATGAGAAGTATAACTCTCTAAACAGTTGATCCAGTTCTGTTAATTGGTGGGGTATAGTTGTAAACATCTTATAGGTGTGTCATTTTGAAGACTTGATAGCTGAAAGTGGGGAAGGAGTAGGAGTAACAACTATGTCTCACCACACATGTAAGCCTGTGAAAAGCAGACTAAAAACATAGGGACTTTGGAATACAAATAATCAAACAAAAACGGTGACAGAGTTAAGAGACTAAAGGGAGTTAGAAGTTTCATTTTAACTTTAACATAACAAAGATTAAATTTTGGATAAATCAGACATTTAAAAAAATCAGAATATGGAGATGAGGGAAAATATACAAAAAATTTAAATAAAAAATGTTTAACAAATGTTTTGAAGGGTTGTGATGCTTTTGGTTCTTGCTCTATAGACTTGATTTTAGTGATTAATTTTTCTTAATCAAAATAATTGAATTTTGAGACACAAGAGGTTCTGTTGTTTTTGTTTTTTTAATTCATGAATTACCAGCTTTTATATGCTTTCTGACTGCCACCTGGTGCATGTTAATATATTGCATGAGAAAGGCAACAGGGCACAATGAACTTCCTAATGCTAAGATCAAATTGGCACCTAATCAATTTATTAACAAATAGCTCTGATGTAGCTCAATGATTTGAAAATAAAATGTGAGAGCATCTACATTCATTAGTATGGTTTTCTCTAGTTTTCAAAAACTGGGTGAAAGGCTTTCATTTTGTTTTGAGATTATTTTTATATACTGTTAAAATATACTTTAATGAAACATCGCCACTAAGAAGTGGCAGTATTTTGTTCTATTACTAGGGGCCCAGTGCACAAATTCATGCACTTTTAAAGGAACTGTGGGCCACAAGGATGCAGTAGGGAGGGGAGGGTCTTGGCCCATCCTTTGTGCTCCAACCTGGTCCCTCCCACTGTGGCCCCAGATCCTCTGTCTGCCAGCAGCCATGCTCCCACTGTCACCACTGCTGCCCCCACATGCTGACGGCATGAGCCTCTATGGCATGGAGTGATTGGGGCCAGTACCAGCAGCAGGTGCAAGCAAGGCTGGTGCCATCAGTGGGTGCAAGTAGTGGCTGCTGCTCTGATTGTCCTTCAGGAGCAGGGGGAGGTGGAGATGCCCATATATATATATATGTGTGTGTGTGTGTGTGTGTGTGTGTGTGTGTGTGTGTAATTATGGTATCAATTGCTAGTTGTTTTTTCTTTTCTTCACTCTTTTCTCTTTTTTCCTTTACTTTTGCTCTTTTCTTACCCCTCCCTCCCCAGATTTATTGATCAAAGTCCCTCCCCAGATTTATTGATCAAAGTGTTTTTTAGAATTAATTTTCTTTTTTTATAATCTTTTATTTTTTAACTAGAGGCCGGTGCATGAAACTTATACATGGAGTGGGGCATGTCCCTCAGCCCAGACTGCACCCTCTCCAATCCGTGACCCCTCAAAGAATGCCCAGGATAGGGCCTAAACGGGCAATCAGTCATCCCTTTCACAATCCAGGACTGCTGGCTCCTAACCACTCGCCTGCCTGCCAGCCTGATCACGCCCTAACCACTCCCCTGCCAACCTGATCAATGCCTAACTGCTTCCCTGCCAGCCAGATTGCCCTTAAGTTCCCTCCCTTGCCAGCCTTGTCACCACTAACTCTCCTCTCCTTCTGGCCTGGTTGTCCCCAACTGCCTTCCCCTGCTGGCCCGGACACCCCTAACTGCTCTCCCCTGCCAAACTGGTCACCTCCTACTGCCTTTCCCTACCAGTCTGGTCACCCTTAACTGCCCTCCCCTGAAGGCCTGCTTGCCCCCAACTGCCCTCCCTTGCTGGCCTGGTGACCCCTAACTGCCCTCCCTTGCCAGTCTGGTTGCCCCTAACTGTCCTCTCCTGATGGTCTGGTCACCCCTAACTGTCCCTCCCCTATAGGCCTGGTTGCTCTTAAGTGGCCTCCCCTGCAGGCCTGGTTGCCTCCAACTGTCTTCCCCTGCAGGCCTGGTTCCTCCCAACTACCCTCTCCTGCTGGCCATCTTGTGGTGACCATCTTGTGTCCACATGGGGCAGCCATCTTTGACCACATGGGTGTGGCCATCTTGTGTGTTGGAGTGATGATCAATTTGCATATTACTCTTTTATTAGAAAGGATTACAATTGACATTAGTTTGCGGTATACAACATAGTGATTAGATATTTATATAATTTAAGAAGTGGTCATCTATATGTCTAATACCCATCTGACACTATGCATAGCTATTAAAATATTATTGACTATATTCCTTGTGCTATACTTTATATCCCTATGACTTTTTATTTTAAGTTACAGTTTATATTCAGTATAATTTTGTATTAGTTTCAGGTGTACAGCATAGTGGTTAGACAATCTTATACTTTACAAAGTTTATACTCTTCTTTAAAGAATATGATAATAAAGATTTTAGGGGGGGAAATAAGAAAAGCATTTTCTCAAACTCTAAAAACTTGCCTAGCCATTAACATATACTATATTCAACTTCTTAATTCTGTTCATTTAGGTATTGAGAATTTCTTAAAGCAGAGCTTGATTATTGAAGAGATGCTTACTATTTCCTCTTCAAATACTTCAAGTATGCATTGTTAGCAGAATTTTGACAGTCTCCAAAGCCTTAACAGAGCTCATCAACTTGTTTTAATTCAGGAGAAGCCTCTTTAATTTAACTACTTCAGAGAGAATCTCTCTGCCAAAAAATTAATCTATATAGCTTGGAAATAGTCCTTCTTTATCTATACTGTAATTGTCATTTCTCCCAGATCACTATAGTAAGAATGTCACTTTCCTTTTTCTCCACCCACAAAGAATTAGACTCCTGCAGCTTATAGTGATTTTGAATTTATAATGTTTGGATCAGTTTAATGGCCATGTACATATTTTCTCAGTTATAATCTCTGGTGTTCCAAATATAGTTTTGACTGATGGATTTAATAGAAATTATCTGTCTTTAAAATTTTGACTTTTAGCATTTATGCTGAAGTGCCATCAGCAATATTTATCTTAGGTCTTTCCTTCAAAGTAAGTCATTAAAGCTTACTTTGAATAAAACAGAGAGGGAAGTTGCTAAGTTGCTCATTCAAAAGGGACTTCTCTTTTTGTACTAATGATTCATACAGTAATTGGAAAGACAAAAGTAGCAAGCATGAAAAACAGTAATTGTACTTTCCTATTTGAGAATCTTTGCCAAGTGGGAAATTGTACAATGTTTGATTCTTTATTAATACTTATAAAGGCAATATGTCAAATTTGAATACTTTTGTTCACTTTCACTAAATTGGGTTCTCATTGCCTTTTTAGTAGCACTAGCTTAAAAAGCCTAACTCATATTTATAAAATAGCAGTAAGTGTTTTACTGCTGAGAAAATTTTAAATTGAAATGAAGCTATATTACTAATAATTATAGAATGATTGCACTAAAAGGCAATTTAAAGAAAATATAATTAAATGCTCATTCTGATGCTTCATTTTATTGATCATAGATGAGGAAACTAAGTCCCAGTGAATTGTTTAATTCTACAGAGCTGATCAGCAGGGATAATAATTTACTTTTCTTTTTTTACAGAAGCCCATTATGTATATTGCCTTAAATTGTTTGTTTATGTTTAGGAGCTACAAAAGCATAGTTTATTTTCAAACTCTATAAAATAATGTGAATGTTCAGTATATATCTAGTAATTAAGAAGTACTATTTGCTAAGGTTTATAATTATAGCATTCTTTGAAGATAAAATAGATAATAAAGGAAGTAATTTATATTATTGAGTTCCTCAAAAATATTTATAATAGAAATGAGACCAATGTTTTTAAATTACTATTAATTGTTTGATATTGCTGAGTAGCTTTTTCATAAATAATTGAGACTTGAGATGGAATAATGTTTTTATATAAACTTACATTATACCAAAAATACATAGGAGCCTTCACAACCAAAGAGAAGACCCATCAACCTTGAACCCCAGAGGCAAATGAAAGGCTGGGCAAAGTGCTTATGGTAACTTACCTCTTTTTTTTTTTTTTTTTTTAGCTCTCTCCTTGCAAAAGAAATGTTATAACTATGTCATTTTTGAACAAACTGATTCTCTCTGTAGTTTCAGGATTTATTATTCCTGAGAAGGGCCCTTGAGAACTGGTATCACTTGGCCTAATTCCTAAAAGTTTCAGATCCCCCTACACTGAACTTCATCACATAGCATGATTTGCTGTGTGTTTTCCTATAGATAAAACAAACTTTATCAGCTTGTATTAACATAACAGAGATGAATTCTGGTCTTTTGTTCTAGAAATAAAATTTTCTTTTAGAGGACAGAGAAATAAATTCTAAGAAAAATCAAACTAACATTCAAAAGCACAATATATAAACTGTGGAAATCCACTGTACAACATGGTGTCTATAGTCAACAATAATGTACTGTACAATTAAATATTTGTTAAGAGAGTAGATCTCATGTTACATGTTCCACAATAAACTAAAATTTAAATGAAGGAAAAACGAAACATTCTTTTTTTTTTGTAATATATTTTACTGATTTTTTACAGAGAGGAAGGGAGAGAGATAGAGAGCTAGAAACGTCGATGAGAGAGAAACATCGACCAGCTGCCTCTTGCATACCCCCTACCGGGGATGTGCCAGCAACCAGCGCACATGCCCTTGACCAGAATTGAACCTGGGACCTTTCAGTCTGCAAACCAACGCTCTACCGCTGAGCCAAACCGGTTTCGGCAAGAAACATTCTTTAAAACCTTCCAATAAGTTAACAGCATACCAAATGTAAACTCTTTAGTATTTCCCTTCCTCTCTTACTGGAGCTGTTTCTAATGTATTGCAAACTGCTTTGCTTACTAACATTTCCTCTAGCTTTTATGCTTAGAAAATTTTTATCTCAATAGCAGAAAGAAAGTTTGAGATGTCTGCCCATAAGCAGCCCCGTATATATAACTGTGTTGGCACATAGATGAATACAATCTAAACTGAACTATATTTGTTTTTCCCCCCTCTAATATCAAAGTATTTTCATAGGCCCCTAAAATTCTCATGTCCTATGGGCCCAGTGCCTGCTGTGCCCAATCCACAAGGAAGTCCTGGTCTTACCAAAAGAGAACAGAAGTTAGTCAGATAAAGTCGGATGCTATTACATGACAACTGACAAAAGAAGGTGGCAAACAGAGGCTAAATAATTAATAATAATAATAATAATAATAATAAATAATGTAATCATTAGTGTTTAAATAAAACTAAAACATAACATCCACTCAGACACTTTAAAAAGATATATATCAAGATACCTAAACCAGCCCCAGCTGGTTTGGCTCAGTGGATAGAGCATCGACCTGCAGACTGAAGGGTCCCAGGTTTGATTCTGGTCAAGGGCACATGCCAAGGTTGTGTGCTTGATCCCCAGTAATGGGCATGCAGGATGCAGCCAATCAATGATTCTCTCTCATTGATATTTCTATCTCTCTTTCCATCTCCTTTCCTCTCTGAAATCAATAAATGTGTGTGTATATATATATATATATATATGTATATATATATATATTTTTTTTTAAAAGAAACCTAAATCAATATTTGCTAAAAAATGACAAAAGGGAAAAGAAATAAAGAGACTGAGAAAGATGCCAAGGGGTGAAAAAGAAGAACTGAAGGAGGACTGGAGGCAAGGCAGTGGAACAAGAGGAGGACAAACACACATGGAAGCAAAGGGATAATGGAGCATAAAATGGATGTGTAAACTCTTTGAAAGGTAAATATACTGGACAAACATAGGAAGCACAATAGGAACCCAGGAGAAAATTTCCTTGGGAGCCTGGAATCAATGCATTAAAAAATCTAATGATCACCCATAATCCTTAAGAAGAAATTAACAGGACCATCATTTCTATAGTTGTGTCAGGATGGAGCTTTAAAAAAGAGCATATGTGGGTCTTATTAGATCCAAATTTTCGGCAGAGGGATGGCTTAGTGGGAAGCTGGCAGGCATTTTTAACTGGCATCACATGTCTGTTTGCTGAAGAAGCTACATACTAGTATGATGTGAGGAGGGCATGCAGGTATTGTTTTCCTAGTCCTATCTGAAAGTTCTCTGCGATGTCTTGTGAAAAAATTCCAAAATGGTTTATAAGAATTCAAGGTATGCTCACAGCCACTTCCTCTTTCTCTCCCAAGAGAGTTTAGTAACCTCTGCACTCTGTTGAGTGAGTACCTTTTCATGCTCTGCCCTACCTGGAACAGGAGTGACACTCCATGAGCACAGCAGGAGGCATGCTGGCTGTGGTGGGGGCCATTTCTTCTCTTGACACCTCTACTTTGTGACTGTGGTTAGTCTTATATGTTCACTGGGCCAGGCCATAATACATAATCTAACACTTCAATCTAACACTTTCCAGATATGGTTAACACACACATAAATGAAGAATAGTGGACTCCCACCATCAACTGGAGGGTCATAAAAACAAAACAAAAAATGAGCTTTCCCTGAGAAAGAAGAATTCTGTCTCAAAACTAAAACACCAAATCCTCCCTAAGACTTTCCAACCTGTTGGCCTGCCCTACAGTGTTCAAACTTGCCATCCCTACAATTGTCTGAGCCAATTCCTTGAAATAAAATTTTAATATCCGTATACTACTAATTTTGTTTTTCTGAAGAACCCTGACTAATACAGGTCTTGGTATTGGGGAATGGTTTTAGAGGAACAGAATCTTTATATTGTATATATATATATATATATATATATATATATATATATATATATATGTATATGTATAATTTTATTGATTTTTATAGAAGAAGAGAAAGAGAAAGAGAGAGAAACATCAATGATGAGAAAGAATCCTTGATGGACTACCTCCTGCACAATCCCCACTGCAACCTGGGCATGTGCCCTGACCAGGAATTGAACTCCAGTCTCCTGGTGCATAAGGTTGTTGTTCAACCACTGACCCACACTGGCTGGGCTAGAGGAACAGAATCTTAAGGATGAATTTTCTGAGTTGGATCTGGGGATTCTGGAATGGGTCCCCTAAGCTAATTAGATTTAAAGGCACTAGTGTTAAAGAGAATGCTGATAGTCCGTGGCATGATGTGGACATAAAGGTAACACAAAAATATCACCATTGCATACCACTCATCAAAGATCTATAAAAGGCGAGATTCTGGGTGACCATGTATTTGATACCTTAGAATGTTGTTGTCTAATGAGTATAATAATGAGTGACTCAATGGTCCAAACTGCACTGGAGGAAATGGAGAAAGAAAAGGATGCTTTCAGAGCTTCAAATTCCTAGCTCATCTACAGCACAAATGACCTAAAAAGTTCAATATCTGTCCTGAAAGAAATTCTTACCTCCTATAGATGAAGAGCTGAGGTTTCTGAAAAAACTAAACCCAGAAACTCATCTTACAATTGGCTAAAACAGCACAAATTGAAATCCCAATCTTGCCGGGCATACCTTTTTGTTTCCTTTTTAATAAGCTTGTATTCAGTGGATTCAATAAACCATCTTAACAGAAGCCAAGAATAAAAACAGTCTTATCCAGGAAAGATTTGTTGAAGGCTCTCATCTGGATGGCTTACACCCCTGTTAATTGCATGAAAAACTGACAAGGTTTTTGAGAATCTCATATCATCAGAAACACTGCCAGAGAAGACACATAGGGAAGAGAACATATGACAACAGAGCAAGAGATTGGAATGATACAACTACAAGTTAGGGAACACCAAAGAATGCTGACAGCAAGCATTCTTCCCTAGAACCTTCAGAAAGAGCACTACACTGCTGACTCCTTGATTTCAGACCTTGAGCCTCCATAACTATGAGAAAATAGATTTCTATTATTTTAATCCAATTTATGATACTTTATTTAGAACCGCCAAGGAAATCAGAATAGTAACCATAGTCATACAGTAAATTATTTGTACAATCATCCCCATTGTGGGGGTGGGAGAGGGGAAATATTGAGACACACAGAAAGTGTGTATCTTCTTTTCCTTTTGGAATGTTCAGGAATTCAAAGGGTATGTGGTTCAAAAAATTGTGTTACACTTTACTCACATTTTCTCAAAGTTTCTAAGACTCAGAGTGAAGCCTTGTGTATCAAAATGTTGACCTGTATAAATATGGTTTGAAAATAAAGCTTTTCTTTCTCTTGACCCAGATAGTATTCCTATTTTAATTATCACTAAGGAAATAAACAGCACACAGATAAGAGTTTGAGGAAAGGTTAGAAAGAAGGTATGTAAGGAAATTTATTATAAACTAGAGGTCCAGTGCACGAAATTCCTGCACTGGAGGGGTGTCCCTCAGCCTGGCCTGCCCCCCTCTCACAGCCCGGGAGCCCTCTGCAGTCTGGCAGATGATCAAGGGAAGGGGTCACCCCCATCACCCTGCTCTTGCTGCCACTGCTGGCCACCAAGGTGTTTTCAACACGGAGTCCAGTTCCTTCACCATGAAAATAATGACAACTTCCTTTAGGAATTTTCATTTCAAGATGTCTCTTTCATAGGATGTGAAATTTCTTTTTTTCTTTCTTTTTTTTTTTCCCTCACCTGAGGATATTTTTTCATTGATTTTTAGGGAGTGTGGAAGAGAGAGGGAAAGACAGAAACATCAATGTGAGAGGGGCACTTCGATTGGTTGCCTCCTGCATGAGCCCTGACCTGGGCCCTGGCCAGGCAGGAGCCTGCAATCTAGGAACATGCTCTTGATTAGAATGGAACCCAGACCCTATGGTCAGCAGGCAGAGGCCCTATCCACTGAGACAAACCAACTAGGACAGAATATGTCATTTTTTAGCCCCTTCAGCAGCGGAGCTTCATTTTTTCCTAGAGGAGTGAAGTGAAAAAGCCTAGATCACCTTCTTGGATTATTGTCACCCAAGTTATCAAGAATGCTACAAGTGGCATACTGGGAGCTTAGCGAGTGAGCTGTCAGAAAAGGTGTTTCCTCTGCAGCTCATATGCAGAGGAGGGCCTGCTGGGGTTGGGCATTGGCTGCAGCCTGGGCATGCACTCCTGCCTCTCTGACGGCACTCTAGGGCTGCTGGGGCCAGGAGGCTGCGGCGGCTTGAACACACTTCCCTGCCTCTCCAGGGGTTGCTCCATCCATGGCTTGTCTCACTGCACAAGCAGTCCCCTCCCACCCATCTGCATGCACAACCTCCTTCTGAGCTGGTCAAGACTGTTATGGCGGCCTGGCTAATTTACATTGACCTCTTTATATATAGATGGCTTTGAAGTGACCTTAGAGTTCCAAGAGCAGTCCCAAAGATTGAATGTGAGCTGCCAGTCTCTGACTCGGTTAACCCAAATTGAATTGAAAGAGATTTTGGATATTATGTATTCTAGAGACATGGTATTTATCCAGATGCACAATGAAGGGCAACATTTCAGCATGCCTAGTAAATGATCAGATGTAGAGCAGGCCTCTGAGGAGTAGAAGCCATGGGGCAGATGTACATCCCTGATGTCCATGTCCACCAAGCTGGAGGACAGCTCAGTGGAAGCAGCAGAGTTCTCAATCAGTGAGCTACAGCACAATGGTGTGACTTTTTTCAATACAGGCAACCACATTTTAGTCTTATTGGATCATAATCATGCTGCTTCAGGGACATCTTTCATATGAAAAACTGACCTGAGTAGGTCTTGTGCCATTAATTAGAGTTATCTAAAACTGTATGTTCAAAGAAAAGTTTTATGTTTACTAGAATGTAAAAATAAGTATAAGCGAGCTTGCTTGGAGAAATGAATACTTCTAAAGAAAGCAATACAGTGACAATGTGTTTCAATGGGTCCGAATAACAGATAATTGGTGTTATGTAGGATGATCTATTTAGTGACAACTGACAAAAGAAGGTGGCAGACAGAGGCAAAAGTACTATTGAAGTACTATTTGTGTTGCAATTAAATCTAATCTTTAAAACTGTTTTTAGGAGACTGCATAAGCTGCTAAATATTGTATGATTTCAAAAATGTTGAGAATTAGTACAATAAGATCTTTGAACACATTTTATTGACTCACGTTTCACGTAATGTACCACCAACCTTGGTTAGTTGTGCTGTCAAATCATAACTGATTGAAAGCATGCAATTAGAGGTAGGAGGACTAAAAGGGGCAGCCACACTTACAGTTGACAGCCTGGCAATAGAGAAGTAGGCATCTAACCACTCTTTAACTACCCAGTAAAAAGCTCATTTGTCATAATAATAGCAACTCTCAGGTGTGTCTGTAGCACCTTGAGCCTAAATTGTGTTCCTACTGAGATTTAACCATGTGTAGGCATATCAGAATTGCTGGGGAGGCAGACCTAGATGATCTATTTTAAATAATAGTCTTAGAACACCCTAGAGGAAAGATTGTTTGGGGCACTCCATAGTGTCTATTACTCATATTATCCTTTAGTCAAGTCACCACTAATCTATTCATTCCTAAGGACTAATAAACTGATACATAAGTGAAAGACTGTTGCCACATAAAATCTCCAAGTTCTTAGGAGTAAAAAATATGCAGAAGTGTGGATAAACATCCTCCTCATGTCTAAAGAGCTGCCTCAGAGATGTGACCTTGACATATAAAGAGCTTGCAGACAGCACAGGAAGTGTACCAGATTCAGCATGTCATCCCAGAGAACAGATATGATGGCCTTCATTTCTTCATAGGTGGCAGAAGTAGTGGTTGGTCATAAAGCATCAATGAGCAATCTTTTATTAGATAGGATATTACTCTTTTATTAGATAGGATACTTTTGGGGTACTTTTAGAAATCATTAAAGAAGAAAAATCCTTCAACTACAAATGGGAGTTAAAGTAAAAAAGAGTGTTTATTGCTGTTACTATAACTATATTTTTACTCACTGTCCTACTCCTGGCCCCATATGGTAGTTCTGTGGAGATATTGACTACATTAAGGGAAAGTGTTAATCATTTGGCAAACACTATTTAAAATAAAAGGTGTTACAAAATACATCTTAGCAGTGTTTTTATCACAGTGGTTCTTTTTTTTTTTTTTTTACATTTCTGTGCTTGAGGTTCTATGCTTGTTGTCTATAAAATTCATTTATGTGAAATAGTCCATTCCCTGACAGTCAGGTAAATAAGGCATTGCTATAGCAACAGGGCAAATTCATTTGAAGATGGATTTAAAACACCTGTATTAAGAACAACACTTGATTTAATTGGGAGCTAAAGGACTTCTGTTTTTAATAATTATTTGTTAAGGATGGGCTAGAATTGTTAAAGGATTGATTGAATTATCCAATGCTTTTTTAACATTATTACCCTTCCTTTCATTCCTCCTGTAATTTAGATGTTTAAAATGTAAATGTATGTACCTTCATGTAATAAAGGCTATATATGGCAAACCCACACATCATACTCAGTGGGCAAAACTAAAAGAGTTTCCCTTAAAATCAGAACAAGATAAGGATGTCCATTTTCACCATTCTTATTTATCACTAGAGGCCCAATGCACAAAATTCATGCAAAAGTAGGCATTCCTCTCCCTGGCTGCTGGCACTGGCTTCCATTTTGCACCTGAGACCTGGGCTTCCCTTACAGCCCCAGCTTTGTCCAGAAGGTTATCTCTCCTAATTATCATATTACAGTTCTATTATTATAGATAGTACTGGAAATCCTAGCTACATATCCAAATTGGAAAAGAGGAAGTAAGACTGTCATTATTCCCAGATGGCATGATACTGTATATAAAGAATCCTAAAGATGCCACCAAAAAGAACTACTAGAACTAATAAATGCATTCAGTAAAGTAGCAGGATATAAAATAAATATCCAGAAATAAATTGCATTTCTTAAAAATAATAATGAATTGTTAGAAAGGGAAACTGAGAAAAACAGTAACACTTACTATTGCATAAAAAACAAAAAACACACACACACAAAAAAACCACAACCTAGGGATAAATTTAACCAAAGATGTAAAAGACCTGTTTTTGGAAAATTATGAGACAGTGAAGAAAAACCTGAAAAGGATTCAAATGAGTGGAAGCATATACTATGTTCATGAAAGGAAGAATTAACATCACTAAGATGTCTATATTACCCAAAGCAATCTATAGACTTAGTACAATTCTTATCAGAATACCAGTGGAGTAGTTCAGGAACTAAAACAAATATTCCAAAAATGTATATGTAACCATGAATATCCATGAACAGCCTCAGCAATTTTGAAAAAGAAAAACAAAGTTGAAAGAATCATCCACCTGATATCAATCTATACTACAAGCCCAATGTAATCAAAACAGCATGGTACTGGCATAAAAACAGTCATGTAGGTCAATGGAACAGAATAGTGAGCCCAGAAATAAACCCAAGACTTTATGGTCAATTAATATTTGACAGAGGAGGCAAGAACATTCAAAGGGATGAAGATAATCTATTCAATAAATAGCATTGGTAAAAGTGGACAGTTACATACAAAAAAACAAAACAAACAAAAAAAAAACTACCATACACAAAATGAATTCAAAATTAATTAAAGACTTGAAACAATAAAATCCTAGAAGGAATCATAGGTAGTAAAATCCTGGACATTTCTTATTGCAGTATTTTTTTCTGATATATCTCCTCAGGCAAGGGAAACAAGAAAAAATAAATGGTACTACATCAAACTAAAAATATTTGCACAGCAAAGAAAATCATCAATAAAATAAAAAGACAACCCACTTAATGGAAGACCATATTGGCCAATGATAATGGGGTTAATACCCAAAATTTATAAAGAACTTATAAAACACAACACCATAAACAACTAACAGTTGCCCAATTAAAAAATGGGCAAAAGACCAGAATAGACACTTCCCCAAAGAAGACATACAGATGGCCAATAGACAAATGAAAAGAAAATCATTGTCACTAATCATCAGAGAAATTAAAATTAGTAGCATAATGAGATATCACCTCACACCTGTCAGAATATCTTTCCTCAATAAATCGACAAAAAAAAAGTGTTGATAAGGATGTGTCTTGCCTTGTGCACTGTTGGTGGGAGTGCAGATAGTTGCAGACACTGTGGAAAGTAGAATGGAGTTATCTCAAAAAATTAAAAATAGAACTGCCTTTTGACCCAGGGATTCCACTTTAGGGAATATATCAAAGAAACTTGAACACTAATCCAAAAGAATATATGCACCCCTGTGTTCAGTGCAGCGTTATTTACAAGAGCCAAGATTTGGAAGCAGCTCAGTGCCCATCAGTAGATGAAAGAATAAAAAAAATCAGTGGTACATTTACACAATGCAATACTACGTGGCTGAAAAAAAGGAAGAAAATCTACCTTTTGTGACAGTATGGATGGGCCTGGGGAATGTTATGCTAAGTGAAATAAGTCAGAGAAAGACAATACCATAGATTTCATTTACATGTGCAATCTAATAAACAAGATAAATATAATAAAAGACTCATAGATACATAAAACAGATTGACAATTGTCAGAAGCATGGAAGGTTAGAGGGCTGGGTGAAAAAAGTGAAGGGGTTAAGAAAAAAACACATAGACACAGACAATGGTATGGTGATTTCCAGAGGAAAAGGGAGGGGGGCGGGTAAAATAAAGTAAAAGGGGGGAAAATGGTGATGGAAAGATACTTGAATTGGGGTGGTGAACACACAATATAATATACAGATTAATATTATGGAATTGTATATCTGAAAGCTATGTAATTTTATTCACCAATGTAACACCAATAAATTCAATAAAAAATTAAAAAATAAAAGAAAAATGTAAACTTATGACTGATTTCCTCCATAACATAAATTTTCAAGTTCTGAAGTCAGTGTAGTTGCCTCAAAAAGTCTTCTGTTTCCACTCGCAGGGGAAGACAAACATTTACCAGCTTCACAGCTGTCTGTTTTCTGCTGTGGGATGCCTCTACCAGACTTTGGTGCTATAGCAAACTATAAAATTAACAACTGAGTGTTACGATACTCTGCAGAGCGCCATGCATCTGGCCCGAGGAAGCGTGTTGGAGAGCAGTGACATGGGTAAGTAACTACAAAGCAAGATCAGATTCCCAAATTAGATTGACTTTTTTTTTTCTTTGCAACTGCAGCTCTCCTAACAAATCTGCATACTGTACAGTATCAACCCAAATGCTAATAAAATGTGCCCTTAGCAAATGATAGCTTTGAATAGCCAAATAAAGTCTGTGGGGAAACACACACACACACACACACACACACACACACCAAAACAGAAAGTGTAGGGGGGAGAAGTTAAATGCATGCTTAGCATGGAATAAAAACTTTGCATGTTTTCCCATTAAATAATTAATTTACCTTGCTCAGGATTTTTTTTTAAAGAGAAATAGATGTATATATCTAGACTTCAGACTGGCTATCTTACATCTGAGGCCACAGCAGAAGGTAGAAAATGTGCTGACTGTGAACCACCCCACAGAGCTCTTTCCTGAAAAACTATTTCATAAAGAAATGCATCATCCTAAATTTAGACAGGTAATATATCATTTCCCAAAAATGATATGGACATCTCAAGCCATGTTTGAGGATAAAATTCTGTGTACACACACACACACACACACACACACACACACACACACATACTGCAAACACATTCTATACTACAAATGCTTAATATGGTGCAGGCTCAGAGTAAACATTTGATCAATGCATGTTTTGTTTGCTTTACAAAGAACAAAAAGTAGCTGTAAATAGAAGTCCTAGTAAGTTTTCAGGTCTCAGACTAGAGGGAAGAAGTTTTGAAGGCCATTTTTGTTCTTTGTTGGTCCATAAGGGATTTTCTGGCTTCCTCTGTTTTCCCCTAAGAAATGGATTGTAATCTTAATCCAAAAGGCATTTTAAAGTGAGTTAAAAAGCTCATATGTTGTCTCACGTGCAAATATTTTATGGATACATAGAGCTTAAGCAACAGAATGTGTCTTTTAAATACTTCTCCATTCTGATATCTAGAATTAACAAATGGACCATACTTTGCAAAGAAAAATTAAAAGTTCCACTTCCCTCTCTCACCTTCATCAATGACTAATACAGTGCTGAGATTTACACTGCTTATTTATCTGGAATCCTTTTATAAATTGAAGGTTTCTGTAAGTCTAGGGATCATTTTTCTGAGGTTTTTCCAGAGATCTAAAGAGTAAAGAGAATTAAAAGTAGAAATAAAGAAGAAATAAACATATGTTTAACTTCATCTATTGAAAAAAAACTGCATTATTAACTAGTACAATGTATCAAAGAATACACTTATTAAAATCATCAATATTGGTTATAAACACAGACCAGATAAAATTATTTTACATAATACCTATTTACTGTAAGCTATCCTATTTTCCCGAAAATAAGACAGTATCTTATATTAATTTTTGCTCCCAAAGATGCACTAGGTTTTATTTTCAGGGGATGTCTTCTTTTTCCATGAAGAAGAATACAGTACACATTTATTGTTAAATGAAAATAAAAGAAATTTATTACCTGTATATGGTATGGTAGTATGGTAGTTGTCAACACAAACCAGACAAACTGTGAATCCTACAGTATCAAAAATTTACTTATTTATTCAGTGACAATCATGTCATCATCTTCTGGAACATCATCATAACAATCCAATTTCTGAATTTCCTAGTGAATTTCTTGTGACTCCATTTCTTTCAGAATCAGTGGATCAAATCTCTCATGTTTAGCAATAGCACTGTCTTTAAATGATTACTTCTTGTCAAGATAGCCTGCTCACAGTGCATTTGCAATGCAACTGTCAGTGATTTTTCTCCCATGAATTCTTTACCCAAGCCACAACTTCTTGCAGTTTAGGTTTCACAATCAAGTTTCCACATTGATTTCTCTCCATTCTATTTTCAATGTAGTCATTAATTTCCATGCGCAAATTGTCTTTGAATGGCTTATTTATTGCAATATTAAGAGTCTGGAGATAGGCTGTCATTCCTGCGGGAATCATTATCTGATTACGGTAAATTAATTTTCATTCTGAGACAGAGCCTAGGGGGGGCCTTATTTTCGGGTGATGCCTTATATTTCACTCAGATGGAAACCTGTAAGTAGGTCTTATTTTCGGAGGATGTTTTATTTTCGGGGAAACACGGTATCCAAAAGATGATTAGTTAGTAGCAGATTATCCAGTGGTCTGAAATAATCAGCAATGAATTACCAAGAATGTGATATAGTTTCTTATAATCATATTAAAATATACAATCCATGGTCAACTCATTTCATTGACAATATTCATAATTACACATACAGTATCTTAATTGGTTTAAATTTATTATTCATGTTGCACAAAGGACTGTTGTCAGGCACAAGTGAATGTGGCAAATAGGCACTCATTTAGGATTTATAAGGCACTCATGCCTTAATAAACAGGCCTTATATCCAATGAGTAGTAAACTCATTTAAATTTCAATAAAATTAAATGTCCATGTTTATGTAGTCCTTTATCTGAATGTTGCCATTTGAATAGCAACATCTATTTCATTTTTCCCTTGGTTTTCCTTTATTAATTCTGTAGTAGATTGTGTTGAGGCTGGATTATCCAAAAAAGAGTTATAATGTCAAGTTTTTGGCATTTACTCAATGTAGCAGGATGGAAATACTAAAGTTTTAGTGGTAATGACATCTGAGCTTCTGCAATGCTGCTGATCTTCCCAAAGATGGAAAATAGGATCAATTAGACTAAGCTCTGTTAACAAGTTCACTTCAAATCAAACATTTAAATGATATCTTTGTCAAATTGCATGAACTTTTTAGATTATAGATGCTAGATTTAAACTATGCCCAGTAAGTGGAAGACCGGCTTTTAAGTGGAGCATTTAATTCATGTACCTCATTAGTATGGATCACTGTAAACTAATGGTTTTAGTGGTCAGCTGGATTATCATTTTGGTAAACACCCAACATTTTTAGAAGAAACAAAGAAGAAAATGTTAGTACTTTATTTGTGAAAAGTATTGCAGTGTGTTTTTGCATATGCATGGTTAGAAAATAATTTAGCATTCATAATGGAAAATTACCATATGAAAAAGTGAAGGCACTACTCTATCTAATAAAGGAAATTTAATGACAAAAACAGATGATGTTGGTTTGAGTCTTAAGTTCTGATCTTAACTAACCATGTGCATGTGGAGGAACAACACCCTTTACTTCTCTAAGAGATACCAACTCCTCTATAATTAAAAAGAATTTACAGCAGATATTTCTTTATTTCTTTTCATAATCAATCTCCATTTAGGTAGGACCAAAGAAAAATACTTAGGGGGCATTTAAAAAAAAAAATCCCCCCCAACCTCCATCAAGTTAGTAATCTCTGAGAATTTTTCTATCTAGATCTTAAAATTAATTAATTAATTAATTAATTTATTTATTTATTTTTATTGCCTAAGTTTTACATATGTCTCCTTTTTCCCCACTTGA
Organism: Pipistrellus kuhlii; assembly: GCF_014108245.1. Lineage (NCBI taxonomy): Eukaryota > Metazoa > Chordata > Mammalia > Chiroptera > Vespertilionidae > Pipistrellus > Pipistrellus kuhlii. The sequence goes on along the minus strand of NW_023425405.1, from coordinate 22,751,130 downwards.
CCCCAATGGCTTAACCAGAAAAAGTTTTACTTTCCCTCTTATCACATTCTGTTAGGTGATGATGGATGGCCATTCCAAATGGAAAACTGACATCCAAAGTCACTGTATCAAGAGATAAAAAAAAAAAGAAAAATAGAGGGGAGGCAAAGACCACATTGACTTAAGAGATGGCACATATTACTCTACTTACTTTTGATTGGCCAAATTTGTTGTGTCCTTACACTAATTGCTTTGGAAGTTGGGGCATTAGATTATCACAGATCTATTTGATGAAAACTACAGGTAGTTTTCTGCCAGAATATATTAGAAGGTAAAAAATGTAATGGGGGGAAAAAAGGAATACTGAAAGAGGGCATTAAGAGTGTGGGAGTACTGAATAGTGAATACATTGAAATTTTAAGTAGAATGTTTAGGAAAGACTTCAATCAGCAGGTGACTTAGGGAGGAAATTTTTGAAAGTGAGGGAATTATCCTTTCAGCTTTTTGAGAAAAGATATTCTTAGGAAGAGGGAATGGTCAAAGCAACTGTTGAAATGCAAGAGTGTATTTGGCTTATTGAAGAGGTCATTGTAGTCAGAATAGACTGAGTGAGGGGAGGGGAGAGGGAGACCAGGTTATGGAAGAGCTTGTAGTCCACTCTAAGAATTTTAGATTTTACTCTGAAATGGGAAACTTTTGCAGGACACTGAACAATGAGTAATATAATTTACATATATGTAAATATGCTTAAGTCCTACCATCGGACTGATTACTATGACATGAACTGACCACCAAGGGGCAGATGCTCAACACAGGAGCTGCTGTGATGCACACTGGCCATTTTTAGATAAATGTCACTGAGGACCTGGCACCTACAAAGCAACACTCAGCTTCCCTCAGGTGGGACATAGGCCCCACCTCCACCCTGGAACAACACCCCACCAAATTGCAGCTGACACTGCTGAGACCCCATGGCACAAAATGCAGCCCAAAGTCCAGCCCAGTCCAGGAATGGTAGCTGTGGGCACTAGGTAATGACATCACATAGCATTGCCAGACTTCCTCTCCCTAGCGACTAGCTTCCTTAGAGTTTCTTCAGCCTAGGAGTAGGACTTGCTTTATAGCCAGGTGCAGACATTTTACAGTTCCACCAAATGTTTGTGAAGTATCTTCCCATGCCTCATCTCATTTGATCCTCATAGAAATTCTGAAATTCTGGATTAGGTAGATAGGAGACTCAGAATCCTTTTTTTTTTTTTTTTTTTTTTTTTTTTTTTTTTTTGCTAGCTGGAAAACAGATTTAGAAAGCTTAGAAATTTGACCCAACTGAAAAGAAGTAAGAAATGGTGGAACTTGAAAATGACTTTGGATTTTCTCACTGCCCAGAATATAGTCAAGCACTGAACACTGCTGCAATTAAATATATCACCTTTTGTTCTCCTGTATGATCTACAATAATAATCTGCTTTTGTTGATATTCACTGCTGTGTTGCTGAAAATTACCTGAAAGTTAAGTTGGGGTACTTCACTGGGCTGGAAAAAGTTTAGCTATATGGCAAAGTTGACTTGTGCAAGCATGATGCATATACAGTAAAGCTCTTGCTGGTGTCAATTGCACACATGTTTCGAACTGTCATTGTCAATCATGAATTTGGTTGACACTTCTATTATAGAGAAAGGGTGAATAACATTATTAAAATATTTCTTCTAATTAATTTCTTTTCAGTATGATGAATTCCTGCACAAGGCCACTACTTTTAAATAATCAGTCTGGTGTATTGAAAATAGGCTGTATTGTTTAAGAAGGGCTGGGCGTGGGAGACCATTGCAAAAAAAAAGATAATGATGTCTCCAACTAAGGTAGCAGCAGTGGAGATTCTGCATATATATTGGAGATAAAACAACAGAATTTCCTACAAGATAGCATATTGTGTGTAAGAGACAGAGAAGACTCATGGACTAATGCCAGGATTTGACTTGAGCAACTGGTAAGATAGAGTTGCTATAAGATAAGATGGTGAACTGCAGATGTAAATTTCACCTAATTGAAACATTAAGCTCATATGTTCAAATTTGGATATATAAGAACTGAGTTAATTACAGAGATCTGGGTTTAAAATGTAACTTGGAGAATTAATGTCATATAAATGGCATTTAAGTAATGAGACTGGATGAAATTACCGGAGAGGTGATCATAGAGAAAATTAGAGATTGAGCCCTAAGGCATTTCACTACTGAGAGGTGGAAGATACAACAAAAATAGCTTGAGAAGGATCAACCAGTGAAATGGAAAGAAAACCAAGAGATTGTGGAATCCTGGAAACCAAAAGAACAAAAAAATAAATAAATCATGAAAGAGAAGTAATCAATGGTGTCAAATGCTGTTGATATGTCAAGTAAGGTAGGAACTGATAATTAGCAATTGAATTTAGCAATAAGAGAAAAATTAGAAACATTGCAAAGATATTTTAGAGTGAAAAGAAAGATAAATTTTAGTGAAGAAGAGGGGCCGAAGGCTTATTTGAACACAGGAGAGATAAGAAAATGGAGAGAGAATAAGAACTCTTCGGAGAATTTTTCTTAAAAATTGTTACAAATAATGGAACAAGGTATTTGCAGGGATAATTTGGGATAAAGGGAAGGAGTTTTAAAATAGAAAATTAACCTAATCTTTATACATTGATTTGAATGTTCCAGTAAACAGAAAAATGAATAATGTGAGAAAGAAAGGTGAGAATAGAAAGTGTACATAAGCAAGAGTGGGGTATATGGTAGAAATGGAGAGACTGGCCTTAGAAAGGAACCCAGATTTTTTTTTGGGGGGGGTTGTCTGAATAACTTTCTAGGAAAGAATAATGATAGAAGTCAAATAAGTTGTCTAAAGATGAACCAAATATTTAAGCAAAGTCTACTCAAATTGAGGGTAAAGTTTTTTCCATGAAACACATAGGTTCTCATTGAGAAATAAAAGTGATTTAATTTCACCCAGGCTTTGATACAATTCTCCCTGACATTGCATTTTTTAGTTCCCCAAATCTATATGAAAACTGCCAATCAGCCTCATCTATTGAAATATAGAGTGAATTTTTCCCCTAAAATTATTCCTCAGAAACGAGTCCCCTTATACTTGGGTTTTAACAAAATCTACTACATTACAGAGTGCACTGCCCATTATTTTGAATAGTAGAAGCACTGTTTGCAGAAAGCATATTAACACAAGCTTCTAATTCTGAGTGTTTATAATGACCATCCGGTAGAATCTATGATTTAAATGGGGGGTGGACCTATCAAAGAAATACAATGCTCATTTAGTAATTATTTCTGTGGGGATGTCTCCATATCTCATTCTGGATTTTGTATTGGGGCAATGCTAGATTCTGTGACAGATAACTTCCCAAATCCTCAAATTCTCATTGTTTAACACAATGAAAATTTAGTGTTAGATTAATAACAAACTGGCATCATTCCCCGATATGCAGAGTCTTCCCTTAGCTGTGGTTCAGATACCCACATCCCTCCCTCCCTCTCTCTCTCTCTCTCTCTCTCTCTCTCTCTCTCTCTCTCTCTTTCCTCTCCCCAACCCCCTTAAAAATATATGGAAAAATATCCTCAGGTGAGGATTAAAAAAAAATATTTTATAAACGTAAGTGTCAGAGCACACTTCCACATGAACATATCTCATGTACCTTAAAAGTTCAATTAAATTTAAAAATTAAATATGAGTAGACATTTGACTATGACATCTACATGCCCAAAACTACCTATTTGTCATGTAAAGTACGTAATTGTTCTCACAGAAAATGTCACCTATTTGATGGCAACATGTACAAGTGAAGGAATAGGAAGGAGGACAGGATTCCCAAACTCCTAATGTGCCTCCACACACAGAGCTGGGTATCTATGCAAAGCCCTTCAAATATGGCTCCATAGAGCTTCATTATTTATAGGCTAGCCAGAAAAGGGGAGTCTAGACTTCTTTGAAACAATATAATAAGGGAGGGATCTCCAGACAGAGTCACCTCCTGAGACCACCTAAATAATGGGCATATTTTTGTTGAAATATCGACCTATGGTTTTGAGTTAGATCACGAAAAGGAAACTGGAGAGACTTTACAGATCTTATCTCAAAAACCGAAGTTTTGCCTCTCCTAATGCTTATGTTAACTAGAAAACTTTGACTGGATAATAACGTCATTGGGAAGATAGGGAGATTACCATATATTTGAGTTTGTATTGTCTATATGCAATGAGGGTTTTCTTACTGATGCAGGAATTTGACAATTAAAATATTGTATGTAAATTGAGGTCAGAATTTTGATAAAAAGGATTACAGTGCCTATTACCCTAAAAGTTACGAGATCTGTTTTCAATTTACATTAACTTGTTTTTCCTTCATTTCAATACAAGTTGGAGTTGTGGCTAGTTTTTATTTCCTTCCCTTTTAATATTTTTGCTGTAATTCCGTGCCACATAGCTTTTTTTTATCTTAAGTAAGGCTGTCTCTGCTTTCAGGAATTACTATAGACATGAGAGCAACAGTTTATTAATCCAAGTACAGGTTTTTCAAGGTTCTAAAATCTAGGGCATGATGCTCTGATTTTATTTTTAAGTGAAATAAATTAAAGAAATGTTATTTCCCACTGGATTCTAAGGCCAATACAAAGGACTCTCTGACCACATGTGTCAAACACAAGGCCCGCGGGCCAAATCCGCCCCGCCAGGCCTTGCAATGTGGCCCGCACCGCGCTGTCATCACTGCACTCCGCTGCGTTTCCATCACAATGACAGTTTATGACTGTCCAGTAAACCATTCGGCCCGAGATTTAGGCTGGATTTTAGATTTTGGCCCCTTCTCTGATTGAGTTCATCACCCCTACGTCTAGACCCTACTGACTGCTTCAATCATTGTGCTGTTATAAAGCACCCAACAGACAGAGGCCACCACATCTTTCATATTCCAGAATAATTCTTTCTCCTTTCCAAGACCTATCTTGAATTGCAAAACCAAGTTGATGAAGCTGCTAAAACTCTGCAGTTTCTTACTTTTCTTTTATCATAGAAAAAGCTTCTTGGGTTTGGCACTAATCAAGATCCCAAATTCCTGAGTTTCTTTTTTTAATTTAAATTCTTTATTGTTTAAAGTATTACATGAGCCTCCTTTTTCCCCCATTGACCTCTCCCCGGCTGCTCCCACCCCCAAGCACATTCCCTCACCCCCCTATTGTCTGTGTTCATTGGTTGTGCTCATATGCATGCATACAAGTCCTTTGGTTGATATCTTACTTTCTTGCCCCCTGCCTTGCCTCATAGATTGGGCCGTCTGTTCGATGCTTCTATGACTCTGGTTCTATTTTTTGTTCATCAGTTCATGTTGTTCATTATATTCCACAAATGAGTGAGATCATGTGATGTTTATCTTTCGCAGATTGGCTTATTTCACTTAGCATAATGCTGTTCAGTTCCATCCATGCTGTTGCAAATGGTAAGAATTCCTTCTTTTTTGCAGCAAGATAGTATCCCATTGTGTAGATGTTCCACAGTCTTCTAATCCAGCGTTTTTCAACCGCTGTTCCTCGGCACACTAGTGTGCCGCGAGATGTTGCCTGGTGTGCCGTAGGTGCAGACAAGACAAGAATTTTATAATTTTTTACTATTTTGTTTACTTAATATTTCATAATAAAGTAATTATAAAATACTTTCTTTGTGTTTATTTGATTCCTATTCAAGAGAATTACTTTATATATAGTCAATATAGGCACAGAGTTAAATTTTTTAACATTTTCTAATGGTGGTGTGCCTCGTGATTTTTTTCATGAAACAAGTGTGCCTTTGCACAAAAAAGGTTGAAAAACACTGTTCTAATCCACTCATCTGCTGATGGGCACTCTGGCTGTTTCCAAATCTTAGCTATTGTAAATTGTGATCATAGGGATACATATATCTTTTGTGATTGATGTGTCTGGTTTCTTGGGATATATTCCTAGAAGTAGGATCACTGGGTCAAATGGGAGTTCCATTTTTAATTGTTGAGGAAACGCCATACTGTTTTCCACAGTGGCTGCACCAGTCTACATTCCTACCAGCTGTGAAAGAGGTTTCCTTTTTTTCCACATCCTTGCCAGCACTTGTTGTATGTTTATTTGTTTGATAACTATTCTGACAGGTGTGAAATGGTACCTCATTGTTGTTCTGATTTGCATCTCTCAGATGATTAGTGATTTTGAGCACGTTTCCTTGGCCTTCTATATGTTCTCTTTGGAAAAATGTCTATTTAGCTCCTTTGTCCATTTTTTGATTGAATTGTTTATTTTCCTTTAGTTAAGTTGTATGAGTTCCCTATAAATTTTGGAGGTTAAATCTTTATCAGAGATAACATTGGCAAATAAGTTCCTTCCATGCAGTGGGCTTTCTTGTTTTGTTGATGGTTTCTTTTGCTGTGCAGAAGCTTTTTATTTTGACATAGTCCCATTTGTTTATTTTCTCCTTAGTTTTCATTGTCAAGAGCTGTATCAACAAAGATATTGCTATGACATACGTCTTCTATTTTGCTGCCTATGGATTCCTCTAAGCCTTTATGAGTGATTTCAGAAACCTCTTCATTCACATGCTCTTATAATAAGAGAATATATTCAACACCTACCACTGTCATTTATTCAGCCAAGAATTTACATTCATTGATGTTCATTTCTTATGACAGAAGTATAGGGGATATTGTTATCACCATTTCTAAATAGGAAAGTAAGACTCATATTGGTAGAGTATCTTTCCCAGTGTATGCCAGAGTTAGTATTTGAACTCAAGACAAGAGTACTTTTCTAGACATAGCCACAAAGTGGTTGATTTCTGTCCTCATGTCACTCAGGTCTTACTTCAAATTCCTAGGGATAAAATCTGATTGACCGTCATACCTGGATCAGTGAGCTCTAGCCAAGAGGACAAGTCTCATAGGACAACCACAATTGTCGGGGCTGCCTCCTACATATCCAGTGTAGTCCAAAAGGATAGTGGGGGAGGGTGTTTTATGATCCAGGAAGTCACCAAGAGAGGAGCCTGCTACACAGGCTTTGATGTAATCCCTCAGACCTGATAAGAATACTCTGTAATACTAATCAGCCTATTCTAGATCTTCTGTAAATCCTCAGTAAATCATCTTTCACTTTCCAATTCCAGCTGCTTCCCAATACAGGATAAGTTCTCTCTTAGTTTCTGTCATTCCTGGGTTCCACTGTTAGGATCCCTCTGTTAAATTCACTCTCCTGGGACTAGCCACTCTTCTAGTCTTGGTTTTTTATGAATCTCTTAAAGGGTTCTATTCTTTTTTTAATCTGTAGGCAACCTTTCCATCTAAGATAAGACAGTAAGTTATATTTAGTTCACCCATTAAAAATTGCCTCCTCAAAAATGATCTATTTAACAATCATGAACAAGTGTCAGCAGAAGTTCACAACATTAACCTGCAACACAAGAGTCACCATACATTCTGCAAATATGAAGAGCTTTCACATAACATAGATGTCTCTAGTTATTTCCATGCTGTATAAGGTAATATAGAGTGATCTAAAACCTAGCACATAAAACTGATGAAATATTTGTAGGTTTGATTTGAACTCCCCTGGAGAAGATAATGTATTATTGAAATAATAGCATAAGAATAATGTTTCTTAAGAATCATATAACTTATTTACAAAGTTTTGTATTTATGTTTGTGTATATACATATATATGTATACATATACAAAACATACACAAATATATATGATGTTCCATTGCATGTTTACATATTTAATTTACATATGTATACACACAAATATATATATGTGTGTGTGTGTGTGTGTGTGTGTGTGTGTATATATATATATATATATATATATATATATAACATTTCTTTTCTACCCTTATATAACACTCACCTCCCTAATTTACCTTTAACAAATTTATTTTGTATTCAGTATCCATGTTATTCATTTTAATGCCCTAGAAGTCTTCTGAGATTTCAAGTAGTAACTCTGAAACATCCTTTACTCCAAAATAAGAAAGTATATCTTTTGGAGCTCAAATATCAGGAATACATACATATACAAATTTCAAGTTAGAGATAAATTTAAATAAATATTTCACCACATTTAGTGAGTTTGTGGAATGATAAAAGCACTCTAAGAGTGGGAGAGGGGGAGCATACAGGTAGAAGTTGCTCACAAACTGAAATAATACAGCCCAGGATAGACAGAACACTTGGACCTTTGAAAAGTAGACCCATTTGGATGGCATGAGAGAGACTAAGCCCATGCCACTGACAGCATATTCTACTATTCCTAAAACAGTAGCAAGTCTCCCTATTCCATCAAAGGGCTAAAATGTCATACAGCCTGAGTTAGGCCTCTGGGGAGAACTTGACATGCTTGTTAACAAATTAGATAGCCAGCTAAATTGAGCTACATCTAATTATTTTGCTTTAATAATGAAACATTTTCTCCTTCTATACCCATGGCCCAAATAAATGGTTTATAATAGCATTTATTCTCAAACCTATTAAACAATCCTCTTTATATTTGCTTTCTTTAACTTTTAGCTTTGTATCAAAGACCAAATAACATGAAGGACATAACAACATACACAAAGGATTTAGAGATGCTGGCAAAAAGTGAGGTATTAGAATTATTTAGTTACAGTATCAATACCATTAATAACTGGTTGTTATTAATAGAAAGGGAGTAAATGGAAGACTAAATGATATAAGTATGCCATTTATACAGCCTTGTCAGGAAGCTGTAATTAACATTCTCCAAGTCTGTTCCCACAAATATGGGGGAAGGGACTGGACAATAGAACCATGCCCTGTAAGATTTGGGTGATGTAAAAAGATGCTTGCTTGTCAGTCATACCTGGGAACAAGAGAGTGCTCAGAATAGGCATGGGCAGTGCAAGGGTAGGAAGATTTGATATTTGAGTGCCTGAACAAAGGAGCCTCTCTATCTCTTGCCTCTTTCTGCTTGTCAACACTCCTGGTTCTCATTGACCCACACAATGAACTAATGGACTAAATCTAGCTTGATGCTAAATGCTTGCTAGCCCACTTCACTATGGAATGGAAACTCTGGACACTAGCCCTACTTTTGGATCTGCTGGAGCTCCAGTTGCACATCCAGGTTTAAGGTTATTTGCAACCTGTAAATATAATTCTATGCCAATAAAAACCATTCTGCCATGTGAGTCTTAGAAAATTCATGTTTGAAGATATGGCAAGAGCCACACCACTTCCTCTAGTGTTTGGGAAATTTGATCCATTGATTTTTCCAGCAACTGTATGATATAAAATAGGAGTTTTGTCCATCATCTCTGGCTTTAGTCAACCCTTATACCTTCTCCTCTGCACCCACGCACATATGGGTACTCAGTTTAAACATGAAAATTAGTAGGTCTTCAATTAAAGGAACTATACTAATTTAAGAAATTTAATATTAGAATTTGGAAGAAAATAAAAATGGACTTAATCCTGATTATTCCTTTTTAAAAATGTATCCTATGTTCTCCAGCCCCATTGCTAGCCAGCATCCTATCTTCACCTTTAATCAATTCTACTTAGATTTATTGTAGTAGGTTGCTAACTCCTCTTTTCAAGATTCTATTGTCAATATCTGTTGCACTTGCAGCTCTGGTCTCCCCCAAAACATTACAATTAGCCCATTACTGCCAGAATGTGAACCAATTACTTAATACATAAAATCAGCCCAGCTGATGTGGCTCAGAGCTTCAGTATCAACCTATGAGCCAGAAAGTCATGGTTCAATTCTCAGTTAGAGCATATGCCTAGGTTGCAGGCTCAATCCAGTGTGGGGTATGCAGAAGGCAGCCAACAATGGTTCTCATCATTGATGTTTCTCTTTCTTCCTCTCATCTCTGGAATCAATAAAAATATATATTTAAAAGACATAAAGTCACATTCCTATTTTTTCCCATGTAGACTCTGTTTCCATGAGCTTATGACATTTCTTTCCTATTGCAGAAAATCCCTTATCTAGTCCTGGAGGTCCTATTGTTTGTCACAATAAATTTCCTCAGGTTAAGCAAATGTTGAAATATCTTCCCACAATGCTATTTTGCTCTTTACTTTTCCAGTGAAAATCCTATATATTCTCCAAGGCTAGGTTCACTTCTCATGCTCTCTATATAATGGTCTATCCTAATTTTTATTGATAATTCAAGTTCATAAATATCTAGACTACTAAGACACAGACAAGAAGGATCCTTGCCTGGGACCTTAAGCTTTAGATGTTCTATGTTCTCTCGTTCTTGTTCCCACTGCTCTGCTCCCGCTGCTCTCCTCCCACTCTCCCTCTTTCTCAAGTACGTGCACATGCACATGCATACACAATCCTCTTCACATTTGCTTTCTGTAACCTTTGCCTTTGTCTTGAAGATCAAATAACAACACGAAGGATTTAGCAAAGCTGGTAAAAAGTGAGGCAGGACAACCCATAACCTAAGCATCTACTTTTATGACTAATACTATTCAGGCCCCCTAGAGACATCTTCTCCACCATTTTTTTCTTTATAATGCATTTGACTACTGATGAATATTTTAAAGGATTTAGTTTTGGTGCAGCCAGTTTCTGTTATGAACACTGCTTTAGAGCACAGGGGCAGAATGTGCTTTGATAAAAGACAGCACAAGTGAACGTGTCAAAGTCTTACTCTCAATTTGCATGCTTGCAGTGGAATCTTGCATAGCAAAGATCATTTCCCAGAACTACCACGTGTCCATTTCCTTGCTTCCATTACTGATCTGACATGTAGTTGTGGAAGTAATCATAAGTTAGCATAGCATTTGCAGCAGTTACAAAAGTGATAAACTTTTTTGCAGGGTTAGAAAGTTTGCTTTTTATTCTTAAATAAATTTCTTCATAAAAAATTATATCTTTATAGGTATAGAATATATAAAGTATAAGACAAATTCTTTACATGGGCAATTAGATGGATACTATATACTATAATTAAAATTAATAAGATATAATTAAGTTTCTAAAATATATATTAAAATTTTAGCTTTATTTAAATACTAATTTTATATTAATTGTAATTTATAAAATTTGTACTATTATATAATTTTGAATATAAGATAAAATATTTATTAAAATTGATGTATACTTTAATTAAAAAATTTCAAATTCATTATAGTGATACAATTATACTTATGTGTTTAAAGTCATTATTTTAAACAAGAAAGACTATGTGAAAATATTGAGTTGAATTTTAATAGTTTCTTACTTATTTTGCTGAAATGAAAGATAAATCTTATAAAATATGTACATAAAAATTATGAATTATAAGTGTGTTTATTTTATTGTCATGTAAACATTAACCAGACTATCAAAAGAACACTTAGGCACACTCAATAATAGTTTAAACCAGTCATAGTTGGTATTTTGTCAACTTTCTCAGTATTTGGAAAGCAAAAGCTTTGCAAAAATGTTTTTATTCAATCAATATAAAAAAAAACATTTTGTTAGTGAAGGAGGAAAATAATTCTTATTTATTTGTTTGTTTGCTTTTTCTGTATATTTAAACAAAAGTTAACCTATCGATATGATAAGTAGAACTTCATTTGTAATTCCTGCCTCAGAGTTTACAACTATTATACCTGGCCATAAAACCATGAACTCAAATACTATTTCCTTTTCTATTATTGTTTCCCCTTGAGGTGTATACACTGTTCTCTTTCCCAAGTAAAAAGTGAATTACAGGGCAGGGGCAATGCTTTCCACTCCTTATCTATTTCCCCTGGTCCCCATCACTATTGTGAACATCATGCTGGTCCTTAAGTAGCTGCTAATTGTTTAGAAAAAAAAAATGAGAAAAAAATAATTTTGAAATTATAAATAATCAGTGTTTCCAGGTTGAGTGATCGGTGCAGATTGGTGGGTGGGTGGTAGGGAAGTTGTGTCTAGTCCTGAAGATGACAGCTTCCCTTATGGGCATGAAAACAGCCAGAGGAGCAACAGGAGGCTACTTTAGTGAAGCTTTGTGTGGTTTCTGCATGACAAAAAGCTGGTGAGCAAGGTCTTCCTTATGGAAAAGCAGAGTTTTACAGCTGCACAACACTGCTCAATGCAGTTTAATTTAAAAATGATGGGAATAAGAAGTTTGTTCTTATAAAGCAATTCTGCAGTCAGTCTTTGTTGTTGCTCTGTTTTTCAGCCATATAAAACCCATTCACTTTCAGACCTTCAGTGAGTTTGCTCAGGATCAGTTTTTGTGTGCGCAGAAATAAAAAGCTCTCTCCCAACTACTGTCACTGAAGAGAAAGGACATGATATGTAACGTTAAACTGACATTTAATTACTGCCAGTTTATTAGTAGTAATAGCTTTTCTTTTTTTTAAAAAAAATATGTTTTTATTGATTTTTAGATAGGGCGGGAGAGGGAGAGAAGGAGAAACATCAGTTGGCTGCCTCCTACATGCTTCTTATCTAGGATCTTCACAACCCAAGCATGTGCCCTGGAATGGAACTGGAAACCTCTTAGTGCACAGGATGAGGCTCAACCAACACATTTATTTAATAAATTTGATGTGCAACATTGTGTAAGGTGTACAATGTATTGATTTTATACATTTATACTAAATGCCCAGTATATGAAATTTGTGCACAGGTAGAGTTCCTTGCAACTGCCAGCTGCTGGCTGGGGTCTCCCTTTGCACCCACCTTGGCCTGGTCTAATATAGCAATTTTATTCTATATATATGAAAGGCAACTATATATATGAAAGGCATATATATGTGCCTATATATATTCACACATATATTGTATATATATGAATTGCATATAAGCAATACATATAAAACTCATGCTGGTGCCAATTGCATGCGTGTGTTTCCACCTGTCATTGTCAATCATTAATTTGGTTGACACTTCTATTATAAAGGGCAAATAGCGATATTAAAATATTTCTTCTAATTAATTTCCTTTTAATGTGCATGAATTTGTGCACTAGGCCTCTAGTTAAATATAATGGTACTTAGTTTATTGCTATCAGAGTGGAATACGCATATAGAAAGAGAAAGAGACTCAAATAAACCCTGTAGTATTGGGTTAAAATTGAAGGTATTTCTGTGAGTATATACTTTTCAATATACAGAGTGAAACATATAGAAATGAATATAGATATAAATGTATCTCTACATGCATATATAAATATTCATTCACATATTCCTTAGCTCTACCCAGCAGCACCCCAATAGCAATGAGCATACCTAGCCCCCAGATCTTAGTCTCTGAATACCATTCTCCCACTGTCCACTTACAGTAACCAGACTTGGAGAAATGGCTGATGCCAAAGCATGTGTAGGAGAAATGTAAGGAGTCTTGCAATTCTTGCTTTGTTGGAAGGTAAGGAACCACTCAAAGAAAGATGGATACAGAAACCTGCTGTAGGGGCTATTTATAGACAAACCTGGGGATTTGGACATCAAAATATATGTTAATATTGAATTATAACCCATTCCCCAAATTGGAAACTATGAATTTATATTGATAGAATAAATAAATGGAATGTTTTTGTTTTTTTAAATTTATTTTTTATTGATTTTTTTACAGAGAGGAAGAGAGAGGGATAGTTAGAAACATCGATGAGAGAGAATCATCGATCAGCTGCCTCTTGCACACCCCCTACTGGGGATATGCCCGCAACCAAGGTACATGCCTTTGACCGGAATTGAACCTGCCCTTGACCGGAATTGAACCTGGGACCTTTCAATCCGCAGACCGACGCTCTATCCACTGAGCCAAACCGGTTTCGGCTAAATGGAACGTTTAATGGGGAACATGATATCTTCATAGTCTCAAAGTAACTTCCCCTAAAATATAAATGAAGGAGAGTATTTTTCCAGAGAAACTTGGCAGATACCACCTTGATCAAGTGATCAAATTTACCACTGGTAATGGGACAAATCAAAATTGTATGCTCCTTAATACAATGTATGCAGTGATGCAGGAAAAATTTTTGCTTCATAGGAAAAATACTCTAAAATTTTTAGGAGTGATGGGTCATCAGTCCAACAACTTACTTTCAAATGATTTCAGAAATAAAATAAGTACTCTTTGTAATGCCCTTGTTCGTTTTTTCTTAGTCTGAGATTGTAAAAAAAAAAAAAAAAAAAAAAAAGTAAAACTGAATATATACAATTCTTAAGAGATAAATACAAAATAATCTAAGAGAGGCCCTAAACTAATTTATCAGAATTATATTCCCTTCCCTGATTTTATTCCCATCTCTCATTTAAGTAATATGATCAGAGCCCACCTTATAAATCTATATATTAAGTTATTACTAATACAATATGAAAAAGTCAGGGAGACTCACTGACAGCAAACATATATAGTGCCTAAATGCCTTTCCCAAGGCTAAGAATATGCTTCTAACAGGGCTGTTAGAGAATATAATTTCCTGGATGCCAATAAAGAAAGGAAAGGATACATTAAAAAAAACATATGGATAAGATGTACTCATCTAATCCTTTTCTTTTCCAACTTATTTCCAGAATATGAGGGGGTTAAAAGGAAATGGCACATCCCAGAAGAGAAACTGAGCCACAGCATAGCTAAACCAGAGTCTGTGAACCAGAATAGAGTCAGCAGCACAGCCAGAGACCCGTTCAGTTAGTTTGGCCAGGGAGATAGTTCGTCCAGGTGAATAACTATCTGGTCTGGAACCAGGTAGTTCAAAATCACCATTGGCCATAAATTGATTTTAACTAAGAAATAAAATAAACCAGGAAGTAGATTATAAGCATGAAAATCAATTAGCCAAATGTGACTCTCAAGCCAGAGAACCAGAAGTAGAAAAATGGATTTCAAAGGCAGGTACATTAGATGAAAGGGGAGAAAGGAATATACTAGTTTTCTACAAGTAACGGTGTACCTGCTTAGAGAATCTACCTGGATATTGCTATATGTTCTTTATTCTAATGCATTCCTACTTTAAGTTTTAAGATGACCATTCTTATATTCTGAAACACAGAGTAGAATCAGAGAGAACAGACCTCTTATCTCTGCCCTCCTGGTCTCAGACTTTACAAGAGTAAAAAAGAAACATGTTTTAATGTGGTAAATAGGAGATGCCTACAAGGACTTTCTGCCTACACGTAAACAGTAATGTCAGTAGTCCATCATCAAAAAGACAAAAGATAACAATCATTGGCAAGGATATGGAGAAAGGGATTCTTTTTTCATTGTTGGTAGGCACATCATAGCAACTGGTCTAACAATTGGACACTTAGCATATAAACTTTTATTATATAGGGTTTGGTTATAAAAGACAAGAACAATTGAATTTGTTAATTTCCTCTGTTATACTGTCTCTGAAATTAGATGTTATTGTCCCCAAGTATAAGGTGACCTCCCACACATGAGTTGGACACGTCAAGGTTGATGGCCTTAAAGTCTTGAATCTTAAGATGAACTTGAGATTCCAGCTCTCATCTCAGCTCTGCCAGTGCCCCTCTGGTCTAACCATGGACATAGGACCTCACTGTGCCTCCATCTTTTCATGTATAAAATAATGGTTTCAAAATCAGGTAAAATACTTGAGCTTGGGTTCCAGAGGCATCATCTAGGGCACACTTCCTCCAGGGTAGCCTTGAAACACATTGGTGAGGGAAATACTCCATATAAACTGTCATAAAAAATAAGTATTTATCTTCTTAATTTAAATAAGATTAACTAAATGACTTAGCCAGTGCCATCTGTCAGCTTCTGTCATCAAATAATCAAGTCCTGACACTTATAAGAGACATGTGATGAGAGTAGCCCTATGTGCAGAGATGGAGATTACACATGTTCCAATAGCATAGGTTGACACATATTAATAATACTAAGATCTAGCTACTCCCACCATCCAACATCCAAATTGTCAGCAATAGAGACTATACTGAACTGAGTCCTTGATAGGATATCGTCCTCAGGAATGAACACATATTTGAAGATATGAGTTTATTTTCTTTTTCTTCCCACAGAACCTCAGCAGCATCACTAAAATTTCTTCCAGACATATCCAAAGACCCACTAATTATAACATATATATAAAGGGGTGCCAAGTAGACATAAAGCCATGGGATTCTTCTTGTCATATTACATTATATACCACCCAGAAGCTTCCAGCATGAAAAAGCAATGGACCTGCCTATTAAAAGTATAACTGAAGTGTCCATTTGCTTGCCCTATTTTGCAATAATAAGGACTATTCTGCAGGATGCAGTGTACATTATAAATCAACTACTTTTATGTGGTGCTGAATCTTTGATAGGGAGCATATATGGGCTCAGGAACCAAAGGGTGTCTGGGAGGCAGAATTCTAAGTTGGCCACTCCACTATACACTCTACCTGCATAGGACTGTGTGTATGAAGGGTTCGCTCCTGTGCTTTTTTACATTATATGGCATGGTTAACCATAAGATGCCAAGATTATTTCAGGTGGCATGCCTAATCACATGATTTAAAAGCAGATAATTTTCTCAAAGGGGAGATCAGAGTTTTAAAACACAGGAAGAATCTGATGACTTGAAGATGAAGAGGATGATAGGCAAGTAATTTGGGTGGCCTATAGAAGTTGGGACATATCCATGGTTGACAGCCAGCAAGGTAACTGGAAGCTTTGTTACAACAGTAAGGACTGAATCTTGCTAATAGTAAGAATGAGCCTGGAAGCTGCTTTTCCTCCAGCATCCTGATAAGAATTTAGCCTCAGTAACCCTGATTTGAGCCTTGTGATGCCATGAGCCAGGCCAGACTTCTGATCTAGAGAACTGCAAGCCATGGGTGGTTTGTTGTTGTTGCTTTTAAGATATTTTATTGATTTTTTAGCGAGTAAGGGAGAGGAAGAGAGAAACATTAGTTGGCTGCCTCCTGTATGCCTCCTACTGGGGTTCAGAACTGCAACCCCGGGCCTATGCCTTCAACAGGAATCAAACTGACAACCTTTTGGTACAAGGGATTATGCCCGATAAACTGAGCCACACTGACCAAGGCACCATTTTAAACCTCTCCGTTGTTGAAAATTGGTTATGCATCAATAGGAAACTCACCTTGGGTGTTTCCTTTTACAAGGATCCTGGGATGCCTAAGGGTCAGTGAATGAAAACAGTTTGCTCATACACTTTGTTCATTTTTATAGTTGTTGGAAGCAGGAGGATAAGTTTGGTGTTGACTCTACTACTGTAGCTGAAGCAGACATCCAAAGTCATTTGGCTATTTTAAACAAGCTTAAAATGGTAGGCTCAAATCAGGCATAAACTTGGTCACTAACATCTCCTGGGTCTAGTATTTCTAATGGAATAATAGATCAAGTTCTTAAGTATGACTTTTGAGAAAATGAAATAACTGAGGAAGGCAAATATCATTCTGGGAAAACTATACAGTTTTCTTTGTGTGGATAACTGAGTGATGGGTATACACAGAGATGATTTCAGTTTAATGAGAAGATCTCTGTGGATCACATGTTTTCATTAGAGTTAGATTTTTAGGCTGTTCTGAAGCAACCTCTTCTCTTCCAAGTTATGTTTTTCTTTTATTGATTTCCACACTGGCTTTGCTTCATCTGTCAGGTCACTGCTTCCATTATATAAGCTATCCAAACTCTCAGATTCCCTACAGACATATTATGAGTCCTATCATAGACATCCACATTTTATCTACTCTCACCCCCAAAAGAGCAGAACTCACATTTCTCTTAATTATTTTCTCCTTTGACTTGTGTTTCTTTTTTCTTTGTATCAGTGTCAAAATTCTTTTGTATGTCACAGAGCAGAAGACTATTTCTTCTTTCTGAAACCAGGAGATATTATGTATCTTCCCCATCGTGAAAGCTGAAATACCTAAAATTACCCTCCAGAAAACCCATATACCTTTACCGTGCACCTGAATAAAAGAACGAGGAATTTGACGTTCAGTAAATGTGTTTTGTATTATGATAAAGTCTACTTGTTGAACTTTTTAATGAATTCCCTTAAGAAGCCTAAATAGATTGTATGAGGACATATAGACTTTTTCAACTTTGCAATTAGAGACAAACATGTAGAAAGATGCAAGAGCTAATATGCACCACTTTGATGTAGTCATTATATTTGCAAAACAATTTTTTCTGGAAATGCCTGTGTGAGAATGGGTCATGTCATAAGAATGGACTTACTGATTTGCTAGAATGTGTCTCTGACAAGACTTTTAAGCTCCACAAGCTATCAGAGGAAAATCTTTTGGATTATTAGTAGTTCCTCAACTGACAGTAAAAAACATTCACTTGAGACTGATGAAACTGGCTCTGAGCCTGACATCACAGGACTGGCATTCTCCCTTAAGTAAACTGTCTGTCCTCTGGATGAAATCAGTCCTTAAGATTCAGGAGGGGAGCATGAAGAATTATAATTATATACACCACTGTGTTTTCCCTGCTTTTTTTACATTATATGGCATGGTTAACCATAAGATGCTAAGATTATTCCAAGTTTATTTTATTTTTAATAGAATTTAAAAAAAATTATTGAATTTATTAGGGAGACATTGATTAATAAAAACATACAGGTTTCAGATGTAGAATTCTATAATATATCATCTGTATATTGTATTGTGTATATATCAGTCCACAATAATGTAAAACAAGATAACAGTTTCTGAAAGATGGTTATAGCAATTTCAATATTTACCCATAGTTTTTAAAAACCACCTTTCCAAGGAAGCATATATAAAAGGTAAAGTCAGTTTACAAAAGAACCTAGAATATAAAGAAACTGGAAATATATTCTTCTAAAGATAGAAACTTGTTATTTTGATTTTCAGATGCTAAAATAAAATCTCAGAGAAGTAACAACAATAATAGGAAAGATGCTCATCTGGAATTAATCTTGATGACAAACAGGTTTGGTTCATGATGTAAAGAGATAGGATTGAAATGACATAATCATATTTACATTTAAAAAATTAATATATATGGAGTGGACTAAAAGTGAGCACTGCTGGTGTTTGGGAGACAAACTAAGTTTAAGTTTGGGCTTACCCACACAATCTGTTCACTGATACTCACTTATTCACTTATTCACTGATACGTATAATGATGACAATTTGGTTCTCAAGGATGAGTGGTATAGATCCATGGTCATCAAACTGTGGCTCTAGAGCCACATGCAGCTCTTTGGCCCCTTGAGTGTGGTTCTTCTACAAAATACCACGGCCTGGGCGAGACTATTTTGAAGAAGTGGCATTACAAGTTCAAGTTTAAAGAAGTTGGCTTTCAAAAGAAATTTTAATCATTGTACTGTTGATATTTGGCTCTGTTGACTAATGAGTTTGCCGACCACTGGTATAGATGAAAGGTCAGCAGGTCCACCCACCCATTATTCATGCTTCTTAACAATCGAATTCTACAAACTTTGTCCAAAGATTATATTTCATCAGCTATTTTTGTGTGACATAGCTGCATAAATTAATTTTCCTTCCCATTTCTTAAACTGTCTTATCTAATCACTGGTAAAACCACATTCCCAGTCTGTTGCAGGTAAATCATACAGATACATACAATAGCAAAATGCTTGGCTCTGGTCTCTTAACAGGTCCTAGTTCCTGTAAATTGTTTAAAACTACAATATTAAGTTGCTTGAAATATTATGAAAACAACTTGCTTAAAATTAGCTTAATTTTCTTACATTCCCACTATAACCCTTTGATATACCTAGTTTCCTTGCCAATCTGTCACAGAGTCTAAAGCAGTAGTTCAGGAAGCTAGAGGCAATGGAGTGGAGAGAATTAATGAGCACAAGTATTATCTAGAATAGGTAAAATAATTGGGTAATAGATTGGATATTGGGAAGAGAGTAAGTAGAGAAAATAGAAAAAAAATATTATATTGGAATTGTTTAGAGGCTTAATAAATATTATTTACTTATCCACATTAGGTAATTTAAACTTAGATGTTCCAACATTTCATCATAGTCATTGCATGTTCAAGTTAGTGATTTCTCCTCTAGTCATTTCGGACCTTACCTCTCTTAAATAACCATATTCAATTCATGGTTCTTTTTTTATTAATTAAATTTATTGGGATGACATTGGTTCACAATACCATACAATTATCAAGTGTACAGCTCAATAAAACATTAGGTGTACACTGCATTGTGCACCTCTTGCACCAAGCAAAGTCTCTTTCCATTTCCATTTTCATAGAACCCAACCCCTTTCTCTCAGGCTATGGCCACACTGCTGTCTGTGTCCATGGGTTATTCATATATGTTATTTGGCTAATCCCTTCACCTTCTTTCATCTAGTCCCCTTCCCCGCTCCTCTCTGACAGCTGTCCATGTATCCATGCCTCTGTTACTATTTTGTTTGTCAGTTTATTTTGTTCATTAGATTTCACATATAAGTGAGATGATATAGTTTTTGTCCTTCTCTGACTAGCTAATTTCACTTCCTTTTGCAACAGCATGGATGGACCTGGAAATTATTCATAGTACTTAATAATTAAACCATTCAAAAACTAGGCCCTCATTGACCCTTACATCTTTTTTATTTTCTGTATGTTCACATATTTCCCCAACTCATTAACTCTCATTTAGACAAATAGTATAATTTTATATTTTGTCTTTCTAGTCCAGCTAAGGTGGGAAAATTATCTGAAAATTTTTTATCTAATAACCACACACTCCCATCTACTTTCATATAGATATTATAGATTCTGTTGAAGCCCAGAAAAGTTAAGTGAACTACCTAACATCATGTAGCTAGAAGTTCTAAAGTGAAAATTATAACCAAGGAAATCTCTCTGACAATATAATAACTTTTCTATCACACCCAACCTAGATATTATTCTGCTTCCAGTTTTATCTTCTTCAAACACTAATTCAAACTCCTCAAAAGCTTCCTGTGTCCCTCTTTTGTCTGAAAATACAGTCCAAATTTTCTGTTATTTAAGGCTGACCATTATCGAGCCTTACATTACCTACCATTATTTCCCACAACATCTCAACACAAATCTCCATGCCCCTCACTCTAATATCATTATCTTCAGTTCTTTATAGGATATAAACATTGGCTTATGATGCTCACTACATTTACATTGATACTTTTTTAATCCCTGGCCTCAATCCATCCATTTATTTCAAGTCAATTGAAGCTCATTTCATTTTTCCAGAGCAACATTCTACTGCTTTCCAAGCAGTAATTAATCTCTAATTTAATTCTTGCTTATATTATAGATTGGGACAAAATAGTGTTATGCCTTGATTGATAATTATTTTGAATAGATATGTTTTGTCTTCCAAATTATTTTCAAAATGCTTGAGAAAGTGGTAAACACTCCTGATGTTTCTTTAGTTTTCCCTTTAGCAAATTAAAAAACCATATATTATATATAAATATTTATGATGTATAAATACTTATATATTAATCATTCAGTGGATATTTGTTAAGTGAATAAAATCAATTTTCAAGTATGTTATTTGAAAGAAACATATTTTCATAGTGAATCTTAATTTATTGACTTTTATTTGGGACATTAGCTCCCCTCTACCACTACCTTTAGGCAGCAAATTTTCATTACAGGTGAAGGAACTATATATATGTATTATACAAAATAACATATAATTACATACATAATTAAATATATAATTATTTCATAATATTCAATTTCATAATTTGAGGTGGACTATATAAAGTACCCGTGGTTATTTCTATTCAAAAGTTAGTGTCAAGGCCTTATTTAACTATTTAACAGTGTACCAAACTTTATTTCAACTTTAAAAATTTTTAATTACATAGTTTCATCTTGTTTGTCTTTTCTAAAAACATAATCCACCATAATTCTGAGAACAATGTTAGACATTCATAGATCATTAGATTTAGAAGGAATTACAAATGATTGTATAACCCCAAGCATGATTTTTTTGGGTAAGATAATTCAGTGTGAAGCAGACTTTCAAAATAAATTCAGTTAAACATGAATGCATGATACAGGGCAATATAACTCAAATGCATAATCATTATACTTTTTCTCATTACGTTCTGATAAACTAAATGAGACTAAAGTTATTAATTTACTTGTGAGATACCTTCTACTTTTTTTTTTAACCACTTCAGAACCCTACCCCAGGCTGACAGTGCCTCCAGAAATCTTGCATTATTGTTTGAGAATATAAGATCAAACAAAACCTCACAAAATTCATAAAAGAACACAGCTCAAAGGCATAGAAAAGTTAATGAGCAGAAATTCTCTAGAAATTTGAATATTCTCACCCATATACCAAAAAGCTTACATGAAAACATTCCTTTTTTCATATATATATAAATATATATATTTTATACATATAATATCCTTACCTCTTTAGGTAAACTTACATGCCATTAGCTGTATTTTCATTTATTTCTGTTCTGTTTTAGTATAATTTTCAAAGTTTATTTTTCTTATTTATTAAGTAAAAATTCTATGTGTGTGTGTGTCCAACTGTCCAACATAGTCCCTGGGTTGTTGTAGAATTTAAATGTGCTAATAACTAATAGGTATAAAACTATTTCAAAAAGGTAAGTTCATTAGAGCTGTAATGTATAATGATTATTCCTCTTTTAAACAGTAGTCACCTTATTGTAACCTAGAAAAGATGTTATTGTAGTATACAAGATTATAGGAATACAGGGAATTATGCAAGAAAAGATAGTAAACCTGCTCAGCTGAAGCGAAGATAGCAGAGAGATGAATTGAAGGAAATATAGGAGAGACCAATGTTAATATTTACATCAGTGAGTGGGGGTGGCCCAGCAGGCTCTCTAGCTTGGTAGCCACCATGGAAGGGCCAGCCTTGTTCTTGTTTTTTGTTTGTTTGTTTGTTTGTTTGTTTTCATTCCCATCTGAACTGTCCTACCTCCCTGGGCTATCTCAGAATCTTTCTCTTTTGGTCCCAGTTTTTTTCAGAACAGAAAATATCTTCTTTTCTGCAAGTGACCTACTCCCTCCAACCTACATTTCTGGGTTTCTATTGGATAATCGGATCTCCCCATTTGATTTCCCCTGAGGAGAAAGGGAATTCTTGTTTACCCGCTACAATGACAAAAGA
Source organism: Pipistrellus kuhlii (assembly GCF_014108245.1). Taxonomy (NCBI): domain Eukaryota; kingdom Metazoa; phylum Chordata; class Mammalia; order Chiroptera; family Vespertilionidae; genus Pipistrellus; species Pipistrellus kuhlii. The sequence continues at coordinate 22,728,065 of NW_023425405.1, read as the reverse complement.
GAGCAAGTGAGAGATTTCAGCTTGGTTATATGAGGGGATTCACTCATTGACATAGGATGATATTTATCATCTAAGGGCAAGTGTGTGTGTGTTGGTACATCATAGTATACAAATCACAAGGTATACAGATAATCATCAAAGTCGTGGCTTAATGCTTACAGAAGGAAAAAAACCTGCTTCACGACCCCAGTGTCTGGGGCCGTCTCTATGGAGGCTTTCTCGCCCTACAGCAGCATTCTTGACATGAGTTATTTATTCATCCTGCAGAAATCTGTCCTAAAGCTATTGCTCAATGATGATTTTCATGGCTATTCTAATCCTGTCTAAGGAACAGGATGATGAAATGAGCACTTTGATGTGCAGATGTGAAATGTAAATTTATAGACTTTAAAGATTTCAATTGACAAAATTATAAGAGGTGGCAAATATAAAAAAACTATAAAAATGTTCATTTCTCTTCTTCTGTAGAATTACTAGGCACTGAGCAAAGAAGCCAAAATGAATATTAGATTTAGATTTTTTTACAGACAAACATAGCCAGAAATCCCTAAAACCATATAACCTAAGAAATGAGCTTAATTTGGATGCAAAAATAAAAATAAAATATTAGAAGCAAATATCTGTAACACCTTATTTTGTCTGCAGTTTAATAATTGAATGATACAATAATCTTGGGTAATTTCTCCAAATATGAATAATTTCTATACCAAAGTTTATTTTATAAAAGAAACACACACACACACACACACACACACACACACACACACACACTAAAACTCAACATTTTCTTTGTATTGAACATAAAATTCTCTATTCATGAGCATCTTTTTATTGTTTTTGTTTTATTCATGGGCATCTTAATTTGGAGCTCTATGTCATTCACTATGGCTTCATGAATTTTTTTTTCTAGGTAATGCCTAGAAATGCTGACTCCTTCTTGCTAATCCTGGGCAAGCAATTTAATCATAGTAGTAAAGTTTACTAATAGGCTAACAAGTCAGTCAAGAGAAGGTATCCACACAGAGAAAACCAAGACCCCAATTATAATATGCTAGAGGTCCGATGAACGAAATGCATGCAAGAGTAGGCCTTCCTTCCTCCAGCTGCCGTCACTGGCTTCCTCTGGCACCTGGCACCTGGGATCCGGCTTCCCTCTGGCCACCGGCAGGCACTTGGGAGCTGGGCTTCCCTTGCAGCCCTGGTTTCATCTGGAAGATCATCCAGAAAGACCTCCGGAAGGACATCCAGTCCAATTAGTATATTATGCTTTTATTATTATAGACTAGAGGCCCGGCACATGAAATTCATGTGCAGGTATGGTCCCTAAGCTTGAACTATGCTCAAGGCTAACTTCCCCAGCTGCCTGCAGCCAGCTCCACTCCCTACCACTACCCACTCTGGGTTCCCCATTCATCAATGGTTGAACAAGGCCTGAGGGCTGAGGGAAGGGACTGAGAAATCAGCTGTTCACTCCTTCTCATTGGCCCTACCCCTGTCATGGGTGGCCATCAAGCTATCAGAGTCTGCCAGCCAGGGAAAAGGACCAACAGATAGTCAGTGTGCCTTATAGTGACTGGTCCAGTGGTCGTTTTGGTCATTCTGCCATAAGGGTCAATTTGCATATTACCCTTTTATTATATAGGAGGATAGAGGCCTGGTGCATGGGTGGTGACTAGCTGGCCTGCACTGAAGGGGGCCCCAGATTTGGGTGGGGGTCCCTGCTGGGGGGCAGTGCCAACCTGGGTGAGAGGCCATGGGTGGTTTTCTCAGGAAGGATGTCCAGAATGACATTCGGTCTATCTGGTCTAATTAGCATATTGTCTTTTTATTAGTATGGGTGATCCAAATATTAAAATACTTGTGCTTAAAATTAAAGACTGTTAAGTAATGACAACAAATTCTCTCATTCACTATACTTGTCCAGGATAAATAGAAATTATATGAAATGAGATAGAAGATAAATGTTATCTATCTTCCTCTAAACTCAATTATTGTCTTTGAACTCTCTATCCTACATCAGGTTTCTCCCTGTTGTTTTGTTTGTTTGTTTTGTCTTAAGAGTAAATACTTTGCTCTGTCCTATTTATGCTTTGGACATCAAAACTGCTTTGTGAAACTGAAATTGTTCTTCCTTGAACATGTTTAGGACATTGTGCAAAACTAAAAAATTATGTTACCATCACAAACATAAAAAATTATGAACTTTGAAAATGTTATATTCCTAACACATAAGTGAAATTTCTCCCATAACTCATTCATTCATTCATTCAACACAGAAATACATTTTAGATCACTAATTTAGAACCAGAGAATTAGAAGATAATAAAAATTCATATGGAAGAACACATGTGTATCTAGATGCCAGTTAAGAAACACTGTGTTTCAGTTAAAATTATTACTTTAGAGAATTAATCACAGACACATCTGTAACCAATGATATCAAGAATTTATGCCATTGCCTGATTATATCTTAGTTATTAAGATTATTTAGAACATGTTATCAACTGTTTTTATTGTCATCTACATAAAAATCACAAGTATATAAAGAGATAAACATATAAAAAAATAAAGTAGATAACTTGAGGGTCTGAGAATACAAGAACAGTCTGCTAGGAGTCTTATGAACTCATGTTGAGAATCTCTTCCAGTTTAAGATCTTGATTTACATTCCCTTGAAATTCTGTTTTCTACCTCACACAATCTGCTTCTGTCACCCCAGATAAATATTCAGCCTGGTTTATTCCTGCTGTCTCTAGCTTTTTGGGCAGGCCAGTAATTAATTTATTCAGCAACTGACTAAATATTTGGCATTTTTTATATCCTTTCAGTCTTATCAACTTTTTCAACATATGGAGCACATGCATACTGTGTTTCCCCGAAAATAAGACATCCTCCAAAAATAAGATCTAGGGCATGGAAAGATAAGACATCCCCTGAAAATAAGACCTAGTGCAACTTTGGGAGAAAAAATTAATATAAGACACTGTCTTATTTTCTTGTTTTTATGCCATTCTCTTCTATTTCCAACATCTAGGTCAATTTTGATGGATTCTTCTCCGTATTCATATTTCTCTGCCTATTTGAATGCCAGACTGAATTTTCCCTTGTTGGGTACTGATTATTCTTTATTCCTATAAATATTTGTGAGCTTTGCTTTGGGACACAGGTATATTGTTTGGAAACAGTTTGATCTTTTGGGCATTGCTTTGCAGGTTTCTTAGTGGGGATAAAGCAATGTTTATAGCCATGGCTCAAAATACCCTACCACTGGCAAGATGATTCTGAGCCTCTATTCAGTACCTCATGAATCATAGGTTTTCTATTTTGGCTAATGGAACCAGGTACTATTCTTTGCTATGAGTGTAGGGCACTACTTGTAATCCTTTTGGGGGTTCTTTTTTTGAACACTCAAGGGGGAGCCTCTGCAAATCTGAGGGTCTTTCTGTTTCATCATTGGTACTCTGTCCTGCCAACTCTAGCCTCCTTGATCTCTCTTGACTCTTAGATAGATCTCCTCAACATAGCAACCCATCCATCCCTGGGATCCCTTCTACACTCAAACCTGGAATTTGCTTCAAGCAACCATCTGGGACAGTCCTAGGGGTCACCTCATTTATTTCCCATCTCTCGGGGATCACCTACTATACACTGTTTACATTTTGGGTCTGGTTTTCTTTGTGATTTCTGGAGGGAGGGTAAATCTAGTCTCTAGTACTCTATTTTAGCTATAAGAATAAGTCTATTATTTTCTTCCTAAAAATTGGATTGAACTGAATTAATGGCTAAGAATCAAAAATAGATAAATACTACTCTAATAAAGAGTACTTCTAATACTTTATAGGCTAAGATACTATAAAAAAAAAAAGAATAAACATTAGTGCTTTCTAAGGTCATATCCTTGGGAGGCCAGCCCTAGCCAGTAAGCCATATTTCCAGCTAAAACTTTAGAGTTTGTATTATTAAAAGATGGGAGAGGGGGAAAACTGATGTTGGGGATAATAAAGAATTTTGGCCATAAACACTAAGAAAGTTAATTTAAATTCTCATATTCTCTACAAACTTTATATTTTGCCATAGATATTTAAAATGGTTTTAGAGTTCAGGAAGAAGAGTAATTTAAATAAAATAAAAAAACCTCTTAGGGTTATAATAAATCATTAGCATACTCTAAGATTTTCATTTAATCTATATTTATTCCTCACTTCAGTCTAACAGTAAGCTGCTTTTGGAATTTGCCAACCATTTTGTAAAATGATCACTTATAAAAGAAATTAAATGCTTCAAAATGAATGTTCTATATCTTAATCTGTTGTGATAAACACACACACAAATACACAGGCGTCTAGGAATCTTCAAGCTTCTGTTACCTTTCTACACACCACTGCATCCTATTCATTTGCTAAATTCTAGAGGCCTGATACCCTAACAATTAGCTTCTCCTAATTTCACTAGGTCCTGGACAAAATGAATCAAGACAACAAAACTTATACAAGACTGATTTGAGGTCCACTACCCAGCAATTGATTTGATGAATTAGATTAATGTTCCAAATGTTAGGAGAACACAAACACACACACACACACACACACACACACACACACACACACTCACACACACTCACACTCGCACACACTGCTTAGCCTACACGAGAAAACAATTTAAAAGCTATCCCATGAGTTCATGGAAATGGCAGTCCTATGGATGGTGAGTATGCCAGAGAGGACCTGTGGTTCTCAACATTGCACATTTGCACAGGGCTTTCTGGCAGCATTGCTAGAAAGAGGAAACCTGGTGCCTCTATTTCTCTGCCAGTTATATCTTCTCAGTACCCAAGGATCCTACTCAGTACAGTAGCATCAACCTCTAGATTCAAGACATACAATGTGTTTCTTGTTTTATAGAAAGCCTCCAAGTCATTTAATCTCTTTTTTTCGGTGTCTTAGGAGAGCTAGTTAATTCATAAGAGAATATTTCCACTTTTCAATCTTCTCACAACTTCCATTACATATTAGGGGATTTAGTTTTTCTTTAAGAAGAATTGGATTTAAAACAAAAAGGCATAATTACAATATTTTATTCTTCCTATTCTTCCTCAAATTTATGAAGTATATTTTAGTCATAATATAACCATGGCAGGATTACTAATGCACACTGATAAGAATCTCACACTAATTCTGAATTCTAAATGGAGAAGCAGTTTTAAAAGTTGTTGGGTTCAGAATCAATTTGGATTTCAGTCGAAGGCACATAACTTTTTAAATTAAATGTATTGGGGTAACATTGCTTAATAAAATTTATATAGGTGTCAAGTATATAAATCTATAATACATCATATTGTGTGTTTACCACCCAAAGTCAAATCTTCTCTGTCAGCATATACTAGTATTTGGAACCTTTACTATCACCCTTCCCACTGGTAACTATTAGCCATACTGTTGTTGTGTCTATGAGTTTTTGTTTGTTTGTTTGTTCATTTGTTCTTTCAATTTTATGTCCCACATATGAGTGAAATCATATGGGTCTTGACTTTTCTAACTTATCCATGTTGTTTCAAATGGCAGTATTTCACATTTCTTATGGCTGAGTAGAATTTTAAACATTTTTCCTAAGATATTTTTGTGTTCATCAGAACAAGAAGGCAGGAGACTTGAGAGTTACTGACTCTGTGATAGAAGATGGACAGGTGCCAGAAGGATGTCAGAGGGAAACTCTGGGGCTTTTATGAGTTTTAATTCTCACAAAGAAGAGTACACTCCAAGGAAGTGGACAATAAATATAAAACTAACAAATTAAATCACTGAAATAAAATATTAAACTTATTGATACACTTTAGGACTGTGGATGGGATAGGAGAGGCCATTGTGAAAATTTGTTCTACAAATAGTTTTAAGCTTTCCATGGCAGACATCTTACATGATTAATCATAGCCATCATTTGATTTAGAGAATTTTGGCAACAGCGTAGTCAGATCCCCTTGAAATGGGTTGAATCAGTCCATTTCCCAATGAATTCAGGCCATGGTTATTAACTAAATACTGTCACCATCTAGTGTCTTAAATCCTGTGAGAATGAGTATAGACTATCTTGTGTAAAAGAAAACTTTGTGTCAGCTCCATATTTGAGATCAATTTCTGGTCTCTATATTGCAAACACCTAAGAGTTTCCATTCCTCTGATTGTATATGCGGTTAACATAGAACCAGAATTACATTTACACATTAGTGTCACAGGCAATCCTATATAATAAAGAGGTAATATTCAAATTAACCAATCACTCCAGCACACAAGATGGCCGCCCAAATGTGGTTGAAGCTATGGGCTGTGGGTTTAAATCTACCACATTTTGTACTGACTCCTTTAGTGACTTTTGGTAAATTGCTTACTTCCTATCAATTACATTTTCCTCATCTCTATAATGTGGACATTAAACCTACTTCACATAGGTAATTGAAGGGATGCTTGAAAAGCAGTTAGCATAGAGAGTGGTTACATAATGAGCCATTCGTTCATGTTAATTAATTTCTTTTGTTATTGTTACTATTGTTATTGGGAAAGGGATGCACTCCCTGGAGAAGCAGGGTCTAAGCCTAGCAAAAGGGAGGCTCTTACTCTCCAGCCCTCAGATATTCCTAGTCTTCTCTGGGGACATCAAATGACAGCTTTAGCAAGAAAATGCCTGTGCACTAGCTCAGAGCAAGAGCTTGGGGAACTATGGACTCTTAAATGCTCTAGTCCTCTTTGTATTCATGTGAAAAACTGGCAGAATTTATCACCAAGAAGAAAAATAAATTCTGTATGTCATTGAAGCATAGAAAGTTTTGAACCCTCTCTTTTTCCCAATTCATAAAATGTATTTGATGCTTATATGATGGCATAGCTGAAAAACACCTCAAATTGGCTCAGAAAAATGAGAACCATGAATGCACCCTGTAATTTTCTTACAGATTTAAATGTTGCTTTTCTTTTCTCTTACTTGAAAAAAAAGTGAATGTGAAAAGAAATAATGAAATTGGCAAAACTTAAGCATTCAACATTCAAAAATTTACAGTAATGTGGCATCAATCTTACACTATACAGTCTAGTCATATTAAATGTAATTTCTAAAATAAAGATAATTTTGTACCAGTCTAAAAAGTGGAAATTTTGAATTTTCTAAGTCTCATACACTAAAAATCTTACTTTTTAAGTTACATGTGTTGTAGTGTAACCCCATCTTATAAAGGTTGCCTCAAAAAGTTGAATTATGGAGTCATTTATTAAAAGCTGGTGGCATACAAGGGGCTAAAGCTCTCACAGCCCCAAATAGCTTGCCACATCTGGCTTAAATTGGCAGAATATCACAAAAGTATTGATTACATCTTTGGGTGTGGAATGAGGAACCTGTTTCTCAAAAAGAATTTTTACAGAATCAAAATTGAGCAAGTTATCTAAAGTATCTACATATCACTGAATTAACAGAAACACATTTTCTGGGACCACTGGGGCAATTTACAATAATTCTGCTGTCCAGATTCTGGGACCACTGAGTCTATTGGAATGCATTATCTGTAGCTACTGAAGCAATTTAGGGTTTGTTCTGATTCTGGGACCACTGAGTCAACAGAAACTCAGTTATCTGTAGCTACTGAGACAATTCAGGATAATTGATCTGTCCTGGGTCCTAGAAGAATGTGCTTTTATGACCAGTGAGATCACAATGAATGGGACATTCAAACCATAATCAATGGAGTATTGGGATAGCATACATGAGTTCAGAAAATCAAAGTAACTTTCTATTGTTTTATCAAATAAGTACAGAACCCAAACAGCAGTTTCTACTACCACACTTCACATGTCAAACAGCATGCATCCAAAATGGAAAAGTCAAAACAATTAACTAAAAGGGATCCTCTAATCTAATATTTAATTTTTTCACAATTTCCATATCAATGCATTTAACACTATTTTTATTGTAGCTGATACAATAAACATGAGGAAACTATATCAAAAAAGGTATCAAATAATTTCTCCAAAATACTGTCATAAGGATCTCAGTCACTTTCAAACTTATGAGTCTACAGAGCAGTTAAGAAATTGTATGTTGAAAGAAAATCCAAAATTACCAGAATAGAACTTAAAATTATGGAAGAACAACTTATTCGTGCATAAAGCAAATCAAGTCTTTTAAAGTGGCAAAAGCAAATAGGCTTTTAAGTGGCAAAAACAAATAGGCTTTTCTCTCTGCAGTTTTAAAGTTGTCAATTGTCATCTGTTAAAATCAAATTTTAATATGATACAAATACTGGAACTAATTTGAGTGTGCAGTGCTGAGCTAAGAATAGCAAAGCATGATCAAGTTTTAAGTAATTGATTTATTCATAAAGTAAACTTAAAGGAAATATTTCTTTAATTAAAACAGATTTGGCAAACATTTCTGAGACTAAAATAATACCAAGTGCCTTGAGTGGTTAGATAATGAAATATTAAATAAAGATGTTAGTTTCCTAATTACCCAATGCAATGAAGATTCCATTCAGTTAGAAAAAGTTAGACATAAGATTTAGGAGAACTATGCTTATAGAGGAAGAAGGTGAGAGTATAATCTGCACCATGAAAAGGCCCTCACGTTGTTGTCTGTATGTCACTGGTACCAGACACACTAACCCACATGGTGGAATTTCAATAAGTATTCCTTGTAATAAACCAAATTTCTGTTTATAAAATCCAACAGTTGAGACATTTGAGAGTTTATTCAGGCACAGTGCGGAAATATGTGGTAAGTTAAAGATTGTAAGTGGAAGTCAAGCAATATATCAACCTCCAAATTATGTCCAAAGAAGAGAGGTGATTATAGATAACCATACGCATTTTCTCATTTATCTATTCAGCCATTCAAAAATAAATATTTACCAAACTCAGCCAGTGTTCCAGAAAATATCCCCATTTCTGGATATTTAATAGTGTTTCATGGTTTTGTCCTTAACCTTAAGGCTCTTAGGAGCTCAAAGCTTCACCTGTGCTCTGACCTCAACTGAGGGGCTTCCGGAGAGAGCAGGAGTTAGCTTTTCTAACCCTAAAGCTAATGTCATTCTTTTACTTAAAAGCCTCAAGGTCTTCCCTTTTTAAAGGATAAAATGCAAACATCTTGGTGTTGCTGGAAAAGCCCTCCTGACTCACCCTCTGCACACCTGGTCTCTATTAGCCCCCAGTCCTTTTGCACTCTTTGAAGGAGCAACATAATTTATGGAGTTCCTCAAAAGCTTCCAGTGCTATTCCCTTTGTCTGGAATGCCTTTCCCAGTATTACCCACCAGATCAAATTGAGTAAGTTCAATCAGTAGTTCACTTCTTGATTTCAATGTTTCCTCCCAGTGGAAGTGTGCATGTGTAAACACACACACACACACACACACACACACACACACATACATGCACACGCACAGGCACATGCACACACCATGCCCAAGCCTTACTCGATGCTTCTTTGTAGTGCTTTTCTCTGTACCTTTGTAATTCTCTGAGTATCTTCATAGTGCTCGTCACTTAGGTTTGTAATCATTGACTCTTTGCCTCAACCAAATTTCAAGAGGAAATCAATCTTATTGAACATCCTACAGAGCAGTCACTAGTTCATCTGGCCATTAGTAGATTCTCAGTAAAAATCCTTACCTTATAATAGATGCCGAAGTTAAAAGATATTGCTTTGAAAACAAAGATTCAAAGCTTCAAATTAAACCTTTATATTCTGGAACCTACATACTCCAATTAGATGTTTCTCTATTTTTTTTTTTTACATTTTTACACCTTCCTGTTAAATATTTCCATAAACCATAGGTAATTTTTTTAAAAGTTGCAACATAATTTCACTCATATCTAGGAAGAGACCAGATATTTGCACAAAAGTCAGAGTAAGAAAATGGAGATTTGCTGCTTGGTCAATGTTAACAGAAATTCTCTTCTCTCCTTGGTGCTCCAGTTCTTTCAGTGAGGGTTCTAAGTGACCGGTCCAGCCTGTTGTTCACTCTGAAATGAAAGACAAACAGTCCACTAAGTGGATTAAATCCCCTCTTAGTCCTGGATGAAAAATAATAGCTTCTAAAGCTTAGAGACATTGTGTGGTGGGTAAAAGCAAGGGGTCATTAAACCACGGAGATCGATTTACTTTCAATGAACTATTCTTTTTTATTGATTAATGTATTGTATTACATATGTGTCCTTATTCCCCCATTATCCCCATCCCACCCCCCACTCATGTCTTCACGCCCCTGGTGTCTGTGTCCATTGGGTTAGGTTTATATGCATGCATACAAGACCTGTGTTTGATCTCTCCCCCTTATCTCCACCCTCCCCTACCTTCCCTCTGAGGTTTGTTGGTCTGATCCATGCTTCTCTGTCTCTAGATCTGTTTTTGTTCATCAATTTATGTTGTTCATTATATTCCACAAATGAGTGAGATCATGTGATATTTATCTTTCAGTGAACTATTCTTAATATTTCCCTGTGTTACTTAAATTCACAAGAATGTTATTAATTGAAAAGAGTTTACAGTTTTTTAAGTTTTTCGGAGTAATAAATGTGGCCTAGAGCTAAATTAAGACTTCCTTTCACTACTTTGGGCAGAACATTTTTTTCCAAACAGCTGGTTTCTGTTAATAGGCACATCCTTCCTGCCAGAGCAAGCAAATTGGTAATCCCCATCATGCTTTCTTTGTCACTGCCCCAGAGCATCATCGCAGAGCACGTGCCCTTGTTTTTCAAGGATTTTTTTTTCCATCTTGAGGTTGTACTTTTGGGACCACCCATTTTGTACACCCGTTTTATGGCTTACTTTAAGTATTGCACCTGATATTTATGGTGATGAAAATAAAATCAAGCTAAAGATATACAATTGCCTATTTCAAGTATCACAGCTCACAAATCTTCAAAATGTAAAAAGTACTCTGAAATGCTATACAAATATACAAATACATTTCAAATTCCAGAAGCGTCTCCTACCACACAATTAGAAATATTTTTTTAAATAGACAATGGCTAATAGTATATTCAAGATCTAATAAATTCAGGATGCCTTGACCTTGGTGAAATGAATGCCATATTGTAATTGCACAATTTTATGTTCGTCAGGAGTATTGGAGTTTTTGAGTTTTATTTTTCATTTTAGATAGTGATTCTATTTATAATTTAATTGTGTAAAAGCAATAACTGGACTTCATACTTAATTCACCAAGTACACATGGTTTGTTGCAGTTTCAAATTGGGTTGGTCCATAGTTTCAGTTTTAGTTTATTCCTCTAAGAAGGCATATGCTTAATATGATAATACTTTTATTCAAAACAGATGGTTGTTTGGAAAGAATAGGTAGAAGATTGCCTCTTCCATGTGTAAAAAGAAAAAGTAATTTAAACATAATTTGAAGGAGAATGATCTATTAAGGAGCAACTAAAAGTGTGTTCATTCACAAACAAAATACATAATGTGATTTTTTATTGACAAAAAATATTAAAGATGTCCCCCACTTCTTCTCCCTTTACCCCACTCCACCCAGCCCCCATCCCACTCCAGACTTGAACCACACTCTTGACTGTGTCCATGGGTCATTCATATATGCATATAAGTTATGTGGTTAATCTCTTCATGATGTGATTTTTGATGTAAGAAAGGTTTCTTTTCAAAACACTTTTAGAAGTCCAAAAGAGAACTGACAACTTTGATCAGCAAATATTGGTAAGATGAGTCAGGAATACATAGGGAAACATGAGCAGGGGTGAGATTGAGTCAGATGGCTGGAATATGGATTTCTTCACTGCCCACCCTGGATGAGTCAATCCCACAGTGAGGTCATTCTGAAGGGAATGCAAAAAGATAATTTACTAAACTAAGACTATTACTAAAGATAAAGTGTACACTTCCTAAAGATAAATTTTCATTAACTGGAAAAAGAAATAGTCCAAAATTTGCACTACCTAATAAGATTTCACAAATATGAACAAAAAATTGAGAAAAAAAATAATTAAACCAATAGAGTTTTCAAAGAAACAAAATTTTGTTAAGGATATAAAAGATTTGAATAACATGATTGACAAAATTCAAATAAATTATATACAGTAACCTATTTATAAGTTTCCAAAAGTAGATTCTTTACAAATCAGAACATTAATCATAATCAACACATTATGGAATATTACACAAAGAATTTTAATGACATAGTGTTCTCTGATTGCAGAGAAATAGGTTAGAAATCAACAACAAATAACTGCAGAATTCATCTACACTAATAAAAGAAAAACATGCTAATTGACCATACCTCTGCTATGCCCACCAGTCACTCAGGAGTGAGTATGCAAATTAACCCAGCAAAGATGATGGTGGCCATGGAGCTGCAGCAAGCAGGAGCCTTGGGTTGCCCCTGGCCATGGAAGAAGCCAAGCTTCCAGCCTGCTCTGGCCTCAGATCAAACAGGGGCTGGGGGCCTGGGTCGCCAGAGGATGTGGCCAGCCTGAAAATGGCCCTCAGCCTTTTACTTAGGCTGGCCATGCCCCCATGGAGTAAGAGTCCCCGCTGGGGGGCATGGCCAGCCTTAAAACAGCCATTAGCCCATCACCCAGGCTGACCCACACCCCAAGGGAACCCCCAACCTGATCCGGGATACCCTTCAGGACAAGCCAGCTGGCCCCCACCTGCAACAGGCCTCTATCTATACTAATAAAAGGGTAATATGCTAATTAGACTGGGAGACCTTCCAGGAGACCTTCTGGATGTTCTTCTAGACAAGCCTTGGTGGCAGGGCTTAGCTAGAGGTGGTTAGAAGCCAAGATGGGAGGGCAGTTGTGGGTGATCAGGCCAGTGGGAGCAGGGGCAGTTGGGGTGGCCAGACCAACAAGGGAGCCAGTTGGGAGCAAGCAGGCTGTCAGTGGGGGTCAGTTCGGGGTGAACAGGACAGCCGGAGAGTAGGAGGCAATTTGGGGCAAGCAGGCCAGTGGGGTTGGCAGTTGGGGGTGAGCATGCTAGCAGGAGCAGTTGAGGGCAAGCAGGCCAGCAAGGGGGGGGGGTCAGTTTGGGGTAGATACACTGGCACAGGGGGAAGATAAGGGTGACCAAGCAGGCAGCGGGGAGGCATTTGGAGGAGAGCAGGACAGCAGGCAGAGTGGTTCAGGGTAATCAGGAAGGCAGGTGAGCAGTTAGGAACCAGCAGTCCTGGATTGCCAGAGGGATGTACAACTGCCAGTTTAGGCCCAATCCCTGTAAACTAGCACTTGGACATTCTTTGAGCGGTCCCAGATTGGAGAGGGCGCAGGCCAGGCTGAGGGACACCTCCCTGGTGCATGAATTTTGTGCATCAGGCCACTAGAGAATTTATAAATTAACAAGCATATTCCTAAATAACTCATTAGTTATAGCAAAAATGAGGATGGAAATTAGATAGTATTTTTAACTGAATGCTTATACAAATATATCAAACTTGAAGAATGCAGGAGAAGCTAAGATTGTAAGAGAGCAAGGTGGGAGCTAGGCTCAGAATTATGTGAATTCACTTCAGCCATCCTCTTTTGAAGTGCTTGTGAAAGGGCCAGTCTAAATTTAAGGGACAGTGACACAGTTAATATAATCACACTTTCTTTCTACACATAAAAATCAAACTTGACCCACCCACCATATAGCCTTCCAATGGGGATGGCATGCGAGGGACCTTCCTTGGGTCATCTACTAAGGGTTCTATCAGTTTTAAAACTCTCCCTCACTGAGATGGGATGGGGGAAGAGTTACATGGGCTATGACCTTTAGCCATCCCTGTGGCTTCCATTGAACAAACACATGGAACATTCTAGCAGTGGGTTGACTTAGTCAGAGGGGAATTGACCTGCCTCTTCGGGCCAATTTGAATTAAGTTATGTGATAGTCTTTAAATAAGGAGCATGTGTTTAGGAATTATCTGCCAGACTTTTTACATTTTAATTTCATCAGGAACACAGTCTTCTCTGTGGTAGATCATCCCCTTTCCTGAGAGACTGTCTTCAAAGTTGTTCACAAAAAGCAAGAAATTCTGTTCAGAGTAGGCTTCCTTCCACCCCAAGTCTGCTATTTCTCAGAACATTGGAGGCATCCTAGTCTTTGAAGTTGACTAACACTGCCTCATGTGGGCTTTCATAGGCTCTTCCAGGAATCCTTAGCAGGTAACAGGACTGACATTCAGCTCACCATGCCATTTCAAGAGCACACATCAAAGACCTCAGACATGACATTTATGGGTGGGGGACAAGAGGTTAGTGCCCCTGATACCAAGAGCAGCAGTAGATGGTGGCAGGAGTAGCAGTAATAGATAGTGATAGGTCCTTTTCTTCAAAATTCAGTTCTCTGTACTACTGACCACATACAATATAGCCTTCCATAATCTCCCCACTCAAATTTAACCTGCCCTTCCTTTGAAGTACAATACTATATTACATCTTCAGCAATTGCTCTCACAGTATTTGGACCTTTTTCTGCATGTAATTATGATTATAGCATAATCTAATATTCAATGCAAAATTGGTGATATTATTTTCCAAAACTAGCATTATTTTCTCATACAGTATGCCCTCAATAAATCTTAGAGAAATTTATGAATTACTATTAATTTACCAATCTATTAGAACTTCATCATTATAAAAATATGTACTTGTTCTGAGCAAGCACATGGTGATTCCTAATCTGCACATCTTCATTTCCATCTGCTTTCATAGCATTTACAGTATAACTGATTATGCAATTTTGGTTGTTATTGACCACAAGCTTTCCTAATTTGAATTTTCCAAATTGAGTTTGATGATTTTGATAGGCTTTCCAATTTGAGTTGTAATTTTAAGTATTTTCAGTGTTAAGACAATATTCCCATTTGCCTGCATTTTTCAGAACACATGATTAAAATCTTGGATGAACTCCTATATAATTAAAATCTTGGATGACTACTATATAATTAAAATCTTGGAATATATATATGCCTATGCTTAGAAAAAGGAATAATTAAAAGTGATTAAATACAATCAGTATATTTTCTGTGATCTTACTATTTGATTACTTTTTATTGATAGAGAATTTAAATTTTTTTTGAAAATCACTTTCTTTGGTAGAGGAAAGAATTGATTACTTTTCCATATTTTTAATAAATAGCTCTGAGCTTTCGTTAAGCACTATATATACTTGGGTTAAATAAATAAAATATACCCATACATACTATGCAACCTGCTCTTTCTTCATTTATCTTAATGCATTAAAAGGCTATAAACGATATCCTAATAAACTTTTCTTACTTTTGATACTGTTCACAAGTGTCAAGTAATTTGCTTTTTTAAAACTTTAGACATGGTAGATATTTCTGATGCTTTTATTCAAATTCATACTCATATGGAGGTCATTTAATAGGAGTATTTTCATTTTGCAGTTGATGTACCTAAAGCCAAGAAAGTTAAAGCTGAGAAACTCAAAAGAGGTAGGATGTCAATTTCATTATCCTTTTAATTCCTTCTGTTCTTAAAAATGTATTTAGTTATTCTCTTTTTGGTCTTTATAAAATGCTACTTGGTTTCAAATCTCTTCCCTTATTAATATATTTTCAGTTGTATTCCATTGAATTGGCAACTTTTGTCTACTCCATATGTTACTGTAGCAATCAGAAATATCTTAAATTATAAGCAAGAAAAAAAACCCAATAGTTGGTTTAGAATATAAGGTTTATTTTTCTCACATTTCAACTGTCAGGGGTTAGGGGTCTGTCACTTTGGTTCAACAGCTCAAAGAACGGGCCTGGCTACTCTGATTATGCAGCCTTTTCATCACAGTCACAAGATGATGGCTTAGCTTCTTGTCATATTCACACCTTTAACCAGAAAGAAAAATTTCCCTGCAAATTTCACTCAAACATCTTCTATTTGTGTGTTATTGGACAGAACTATACCATATGGTACCTCTGAATATAAGGAAGACGGGGAACTAGTGGGTTTTGCTTTTCAGAAGGCAGGATGTGGGCACTTACACAATTTATGTGGCTGAATTTTATATACTGATCATTAATGAAAACATTTTCTTATAAGAATATTTCTAATTCAACATTATATTGAACATCTATTATGTGCTTAGTTCTGTGTTGAGATGGCAAAAGAAATGAAGTTTCTCATCACTTGGACCATTGTCAAAATTGTCAATGATAACATGAACTGTCAAGAAATAAAACAATGGTTTTATACAATCAGGACTTTTAAAGATACTCACATTCTTCATCATAGATGTTTTTGCTTGTTGGAGATTGATCTATGTCGTATGTCGTATAATGTGACTTTTACAATGTATGCTCATAATAGAGAATGTCTGTCCAGTAGACATAGTATTTCAGTCAGATATGTCTCTGCAAACCTTTTCCTTGTTTAAAAAAAAAATAGGGAAGAAAAGAAGGTGACTATAATGACCAGAAATAGCATGCCAACTCCAAGGAAAGATGTATAATTTGCAGAAAACTATGATGATCATCAATTCTAAAATTTCTACCACTTACATTGAATTTTAACTGAAAGTTAGATTCATTTTCTCTAGTATAAATGTATGAATGATAAGGTACTGCTCTTTGAGATAAAATATGCTTTGTCCCTGAAAACATATTCACATCTTTCATTCAGATTAGAGGTGAATGCATATATCTGGGCCACTTTCCTTGCCTCCAAGAAGAAAAGAGAAAAACGATTTTTTTCTTTCTTACTTGCAAATATATGTAGATCCTGCTACAGATATATTGAGATATATATCTCTATGTATAATGCATTTATACGTTTCAGTGAATTCTGGTAGTTTTATTCTCTACTTATTGCTTAATCCTGTGGTTACCATAAACTTTCCATCTCTAGCTATTTATTTAGTAAGTAACTTGCATTGCCAACTGCATGTATGTTCAATGAGGTTCTCAGGTGCCAAGGCTAACTGTTCATATAAGTCAAGCTAATGTTGGCAGGGAGCCCAGCTGATTGGGGCACAGCAGCTACATAAAGCAGAAGAGGCTCTTCCTAGCATATTATTGAGGATAGCATTTCAAGCCGCTGGCTCAGAGTTTAGAAAGACTGTTCTCCCAGACATTTGGTTTCACCCTGCTCTTTGAACAAAAGTGGACAGAGAGGTAGTATCAGAAAAAGATTTACTGATTCTCAATCTTACCCCTGTATGGGGTCAAGGCTTAGTTGCAGTCCATGGTATTAAGAACATCTCTCAATATGAATGCAAGACGGGGAGTTTTTCTCCATTATTCATTTTTAAATTAGATGTGTAAGGTATACAACATGATGTTCTGATAGACACATGAACAATGAAGTGATTACTATAGTCAGCCAATTAACATATCCATCTCTCATATAGTTATATACATGTGTATGGTAAGAGCACTTCTACTCTCTTAGCTAATTTCCATTGTACAGTACATTATTATTAACCATAGTCATCATGCTGTACATTATATTTCTAGAACTTATTCATTCTACATAAATGCAGTTTTGTACCCTTTGACCAGCATCTCTCCATTTCTTTCATCTCTCCACCCAGCAACTACCTTTCTACTCTGCTTCTGTGAATTTACCTTCTTAAACTCCACATATAAGTAAGCTTGTGCGGCAATTTTCTTTCTTTTGTGTCCTTACTGAAAAACAAAGGAGAAGAGGGGATAGGAGGAAACTCTGGGATGTGTTGGATATGACTATAGCTCTAATTGTGGTGATAATATCATCAGAACTTATATCTCCAAACATTTCAAATTGTACACATTAAATATTTGTCATTATTGTGTGTAAATTATATCTCAATAATTTTTAAATAGAGAAATTTATACTTTAAGTGCTTATATTTTAACATAAGCCAAGCTTAAAAATCATTACCTAACTTCTTATTTTAATTTTTTAATTTAGGGAAAATGAAAAAGAATAGAGGGGAAAATAATAAATATCAGATCAGAAATTAAAGAAATAGAAAATAAAAATTTAATTGAGAAATAAAGTAAGCTTAGCTGTCTTAAACAATTACTAAAGTAGAATATACCTAGCAATTTTCATTATGGGGGAAAAAACATAAATATATAAAATATCTAGTTAAAAGGGAGACAAAACTACAACTTTGACAGATATTAAGGATATAAGACGGGAGTTTTGTTTTTGCTGTAGTGGAATGAGTCCCCTATGGTCCATTCCTCTCCAGATTGCATTTATAAATTCTAGATTAAATCCAAAATAAACTACTAAAGGCTCTGAAAAGTAAAGCAATCAGATTTTTCATGGGAGTCAGAAATTGGAGAAGCAACATGCATGGGGGTGAGTTTTGTATGACTTATCCACAAGGGCACATCACAGTTATAGAGAGTTCAGCCCAGTTAGCTAATACTCCAATAGAAATTCCATCATTCTTATTGAAATCGGGGGAAACCCCTGAGAGTAGGAAAAAGAGAAGGAAATATCTCGCAATTTTATACACGGCTTGCATAAGTATTAGTCTAACTCTTGAATTACACACATATAGGATAGACTCAAATCAGAAAAGTGAAAGCTTAACTGAGGGTTGAACACTACATACAGAATGAGAGAAATAACTCACAATATAAACTTACCTGTATTTGATTACCTGCTAAAACAAATGTTACTTAGAGGGTTATAACTAAATCCAGTCTTTACAACAAAAATACTAAAATCTCCAGTATAAAATAAAAAATTACTCAACATGAAAATAACCAGGAAAATGTAGTCCATTTTTAAGGAAAAAGGAGATTTACACATATCAATCCCAAGATAATTGAAATGTTAGAATATTCAGGCAAAATTTTTGCAGCAGCTACTTTAAATATACATCATGAGGTACATAGGTAAAAACTTGAAATGAATAAAGACAAGAAATATGAGTAAAAAGAAAATACAAAAAAAGAACCAAAGGGAAATCTTAGAACATTAAAATAAAATCTAAAATTAAAAACTTACTCTATGCATTTATTAGCAGGATGAACATATCCGGAAAGATAAACAGTAAACTTGAAGAAAAGAAAAAAATCAAACCAACTGGAAACAAGAGAGAATTTAATGAAAAAAAATATATACAAAGTAAGAGGGACCCGTAGGTCACTGTCAATGATTTCATATCATGTAATTGAAGTACCAGTTAAAGTGATTGGTATCCCCTAAAAATGTGAAGAAATACTTGATAAAAATTTCCAAATTTGATTTTTAAAAAAAGACATATTTACAAGTTCTAAAAGCTCACTGAACCCTAATTAGTATAGTCAGAATACCCAGAAACATAACTACTGAAATATATGTATAGATATAGAATAGATTGAAAGCATCAAAAAAGATAAAATAACACATTAAGTATGGGAAGTAATGGAAGGGAATTTAAATTACATTGGACTATTCATCAGAAATCATGGAAGATAAAAAAAAAATTAGTGTAATAACATTTTTGAAGTACTAAAAGAAAAAAGAAAAAGAAAGCACCTTCAATCCAAAATTCTATATGCAACAAAAATATTGTTGAGAAATGAAAGCAAAGACATTTTTCAGTGAAAGAAAACTAAGAGAATTTCTCACAAATAATCTATATTAATAAAAGGGTAATATGCTAATTAGGGCAGATGTCCTTCCCGACAAAGCTGCAGCAGCTGCCCAAGGCTCAGGCAGGCCGTGGATGGTGGCTACCACTGCAAGGAACTGAGACTCAGGCAATGATGGCCAGGCCAAGGCTCAGGCAGCCATGGTGGCTGGCAGTGGCAGCAGCAGAGGTGTAATGGGAGTACTGCTTTCCCCTGATCAGCTGGTTGCCGCCCACAGAAGGGAGGCCAGGTTGGGGTTAGGCCCACTCCTCGAATTTTCATGCACCAGGCCTCTAATTAAATATAAAAGACTGTTTTCCCTCATTTTAATTTGTATAGTTGTTTAAAGCAAAATCATCTGCAGGGTAAGGTCTGTAGATATAATTCACATGAAAATTATATTAAAGTCAGTGGAGCATGAAGGTAAATGAGTCTATCTAGTTGCAAAGTGTTTTAATTTATGAAAGAAGTGGTAAATATTAATGCTAAGAAAATGTGAGTTTAGACATGTAGATTGTGATAAAATACAAAGATAAACGAATAGTACAGCTTTTGGCCACTGTGAAGCTTGAGGAATCTGGCCAGGCCTAGGATGTTAGTACTCAATGTCTTACCAGCTTAGGCCCTTTCCTGAAGACCTTCAATAAAATGAAAGGATCCATTAAAAAAAAAAGTAGTAAAAATATCCAATAGATAGGTGAAAGTAGAATATAAAAATTATCCAGTTGATCCAAAAGAAGGCAAGAAAATGAGAATAAGTGGAGAGAAAAATAGAGGATACAAATGAAAAGAGATAATGGTAACCCTAAATATCAAAAAGTTATTAAATGTTATTTGTCTAAGTATGTCCATTAAATGGCAAAGAGTGACATTAACATGCAAAACTTATCCACAAGTTACCTGCAAGGAGCACATTTTAATATAAAAATGCAAATAAGATTAAAAGTAAATAGATAATAAAATATTAAATCATTCAAACTATAAACATAAGAAGTCTAGAATAGTTGTATTAATATTAAATGAATAGACTTTACTACAAAGGGTCATACCAAATATAAAGAACAACATTTAATAATCATAAAGGGTAAATTTTATGTAGAAATTATAAAAGTGTATACCTAACAAAAGGACCCCAAATTAAAAAGGTAAAAATAAAACAAAGAGAGAAATTGAAAAATCCATAACAATAACAAAAGGCGGTAACACCCCTCTCTCAGTAACTGAGAGAAATAAAGCATATGTATTCGTTTCAAGTGTATGTAATATATTTTCCAAGAGAGAAGAGAAAAACAACAACAATTTCATAATGTTAAACTTCAGGCCCAGATGGTTTTAGTGATTAATTATGTCATATATTCAAGGAAACATATTACACAAACTTTTGCAGAAATTTTTTAAAAGAAGGAATATAATCTTAATACCAAAACCTCTCAGCAATAATAAAAGTATTATAATTTTAAAATATTATATATGAGGTGCATGATGTAATGAATAATCTATATACTTCATAAAACATGACTCTCAAAATATATCTGAAAAGTAGGCTAACATGAAGTGAATATAGAATTCAAATTGTAGAAAATCAGAAAAAGACACTTGTGTAAAAATGTTCTCATCATAAAAAGAGTGTTGAAAAGAAACTGAGTGGCAAAATTTATGATGAATGTCCATTAAATTAGGAAAGGCATTAGATTTCTTCCAGTTATTTGTAGTTTTATAAAATTTATTTCATATTTGTTGTCATATTTTTCTAACTTATAGTTTGAAATTAGTTTGTTATTGTATATTATTTCAATAGATATGTAATTATAAATACACATCTTTCTTCTCTTTTATTTATACAAATGATTCAGTCAGTCAAAAATATTAGTAAACATTTACTATGTACCAGGCACTGTTTGAGGCATTGAGATACATAGGGAAGAGAATAGACAAATGTTTCTGCCCTCATGGAGATTATATTCCAATGAGACAACCAGTCATTGGAGAAGCATAGTCTGTTATTCAGAAACCACACTGAGTTTGAATAGTGGTGCCAAACGGGAAATAAAAATCCATGATAATCAGATTTAAACATATAATATGTAAAGAATTGTAAACAGGTATTGAAAGAAATATGGTTAATTATTATATCCCATTACAAAAGCATTTCAGTATACAGAATTCTGCTGGCAATATGTGCCTAGTTAAGGAAAAAATATTAAACTCCACAAATCAGGATAAGAGCTGTTATATTTACTGAACTACATCCTGAGTATTACACAGTTACTTAAGGACAATGTTGCAGTGTGGGAGAAAGCAATCACTAACTATGTCAAGTGGCAAGGTAAAATGGGTTTATTGACTCCAGAAAATGCTTCATAATAAAAGATGCCATGCAAATATAGTCCTCTGCTGAGCTAGTAATTTATATTCATGAGAGGATGCATCCAGCAATGATCATTTAATTAACAAATATAGAGTGTTCTAAAGAGAAATGATCCTTCCCTTCTGCCAAATGTGTCATCCAATATTAGTGTCACTGCTGAGGTATTGGGAATGTCAGATAAATCTTCAGATGCCTTATCCCCTGTGTAGTGGAAGTAATTCCACTTGGAGATAAAACTTCCATTTGGCTCAATTACCTTCATACACTCTAATTCCGGAAGGCAAGTGGGTTTCTTTTTTAACACTCTTTTCAGCTTCAAAGGGTTTCATCACCAGAATGATTTCCCTAGATGTGGAATATGTTTTACTTCAGCATTAAATACAGTTTATAACCAAACAATCTTTGGGAAAGATTTTAGCAGGCAGTTTAGATCTCACATCGAGAAGTTTTTCTTAAGCATGCATAGCAATGAAGCAAAGAGTCATGGTACTGCATCACCATTCAGGTTTTTAAAACAACTTGCAGAGCAGGACTGGTATTTTATCAATGAATTGTGGAATGAGTAATTTTTCTAAGGCCAACAAAGACTTATAGTGAGCAGGAGACAGATATTCAAAATTCTGTAGTACGTCTGTGATTACTGTTCATTCTCTTTGGACTTTGGGTGCTCCTTATAACTTTCACAAATTTAGTTCCATTTATAGAAAGTTCTTTGTAATAAAAGGAATGTTACTACAGTGAAGGGTAGGGCAAAAGTAGGTTTACAGCCCTGGCCTGGTGGCTCTGTTGGTTGTAGCGTCTTCCTGTGCAACAAATGATTTCCCATTTGATTCCCAATCAGGGCACCCACCTAGGTTGTGAGTTTGATTTTTAGTCAGGATGCGTACAGGAGGCAAATGATTCAAGTTTCCCTCTGACATGGATGTTTCTCTCTCTCTTTATCTCTCTCTTTCTTCCTTTCTCTCTCGAATATCAATAAACATATCCTCCCTTAGGTGGGGATTTTTTTTTTTAAGTATGTTTACAGTTGTGAGTATATGAAATAGTTTATTATTGTGTTATTATTTATTCATTATTGTATTATTATACATATAAACAACTATAAACCTACTTTTGCCTCTCTCCTTATATGCACAATACAGTGTAAATCCCATTTTTAAAGAATATTGAGTAATATTTTAAACAAAATAACATTGCTGTATTTTTTAAAAAATAACAACAAAACATTATTTAACTATGAGCTGAAAAACAAATTAGAATATGAATTTAAATTTCCCTCTTATTACAAGGTGTTTTCTATAAATGTCACAAAATTGACATTTTAATGGAGGATAGCTCTTCAATCTGAGTTTACCTAATCTTTTCTCATGATTTGAGTCAGGTTATGTATTTGAGGCTGGAGTACTGAATAACTTATGCCATCTTCTAATTGCATATGATCAGGATATTTTATCACCAGGTTAAAGATGAATCATCTAAGAGAACCCAGATGAAGAAAAATATATAATATGTATATATTTGTATATTCTTGAAATATGTAATCAATAAATTTTTAGAAGTTTTAAATTTTGAAAAGATTTAACAACTGAGTAAATGTAAGATACCTAGGTTCCTAGCATGAACCCACTATGCTGTTATCTCAAAGCTTTATCATACATTCTCGCAATGCTTGGAATGCCTGTTTACACTGTGCAGCAAACAAAATAATCACCACCCCACAAAAAGATGTCCACATCCCAATCCCCCAAACCTGCAAAACCCTAACTTGGCAACAGATACCCTGTTTCCTCGAAAATAAGACAGTGTCTTATATTAATTTTTGCTCCCAAAGACACGCTAGGTTTTATTTTCAGGGGATGTCTTATTTTTCCATGAAGAGGAATACGGTACACATTTATTGTTAAATGAAAATAAAGGAAATTTATTACCTGTATACGGTACGGTAGTACAGTAGTTGTCAACACAAACCAGACAAACTGTGAATCCTACAGTATCAAGAATTTACTCATTTATTCAATGACAATCATGCCATCATCTTCTGAAACATCATCATAACAATCCAGTTCCTGAATTTCCTAGTGAATTTCTTGTGACTCCATTTATTTCAGAATCAGTGGAACAAATCTCTCATTTTAGCCTGGGGGGGGGGTGCTTATTTTCGGGGGATGCCTTATATTTCACTCAGAAGGAAACCGGTAAGTAGGTCTTATTTTCGGAGGATGTCTTATTTTCGGGGAAACACAGTATTTTGCAGATGTGTTTAAGTTAAGGATCTTGAGAAAAGGAGAATACTGTGGATTATTCAAGTAAACTCAATATAATCATAGGAGTCCTTATAAGAGAAGCAGGAATGTGGTGATGGAAAGAGAGAGAAAGAAAAAACAAGCAACAGAATGTGGTCAATGTTAAAGGCAAGAAATGAATTCTCCCTCAGCACCAGAAGCAATACAGCTCTGTCTGCACCTTGATTTCAGCCCCCGAAGAGCCACTTTGGACTTCAGACAAACAGAACTGTAAGATAGTATGTTAGTGTTGTTTTAAGCCATGAAATTTATGGTAATTTGTTACAGCAATCATAAGAAAGTAATATTCCATGTATCCTACAACCTAACCCTTTCCTTCTATCCAGAGCTCCACTCAAGTTTGACTTCATAAGAAACCTTCCTGGGCCATTTTGAATAAAACAATCTTCTCCCTCTCTATCCCCCTTAGCCTTTTATTTTTCTTTTAATTGCTACTATCATCACTTCACTCATTTATTATTCATTCATTTTCACTATTTTGCAAATGAGAGCCAACTTGCTTTTGATCATCACTGTAAGCTTCCTAAAACAGTGCCTGGCACAGGGTAGTACTATATCTTGAAGAAACATAAAATGAATGAAGTATTGAGTGGAAATGTCATTTTCTAAATAATTAACACTGGATTGGGAGAGTGTTTGGTGGGAAATAAGTTTAGTTTTGGATATGATGATTCTAAAAATGCTTATGAAACACTGTGTTGAATGCAAAAGGGCAATTTGTCCTGGATATTTAACTAGAAACAGATGGTAGTCCCTATTGGGGATTATCAGATGAGTTTTCTAAATGCACTTTGACATTTCTTAAAAATGACTCCGCCTCACCTCTCCCCCGTTACATAAGACCAGAAAAAAAAGCAAGCAATGCTTGGAGAAATGGAGTTACACTTCAGTATTATTACACCGATGGGCTCAGAAAAAGTCTTTAAATCCTGGGCCCCCACATGGAGGAAGTTGTCTCTTCTTATATCTTCTTCAGTCCTTTGTCTCCCAACTATGGGGTTTCTGGTCCCCTTTGCAAGTTCTTAAAGAGCCCCATGTGCTGGGTCTTTGAGACCTCAACCAAAGGCCTGGCCTGGTGCAAGCGCTGATAAATTCCTCTGGGAAAGGTTTATGGCCTCTCTAAAATGGGAGTAAACAGGTCTTGCAAGATTAGACAATTAAAGGGGTAGTGACTAGATTCAGATTGCTAGCCCCCCAAAATGTCTCTTTTTCCCCATCACTCCCACCTTTAAATTATTTCACATCTTCATCCTAGTATATGGAACCACCTATCAGTTATCCAAATAGAAGCTTTAGCTCTTTCTACTTTAATATCAAATTATTAAGATAGGGATAAGGTAACATGAATCCTCATAATAGGGAGGCAGGAGAATCAGAGTCAGTTGATTAAATTCTGTTCATTCTATATCATATATGTCTCAGAAATCCATCTCTCACTTTCTATTCCTACTGTTCCTGCCACAGTTCATAGATCTTCACTAATTTGACTTATTAAGATCATCTTCTAACCAATTTCCTAGCTCTAACTCTCTTCTGCAATATAGCTCCCTCATTATCACAAAGCTAAAATTTAAACCTGTCATTTCCTGAAATTAAAAGGACTCTAATATACTACCTAAGATCTGTCACAATGGATTTGTAACTGTCCTTGGTCATATACTAGTATATTTTCGGCCTCTTATTTTTGCCCTCATGAGACACCACCTCCAAAATGCTGCTTCAATCCCTATCTTATTATCATAGCATACTCGTTTATGCTTCTCTCCTTTTGCAAACATTGCCATTACCTCTCCATCTACCAAGGCTCAATTCATCCTTCAAAATCCACCTCAAAGTTTAATTCTTTTATAATAATGTCTTTCTACATTTGTGAACATATTGTTGTCTCCTTTCTCTCCAACCCCACAGTTCTGTGATTATGTATATAACAACTTCTCACACTGCTCTGAAATAGTTTGCTTGCATGCTTACATCCTTTACTATTTTTTCAGCACTGAAAACTTTTATTTTAATGTTTATCTTTGTACTTTCATGCACCTGGCATAGTGCCTACCCAACATTAGGTTCACAGTAAAAATATGGTGAATGAATAAAGTCAAGCTCACCAAATTATAGCTTTGAAAATAATAGCATGAGGGAGCTCTAAAATATGTTTCCCAAAGAGCTTCTAATGCCAGCTTGTAGATGTCAATTTTTCATTACCTCTCATTTTATTATCAAGAGGCATTACACTGTGCGATATTGGCTAAAAATACTTTGCAATAATCAGAGAGTAAGAAATGGAAGCTAAATATTTTAGAGAAAGGCAGTTATTGACAAAGGCAATGTAGTTTGTGGCCACAGTTGCAGGAGACTGAAATGGAGGAAAAGTTAAGATCAGTCAGGTTGCGATCACATATTGAACACTCATTGTGCCCAGTGTCACAGCCTCTAATTCCAAAGTGTGCTCCAGCCATCTGAGCTGCCACAGTTCTTAGGATAGGTCATGAGACAGCACCTTGACTGAACTGCATGCAGTCTCTCTCTGTTCCTGAGACTGGACCCTGCTGCTTGGGGAGCTTGTGTGATTGGCACCACACATGGGGCATGGCTGAGACTACTGATCCTGTGTGTTGTTCCTCAAGGGAAAATTCTTAAACTTATTATACGCAGCTCCTTAGAAGATGCCAGAATGGCCCAGTCTCAGTTGCCTCCAGAGGGAACACAAGCAAAATATTCCCTGTATTGGCTTTTCCTACTTCTCTATCTTATTATTCCTAGTCTCCCACCAAAACCCCGACTAAGAATACTGATACCAGAGTTGGCCCTGGAAAGCAGACCCTTGAGATGGAATTCTGGAACTGGCCAGATAGTAGTAAGCTGGGTAATAACAACCTTGGTATAGAGTAGACAGAATTAGGTACTAAAATGGTCACAGGTGGTGGGGAATTAGGCAATGAACAGTAAGGGACAAAGGTAATTTTAACAGTTGTGGAGTTGGCTGTTTTGTTAACTACTTTAGAAGCCCTGAGTAAGAAATTAATAGGGTCAAAGTTAGGCTAGTTACAACTCAAGTCATACTGTGAAAATCAGGAAATTTTTATCTTGGTAACTCCAGTCAGATTATGTTGAAAGTCACGACTAGGGTGTAATAGTAAGGGTAGAATAAAAAGGACATTGCATTCATAAATTCAGAAGCTGATAGGAAAGGAGCTGGTCCCTGAGATGAATCTAAGATGCTAGATGAACTAGGATCTTGAACCTCTAAAATCCCTAAGCCCTTCAGGTCATCAGAATAAACTTCCCATTTCTAGAAGTGTCATCTCTTCTGGACACCCTAAAAATACATACCTAAGGCAAATGTCTTGCTACATGATGTTTGTCCTCTAGAGCTACCAATGTGGAATCCCATTGCTTTCAGAACAATAATTGAGGTTGAATCATAGCACAGCCTGCCAAGGTAAATATGTTTTCTCCAAGAGGAAACAGCAGTCTTCAATCCAAATTATAAGACATGGCTGAATATGCACTGATAGCAACAGAGTAGCAAAGTCTCTTGAAGATACCACACCAGGACAGAGTGAAATCTAGACAGGCAACAATGTATTGACAAGTATATACTTTTTCATGATTCAGAGCTTAATGTCTTGGCAAGGACATTTAGTGCCAGCCCTAATATGTTTCTGAGATGGCTTCTTGAAATTAGGATATAACATTGGCCTATAACAAATGTTGTAAAAATGCCCAAATTACTTTAGCAGAGAACCTAGGAACAAAGGGTGTGAGAATGTTAATAATGGATTAATTATGCAAGATTTGAGAACCAGCCATATGACCAGAAGGGCCCAGAAAGAAAAAAAAAAAAAAAAAAAAAAAAAAAAAGCCCCTTCATTAACACACTAAAGAATGCACAGCTACAAGTGGCTGGTCCACTTTAATGGTTTGCTGATGGCTATCCTAGAACTAAGATCTCTAGTGTCAGTGGGAGTAATAGGAGTCTGACAGAAAGTAGGTGGAAATCTTTATCCCACCAAGTAAGATTTATGAGGCAGCAAGATTTACAAGGCAAGTAAGGTACTTTCACCCACAAAAGTCTATGACCAAGGATAATAGACCATAGTGTTCCTAGGTATTAAAAAATTGGGAAACAAATTATTTGCCTGTTTGAAGAAAAAAATAGAATTGTTTAAAAGAATGCTAATGTCCCCTACCACATTGGAAACTTGTGATCTCTTATTCAGTTTCCAAACCTAAGGTCACAGCTCTAGAACCCATTAATTGATATCCAATATTCTGTTAAGGAAAGAGCCTATAATGTTACTACAAGTATATAAAGTATAAATATCATTATTACCCTAATCCTCCCCCAAAAGGGCCTTTAGCCATCTCCCAGAGTAACTGTAAACTTAGAGAATTAGATACCCAAACATTATAAGGGTTATTGGATACTAGGTCTGATCTGATGATAATGCATGGGGATCTCAAAAGCCATGATGTTGGCTGTTAGAATCATTTGTTATGAAGACCAGAGGATAAGTGAATCCTGGCCCAAGAAGGCATCACAGTGGGTCAATGAGCCTACAGACCTATTCTGTGGTCTTTCCCCAGTCCTCCAATGTATAACTGGAATGGAGAGACATAGGATCTGACTAAACCCAGACCTGTAATGAAAGAGCCATTAAGAGAGAAAGGACCACCTGGAAGTCACTGACATACCATATATTATTCTGTATTAAATGTGTTGCAATGTGTTAAATGAAGTAATTAAAGAAAACTCTGCTTCACACCAGTGGGTACCTGTAAAAGACAGAAGTAGTTTTCTATCCTCTACAGATAGTTGTGGTGGTTGTTATTTGACACCATACCTAAGTTCAACAAGTAGTGACTTTTTAAATGTTAGTTGCAACATACCCTGTTTCCCCAAAAATAAGACAGTGTCTTATATTAATTTTTGCTCCCAAAGAGGCGCTAGGTCTTATTTTCAGGGGATGTCTTATTTTTCCATGAAGAAGAATACGGTACACATTTATTGTTAAATGAAAATAAAGGAAATTTATTACCTGTATACGGTACAGTAGTACGGTAGTTGTCAACACAAACCAGACAAACTGTGAATCCTACAGTATCAAGAATTTACTCATTTATTCAATGACAATCATGCCATCATCTTCTGGAACATCATCATAATAATCCAATTCCTGAATTTCCTGATGAATTTCTTGTGACTTCATTTCTTTCAGAATCAGTGGACCAAATCTCTCATGGTTAGCCTGGGGGGGAGGGCTTATTTTCGTGGGATGCCTTATATTTCACTCAGAAGGAAACCTGTAAGTAGGTCTTATTTTCAGAGGATGTCTTATTTTCGGGGAAACACGGTAAAATCTGAAACCATATCAATGAACTTCTCCTACTTAGTTACTTTAAAATCTATTTGTCTGCCTTACACTTTGAATGGATCTTTTTTGCCCGTTCTTGATTTTATAACATCTCCCAAATGCAAACACATTTCATTATACAATATGAAAAAATTAGATTCATTACTATCATCACCAATTTCCTCAAAAGGTCTTTAGATATTGAGAAGCTGTCTAGGTCTCAATGAAGGCTAAGGCACCAGATAGAAATAAACAAAATATGATCCTTCTGAAGGCACCTCACAGAATAGCTTTCAGAAATTGCAACACTTTTCAAGAATCCCAAGTGTTCAGGCTATGTAGATTCAGTTCCCAACATTTCATTTCACCAGGTAGAAACAGCCCTGGGTCTCAGCAGCAAAGAGGGGAAAAGATACCTTTGAGAGGAAGCCACTCACTGCTCTCCCTCCAGGTAATCATCAACTTTGAAAACAGATACTTTCCCCCAATCCCCTTAGGGCAAAGAACCATTGTGTATAGAGAGCAGTGGAAATGTCACAAAGTTCCAAAGGTTGATAGGCAAAATCAGATCTAATCTGAGTGTGGAAGTGGCTCTTTCTTTCCCCACCATACTTGTGATTTACTTGTTAAAGAAATGCATCATTTGGC
Organism: Pipistrellus kuhlii; assembly: GCF_014108245.1. Classification (NCBI taxonomy): domain Eukaryota; kingdom Metazoa; phylum Chordata; class Mammalia; order Chiroptera; family Vespertilionidae; genus Pipistrellus; species Pipistrellus kuhlii. Next base: position 22,697,836 of record NW_023425405.1, on the reverse strand, counting down.
TTTCTGAAATGCCCCCAGCATGTCTGGAGCAGAGCCCTGGCCTTGGAATATTAGATAAATACCTGATTCACTGATTTATTAATATAATAAGAAGCTGAGTTAATGGGCATAATTGAGCAAATATGCCCTTGGCAGGTAACAAAGATATGTGTTCAAGATAAAATCCTCTTAATTCTATTTCCTTTTTTTTTTATTTGAAGATTGAATATTCTTCTTTTTAAATGTATTTTCATTAGTATTCTACATCATTTGTCCCATTCTGCAAACAGTGTGTTAGCAGCTCCTTCTCAGCTCTGCCTGGAAGGGCTCAGATGAAGAAGCAGTTGAAAGAGTCCAGTGCTTCTCATGCCACAGAGCAAGGACTTGAATTCTCTCTCCAAAGCCTTAAGTGCTTCAGGAGTGTCTCCCTCAAAGTGCCATTTTGCTACTGTGACATTTAAGACACATTTCAAACTTGAGGATACATTCAGCAGTTCAATTTAGAGGAGTAGATGATGGCATCGAAAGCACGATTCAAAATCTGGTGCCAAATGGAAATCAGACAGTTCCTCCTCAAAGCCTCTTGCTTCTGAAGACCATGACAGCTTTCTATGAGCCTAAGAACTAAATGACTAAATGTAAGTCCCTGTGCAAACCACCTGCAAGTCAGGTTTTCAATGTATGTATGGGTGTAAGTGTGTATACATAGATATACACATATATATTTGTACGTATGTATGTATGTATATTATATCCTCTGATATTTTATTGTCTTCTCTTTTTTTTTAAGAGAAAAAAGTGATTTATTTTCTACTATACTTTAAATATAATCACAATCATTTTTTCCATTTAAGTTTTTGAGCTTTTTTTTAAACTTTCATATTCTAGCTGTTAATTTTTTCTTATCTTTATTTCATGTAGAATACCATTTTACAGTTAGCCTCTCACTGGTTTTTTCATTTTGCTTAACATTTTTATTGCTTCTATACTAATGTGGGGTTTTGTTTTGTTTTTTTAGAATTTTGTTTTAGCCTTTATTTTAATTTTAATCTATTTTATCTGAAATTTAAAATTTTAGCTTTAGGGTTTAAATTTTTTTTTTAGATCTCAACTCTGTTACATTTAGTGGGAATATGAGTTAATAACTTTCTCTCATTTGGTTAACTTTTCTTTTAACACTTTATGTTCTTACAAATTTTCATAATTTATTTTTCCAATTGCTTCTCTTCTTTTATTTTTTTTTCTATGTATTTTCATAATATTTGGTGAGAAGCCTGAGTTAAATTGCATAATGAGTCTAAATCATATGAAAATATGGTAGGGAAAAGGTTTTAATTCTAAAGTTTAGTTCTCTGGCTTTTTCAAACAGATCTCCTAGGTCTCATCCTATATAATAAAAGGCTAATATGCAAATTGACCAAACAACAGAACGACCAGTCACTATGATGTGAACTGACCACCAGGGGACAGACACACAATGCAGGAGTTGCCCCCTGGTGGTCAGTGCACTCCCATAGGGGGAACGCCACTCAACCAGAAGCCAGGCTCACCAGAAGCCTCTCCCGCCTCCGTGACAGCGCTAAGGATGTCCAACTGATGGCTTAGGCCTGCTCCTCACACTAAGCTAGTCAATCAGACATTCCCTGAGGGCTCCCGGAGTGTGAGAGGGTGCAGGCCAAGCTGAGGGACACCCCCCCTCTCCTCAGTGCATGAATTTTGTGCATGGGGCCTCTAGTACTTTATAATGATGGATGTTAAAAAACAAACTTAAGACACTCAGTTTAACCTATAGATTAACTCTTAAATGACATAGTTCTTTCCAGATAAGCTTTTCTTTGTAAAAAACAAACAAACAAACAAACAAAACAAAAAAAACACCATTAAGCCTTGTGAAGAAAGAGGCACATGTTCACATTTAAAGTCTCTGTACGTATTATACACATGAACCATGAGCCTGGAGGCTTTGCCAATTCATTGCCCCTAACTTCAAACCTGAAGCAACCAGGTGGTCATCAATGTTGTGATGGTTATTGATGATTAGTAAATTGCAGAGGAACCATAGAAAATTCTGGTTATACTGTAAGCTCAGTACATTTCCTGGGTTGGGTCAAAATTTCTTCTCAGAGGATACACCCAAGAATCCTACTAGAGTTGGAAAACCATTCAGGACTTTCACTCATGTAGGAGAATTAAAGTAGAGCTTCCAATGAGAAATTTATCTAAATTCTGGGAAATGTGTGTCCTATTTTTGTCGGAAACTATATATATAACAATTCCAGGCTGGAAAATTTAAATACTATTTTTGCTTTAGGCCCTGCTTTTCAGTTGTCTCTAGGAAAATTATTCTGAAATCACAACTGAGTGAGGTTATTCTTCCTAAAGGAGGCTAAATACTCTTCTGGGGAGAATAGGATTTATGAAAGACAATCTACCAGAGCCTACATGACAATTAAATTACTCCTGATTTTCTGCACTTCATGACATTCCTGTTGAACCCTAGTATGTAGTTATATCTTATTATGGAGTTAACTTGAATTTCCATATTGACCAATGGCATTTAACATCTTTTCATGTGCTTTTTAGCCATTTGTGAGTCTTCTTTTATAAAGAATCTGTTTAAATATTTTGTACATTTTAAATTGTGAGTTTTTTGTGGAGAGCGGTCATATTATTTAGTTGTAAGAGTTTTAAGTATATTCTTAACACAAATGATTTGATAAATATATTTTTGAAAGTATATGTTTCTGTCTGTGAATTTTCTTTTAACTTCCTTCAAAACCCCGTAAGGTTTAGTGTTTTGTTCAGAGTCACACAACAAGCCAGCTGGATTTTAACTTCACCATTATTCTCAATAAGCAGTGATCAGGGCAGATTTTCCTCTGTAGAAACATCACTAACTATTTAGAAAATAGTGGAGGATAGTAATCTATAATCTCTGTGTTGCCTCTTTAAAGAAAGCCCTTGGCAATTTTCTATGAGGAAAGACTACCAGGTTTTGGTTTTTAAATACCTTATGTGTTCTGGCCCTTGTGGCTCAGTTAGTTGGGCATCGTCCAGTGCACTGAAAAATTGCCCATTCAATTCTCAGTCAGGGCACATGCATAGGCTGTGGGCTCCATATACAGTAGGCATGTGTAGGAGGCAGTCGATCAATGTTTTGATCTTTCTAGATGTTTCTCTCTCTCTTTTCCTCTCTCTTAAAATAAAAAAATTAATAACTTACAATGTAATGAATAATTATTACTTTCTCTTTAAACAAACAAACAAACAATATGTCAGAATATTGACCACATGTAAACAAATATAAACTTAGGAGAATGCAAAAAAAAATATCTTTGCAAAAACTTCAGTGGTCTAGTTCCTACAAAAAGTTATTATACAGAAGCACAGAATTTTGCTGAGTTGACAGACCCAGTCACTCAAAACTGTAACAATGACCTCAGAGTTATTCTCATTTACATAGGAACACACATTCTAACAGAACACTACAAATCCATAAAGAGCAGCGATATATTTGTGCTGATCCATGTATATTCTTCCACTTTCCCCCCTGAAGTGGCTTAGTGTAAAAGCAGATGCAAAGTGATCTATACATCGATTCAAATCTACACCCTTCAGCTAATGCTTCTAACCAACTTATTGAAATATTTTTCTACTAAAAACAAAATGTATTAAATTATTTCCAAATGATCTGAAAAGACTCTACTTATATTCATAGCAACTAATTCATAGCAACTACAACTAAACTTATTTACTTAAGATAGTACCAGAATCACTAAAAATCACATTTTCTAAATAATTAATTTTAAAGAAAATTGCAACTTCATTATTTGCCAAGAAACTGTCACATTACAGAGAGAGAAAATTGTATAAGCCATGCATAGTTTCTCCTCATCAGATACAAATGCATATTCTTTTAGTGTTATTAATCCTCACCTGAGGATATATTCTCCATTTTTTTTTTTTAAAGAGAGAGTGGAAAGGAGGGAGGGAGAGAGGGGAAGAAAGAGAAACATCAGTGTGAGAGAAAAACATCTTTTAGTTGCCTCTCTCACCCCAACTGGGGCTGGGTATCAAACCTACAACTGAGGTATGTGACCTTGACTGGGAATCAAACCTACAGCTCTATGGTGAGGGGCTGATGTTCTAACCACTGAACAACACCAGCCAGAGCTCTTTCAATGTTATAGATGCAAGTTTCTTTCTGAGTTTCTTCAATGCTCTCTAAGTTTCTAAATATCATTTAAAAATCTAAAGTAAAAGACAAACAAAACCCCCCGCACACCTGGGAGAGTCCCTACTCCAAGAAATGATCAAAGAGTTCTCTGAACGGCTTTGCTTACTGGTTGGTCATTTATTTTTATCCACTCTGTTGGCATGGTTCCAGCTACCTACATGCAAAGGATAGTCTAACCCAAGTTTTAAAAGGGCAACTCATTACTTCCTTCCACCAAAACTGTAGACTCATTAATTTATTACAATCTGTCTGAATTGCATGCCACTGTTCTCCATGATAAATGGCATGCTGGGCCTTTTCAGCCTGTGGATCCTTAGAACTACATGCAGACTTTGGACATGGTTATTTCTCAAGTGACCCCAATTCTAATTTTTTGCCTCAATATAAGTTTTTATTTTTATTCAAATTATATATGCCAGTTTTTAAAGGTTAAACATTTCCATAATGTTGTTATATAAAATAAATATTTCCCTGCCCAGCAAATGCCTGGGTTTGAGGCTGGATCCATAGTCGGGGACGTGCAGCAGGCAACAAAATGAAGTTCCTCTCTCATCAATATTGCTAGCTCTCTCTTCTCTCTCTAAAATAAATTATTTTTTAAAAACTGTCCTGACCAATTCCCCTTGGCTTTATTTTCTTCTTTCCATAGGCAACCACATTCAATTATTTCAATCTGACATTTAAAAAAATACTTTGGTATTATTTAGTGACATGTTTACTAATGTTGATTATTCAGTTTTAGTTTTTTCAAAAGAGCACCATCATAGAGGATGAGTATAGACCTTCACTTCCTAATCTACCTCTCGATACCTGCCTCTTTCTCATCTCCCTATCCTTCCAACATAGTTACATTAAAATAGATCAGTATTCAATGGGTACATTTATAGGATTAGGGATACACTATTCTCAACTGAGATATGCAATAAAATCTGACTGCTTGAGTTTACTGTACAACTCTTTGCTTTTCTGGCATTAATAATTGTACAGTTGTTTAATTCCCTAGGTAATCACTACTAATGCAACCCTAAACTTCCTGCCAGCCCTGTCTCTCCCCTTAGCAAATAACAAATGTGTAAGGTGGTCTATCAGTTTTACCTTCTTTAAGGAATATCTCCTGGAATCATCTGAGGCATTTCCCTCTGGGCTGGTTGCTTGCTAAGGCTTCATCTCCTGCTAGAAACTCCCTTTTTCTCTCCTCTGTATTGGCTTGCCTGTTTTGTTGTTGTTGTTGTTGTTTTGTTGTTTTTTGGTTTTTTGTTTGTTTGTTTTTATATCCTCTTTCTTGGGTTATTTTGTTATTTTGGGAGAAAATATTTTCTAGTATGGTCCAAGAGACGATGCATAGGGATTAAATTTCTAAGAACTTGCATATCTAAGAATATCTTTTCAAACTCAATAATCTGCATGAGTACAGAATTATAGATTAGAAATCATTTTCCTTCAGAATTTTGTTTTCTAGCTGCCAATGTCATGGAGAACCCATATGATTCCTGATCCTTTGTTTGTGACTGTTATTTCTGATTTCTCTAGGATGACACTGTTCAATGCAAATTTAATGTGACCCACTAGTGGGAGCCATATTTGTAATTTTAAATGTTTTAGTAGTGCCATTTTAAACATTAAAAGAAAACAGGTAAAATTGATTAATATTTTATTTCATCCACTATATCCAGAATATTACTATTTTAATAAGTAATAATATAAAACATTTAAAAATTTTGTTACCTTTATTTTTTAATCTAAGTCTACTAAATCTGTAAAATCTGCACTGACAGGATGTCTCTGTTTGGAGCGGCTGCAAGTCAAGTGCTCCATCACCACATGTGGGCAGTGGCTACTTACTGGACAATGCAATTCAATCAGGACTTGGGATCTTTTTTTCTACTGGTATTCTGATACCTCTTAATAATTTAGGTGAGAGACAAAATTTTCTCATTTTTCAAGACACTCATTTGTCTTGAGTCATTGGGCCTGACTGATTTGGGCTTTATTACTCATGTGTACCAGTTCTAAGAAAATTCTTTCAATTATTGCATTGATAATTCTTTTTTCCTTTCATTTTCTATGTTGTCTACTTCTCTTAGATGATGTGTTTGTTGGTTCCCTAACTTGGTTATTTACTTATTTCTTCTGTTTTCCATTTCTATTTTTATTTCTGCTTTCTGGAAAATTTAATTTTTCAACATTTTCATTATTTCCTGATATCATACTTTTAATTTTGAGGAGCTTTTTGTTTCTTGCATGACTATTCTTAACTGCATTTGTTTTGTTTTATGATTATAATATCTCTTTAGCTCTCTGAAGATATTTTTTAAATAATGGTGTTTTTTATAATAAACTTTCGTATGTAGTCTGTTCTCTCAAGCTTGTTTTTCTCTTCTTAATTTGTTTAATCTATTATTTATGGTAGTTTCTTTTCTCCAAAATCTGCCAAGTCTGAGGTGTCTTCTTATTTAAGAGTGAGAAATTAGCCTTAACTGATTTGGCTCAGTGGATAGAGCATTGGTCTGGGGACTGAACCCAGGTTCTATTCTGATCAAGGACATGTACTGTGGTTGGGATACATCCCCTGTAGGGGCTGTGCAGGAGGCAGCTGATCAATGTTTCTAGCTCTCTATTCCTCTCCCTTCCTCTCTGTAAAAAATCAATACAATATAATTAAAAAAAAATAAATTAAGAGTTGACCCACCAAAACCGGTTTGGCTCAGTGGATAGAGCGTCAGACTGCGGACTGAAAGGTCCCAGGTTCGATTCCGGTCAAGGGCACGTACCTTGGTTGCAGACACATCCCCGGTGGGAGGTGTGTAAGAGGCAGCTGATCGATGTTTCTCTCTCATCGACATTTCTAACTCTCTATCCCTCTCAATTCCTCTCTGTGTAAAATCAATTATATATATATATATATATATATATATATATATATATATATATATTTTTTTTTTTTTTTTTAAAGGGTTGACCCATTGAGTATATGAATTAAGTATCTCAAACATTAACTTTACTGATTGGTCAGATTCTCCAGAGAAGAATCTTCTGTTCTCCTGTTCTAAGGATAAAAGACTGGCTATTAAAGTCTAGGAGCCAAGTAAGAGAAGAGGACTATGATTATCAGGATCATATATGTCTATGAGCACATAATCAAACTATCTTCAATATAGTATCTCCACTTTCAGTTGTAACTAGTGTTTCCATTTCAGAAACCCTCTATTATACCCACAAAAGGAACTAAGTCTTTTGTATGTCGCTGGGGTAGACGAATCTGTATTATTTTGGCCCTTTTTGGGAGTTATTTTACTCTGGTACAGTTTGGCATGGTGCTTTACCTATGTGTTGAGAAATGTGTGAAAGAGCAGTGTTAGTTCTACTATCCGCTGTTAAGTTTGATTTGGGAAAACAATTATGCACCAGAATAGTTGTCAAAAATTTTTCTGCCTGAAAAATTATGTCTCAACATCCTTCGTCTAATCACAGATAGGAACAATCTTGCCAAATAAAACCAACTAGTGTGAAGTCTAAACCATCTGAGCACTTAAAGTTTAACAAGTTTAGATCTAACACTGCCCTCTCCTACGCTAACAAGCCCATTTGATGAGGTTAGGATATACTGCCACCAAGTGGCAAATCTTGGTATCATTCCTGTCATCTCAACCAAAAATTGCATGTTTTGAAATTCAAGATTTATCCATTCATGTATTTGTTCATATTACTTATGAAAAAAATTTATTGAAGAGAATAAATATTTACATATAGCAAAGAACACAATTCACATTAAGAGAACATTTTTCTTTGAAAAGTAATTTCTATGGGAAACATGACATCCTTCTTACTAATCTGGTTGTTACTAAAAACAGCTTAATCTAATCCTGTTCTCGCAGTTACATTATGTAGAATACTCCTTCTAACACTTCTTGAATTTTAGATTTCAAGGTAAAGATGGTTTTAAATATTAACATGACTTTTTATTCTCTAAGAACTTTGACCTCAAAAACCTGACAGATTTTGAAACACATCTTCTCTTCCCTTATAGTTCACTTGTGCTGGCTACTGTACTCCTCTGATGTGTTAAGGATCTGTAGACAAATTTTCTTACACCTCATTAGAACAAAGGATGCCATGCCGGGAACCAGATTCTAGATCATCCAAAGCCATTACAAGAAAAAGTAAATCTCTACTAAGCAATAAAAATGAGCAAACTATTGATCCACACATTTAAATGGATATCAAGGATATTGTGCAGAGTGAGGGAAAAAGCCACTCCCAAAAGGTCATATACTCTGTATTCCATTTCTATAACATTCCCAACATGACAAAATTGTAGAGATGAAAAAAATTATAATTATCAAGGGTTAAGGATGGTGGTGATAGAGATGTGGCATGACTGGCTACAAAGGGACAGAAAGAGATATTTTTGGTGATGAAATAGTTTTACATCTTGAGTCCAGTTGTGGTTACACAGGTCTACAAATGTGATAAAAAGATATAAAACTAGACATGCAGTATAGCAATTTCAGTTTTCTGGTTTTGATATTATACTATAATTATGTAAGATGGAACCATTGGGAAAAACAGTGCAGGGTACCCAGAATCACTCTACAATATCCTTATAATTTCCTGTAAATTCTATATACTAAAGAGGGAATATGCTAATTGATCCTCACACTATCACAAAGATGGTTGTGCCCACAGCCAATAAGGAGGGAATATGCTAATTGACTGCCATGCCCTCAAAGATGGCATTGCCCAAAGCCACAAGATGGTGGGGCACAGTCCCCTCAGCCCCACCAGGACAGCAGGCAAGCATCAAGACCAGGCCCACCCCCAGGCAGGCCTGGCGGCTCCACGCACCTGCCTCCAGAGTCCCCCAGTCTCCTCAGCCCCTCAGCTGCACAGGACCGGCCCAAGGAGCAGGCAAGCCTCCGATGGCAGCTGCCTAGCCTCCAATGGCCACCAGAGGCTCAGGTAACAAGGGCCAGCCGAGACTTGCACTGCCAGCAGTGGCAGCAGCAGAGGTGTGATGGCGCATTGCCTTCCACCCCTGAGGGCTCCCAGACTCTGAGAAGGGGTAGGCCGGGCCAAAGGAACCCCCCCATCCAGTACATGAGTTTTCATGCACCAAGCCTCTAGTTTATAATAATTTCAAAATAAAAATATTTTTAAAAGACTAAATAAATCAGTTTCTTTGAGTAATTAAAATATGCATACTTGAACTTTAGACTGGAAATGTATTTGAAATTTTTCTTCAGTTGTGAGTAAATTGTGTTCAATTGTGTCTAGAAATAAAGAGAGGTAATAAAACTCCCAAGATTCCAGGTAGGAAGGAATAATTTTTGTCTCACTACAGCATGTTCCTTGTTACCATGGTACAATTCATTCATACATTTCAAGGATCTATGTACCCTAATCTCTGCATTGAATTTGGAATTTAGTTTGATGAGTCCTAATTTCTAAATCTGTGCCTCTTTTTGTTTTCTTTGTTTCCTCCTGAAATGGTAGCTACTTTAAAAAATAAATAAACAATGCTTAAACTTGAATATCTGTACTCAATAATATGACATCTTAGAATTTTTTATTACTTGTCATATAGTTTTATTACCTCATGAAAGATTGTTTCCTTTCTCTCATTGTTTTGAGCTAGAGACTGTTAAAATAGTGGCAGCAAACATTCAGAATAACACCATTTTATGGAGAAGTTTGGAACCTTTATTCCATAAAGAAAAGTCATTCTGAAGTTTTAACAAGGCCCCAATCAATCATCACAATTATGTTTTTGTTTGAACCTGTACCTCTGGAAAACAATGCCTGCCAATCCCCCAAATCAACTGTTAATGAATAACAACTTGATGTTTATTACATTGTTATTGTAGTATGGTAGTTTTGATTTAAATTTGAACCATAACAACGGTATATTTAATTGATAACTGAATGCATTCTATAGCCTAAAAACAGACTATTCTGTTTATAAATTGATGTCTTTTAAGCATAAAACTTACATTCTCACACTAACACTTACTTATTGTTGAATCAGATTAATTCACATCAGGTTTAAACCTAGAGGTCTGTGTATAATCACCAGGATTATCATTGACCTGTCAGCTCTTTCATTCTCTAACTCCAATTTCTTCCACTCTTGCTCACCCTTGTCTATTTCTGGTCTTTTGCTGCTCTTCTTCCTTCAATGGGAGGTAAGGCTTCCAGTAGAAAGCCTGGCTCTGAGCAAGGTCACCCTATAGAGCTAGAAGGCTAGGTTAAATCTATTCCTGCCTCATCTTCCATGCCAGTTATATCATTGGCTTAGCTCAAGATGCACTCCTCCGGATCTGGTCTGTGACAAATGATGGAATCCCTTGGCTCATGTCTTTTTTAAAGTGGGTTCAGTGTACCAAGGTCTCAGGAAGGTCACTGCAGGAGGGACTCTCCTACTGTCTCCAGCTGCAGCTTGGGGTTCGTGATGCAGATGTGAGGACCTGGGAGAGAGACTCAGACCCAGAGCCCTCCTCAGTCACCTTGCAGCCTCCACCTGGCATGACCTTTCTGTGGAAACCTGCAACACTCAAAGGCACCACTGCAGCAGAAGACCCCTCCCCAATTCCTTCTGCAGCCCCTACACTTGCTATGCCCCTCTTGTACCCAAGGGAATCCCACTGAGCCTTTGGAACCCTGCATTTGGCAGCCCATTCTTATGTGTACTCATACCCTGCTCCCTGGCCACACTTCCTAGGTTGTCACCTGCCAGGCCAGCTCTTGCAAACTAGCTGCTTCCTAAGGGCCAGAGCTGGGAACTTCTCTGCTGTCCCAGGAAAGAGAAGGGGACACTCAGCCTGAAGAGGAGGTTAACCCTAAAAGAAGAGTAATGCTCAGGCATGTGTGAACATGCATTATTCCATTATTTCTGGGAAGAACAAATAAGTTGTTCTATCTCAGAAAAGGAAGACTCAGACCGGGAGATGGCATGAGCTGAGACAGGAGAGCTCCACCAGGCTACCCAGCAGACCTGCAAACAGCTCGCCCAGCAGCCGGTGAAGAGAGTCACTGTGTTTAGGAGGAGAGGATGAAAGATGTCCAGGGGACATCAGTAGTAACTCCCTGGTCCTTTACAGGGTCCTTGAATTGACTAGGGCAGAAACTTATTTGTAAATTGTTTCCTGTTTTTGTGTTACATTTTGGTGGATGGGAGCTGTGTTTGGGCTAATTTGCTAGCCTCAATTAGCAATATTTTACTGTATAATGTTGACCTATTTATCCCTTCCCCAGAGAAGTCTGAGATTTTCTTTTTGTTGTACTTCATTTCAGCCCCAGAGAAACAAAAGGATCTTTGATGTATCTCAGAGATTAAATAAAATCCCAATTAGACAACAAATTGGTCACTGATTTTTAAAAAAATAAAAGCAGAAATGCCTAAAATGCAAATTGTCTGAGGAGGAAGAACTTGTTTAAGAAATCCTTTGCTCCCCATCATGAAAGGTGTCCAAGAAGAAGTTGGACAACCAAACTGGAAAATTATAGAAAGGATGCAAACCACTTGCCAGCCCATGTGTTCTATGCTTCTAGAAGTTGGGAGATTTAAACTTTAAACTAATTAAAATAAAGTTCATTGAGTTCCACTGTCATTTGTAATTCTAGTTTATTGTGTAACACACAATGCACATTCATTATTTCCCTGATAATAGCCTAAGTCCTTCAAAGTATAATTCATGTGCACAGAAAAGACATTCTAAAATTATTAGGTGATTTCAGATAGCAATGCAGCAAAAACTTTAAGCCATAAAGAAATAACGACTTCTAAATTTTGACATTGATCTCTGAGTATTATTCTATTTCCTCCCTTTCTAATGTAATAAAGGTTTAGCATGGGATATGGAAGCATGAATAAAGTTCTGAGAAAAATGCCACTGTTGTTTTTAACCACACAAAGTATAAAAAGCATGTGTGTATTGTTTTGAGTTTTAAAATAACAGCCAATGTATAAAATAGACTGCAACAGTAAAATCAAACATTTTAATCCCAGCATATTGTCTAACTTTAATACTTTATGTTTTAATAAAATAATTTAAGCATGTCTTCTTGAGATCAAATGATAGGAGTTAAACCTTCTTATATTAGTTCAGAGAGTTAGATAAGAACTAGTCATAAATAATTTACATTTTTACTTTCTTGTTTATGTCTTCAATATATTTTTCAGAGTCCACCAATGACCAACCTTAGTGTTTAGAAAGTATGGCACCAATACATGTTTAGAATTTCAGATTGTTGCAAGGGAAGATGTGGTCACAGATTCAGGAGTGAGTTTTTAATTCTTGTTCTTTAGTAACATTATCCCTCTATTGCTATTGTCCTTAAACTTCCTGGTGTCCAAAATTCTTAGCCTGACATTTTATTTCTTCAAGTGTGGCAAGTTTGTATCCAATTCTACATGAAATTGAAACGTGTAGCCTCTCTCCTAGAGACACCTTCTATTGCTTTTATAAAGGTGTCCATCTTCTGTATTGAATAGGTGAGCACTAGTTCATCCCTGAATAGATGGTATTGATTCAGTAAACCCTAAAGATATTTGACCTTTTAAAAAAGGGATTCTGACTGCACAAGATATTTTACAAAGTGACAAGGACTTCTGTTCATTGAGATTAAGTCAGAACCATTTAAATTGAGCATGTTTCCTGGAGAGACTGTTGATTACATGGCATTCAGAAAATGGTATCATGCTAAATAAGGGGCATTTTGAATAATTTCAGTTGTGCTTTTTCTGGAAAGGGGAATAATGTAAAAACTAAAACTCCTTGTCATAAAGTGAATCTAAAATCAGCAGAGAGATTAATAACTTAAGGTGACACTGATATGAAGTAGCTATAAAGCTGAATAATGCTTTTAGTTTGAAGGAAGGATTAAACCAGAAAGTAATTAGATGATGAATATCCAAATTATTATGTAGAATTAAGACTTGAAAATACATTTGATTTAGAGTCAAAAGACCTGAATTCTATGGCCACATCTGCCACTTGGTGACATTTCCTTCCCCTGCAAAGGACAGTTTCTTCACAAATAAAAGAAGTGTGTGGAATTAATGATTGCTGAGCTTTTCTCTAGATGTTATAATCTATGGTTAACCAGGTCCACATGGCACTAAATAAAAACTTATGGTGCAGCAAATTAATTTAAAAGTTTTGGGCTCATTCATTAAAACAAATATGTATTGAGCAAGTATTATGTAAAAAGTATTGCAATATATATTTGAAATGTAAGGTTTGTGGGAGGAACTGTGAGTCTGACACATCTGTCCATCATTCCAGTAGAGAATCCTGATGACCTGTTGAAGTGCAGGTATGGAGTTCAGGAGAAAGGTTGGAGCTGGAGCTATGGGCTTGTCAGTGAACAGCAATACAAATGCTTTAAAAAGGTGTGAATAATTAATACCACACACAGAGAAGTATCACAGATCACATTTAGAGAACCAACAGAGTCACAGTCTTTTTTCAATATGCTTTTATTGATTTCAGAGAGAGGAAGGGAGGGAGAGATAGAAACATCAATGATGAGAATCATTGATCAGCTGCCTCCTGCAGGCCCCCTACTCGGGAGCAAGCCTGAAACCCAGGCATGTGCCCTGACCAGAAATCAAACCATGAACTCCTGAGTCATGGGTCCATGCTCAACCACTGGGCCACACCGGTTGGGCGAGCCAGTTTTCTGTTAAAGCTCTTTATTCTGATAGCATACAGTATTGCCATATATTTTTAAAAATATTTTTGTTGATATTTAGAGAGAAGGGAAAGGGGAGGGAGAAACATCATTCAGCTGCCTCCTGCACATCTCCACTGGCATCAAGGTGGCAACCTGAGCATGTGCCCTGACCTGGAACTGAACTGACAACCTTTTGGTGCACATGACAATACCCAAAAAAATGGGCTTGCCATGGATTCTCCCTTCTCATATACTCGTTCCTGTATTCTCCTTAGCTATCATCCTTACTTCTCATTTAAAATGCCTTGCAATTATTAAAAATATTTCTTAAGAGTATATGCATTTCAAAAAGAAAAAGTTATTTTGGGCCGGGACCGGTTTGGCTCAGTGGATAGAGCATCGGCCTGCGGACTGAAAGGTCCCGGGTTCGATTCCGGGCAAGGGCATGTACCTTGGTTGCGGGCACATCCCCAGTAGGGGGTGTGCAAGAGGCAGCTGATCGATGATTCTCTCTCATCGATGTTTCTAACTCTCTATCCCTCTCAATTCCTCTCTGTGAAAAATCAATAAAACATATATATATATATATTTTTTTTAAATTATTTTGGTAACCTAAAGAAATTAGCTGACAACAAGAATGTCAGGCATCTGTGATAAGCGAGCTTCTGGAGGGATATTTCTATGAGGGCAGTATTAACAAGGCCTTAAAATTACATTATCCAGGTGAGGAGCCAGAGCAATCTTGGGAAAGAACAAAGCTGGAGGAATCACATTTCATTTATTGAGTAAAATATGCTTCTTGTTAAAGTTTGGGGGGAAGGGGGAGTATTCGTATAACTATGTTCATCAGGAATATTGGCTAGAAATTTTCTTGTTGTTTTGTTGTCTGGTTTTGGTATAAGGGTAATGCTGGCCTCATACAGTGAGTTGAAAGTGCTCCTTCCTCTTCTGTTTTTTGGAAGAGTTGGAAAAGCCTTCCTTTCCTGCTTGGAAAGGTATCCTTAATGCTAAGATCTTTAAATGCTTTCTTACATTCTTTTTCTTGTTTTTTAATGTTTAACTTATTCCTGTGCTACGTTTCATTTTTTTCCATAAGTGAAGTAGGAGTCTATGCTCTTATTCTTCCCCATAAATATCTATTTTTGCCTACACCACTTATTAAATAAATCACCCTCTTAAATAACTGAATTAAAATACCACATTTGTCACATATCACATTTTTATATGCTAGATACATTTCTGGGCATTGTTCTTTGCTGCTGGCATATTTATTCTTTTGCTATCATGCTACTTTTTTGGTATAGTGACTCTATAGTCAGCTTTAATATCTGTTAGGCCAAAAGCCTTTCTTTCACTATTTGATTGTTTCTTAATTTGAGTAGCTATTCTCCAATATTTATTAGTACATTTAAATTTTAGATTTAGTACACTATATCAAAAATGAAATATGTGGCCAAAACCGGTTTGGCTCAGTGGATAGAGCGTCGGCCTGTGGACTGAAAGGTCCCAGGTTCGTTTCAGGTCAAGGGCATGTACCTTGGTTGCAGGCACATCCCCAGTAGGGGTTGTGCAAGAGGCAGTTGATTGATGTTTCTCTCTCATTGATGTTTCTAACTCTCTATCCCTCTCTCTTCCTCTCTGTAAAAAAATCAATAAAATATTTTTTTAAAATGAAATATGTGAAGTGGAACTTTGTTAGATATCTGTATCTATTTAGAGATAGAAAATTAATGTTTCACATCCTGGGACATGGTATGGCTGGAACTGTATTCAGATCTTTTTGTAACTCTTAATAGAACATACAGATTTCTACTGAACTGTCTTTTTAAGTTTATCCTAGAATATTTTATAGTTTCATCACTTTTATTTTTTTCATTTTCAATACAAACTATTTCCAGTGTAGATAAAACCTAATGAATTTTGTAAAAGTATTTGTTATCCAGCTAACTTACTACCTTTTCATATTAATCTTAGTTGATTTATACCAGGATATATATCCATAATAAGTCAAAAGACTAAATGACTGAGAAGAAAAGGTATTTGTAACAAAAATTATAGATAAAAACACATTTATCTTTTTTATTTTTAGAAAGTGAGGAAGGGAGAGGGAGAGAGAGAGCATCAATGAGAGAGTGAAACATGCATCAGCTGCCTCCTGCACATCCTCTCCTGGAGATTGAGCCAGAAAACTGGGCATGTACCCTAACATGAAATTGAACTGGCAACCTCTCAGTACATAGGGCAATGCCCAACCAACAGAGCCATACCATCCAGGGCTACATTTCTTAACACATACAAACCCTTACAAACCACTTAAAAAAAAACAATTTAAAAATCAAATAAATCTTTTTAAAGAATATGAAAAGGTAACCACAAAGGACAAACCCAGAGAAAAACAGAAATGGCCTATAAACATATGAAAAGATGATAAAATGCATGACATTAAAGAAATGCAAATTAAAATGAATTACTATCAGATTGGTAAACATTTTATAGTTTGTAATTGCATAGCACTATGTAGTCTCATGGGCAACTCTTAATGGTAAATTCAATTTAAACCCAATATCCATTGGAATTACCTATTTGATTGCCAATCACTTTGATCAGAGCATGAACATTCCTGTAAGGCAGGAGTAAAATATAAGACTAGAGACATACACAGGAATGAATTTGTGTAATGGAAGAAGTGAGTCTGCTCCCTTTTCAGATCCAGATGTCTGCAAGGATGTGCAGAGCACCACATGACAAGAAAAACAAGCACCTAGCCATTTAGATTCATGGAAACACAGAGGATTGAGAATATCCAGCTTTCTCCTTCAGTCCATACAAATGCACCTATGAGTCTAACTGGTAATTACTTCACTCCAACCACTCCCTGTCTTCTCTCCTTCCTTCATGCTCTTTTGAGTCTTTTATAATATGTGTCCTTGCCCCTAGAACTCTAGGTTCCATCTTGAAGGGTCTCTGCTGTGGGATCCATTTCATGAACAAAATAAACTAACAAACAAAATAGAAACAAACTCATTATAGAGACCAGACCAGTGGAGAGGCAGGTAGTGAGGTTGGGTGGAAAAGGTGAAAGGATTAAGAAAACAACAACAACCTCATAGACACAGACAACAGTTGATGATTACCAGTGTGAAAAGGAAGTGAGGCAGATAGAAGAGGATAAAGGGGGCATAAATGGAGGTGGAAGGAGACTTGACTTGGGGTGGTGAATACAATACAATATACAGATGATATTATAGAATTGTACCCCTGAAACCTATATAATTTTATTAACCAATGTCACCTCAATAAATTCAACAAAAAAATAAAAAATACTGTTCAGGTTCTTAAAAGTAGAGCATATGTAAGACATAAAACCTTTATTGACTGCTTTTTGTACCATAAACTATATTATTCTAAAATATTGTGCATATTTATTCCAAATGTGCTCCTTACTTCAAGAATGAGTTTGAAGCAGGATAGAAATGAAGTTAAGTGAAGTTAACCTTGTCTTACCACATCATACTCTGTGAAATATATTAAAATATGTTAGAGTCCAAAATCATATTGTCCTTCTCTAGTGCCCTTCCTATAGTTTAGCTCCTGCTCTTTAAAAAAAAAAAATATGCGGGTCTTAAAAATCTCAGTCATATTCTTCCATTTAGTAGGTGTTGAGTCAGGTGCTAACCAGGGAAAATCTAGGAATACAGATAATTCTGGAATGCTGTTGCCATCACTAGAAGTGCAATGGCATGGACGTTCTAGGAACTAGATTATTGTGAACTGCTGAAGGATAGCCATGATTTCTTCTCATCTGGGAATAGTTCAATAGATAAGGGTTGGAAAGTCAGGCAAGAATATAGCAGAAAACCTAGTTCATAAAGCCACACACAGTGCTCACTGTCTGTGACAAAGGACCTCCACTGAAAAACAAGTTCCAAAACTAGAACAATAGTGGGGGAAATTAAAAAGTAATTTCATTGTAAAATGAGTGGTTTTCTACATATGCTGAAGGAAAACAAGGTATTTCAAATCTTTAAGATTATATCTGCAGAGAACATGAATGCAAAACGCCTGTGGGTGCTGTTTTTGTTTTGCTTTTCTCCAATCATCTATACTATGAAAGGATAATATGCTAATTAGACCAGTAGACCTTCTGGATGTCCTTCCTGACAAAGCCATGGTGTCAGGGCTGAGGCAGAGGTGATTAGGGGCAATCAGGCCAGGAGGGGAGGGCAGTTGGGGTGATCAGGCTGGCAGGGGGGCAGGGCAGTTGGGGGAAGAGCAGGCTGGGAGGGGGGACTTGGGGGCAAGCAGGCCCACAGGCAGAGTGGTTAGGGGTGATCAGGCAGGCAGGCAGGTGAGCGGTTAGGAGCCAGCAGTCCTAGGTCGCAAGACCTAAACCAGCAGTTGGACATCCCCCGAGGGGTCCCAGATTGGAGAGGGTGCAGGCTGGGCTGAGGGGCATCCCCTTCTCCCCCGTGCACAAATTTTATTCACTGGGCCACTAGTGCAGATATAAAATCCAGTCATTTTTCAAATCACCATGGTCATTGGATTTGTATTTCCTGGATTTGTACCTCACCAGAACCCATCATTCAGGTTCAGGCCAACACATCTATGAAATGAAAGAGTAGACCTTTTATTTTCCCCCTTTTAAACAAAATAGTTAATGTCCTATCTACATATATAGGAACATAATAATTCAGGTTAAGGATATTAAGGATTGGCAGATAGGAGAATGCAGAGTGACTAAATCATTACATTAAGCTCTGGGTCATTGCTTTCTTTAGAATTCCAACTGTCTTTAGAATTCTCTTCCCACCTTCCCAGTCTATACAATTGATAAACACTCATCCTTCAAAACTCAGCTAAGGTCAATGAAGTCTTGCTTATCTCCCTGCCCTCACTCATATCAAATTGACAAGAGTATCCCTTTTGCTCTCTTCAGTATCGAGGACAGGCCTTCGTCACAGTATATGTGTTATCTGAGGCTTTTTTATTGTAGTGTCAGAAAACAACTCCAGCAAATTTTAAAGGGTAATGATAAGTATATAAAGGTCAGAAATGTAGCCATCCTCAGAATAGAACTTGAACTGGAAAAAAAAAATGAACTCTCTTATCTTGGCTTCTTTTTCATGTTTCATTATTTTCCATCTCTTCATCCAAATCTTACCTATTTCTCTGTCCACATACTGTAACATGACTGCCACACAGTTCTAGTGTTAACTTTTATAGTCTAGTCACATGCAGAGTTCACGTTCAGAGCTCAATGCCATATTGAAAGACAGTGATAGAACCAGCTACAATCTGGTGAACCCCAGTATCAACCGATTTTAGCTAAACAGCAAAGTCACTTCAGTGCTAGGGCTCAATCCCTGTGGATAAAGAAAATTTTTCAGACAGATGGGTCACATTTTAAGCAGGAAAGATATCCTAAAAATTTTTGCTATAATCTATAATATCTTGAACTTATTTACCTAACTAATCTAAATATAACAGAAATTCTATGAGTTGGCACCATATCTTATCATTAATTTTTCACAGCATAATGCTCAGTTTGAGTCATGTAATAAGTGCATAGCATTGTTTATTAAGCAATTCCTTTTTTAATTACTCATCAAGGTACAAAATGGATAGTCATCTTGTCAGGGTATTAAGAAACTTGACCAAATTAAAACTTTATATTAAATACTCATAATAGATGGGGCAAGAGTGTATATATAAGTGCCCATATGAATGTATCATTGACCATGTATTGAGATAGCACAGTAGCCGGGACCGGTTTGGCTCAGTGGATAGAGCTTCGGCTTGCGGACTGAAAGGTCCCGGGTTCGATTCTGGTCATGGGCATGTACCTTGGTTGCGGGCACATCCCCAGTGGGGGGTGTGCAAGAGGCAGCTGGTCGATGTTTCTCTCTCATCGACGTTTCTAACTCTCTATCCCTCTCAATTCCTCTCTGTGTAAAATCAATAAAATATATTAAAAAAAAAAAAAGAGAGAGAGAGAGATAGCACAGTAAAGTGACTTTTAGAAAATCGGTATGGATTGAAGCTAATGAGGGTGGAATCAGTACTCTGCCCCTTTCTATTTATATGCCATGGACTTTAACTTATAAATTAAATAAATAAACTCTCACCTACAAAATAAAGATAGGGCTCCATGGATATATTTTAATACTGAAAGGAGATAGTGCATATAAAATGCTTTGCAAGTAAACATTTAAACATGGGTATTTTTTCCTCTTTTTACTTCTAGTATAGCTCTCCTAAGCAAATAACACTTCAATGTTATGAAATGCTTATAAAGAAAATATAATGAGCCCAGGCTGGTTGCTCAATGGTTAGAGCATCAGCCTGATTACCAATGGGTGTAAGTTCAATTCTTGATCAAGGGCATATAATGCAGTTGACACTGGTAGGGATGTCTCTCTTTCTCTCTCCCTTCTCCTCCCTCCCCTCCACTCTTTCTAGAAATCTACAGGGGAAAAAAATCCTTGGTGAGAATTTAAAAAATAATAAAGAACCCATTAATGAGACTTAGCAGGCATATAAAAAACCAAGGACTCCATTATGATTCATTATAAACGTATTACAAATTAAAGAGAAATAAGGGATTGCTTAAATTGACAAGTTTAAGCATAAAGAAACATGTAGAACATAATGAAAATGCATATCAGATTAGTTCAACTTCTTTTAAAAGACAGGCATGTGAAGCTTATAGAATTGAAGAAACACTTAAAAGGGACATTATAGCCATTGGTGCAGCTGGATTTCCTAATGACCAGTTCAGTGTTCTTCCTAAGAATAGGTAAGGACATGACATGAACCTATAGAGAATGACTTTGATCACTGAGTCATCCTGTTAATTTATGTTACTAAAATCCAAGCTTCATTTGGATGACTCATCCTGATGCCCATCATTCCTTAATTGTCCAGCAGAATTGAATTCACCATGAACTCGACTTCTGTCATCCATTCCCATGGTTATACAGTTGACCTTACCATCACTTAAAACTATTCTGAAACCTTTTATGTATACTATTCCCAGCCCCATCATCACAACTTCCAGTCCCTTACCTATACATCATGTGTTCTAAGAGTAACTGACACCTCCAGGATATTAATTCCTTCCATTTTCCCCACAAACAGCATCTCCCTGATGTTTTTTGTTCTTTCTCTTTTAGGCTAGGCTCCATAAAGCTCCATGGAATCATTATCCTATATAATAAATAGGTAATATGCAAATTGACCATTATGCCCTCGCACAAGATAGCCTCCCCCATGTGCTCACAAGATGACTATGCCCATATGGTCACAAGATGGTCAGCAAGGGAGGGAAGTTGGGGACAAACAGGCCAGCAGGGGAGGGCAGTTGGGGACTATTGGGCTGGCAGGGGAGGAAAGCTAGGGTCGATCAGGCTGGCAGGAGAGTGCAGTTGGGGGTGACTGGGCCTGCAGGGAAGGGCAGTTAGGGATGACCAGGCTGGCAGGGGAGTGTTTAGGGGGCAATCAGGCTGGAGACAGAAGCAGTTAGGGGCAATCAGGCAGGCATGTAGGCAAGCAGTTGAGAGCCAGCAGTTCTGGATATTGAGAGGGATGTCTGTCTGCGGTTTAGGCCCAATCCCTGTGTGATCAGGCCTAAATCAGCAGTCAGACATCCCCCAAGGGGTCCCAGATTGGAGAGGGTGCAGGCTGGCTGAGGGGCAATTCCCCAGTGCATGAATTTTGTGTACCAGGCCTCTAGTCTATATATATAAAAACCCAAACGACTGAATGACCAAACGACTTTTGACAGGTTACTATGATGTACAATGACCACCAGGGGGCGGACACTCAATGCAGGAGCTTCCCCCTGGTGGTCAGTGCACTCCCACAGTGGGAGCACTGCTCAACTGACGAGTGCAAGACTCAGGGCTAGCAAGTTCTGCTGTGGTGGTGCAAGCCTCTCCTGATAGGGACTGACAGGGCACAAGCCCATGGCAGGTGCAGCAGGGCCCAGATGAGTGGGAGTAGAAGGCAGGAGAGACAAGCGGCATTGGACTGCTGGTATCAGCATGATCCCCACAGGCCTCGCCAAGGGACCCCTCTGGTGCATGAGTTTATCAGTAAGCTTAAATCTCTGTAATCAAGTTCTCCCCAATACTATTTCTAAAAACCACAGTCAACAACAATACAATCATCCCAGTAATAATCCTCTTCTCTCAATACTTGGCTGCTGGGCTTTGCTGGATAAAAACTCAAAACCAGACAAATTAGTTCTGTTCAAAATGTATGAATGATAGCCTCAATTGGCCCTTCCAAGTTTCTCCACAATCATTACTTTAGTCACATACTCATCTCTACTTTTTTTTTTATCCTTGAGAAGCTCCAAGCTTTCTGTATTATAGAGAAATAGAGGCTAAGAAGCACAATTGCTTCAATTTCCTGCTCTTCTGTTTTCCTCCCACCCACCTCTTCTTCCCTCCCCATCACAGGATGAAGTATTTTCCCTTCATTATTAGACTTCCTCCAACTGTATTGTGTATCACATCTCTGACTCTTTGAAAATCTCAGATTATTATTTTTTCCTGCAACTCCAAGCAGAAAAAAATATATATATAAAACCCTAATATGCAAATAGGCCAAACAGGGAACAATGGAACAACTGGTCACTATGATGTGTGCTAACCACCAGGGGGCACATGCGGAACATGGTGGGCATTGGCAGGAGGCTGCAGAGCGCAGAATATGGCAGGCATCGGCCATGACGGGGTGGTGGAGCAGGTGGAGCGCCAGCCCCGGTCACTCAGTGCCATCAACAGGTGCGAGTGGCAGCTGTCAGCCCAAATCACCTCTGAGGGCTTCTCCAGCTCCTCCTGCTGCTGAGGGGTGAGATGGGCCAGCAGAGGCCTCTCACAACCACTGCTGGCAAAATGCCTCACTTGCACCTGCTGCCAGCACTGGAGCCACCAATCACACCCACAGCTGGCACTGGAGCTGCCACTTGCACCTGCTACATGCGCCCGGTGCCTGTCCCAATCACTTGGTGCCATCAGTGGGTGCGAGTGGTGACTGCTGGCTCCAATCACCCCTGAAGGCTTCTCCATCTCTCCCTGCTCCTGATGGGCGATCAGGGCAGCAGCTGCCACTGACTGCACTGCCCCGCTCACACCTGCTGCTGGAGCCAGCCCTAATTGCTCTGTGCCATCAGCAGGTGCAAGTGGGGCTTATAGTAGCAGCACCTGCAGGAGCAGAGCTGCCAGCAGCCAGAGGACCAGGGTCATGGTGGGAGGGGCCAGGCAGGGGCACAGAGGATGAGCTGAGACCTGCCCCTGGGCCCACTACAGCCTCACGGTCCACAGTTCCTTTCAAGGTGCATGAATTCATGCATTGGGCCCCTAGTAGAGTATATTAAGATAGCCAATATTTTTCATGTTTAGAGATGGAATTATAGCTTCTTTTAAACCTCCCTTTAATATCTAATTAATGTCATAATGAAATATTATTCAATCATAAATAAGAATGAAATACTGATCCATACTATGACATGGGTGAACCTCGAAAAGATTATGCTAAGTAAAAGCAGCCAGACAGAAAAGGCCACATATTATATGATTCCATTTATATGATATTTCAAGGATAGGCAAACCTATAGAAGTAGAAAGTGGTTGATAGGGTCTAGAGTAGGGGTGTCAAACTCAATCAGAGAAGGGGCCAAAATCTAAAATCCAGCCTAAATCGCGGGCCGAATGGTTTACTGAACAGTCATAAACTGTCATTGTGATGGAAACGCAGCGGAGTGCAGTGATGACAGCGCGGTGCGGGCCACATTGCAAGGCCTGGCGGGACAGATTTGGCCCGCGGGCCTTATGTTGACACGTGGTCTAGAGGGAGGTAGAAATGGAAAGTGACTGCCAATGGTTATGGATTTTCTTTTGGGAGTGATAACAATGTTCTAGAATTTATGATTTTATAACTATTCTAAAAACCACTGAATGGTCCACTTTAAAAGAATGAGTTTTATAGCATGTAAATTGTGTTTCTATAGAGCTATTATTAAAAAAAAATCAATGGAACTACTAATACCAGTATCTTCAGACCAGTTATATAAATGGAACATAATTATTTACATCTATAAGGGATAAATCCTTGAACAATTATAGCTACCTACTGAATCCACTCATAATAGTGAACTTTTAATAAAAAACATGACTAATATTGAACAATGACTTATTCAATAACTGCCTAATAAGAAATGAATCCAAATAATAATAAACTACAAAATATAAACAAAAACATTTCAGTTTATATATTACTACAATATTAGTACAGGTTGCCAAAACTGGTTTGGCTCAGTGGATAGAGCTTCTGCCTGCAGACTCAAGGGTCCTGGGTTCGATTCTGGTCAAGGGCATGTACCTTGGTTGCGGGCATGTCCCCAGTAGGGAGTGTGCAGTAGGCAGCTGATCGATGTTTCTCTCTCATCGATGTTTCTAACTCTCTATCCCTCTCCCTTCTTCTCTGTAAAAAATCAATATGTATTTTTGAAAATATTAGTACAAGTCATTTTACATATCAAAATTAAAATAGATATGCCATATGTTAATTGAGATTTGGAGAAAAGGTTATCATCAATCATCTGCATAATCTTTTCTAGAAAATATTAAAACAATTATTTTAAGTGAAATATAATTTTAAGTGATAGAATCTAAATAAGGTGAAATGCCTAATAAACTCCCCAATATGTCACATTGGACTTTATGTATTCCAACAATTTTTTATGAACCTAAATAAAAATATACAGTTTCTGGATGATGAAAATGATAATTAACTCAAAAGAAATAAACTTGTGCTTTATTAGCACTCATTTGCATACTTATTCATTTGAGAAACCTTGAATGTCACTATATTCCAAGCACTGTGCTGGGTTATGTTAACTACTGATGATGCCTCTACAGTGCCTCATTGTTTAAGAAGAAAAAATAATGGAGCATTCCTGATGCCTCTTTCACAGTGCAGAATCTCCTAACAAGAGACAGATTGCTGTTTGATTTTTCCAGCTTGAAAGATGAGGACCACTTGTGTGTGGATTAAAATGGACATTAAAACTTTACAAAATTTGAGGACCACTTGTGTGTGGATTAAAATGGACATTAAAACTTTACAAAATTTGAGGCAGTGTTCAGTGAATCGATTTGCCTACCTAACCGAGAACATAAGGAGAAAATCTCTTAAATTTTACTGAAGCTCGGACATCTTGAAAAAAATTTTTTTTCTGAATTGCAATATTCTCAAATCTGCCAGTAGGTTGAAATGGAGAGTTACCTTTTTGATCAGTAAAACTTATAAAGTATTCATTCACATAACCCCCCTGTTCAGCACTTCCCTTTTCCACATCTGTTCACTTGTTCAACATGGGATGTAAAATAGAATTATTTTCAGTTTACAAAATTTTTTCCTCCTTCAAGACTTTTTTCAACCTGTAACTCATATTTCTCTCTCTTGGCAAGATTACATTTGCTTTTTGTGTCAGTTATTGATGAAATAGCAGAGTCCTTTAACCAAGCTGATCAAATGTTCTATTTTTCTGTGCTAAAGGCTTGTCCTCCTTCGGGATATCCGTAATCATGCCAGAGTCTACGAAGAAGGTAGTGTTCTGAGATAGAAAAGAGACTCATTTGGCCATAAAATATGCAATCTGTACCTAAAATTCCACCTATAGTTTTGCCCATGTAGAAACTATTTTAATACACACACACACAAAAAAAATTAGTTGGACCTCATGGACTCAATGACTCAACAACAAAACCTAAACATGAACTATTTGTAAGTAGAATGTGAACACATTTATTTGTGATGAGAAAAGTCTGTCCCCTAATCTCAGATCAGTCATCTCCACTAAGTCCTATATCTCTTTGCCCAGAAGAAAAAGAGAATATGAAAGTATAAAGCTAGCCAGGAAATAAAACATAGAAAGTGAGGAATATTATTTTAATTCAATTTCTGGCCATAATAGTGATCCTTTGTTTCTGGGAAAGATAGAATAACAGGGATCATATTTACTCTTTCTTTCCTATGTAATTTCTGCCTGTTTTTCAAAGCTCCATTGCATCCTGAGTCCTTACTCTTCTACCCATTCCAGAGGGTTTATTTTTATTGTACTACATTATAATTCTCCACTCACTTGATTTTCCTAAAAAGGCTATAAAGTCTCTGAAGGTAAAGATTCCATCCTTTACATACCTTTGAATACTTCCATGTAGTTGGCCCTCAATAAATATTTTTAAAAGGGAGGGATGGAAGAAGAAAGAGGAAGGAAGGAAGTTACATAGTATACATTTGATAATGCTTACAAAATGCATATTCACTGACACTTTTTCTAGATTCATCATAATTTTTTCCTTTTTACCCTTTGTAGCTCTAAAATTCATTAACTTTTCTAACAATTGCTTTAACTTAGGCTAATTCTTGCTGACATTTAGGGAAGTACATTAAACAAAAACTACCTGTTAATTTCAGTGTAGAATGGGTTGCTTCTAGAACAATTCCCTGAGGACCTCTGGTATCACTTTTCCACATGGAATTTTGTGTGATTCTACTGCAAACAAATTTACCCTGGATGTTTTGTTTATACTCACTACTCTTAATTAAATCTATCAACATAAATTGCCATTTCAAAATTACTGTTGCTCATTTAAATTATACCTCTTTAATGCCAAATAAACATCTTCTTACTTTCAAAATATCATTGTTCTAAACTACAAAAATATTTTTGTGTTTTAAAAATAGCATTGACATAGAGGAGTTTATAGTAATATAAATTCCAAAAATTTGCATGGTTAAACATGAAAATTAAAATCTTAAATTTCTAAAAGATAAATTCAATATTTATCTAATATTTAAAAAGATAACTTTCGCCGAAACCGGTTTGGCTCAATGGATAGAGCGTCGGCTTGGAGACTGAAAGGTCCCGGGTTCGATTCCGGTCAAGGGCATGTACCTTGGTTGCGGGCATATCCCCAGTGGGGGGTGTGCAAGAGGCAGCTGATCGATGACTCTCTCTCATCGATGTTTCTAACTCTCTATCTCTCTCCCTTCCTCTCTGTACAAAATCAATAAAATATAATTTAAAAAAAAAAGAAAAATAAAAATAAAAAGATAACTTTCTTTGCTTTGAAAGTAACTTTTTGAGAGAACTAATATAAAAATGTTTAACATTTAGACAAAAATTCAAAATAAAAAGAAACTTCTTGAGAAAATTTCTTTATACTACAGCAGGCAGATATTTAATACATACTTAATTAAAATGTAAATAAAAGTATTAAAATCCCAAAGTTAATTTGATAAAAATTTTAAAGCAATAATTACCAAATTTACATAACATCAATGAGTCTACATATAAATAAGTAAATATATATGAACTAATATATATATAAACAAATATATACATGAACCAATATACATACATGTGAATCAAAATTTATATAGTGCAGGTAGAAGTAAAAATTAGTGTAACACTTTAAGAAATAATCTAGAATTATTAAAGTGGTGTATAACACTTGATCAAATTTGCACATATCTCTTTATTCTCAATACATTTTCCAAAAGTTAAAAACCACAGGAATAAAACCAGGTAGTAACAGTACAACAGCATGAAATATTATAAACTACTATTTGCCATAGTATATCATATAAATAAAATATCTAACAATAGATTTTCATTAATAATGTAAATCATGAAACATAGAGCTGTTAAAGTTAAAAATATGAAGACTCGCTAGCAAAGTAGAAAATGTTTCTGATATAATGTTAATTGAAAAAGAAGGACATGATAAGTTCTACAATGTGATTATGTCTATATTGAAATCATATGTGACCATGGACAATATCTAGAAGGGAATCTGAGAAATCTAAACATTTTATTTATTAGAACAGAATCATCATAAGTTCATTTTATGAATTGATATAATGATTTAGATTCTTTGCTATACAACATAATTTATGTGAATGCAATACTTTTTCAAATGGAATTACAGAAAGCTACATTTAAGGGATTCTTGCTTGGCAAGTTCCCTGAAGCCAAGTAAGACAGTATGTGTTATTATTAGAGTTGCAAAATTTAACAAATAAAAATATAGGACTGCCCATTAAAGCTGAATTTCAGATAAATAATTAATACATATTATTTATTTGTGGCACGTTTTTCATTTTGGTTGATTTTTATAACTGTTCTGGAAAATATTACACCCCAGAGAAAACTAAACTCTTCCTATACCTTTTCACTACAAATATTTGAGACATGATTTTAATACAAAAGTATTTGTTGTTTGTCTGAAATTCACATTGAAATGAGTGTTTGGATTTTATTTGGCAGTCTGACGTGGGCCACATAGAACCCTATATATCTACTCAGTCCAGTATGTGAATTGGTGTGGGGTAGGATGCATATGAAATAATCATTGCATCCATGCTTTTAACAAATATAAAAATGTTTAATTTTATTGCCATTATACAGCCTCTAGGAAATCTTTATCTTATCCATTAGGATCAGGAATAAGAAACAATCCTGAAAAAAATACAGAGATAAGGAAAGTGACTGAGATCATAGTAGACAACAGGTATTATTTTCCCAAATGTTCAAGCTCAAGTCAACTGCGTGAAACTCATCTACAGAATAAATTCTGATTAAATCCCAGGAACAGTCCCTCATTTTTGTAGAGTTTATATTTTCAAAAAGCCCAGCTAAATAAAGCAGTTGGGAAAGACCCTGGATGGTCCTGAAACCTCTGTCTGGATCTCATTGATTCATGCCAGATTGTTTACTTCCATTTACAATATGTTCATAGTCATTTGTGGCTGAGTAAAGAGTTTTGCCTAAAGGGCAATGCATAACTCCTTCCAGTATGTATAGCTGTATTAGCTATTGAGATATTTCGTTGACATGTTAAAATCATATTTTTCCTGATATATTATATAAATCTCAGCACCATTAGAGGAAGTAATAGCCCAAGCAAAAGGGTGGGCTACAGCATTGACCCCAGAGCAACAATCGACCTCTGGTGTTGAAAGCCCAGAAAGACTGCTGTGTGACTGGAGCTTTGTGAGCAGAAGGAAGAATGATGGACATGAGGATAGGGGATAAACTCCTGGACAGTGTTTGGTACCATCTGAACTGCCGTGGGCAGTGCCTGGAGAGATGCAGAGGGATTGCTATAATCTGGTTTGGGGCAGGTGACATGATTTTATTTTCATTAATTAGGAATGATATTATGAGACTCCTGTAATTATTGCTGTGAATAAGGACAACAGATCAACTATTCTAAAAATGGAATCATGGTTTTCTTGGCTGACATCCACAACATGCAAATGGCTTGTATTTAATAGTCCCATGTAGTATTTTAACTCAATTTGATAAATAGCCCAACATTCTGCAAACAATATGTGGCTGAGCCCAAACAATGATCATTTGTCACCTTATCTACTGGAATAGTGTTTTTAATTAATTAGTGTTTCTATTTTCACTCTGCTCTGCTCCAATTTAGTCAATACCCCAAAAGTCAGTATAATTTTTGAAATATCAATCAAATTACATAATTTTCCTGCTTACAACTTCCCAATATGAGGACTTTTGGGTTTCTTCTCAGGATGTGAAGACCTGGAAAAGGCATCACTCTTTAACTATCACATTCTTGCTTGTGTCTTTGAACTCATCAGATGTGAAAGAAAAGTCTTACTTGTGTAGGCATAAAACCTATTTGTTTTGCCCTAACTAGTTTGGCTCAGTGGATAGAGCATCGGCCTCGAGACTGAAGGATCCCAAGTTTAATTCCTGTCAAGGGCATGCACCTTGCTTGCAGGCACACCCCAAATAGGAGGTGTGCAGGAGGCAGCTGATCAATGTTTCTCTCTCTCGTTGATGTTTCTAAATCTCTATTCCTGTTCCTTCCTTCCCATTCCCTTCATCTCTGTAAAATATCAATAAAATGTCCTATCTAATAAAGAGGGAATATGCTAATTGACCATCACTGCATCACAAAGATGGCTGCACTCAAGCTGAGGCCAAGTTCCCATAAGGAACTTTAAGAGCAATCAGCAGGGGCCTGAGGCTACACCCTCCCCCGCCCCCGTGGAGTTGGACAAAGGACCTCAGGCCTCGCCCCCTGCCCGGCAGGGCTTGACGGGGGACCTCAGGCTGCACCCCACCACCCCAGTGCCAGGCCAGGGGACCTGAGGCCATGCCCCCTGTGTTGGTGGGGCTTGACTGGGCACCTCAAGGTGTGCTTTCCATCCTGGTACTGGGCTAGGGGACCTCAAGCTGCATCCCACACCAGGTGGAACTTGACAGGGGACCTCAATGTGTACCCCCAATGCAGGGTGGGGGGAATTCAGCCACACCCCCACCTAGCGGGGCTTGATGAGGGACCTGAGGCTGCACCCCCCTCCAAGTGCTGAGCTGGGGGACCTGAGGCTGCACCTCCCACCTGGTGGGGCTAGACAGAGGACCTCAAGGCATGCCCCGTACCCTGGTCTGGGCTGGGGGACCTCAGGCCACGCCCCCCCATTCTGGCACCTGGCCAGGAGACCTAAGGCTACACCCTCTGCCTAACAGGGCTTGCCAAGGGTGGAACTGGCTGGGTCTGGATCTAGCCCAATAGGGGAGAGGGCTGTCCAGGTCTGGGTCTCAAAGTGATTTTGAGGTGCATGTAGGTGGGCAGGAACTTGACTTTGGGTCCCATGATGAGTTGCACACTCTGACAGAAGGAAGGTTTTCATATACATTTTACTAATTTTCTTTCATCTCTGACACTGCTATTATAGAGAAAGGGTAAATAGCAATATTAAATTATTTCCTCTAATTAACCTCCTTTTAATATGCATGAATTTCATGCACCGGGTCACTAGTACATTTATAAAAACCTATTTCTCAGTCTCTACTGCCTTACACAAAATACCCATCTTTCAATAAAAATTATGAGGCATATAAAAAGGCAACAAAGAACAACATATTGTCAAAAGATTAAGTAATCATTGTAGTCATACCCAGGTATGACACTGATGCTGGAACTACCTGAAAGGAAATAGAAAACACTATGATTAATACATTAAGGGCTCTAAAATATACTTATTAATTAAATATCAGATGGGAAATGTCACTAGATAATGGAAGAAGGAAAGGAAGGAAGGAAGAAGAGAGGAAGGGAGAAAGAGAGAGAAGACAAGAGGGAGGACTCCAGTATATAAAAGACAAAACTATAGGTAGGGAAACAGATCAATGGTTGTTAGAGGTTGAAATAGAAGAAAGCAATTTACTGAAAACGGACAGTATGAGGGACTTGGGGATAATTAGAAGTATTCTGTTTCATGACTGTGTTGGTCAATATACAACTTCATGCATTTGCCAAATCCATAGGACAGTACTCCACTAAGAGTATATTTTACTGTTTCTAACTTTTTAAAAAAAAATTCCAATAGCCACTACAATACTTAAAATAAAATTTAAATTCATTTCTATGTTCTGTAAGACTTTGAATAATATTTCTTCTGTGTCTGTCTCTAAACTGATTTCATTGATCACCAGGCTAGACCCACACAGTTCTTAGTAACCTACATTATATCCCATCTCAGGCTATCGTACTTGCCATCTAATTCCTGGAACATCATTTATCCTGGGTATTTTTTATTGTTCCTTTTTATCCTTCACATTGCAACTTGATCCATTCTTAATATCCAATCGAAAGCGAATTCCTCACTAATTTCTCCTTCCCTAGTCTACATTACCTTACTTGGTTACTTCACTTAATTATTAGAATCTAAATGTATCTTATTAATTTAAATTTTTCTTATTTGTGAATTATTCTTATCTCTAGAATACAAACTCCACGGAGGTAGTGGTTATTTGTCTTTTCCACAAATAGAAAAATCCCTGGAATATAGTAGGCACTTGATAATTATTGGTTAAGTGAATAACTGAATTTAAAAACTATTATTTTAAACCTACTGTACCAATTCCTCCATATGTCTTCCAGGAAACAGTAGACTTTCATAAAAATGAAGAAAATAATTAACTTGTATGTAAGTACAGTATTTCTGAAATAAGATAGATTATTAGTTAATTGGCCAAATAATTTTTAGAAGAGGCTATTGAGTAAGATCAGAAAGCTCTATAGTACCCTGGTGGCTCAGAGTTCTGTTATAATTTTGTCAGAACATAGATTCACTAATTATTGAATTTTATGAGTGGTTACTTGAGAACCAGATATAGATTACTTTTTATCTGAAAATAATCCTAATATATAAAAACCCAAGATTTTCAAGTCCTAAACAACCCAATGGACAACTGGAACAGAAGGCTGTGTGGGGTGACCAGGTTGGCAGGAGGGGCAGTGAGGGATGACCAAACGACTGGGCCATGGGCCCCGGCCAGGACACGCAACTGCGATGGGGGCTTGCTGACCTTCAAACCCGGGGCCCAGAGCTCCCTGTAACTACAACCCCCAGCCAGGGCTCAGAATTCCCTCCCACTGGGGCACAGCTGCAGAAGGGAAGTCTGGGTCCCCCAGTCCTGGTCGGGTCTCCTGTGATGGGGCTCATGGCCAGACTTCATACCCAGGGCCCAGATCTCCCTGTCAGCCACCTCCAGCTGAGGCCCAGCAGCCACTGGGGCACTGTGGAACTGTGATCAGGGCATGTCCGGTTTTCAAACTCGGGGCCCAGAGCTCCCTGTTGCTGCCACCCCCAGCAGGGGCTCAGAATTCCTTCCTGCTGTGGAAGGGAGGTCTGGACCCCGGCTGGGACCAGGGGAACTCTGGGTCTCCTGCCATCGAGGCATGGCCAGCCTTTAACCCTGGGGCCCAGAGCTCCCTGCAGAAAGCGCTTCTGTTTGCTTAGTCCATTGGTTTTAAGTCAGACTACACGTCCACAAACGGGTAAGAGAAAACTATTCAACGTGACTTTGGCAAATCGCAAACTCTTGCTGAACTTGAGTGACCCCTTCCTGGCATAGCTGTCTTAATGCTTTTCAGGGCATTTTTGAAGGAAGGAAAGTGATCCTGAGTCCCTATGGCTCTCCTGCGGGGACAGAGCTGGAAAAGCAGTTTCCCAAGGAGGTGGAAGCACAGTGGGGACCCTCCCAGCTGGGGGAAGGGCACACCCAGATGCCCCCTGCACTCCAGGGCTGGGGCAGGGCACACAGGGCAGGACATCAAGTGGTAAAGATCCAATAGACTCTCCCACATGAGGAGGGCTGTCAGCTGTCAGATGCATTAAGGAAAGACTTAGCATCTCTGTCATCGCTTTGGTTTTCAGAATTCCCTGCTCCCCATCTGTCGGCTCCCTCCCTCTGAGGCGCTGTAATCCTCATATAGATGCAACTGGAATATTGTATCTTCAGAGGATTGCCCCAATATACATATCCTTTTTTATCAGACAGTGAAAAAAAAATTCCCAAAGAACAAGAATGTAGTCAATACTGTCCTTTAGGCTTAAAAATCCCAGAAGTGTCCTGCGAAGAGCTGAGACTTGGTTCTGTCCATATTCCTCAGAGAGATTAGATGAGGAAATGGCCCAGGTTGGCCCTGACTTTACCCACTTATGTTACTCTTGAAGGTGTCTTTGCCACAATGTGAATAAACTGCCATCTTTTGGAATAGGGGCTCATAAGAAAGTCTGTATTACCAACTTTTCTTGAAACAGATCTATGTTTGGCAGCTGTGGCCACCGTCCTAAGATCAGGTCCTGTCAACCAGGTCCTGTCATTGGGAATCAGGGGGCACTGGAATGTAGCCCTCCCCCTGTGCCCTTTTACATTCAGGGATTGAGCTGAACTCACTTTGAGGGAGGCCTGGCAAGGGTGACAGGTGTCACAGATGGAAGGATGAAGAATGGAGAGGCAGACACCCTGCTCAGTTCCTCCCTGGGTGGGTCAGGCAGATGAAGGCTGGCCAGCCCGCCCCACAGTTGGGAGAGATAGTGTCCTCTGTGTCCACCTCTCTCATCCTGTGGGCCCGGCTACTCCCCTCAGCTTTGGGCAGCCCTCTGCATTCCATGACAGCATGCTCTGTCCTCACATGCTGCACCCCTAAATGAGAAGTGAGAGAGCAGTTGGCCCACAGACAACTATACAGAAAGATAGGGCTCATGACTGGTGAGCACAGTGGTGGCGGTAGGAGCCTCTCCTGTCTCTATGGCAGCACTAAGGAGTAGCGAGCCAAGTGGTAAGGAGCAGCGAGCAGGTAGGTGGTAAGGACTGAGGAGTCCTATCTGGGAGAGGGTTTTCCAACTGTTGGCTTAGGCCCATTCCTCATGGGCGGACATCCCCTGAAGGGTACTGAATTGCAAGAGGTTGCAGGCTAAGCTGAGGAACTCCCCCTCCCACCCCAGTGCACAAATTTGAATTTCATGCACCGGGCCTCTAGTAATACTATAAATCTCATTGTGAAAAACGTGAGGCAAACACTATTTTATTTTCCCCATCTTGCTATTTTAGATATTTAGTATAGAGCCATGCACATAGTTGTAGTACAATGAATGTTTGATGTATGCATTAAATAATTAATTAGCACCATCCCTCTATAGACAAACCCAATGTACAAATGTGCAACATTAGATAAAGAAAGCACATTAGGAGAAACAGGTTCTACTGCCAGCTCCACCATTAATTAGTGATGTGACCTTAACCTTTCTGATCCCCAATTTCTGTAGAATGAAGGAGCTACATTAGATGACTTATCATGTCCTTTCCTAACCTCTCAGACTTTCCCCCCTAGGTTGTGTTCAGAAATTCATTATAAAAGAGTTTTTAGAACAGGAAGGGTTTTTCCCTGCAGAGTCAGTGTTTTTAAATGAAGCAAAATCTCTCAACAATCCCAAGAAAACCTGGTTTATCCTGAAACAAATGTGTGTGTGTGGTGTGGTGTGGTGTGGTGTGGTGTGGTGTGTGAGAGAGAAGGGGTAGGGGGGTAGGGACCAAGCAATATAATTCTGGAATTTAATAAAACTGAAAAATAATACATTGAACATAGTTTATGAATCGTGCATAATTTATCTTGAAAGCAGCTCCATGAGGCAAAGTTATTTTAATTAGTAGAGAATGAGATTAAAACTCTTTTAGAAATTCTAAAAATGTTCTGAGCATTTTCATGGTCTTTTATATAATGAAAACACTGTTTTCCTTAGTATTATTATTATTACATCTAATTTTTCAAAATGTATGACTTCTCTTTTTCTTTTATAATGTACCTTTCTGTCATATTTTTATGTTTAACAATCGTGTTAAGTTGTATTTTGACATTCTCAAATAAAGAGGGAAAGATGGAGGTGATTATAGATTTTCCTAGGGTTGAGATGTGAAGCAGGACCATGACTGGAGCAAGGAAGAAGGATGGTAAATTATGGCTGTACAACATTAACAAAGTACGTGGTAGTATGAGAAAGTAATTAACTGTCTTATAAGCAATTAACTAAGCTTTGACTATAAAAGGAAAAGCAACAGAATCAGTGGGATTACTGAGGACAGAAAAACAGAAGGTAGAAGACATTGAGTCTAATCATTCACCACCCCAGTCATCATTAGTTCAAGGCACCATGGATGGTTTCTCAAGGAACCAGAGGAAAAGATAGAGTTACTTCAGGACACTCTGAAGTAACTGTGATTGGAAGCAAGTTCCCTTTCTTGTTCTTTAGCATTTTTACTTCCTCCTTAGAGAACTGGGCTTCCTATCTTCTTGTGCTATTATTTTGGTTTATTTATCACCTCATGGAATCATCATAGTACTATCTACTCTTTACTTTTATATCATATATAGTCAGCTACAGAGTCATATACTTTTTTTTAACATTTAAAAAATTATAATTTTTTCTTGAGTTATTTTCCTGGATATATTTAACTTCATCCCTGCCAAGAAAGAAATCCAGATGTGCCTTTATCAGGGCTAGGATTAAAGCCATTGACTAGACTTTGCATTCCATATTTGCACATTGCAGTCCAGCATTAGACTAGCTTAGCTTGTATTTCTAGTTACAGTCCATCAATCTATTGATGTGTGGGGTCCATGGGGCCACATGACTATCAAGGGAACATGAGCAGGAGCAAAGCCAGAGGAACAAGAGGGCCAAGAGCACCAATGGCCAAGAGAGAAAACTACTTTGGGGGATTATGTATCCCCAAATTTTTAAGGATTTGCAGTGGCTCTGCCACCTCTAGCCAATGATCTCTGTTCCCAGGTTTGACTGACAGGCCTTCCCTATGTCACCCCAGTTTTACTGTGCATGCACTCCTCTCCACTTTGTTGAACCCTACCCTCAGTGATCTGCAGGGAATAGACCGATGGTTCCCTGAGGAGTGTAAAGATCCAGCTTCCTGGTGAAGCTGCCAAGATGGCCATGCTTATAATGTCTGGCCTCCCTTTTGCTCCTTCGTTATTACTACTAACTAGCTAATTACAAGAGTAACAATTTCTGGAGGAAAAAACAAAACAAAACATCCTAAATAGTTTAAATGCCAACCTCTTTCTGACTAGGTTGCTTCTGATGATATGGAACTAGCAGACAGAACCCAAATATTACATACTTTGGTTAGAAGTTTATTTTAAATAAAAAAATATATATAGAAAATAAAAACAGTTCTACGATACATGGTCTGGTAGAAACCACCAGGACTCTAAATTTTGTCAGTTTAATCCTTCACGTTAAATGGGTCTAATGTGATGATCCTCGAAGTGTGGTACACAGATTACCTACACCTGAGTCACCTAGAGGCTCAATCAGAATCTTCAGAGATGAGCCTATTATTCTGAATATCAGCAAGCTTTCTGTATTACATTTATGTTTACTAACATCTCAGCATCTCTAGTTTATTGCAGGATCCTGTTGTGTTAGTGCAGGCATTATGCAAGTGCTTGGCAGAGAGGAGTTTATCAACCACAAAGCAAACTGCCCTTCCTCTCTCCCCTAAACCCCCTGCAGGACTTCCAGCCTTTTCTTGCTGATGACATAGATTAGATGCTTCCAGGTACTCAAAAGCCCAAAGGTTATGAGGCATCTCATTCATATTTCATGATTGATGTTTGACCTTCTCTGCCTTTGGGACACACAATGGAAAAGGGGAATCAATAGAAAAATATCAAAAGCACCAGACAATTAGAAGATACCAGAAATAATCCATAAATGCCTACTGTATTGAAGGTGAAGGTTCTGATTAATAAATTATCAGGAGAGATCATTAATTCACCAGAATTTGTCAATGTGTGGAAAAACACACAAATGTATCAAAACCTTGGAATAAATAGCATCTCCCAAACTTTTTTTCTATATCCCCTTCTAGCCATGCCTGTTCTCATGTTTGCCCTGTTTCTGTTGTTGAGGCCATCACACTAATACTTTGTTCTCTCTGCCTAGCCCATTCTTTCGAGCTCTTTACTCTCAGGGGCATGTGCTCACACATGGGACCATTAAGGGAAAGACAGGAGAAAGTCAATATGTCTGTGTTGAAAACTAATATCTCTAACTTCCACTTTCTAAACTCTCTAACTCTTTGCTACATTTTAAAGAGCATTTAAGACATTAGATTCCTATTAAAACCTTTTGGGAGAGGGATTCTTTATTATTATTCTTTGCATTCCCTCTCCTTTAGGTCTTCTATACAGATCTTTGTTTTATATTTTTTTAAATGTGATTTATAATTTTAATAAAAATCATTATTGAATATCTAAAAGAGTTCAGAAATGTTGCTTCCGTTATTTTAAAATCTTGAATATGTATGTCCGGAGAATATGGGTTTTTTGTAGAGCAACTCTTCTAAAATGTTTTTTTTTTTTTTTCCCAAAATAGCATTTGTAGATTAGACAATTTAGAAGCTACTTCAAACAATGTCTTCAATTTCAGAAAAACACCTATTCACATATTAAATTATCTGAGGAAATCTACAGTAAAAATACAAAACTGTAGAACTGTTTATCCTAGATTTTCTCACATTAACTTGATCACAAACATTTTTTTAAGATTTAATTGAAGTCACTTTGGAAAATGTTGCCTTATACCAAATTTGGAAAACATGTAGTATAATCATTGCTATTGTTGTTACTATTATTCTTACTCTAAATATAGATCACTAAGGCAGTAAAAAAAAAAAAAAAAAAAGTAAGATGATTTGCCCAACACTACAAACAATGGGTAGCAGAGCTAAAATTCAAACAAATTGAACTAAAAAAAAATACCACTTTATTTCCATTATTTCCACTATAATCTTTCTCCTCCAAATCATTTCTAAAAGTTCTGTGAATTCTACCAATGGATATTGTATATCTGAGGAGAAAATCCTAACTTGTCAATTCTCCATAATTCCCATAAGATAAAACAAATTCAAATAATTTTCATTGTTCAATCTTGTTAAGAAATAAAGCACAGAGGCCTGTTAGTTCTATAATTGTTTTTTACTAGAGGCTCTGTGCACGAAATTCATGCATGGTGGGGGAAGGGTGTCCCTGTGACCTGGATCAGGGTGGGGGTTCCCTTGGGGTGTGGGGCAGCCTGGGTGAGGGGTCTGTGGTGGTTTTCAGGCCAGCCACATGTGCCCCCCACCCCCTTGGTGACCCAAGCAGAGGCCCTGGTATCTGGGATATATTTATCTTCTACAGTTGAAAGTTTGTAGCCTGGAGTGAAGCCAAGCCTCTGCTCACTCTGTGGCTGCAGTCATTTCTGTTGGGGTTTATTAACCTTCTATAATTGAAACTTTGTAGCATGGAGTGGAGGCCTAAGCCAGCCAGAACAGGTGGAAAGCTGTTTCCTCCATTGCCGGGGGCAAATCTAGCCTGCTCTCTCCAGCTCTGGAACTTGCATAATTTTTTGTTAGGATTTATCTTCTATAATTGAAACTTTATAGCCTTAAGCAGAGGCCTGGGCCAGTCAGGGTGTGCAGAAAGGTTGGCTTCCTCTGTCGCCAGGGAAACCCAAGCCTCCCTCCTGCTCACTCAGTGGCTGCAGCCATCTTGGTTGGGTTAATTTGCATAGTCACTCCTAATTGGCTGGTGGGCATGGCTTGTGGGTGTAGCAGAATGACAGTTAATTTGCATATTACTCTTTTATTAGATAGGATGTTAAATTTTGAAACAAAAATTCTGATGTAGCAATTTACCCCAGGCAATGTTGAAAATGTTGGAGAGACTGAGACAGAATTTAGCAAGAGAGCATATATCTCAGAATAGGCCACTAGTGAAAAAACATTCACAAAGAAAAGAAGGAATAAAATGAGGGAAATAGAAAGGGAGTGAGTGGGGAGAGAACAGGAGAATTGAATAATTAAATTTAAGATGAGTGAGATGGAGAGAATAGGATTTGGAGTTCATGAGCTCAAAGGACACAGCACCTCATTTCCAGGAACCTGTCCTACAGAGATAGTTACTATGCACGGAGGACAAAGTGACATATACAAAAATGTTCATCACATCATCTATATAATAAAAGCCTAAGCAACCATTACTGCAGAACGACCAGAATGACCAGTCACTATGATGTGCACTGACCAACAGGAAGCAGACACTCAACACAGGAGCTGCCCCCTCACTCCCACAGGGGGAGCCCTCTCAGCCAGAGCTAGGCTCACAGATGGTGAGCATAGAGGTGGTGGCGGGAGTCTCTTCGGCTGCCTCCACGGCAATGCTAAGGAGCAGCGAGCCTAGCAATAAGGAGCAGTGAGCAAGTGCTCAGTAAGGAGCAAGGGGTCCTGGACTACGAGAGGGCGCAAGCCAGGCTGAGGGACACCCTCCCCCCCCCCCCCCAGTGCATGGATTTTATGCACCAGTCCTCTAGTTATTTATAGGAAAAAATTGGAAACAGCTTATGTCCCCAAATAAAGAATTGTTCACATAAACTATTGTATGGAAGATTGAGATAAGTTTACATTTTAAAAAATAGGAAATAACTACAAGGTATTTTTTCCCCATTAAAAAGAGATCACAGAATAATATGTGTAGCATGATTTCAAATTGTGAAGAGAGAAGGGAGAAATTCAGAGGTGAAAGGTTATGAGGGCACGATGCTTTCCATCCTGTATTTGTTCTAGTGTATATTGAATTCTGATGATCATGTAATCTCAGATAATTTTACTTATCCAGTT
This sequence comes from Pipistrellus kuhlii, assembly GCF_014108245.1. Taxonomy (NCBI): domain Eukaryota; kingdom Metazoa; phylum Chordata; class Mammalia; order Chiroptera; family Vespertilionidae; genus Pipistrellus; species Pipistrellus kuhlii. Next base: position 22,657,865 of record NW_023425405.1, on the reverse strand, counting down.
GAGGAAGTGTGTGATGCAGACAATATACCAGAGTGAACTAAGCAGCATCTGTATTCAGACAACCTGAATTAACCTATAGCTCTGTATCTTACTGTCTGGGTAACTAATATCTCCTCACATTTATCTAAGTCTTTATTTTTATCAACATAAAATAGGATAATTGATATGTGTCTTTCAGTATTACAAGGCTTATGTAATATGCAAGATGCCCACTATATAGTATTTAATATGAGTAACTGCAAATCACTTTGAAGAATTAATACTATTGCTGAAACCGGTTTGGCTCAGTGGATAGAGCATTGGCTTGGGGACTGAAGGGTCCCGGGTTCGATTCCGGTCAAGGGCATGTACCTTGGTTGCGGGCACATCCCTAGTAGGGGGTGTGCAAGAGGCAGCTGATCGATGATTCTCTCTCATCGATGTTTCTAACTCTCTATCTCTTTCCCTTCCTCTCTGTACAAAATCAATAAAATATATTTTTTTAAAAGAATTAATGGTATAATACATATTTTATTATATTGTATGTTGTTGTTCTGTATTTTTGTTTCATTTACCTGATCCCACATGCAAGTCCTTTTTTAAAAAAATATTTTGTGCCAAAACCCGTTTGGCTCAGTGGATAGAGTGTAGGCCTGCGGACTTAAAGGTCCCAGGTTCAATTCTGGCCAAGGGCATGTACTGTGGTTGTGGTCACATCCCCAGTAGGGAGTGTGCAAGAGGCAGCTGATCAATGATTCTCTCTCATTGATGTTTCTAACTCTCTATCCCTCTCTCTTCCTCTCTGTAAAAAAAATCAATAAAATATATTTTAAAAAAGGATTTTGTAACTCATACACTTAAATCCCTATCTCATCTGCCATGCTTACTTACCACTATCTGGTAATATATTGAAATATTGCAGATTGAGTAAATAAAGTAGAATTATGTGAATTTTAGAGCTGAAAAATATCTTAAAGTTTATCTAGTCCAATTTCCAGTTTTACTACTAAGAGAACAATTCCTTGTCATGTTAATTAATTCATTAAACCCATCAAATTCATAGGGTGCATCCCAAGGTATCATGCCTCAAATCCTTTTTGCTGTACTAATTGACCTCTGTCCTCCTGGAAAATCTTCCCACTAAAATCATGCCACTGAGCCTCATTTCCTCGTCAGGAGCGATCATTTTAGAGCATGGGATATTTGGAAGTGTGCAAGTATGAGAAGTATTGGTACATAAACTTTGAAAGGCAGGGCTTGATGAGGGAGAAAATAAGAATACTGACACGAGACAACCTTCACTTATTTGGCTGTTCTCTAAATTCACTTCAATGGCATCACTTAAGATAACTTATGTGACTGACCGGTGTTGCTCAGTGGTTTAGTGTCAATCCATGAACCAGGAGGTCACTTTGATTCCTTGTCAGGGCACATGCCTGAGTTTCAGGCTTGATCCCCAATAGGGGCAAGCAGGAGGCAGCCAATGGATGATTATCTCTCATCATTGCTGTTTCTATCTCCCTTTCCTTTCCTCTCTCTGAAATCAATTTTTAAAAATTAAGCAATAAAAGTAGGAAATAGTAAAGTGAAAAGACACACCCACTTTATATTCCTGGTACCCAAATTTATGGAGGACCATTGGAATACTATGAAATACTTTTCAGTAGTGGTATTTCAGACTTACATTAGTGCATTTTTAAGGGTGGTTTTTTTTGTGTGTGTTGTTGTTGTTTTTTAATTTCACTGCAGTAAAAATGACAACTTGAGCGCTGGCCAGTGTGCCTACATGGTTAGAGTGTCAGCCCACACACCAAAGGGTCAAAGGTTTGATTCCCTGTCATGAGCCTGTACCTGGGTTGCAGGTTGCATCCCCCAGCACCCAGGTCTGGATGCATGCGGGATGCAACCAATGATGTGTCTCTCTCTCATGGATATTTCTCTCCTCTTCCTCCTACTCCTCCTTCCTCTGCCACTCCCCCTCCTCCTCCTCTTCCTCTTTCCTCCCTCCCTTCCACTCTCTCTAATAATCAATAAGAAAATATCCTCGGGTGAGGATTAACAAACAAAAAACAGGCAACTTCAGGTAAATATTTTAATACATTTTTTTATATATATATTTAAGGGCTAGAGAATTAACTCCCTATGAAGCAAAAGTTTTACTTCGGGCAACAATTACTATAGAAACCATAGTCTAAAATAGATCTTTTCAAATATAAAATATTTTCAGTCACACAAAATATATAGAAAATAAAATAAGAAAAAAAATTAAGAAGCAAACCAACTATTATGGATATACATGGTGTACCTCTCTCCTTTCCAGTGATAATCACTACCCTGAATTTGACACTATTCATTAATTTCGTGTTTTTATGCTTTGACTATAGAGTGTCATTTGCAACTATAAAGTATCATTTGCAACTATCTAAACTACATAGAAATTGTGTCTTTCTTTATATAGCTTTATACAACTTGCTTTATTTGTTTATTACATTTATACATAGTGATACACATAGTTCTGGTTTGTTCACTCTAACTGCAACTTAGAAGAACATATGACAATTTATCCACTCTCCTATGGATGAGTATGTTTTCAGTTTAATTGTGAACAACACAGCAATGAATATTCTTGTATATCTATTTATATTTCCATGCTCATGGGCATGAATTATGTAACTGTTAGTCATTTTAGACATTTCCAAAATGTTCTTCAAACTCTTTTATCAATTTATATCCCATGAAAGATTTTCTAGTGTTCTAATATCCTCACCAATGCTTGGTAGGGTTCAACTTTATAATTTTGAAAAGCTTTATTTCCTTTTCTTTATGTACTAAGCTAATGAAATTTGGTTTATTTCTTATAGTATATTTTGTAGGTAACATCAGGTAAAAGAGATTTGAAAGAGGAAATTGAGCATGATTGGAATAAAATAAATAAAATTATGAAAGCTATCAAAATATAAAAACATATGAAGAAATATCAAGCATCTATTTTAAGGACTTTGTCATGAGTAGAATTACAAATTATCTTTGCAAATTGAAAAACAAAGGGACTCTGTAAGATGAAGTCTCTTAATGCATGTTCATGCTTTATGCATTGTACACACTTGCATGACAATTACAGGTCTCTTGGCACATTATATAATATGGACTAACTGAATATGGTGACAGTAATTTATTCCGGTGCTTACTATTGAGACTATATATATCCGAAATTAGTATTTTGATATGTTTAGAGTTTTATTCTGAACATTTCTTTTTTTGGGGGGGGGGGGGTCTACTAACTTTCAGTACCTTTCTAGGCAGCCCTTAAATGTCTCATTTTGACCCTTCCTTTCTTGTGCACAGTTACAAAACTCTTCTCCAGGTCTGTGAAGGTCAAGGCTCAGAATGCCTTTCACTGGGCAATTAGAAGTCCATAACTGTGAACTTTCTATTCAGTGCCAGACTTCATTCAAGATGCTTTCACTTGGGTTTTTCACAGACTAATATTGATTTTCTTTCTCCAATGCAATATATCTTTTTATGGAGTATTGCCTCAGGCAGAACTAAGATTCAGGAAGATTTTGAATTTTTATCTGTTGAATACTTATTTTCAAAAACGTTTACATACATTGTCCCTTACCTTCATATCAATTGAGCAGGGCTAAATTGTTTTTCCTCAGAATTATATTTCACATTGTAGATTTAGAATTTCAAGAAGATGGGGGATTGTGTCAACCATCACAATAATTTAGAGGGAACAGAATTGAATAAACTGTGAAAGCTCTTTCCCAGCTTCCAAGCAGTTTTATAAGGCAGCAAACCTTTCACTAAGTTTCCAGAGTCCAAGGCCAGGCAGGTTAATGGTGTTGGTTTGTGAGCACAAAGATAGGGGGAGTCACATTAACCAAGCTCACAAAACAGACACATAAAATAGGAATATGAATTGATTATTTACAGTGAGAAAACATGACTGCAATGGGACCAGCAATGAAATCCTTTGACCTTGTAATGCAGGTATTATTGTGGAGAAACTCCTACTTGTGTGCACCAGTAGGTATGTACTTCGAGAATTTTCATAGGAGCGTTGTCTGTGCTTTTTGAAAATTGTAAAAACAGAACAGTATCCATGAACAGAAAAAATGGGTAAACAGATTATGATATGTTCATAAGGTAGAATTCTATCCAACACTGAAAATTAATGGACTATAGCTTAATACATCACCATGAATGAATCTTTAAAATGTTGAGTGAAAGGGGCAAATTTTAAAAGTCACATATATTATAAAATCATTTTTAAAAATTCAGAAACTACAAAAGCAAATCATACATTGCTTAGGGACATATTTCTATGTGGTAAAATTATAAGGAAAAACAAAGAGAATAGTGATCACTACATTCGGTTTAGTCCTCAAGGACAGAGGACATGTACACAATTTGGGGGGAGAAATAGTTGAAGCTTCAATGGCTTTAGTAAGAGTCTTTTGCTAAGACTGAGTGGTGGTTTCAGATGTGTTTTATTATTCTGCTTAATTTTATTTTTTACCAGAGGCCTGGTGCACAAAGTTCATGCACAAGTGTGGTCCCTAGGCCTGGCTAGCTATCGAAGCTGAGGGCAGGTCCCAGCTGACCTCTAGGCTCTGGGCAGCACCTGGTCCCCTGGGCTCCCGCACCTCCCCCTCCACCTGAGTCATAGTGCCTGAGTCCCCCCGTGGAGATGCAGTGAGTGTGACCAGATACCAAGGGCTTGGGCGCTGTGTGGGTCTCTGGGACACCCAGCAGTGCCGTACGTAAGCTGGGTGGCAGCGTTCTCTTTCCCAGCCAGCCTCGTAGTCTCATAGAATGGCTCCTGCACAAACCCATGGGGAGTCCAACCTGCCCCTACAGTCTCAGTGGCTGTTGACTGGCTCACCCAGAAGAGGCCACACAGGTGTGGGTCTGGCTCCTCACGGGCACCCAGCACCTAAGCACAGGGGTTTTCCCAGTGCATGAGCCCTGGCATCTCAAGGGAGGGAAGCAGGGGGAGTGAGAGCGAGCTTGGCAGACACCGTGCATTCTTACCGCACCTCTGGCCCCATCACTCCCACCTCTGGGTAGCTGGCGAGAGGTCACAGCCCCCTGTCCCAGCAGGCATCACCATCCACCCCCCAGTTTCCCATCCAAGAGCCTCCTGGCAATCAGGGCCAGGCCCCCCCTCACACCCACCTTGACCTGGCACCACCCACTCACCTGCTCCACCATCCCACCGCAGTCCCACTCTCATTGGGGCCCATCGGAGCTGACAGTGCCTCCACTGCCACCCGCTGCCTTCACAGCATCACCAACACCCACCATGTTCCGCACTGCCCCCTGGTGATCAGCACACATCATAGTGAGCAGTTGAACTGATTAAACTCCCTATAGAGGGGACAATTTGCATATTAGGCTTTTATTATATAGGAAGAATTATATAAGATATTTTGAATTTATCACCTGTCTGTTAAAGTTGTATCTGATTTCTCCTTTTATAATGTGGTTCTTATCACTTATCTCTATTATGGATTTTTCATTACCATTATCAAATGTTGCTCCAATGGAACAATTAAATTTAAAACTTTTTGAATAGCCTGGGTGTTGTTATTTGTTTCCTGACCCTATAAATAGTTTCTGGGCTCCCAAATTTGCATTACCACATTTAGTCTGGATTTGTAACCTAATTTAGCATTTTAGAACTGAAAATGAATATTAATATATACTTTGCAATTCAGAGGATACCATGATTCAGATCAAATGAGCAAGGCAATTCAGATAACTATTGTTTAATCTTGTGTTCTTCAAATAGTGACCCTTCTTTAGAGTGGAGTAACATTACCCAGAAGGATTATCAGAATTCTTAAAATGCACAAAATATTTCAGACCTTCCTTAGTAGACTTTATTAATATTATTCTACAAAATATTGCTGATGCCATTCTTTCATATTTCAAAATCATCTCCTTGCTTTACTTAAATAAATCACTATCTAATCTTTCCAGTTCTTTATGAAATACTAATTTTCTCTTATATCCTGCTAGGTTTTCAAAAATAGTAGCATGTGGGAAAGCCTATTAAGATTATGTTTTTAGTAATTTCCCATGCTGTTTTCTGAATTACTATATTTTTCATATTCATATTTTAAAATAAATTATGTTTTTAACCACAACAGATGGATAGTCTGGTTATTTTAAATGCATATTTTTTAATTATTTACCCCATTTTATTTTTAATTACAATGTTTAAAAGTACTCTAGTAATTAAATATAAAGAAAAATAAAATCAAGTTAATAGAAAAAGAAGCAGTCTTTCAATTAGCGAAGCATTTCTCACAGATATAAATTAAAGGGAAGAGAAACTCTTTAGTCCAAAGATGTAACCCAAGCTTTCCATTGGGGTCATTGTTCCATTGTCTTTTTATGCATACATAGAAGTGTGTGCTGACTCCCAAGTAAAAATAGTAAATATCTATTTTAAAATAAAATATTTGGTCAATAAATTATAGTAATTAATATTCATTTTTAAATAGCTTATTGTTAGAGACCCCAATGCCAGTTTCATTTTCAATTTCACATTAAGAAAATAAAAAGGTGAAAACTCATAATATTGTCAATAAGGAAACAAAGTTAACTGTGTGGCTCAGTTGGCTGAGAATTGTCCAGTGCACCAAATATTGCTGGTTCTGTTCCTGATTAGGGCACATCTGGTTCAATCCCTGGTTAGGTACATGCAGGAGGCGACCAATCAATCTTTCTCTCTCACATTGATGTTTCTCCCTCTCTCTCTAAAATCAATAAAAATCATTTTTAAAAGAAGTTAACTAAATCTGTAATAAACCTCCATCCATCACAAGGCCAATAGAACTGGACATAAAACCTGTGCTATGTAATCACCCACCAGGAAGCAAATATAGTCTTTCTTGTCATTCCCTTCATTTACAGTATGTCTTGAAGGAAGCAGAAAATTCTCCATAACCTGCAAAGATCTGAAGTAGCCGAATATATGCTTTTACCCACCAATAACTCATTTCTTATATCCATTTAGAATCTCAAAGTCCAATAAAAGCAGAAAGTGGAGGCAATTATAAATAGCACAATGAAAATTGGAAGCTGTAATTTCTACACAATGGGGATATGAGAGGTGGGCAATGATAGAAACAGCAAGAGCCTACTCAGCAGTGTTTGTCGACAATTAAAGTTCCTTTTTTTTTTTCTTCAATGATCCAGCTATTAAGGGTAGAAGCATCCACACTAGATGAATGTGGACAGACATTTGATAAACAGACTACCTACCCAAACATCTTTTCCCTACCCTTCATCCCCTACACCAGTGTTTTTCAACCTTTTTTGGGCAAAGGCACACTTGTTTCATGAAAAAAATCACGAGGCACACCACCATTAGAAAATGTTAAAAAATTTAACTCTGTGCCTATATTGACTATATATAAAGTAATTCTCTTGAATAGGAATCAAATAAACACAAAGAAAGTATTTTATAATTACTTTATTATGAAATATTAAGTAAACAAAATAGTGAAAGATTATAAAATTCTTGTCTTGTCTGCACCTACGGCACACCAGGCAACATCTCACGGCACACTAGTGTGCCGCGGAACAGTGGTTGAAAAACGCTGCCCTACACCACACACACAGCATACATTCTCTGAGAACCATTTTTCTCCCCTCCTGGACATGGTAAAAATGGCTCTGATACTCTATGACTCCAGTCTGTGGGCCACATGAGTGAAAAAACATCTATGACAACAAACTGCTTCCCAATGTAATTTAGACTTGGGAATAAATATTTCAGGTCAGTCAGGTTACTTTCATCACAGAAGAGATCTTATTTGAGACCTATGATAGTGTTTTAGACAGTATCAGCTTCCATAGTATTGAGTGAATTCGAAGAAGCTGGCCTAAAAAGGGGTGGGGGGAGAGAGGAGAAGGAGGAGGCAGAGAGGTGAAGAGCAAACACAAGATCTTCTGAGACAGAGAGAGCATACCAATGGCATTTTAATTCTGGCCCAGCTGTACCTGATGCTCATCAGTTTCCAAGAAACACCTCTGCATCTTCATATTAAACTTAGTTTTTTGCTTTAACTGAAGCTACCAAGTGAATTTCTTATACTCAGAGTTATTAGAGTTCTAGGAAATATGTAGAGCTTGTATTACAGAGATAATGTAATACTTCTTTGCATATCAACTTGCCAAACTACTACAAATATGTGAAGGAGCTTTAACCTACTACTAAGTAAACAGATCTGAGGGCCATGGACCAACCGTACATACTTTGGGTTGTTAACAACTACCAGATGTGAATAGATTGCTTACCATATCAGTAATGAGAATATAATACTACAGAACAAGGAAAAGGAAACATCTTTCCAAAGACTGAGGAAGAGCAGACATCTGAGTTATGAAGAAGATTTTTGGGCATCCTCAGAAAAATGCAAGTAAGGAGTTTAAAGGGAACTTTTGCAGAAAGTCATATGGACTGAAATAAAAGAGACAATATAATGGGATTTAAAAAAAAAAAAAGTTAAGTGGAGGTGATAAGAATTATAAAACATTTAAAATATAATAGCAGCCGAAACCAGTTTGGCTCAATGGATAGAGTGCTGGCCTGTGGACTGAAAGGTCCCAGGTTCTATTCCAGTCAAGAGCATGTACCTTGTTTGTGGGCACATTCCCAGTAGGGGGTGTGCAAGAGGCAGCTGATAGATGATTCTCTCTCATCGATGTTTCTGTCTATACCTCTCTTCCTCTGTAAAAAAAAAAAAAAAAAAAAAAAAAAAAAAAAAAAAAAAAAAATCAATAAAATATATATATTTAAAATATAATAGCAAAATTAAATTAGAATTACAATTAATAAAGAGAACAAATTAAATTGGAATGGCGATATGCAGACAAATTTGAAAACCTCCATTCAGCCCTTGCCCTCAGCAATTATGCTGGCAGGTCTTTCTTGGTGACTTATGTGGTAGTGGGACCAAACCTTCATTTCTGAGGGTCTGAGACCTTGGTTTTCACATGCTTCTCTGTTCAGTTGCCCATGTGTCCATTCAGAGTTGCACTTAGGCAAGAGTGTACCAAGATGAGATCACCTGAGTTCTCTACATTCTTCCCTGCCTATCATTACGGTTCCCTACCTGCTTCTGCTCAGGAGCAACTGCCCAGATGGCAACTCTCCTCCTGCTTATTGGACCTTGATCACAAGAAGTCCACAGTGCTCCAGTTAAATGGGACTCTTTCTATAACCTGAGAAGAGTATAGCTCTTTGGACTAGGAAATCTTAATAATGCAGAGTCCAGAATTACTGAGAAGAAATGAGAAGCACAAAGTTCTAAGAATATCACTGGGAGTAGATGATAAGATAAACTATTCATACTATCCATTTTGCTTCCTGGGCCATATATTCTTCCTATTGTTGACAATGCACACATACAGATCCCTAATTTAATGCATATAATGACTGCATCTTGAGGATGGCACTTCATTCTTTCTGAGTATTGTATCCAAGCTTTTCAGAGTATTGTGCTGTTAGAAGGCCATTTCTAGAAGGTCCTTAAGAGCAATAAGCCAATTACTTCTGGATCCTATAGTTTATGAGATAACCAGTAAATCTCTCAGTTACGGTCCCACACCACATCTCCTTACTCTAAGTTAGGGGTGTCGAACTCAATCAGAGAAGGGGCCAAAATCTAAAATCCAGCCTAAATCGCTGGCCGAATGGTTTACTGAACAGTCATAAACTGTCATTGTGATGGAAACGCAGCCGAGTGCAGTGATGACAGCGCGGTGCGGGCCACATTGCAAGGCCTGGCGGGATGGATTTGGCCTGCGGGCCTTGTGTTTGACACATGTGCTCTAAGTGTATCTGTCATTGTATGATTGTTGAGTAAATTAAACACCAGTAAATCAAGCATTCTGTAAACTGCTGGCTAACAGTGCTGGCTGAGGCACTATGGGCTAAGAAGGCAAATCCATGATAAAAATAAGTGTCTCTGTGAAAAAACTTCTGTTCTTTCCAAGACAGTCTCCTTGCTACCAATTAGATTCCTCAAAGAATAGTACCATTTAGGGGCTCAGGTTTGGTCTTAATGGTGATAGTTAAAACAGAAGCATCAGTATCTAGACAGACCATGATAAATGGGTCCATGCACAGCATCCATTTCCACAATGACCACTTCAGTAATGTGCGTACTGGGCCAGGTCCAGGATGGCTGATGACAAAGGCTGGAGAACACTGACTGGCCATGTCATTTTGTCTACTTCGTGCTCTGTGACTCTTTCCCAGTGAATGCTTTCTGGTACCGTCAATTTATGGTAGAAAAATATTTATACTTTGTGCCCAATCCCATGTCCATGCTTATGCTTCCATCCCAGACCTCCTTGTCTCTGATCTTTAATTCCTTCTCTTCCCAGGTCCAAGACCAGCTGGCCAAGCCATTTGCTCCTGCCCAGACATTTGTATATGTTTTTGTTTTGATCCATTTATCATTCCATTAAAAATGGAATACTTACAGTTTTGCCCATAGGAAAGATTTTCCCACTCTGCTATTTTAAAAACCACCTTTAGTTATAGCTTATCTAGTCTTATATTTTGGTGTACTTGATCAAGCATTTGAGCTCAGAGACAATGCATTGATAACCAGCACAGAGATCTAGTGATGTACTTACAAGAAAATCTGTTGACACCCTTTCTTCCTTCAGCTATCTCTGTATCCTCTGGCACATCTCACACAGTGTGCTTTCTACGTGGTGATCATATCCATTCTCAAGAGGTTGTCTTATATGTAGATGACTCTGAAATATCAATTTCTAGACACAGTTTTCCTTGTCCAGGTCAAACTCACATACCCCCTCACTTTCTCTGCCATTCTATAATACTACTTTGCCTCAGCCCATTCTGCTTCTCAGAGGAGGGAAATCAGGCTGAAGGCAGCATGATATATTGGAGACAGCATCAGAAATCAAGGAAAGTTTTCACCGATGTGTGATTACAGTTGAGGTTGGCCTGGATAAATGAGTTGGATTTCTGAGAATAGAGGAAGGAAGATCTAGGCAGAGAGAAGGAAAACAGCAAAGGTACAAAAAGGATGATGAAATGTGGCATATTTGAAGAACTGTGTGATGTGAAAAGCCTTACAATTCTTAAATTAGGTGACTTATTGTTATTGTGGTTTTGTGTATTTTTTTTTTAAATCTTGGAACCACTTCAAGGAACCCAAACCAAGGGCCGTAGAATAATTAAAATTGTATTTACATATGGATTTAGGATTTTTTAAAAAGGATTGTTACTCCCCAGATCATATATATTATAAAATAGTTACTAATTTCTCATATGACATGTGCCCCTATTTTCCCTAGCATTTTATTGAAAACTCACATCAAATTTATCAGCAACTATCACCTTATCATTTTTTCCACATGAATTAATCCAAACTTGCAATCTTCTCTCTTTCACTTTTTTTTCCTCTATATTTGGTGTTTCACTAGTGAATTTCTTTTCATTTATCTTGCAAGCCTCACTCTGTTGATTTCTGTTCTTTCTCTAACTTTTCAGAAACCTGCTATATGTTAATTCTGTTTCTATGATATTAGCTATCCCTGCTGACACTGGTTAACATTTAGGGAAGTTTTAAAATCCAACTACATTAAATAACCTCCCTTTAAAGTTTTGATGTTATATTTAATTTTATGAGGATGAGACCATCTAGACATGCATATTTTAACTTGGGATGAAAACGTCTTTGTGTCGCAATTTACTCTTGCTTTGTCAGACATTTATAACATTTAGGAGTCATCTACCGGTATTAAAGAATGGTAGAAAAATATTTATACTTTGTGCCCAATCCCATGTCCATGCTTATGCTTCCATCCCAGATCTCCTTGTCTCTGATCTTTAGTTCCTTCTCTTCCCAGGAACAGAAGGAGATAACCAGTAAATCTCTGGTTATCTCCTGAGATAACAGCCAAGCTTAATACATGCCTTTCTTTGCAGTGAGACAAAATGAAAAGAAAGACTTATATCCTAAAATCAAGATACACTTACTATTTGAGAGTTATGATAATAAGCGGAATTAAAATAATATATGATTACTTTTTTCTTTGTATCAAATAATTATACATTCTCTTCTTAATTTAATCTTATAAGAGCCCTAAGAATTAACACTTAAGTAATTTATTCCATGTGATAAGGTGAATTGGGCTTTGAACCCAGGTATTCATGAGTCTTTCCCTACTGTTATAGTGAGTTCTACTTTTAATTCATTTATTTAACCCAATATCTATTTTTTTAGAATTTCCTATTTTCCAACCACACTGCTAGATGCTGGAGATTTAGTAATATGGACTATTCAGCTCTTCCTACATTTGCACCAACTTACATTTTTTGGCCTCATCTCCTGCCATTCTCCCCTCGGTCCAGCCACATTGGATTAATTATACTTTCCCTAAATGTATACTCTATACTTTCAGAATACTTGCTTTTGAATACACAGTTTCTTTTCATGGGTTGTCCTTCCCTCTTTATCTCCCACCCACTCCCAGAAACTCTTATTCATCCTCCAAGAACCCATTCAGATGCATTGTCTCTAGAAAATATTCCTTAATTTCCCTAAACATAGCTAGAGACCTTATGATATAAAACTTCATTCAGATCTTTATCATACCATTTATGTTTTATTGAAATTTGTGTTAGCATGTCTCTTTCACTAGCCTATGAGTTCTCCCAAGTCAAGACCATAGATTACTGCTCTTCTCATTTATAAATACTAGCAATTAGTATTTGATAAATGAATGAATGATGAAAATTAAAATGAATGAACATAAAGAGAAGAAGCCAGATTATTCTAGGCTTTTTACTATCCCATTTTCTCCATCCTCCTCCTCCACCACCACCATATACAAACTAAAATTACTGAAGTATATTTCATTTCAAAGCAAGTCCCTGGTACAGTATGATTTTTAAAACAAGAAGGTTATTCCAGCCCAGCCTGCATAGCTCAGTGGTTGAGCGCCGACCTATGAACCAGGAGGTCATGATTTGATTCCTGGTCAGGGCACATGCCTCAGTTGCAGGCTCGATCCCCACTGTGAGGTGTGCAGGAGGCAGCCAATCAATGATTCTCTCTCATCTTGATGTTTCTATTAATGTTTCTCTTGCTCCCCCTTCCTTCCTCTCTGAAATCAATAAAAAAATGTTTTTAAAGGTTATTTCAGCCTGAAAAATGTCTACCCCAACTACCTCTCCAACTGATGATAGTCTTTCCCTAGGACACAAACCTTTCACTTTAATATTGGATTTAAGAAATGCTAAAGTTCAAATGAGTTGGGAATTAACACATACGTAAATTTCTCTATATATCAAAGTAAATTGTATCAAATTTTGACATGAGGAGAGGATTAAAACTCAAGAAGACAACGAGTCTCCAAAGAAATGGAGTTACTGGTGCCTGAATCCATTTCTTTGTACTGAGACAAATGAAACTTCGCACAAAAGAAGTTTTGCATTATATATCTTATTCATACTCTACTAAGTTTCAAATTTCCACTTTTTCTACTACCAAAATGTGTCTGTTAATGTTTCATTCCCTTAGGACACTGCTTAGATAAGCCTGAGTAATCACGTCAGCTAAACCAATAGACCTCAAACTTGTCCAGTCATCTGAGGAGGAGTATATTTTAAACAGTTTCCAATCCCTCTTCAAATCTGTTACATTTTAAACTCCAGGTATGAGGTCTGGAAATTGTTGTGGGGTCGAACTCTGGGTTCAAAATAAGACCACTGGAGGCTGATGATTTATTTAAAAAAAAAAAAAAAAAAAAAAAAAAAAAAAAAAAAGCAGGCAAAGATTTATTGAAATATCTGGCCAGGACAGCCGCAAGAGTACCACATGCAGGCGGACTCCACACGACTGCCCTGCTTCAGGGGCAGGTAGTTCTTTTTAAAGGTTCTGAGAAGGAAAACCCCTATTTTGTAACAAACTGTTGTTTGGAATTTTCTGCTGTTCTTCCTAGACAAAATGTTGCTGTCTGACCGTGTAGGCCAGAGACCAGATATGCCCACAATCTCAATACCATGCCAGGTGTCAAGGCCAGCATCAAGACAACCACCAAGTAACCACCAAGTGCACATAGGTCTGGCTCTTTAATAAAATTTAAAAAAAGGAAGTTCTGCCTGTAATCTTGCTTAGAATTTGAATTCATAATAGTAGGGTTAAAATTCAAACAGCAGTTTTTACCCAAGTATGATTGCTACCATATTTCAAAAATATGAATTTTTAAAAAGATTCCTAGGTGATTTTGATGCTCATCCAGGTTTATAAATAACAAGGATAGCAAGTACAAAACCTATTTTGTAGTATTTTATTTAAATAAATATTTACTGAGTATTGAGTATACTTTATGTTTAGCATAGAGGGGTAGTATATCTAACATTGCACACTGTGTAATATACCCACACCCACCAGAGTTTTCCATAACCCTAATGTGGCATTCTTTGCCTCTAGGGGCAATGGATATGACTAAACCAGCTTAAGAGAGCCAAAAGAAATTTCCATATAACATGAAATAGATTTGAAAAAAAATGTGTTATTGAATAGAGATAATACTTTCTTTCCTATTACCTTTACCTGCCCTTTCTCAGACTGTATAGTTTCTGTGTGAAGATGAGGAAGTAAAAGTGACAGGATACACAGAACAAATTTAAATATCCAAGAGATGAGGTGTTGAAAAGGAGCAAGATCTAAAGTCTTTCCCCTATTCTCAATCACCCCAATTCGGACAAATATATACAGCCCTGCAGTGTTAAGTTGTTAGAGAAAAAAATGCCCCCAGGGTTTCCATTGACCTAATGTACAGAAAAGCAGGAAAGGATCAAGAAGTTATCAGACAACACCTGAGAATACCCTGAACTCTGAATGACATAGCTACAGCCTGTGTGTCCAACGAGATGAGACAAAAGCCAACTTACAGGTTATAACCAATTATTATACTCATCAATCTCCCCAGACTTACAGACAACCACAGGAATGGAGGAATATTCCAAACTGAGTACATGTTGAATTGATTGAGATCAAATTTCTACCAAACAGAATAACAAGGGCAAAAATAAAATAACTTTGATTCATAGGAAATGAAAGAAAGATACATCTTTTTGCAAAACTGAATGTTTGCCATATTAGTTATGTCTGTATTTAAAATGTAGCTATAGTTTGTGGATGACCTTAAAAACAGGGCAAATTGCATCACCCTTTCTTTAAAAGAGACTGTGGAAGGATGCAGAAGAAGAAACACAGGCTTGAGTCAGGCACACCTAAAGTGAATCTGGGTGTCCCACCAAGGCCTAGGTGTTTATATTCACCAAGGCCCAGTTTAGTCATAATAAAATAGGAAAGGTGTTTTAGAATTAATGAGGGATAGTAGTTAAAATCCTCAATATAAGTTACAAATTCAATAAGCCTATGTATAACAAGAGTACTTTATCTTAATTTGAAGATCCTATATTTATATGAAAGAAAGAATAACCATGCCAGGGTAAATGACTTAATCCTATCATTTCTTATAAATCGTGACTTTGTGGATTTTAGTCACAGTTGAAATCTGTGGGAAGATGATGGCTTTCCCTGCCACCGAATGTTCTAATGAAGCAGCTGCTGATTTTACCTGCTCCTCAATTTCTTAGATGTTTAAATCATAGTTTAACCTTAATCACTCTGGTTACAATGGCTACATAGAGCCAATCTGTAAACAAAGGGTACTGTTCTGATTGTAATAGTAGGTGGGGGAGCTTTTCATTTTTTTGCTCAGAGTGGTAAGATTTAGATCAACTGAACCTGAATTGAGAAATCCATTCCAAGCACACCATCTTCAAGCATTGGTCTCTGCTGATGGAGAAAGTAAAACGAGATTTCTAATTTACAGTTACTGTTATGATGCACAAGGCAGTCATAGCTCTCAGGGAGGGAAAGTGGGATTTGACACAGCAATTTAGAATTTTTATAGTTGGTATCATTTTCTTGTCAATGGCTCCATTGACAATTCTAATAGTGGGCCACAAGAGTTGGTATTAACTTTACTTTGCCATTGCCAAATTTTCACCTTCTTCTTTTATCTTATTGAAACAATTACTGACAATTATGGCTGAAGAGGATTGTAGAAATTTATGAAACCCAGGGTCAATAGTGCAGCAATCTCTAGGCAGACTTCTATCTACAAATGATTTATTTTCTCCCAACAAATTTTTCTCTCTTCTTTATTTTTTGCTTTTTTGTTATTGCTCATTTCTATTTTTATATTTTTTTTAAAAAAATCAAGATCTAAATATATAGTAAAGTGCCCAAATCCTAAATTAATTTTATATAGATATGTAAACCACATTCCATTCCAGTCAAGATACTGAACATTTCCAGAGTTTTCTTACCATTCTTAAATAATAAAAAACAACCCCAAATAACTGTTATTTTGATATATATCCCCACAGATTAGCTTTGCTTGCTATTAACTTTTGCACAAATAGAATCAAATAGTGTATCATCTTTTGTGTATAATGAAAACAGCTGCTATGATTAGCCTTGTACATGTCTTTTGATGGACATAACAATTTGTTTCTCAGGTATGTCTACCCAGGAATTTAATTGCTAGGTCACAAGTTATAACTAGTTTCTAAATATGCTTATAACTCCTATACAATTTTCAAAAATGATTAAATTAATTTATAAACCCACCAACAATATATGAGTTCCGGTTGCTCCACATCCTCACCGATATGTGGTAAAGTATTTTCCATAAATTTTAATTTGAATATGTCTGTTACAGAATAGCAAAAAGCTAAGAAAATTCCAGGGCAGGAGGAATAGGGAAATTAAGATAAGAAAATTAAACAAGGCCAGGCAATTTGGACAGTTTGCAGCTGGCTTGCAATTATCTTCCCCAAACCAAAGAGCAAATGGTTAAAAGTCTATCTTCTGAGAGAATACAAATAAAAGAGAGGAGGATGGGAAGGAAAGGTGCAGTCTTAACTCATCCTGTACCCTAAACAGAAAAGCCAGCAGTCTCAGGACTTGGCAGGAGAACATTCCCAGGTGCTTCTCACAAACTCTGAGAAAGCCACAACAAAGTAAAAGGGGACCTTGAAAATTAATCTATACCAAGATATTCAACAAAGGAATTTTAAAATTTATAGACAGAAAAGTATATATGGCAGACTCCTCCACCCCCAACCCCCACCACTGGCTCCATGGATTAGCCAAGAGAACCCATCCATGATTTATGCCAAATGATACATTTGCTTGCCTTGTTCATTTAATAAATGTGCATAATTTACTTTCTTAATAAATTACTTTCTTATAAATTTGCTTTAACAACCCAATTATCTGGCATCACTTGTTTGAATTCATTCATAGGAGAAGACAAAAACCAAGGTAGGGACAGCTGTCTCCTTCTGACTCAGGGGTTGTCCAATAACACCTTTCCTGGTGTTTTCGGTGCCTGTGACATGTCTAAGGTCTACATGCATCTTTATAACTCCCCATTATCACATATCTAGCCATTTCATATTCTCAATTTAAGTCCATAGCCTTTGGAAGCTTTTGGGTTGGCCAGCTAACTACTACTCTCCAATTTTTCATTTATCAGATTAAGAACACTGGTCTCAGGAAGTTTAATTGGCTAACCCAGTATTACATAACTAGTGACAAATTTAGAATTAGCTCTCAGGCTGGACTTCTAGGCCAGGTCTCTTTCTATTGCATGGCTCTTGCCACTGAACTCAATCCTCATTGTTACTTATCCTCATTTGCTAAATCTTTCTTCACAAAACTTTCTGAAAAGATGTGAGCCTTTCAATGTGTGGTGCCATATTATTGGCCTCTATCACAACACTTTCTGTTGCTTCTCTTCTTGAACAATAAATAGGAAGCATAAATTCAAATATGTGTTGCAAAACAGGTAACATGCAGTACTTAAAAAAGAAAGAATGGAATGGGAATCAGCTAACCACCTGCTAGTACTGACGGTCTTATTGAAGGAGAGATAAGTCTAGTAATAATGGTATAGGTCATTTTTATTCTACCTCAAGTGCTGGATTACCAGATTCACAAAATATTCAAGGGAAAAAAGTAGTGATTTATTGACTGGTATTACTTCCTGGTCTCCACCTTATTTATATGGTACAATCATTTGTTTTAAAGAAGGGGAGGATATAAACAAGGTTATTTGAGTAAATATTGAATAATTCGAGCTATTAAAGAAGGTTGC
Source organism: Pipistrellus kuhlii (assembly GCF_014108245.1). NCBI lineage: Eukaryota > Metazoa > Chordata > Mammalia > Chiroptera > Vespertilionidae > Pipistrellus > Pipistrellus kuhlii. Next base: position 22,639,637 of record NW_023425405.1, on the reverse strand, counting down.
AAAGTAACACTTTTCACTATAATGATTTCTATTGTTCTCTTCAGTTTCCTCATATATAAAATGAGGATTTAGTTGAATCATATATATATTTGGTTTATCTTCACCCAAGGATATATTTTCCACTGATTTTTAGACAGAGTAGGGAAGGGGAGAGACACACAGAGAAAAGCATCGATGTGAGAGAGACACATCCATTAGTAGCCTCCTGGTTTTGAGCCCACAAACCAGGTATGTGGCCTTCGTCTGACTCGAACCATGACCTTTCAGTCTGCAGGCCATTGCTCCAACAATAATTCAGCTTAGGATAGCTGTATTATTTTTAAGATCACCTTCATATTGGTAGTTCTATGATAGGTCAACCATAAATATGTATTTTTTATGAATAAGGGAAAAGATAAAACAAATTTAGAAAATCTGGTTTCAGAAACAGACTTAATTTTATAAAATGGAAACACTTGTCATCTGATAAACTGACATTCCCATTAATTGGTCATTGGTATGGAATTGATCTTATTATCTATAACAATAAAAGCAGGCAGGCAGTTAGAGGCAATCAGGCAGGCAGGCGAGTGGTTAGGAGCCAGCAGTCCCAGATTGTGAGAGGGATGTCCAACTAACAGTTTAGGCACAGGATAGGACCTAAACCAGCAGTCAGACATCTTCTGAGGGATCCTAGATTGCAAGAGGGTGCAGGCCGGGCTGAGGGACCCCCACCCCTAGTGCACAAATTTTGTGCACTGGGCCTCTAGTCCTATATAATAAAAGGGTAATATGCAAATCAACCAAACAGTGGAATGACCAGTTGTTATGTGCACACTGACCAACAGGGGGCAGATACTCAATGCAGGAGCTGCCACCTGGTAGTTCAAATACACTCCCATCAGGGGAATGCTACTCAATCACAAGCCGGGCTGATGGCTGGCAAGCACAGTGATGGTGGTGGGAACCTCTCCCACCTCTGATATAGTGCTAAGGATGTCTGACTGTGTTTTAGGCCCGCAGGCCTAAGCTATCAGTCGGACATCCCCCAAAGGCTTCCAGACTGCTAAAGGCTGGGCTGAGGGGATCTCCCAAGTGCACAAATGTCATGTAACTGGCCTGTAGTTATTTCATAATTATCCTCCTCCTTCCTCACCTGCCTTCAAGCTGTTTTGATTAAACAAATTTACTTTAGTATTTGATAAAGAAATCATTTATTTTTCTTTTCCTATTGAATTATACAATATCAAAGTGATATATTCCTTACTGGGTTATCTGAAAAATATTGGATAAATTATAATGCTATACAAGAGCAAAAATCTGAAAGTAATAAATCTATCTCAGTGAATAATATAAAATTATATTTATGGAGTCTGAAATGAAAATAACATTAGTCATCTTTTCACCAAATAATCTGAAGCATTTTTCCCCAAAAGTGATCTGAAGCAAATATAGTAAAAACAACTTTTGGGATTTCTCAGACTTAAAAAAGAATAAGTCCTTAAAAAAAACACACACACAAAAAAAAACTAAAATAAAATAAATTACCATTGAGTGTTTTGAACAGTTTGGTGAATTGGGAACTTCGGAGATAAGACATTCAGTACCTTTTTTAGGAATCACCTTTTACCCCTTGTCATAAGAGGATTCATGTGTTCTGTAATTAGAAATTGATTAGAAGCCTAATAAAGTTTGATGAGTGATAGCACTAAAAATCCCTTTCTGAAAAAGCTCAACTCTATCTACTCACACATTTTCTTCCTTGAATTTACTCCATGCCCCCAAACTATGACTGAAGAGAGGTTGGGAGAATTCAATTTATTTTTCTTTGGGCAGTTTCACAATAAATGTTTAATTACGAGGAGCAGTTCTGATGAGTTGGTTAGAGTTAATGAAGAACTATAAATTATCTTTTTTTTTTTTTTGTAGAGGGTAAGATGAACAAATTTAAAGATGTACTTGAGGAAGTTTCTAGATATTTATAGAAGATGGGAACCTAGCTTAGTGGAGAGGAATAATTTGGTTTACACCTGTGATTTCTGATACATTCAGACCAAAATCTTCAATTTGCCCCTGCACCGTGTTGCATCTTCTTTACAGCCAAGCTCTGAAATTTTGTTTATATATACTACTTTAGTTATCACTTTTTTTTTAGTTCAAAAAAACTTTCATTATAAGTTGAATACCAAATCAACATATAATTATTGACACAAAGAGCAATGGAAATTAGTAGGTTAGAGGCATAGAACATGAGGTAGTATGGGACTACATTTTGGAGTCAAAATATTCTGTGTAAGACCTGAAACCAAACCCCTAGGAAAAAAGTATAAGGGTTAACTCTTTGACATTGATCCTAACAACGATTTTTTGGACTTATATGTGAAAATATGTCTGACTTAGAAGGAAAGTGGGCAGAGCACAGTTGAAACAAGAACAAGAGATGCTCTGGCTAGAAAATTCTGCTTGTATTTAATAGGGAGTAAATCAGAGTTACCACCAGGGTTAGGGTAGAGCTGATCCATGAGCAAGACTAGAACAGACAGGGGACAGTGAGGTCCTACCTAGATATGAAAAGAGGTGATAAGCTAGAGTGTGGTCACAAATAAGTGTTGAGAACCTCATAAGGCAGGACATACATAGCTGGGACCAAAGAAATCACAGTCGAAGAAGTAAGAAAAGAAAAAAAAATCTGAGATGACCTTAGAATTCTTTCTAGAGTTTTACTTTCCCGTAGTTCAGTGTGTTAGTTTGTCTTAGGATATAACAAATGTCCCTTTGGCAACTCTGCTTCATGTCATTCTCTCATACTAGAAGGCTCTTAGGTCCAGAGAAGTGATTTTATTCTCATCCAATCAAACTTTCTATCCCTGATACTAGTTGCTGTAGCCAGCCCAGAACCATGCTCAAGAAGCCATGGAGGGCAGAATCCTCTGAGTCTCCTAAAACTTTCATTATTAACTTCTTACCCAAGAGAAGAGTTCCAATGCAACAGCTGAAGTTTACCTGAGGTTCTGACATAAACAAAAAGACATTCAAAGAGTCATAGAAGGTAGATACACAAAATATGTGGCTCCAGGGAAACAAAAATAACCAGTTTCCTTGACTGTCCAGTGGGAAAACTGAACTCAGAATTGAATCTCATTGAAACTATAAAGAATGAAAGGTTTTTTAGATGTCCTAGAAGAGAAAATGCAGGCCAGCAGGTTGTGCACAGGGTACAGACCATGGAAGTTGGCTATAAATTTTAGTGATTGCTCACCTAAAGGAATGGAAACTTTAAAAAATGTTTATATTTGCAGTCTCTGCTTCAAAAATATTCCCAAGGTTCTGTGTGAGCAAATTAAAGCACAGAGAGATGAAGTGACTTGTCTAAGATCAAATAACAAATAAGTGGTCAAGAAAATATTTAGATTCAGGCCAACTGCCTCTAAAAATCATATGCTTAACCCTCTACATGAATAAAAAACAGGAAGTGACTTTCAGCTAAATACCTTACAGTGATTTAAAAGCACCTACAAGTCCAAATTTGAGTACCAGTGTTACTAAGATGCATACATTTCCTTCCAAGAACATGCACTTGTTAAAAATTAGAATGGTTATGGTTACTTGGGGTAGAAAATTAGAGGGTGAGAAAGAAGAATAGGATTGAAAGAGAAAAATAAAATTAAATTAAAAATATTTAATAAAAGTTAGAACTGACCAGGTAGGCAGCAGAGTTTTAAGGAAAAACAGGGGCCCAAAGCTGGTGGTGTGGTCTCAGCAGTGTTCAGGCTGAGGGAAACAAGGGAAGCCTGAAACTAATGGTCCGCATGAGAAATCAGGACACTCATAACTAAAGAAAGCATTACTCCAGGACAGAGAATATTTATTTTCATTGGCTGGTAATCCCATATAATAAAAGGCTAATATGCAATATGGAAGTGAACCAGACAGCTGAATGACTGGTTGCTATCACACACACTAACCACGTGTGTGTGGGGTGGGGGGAGACGGGGGGGGGGGGGGGGGGGGCGGGGGGGGGGGAGAGCAGGTGCTCAATGCATAAGCTGCCCCCTGGTGGTCAGTGCGTTCCTCTCAGCCAGAAGCCGGGCTCAAGACTGGCAAGTGCAGTGGTGGTGGTGGGAGCCTCTCTCACCTCCAGGGCAGGTGGACATCCCCAGAGGGGTCCGACCCACCTGTCCCCATAAATGTCATGCACCAGACCTCTAGTTACCATATAATGTACATCGAATTACTTACTCATTTGTTCACCAGAACAGAATATTTTTAATTGAGCTATAATTGACATATGACCTTTAGTTAGTTTGAGGTGTACAACATAATGAGTTAATTTCTGTATATGTTAAGAAATGATTGCCACAATAATTTTATTAATATCTATCACTACAGATACTTACAAATTTTGTTCTTGAGATGAGAACTTTTAAGATTTATTCTCTTATTAACTTGCAGTTATACAATACGGTATTTTAACTGTATAACTGTATAACTGTAGTCACCATGCTGTACATTACATCCCCAGGATTTATCTTATAACTGAAAGTTTGATCTTTCGCCCAACTTCACCCATTTCTTTACCTTTTACCCACCACTCTGTGAAACATTAATCTGTTCTCTATATCTCTGAGTCCATGGTTTTGAGGGGTTGGTGTTTCCTTCAGAGAAATACCCAGAAGTAGCATTGCTGGTAGTTCTTTTTTAAATTTTTTAATAACCTCTATACCAGCGTTTTTCAACCGCTGTTCCGCGGCACACTAGTGTGCCGCGAGATGTTGCCTGGTGTGCCGTAGGTGCAGACAAGACAAGAATTTTATAATTTTTCACTATTTTGTTTACTTAATATTTCATAATAAAGTAATTATAAAATACTTTCTTTGTGTTTATTTGATTCCTATTCAAGAGAATTACTTTATATATAGTCAATATAGGCACAGAGTTAAATTTTTTAACATTTTCTAATGGTGGTGTGCCTCGTGATTTTTTTCATGAAACAAGTGTGCCTTTGCCCAAAAAAGGTTGAAAAACACTGCTCTATACTATTTTCCATAATGGATGCCCTAATTTACATTCACACCAATAGTGCACAGGGATTCTTTTTTTCTTCACATCTTCATCAACACTTGTTATCTCTTGTCTTTTTTATAATGACCATCCTAACAGGTGTAGGGTGATATCTCATTGTGTTTCTGATTTGAATTTCCCTTATAATTAGCTATTTGAGTATTTTTTCATTACCTGTTGGCCATTGTATGCCTTTGTGTAAAAAAAATATCTACATAGATATTTTGCTTATTTTTAAATCAGATTGTTTGGGGTTTCTTGGGGGTTCTTATTGTTTGCTATTGACTTGTAGAAGTTTTTTTTTTTTTAAATATATTTTGAGTATTAACCCCTTACCAGATATGTGACTTACAACTATTTTCTCTTGTTGTCTTTTCATTTTGTCCTGGTTTTCTTTGCTGGACAAAAGCTTTTTAATTCGGTGTTGTCCCACATGTTTATTTTTGCTTTTGTTGCCTTTGCTTTTGGTGTCAAATCCAGAAAAGGTCAATGTCAATGATCTAACCTCCTATATTTTCTTCTAGGAAATATATTTTGACCCCATAGTGTCTCTGTTCTACACCTTTGACCCATTAATTCTCTTTGTTCTTTGTTTCAATAATTAAGTGTTAATTTTGTATGCAATTCATAATGAATCTTTTTTGCACTAATAATCACTACAAAACAGAAATGATGATTACAGTAATGCAGTTATTACTTACTAATTACATCGAAGTGTTAGAAGTATCAAAATTTTCTTGAAACAATAGATCAGCAAAATTTGGCCCAAGAAAAGTGGATACTTGGGGCACATAGAAAATAATAGACATAAGAGAAAATAGCTATTGAAATTTTAATCTCTACTATTGAACTAATGAATGAATTTAATCTTTGTTGTAAAATTTATTCAGAAAATGTTACTCCATTTAAATGGTTTTATTAAAATAAAAAATAGAATAGAGATTTTTTGAAATGGCTTACCTGTGCTATATACAAAAGTGATTAAGTAATGTAATCAGAATTAACTCTAGGAAATTCTTTCTCAAAGAATGATGGTAAAATGCTGATCTTGCATATCTATAGTAGCAGAATTTCACCATTCTTGGGAATATGACCAGGTAAATCATTAGGTTCTTATGTGCTCTTTACAAACATCAAGCCAACACTAGACACAACAGTCTTTTATAGGTAGGGAAGGCAAACAAGACCATCCAAATCTATGTAAAGATCCTGGAAAGTTCAGTTAAAGGTTTATAATTCTTAATCCCTGCTAGCTAGGGAGAGCAGAAACTGTGCAGGAAGTTGTGTTAAATATGGCCTTAAAGGATGAATAAGATTTTAATGGTTAGGGACCATGGTTCAGGGGAGTGGGCATTCTGGTTTCAGGAACAGTCTAAGAAATTAATGAAATAAGGGAAATATAAGACATCGAAGACCAAAAGGTGACCTTTTGGCCTTGATCTTAGGTTTTGGGTAGGGAAATAGTAGATAAAGCTGGAAAGGTAGGCTTGAGCCAGACTTGAGAGGAATCTTAAAAAACAGGCTATGTAGTTAAAATGTTATTAGGTGGAAAATAAATAGTGATGGAAGGAGATTTGATTTAGGGTGATGTATTGTAGAATTATATACCTCACCTATATAATTTTATTAATCAATGTCACCCTAATCAATTCAATAAAAATATGTTCTTAGAGAAATCGCTGAACTACCCAAGGTTTTTGTGTGTTTATTATTTGGTCAAAAATTTTATTAAAAAACACACAAAGAGCCTGGCTTGCGTGGCTCAATTGGGCATTATCCTGTGCATTGAGACAGTTCTGGTTTGATTTCCGGTAGGGGGCAGGCAGGAGGCAGCAGACATATGTTAACTCTCATACTGATGTTTCTTCTCCCTTCCTCTCTCTCACTTTAAAAATCTTAAAATTTTGTAAAAATAAAAACAACACCTTCAAACTCTAGAATGCTTTAGGAAAAAGTATTAGAATGTTTTCACTAAAAGAATCCAGTGATACACTTTTGCGCTTCTCTAAGTCCTTATAAAATAACACACTACAAAAAAGAGCATACTTATAAGGCACCAATCTAGAGAATTGTTACCTTTTCTTGAAATGAGTAGAATAAATATAGTTCAAATCTATCCCTGACATGTGGACTGAGATCTAGCCCAGCAGCTCCTCTGCCTTCAGTGCAGTTTTCTGAGAACTTGGGACTTTTGTTCCTGCTGTCACTAAAGTTCAGGGTTCTTCCTCACTTCTGCTCAACCAAGACAGCAGTGGTTGTAATGGAGGGGAAACCTGGGCAGAGGGCAAGTTTCCTCGCCAGCTGGGCCACTTCAGACCTTTGTAACCTGGGCAACTGCCTTAACCTTACTGAGCATCATTCATTACCTTTCCCCGCCAGATACAGAACGTGATCGGAGATGACTTCTAAGTTTCCTTCAAGCTTTGGTTTTCTGTGTCTCTAAGACACTTAAAAGTTACTCCAACATTTTTCGGAACTGCTTTTTCCAGAACACAAAGAATGCTTGATAATAGATCATAAGAGATCAGTGTGCACAGCAAAAATTATCAGTGCATAAAGCAAAAGTAGCTCTTTCTATAGTCAGCTTAAGCTGACTTTTTTAAAATAACAACCTTACTAATTTGCCTTGTTTTCATATATCTTTACGTATATACAGCTGAGCTACCTGAGCATAGCTTATTTTGGCTCAACATTATTCTGCATTGTATGAATTAAATTGGAATAACTAAACATATTACTACTAACTAGAAAAAGTTCTGATGTCATGTTTTGGCAAATTTTTTAGACTATAATACAATTAGAGAATGAAGCAGTTTTCATCATTAAATAAGGACAACTTTCACTCAAGTCATAGAAAACTTAATATCATATAAGTATTACAGTGGAAATAAATATAAGATACTTTCTTTTTAAAATACAGGGTAGGAAGTAGAAACAGTCCTACTCAGCTCTAGCCCAGATCTTTGTCTAATCTCTGGAGAGATTATTTAAATTATCTGGCTTCCATTTTATTTCTCCTTTTTGCAATCTTCTCTAAGTTTCAATATTCCTTCATTCTTTTGTTCTGTGTGCTCTCATGTCAATAATCAAGAGACCCAAAAGTTCATTTCCATGATTCAAAAAGTGAGTTAGTTTCTCTTTGGTTATATGCTGATATTTAATAGGAGAATTTGTGTCTGCTTGGTACTTCTAATTTCTCCATTACCGTGAATAAGCCTACTTCCTAGCCTACGTTTCTATTCTGGGATTTGGTACAGCTATGTTATTTAAGAAAAGTTAAGCTTCTAAGAAAGAGGTCTTCAAATGCAGTGGCCTAAGGAAGTAGACATTTCTCTTCATACATCATTCCTGCTAGTCTGGGTATGTCTCCTTCCACTAGGTCATTCTGGCATCCAATTTCTTTTTCTGTTTTCATTTATTTTATTTTTCCTATCACCATTTATCCCATTTATCCCGTCCATTCCACCTGCAATCACCACACTGTTGTTCATGTTTATGAGGTCTCTCTCTTTCTTTCTTTCTTTCTTTCTTTCTTTCTTTTTATTTATTTATTTATTGCTCAGTCGCTCCACTTCCCTACTACTCCAAACCAACACCAGAGCTGCCTGCCTGCTCTGTATTTATGTCTGTCTCTATTTTGCTTGATAGTTTAGTTTGTTCATTAAATTCCACATATGAGTAGAGTCAATTTCTTTCCCTCCTGTTACTCCTCCATTCCCCCCACTCAGAGTATTGTTCTGATCATAAATTGAGAATTGAAAATTGCCTTAGAACTTTTAGTTTCAAAACTTCCATTTTTAGATGGAGGGAAATTCACGGAGGGCAAGTGATTTGGCCAGCATAACACAACTACTTGAGGTTAGCGTTCACACAGTACTCTGTCAACTTCAGTATGGGTCATGAGAACTGGCTTCCTTCTGACTTCTCCCTACTCCTTTTTCTTTTCAAAGTCAAAACAGGAAAAGAATATGAGACGAGATCATGAATTTCTCTTTCTTTTCTGAAATATTGCACTTCCAGTGACACTCTTTACCTCATCATCTAAAAATTTTCTTGGTAAATAAATATGTACCAATATGGAAAAAGTTTGAAAATATTTGTTTGTCAGATGTAGCCTTAAGATATCTAGGCTTTTGCTCTAACTAGTTTGGCTCAGTGGATAGAGCATCGGCCTGTAGAATGAAAGGTCCCAGGTTCAATTCCAGTCAAAGGCATGTACCTGGGTTGCAAGTACCTCCCCAGTAGGAGGTGTGCATGAGGCAGCTGATCAATGTTTCTCTCTCATCAATATTTCTAACTCTGTGTCTCTCCCTTCCTCTCTGTAAAAAATCAATAAAATATATTTTCAAAAAAAGATATCTAGGCTTTCCTTAAGGAAGTAAACTAGGATGCCTTTTGCTTTAATAGAGACTTCTTTTTGGTTTACCTTATGTAACTCTCATTTGAAATATTTGTTGGTAACACATCAAATTGAAAGAATTCTTTTGTTCCCTATTATCAAGCAGTGAAGCTTTCCCCAAGAACATTTTAAAGCAAAAACCACATACAAGGCCATGCTCTAATGGCACCCTTAAATTGTTCAGTGTTTGGTCTGGTACTTATAGTAATGTGTAAAGCCTTCCCCTAAGACACATGAAAATAGAGCTATATTATATTCATTCAAACAAATGTCTTGCAATTTATACCTAATGAAACTTTTTCTAACATTGTTTCCTGCTCGCCTCCCTCATTAATCAATTAAGAGGAAGTAGCATTAAGACATCAACAGTAGCATAATGTGAGAAAGTTTCCCAGCATTCAATAAGTAGGGATTAAGCAAGTAACACATGGCTTTTTAAATCTGTGCAATATATCAGAATTGGAGAGAAGAAATTAATGTGAATGTGAGGAAAAGTATACAGCTAATATTGTTCAGTAGTAGATCTTAGATATGTTTTTCTCTTTGATTTGGAAATTATTATATATTTTATGGACTTTGCCAGTAAAATTATTCCAATATTACTACCCATTTCCTAATAAAAAGTGTATAGTGTTAGTGTTGTCCTGAAATGTAATTGATTTCTGAGAGATATAATTTTCTATCTGAGAGATGTTTTTTGAATTTCTATATACTAGTTCATAGATAAATGAGATACTGAGAAAGACTACAGTGCCAAAAGGTAATAATGTAGATAAAAATTATTTTTCATTATTTTAGTATTAGATAGTTGATTTAATTTATTGAGTTTTTAAAGCTTTTATTAAAATTGCATATTTCAATTGAAACTTTCAAAAATAGCTCAAATATTAGTTTTGTTGTTATGAAATATTTTCATTCCTCAAATCATTATACTAGGAGTAATTTTAAGTTGAATCCCCCATATACTTTTCCCTCCGAAATGCAGAGAAATATACTTGGAATAAAACCATAGCCTAGATGGTATGGCTCAGTGGTTGAGCATATGGACCAGGAGGTCATAGTTTGATTCCCAGTTAGGGCACATGCCCAGGGTAGTTGGCTCAATCCCCTGTAGGAGGCATGCAGCAGTCATTGAGTAATTCTCTTTCATCATTGATGTGTTTGTCTCTTTCTTCATCTCCCTCTCTGAAGGTATATATCCTATATAATAAAAGAGTAATATACAAATTGAACAACACTAAAACACATAAGATGGCCACCCCCATGTGGTCAAAGATGGCTGCCCCATGTGGACAAAAGATGGATGCCACAGATGGCCGGCAAGGGAGGGCAGTTGTGGGTGATCAGGCCAGCAGAAGGCAGTTGTGGGGGACCAGACCTTCAGGGGAGGGAAATTGGGGGTGATAAAGCCTGCAGGGGGGGGGGGGGCAGTTGTGGGGAAGGAGGCCTGCAGGGAGAGCAGTTGAAGGGACCAGGTCAGGAGAGGAGGGCAGTTGGGGGGGACTAAGCCAGCAGGGGAGGGCAGTTGGGGGGACCAGGCTGGCAGGGAAGGGCAGTTGGGAGGAGACCAGGCCTGCAGGGGAATGGCTAGGGGGTGATTAGGCTGGCAGGCAAAAGTGGTGGGGGCAATCAGGCAGGCAGGCAGGCAGGTGAATGGTTGAGAGCCAGCAGTCCTGGATTGTGAGAGGAATATCAGATTGCCTGTTTAGGGCAGTTGGACATCCCTTGAGGGTTCTCAGATTGGAGAGGCAGCAGGCTGGCAACACCCGCCTTCTGTGCATAAATTTCGTGCACCATGCATCCAATATATATATAAAATCAGGTGGTCCTTAAACATGAGAATTCCTGATTTAAGATCTAGCCCTAGTAACCTACTTCAATATCCCAAAGAACTTAAAATATATACTGAGTGCATAAGTGAAGGACACATCCTAAGTAGTATGGGAGGCATGTAGACTAAAGAGTGAACTGAGGAGAAAAGATGCTATCAGCTCATACTGTGGTACTTACCAATGGGTAGAGCAGAATGCTCCCAAGCTCCTCTCCTGTGCCTGCCCACAAATCTCAGCCCCAGCCTTCAGTAGGCTTCATGGGTCCAGCGAGGTCTCTGCTCTCTGGGTTTCACTTCTCCATGTCACTATTTGGAAAGTAGCTGCAGGAGAAAGCTCACTTTGTGTGCTTCCTTTTTCTCAAGAAACACACCATGCACATCTGTTGTCAAATTCTTAAAAGCAGTTGCTTTGAATATTCTGTGCAGTGTTATAGATTTTTACAATGGTAGAGTAAATCTGATTTCATGGTCAGAACTAACTGGAAGTCTATCCTCCCCTCTTTATATCTGTATACATCTTATTTCCTTTTTTTTTTTTTAATCTCCTCCTACACCTTGGCATGAGCCACCTGAGGGCTGGAATCATATACACATTAGCTTATGATATATTGAATGAAGATAAAGGGGCCAAAAAATTGAATATCGTTGATGGCCAAAGGTTTTTTCAACCTTATGTGTTTATTTGTTTGTCTTCTGAATGTAGATGACTCAGTTGGGTTGCTTTTCCGGATAAGAACATTGAGTTTCAGTCCCCATCACATAGTCCCTTATTCACAATTCTGAAAACCACTAAAATCCAAAATGTTTTGTGAATTTTGTGCTAAAACTCATTCAGTAGCAAAATCAGACCTGAGCTGGCATGAGTGGTTAGCTGCCTCAATGCTCTCCCAGATACATAGACCTTTATTGGATGCCTGGTGCATGAAATTCATGTGTCCCTCAGCCCAGCCTGCTGCCTTCCCAATCTGAGAACCCTCGAGGGATGTTCAACTGCCCTAAACAGGCAGTCTGATTATTGGATTTTTACCTTGTAAGTTTTTTTTTTTAACTGAACAATAAAAAATTTCAAGAAAAGGTAAAATATTGGGTAATATTAAAAAGAAAAGGAAGCATCTGTCAATATCAGCAATACAGAAAATGGAGTTAATGGGTGACCATAAAGCATCGTACTGAAGAAGACAGTATGCCCTGGCCAGTGTGGCTCAGTTGGTTGAGCATTGTTCTATCCACCAAAATTTCTTAGGCTTGATTCCTAGTCAGGGCACATGCCCAGTTTGTGGACTCAATTCTAGTTGGGGGGAATGTAGGAAGCAGCTGATCAGCTTTTCTTTCACACCAATATTTCTCTCTCTCTTCCTTCTTCTCTCTCTAAAATCAATAAAATATATATACATATATATACATATATATATATGTATATATATATATATACATATATATATATATATATATATATGTAATCAGTATGGCAGCTGCCACAATAAATGATTTAAAGAAAGAGAAGAGAAAAGCAAGATGACATTTTATGATGACAGTGATGACAAGAAACACTAAAATCAGGAAAATAATTTAGAAGATAAATAATGAAGAGCTTAACTGTGGGTTGATTAAGGTGTTCTGACAACAACAAGAACAAAAACCAGAATATGAAAGAGTGCCATTGATCCATTTCCTGGACAAGCAACCGACCATCAAGCATATAATTTATTTATTTTTCTAATATTCTTATAACATTTTTTGCCTTAAGTTAACCAAATATGTTTACTTTTCTGATCACAAAAAAAAAAACTATTAAGAAAATGGGACATCACCAAAATCCCTATGTAATGTCAAAGTTTCCATCTTGATCAGTATTGTTTTCATGGAAAATGTCAAGCAAAGCCATTCCAGTTTAGAATTAAGCTAGCCAGATTTCATGTTCCTGGATTCCAAAATATTGTTTTTGTACATGTGAGTTTGTAAAAATAATACACAAAGAAATCATAAAACAAATACAAATTGAATCACTAAATCAAGCAATAAGATGTGAATTCAAACATGCTTACACTTACTACATATTTAAAAATATTTAAAATGTCTTGTTATTAAAAGAGTTTTTTTAGTCAGGAAAAAAAAAAAGAGGAAGGGAGCTGCTTACGAGGGAACATAAGCAGTTCCCTCCCTCTTTCCTATGGGGTCAGTCAGTTTTACAGTTGACACATTAGAGAAACATGGTAGAGAGAGAAGAAAAAGGAAAGAGCTATTAATTTTTTGCTAATCAGTCTATTACACTGGAGCTAACTTATAATGCTTTCATAACGTTGTGACTAATTTTTTTTTTTTGAGAAGGGATATAGAGACAAATCACAGAGTTTTTATTTGGTCACCCCAATGAAATTTGATTCCTTTCATGCCCTTCATTTTGTATTTATACCATTAAGTATGTCTAATGTTATTGAAGTGAAATCACAGTGTGTTTTCACACAGCATTCTATGACATTTTATGCACTATACCAGATTTTAAGGAAGTTACCTGATTTTCACTTATTTTGATATAATTTTGTTTATATAAATGCAGATACAAAATGGATTCTTTATACAGTACTTTCTTGAATGTAAAACCAATGTAATAAACTCTGTCTCAATCCAAATTGCCATTTTGGAACCTAGGAACTATTGATTTGTTTTTTATTTCCATAATACAAATATAATTTTGAAAATGTGCCTATTTCATGGATTATTTTTAAGTATATGAAACATTTCCTATTATACTTAGTAATTTAATTAAAATATATATATATAAATCAATTTCTTCTTTTTCTGATGAATGTTAAAGAAAACCTAAAAAGTATATACTCAGAAAATATTTCTGCCAGTCATTTATATACAATTCCAAATGACTAAAAAGACAATAACAATAAAAACTTGAATGTCTTCTCTATTCACTGGGGAGAAGATGTAAATTATACAAACTGTTTTTAAAAAACATGAGATTATCTCATCCTAATAAATAATAATAAGATTTTCAGATTTCAGTATTTGAGATATCACTTTACCTTATTAAATTAGCATAAAAAATTCTAATTTTAAATTTAACTTTGTTAAGGTGTGTAAAACTAACATATTCCTGTACTATTATAGGCTTTCTTAGAAAGCAATAGAGAAATAGATTGGAACTTTAAGTAAAAGAACAAACCTTGCCGGGACCGGTTTGGCTCAGTGGATAGAGCGTCGGCTTGGGAACTGAAAGGTCCCGGGTTCGATTCCGGTCAAGGGCATGTACCTTGGTTGCGAGCATATCCCCAGTAGGGGGTGTGCAAGAGGCAGCTGATCGATGACTCTCTCTCATCGATGTTTCTAACTCTCTATCTCTCTCCCTTCCTCTCTGTACAAATTAATAAAATAAAATAAAAAAATAAAAAAAAGAACAAACCTTGCTCTCATACAGATATTTGATTGCAAAAAGCCTGAAATTCAATTTCAGCTATCTATAATAAAAAAAGGGTAATATGCTAATTAGAGCAGACATCTTCCAGACATTATTCTGGACAAAGCCAGGGCTGGAGGGAAGCACGAAATTTCATGCATCAGGCCTCTAGTATGAAATTATAAACATAATATTTATGACACCCAAAAGCATAGAGATAGTTCAGGTACTCCTTGATACTGTGGTTCAACAATGTCACAAACACCCAACTTCCTTCTGTATACAATGTTAGCTCTCTGAAAAAGAGAGCCCCTTGGGCTTGTTCTAATGACAACCTGCCTCCAAATGAGAGCTGTATGCTTTTTACTTTAATACTAGCTTATAAAAGAGTATGTGTATTTTTTTCTCTTTCTTTTTTCTTGGCTGCTTTCATGGAATGAAGGGGAAGTTTCTATTCCAAAACCACGTTAACAAATGCCTCATTGGATCTCATTAGCCTTAATAGTGTTCCAGTCTCACCCCTAAGCCAATCACTGATCCAAGCATTAAGATGAACTGATTGACTTAAAGCATCAGGGATCACCATCTGCAATTGAGAGCTTGAAGCTACAGGTCAGTCTGGCCAAAACTGCACATCTGGGAAATTCAAGTCATTAAGAAGGGAGGAAAAAAGGAAAATGGATGCTAAGGATGTACCCAACAAATATCCACTCCACAACCTCAGGCATAAACACAGAGGCAAGAATTCTAATGGGAATTTTAATTAACATCCTAGCATGAGAAAAATACCCACAGGGAAAATGAATATATAAACTCTGTGAGATATTTTTTAAACTTTGCACTTTTGTAAACTTCTTTGCATATTATCTGTATAGGTTGTTTTTTCCCCTCACAGTCTTAGCAATATAACTCTTAAATTCAATGAGGTACAAGTGCTTTTTTTTTCAGTATCAAGGAAGAACTAGTAAGAGGGTAGTGAGTTGAAGAGCTAAGAGAACACTGACACAAAACTAACAAGTATTAAGGGTTTGGAAGGATGAATATCAATTCCTCTTTCCATATTTTGCCTATCTGTCCATTCTAAACTAGCTCTCTCCCAGGAAAGAATGATCAAGATTCTTATTTGCCGATGGCTATAACATTATCAGCACTACAATTAACTGGTACATATGGTTTCTGTATATTAAATGGTGCCATTCCCTGAAAAGAGCTCCTCACACTTCTTTTATTCATATTAAAAGTAAGTTGGTAAGGTATTTCTACCTGTAATTATGTCTGTTATTTAACTTATCAATCATCAATTGGTTAAGCAATATTAAAGGCTACACCATAGTTCCAGTTATCTTAGATAGAAGTGTGAGTAAGTAGAAAGCCTCACGTAGACTATAGGTCTGACCCAATTTGTCCAATCCATCTGGTACTACAATTACTACACTGAGGAGTATTGAATGCTTATTCAGAAACTTATAAAGGTATTTTTGGTTTAACCTGCTATAAATTATTCTGGTTTTAAGAAATCCAAGTGGATTAAGAATGAGTGGAAGAATTTCAGTAACAAACCCCCCATAAAGGGGGAGGGTAACTTGACTTTCAAAAAAAAAAAAGGGGGGGGGTGGAAAATAACCTGAAGTGACTGGGATAGTGAAAGGTAATGGAGAAAGAAAATAGAAATTGTATCTTAGCGATGAAATTGCTCAAGGATATTGGCTGAGATTAGAGGTTCTGGAAGGTCAACAATAGAAAAGCACCCAGAAAGAGAAGAAAGTATAAGAACAGTTTTTATATTAGGTTTGTGGTTTTTCTATAGGTGCATTAAATCCAATAATTGCTCACAGTAATATATAAGGAGACACAACCTAGCTGAAGCAAAGTAAAAGGGTCGCAGTAGAGTTCCAAGTTAGGCAAGGGCAAACCATCAGACCAGCCATTTCACTAACAATCCTATATAATAAAAGCCTAATATGCTAAGTGTCTGGTCAACTGATCAGCCATTCAACCAATCAAAACATAGCTAATAATATGCTAAGGATGCTCAATTGTTCACAATGATGTGTACTGACCACCATGATGCAGACACTCCAACCTGTAGGCTAGCTTGCTGCTGGGGTCTGGCTAATCAGGACTGAACCAGATGTGCCACACACTCCCTGGAGCCCTCCTGCAGTACCTCCCTGGCTGGCCAACCTCCCTCATCCCTCCCAGGCACTGATAGTGCACAGGTGGGGTCCCTTGGCTTGGCCTGTACCCTCTCGCAATCCGGGCCTCCTCAGAGGATGTCAGAGAACTAGTTTCAGCCTGATCCTGAAGGCCAGGCCGAGGACCCCACTGGTGCATGAACTGGTGCACCATGCCTCTAGTAACTAAATCACATCAAAAGGATGTCTTAAATATCTGTTTGAATGCTTCAGAGAGGTAAACTTTTATTTGGCTTAACTATCTCCCATGAGGGATTTGTTGATTTAAATCATCAGTTTAGAGACTCAAGATAAAATTGAAGCAGAGGCTGAGAAGCTAAAAGGCTGAGCAGAGCTTACTGAGGCAGTCTCACTGCCTGGGGACTGGGAGGTGGGGGCAAGATGGGGGGTCATTACTTCAGGGATAACAGAGGAGAAAGGATTTGGTACATATCTCCAGCTCTCATTTGTTAGCACAAAGAAATGCAATTTAGGAATTGTACTGGAAATGGACCATCTTCAAGGACTGAAAATCCACTTGACTTGAATCACTTTCTGATTAGTGGGATCTGCCCTTAGCTCTGCTGCATGCCAGAAACTAAAGGAAGTCTTTAGTGAAGGAACATAAGGCCAAGAGCCATAAATTATTCCCACAATTAAAAAAATCACTAAAGCCAAGACCGGTTTGGCTCAATGGATAGAGCGTCGGCTTGGGGACTGAAGGGTCCCGGGTTCGATTCCGGTCAAGGGCATGTACCTTAGTTACGGGCATATCCCCAGTAGGGAGTGTGCAAGAGGCAGCTGATCGATGACTTTGTCTCATCGAATTTTCTAACTCTCTATCTCTCTCCCTTCCTCTCTGTAAAAAATCAATAAAAAATATATATTTTTTTTAAAAATCACTAAAAAGTAACCAAGCATTTAAAAAATAAAAATTATAATTAAGAAAACCAAGAAATAAAATATGTAGTATAAATATTAGCATCATCAAATTTTTTAATGCTGATGATATGTCTGATACATTTAATAAGAAAGAAAACAATGATAAAGAGTAGAAAAATATAAAACAAAAATCACATTGAAATTCTAGAATTGAGAAAAAAAATCTGCTAAAAGATCCAGTGGATGGATGATGTTACAAGCAGAGTAACAATACCTGGAGATTTAGTGTACAAGATAATATGTCAAGAAAAAATACTCAAAGTGAAGTACAGAGAGGCAACAAATATTAAAAATGAAAAAGGGCAGATGAGCCTTAGCTGATTTGTCTCTGGATAGAGCATTGGCCTGAGGACCAAAGGGTCCCCGGTTCAATTCCAGTCAAGGGACATGCCCGGGTTGTGGGCTCAATCCCTAGTAGGGGCCATGCCGATCAGTGATTCTCTCTCATCATTGATGTTTCTATCCTTTGCTCCTCCTCCTCCTTTCCTCTCTGAAATCAATAAAAAAAAATTTAAGGACATACAATACATAAAAGACATTATCAAAAGTGTAATAGGAGCTCCAGAACGAAAGAATGGAATAATAGAAAAGAACAGCATTAAAGGTATGAGTCTAGAACTTTTTTTAAAAAATTAAATCCAGAAAGCAATCCACAGATTTAACATATATACAATAAACCCCAAGCAGAAATAGCAACCACCACAGAATCAACATAAAAGATAAGAGAAGTTGCATTATCCTTTTGCACCAGAGCAATTAACTCCTTCATTAGAGAAATAAATGACTACAGATCTAATCTTTATGGTGTGTGAGTATGTTCCTAAGAGAAGTAAAAGCAAACATCTCCAGATTAATAGCCTGTTTGTTTTAGCCTGTTTGTTTCCATGGCTCAGACTTTTTACATGAACCTGAGCAATCCGGGAGTGTTTTATTTCCCCACAATGATATATCTGAGAGAAACGTGTACATGTGTACCAGATACGGTCAACATTGTTCACGGCAAAATTATTCTTAAGAGCCCCAAACTGGAAACCACTAGACTGCCTGTCAGCAGTAGAAAAGGTAATTATCTATTAGAGTATATTGATACAATAGACTTCAACATAGTAAAACGAGTGAACCCTCTCTATATGCAACAACACAGGTGATTCTCACACAGAGCTTTAAGTGAAAGAAGCCAGCTGGAAGAGAATACATGACTCCAGGGAATTAAATCTCAAAAATCAATAAAACTGATCTATGAAGTAGATGTTGGGATAATACTTAGACTTTGAGAGAGAAAGAAAGAGAGAGAGAGAGAGAGAGAGAGAGTGAGAGAGAGAGAGAGAGCGAGCGTGCGCGCGCGCAAGGGAGAGAGACAGACATTGATGCAAGAGAGTAACATCAATTAGCTGCCTCCTGCACAACCCCCACCAAGGATTAAGCCCACAACCCAGTGTGCCCCTGACAGAAGGACATCCAACCAATTGAGCCATAACAGCCAGGGAAAAACAGACTTCTGAGTGGTAGTCTCTGTATTGATCTGGTTAATGGCTACACAAGTGTGTTTATTTTATAAAAATTGATGAGCTGTTCAATTATGATTTACAGACTTTTTATTTTTATTTTATTTTGAAATTCACTTTTCAATTACAGTTGACCTACTTTCTGTATATTAAAATTTTAGACAAAAAGGGGTAAATTTCTCAGAAGCAGTTCTGACAAAATTCAAGGTCAGCAAACAGTCTGGCCTCTGGGGATGCTTAAACAGACATGAGACAGCATCACAATGCAAGTGTTCATCTTTCTGTACCTCTCCTCTCAGTACATTATTTCCTTCCTTTCCAGTTTGCCTAGCAGAGAAGACAGATGAAGAAGTATTTAATAGTGTGGTTGACACCATTTATTCCTGAAAGGTTTGGTTCATGGAAAATACATAGGATTTGAGGTTCTCTGTATTATTCCCAATAGGAATTAGAAAAGAGCTAATGTTTATACCCTCTATGTAAAAGCAGGGTAGACGTTTTTTCTGATTGGTGTTGCCCTTTCCAAATCTCTTATTTTTAAAATAGAAGCCCGAGGCATGAAGATTCATGCTAGAATGGGCTTTCCTTTCCCTGGCTGCCCGCACCACTTTTCCACTCAGGCCCAGCCCCTTTCCACTCAAGACCCAGAGCCACCTCTTTCCCCTCCGGGAGCTCGGGCCCCGCCTCCCCACACTGCCCAGAGGCCCTGAGAGACCTGGAGTGGCTTCTGCCCTGTCACTTGGTGCCTGTGAATGCAAATTACCACCAGCTTTGTTGGGTTGATTTGCATATCACTCCTGATTGGCTGGTGACATAGCAGAGGTATGGCCAATTTACATGTTTGTCTATTATTAGGTAAGACTGTTTGAATATGATCTCTGGCTTAGATTTCACAAATAAAGGAGGAAAAACTATCATTCCAAAGCAAATAAACACTTATTATAAAGCAAACGTTACATTTCCTATAATGAAAAAAATTTTGATTGCTAAAAGAATAAAATAAAGCAATCTGACAGTTTTCTACACCTAAGGGATTGCAGGTGAGAGCTGGTGAATTGAAAGATATTTCCACTATTCCAAAGCAGTCTTCTAAAGCTGGAATTATTCCTTCATACACCTGCAAAAGATGCAGAAGCCCATGGGAAAGTCAACATTTATTTCAAAAATAAACTTTAAGGTTTGGCACTAAAGCAGACAAGCAGTTTTTTTCTATCAGAAAATGTGGCTTTGTACGTGCTAACTTCTTCTGAGACTCTCAGACTGAGTGAACTGCAAAACAAGTATCATTTACATCCATTAAACAGCAGAGAGGACTAGAAATAAAGAGACAGGGATTCTAGCTCAGTTTTATCACTGACTATATGAGTTTTCTTTTCTGTAAAATTCGACTACTTAGACTCTGTCACACAAAACAAAGGACCAAGGTGTCAATTCTTCCAAAGGAAATAACTTAGAATTTATTGTAATTATTCTTAAAATCTTCTGAGACCTCTTTTCTTTTTTTTTGTTGGTTTCTTCTTTTTCTTATGTCTCCTCTTTTTCTTTCTCTTTACATTTTCCTCCCTCCTTTCTTCTCCTTTCTCTTTATATTTGCCTTTGTTTTTTTCCTTTCTACCTTCCCTACCACTTCCTTAATTGTTCATAGCTGTTATTTGAATTGACCATTAGAGATGTATATTTGTATTTCCCTCTTAAAAATCAACTTCACTTACTTTTACTTGTTTGTGACCCCAAATTAATTTAGTTTCAATGGGCCACTGACCTAAAAGAGAAAAATAAAAAGGTTTTTTAGTTTGGTCTAAAAGTGTCACCTTGGATTTATTTAAAAAAATATATTTAGTTTGTTAGTGAACAATATTTCAGGGTCACAAGGAACCAACCTACTAGTGATTTTCCTTTCAGGGACATTGAACCAAACACTACCTCATTTCTTTTGGCTGCCCTGTAGCTCACCCTTGGGTGAGTGTGTATCTAGCATGCCTCCCCTTTCTGCCCACTCTCTGCATGTTAAATGAGATCCTAAGGTCTCTGATCAATGCTAATCAATCAATAAACACTTCCTTAACATTCATAGCATGTATCACTTCTGTTTGATCTTTAGAAAACTGGAGCTAAGAGAAATGTGATTATTTTTTTATTTCAAATATCTTGCTTGCACATTTACACTGGGAAAGAGTGTAAATATAATCTTATTAATAAGAGTAGAAGAACTAGATTTCATTCACTCTTTATTAAACATGGAGAATGTTTCTGGGGGTACTGTTAGAGTGGTGAAGATACCAAGAAAATTAGGAAAGAATCACTATCCAGAGGAAGTGTATCATCTAGAAGAGAAGACAGTCAAGTAAACAAGCAGTTCTGTTATAATGCAGTGTAGTAAGTATCATAATAGCAAATAGGACAAGGAAGAGTGAAGGCTTCACAGAAGGGAAAGCATCCAGCTGAGGCTAGGAAGCTCACCAGGTGAAAGAAAGAGGGAATGACAGGTAAAGCGTAGTTTGGTCATTTGCTGCTTTCTTCCTCTGCTTGTCTTTCAAATGCTGGCATTCTCCAGAATTAGCTGCAAGATCCTCTTCACTCCCTTCTCTTCATGCCATTAGAGGGGTTTCATCCACCCAGTGACGTCTATGGGAGGACTCTCAATCCTGTGTCTTCAGCCTCAAAACTATGTATTCAACTACCTGCCAGTGGTATACACCTAACAGGTCCAAAGCCACCTCATGCTCTTCATGTCCAAACTGAACTTAATCTTTCTTGCTGTTTCTCATCTATAATAAGGCACTATCCACTTCACTGGTCCACTCTGATCCACTTCCATTACTTGGGACTGAATTTTATTTCTAAAGTGCAAATTTAGTCTTAAAATCTTCCTACTTAAACCTTTAAAGTTTTCTCATTGTTCTTAGAAAAAATGCAACACCTTTTTTTTTTCTTACAAGGTGCTGGATTATTGGGTCATTGTTTAGCCCTCCAGCCTTCTTTCTTGCTCTCCTTTCGTTTTATATCCCAGTAAGACTGAGTTTCCTCAAATTTCTCAAACTTGCTATTCATGTGTTCTCTACCTTGAATGCACTCTTCCCCTGTACTTTGTCCTAGATAAGTCCTTCCTGTTCTGCAGATCTCAGATCAAAGGTTTCTGCCCCTGAAATGCCATGCCTCACCCCCACAATGCAGCCTAGAGGCCCAACCTCAACAATTACAAGCATTGCTACTTGACCATTTACTCATTATCTCCTCTCAACCACAATGTCCACAAGAGAGTGAATCATCTGCCTTAAATACCATTCTGTCTCTTGGCACGAGGGTGCTCAACATGTGAGAGAAAAGAACTGATGAAAATAAGATAAAAGTAAGAGAGAAAAAAAGAGTTTGGGTGCATGTCAATCACAAGAAAAAAAGGCGGCCTACCAGTAGAAGAGAGAGTACAACTAGGAATCTGGACAGAAAGAGACCCATGGCATAGTAAGTGATCAGCTGGCTTAGAAATAATGTTGACAAGCTTATATCTAAGTTAGAGATGGGCTTAGACACTGCCAACTGATGTCTAAATCTAATTCTCCCTTTTCATTCAAATACTTTACTTTTATTGTTGAAAGTATTACAAATGTTCCTTTCCTCCCTCTCTCCCACCCCCACCCATTGACACCCTCCACCCTGCTCCTGCCTCTTAGCCAGGCCTACCCCGCACTATTGTCTTAAAAAATACCTAAAGGCTCTTAACTTTGTCTTTGTTTAAAAGTCCTTTTTTCTCCCTCTTCAGTTTCAAACCGGTAGAGCATAGGCCTGCAGACTGAAGGGTCCTGGATTCAATTCCAGTCAAGGGCACGTACCTCTGTTGCAGGCTCTTCTCCATCTGGGTCCCTGGTCAGGGCGCATGCAGGAGGCAACCAATCCATATGTTTCCTTCACATCAGAATTTCTCTCTTTCCCTCTCTTATCCACTGTCTCTAAAAATCAATGGAAAAAATATCTTCATCTGAGGATTTAAAAAAAAAGGAAAATACCTTTATTCGATTCCTCAACTTACACTGAAATCTTAGATGGCTTGAACTGCTACCTAGAAATAACTAGAAATAATAAAGTATATTGAAATATCACACATGCACACACACACATACCTCATAATAAGGGACATATTTGATGGAATCCTAATGTTTAATCAGTGAATTTATAGGAAAATATAGGCTGGCATTGTGTACTTTTAAGTTTAGTTAAGACATTGATTTAAATAAGTTCATTCTCCCATCTTAACTGATTACATCAAATTTACTTACCTATGCAGGTAATGTATAACAGAATTAGGAGCATAAAAATAATTTCATTATTTATTAAGATATCAACTTACTAGTTAAATAAGAACTTTGTATCTTCATTGGATTTGTTTCTGTAACTCTTAGAAGAGTGATGGAATTTTTTATTCAGTGATGCCTTAAATTGCAAGTTACCATTAACCAAAAAAGAGAATCTGCCTAATTCTACCTAATATAGTAGCATATTTTGGTAAATATACTGAATAAATGCTTTTCATTGCAAGAAATATTATATGCAATATTATGTCACAAAGTTATTTCTGCATGGTATCTTTTGAGGATCCTACTGTTCACCTTCCTTTATAATTAACTTTAAAAAATCTCTCTAAATAGTGTCTTCAGTATAGAGGACAAGGAGCAGCAGCCCGAATGACAAAAATAGCAGACAGGTCCCCTCATCTCTGGTCACAGAACCCTGGGTTTCGTTTCTTCAGTATGCAATAAAAATGACATCATTTTATAAGACTCAGATTTTCCCTGAGAATTAAAGATGGCAGCTTCTACTCAAACCACTGACTTCCACACCTCTGTATGTCAAATTGCTTCTCTCTCTCTCTCTCTCTCTCTCTCTCTCTCTCTCTCTCTCTCTTTAACCTCTTATTTTACAAATGAGGGCCTTGAGATTCTTTGAGGTGACACAGCTAATTAGCAGACTTGCAGACATCATTCATCAACTTTAAAAATGTCCATTCAGTATGTCGTCAAGTATAAGAAAGCACCTTTCCGAAGAGTTAGGAGTTTCATCAATACTGTCCAACTAGCTTCCTTTATAATTAACTTTTGTTTTATCTCTCTTAATAGAGTCCATAAAATAGAGGACAAGCAGCACTAGGTATTTTTAACCTATTGCAGTTTCTGTGTATTACTAAACCCACTTAAAACAATGTAAAATGCTTAAAATAAGAAACAACCATTTTCTCACCACATAATAAAACCACAACTATTTGATATTCGGTCCTTCCCCAAACTCCTTTCTTTAAAATCTATCAATATATGCAATTTAGAAATCTGTAGAATAACATTTGTTATATATGTATTTATGTTTATTGTTCTATTTTTTTTCTCTTAACATCTTATTCACTTCTACAAAGTTCTACAAAAAATTCTACAAAATGAGTGCATATTCATGATACAAGAGGATAATTAACTTAGTCTTTTCCCTTTGGGGGGATTCTTATTTTCAGTATTTCACTATTACAAGTAATGCAAAAAGAGAACAATTTTTTGAAACTAGAGCCACAACAGTCTACACAGGAAATCAAGCCTATGACAAGTCTCATGTAAAACAGAAAATGCAAATATTGAGCATTGTTTTGACACAGCATATGTTTGCTTTGCCATATCAGGGCTGACAATAGAATTAACTTCTCAGTAATATTTAAATGTGTTTATTTGATAGTAGACCTTTTCATTGGACTATAAACTCTATATAGGTAATTATTTATGTTTCTTTAATTTAAAATGGGGTTGGCAATTATATTAAACTAGAAGCCCGGTGCATGAAATTTGTGCATGTGGGGGGGAGGGGGTATCCCTCAGCCCAACCTGCACCCTCTCCAATCTGGCACCTCTCAAGGGATGTCCCACTGCCCATTTAGGCCCAATCCCAGTCGGGCTTAAATGGACAGCCAGACATTCCTCTCACAATCCAGACTGCTAGCTCCCAACCATTTGTCTGACTGCCTGCCTAATTGCCCCTAACCGCTTCTGCCTGCCAGCCTGATCACCCCCTAACCACTACCCTGCCAGCCTAGTTGATGCCTAACTGCTCCCCTGCTGGTCTGATTGCCCCTAACTGCCCTCCCCTGCTGACCTGGTCACCCCTAACTGCCCTCCCCTGCCAACCTGGTTGCCCCTAACTGCCCTCCCCTGCAGTCCTGGTTACCCCTAACTGTCTTCCCCTGTAAGCCTGGTTGCCCCCAACTGCCCTCCCCTGTAGGCTATCTTGTGGCGGCTATTTTGTGTCCACATGGGAGTGGCCATCTTTGACCACATGAGGGCAGCCATCTTGTGTGTTGGAGTGATGGTCAATTTGCATATTACCTCCTTATTATATAGGATGATCCTATTGTATACCTCCTATTGACCAACTACTTAATATAAATTATCCAAAACTTGCCAAGAAACTCTATAAGGGAGTTGCTATTACTTTATTTTGTAATTTACAAATGGAGAATCTGAGCCTCAGAGATGTTCAGTGACTGCCAGAACCAATTGCCAGTTAAATGACTCCAAGCCAATGCTCTTGACATTGGACTATTTTACTGTATCATGTATCTCATCAAAAGTTAGTGGCACTGAGAGGATACAACGTCCAGTTCTTCTATTTAAATGGCTTCATTGGGTTATAAAGTACTATGCAATTCAATAATTTTTATGTGCAATGCTCATACAGTTTTTTTTAACATTTTAATCAACCTCAAAAAGAAACCCAATACCCATTAGCTATTACCCCTTCCTCTCAACCCTAATTGATTACTAATCTGCTCTATATTTCTATAGATTTTCCTATCTGGACTTTCATATCAATGAAATTATATAGCATGTAGACTTTTGTGTCTGGCTTCTTTCACTTACCATAATACCTTCAAGATTCATCCAAGTTACAGTATATGTCTATGCTTCTTTTCTTTTCATGGCTGAATAATATTACTTTGTATGCATATACCACATTTTACTTATCCATTAGTCCATTCATGGACATTTGGGTTGTTTCCACCTGTTGGCTCTTATGAACAATGCTGTGATAAACATTTATATACAAGTTTTTGTGTGGACATACCGTACATTTTTATTTCTCTTGGCTATATACCTAGGAGTGGAACTGCTGGGTCATATGATAATTCTCTTTAATTATATGAGTAACTTCCAGACTTTCCAAAGTAGCTATACCATTTTACATTTCTATCAGCAGTGTATAAGCATTCTGGTTTCTCTTCATACCCATCAATGCTCATTTTTATTTGATTACTTACTTCTGCCCATCATAATGGGTATTTTAAACTACTAGTTAAAAAACCTACTTTTTCACTTCATGTTCTAATTACTAAAAACGCCAGAACTATGGAGGGTGTTGGAATTCCAGTTGTGAACAAAATCAAAGAAAATCCTTGCCACCTTGAGATTCAGCATGTAGTAAGGAACAAGTTATCAATTAAAAAATCACACACATAAACACAAGTCTACAGCTGTGTTAAATGCCACAAGGGACAGGTAGTTAATTCAGTGATTTCCAAAAATGATGGGTGTAGAGAGAGTCAGGAGGTGGGTTGGCGGAGAAACTCTACACTCTATTTGCAGGAATGATAGTAATGCTGAGATGTTGAATTTAACCGGTGTCTTAACCGTTTCATTCTATTACAATTTTTGTCAGGTCACACTAATAATAGCATCAAGACAAAGCTTCTAGAATGCCCCCATACCCCCCAAAAAACAGAATGTCTTTTTTCCTTATAATAATTAAGGTTTTTTTTACTGTTTTTAAAGCTCATATTCTGATAAATGTATGTATTAGCTCTCTACTAAGCCATCTCAAGCATTCAAATATATTTTTATGGATTTTATTACACAAAAATCTGTTTTCTTTATATTTTTCCTTTATTTTTCTGCCTGTTTATTTCAAATTTTACTTATTTTTTTTTCAGGTGTTTGTTATTGCACCACTTGTTTTATTGTTTTAGAGGTTTCTTTCACATAATCTATGGCCCTTTTCTAAGCATTTGGGTTTTCCGCTGTTATTTTGTCTTCAAACAGATTAAAGTTTATTTTTAAAATAAAGCAATTTCTCAGAGATTTCTAATTGATATAAGAAGAAATGACCTTGAACTTTCATATGTTTTGAACTAAACTTAACCAGACCTCTAATTTGGTGCCTATAATTCCTGATTGTTTTAATATTGTTCTTTGGAACAATAGGCTTTTAAATGCATGGAGTTTAACCTGGATTTCACCTGGCTTAGGTACATCTTGAAGTATGGTGTTATGCAACTGATACAGGCTCTGAGGGGTCATCTGAGCTTAAATCCAGACTTTATTGTTTACTATCAGTGTGCTCTTCAACAAGCTATTTAACCTCTCTGAACCTCAGTTCTTCCATCATCAACAACAATAAAAACAATAAATAAATAAATAAATAAATAAATAAATAATAAAATACCTTTGTGGGTTTTTAGCAGTAAATAGTAGAACTTACATCAAGTCCTTTGCTCATTTAGCAAAAAATATTGCAGAAGGGTAACCTAATAAATCATTATTTTGCTCTGTATTTTCAGTGCTTTAAATTAATCTGGAGTGGAGGAATGCTCGCTTCCTTTTTCCTGTGAGAGTTATAGACATTTTGTTCCTAAATTATTAGTTTACTAGTGTCTGAAACTTGGCTTCTTAAGAAATCAAACACTAGCTGATTAACCATTAAGTTCTATTGAGTGAGAATGTGTCTGACAAAGTGTTGGGGTTTTCTCTCTTCCTTCTTTCCTTCCTTCCTTCCTTTCTTTATTGGAAGAAGAAAAGGTGAAAAGATAAAGGCAAATGTCACTGGGTGGTTCCCTGGAGGCTAAAGGAGGGTCAGAGGAATGAGAGGGTAGAGCAACACTGGAGCAGGAAGGGTTTCCCACTGGCAGTGAGAAGCCACTAAGAGCTGGGAGCTACTTAGGGAACATTGTGCAGGGCCCCAGGCCCGTGCTTAGTGATGGAACCTGCTGACTTGCTGGGTACAGACCTTGGCAATGACATAGAGCAGCAGTGACAGAGTGATGGTGCACGCCCAGCTCACTCCCAGGTCACAATAGGACTAAAAGCAACCTCAGCCGTGGTGGCAGCCACAGCCAAAAAGATCCGAGCTCCCTACTACTAAGGGGTTAGAAAAAATGGCAGCTTTTTTAAAGATCTGAGAATTCGCCAAAACCAATTTGACTCAGTGGTAGAGTGTCAGTCTGCAGACTGAAAGGTCCCAGGTTCGATTCCGGACAAGTGCGTGTACGTTGGTTGCAGGCACATTCCCTGTAGGGGGTATGCAAGAGGCAGCTGGTTGATGTTTCTCTCTCATCGACGTTTCTAGCTCTCTATCTTTCTCCCTTCCTCTCTGTAAAAAAATCAATAAAAATAATATTTAAAGATCTGAGAATTCTTGAAAAATTCTAAGGAAGGGACTGGATAACCTGTAAAACAATAACTGATGTTAGACTTATTGGCAATTTTTCATTCTCTGGTGTAAGCATTCTTTGAGGGAAGCATTTTAAGCTTTCAGTAGAGAAAGCACATAAAAAACAAAAAATGTGACATTATTTAGATTCTCAGTGATGTCAGGCAGTTTGTAACTATTGCACATATCAAATACGAGGAACAAGCTCATATTTGATTGCTAGAAATGCAACAACATTGAAATAATTAATGCCTATATATTATTATTTCACTTTGTAAATCCTTTTTTCAAATAAAACCCTGTGCTTTAGAAACTCAAATAAGCTATAGGAAACTCAATTCTCCTGCATTATCTCCTCTTTTTTTCTTTATTTCTCTCTCCCTGTACTTTCCTCTTTCTCTTCCCTTCCCTTTCCTCAAGTTCTCACTGTTTTCTAGTCTAGCTTTTTGCCCTAGTCTTATTTTACCTTCCACAACTTCCCACCTACCTTTCCCCACCCCCCCACCCTTTTCCTTCCCACTCACCTGGTTCCCTCCCTGCCTTCTCCTTGCCTGCTTTTGCCATTAACCCCAACTCCATTTCCCCACCTCACATTAACATTTTCAAAACATAATTTTGTTTAAATAGAATCAGCTATTTAGATCTATATTCCCTCTATTCATCCTTGAGGGAAATCTCAGCACTCAGACCATCATAAATGGGAAGTTTCTTATGTAAACACTTGAATGTCTTATGTTCTTGACAATGATACTGAAATCACCATATATCTGTGAAGAAAAGTTTATATTTAAATAAAAAGTGCTTAAAATATCTATGAAATCTTTTCATCATAGCTTACCTCTTAAGTAAAAAACAAAAACAAAACAGACATGGTCACTGGTAACAGAAAGGGTTCTTTGGATCTGAACTTAAAAAGCTGGAAAGTGCCGAAACCGGTTTGGCTCAGTGGTAGAGTGTCAGTCTGCAGACTGAAAGGTCCCAGGCTCGATTCTGGTCAGGGGCATGTACGTTGGTTGCGGGCACATCCCTGGTAGGAGGTGTGCAAGAGGCAGCTGGTTGATGTTTCTCTCTCATGGATGTTTCTAGCTCTCTATCTCTCTCCCTTCCTCTCTGTAAAAAAATCAATAAAATATATGTTAAAAAAAAAAAAAAAGCTGGAAAGAACCAAAGGTCTTGTATGCATATAAGCCTAACCAATGGACAGGGGGGTGAGGGCATGAGTGAGAGGAATGGGGGGAATGGGGGAATAAGGACACATATGTAATACCTTAATCAATAAAGAAATTTTTAAAAAATAAAAATTTAAAAATGGCATATTCAGCTAAAGTGTATGGTGAGGGGAAAACCTAACACTTCAGTGTCATAAGATTCTGTGTAAAAATTGCTGAAGTAGAAAAAATATGTGTAATATTCCATCTACCTAACTAATTCTGACTTACAGTTTCAGTGCTGCAGCTTTGAGGCCTGACCTTGTTTACCCTTGAAACCTGTTCAGAGGCATAAAGAACACCGTGTGGGCTGAGCAGGAGCAGCGGGCTACCTGACTCTTACAATGGTGTTGATTTAAGTACATGCACAAAGTGTTGCCTTTTGCTCTTTTAAAGACAGGCATTATTTTTCTGAGAGGTTGATCAACCAAAACAGCACAGCCAGTGAGTGTACGTGTGGTGTACTTTTTACCTGGAGACCTTTTAAATGAATGCCTAATAGGAACATAAGGAACATTTTCTAATAAACAAAGTGAGTCCCTATGAACAGAACGTTCCCATTGAAGAGGGATAATGCAAATAGAGGAGAGAAACAGGAAAGGGACGGCTTATGCATTTCTATTAATTATTGTTCATTTTTAAGACAAGGAATATTATTATAATTTCATGACTAGGTGATTGGATGCAGTGTTTGATATTGTAAAACTTGAAGAGAAGGACTTTGTGAAATTCAAAATATTGCTTACCCTTGCTCTGCCTGATGCTTCACAGTTAGCAAGTAATCCCTTTGCTCAAGTTTTTCTTGTCTGTTAACTGAAGGTAATATATTAAAGTAGATAAATCTGCAAGGAAAACTTGAGGCAATGTTGCTAAGAATTGAATCCATATCAATACTGTCTAATAACAACATAATCTGATTCATACGTGTCATTTTAACTTTTCTAGGAGTCCTAGAGAGAGTCTAGAGTGACTGGGATGGTAGGCAAAGGAACATTTAGGGAATCCCAGGGCAGCATACAAAGTAAGGAAGAATTTAAACATTTTAACAATGAGGATGACTATAATAACACTGTATACTATTATTGGCATATTAGCCTCAAGTATATGTGAATTGATCTACTATAAAAGTAAACACAATAGGAGGGAAAAGGTTAAAGTTCTAGCCAAATTGCAACTCTAAGATAAAGAAATGTAAAAATGTAAATTATAATCCTGCAGTCCAAATGTCTACCTCCTCCCCATTCTCAACACTGCAGGTTGAATTTCCAACCCTTTTCCCTTGGAGAAAATGCTGCCTCTTCCTATAGAAAAAAATCTCTTCTTATGGATTATTGTTCCCTCCACCCAAAACCATGTCCAAGTGAGAATCAAGCAGGTTTGAGGGATCCAGAGAAGGCTCTAGCCTAATTGACAATGACATCCATTATCTTCAAGCAGCTAGAGCGAGAGGGGCATCCAATGCTATTGGAAAACTGGGTAGGGATCCTCTAGTCTGAGCTTCTTTTCAATATACTTGCCAGTGTGAGCAATAGGACTGTCATTTTATTTTTTTTTAATCAAATAATCCTTAAAATAAATTCATCTACTTAAAACTTTTACTAACCATTTTCAACTACATAATTGCTGGGGACTGGATCCTGTCCTACCAAAATTCATATTGAAGCTTAACTCTCATTGTAACTACAATATATTTGGAGTAAGGACATTATCAAGGTTACATGAAGTTATAAAGGTGACCCCGTAATCTGGTAGGATTAAAATGCTTATACTAGAAGCCCAATGCATGTAGATTTGTGCAAGAATAAGCTTTCCTTTCCCTGGCTGCCTGCTGGCACAGCCTTTCCACTCCAGCCCAGCCCCTTTCTGCTCAGGCCCCAAAACCACCTCTTTCCACTCCAGCCCTGCCTTCCCACACTGCCCAGAGGCCCTGAGAGATGAGAGTGGGGCAGAACACCTGCCCTGGTCACTCAGAGCCTGTGTATGCAAATTAACCTCTATCTTTGTTGGGTTAATTTGCATATCACTCCTGATTGGCTGGTGGCATAGCAAAGGTACGGTCAATTTAAATGTTTGGCTATTAGGTAAGATGAGCTGATACCTAAGAGCTTTCTCACTCTCTGCCTTATGAGGACACAGGTGGATATCAGCAAGCCAGGAAGAGGGCTCTTATCAGAAACCCAAATCTGCCTGCTCCTTGATCTTGGACTTCCCAGTGTCCAGAACTGAAAATTTAAATTTCTATTATTTAAGCCCGCTGGACTATTGTATTTTGTATGGCAGCTCCAACTAAGGCTAATTCCAAATTGAAAGAGAAAATATTTTTTTAATTAACATGAGACTTTTATATCCTTTGCGTCAAATGGTCCCTTTTATTCTGGAAAAAGTACTGTTTTGTTTTTTGTTTGGGATTTGTTTTTAACTACTCTGACCTAGTAGCCTATTTGAATTATTTAAAAAAGAACACAAGCATTACTTTTAACAGTGTTTTCTAAGCTTTTGAAAAAGCTCTAGAAAGAAACTTCAGATGAGAGAGTAAGGGTTGAGATGTTGCTGCTCATTCCATATACCAGGCTAATAGGATCATCTTACAAGTCTTATAAATCTATGCCTGCTTACAAAGCCCTCTCCTTTAAGTTTTCACAAATCCAGAGACAGATCATTTTTTTTTATTTCAAAGATGATGAAATTGAGGCCAGAACAATTAAGAAATTTTTCAATGAATAACCAAATACAAACTTTTGACACAAATACCAAACCAAGTTCTCTTTCTATAGGTCTAACACTTTTTCCACTATTTTATTTTTTTCCTCTCAATATCATTCATTTTTATTGCTGATCTTATCTCATTTAGACTAAGAAGTCCAAGAGTTAAACATTATCTGTCTACTTGTTTTACACAGAATCTTATTCTGATGGCTTCTTAAATCAACTTAAGTCAAGAGATATTTATTGAGTGTCTGCTGTGTACAAAGTACTATATTAGGTGTGCTCTCCAGG
This sequence comes from Pipistrellus kuhlii, assembly GCF_014108245.1. NCBI lineage: Eukaryota > Metazoa > Chordata > Mammalia > Chiroptera > Vespertilionidae > Pipistrellus > Pipistrellus kuhlii. The sequence continues at coordinate 22,606,685 of NW_023425405.1, read as the reverse complement.
ATTTTAGGAACCCAGTTACTGTTTCTTGATAGCCTTTAATAATATTACATTATTTTAAAAATATGTTTTTATAGACATATCTTGATTTTAGAATGAATAAGTTCCAGAAATCACACTGCATGTCTATATTGTCCTTCTAGCATACTCCTCTTATATTGTCTGTTCATTAACCCCACCCAACTATTTTGGTAACAAAAGAAACTGACTCTTTATCACATTACATAGAAGACCTTATCTTCTATGAAGTTGAGGTCTTCAAATTTTCTGATTTTCTTCCTTACTTCTGCCTCCTTCTAATATTTTTTCTGGCTAACTCTTCTTCATTTTTCAAGTCTCAATTTTCAAGTCTCATTTTAAGGGAATGAGACTTAAAGAAGCCTATTCCAGAGCCCCAGGGTAGCTGATTTCCTATAATAAACTTTCATTGTACTTCATATTTCCATGTTCACAGCACTTATTATGCTATTCATTACATGTTAACATTTGCCTTTTTGTTTTCTGGTGTGTTTGTGGTATTGACCAGTACTTTGCACATAGAAGACATGTAATAAACATTTTATTTACTGACTGAATATATTTCCATAGAAACCAAAAAAAAAGAAGGAAAAATGTCTCAGAAAACAGGAAATATTCATTAATATGTTTATTCACTATGTAATCATATTTAGTAAATCCTTATAGCCTGTCTATAATATTCCTGACACTGCTGTACACATATAGAAGAATAAAGCTACTGCCCCTCTGGAAATGATGCTTCTCTGATGAAGGGAGAATCACTTAAACAAATTCTTCAAAGTAAATGTAATGTGATAATCCTATCTAATAAAAGAGTAATATGCAAATTGACCATCACTCCAAGACACAAGATGGTTGCCCCCATGTGGATACAAGATAGCCACCACCAGATAGCTGGCAGGGGAGGACACTTGTGGGCAATCAGGCCAGCAGGGAAGGGCAGTTGGGGTGACCAGGCCTGCAGGAGAGGGCAGTTGAGGGGACCAGACCTGCAGGGGAGGGCAGTTGTTGGGGACCAGGCCAGCAGGGGAGGGCAGTTGGTGGGTACCTGGTCTGCAGGGGAGGGCAGTTGGATGCAATCAGGCCAGTAGGGGAGGGCAGTTGGGAGGGACCAGGTCTTCAAGGAAGGGCAGATATGGGTGATCAGGCCTGTAGGGGAGGGCAGTTATGGGTGACCAAACCTGCAGGGGAGGGCAGTTGGGGTAACCAGGCCTGCAGGAGAGGGCAGTTAGGGAAAATCAGACCAGCAGCAGAGCAGTTAGGCATCTATCAAGTTGGCAGGGTAGTGGTTAGGGGGTGATCAGGCTGGCAGGCAGAAGCAATTAGGGACAATCAGGCAGGCAAGTGGGATCAGGCCTAAATGGGCAGTCAGACATCCCTCAAAGGGTCCCAGATTGGAGAGGGTGCAGGCTGGGCTGAAGGACACACACACACTCATGCATGAATTTCATACACCAGACCTCTAGTTTCTAGATAAATTTATATGCTTAGCACTGAATTTGTAAATTAAAGGTTAATAATATCCTTTAAGTTATTTGATATGTTTAAACCCTGCCTTCTTTAGAAAAGTCCATGCTTAATTGTTGTGCTGTGATAAGTCATAGTCACACAGGGGGTTTTTTGTTTTATAAACCAAAATACCATGTATTGTAGTCCAGAATACATATTTATATAATTTTAACCCATTAAAATATTTTATTTAATCCATCAACAAAACTCATGATATCCTGTTTGCTCAATAATGTACTATATACTGAAAACAACTCTAATTTTTGGATTTAAAAAACCTAACTGTGTAAACACATTCTGCCACAAAGAAGATAATAAATATTGCATTACTCTCTACTATTTATATGTGTATTCCACCCACACTAGTGAATAATGAAGCAGCTGTTAAAAGTTCAGGAAAAGATAAAATACTAGTGATCCTGAATCCCAATTTAATTAGTCCTGGGCAAGATTTATTATGAGTGTAAGTTGAGAAGTTTAAAGAAGTGAAGCTCAGTAGAGATTATCTATGCAATGTGCATATGTATTTATAACTCCACTGGGCTCTTTTAACTCAACAAATAACCTTATTTTTCTATTGCCCAAATAACTTTCTCTTTGGAGAAAAAAAATTTTCCTCGAATAATAGCAACACTTTCTGTTAAGTGTAGGAACTGATTTTATTGTTGGTCAAAGAGGCTCTATAAATCAAGTGATTCTTGCTATATATGGGAACTTTCTGAGTAGCAATCTGGTGGTTTGAGGAGCTTGCCTGCTGAAAGGGTTGTGTTGTGGCTGCACTTCATTCTTGAAAGCACAGGTTCTTTCACTCCACTGGCTTGTAAAACTGTAATTATTCGTTTGGGGGACAATGCCACTGGGCCTTATCTCATGGTAAAATAAAGTGATGAAATCATGTTCTGGAAGTACTGTCACTCACTCAGTCAAGAAACAGGCTTCTCTTGGTATGCATGGTCAGGTCCTTGGAAAAGAAAAGAAGTGTCATCGCCTTCCTTCCACTTACAAAAGGCCTCGCAAATAACAGAATGGTTTACTAACACTATGTTATTATCAATGTATTCCATTGAGTTAGATTCTTGGAGTGCCACCTGCTTTGTTGGTACATATTCTATACCCTTTCTCTGGAGAAAAATAACATGATTCAACCTGCTACTTGAGTTTCCTGTGAATATGAGAGTTCCAAATAAGTTTAAGACATAATTAATTAAATATAGGGTGTCCTCCAAAAATGTATATTCACACTTTGAAGAATTATAAAGGAAGTGTTTATTAAAATACATTTCAGCCTGGCCCGTGTAGCTCAGTGATTGATTTTCGACCCATGCACCAAGAGGTCATCTGTTCAATTCCTAGTCAGGGAGCATGCCCAGGTTGTAGGCTTGATCCCCAGGAGGCATGTAGGAGACAGCCAATAGATGATGTTTCACTCTCATCAATGTTTCTATCTCTTCCTCTTCCTTCCTTTCTCTAAACTTGATAAAAAATATATAAAAATGTATTTCATTTTTAAAATTGAGCTGTCAAAGTTTGTATACATTTTGGGGGAACACCCTGTAGATACCCAGAGCTTTATAATTCTAATAAAATCCATTGGTTTTGGTTTTTTTGTTTGTTTGTTTTGTTTTTTAATTTTATTTATTTATTTATTTATACATATTTTATTAATTTCAAAAGTGTCTTTCAATATTATGCTGAAACCAGGAATATGACATCCTTGAATGTTCATTATAGTCACTAAGAAGAGCTAAGGGAATTCATTTCCATTTTGCCTTTTCACTCTGTGTTTGAACTTTTAACTAACCTATTTATTTATTTTTTTACCCTACTCTCTTGCCATTGCCGGGGCAGTAAGTATTTACGCAGCTGTTCTCCTCCCTGAGCTGCTGAATAAGGACCTGATTATTTCAAACAACTTTTGTAATTAGCTTTCAAGAAGAAAATTACTATGTTATGTACAGTATCTGTGATTATGATAAACTGTTCTCTTTTTTTATAACATTTCAATGTGGGCGTTCATTGGCAAACCCCAACAGCGTGGTGGGCATTCTGTGAACTCACAATATGATGAAAAAGCATAGGGATATTTGACAATTGATAGAACAAGTATAGTACTTTTAGCTCAGTTTGGTTTTTAAAGGATCTATTAAATAAAATAAAATAAATCCTAAAATGTAGTGTCGCAGTTCTCCATGGGAGAAGTTCTGTGACTCAGAAGTGGTAGTGATAAGTCAGCAAGCTGTAATTCAGCAGGTAAGTACAGGTTGTAACTTGCTTGAGTGTTTTTTTTTTTATTTAGGCACTCACCCAACAAATATTTCCTTGGAAATCTTATCAAGTTCCTGCCAGGAAAATGCTTCCCAAAGCTCCTCTCAGATATGTCCACAGAAGATGATGCCACGTACAATGGGCACAGTGACTATGTATATTGTGTTCCTTTCTCTTATTTTCAGTCAGTTATCCTTTATTAGTTCTATCCTCTGGCATAACTTGCTAAATAAATAGGAAATATACCTGCACATAACCAAGAAAAATGTATCACCCAGAAATCCAGGACTTAGTACTGGATGAGACTATGGGATTTGTCCCTTTTAGGAGACGACAAATGCTTTTCTGAGCATACATAAGAGAGTCACTTTATTCTAATGGAACATGTTTGAAATTATTCATATAAGTGTATGTACTACGTATGTTGGGAATTAATGGGTTCTGCACCCAATTCCAGGTGTGGGGGATGCTAGGCTTCCCACACCACTAAGCAATTCTCTGACACCAGCTAAGTGTCCTACAACTCAACTGAACCTACCCAGACAGAATTGGATTCCATAGGTTCAGGGATCAATGCTACAGGATTCTCTCTTACCGCTCCCCTCCCCCCCCAACCTCAGATCTCAGATGCAGTCACAAGCCCAGGTTATAACCTATGCTTCTGAGTGAGTGACTATAGATTGGAGGTTCCAATGATCTCATGCTTGTGTTTGACTAATTTCCTGGAGCTTCTCACAGAACTCGGAGAAATATTTTGCTTACTAGATAACCAATTTATTATAAAAGGATATAACTCAACAACAGCAGTGTGGAAGAGACACATAGGTAAAGAGAAGGGCTATGGAGCTCCCACTTACTCTCTGAGCTCACTACTCTCCCCAAATCTTCATGTGTTCATTAATCCAGAACCTCTCCAGACCTCCTCGTTTTGAGGGATTTTAATGGGGGCCTCATTACAGAGGCATGATGGGTGAAATCATTACCCATTGGTCATTGAATCAACCTCCAGCCTCTGTTCATTCTAGAGACTTTCATCACTCAATGTCTGGGAGTAGGAAACAATTCTGTGCTTTCATAAAAGGGTTATCAAATTCTGCATAAGAATGAACTTAAAATTTTGAATAGTTTTTAGATTAAATTATCCTCATGCATATGCATAATTTTAATTAAAAATTGGCATTAAAGCCTCTACTTGAAAACTCCTCTGTTAGTAGTTAGTTGCCAGTGTACTTGAAATCATGTATTTGTTTAAAGAAAATTTATCTAATGCAGCTTTTCACTAATTCAAGCTGACTCTCTCACACCGCCCCTCCCACCCCTGCATTGTTAATTTAAGTAGGTGATATTTTACTGTTGTGGCATTCTCCATTCCCAATTAAGAATGATATTAGGTAAATCAAATAAAAAATAAATCAGAGGCTATAAAACTAAGTTGAAAAATATGAAGATTGCTGATAATGTATGAACATAAATAGATTATCATGCTTTGGTTGTTTCTTTGAAAGGACTCACTTTGAATAATAGATCAGTCATATGAGTATTGCAAAAGTGGGCTGAAGTCTACCAAAAGTCATTTTTATTTAGTTAGTTATTTTATTGATTTTAGAGAGAAAGGGAGGAGAGAGAGAAACATCCATGATATAGAATCATTGTTAGTCTGCCTTCTGAATATGCCGTACTGGGGATTAGCCCACAATCCTAGCATGTGCTCTGACCAGGAATCAAACCATGACCTCCTGGTTCATAGGTTAGCACTCAACTACTGAACCACACCAGCCAGGCCACTTTTAGTTTTTTAAAAGAACTTGAAATACATTTAAGCTACTATCATGGAATGTGAAATAAATTAGACACTTTCAAATTAGGAACACAAAGATAAGGTGTTATAAATTATCTATTCTGTCTGTTATTTATCATTATCTTGTTTCTTTTAAATTAATGGTACTGAGCTAATGAATATATGAAATTAGCATTATAAAAAGAACTTGAGGTAGAGAGTGAGTAAATATTGATTGAGTGCCTAGCATTTAATAATACAAGACAAGGTACACCAGATGGGGTATCTTTGTAAGTGCATTCAAAATAACAATTTGAGATTTTTTTTAAATAAACATTTCAGTATATTCCATTGGAGAGCTAAATATCCCAACTTCCTCTAAGGATGTAAAGTTACCACTTTCTTAGGGTACCTTAAAGACATATATGAAAATAATACTATACATCAACATATATCATATAAGCATAAGCATGGTACAAACAAAAACATTATTGGATTTTGAGGAGAACAAACTATTTCCATCTTTGGTGATCAGAGAAGTCTTTAAGGATTCAGTGCTATTTGAAACTAGTTTCAAATATAAATAGAATTTCAATGAAGGGAGTTGGAGAAACAGAATATTTCAGACTCCAGAAATAACTTGCTAAAGGAAATAAGGCAAGCAAGACAAAGATGAATTTGAGAATTAATGCACCTGCCTCTTGTTGATGGTTGATTAATATGTTGGCTGGTCAGGAGAAAGGGAAAAAATGGTCCATTCATTCATTTTTCTAAAGCACTGTGTTCATTTAAGGGAAATGATTATATTAGAAGGAGTAATATAGAAAATTACTCCTTCTAATATAAGGTAGGCTTAAAAAACAGAGACCAAGGTTACAAAACAAGTTATATAACACTTCAGAACCTCCATTTTTTCCTACTAAAATGAGATTAATAATTGATTACTACAAAACTTAAATAAGACTGCATATGTAGAACATCTAGCCCATAATTCTGGTGTGATTTTTTCACTACTGGAAAGAAATGGGATAATGAAAGACTTTGAATGTTAACAAAAATAATAATTTATGAGTGTTTTTAATGTGTCAAGCTATGTTTTAACCATTTGACAAGTATTAGTTTACCAGCTATAGAAGGAGCGAATTCCTCCAGATCTTGGAGCTAGAGCCAGGATTTGGACTCCAAAACCAGTACTAGCACAGTTGTGGATGCAAAGACTTTGGGGTCAGGATGCCTGGATTGAATCCTCCTGAATCCACCACTTTCTTTGCCTCAGTTTCTTCTTCATATGTAAAATCGAGTTAACCTCTCATAGGGGTAAGTCTGTGTTATGGTAGAACTTTATTTATAAAAACAAAGAATGGGCTGCAGCTGCCTTTCTATCCCCCAACCTCATACCATAGTTTGTAGACTTCTGCTCAAGCCAACTACCAACTCAGTGACATTTGGAAAATCATTTAACTAAATCTTCTAACCTCATTTCCCCCTTCTGTTATATGAACATCAAATCATTATTATGAGGATAATATTAAATGATGGGTATAGAAATTCTTTGTAAATTCAAACTACTATAGACTTTAGATTTTATGGTATAAGGCATACAAGATATAAGTTGCTCTATGTTGAGAGCAGCTACAGTGTTTGGAAAAGTTCAAGTATCGGACTAATGAGAGGGCACAGTCCTCTCATTGCCACGTGCAAGTCCCAGCTTAGAGGGCAGAGCCCTCCCAGCACAATTATAGACAGAGGCTATAGTTGTAAGCTTGAACCTATGGTCCGAACACATGGTCTCATGTGCTTGAGTAATGTGGGCTTGCTAAAGTTCAGGTGCATGTAATTGAGTAGATCTGAAACTCAGAGGAATGTGTAACCACACCCTTACTTTGCCTCATGGAATCTGGCTATAAAATAAAGAGATGGCTTACAGGCTGTGGCGTTGTTGCTAGCTCTCCATCAGAGAGGACAGTGTCCCACCCAGACCCAGCTTTTTTCTCTTGTCTGTCTTTTCCCAATCCTTAACTTCCCACTCTCAGGCTCACCGAACCTGGCTGAGCTGGCTTGGCACAGCTCTAATAGAAGATAATCATCATTTCTATGGAAGAGGCCAGAGTCTCAGTGTCTTCAAATCTCAGAATTCAGTGATGTTTGAAATGTTTCCTTCCTCAAATTTACAGGGATCCATAACTAGTCTCAAACGTTTCCAATAGTTTCTGTTTATCTTTTTTAAATCTCTCAAATGAGACCTGTTCTTGCTTTGGGTTCTTTAGACATTATATTCTGGAACTAATAAGGTAAAGACAGTCCTTGCTGAAAAGAAATCAATTACAGGAAACATTTGCCCATTATATTTATTGATAGACTTATTTGGTTTATTCTTCCAACAAGTATTGATTGTGCATCCATTATGAGCCAAACACTTTAATGTCTTCAAGATACAAAATGAATGAGACACAATCTCCAGTCTGTGTAAATAAATCAGTTACAATGAACTCTTCTCTTCTATCTTGAATGGGTTCAGTAAGCAAGCAGCCTTTGAGCTGGATAGTCACAGATTTTGCAAAGTGGAAACAAATGTGTGTGCAAAGATTGCCAAAAAAGGACAGTCATGAGATAGCCGTGTTTCACAAAATGCACTCATTTGCAAGCTATCTTTTTAACTATTATCATGTCCATTCTATACTTCATAATTTTCTTTAAATCAACTCATAATTTGAAATTCAAGTAAATGTATATACAGAGAAAATGTTGGTTTTGTTGCACTAGTTATAATTCTCCCTGATATTAAATTAAAATAAATCCATAATTATAGAAACAAAAATAGTGATTAATAATGTGAAATCATGCCATTAAAAATCATTTCCTTGACCACCAATGATGTGAAATTCACACATTGGGTAATAGTATTTGTGGTGAATTCAATTAGGGATTTTAAATTACCTAATAGAATCATGGTTTTGTCTAGAAAGAACCTTAGGAGGTAATTTAATTGCCAACATTTTACTGAGGCCAAGGAAAAGTATTTTGCTCAAGATGGCAGAGATATATCTTGAACTGAGAACTTACAACTTCTAATCTAATGTTCTCTCCAGTGCTACATGACATTGGATTTAGCTTTCAATACTTAATGACTATGATAAATAAATTTATAGATCTCCAGTTTTAGCCTGAGTCATCTAGAAACTTGCTTGGAAAAAAAATGGATTCAGTATGCCCCATTCTTTGCTAATGGCATTAATAACTTTAAAAGCCACTGATGAAATTTTTAATTTTACTTGATCCCACCATTATCCTAGTGCCAAAGATAAAAAAGTGAATAATGACACTTTTAACTAAATGTGGCAGATCTGAGGTGTGTTTATCTTTGTTCTGTCATGAAAAATCCACCAAAATAATTATGATAAATTATTTTTTAAAAGTAAACAGTATAAACATACTCCACCACCCCTTCCATCCACCCCCCACACAAAAAAAGAGAAAAATGAAAGGAGACAACAGTAGATGGAAGGTAGCAATGAAATTTGGGAAGAGAAAATAAAGGGCTAAGCAGATACTGAATTTGCAGAGTACAATCAGGCATGGGGAAACCAAAAGCAAAAATGGGGGCTCTCAACACAATGGGATTGAAGGGTAGGATTTAAAGTGGAGGTGAAAGCAGTGGAAAGTCTGCATTCAAAGCAGATACCCAGCTATTTCCCGCCACCACCATCACCAATCTACATAGTCAGACAACTGGCCTCACTTGAGTGATTCAATCAGTAAATCCCTGGACTCAGGACCCCAAGCAGAGCTGACAGCTGTACTTAAATGAGGCGTTGAAATGAAAGGGAGTTTTATGGGCAAGGAGATCCCTTTCCTAATCTCTATCTACCCCCAGGACAGCCTACACAGGCAATAAGGGGATGCTCTTCTCATGAGAGTAACTGGGCTAAAAGGAAGGGCCTGCTAATACTGACACTTAACATCTCTTAGCCAAATGAACAGTTTCATCCAATCAATTGCCCTAGAGTGAAGCTGACTAACTCCGCAGCCAAATGTGCTCCTTACCCCTAGTTTTAAACAACTATTTTAAATATGCATGGATGCTATCTTCTCAGCAGTGCAATTTACAATAGTTAAGATTTAGAAATAGCCCCAGTACCCATCAGCAGATGAGTAAACAAAAAACTGTGGTACATTTGCACAATGGAACACTGCCTGGCTGTAAAAAAGAAGAAACTCTTACCGTTTGTAACAGCATGGGTGGTCCTGTAGAGCATTATGCTGAGCGAAATTAGTCAGTCAGAGAACCACAAGTATCAGATGATCTCTCTCATATGTGGAATCTAATGAACAAAATAAACCGATGAACAAAATAGATACAGAGACATAGAAGCACTGAACAGACTGACGAATTTCAAAGGGAAGGTAGGGATGGGGGACAGGAGGAGATGCGGGAAACTTGTATGCATAAATGCATAGCCCAATGGACTTAGACAATAGTGTGGTGAAGGCCCCTGGGAGGGGTGAGTGAACAATGGAGGGAGTCAATATGAAGGGGGGGGGGGGGGGACACACACACACACACACACACAAAGGGGACATCTGTAATACTTTCAACAATAAAGATAAATTTAAAAAATACATGCATGGATAGTGGATCACTGGACATTTTAAGGATAGCTTTAGCATAAAGGACAGTGACAAAATAGGGGGAGAAATTGAAGTATAGAGATAAGGAAGCTAGAAAAACTTAAGTATCATTGTTTTTAATAATTTCTGAAAGAAGATAATTGCAATCATTAAAGAGGAACAAAATTCTATAAAAATGAAGAACATTTAAAAATTAAGACAAAGTTCTTGAAACTTATAAAAGTTGGGAAAATACTTTTTAAAGGTCAGTGAAAAGTTGGGTGTTGAAAAGAAGACATAACCCAAGAAAAGTTGAACCAAAAGACAAATTAATAGACAACAGGAGTAGGGGAGAAAACATTTTACTGAGAAGTGGATCTTTCTTTTGAGACTTATATAAAATTGATCTATTTTAATTATAAGGGAAATTTCCCAAGTAGTTCTTGGGTATCTGTACATCATAAATGTTTGTATTAAAAGTACTCCAAAACGGGTTATCAAATGTTTTTATAGAGAATAAGTTAACTTTAAAATCAGTAAAGTGGCAACTTAACTATAGGAATATGATTGTATTCCTGTTTTATGAACTTCTACCCATTCTACTTTCATCACTTTGAAAAGTCTGCTAAGCTTCTGATTTGGATTCTCATTTCCAGATAATCTGCTTTAGTGAGCTGGGGAGATGGAGGAATGGAGGGGAGAAGCAAAATAGGGTTATGGACAGATGGCTGCATAGGGGGCGTGGGTCAGTAAGAGCTGTCTGATCAAAATGAGCAAAGCCCTGGGAAGTGATATTATGTTGTAGTTCAGCAATGATCTCCTAATAACATGGCCATCCACAGGTGCCAAGGGATTGATCACTGTCGGAGAAAACCAGAGCAGGGCAGTAGTTAAGGCAGTAAAAATAGATTTCACTCAGAAACTATTGCAATAGGAGAAAAGAGATCTCAGTATAGAATTGGACTCGATTTCAAATATAGCATGGACAGGTGAGAATGTATAGCCAAGAAACAGATTTGGAAAATTACTGAAAGGGAACATTAGGGAAGAGGGATTCTTACTAAACCCACTCATTAGATTTTTGCTGATAGCAGCCCAGAATAATCAGACATCACTTTGAGGATTATGAGAAATGAGGAAGTTTGATCAGATATTGAGGGTGATCAGATATTAAGGGTGGGGATTCCAACTAAACTGACTTAACAGGACTCTTGACAAAACTGAATTCTTCCTGGAATAGATGGAAGCCTGTGGTCAGGGCTAGTCCAGTAGGGGTCTCAGAGGAGCTGGACTAAACTTAGTTCAAAGAGAGAATCTTTGTCATCACTTTAGAACAAATTCATGTTCAGCACCCTTTTCACATCATTTTGTTCACTATCAGTTATTATCAATAAGCAAGTAGCATTCTAGGCTGCTAAACCAGTATGCGGAAGCAAGAAGCTTCCCCAAACCTATTTGCAACCCCTGCATTCATTGTGGTGAACTTAGTTGTTTTCCATTTCAACCCAGAAACTACATGTACGCATGTGCTCAGAAAGTCTATAGTATACATCTAAGAGCTCAGAGTTCAGGAGCCAAAGGGTGTGGGCTCTGGTTTTGACTTTGTCACTTGCTAGTCATGTAATCTTGATTATATAACTTCAACCCTCTCACTCAATGTTGTCATTTATAAAATGGAGATGATCATTGTACTCAACCTCATAGAGTTGTGAGCATTACATCATTTCATATATACGTAAGAGCTTGGAACAGTTCCTATACATAGTAAAGGCTATATAATTGTTGCATTTTCTTAATGTTAATTACTCTTCAAGGGTTTATAGGATTTATAAATTCACCTCCTCTCATCCTAAGATTTCCCACACATCTTCTCCTTTGACCCAAACCATATTCTATGCTCTTTCAACATAATTACTTTCAAGTACTATAGATTAAACCAAAGACGTATTGTAAAATTAAAAATATTGTCATATGATCTTAAAAAGATAGTGGAACAAATTGGAAATTCCTATCAGTGAAGCACACCAGTTGATGTGGACCCTTTGAAAACCAGAAATTATATCGTTTTTATATCCTCACCCGAGGATATATTTATTGATTTTAGAAAGAGGGGTAGGGGTGGAGATTGGTGCCTCCATTACTTGCCTCAATTAGAATCTGTAATTCAGGTATGTGCCCTGACCTAGAATTGAACCTGCAACCTTTCTGATGCATAGGATGACACTCCAATCAACTGAACCACCCAGCTGAGACAGAAACTATTTTTAATGGGTATCATATGTTAATTATTAATCTAAAAGTAGGAAGATGAGATTTAGAACACAAATACTACTAAAAGGCTTTTAATGAAAAGCAAATCCTTTACACTCCCATGTGTTACTCTAACTTCTTTCCCAAGAGGCAATCATTTTTAACACTTTAATTTCTTTCTTTGTGTAGTTATCTCTCTGCTCTACATAATATGCTTATATTAATAGCTCTTATTTTTTCCATCATGTGCATTATCTATTGATTTCCTGCTATAATAGATGAGCATGGAATTCATGTACACTAATTCCATATTCCTCCCCCAATCTACCTAATATAGCAACATCACTCTTTAGGTTAAATCAATAAGCGATGGTTACATTATTATAAATACATAGTCTTGTTTACCACAAAGCAAAGTAGCATATTGTGATTATTTTTTCCATTCTTGTATTACCATTTGTTTCCTTGGAATTTCAAATTGATTCTTCCTTCCACTATTTGTCTTTCCCATGTTTAAAATGTTTTCCAAGTTCTTGGTCACAGTATATATTCTACCAAGAACCAGTTACTTTCTCAGTAGGTTCTATTTTAGCTCTATCATTCTCATGTTTTTATCTCTTTGAATTTCCAAATTGTTCTGGAAGGTGAGGGAATTGCACTTATTTTCATGATCCCATCCTTTTCTCATCTATCCAGGTGCTATCCTTTTCTTCCTGGCACTCAGACCCCCTGACTTATGATCACTTACTTCCTGTGGCCAATGTCCAGTGCTGAGCAGCAAAAAGAGCACAAGCTTAAAGTTGGTCAGACTCAGATTTAAAACCCAAATCTGTCACTTAGAAAATATGTGACCTTTTGCTATGTGATCCACTGTGATCCTTCAACTTGCCACTCTACACTAAGGAATGTGTTAGAGAATTCTTCAAGAAATATGCTTTTTTTTTTTTTTTGCCCAAAGCATGTCCCTGGACACTATCCTAAACTCTTTACCACTTTATGTGTATTTTCTCATTTAATTCTCACACCAACTTATGAAGCAGATTATATCCAAACCCGTGTTTCACATATGAGACATCTGAGGCATATGGAGTGTAAGGAATGTGCTCCAGGTCTCACAGCAGCAACCAGTTGAGCCAGGAATCACGTGTAAGTCTGACATGGAGCCCAGACTCTCATCTCTGACAGCATGCTTCCCCTCACTGTGAAAATGCATCTTGGCAAACTGCTCACTATAATAATAAACCATACGGTTTATCACAGGCATTCCACATCCCAGGATCCACGGACTTATTGGTAAAGGATGATCAGGATGATCAGATGGGACATCCTGTTTGAAAAAACACAACCAAACAAAAAACCTGAACAACTGTAACTGTTCTCAAGGTAGATCCTGAAGCCGGCAAAAGCGGAACCGCAAGCACAGTGACCGAGCTCCTCCCACACAGCAGATGTGGCCTCCAGGCTGCCTGCACTCTAATGAGGCCTCTTCGTGCCATTATTTCATTAACCACCAGCCCCAGCACAAGACGTTTTCCTTATACCAGAAGCCATGCTTTCTTACAGAAGTCCCTAGGTCATTATCATTAGGTCCATCCTCCTTAACTTACCTCCTTGGCTCATTGGAAAAATACATGAGAATTTGATTCCCCAAATTAGCAGTCATCTTAATGATTTGAAAAGCATCTCAAGTGCCTGAGATGGCAAACAATCTATCCATACACATACATGTTCCTGGGCTTCACATCTAGAGATTCAGTTGAGTATGTGCGGGGAAGGGCCAAATTTCATATATTTTAAAACTGCTCAAAACAGTGTGATGATCAGCCAGGTGCAGGAACCACTGCTCAGAGCACCTGGCTCATTATGACCCGGAATGCTAGCTCTCTCCCCTGCTTTTCCTCTTCCCACATGGAACTCTGCAGTCAGCTGTGTTATTCTTCAACTTCTATCTCAGCATCTTACAGATTTATGTCCAAGTGTGATCCCATATATTCTCTACTCAGGCCATCACTGAAATGAAACCCAATGTTTATTTCTTGGAATGCATTTCATTAACTTGCATGTACTACTTGCCTCTTAAGTTGATTTCTCAGTAGGTCCATTTTCCATATGAATTCCCAGGAAAATATCCTGCATTCTCACTTTCCACTGTTCACTTCACCCAGGCCATTATCTCTACCCCCTCAGTTGCCCCTGCTTCCTGATTGGCCATCTCCTCCAGTGGCCTCACTCTCTGTGGTCCCTTGCAGAGGGAGCTGGCCACAGACCACATGTTTATTTGAGAGATGAAGAGAGTGCAAGAAAAAGAGAGTTAAAAACTCACCTCATTATGGAATTTCCTGTTGTATTCTTGCCAGCATGGGTTGTTTCTGCTTTGTCAGCAGGAAGGAAGCAAATTGAAGCTGATGAAGGGAAGATTGTATGAGAACAGAGGTGAGGAAGGGATGAGTGCAGGCAGAACAGGTGTCATTTAAAAAAAAATGATGCCTTGAAATTCAAGACCAGAAAAAAATGACTGAGAAAATAGGTAGAAAGAGAGCTCTATTAGCCTGGGTGAAGAGTGGCCCAGGGGCTGGTGCCAGAGTGTCAAAAAGTATGACATCTGTGACCTCAAAAATAGGATTATTTGCTTTCTAGTGGTGATGCAGGTTTATGTGTTTGAAATAAAATTCCTCATTTGTAAACTAAGCTGGGTCCTGATAAACCTCAAACTGATGGGATGTGAGTGGGAATAAAGCAGAGAGGCCGTTCGTGCTGCCTGGGTGAACATTTTATTCCTCCCTCTCGAGGGGCCATGGCAGAACACATTTTGTTTTACTTCACATCACATTGTTGGTTCAATAATATAATCGTATGATATTTTAATCTCTGATGTTTATCAGTTCATATGGTTTATTTCAAGTAAAGTAAAAGTATTTGGGTGGGTTGTTTTCACTGTGTATCCAATGTATATATAATTTTGACTTTGCCAGACTGTTTGCTTGTCCAATACCAGGCTCCTTATTATTGCCTAGAGGTCATTATCTGAAGGACAAGAAGCATTGGTCCTGGCTGGGGGGTAAGGTTGTGGAAGGGCTGGAATGAGGCCTGTTAGTTCTTTTTTATAAATGTTACAGAACAAAAGCCACAGCTAAACGTAAATACCCCAACACAAAGCATGATGTACCCCAAGCTGGAACACTTGTGCCTTGCCTAGCACACTTTCACTTTCCTTTCATTTATGTTGCAAAGTGACTCACTATTTCATGTTCACAGTTTGAACAGACCATATGAAGTGCCCTGTTCATCACAATGTATCTTATTTTATCTTTTTAATATGTTTTATTTTCCTCAATTACAGTTGACATATGATATTGTGTTACTTTCAGGTGTATAACCCAATGATCAAATATTATATCACTTACTAAGTGATCACCCCCAATAAATCTAGCACCTATATTTTGATGTACTTCCAATAATTGGATATATCTATCTCCCAATTACATCTTTAGTTCCTCTCAGGAACAGTATTTTATTCATCTTCCTAGTCCTTCCAGGGTGGTGCAGTGACAGATAGGGAGGGGAAAGCTTACAAGTGAGCAATGTAAACATAATGGAAATAAAGAGCCTGCCATATTTTAATGATATATGGGCATGAGACCCTACCCAATGCTCTGCCCACTCTGGGATAGACTGAAAATTACTTTGAGGTGGAATAGACAGCAAATCCAGTGACAAGGTAAAGACAGAGGATATTCGTCAGGGCTCTCAGACTCTTGTCACTGTGTTCAAGTTTATAAAGGGTAAGGGCTCTGGCCCTGAGTCAGACAGCATGGAAATTATTCACTATGTGGCCTAGGCAAGTCACTACCTCTCAAAACGTATCTCATCTGTAAGATGGGAAAGTTAAGGACAAGAAGTAAGAACAGTCTTTGGTACTCAATAACCATTATTATTATTATTATCATTATCATTATCAAAACCAATTTGTACAATAAGGAAGAACATTAATCCTGGAAAAATGAATTATCAGTCACTAGCCATACATTATGAATGTCAGAAAATCTTGTATAAAGTTCAGAATTAGAGACAAAGTAATATCGATGCCAAGGATATTCTGTGTGCCTGCGAGGGAGGCAAAGGTGTCTGTACCTGCAGTATTTGTGTGTGTGTGTGTGTGTGTGTGTGTGTGTGTGTGTGTGTGTGTGTTTGTGTGTGTGTGTGTGTAGGCATGTGCACACCTGTGATTGAGACAGTGACAGTGAGATTAGTTGGGGAAATCTATGGATAAAAGTAATTGCCAGTTTTTGGTCTATCATGTGCTATAGAATAGAATAAATTACTTTGCTGAATTGTATAGACTGAATTGTGACCCCATAAAATTTCTATGTAGAAGCCCTAATCCTCAATCTGACTATATTTAGAGACATCATCTCTAAGGAGATAATTAAAGTTAAACGAGGTCATAAGTGGGAGGCTCTGATTCTGTAAGACTGGTGTCTTTATAAGGAGACAAAAAGGTACCAGGAGAGCATAAGCACTGAGAAAAGGCCATGTGAGGTCACAGTCAGAAGACAGCTGTCTGCAAGCCAAGGAGAAAGGCTTCACCAGAAACTGACCCTTCTGCCACCATGATCATGGACTTCCAGCCTCCAAAACTGTGACAAGATTCATTCCTGTCATTTAATCTAACCAGCTTGTTATATTTTGTATGGCAATATTAGCAAATATGGTGAGTAATAGCAGTCTGGTTTCCCACAAAAGTTTCTCTCTCTCTTTCTATCTGGAATCAGGGATATGGGGACTATATTGTCTGGTCCTTGCTTCTTAGTGGATTCCACCACTTCCTGTGTACACACAAGCTTTCCTCCTACTCAGGGCCAGGGAGGAAACCCTTCTCAGTGCTTGTCTCAGGAGCAAATATTTATGGCAGATTCCTTTTCTCTACTAAAGAAATTTCCTTCTAAGGACACATGAACAGTAATGGGAAGCCATGATTCCAACCCTAAGATGCTCACATCTGCTGTCTCTGCTCCCTGTACCTTTCCGCAAGATCAGCATTCTCCCAGGGTTTCCCAGCATGGCACACAGGTGATCACAAAGCTTGATGAATGTTTGACTGAAAATTGGGCTGTATGTCATTTGTCTATTCACACTAGTTGATTTTATACATAGATATGGATATAGATGTATAATTAGCATATAGTCGCTTTAGTTTAAAGTACTTGACTTTGGACAAGGAGAAAAGTTAAAGCTAAAAAGCAACTTGAGCATAAACTTGCACAAAGTAGCTGGAAAAAGATTACCAGGAGCCTACAAAGAAGTGTTCAATTTGCTAATGAAAACTTTGGCATTACCTTTCTAATGCTGCATTCAAACACACAGATGTACTTTTTATTTTTATCACTTTTTCAGCAGGATCAGTCTTTCCTTTCTCCCTTATCTTGAGAAAAAGCATCTGTTTGGGATTTCTTGTGTTCCCAAGGCTACAGCTAGAGTGTGGAATTAGCTGATGCATGGAAGGTGTTGCCATGTGCTTGGGCTTCCCACTCTACCTCAAGCTATTAAGGCTGCTGATGACTGTGCTGACTGTGCAGCCAGGAAGAGACAGCCAGCTCAGATTCTGCTTTAGTTGAAAAAGAGGGGAAAGTAAAGAAAAAAAGGAATAGGATCTGGCCCACCTGCCTCTTAAAATCAAAGTACACTCCGTTTTCCAAAGCTTTGAGTTGGAATACTGGCAGAATACAACTCATTAATGCCTAAATATTTTTATAAAACTATATTTCTGGAGATCCAGATTGGTTAAATAGGTGTTCTCCTGATCTGTTTTTCTGGCAATTACACCTGAATAACATTCACTCATTGCATAGTCATATATCTTGTAGAACTTGAGATGTTGTTGTGGGTTGTTTTTGTTTTTTCATTTTACTAAATATTCAACAGTGAAACAAATATTTCTAATGCAGGTAGGGTTACATGAACACCAGTAAAAAAGTTAAAATCATACTAAAGGGCATACAGTGAGTGAAAAGTACAAATCTCCCTACTTCAATGTCCTAGTCTCCTTCCCACAAGGCAACCATGTGCCAATTTTTTTGTGTGTATCTTCCCAAAGATGTGCAATGACTGCTCTACACCCAACCCAGTATAGTCTCTCTGTGCCCATCCATTATTCAGCATCTGAAATATACTGCCTTCATTGTTAACTATCACTTCATATGCATAAAATGGTATTTCCCTTCCCACTGAAAGTACAACTACAAAAACTCAGGACCTTTCCCATTGTGTATATCCCAGTAAATATTTGTTGGTCGGCAAGGTTACAGAAAACTGCAGAAAAATCTCGGCTCTGAGATTTTACCTTAAGAAGGAAAAAGAAGCAGACAGGAATATAAGTATATGGAGGAAACATTTTCTGGAATGTTTTCACAAATCTGTAGGGGTAAAATCAGTATATTAACTTCCATGGAGAATAATCAAACCTGCTATTGCTCTTCTGGTAATTTTATGTACTGGTTGAGAGTAAACCATACAGCCCGAGGAAATTCATGGCCAAATAATTATATTCATGAAATGTTACAGTTATACTCCCTAAATGAATTCTTTTTTGTCTTGAGGTCAGTGGGATATTACACTGGATTATAAATTCATTTCTAATAACATAAAAGATTTCCTTCTTGTAGATCAAAACCTAACAATGAAACAAGTTCTCTATTCATGTCTCTATAAGTATTTGATTCTTGGTATTAAGAAAAATATGCTTCTCTTTAACTTTTGTACAGTTTCTCCTCTTTTCACACATTTTCTTAGATACATTCTTTGGATTATCTGAGTCAGTCCCCATTACATTTCCTTTCTTTATTCTGTCAATAAGCTTCATATTTAGTAACAATATTAGTTTTTATACTCTGTAAGAAAATATTCCCCAGAAGGATACACAAACAAATGGGATGGATTCATTTTGCATTATTAAGTAATATGTTTTTCGACTGAACCTATTTCTCCAAGATCCACCAGTCTTCACTTTTCCATAGAATTATAAATGATAGCATCCTACTAACTTGCCTGGACAAAATGCTTGGAATGAAACTGAAAAACCTCACTAATTAGTGAGATGCATGAATGAACAGTCTGAATATTTTATCGTTTGAATTGTAAGATGTTAAAAACAAACTGGCCACTTTATAATATAGAGAATAACAATTGAAATACCCAAAGGATTTATTTGTTTCTACTCCAGACCTTGAACTTTGTCATGGATATGTTCATTTGTTCAACTGTGCTTAAAATATTAATATGATTAAATATTTTATTTCTTTCTCCTGTAGGTAGTGATTAATTCTATATTTCATTGCAGGATTTCTTTTCATCTACATCCCTTGGCTGGTCTCAAACTGTTATGGCTAATAGCCCCAATTAAAACTTGAAAGTCTATTTGCATTTCAAATGGGAGAAAACACTTCAAATTAATTCAACATTTTTATATACTTTTTAGATAAGCTTGGTGATTGACATCTGGGCTGACAAAACTACAATAACCTCTTTCATTTATGTAATATATTTAATAAAACATAATAATATGTTTACTTAAGAAGCCTTCGAAATGCTAGTTAACAAATGATAGAGTATATTTGAGTACCAAAATATTTTTAAATCATGCTCATTAAAATGGAATAATCTACTGGTTGAGCTTCCAAAGCAGATCCAGACATGATGAGCCATTTACTAAGTAACCTCATTACCTTTTCTCCAACCACAATCATTGTTAAGTTTTTTCTGTTAAGATTTAAATGGGAACTGTCATATGTCAGCCTACAACTGAACCTATATTGTAACTGGACAATCAAGGGGTCTGGGCTGCCTGTCACCACTTGAGCCAATTAAGCAGAGACAGGGTTGAAACATACGTGAGCATTTATTCCAATAATGCCGGCAGTATGGGAGAGCAGTCGGTCACCCACAAAAATCTGCTCTGACCCCCTTGCCAGTTGGCTGGTTACATACACACAAGGGAGAAGATAGCTACGTGCAGCTGTGAGCTACAAGTGTAACAGGGGAAGGGGAAGGGAGGATTTGCAATCTGGCCTTCAGGATCTCAAAGTCTGCTAACAAGGTGCCTAATCTGTTATAAACATCTCAGCCCCTTCCTGGGACCAGAGAATGATCCGCGTTCCTGAGAAAAACTCCTGGAGAGGGTCAGAGTCCAGGTGCAGCAACCAATCAAAGCGTGTCCTGTCCTTGGTCTGTTCTCAAAATGTATTTCTTTTCTGAATAATGGATCCATTGAGGCATCTTATCTTTTTACAGCCTTGTTTCATCCTCTAGTTTCCCAGGGTCTATAAGTAAACTTCTTATCTACAGTTAGTAAGGTGAATAATTATTAGACAACTGTGGCTCCATTCTCATTACATGTCCTTGCCCACTCTCAATATGACCAGACCCATAAAACAGATGTAATGTGCTAAAGACCTCATCTGCTACAGATGACTTAGAATGCTCTCTTAAGGGAAGCTATTTATAGCCTGTCCAGAAATGCCAACTTAAGCGACTAATACGTTTCTTTATCCTATGTGCACTGATGTTATGCAAACTTTCAGGCTGGCAAAGCACATCTCTCTCTAAGCTTGACCTATAGAATCCTCAGCCCAGAAAGCTCTAACCAGAATAATTTAAAAATCTGTGAAATATACACATTAAAATTTAAGTTATATTCAACTCTTATTTCTAGCTGAGCAAAGAAAATAATAGACAAGACATTTTGTATGCCCAGCACATCCAAAGGTTTGTTGCAGATGTAATAATTGTGTTTTAGGTACATTTTACTTCTGAATGGAGAATTCAGAAGATTCCTCATTTCTGGTTTGTTTTATAAATAAAGGGGAAATATTGAAATCCTCGAGATTAACCCATTTGAACATCTAACCCTTCTTTCCCATCTCTGATAACTAGCTGCTTGGCATTTGCTGGGAAGTGTTGAGCTACAGAGACCTAAAAATCTGCATTTCTGGAGAGCCCAGATTAATTTTTTTCTTTATGTTTAATTAAAAGCAGTGTTCTTTAACTTCTATTTATTCTGCCTTATGGAGAAACATAAATAAGTCTAAATTCCAGGGATAAATCATTGTAGAAGACCAAAAGTGTATTTTAAACTTAGTTTTCTTGAATTCTTAATTAAATAGCCCAATTTATATATAAGAACTTCCCAAGGCATATTTACTTGACCCTCAGTGAGTAAGGGAAGCCCTAATATGAAGAAAAAGACACTGTTGGCATCTGAGAGATGAAAGGTATATGTGTAAATACTTTCCTCCCGCTTTTATGATCTTTCATCAAATTTCTTCCTCCTTCCATTAAACTAAAACTCCTCTCCACCAGGAATGACTCAGCTGAGGTTCTCTCTGGGTAAAGCAAATGACATTGTTACTCCAAAGATATCCTCCTTAGAATGAGAGAATAATTAACTGGTGAAATGTAAACCTAGAATATTTTCGTGTTTTTTACCACTCCAAGAAAGTAGCCCCTTTCCATTGATCTCAAGTAAGCCACCCGGGGGGTACATACAGAGAGTCATCACATTGCTTAGTAACTTTCAACACAGGTTATTTGCCAATAGCTCAGCACCTTGCAGGAAATACTGCCAGAACGAGCACCAAACATGAGAGAGTCTCTACCACTCTGGCAGGAAATTATCCTCAAGGTCACATAGTAACTAGCATGCCTTTCTCCTTCACATGCCAGCACTGTGTTCAAATTGAATTCCATCTCCGTTTGCCGTGTGCAGAATCAAAGTCCTCAGCTGAGGGAAGGAAGCGTGCCCACAGCACCTGAAAGCTCCTTCTCTGTGCGGATGTGACAAATGAGGACCACATCAGAAACGTGGCTGCCGCAGGTCCAGGCTTAATGTGAATTTGAACCAAATCCAAAGCAGGATGCTTATTTGGACATTAAAACTGTCGAGTGATCCTCTAAAATATGCCTGGTGCTCGTTTCACTGGGCCAGTTGGCCTTCTAAGTGTATTGGCTTCCAAGTTCCACCCCACACTTTGAGACGTCACTTGGAGAGCCAAGAGCCATGAAATTATTGACACTACAGGATATAATGTTTGCAGTAAAATATTCCATTTGTCTTTTATATCTATGCATCTTTTTGAATTATAGGACACTTAAGGTTATTGTTCAGGCAATCAAATTTTGGACAGACTTAACATTTAAACTTTGTTATGAGTTTTAAGCAACTTCACTCTGTGAACTTCTATATCCACATAGATTTATTTTAACTGTGTTAATTCAATGATTAATTATATTAACCTTTGTAAGACTTAGTTTTTTAAGAATTCATTTTCTTGACGTAACAACATCATTGTACTAATTGCTCCTTTTATTTTAAATAGGCATTGTGGGGTTTTTATCTTTTATTTTTTAATTTTTAATTGAATTTATTGGGATGCATTGGTTAATAAAATTACACAGGAATCAGGTATACAATTCTATGATGCATCATCTATATATCCTATTGTGTGTTTACCACCTGAAGTCAAGTCTCTCTCCATCATCATCTATCCCCCCTTTATCTTCTTCTCCCTCCCTCCACTCCTCCTTTTCCTCTGGCAGCCACCACACTGTTTTCTGTATCCATGAGTTTTTCTTTTCATTTCTCTTCTTAATCCCTTCACGCTTCTCAGCCAACCCCCAATCCCTCCCCTCTGACAGTGAAATGAATTTTAGGGATAAAATAGGCAGGTTAGGGAGTTTTAGAATAAAATGGGTTCACGGGGGGGGGGGGGGGGGGGGTGGGGGGGGGGAAAGTAGTGGGAGGAGGACTAAATAAGTGAAGGCTTGGAGCTGCCAGAGGCATACATTCACAGAGTGGGGTGGGGGAAAGGTGCCACAGGCTAAGGGGAGAGGAAGACATACATTCACAGAAGAGGGAAAGCCATGGGTATGGGAAGAAAAAGAAAATAAATTATCACAGAAGACAGAGAAATGCTGACAAATGGGAGAAAGAGGAAAACTGACTTTCACAGGAGATAGAGAATTCTACCACTGAAGGGGGAGAGAAAAGGAGGGGCACCAAGTGGGGCTTGGGGTTTGAAGCTGATATTCTGCAAAGAAGTGACCAATTAGAAGGCAACATGAATAAACAAAGAACCACAGCCTTTATAACCTTAGAAAAAAAGGAACTTAGTGGGTTACCCCCTTGAAATCTCCTCCCTACATGGCAGTCTGCATTTGCTTCCAATCAGTTTCATCCACCACCTTTTGTCTGTGGCTTCACCCATCAAATCCATCTGGACAAGGACCGGCGAAAAAAATCACCCTTGCATCCTGATCAGGAAAATAACACCACCGACTCAATAGCTTTCAGTCTGTTCTGCATATCCATCCATCTATCTCCACTTTGCTAGTGTTTTTTTGTTTGGTAGATTTCACATATAAGTGAAATCAAATGGTACTTGTCTTTCTCTGACTGGCTTATTTCACTTAGCACAGTGCTCTCCAGGTCCACCCATGCTTTTGCCAAAGGTAAGATTTTCTTTTCTTTTTTTTTTTCTCCTTTTTTTTTTTCCTTTTTTTTTTTTTACAGCTGAGAAGTATTCCACTGTGTACGTGTACCAATGTTTTTTTATCCTTTCTGTTGATAGGCACTTGAGCAGCTTCTAATTCTTGGCTATTGTAAATAACACTGCAATGAACATAGGTGTGCGTATATTTAAACACGTGTTTAGGAAGACATAACTTCTTAAAATACTAATAGGTATGATCATGCAAACATTGTTAATGAAATTGTCACTGGGAAAAAGGGTAAGAATGGAGGAGAGAGGTAATCATTTTACCCTCTCTACTTAGATATGTGGCAACTTGTGATAGATAGGAAACTATATTTTACTATTTTCTTGGAATTTTTTTTTTTCTTTTTGGCCTCTGATTTTTCACTCACAAAATGGATATAAAAATGTCACTGGAGAGCGCTCAAATTTATTGTATTTATTTTAATTTTTAAATTTATCTTTATTGTTGAAAGTATTATAGGTGCTCCCCCCATTGACCCCTTCTAGCCTGCCTGCACCCCACCCCTTCACCACACTATTGTCCGTGCCCATGGGTTATACATATATTCATATAAATTCTTCAGACTATATGTTTTAAAATTCTTTATTGTTTAAAGTATTATATATGTCTTCTCTTTCCCCAATTGACCCCTACCTGGCCACTCTCAGCCCCCAGCACATGCCCTCACCCCCCCCCCCCTTCCAGAGTCTGTGTCCATTGGTTATGCTTATATGGATGCATACAAGTCCTTTGGTTGGTCTCTTACCCTTCTCCTCCCCCTCCACTGCCTTCCCTCTGAAGTTTGATGGTCTGTACAATGCTTCTCTGTCTCTGGGTCTATTTTTGCTCATCAGTTTATGTTGTTCATTATATTACACAAGTGAGTGATATTTATCTTTCTCTGACTGGCTTATTTCTCTTAGCATAATGCTCTCCAGGTCCACCCATGTTGCTGCAAACGGTAAGTGTTCCTTCTTTTTTATAGTTGCTTAGTATTCCATTGTGTAGATGTGCCACAGGTTTTTAATCCACTCATCTGCTGATGGGCCCTTAGGCTGTCTCCAAATCTTAGCTATGGTGAACTGTGCTGCTATGAGGTGCATATATCAAAAAATGTCATGTTTTATCATTGATTGTAATACACATCAGTATTTTTATGTACCACTAAGGAAATAAAATACTGCTTAAACTATAACACAATACTTTTTTATCTTTAGAATTGTTATATGTGAAATATTTCCTTAGCTTTTTTTAGAATTGTGAAATGTTTTCTTGGTCTTTTTTATTCATGTGTAACATATTTGTTTCTATGCTTTTCTGTGTGCCCAGTAATTCTCAGAGTAAAAAAAAAAATACAGTATAAAAATTATAACCAAACTGAATTCAAAAGCAATGAAGGTATGTCCTTTTGTCTGGCAATGACTATTACTTGCCATTAATTATAAACTCCCCCATGGTCAGAGGTGTCAATAAGTGGGGGGGAAGGGTTTTAGACTCTATGAAGTATGAAGATATATTATTGTCAATACAAACATTTACTGTTATTATTATTACAGTCTTACTATTATCAAAATCCCTCACAGACCATAGATGAGATGTTCCAAAATGAACATCCTAAGATGATCTGCTTCCACACAATGGAAACTATTGTGTTAAAGTTCATTTTTGAGTGTAGTAGAGGAAATAAATGCTCCTTTCTTCATTGTAAATTTTGTGGCAGATTCTAGGACCAAATGTTATCAATAATTGGATATCCAATTATTCTGTAGTTTGTCTTTGTACCCAGAGCTACCAAAGACTTCAGGATACTACGGACAGCACTACTTTTGAATAAAGTAATTTTCTCAAATTAAGTAGGCATGAGAAACTTTTCACAGTAACTCTGTGAAATTGACCCTTAAGGACATCCTATTTTGTAAGCTCGGCCATTCTACTTGCTTTCTCTGTACTTCAATCTCCTCCTAGCACAGGGAACCTTTAAAAAAAAAAATGATAGCTCCATTCTGTCAACTTTTATAGACTTTAGGACTTTACATAAATTCCATTGAACCTACATATTCTAGCATGATGGCCCTATCCTAGGTGAACACTGAACTGCTTCCCAGTCAAGAGAACTGTCTTCTGATCATTTTGTATGTGCTTTTCCTCTGTGATTCACTTTCCGTGGCTCATAATGCTGAGTGTGCAATATTGCAGAATTTATTTCTCTAAGTGCAAAAGCCTTCCTAGTTCACTCAGCCAAATAGGAAAAACAGTAGACTACACATTGTAAAAATAAATTCCTACATGTGATCCTTACAAAGGTAAAAAATGTTCAGAGCTCACTTTTAAACTCTCTCCATTTGTGTAATGAACACACGTTCAATTTGTTCAAATTCATCACTTTTGTGTTTTAATAAAAATAAGGGTTAATTATTAAAGAAAATTATTAAGAAAAGCCAAAGTCTGCTATTGTCGATAATATGTGTTTTCCTATCCATGCAAATAAAATAAAATGTATCCTTTCAAACTCAATATTTTTAAAATTCTGTGGATTTTTACCAAATTTTGAGACATTCTCTGACTTTATAGTCATTATATCTTCTTGAATTGCTTCAATATTGCTTTAAATGACCTAAGCACACATCATTCCAAGGGTAGCCTTAATCAAATGGTCCTGCATATGGCCAAGCTTTTTCATCCTGAGATGTGCTCCTCTACTGCCCTCTACTGGAAGCATTAATAATTTCTACAAGGCTGCCAGAATGTAAAGAATGTTTTTCTTAATTAAAAAGCAGAACCAAGTAAAAGTGTTCTTTTGGAAAGAAAGAAAGCACACAGTAACGTAAAAACAAGAAGTAGTAATTTTCATCATCATAAATTAGCTCCAAAAGTTGCTATTATAAATCGCCATTAATAAAATAATGTTCAGCCGAAACCGGTTTGGCTCAATGGATAGAGCGTCGGCTTGGGGACTGAAAGGTCCCGGGTTCAATTCCGGTCAAGGGCATGTACCTTGGTTGCGGGCATATCCCCAGTAGAGGGTGTGCAAGAGGCAGTTGATCGATGACTCTCTCTCATCGATGTTTCTAACTATCTCTCTCCCTTCCTCTCTGTATAAAATCAATAAAATATATTTAAATAAATAAATAAATAAATAAATAAATAAATAAATAAATAAATAAAAAAAAATAAAATAAAATAATGTTCAAAACCAGGATAAAGCTAAGTTAAGCAGAGTCGGCTGTATTTGTAGGGGCAGGAGGAAAATATCCCAGGATCTCAAGTTAGAACTTTTTGTATTCATTCAATGATAAGAAAATGAGTTAAAACAAGAAGTTTGAAAATTCCATAAACTTTTAATTCCCCAATCTCCTCTTTCTAAATGTCTCCTTTCTATACTGCGGGGGGGGGGGGGGGGCGGGAGTTCATTTATTTTCCTCTCATATCAAAACTAGAATGAAACAGATAGTCAGTTATTTGCCCTTGTTTATATTTGGATAAATTTCACTTTAACAAAAGTTTAGCCGAAACCGGTTTGGCTCAGTGGAGAGAGCATCGGCCTGCGGACTGAAGGTTCTTGGGTTCGATTCTGATCAAAGGCATGTACCTTGGTTGTGGGCACATCCCCATTGGGGAGTGTGCAGGAGGCAGCTGATCAATGGCTCTCTCGCATCGATATTTCTAACTCTCTATCCCTCTCTCTTCCTCTCTGTAAAAAATCAATAAAAATATATTTTTAAAAATTTTTAAAGTTTATTACAATTAAGGCTCTTAATGTTTCATTTCTTTCTTTCTTTCTGTTTATCCTTCCTTTCTTTCTTCAACAAATATTTATTGATCCTGTTCTATGTTCCAAGTACCTTGCGAAGACCTGTTGTATGTCTTCATGGAACTTAGAGTCTATGAGAAAATATAAATATTTAACAAATTTCGGGAATAAGTATTAATTAGAATTTTCTAGAATAACATTACAAGCACAACAAGTAGTATATATGTAGGACCCTAGTCCAAAGGGTACTTAATGCACTCAAAAAACTAAGAGGTCAATATGCTAAAGAAATGTGGTGTTTGGTGCTAGAGAATGAGGCAAGAGCAGAACATGACATGTTAAGGATTTTGGCCTTTATCCCAAGACTATTAGGAAATCACTTGGTTATTTTAGAGTTCAGACAAAGGAATAAAATTATCTGACTTGTGTTTAGGAGAGATCACTAAACATCTGTGCAGGGCAAGTGGGGATAAAACCCAACACATATTTTTTCAGGGGCTATTGCCTCGATCCAGTGAAGTATAATGGAAGTCTGCAATAGGAGGAGGCAGTGGACAACTTGGAGAAAGTTTTAGAAGGTACGTGGGAAAGGACTTGGTGTGTACAGTAGTTTGATGAACCTATAGAAGGGAGAGGTTGTGGAGTGGAGCTATAGGGAAGAGTAATACTGAAGCAGTGAAGACATGTGCATAATTTTCTCTGTAATTCAAAACAAAACTGTTCATTTTTTCCCTCCTCTCTCCTGCTCTCTCACACACACATATATAGAGAGACACCAACATTCCAAAAGAATATTAGGGTGTTCCAGCCACATGTCACCTTAACTGATAAAAACGCTCACTGATCCTCTCACTGTAAATATATTGAATTGCTAAATATATTTAAGCACATAATTTTTAATATATATTTTTATATATGTACTAGAGGCCCGTTGCACTAAGATTCGTACAATAAACCTTCCTTCCCCTGGCTGCTGGCACTGGTTTTCCTCCCGCACTTGGGACCCAGGTCTTTACTCCAGCCACAGCATAGAAATCAAGCATTGAGGCTTCTCTGCTCCAGCCACAGTGGGGAAGCCAAGCCTCTTCAGTCTTCAGTCTTTTTTAAAAAATATATATATTTTAATATTTTATTGATTTTTTACAGTGAGGAAGGGTGAAGGATAGAGAGTTAGAAACATTGATGAGAGAGAAACATTGATCAGCTTCCTCCTGCACACCCCCTTCTGGGGACGTGCCCAGAAACCAAGCTACATGCCCTTGACTGGAATTGAATCTAGGACCTTTCAGTCCATAGGCTAACACTCTATCCACTGAGCCAAACCAATCATGGCAGTATTCAGCCGAAGTCTTCACTCAGGCTGAAGTTTTCAGTCTTTGCTCTACATCTGCATATGCAAATTAACCAATTATCTTTGTTGCATACTCTTCATTGGCTGGTGGGCATTGTGGAGGTACAGTCAATTTGCATCTTTCTCTTTTATTAGTGTGTGTATATATATATATATATATATATATATATATATATATATATGTTTTTTATGCATGTATGTATGTATATAGATCGTGTGTTTGTGTGTTTGTGTGTCAATGTGTAGATATGTGTATATGCACATCCACACACATGTGCATACTGATTTAGACAATATGAATAAAAGATTAGGCTGATTTAAAAATGAATGAAACTAATTAAAAAGATATAAAAAAATGAATGAAAAAAACTAATTCTGAAGATATAAAAAATTAAGAGAAAACTATCCTCAGAATATGGTTAAATAGCAAAAATAAATAAATAAAATTGGAGAATTGCTGAACTACCATAAGAGAAAAATAAAAAGTTTATTTTCTGGAAACCAAAAAGAGATTTGAATTCTGGAAACTTGAATTTCAAAGCAAGATGCCCAAAAGAAAGGTCCTACAGATAATAGCTTTTATGAAGGAAGATAATGAAATCATCACCCATTCTATTACATGGTCCAACAGTCAAAATATCCTCATCATGAATGCAGAGTTTCCAATAACCTTCTGGGGATTAAGTTTTTATTTTATACTTAATGAAAAGAACTTCTTTCATATAGAAGTATCTGGTACAGATCTTCCTGCCTGCATAAACAACCAGAACATTACAGAATCTGTATGTAACAGAGCAGAACTGTGATATCTGAAGAAAGAGAATAAAACAAGATTACCCTTAAGATTACTTCAGCTTTTATTTTTTGGAAGCAATTTCCAGACTAGTGCATAGGTAGGGAAAAAGCAAGTCAAACTATCTTACTCAACTGAAAAGAACATAAATAAAAAGTTGGGGCCCTAACCGGTTTGGCTCAGTGGTAGAGCGTCAGTCTGAGGACTGAAGGGTCCCAGGTTCGGTTCCGGTCAAGGGCATGTGCCTTGGTTGTGGGCGCATCCCCGGTGGGGGGTGTGCAGGAGGCAAATGATCGATCTGATGTTTTTGATGTTGGAACTGGAATTGAATCTAGGACCTTTCAGTCCATAGGCCGACACTCTATCCACTGAGCCAAACCAATCATGGCAGTATTCAGTATTTGATGTTTCTCTCATTGATTCCTCTCTGTAAAAAATCAATTATATATATATATTTTTATTTTTATTTTTATTTATTTATTTTTTTAAGTTGGGGAGGCCCAAGGACCTACCTGAAATTTGCAGGACAGAGTGCCAGGGAACCATCCAGAAAAAAAAAAAAAAAAAAAGCTCTAGAAATCTACATAGAGATCCCTTCAAGTCTTTGAATTTAATTCTAGTCATGTGTTAAGTAGAATTCTAGAAGACTAGCCAAAATATAGTATTAAAAAAAAAAAAAAAAAAAAAAAAACCTAGAAGCTAAACAATTCCCAGAGTTCACACAGGGTTGGGAGAGAGTGGAATCCCTATCAAAGAGGAGAGAACTTTTTAAATGCTCAGCATTCACTAGAAATCCCAGAAGAATCATGTTTTAGTACCAGGATTAAATAGGATTAGAGCAGAAACAACTGTGAAAAGTCCTAACAAAGCTTGAAGGCAAACCTCAAAAAAGATAAAGCAGATCCTCAAGGAAATTCATTGTCTGACAAAACAAACTTCAGGATATTTAAAGGAAGAAAACAAAATGCGAATGTTCAACCACAGAAAAGTCTAATGTCCAGCATCCAAACCAAAATTGCCAGACTTGCTAAGAGGCAGAATTTTTTGACTGATAACAGAAAAATAAAGGGAGGTGGGGGCAATAAAAAGATTCCAAAATGACAAAGAATATGGGATTAACAGATAAGGACTATAAAACACCTATTATAATTAGAACTGGAGGATTTATTTTTTAATATATTTTATTGATTTCTTACAGAGAGGAAGAGAGAGGGATAGAGTTAGAAACATCGATGAGAGAGAATCATCGATCAGCTGCCTCTTGCACACCCCACTGGGGATGTGCCTGCAACCAATGTACATGCCCCTGACCAGAATCGAACCTGGGACGTTTCAGTCCACAGACTGACGCTCTACCACTGAGCCAAACCGGTTTCGGCTATAACTGGAAGATTTAAAAGAAATTGGAAGATATTTCTTTTAAATAATAAAATGGGACTTCTAGCATTGATATATACAATACCTAGAATAAAAAAAATCCATGTAACCTGCATCATGGTGGAATAAGATATCCCTCATATTTGTCCCGCTCCCTCAACAAAATTTTGCCATCTACCCATAGACAAAAGTGCATTTGAGGGAGCTGGGGGTCTCTGGAGGAGTCTTACCCATCCATGCCCTGGGTAATAGGCAGAGATAACTCAGTCCTGCCTTTAGATCAGCAGGAATTCATGAACCAGCTCTATCCCCTCTTGGCTGCAATCTGGGATCTCCTGGAACACTGTCTTAGACCATCACCCACAAATGAGAGAGCGAGAAGTGCAGGTTTCCAGAGGAAAAGTTCCAGCACACCACGGAAGAAAAATAAAATAGTTTGGACAAATTGAAGTGGGTAATAGGAACAGCTTGCCTTTACTGCATCATTCCTTCCCCAAGCAGAACGGCTGAGGGCCCTCATAAAACCAAACATAGTACAAGAAAGGATCACTGTTAACTGATATTGCCTAATGAGCATAGAAGCAAAATCTTTAACATAAATGAGGTAATCAAACCTAGTGACACATAAAATAGATAATACATCATGACCTAGTGATGTTTTCTTCCAGGGTTTAAGATTCTTTTAACATTTGAAAATCAATCAATGTGATTATCATATTATCAGAATTAAGTAGGAAAATTATATAACCATAATAGGTAAAAAACAAAAACAAAAAAAAAGACATTTCACAAAATTAACACTCATTTACAGTGAACATTTCAGCAAACTAAGAAGTAGAAAGGAAATTGCTCAACCTAATAAAGAACATTTATTAAAAACTTACACCAAACCTCAAAATTAATGGTTAAATTAATAAATGCTCTATGCCTAAGATTGGAATGAGATTAGGATGCCTCTTTCCAGTATTTTCTTTCAAAAGTACATTGAAGATCCTATCCTGTGCAATTAGTGAAAACATGAATAAATAAAATGAAGAAATAAAAGGCATTCAGGTTGGAAAGGAAAAAAAATAAAACTTTATTACATAATGCTCTCCAGTCCCATCTATGCTGTTGCAAATGGTAAGAATTCCTTCTTTTTTATGGCAATGTAGTATTCCATTATGTAGATATACCACAGGTTTTTAATCCACTCATCTGGTTGATGTGCACTTAGGCTGTTTCCAAATCTTAGCTATGGTGAATTGGGTTGCTATGAACATAGGGGTGAACAACATAAACTTATGAACAAAAACAGATCCAGGGCGCCGTAAGGGGGAGAGATCAATCAAAAGACTTGTATACATGCATATTAGCCTAACCAATGGACACAGACACCAGGGGGGTGCGGGCGTGAGTGGGAGGGGGGGAAGCAAAAGGGGATAAGTGCACATATGTATTACTTTAATCAATAAAGAAAAAAAACTTTATTATATACTAGAGGCCTGGTGCAGGAAATACCTAGTCCTGATTGGGCTGGGGAGAGGCTGAGGAAGGGCTTCAAGGCATTTCCAGCCCATCTCATTCAGTTCTGATCAGCTGGACCCCAGCAGCAAGCTAACCTGGTCAGAGCATCTGCCCCCTCATAGTAGATGTATGTCATAGTGAGTGGTTGAACAGCCTTAGCATATTATGCTTGGTTGTTTGGTTATTCTGCAGTTCACTCTATTTGCATATTACCCATTTATTATATAAGTTCATTGACTATATTCCCTATGCTGTACTCAACATACCATGACTTTTTTCTAACTACCTCAGGTGAATCTTTTGAGCATTAAAGTTTAAAATTGGTTATACATGTCACCCTGCACCTTATTGTTGTTGTGGGTTTTGTTTTGTTTTGTTTTGTTTTGCAATATATTCATAGAAGTAGATGGATATGTTTTATTCCATTTAATCACTACATCAGAATGTGTTGTATTAAATTAATTTATTCAGTTCTTCCTCTATTTTGGGCATTTTAATATTTTTTTGCCATTTTATACCATGCAACAATAACATCTGCATACTTACATTGAGAAAAAGTGTGCAAGTACTATTCTGAGACAGATGCTTAGAAGTAGAAGAGGTGAATTACAGGAAATATACCTTTAAAATAATGATAGATATTACTAAGTTTGCCTGCCAGAAGAGGAAAAGGTTTACCCACTTACCATACATAAAGGTATATGAAAATGCCCATTCCCAAAGTCCTCTTAATCTTTATTAATCTTTTTCATTCTTTAATAAAATATATTTTATTTTTTCTATTTGTATTCCATGGTTATCAGAGAGTTGAAATCTTTGATGTATTTATTGGTATTTTGCTGTGTTGTTTTGTTTTGTTTTTTTTTCCTGTGAACTGCTTTCTTTTTTCTTGTTGATTTTCAGAAGCACTTTTTTATATTCTGGATAATAGGTTTTTCCTGATATTTATGTTGCATCTATTTTTCCCTATGTACTGTTTGTTTCTATAAGCTGGTTTTTTTTACTCTGTGGGAGTTAAAAATTTATTCACCAAATCTGAGCTGACTTCTGAGTTTTTGAATTGCTGAGTAAGACCTTTCTTATCCAAATATTATTTTTTAAAAGTCATATCCCAAAACAGATTTGACTTTTATATTTAACTTTTTAAAAATATGTTTTTACTGATTTTAGAGAGAGGTAGGGAAAGGGAGAGAGAGATAGAAACATCAATGATGTTATTGATCAGCTGCCTCCTGCATGCCCTTTATTGGAGATGGAGCCCTAGCAAGGAATCAAACTGTGACTCCTGGTACATGGGTTGATGCTCAACCACTGAGCCATACTGGCTGGACTATATTTAACTTTTTAATATGTTGGAAATTAATCTTTATATGATGGGAAGTAGAAACTGACTTTTACTTCCATACATAAATAATTTCATCAATAATCTTTATTAGATATATCAATATATTTTCCCTGATTTAAAAGTCACCTTTATCATAAACTATACTTCCAAAATATGAGTCTGTTTCTGAACTCTAGTTTGTTCTAGCATCTTCTATGTTAGCGCTACTTTTTAAAAATTACTATGGTAACAGCTATTTTTCTATACCTAGTAGGAAAAATCTCTTATATGTGCTGCGCCAGCATGGCCAAGGGTGTACCTGAGTGGGGCACCTGAAGGATTGAGAAAAGATAGAAAGAGAAGGAAAGCTGGGACTCGGTGGGAAGCTGCTTCCCTGATGGGAAAAGCCATGTCTTTATTTTATAGCCAAATGCCACAAGGCAAAGAAAGGGCGTGGTCAAGATGTTTACAACATTCTGGTGCCTGCTCAATTACATGCACCTGATCAAGCTTTGTTTACTTGCAGCCTATAGCACTTAGGCACATGGGGCCACGTGTTCTGACCATAGGGTCAAGCTTACAGCTACAGCTGTTGGCTATGATTGTGCTGGGAAGGCTCTGTCCTCCACACTGGGACTCGCATGTGGCAATGAGAGGACTGTGCCCTCTCATTGGTCCAAGGCTTGAACCTGTCCAAACACTGTAGCCAGGCTCCACACTTATAGACCTTCTCTTAAAAAAATTTTTAAAAGTTATTCTTCTGGCAAATTCACATATTAGTTTGTAAAATTCAAAAAAATTATCAGAATTTTGAAAAGCATTACATTAAGTTTATTAGATTTATTTGGGAAATTGTTTTAGTGAGTCTTCTTGATTAAAAACGTTATGTCTTAATATTTATAAAAGTTTGTTAACAACAACAACCACAACAACAACAAAAAAACCAGGACCAGTTTTTAACATACTTTTCTTTGCAAGCCCCCAAATTTCTCTAATCTATTTACTGAAAATCACATAATCATCATATATATATATATATATATATATATATATATATATATATATATATATATGTGTGTGTGTGTGTGTGTGTGTGTGTGTGTGTATGATATATACATATATATGTATACATATACATATATATACATATATATATATATATATATATATATATATATATATATATAAAGGCTTTTAACTACTTAAGAATGGCAGAATATATTACACCAAGTAGGTCACTTTGGCATAAAGAATATGTGGTATAACATATTTTTTAGTGATGTACAGATCTTTTGTGGTTAATAAGTCCTTCACAAATATTTATATACTAGAGGCCCAATTATGAAATTCATGCAAGAGTAGGCCTTTGCAGCCCTGGCTGCCTCAGCCCTTGCAGCCACAGCTTCGTCCAAAAGGTCATCTGGACAGTTATTCCATTCTTTGGCCATTCGATGGATTTTCATATTATCCATTTATTATTATAGATATGTAATATATAAATTATGCATGCATACATTATATAAATTCTGTGTATTTCCGTATATATACACAGTTTATGCAACTGAGTGTTTACTCTGCACCATGTACTATGTTAGGCACTTATACTGCAGCAGTGAGCAGTTCAGGCTGAATCCCTTGCCTCATCATGGAAAATAAGGTCAATAAGTAAATTAACAAGATAACGTATTTTAGAGAAAACAAATAGTGTGCCAAGATAGCTATTAACTAGGGGAAGCAATTTTTGATAGGAAAGCCAAGGAAGGATTCCCTGAAGAAGTGACATTTGAGCTTAGCATGAATGACTTGAACAAGTTGGCAGGAGTGGGGCTTGAACATTCATGGAGAGGGAAAATAAAGTAGAAAGGACTTGCTTTGTTTAAAAAACATTACAGAAGCAAATTTTGCTGGAGCATCACATGTATGAACACTAGCGTAATATAAAATTGGAGACAGGAAAAGACCATATTATTCAGGGTCTTTTCAGGTTGGATTTTATTCAACAGTCAGTTGGAGAGTTGTAAGGAAGCAGTGGCATGATCTTTTCACAATTTAAAAAGAGCTTTGGCTACTATACGAGGACCAGGTCAGAGGGTGGACAAGGGCAGGCTAGTAACTGGCCTGTTGGCTAGTTCATACCCAATGGCCCATCTCCCTTTCCTATCTATCCTATCTAATAAAGATGAAATATGCAAATTGGCCATCACTCCACAACAAAGATGGTGGCACCCACAGCCAATATGCAAATGAATGTGACAAAGATGGTGGTGGCCTGGCCAGAACACTTTCATTACCATGGTGATGACGCAGGCATTCAGCCCCACCCTGGCTGCTCTGGGGCTCTGGGTGGGGTGGAACGCCTGCTATGAAGGAGGTGACAAGGGGTAGAGGGAGCTATGGAGGGTGGCAGGGCCGGAGTGAAGACAGAAGGCAGTGGCCAGAGCAAAGGCCTGGGTCCCAGGTGCCAGAGGGAAACCAGTGCCAGAAGCCAAGGGAAAGAAGGCCTATTCTTGCATGAATCTTGATGCATTGGGCCTCTAGTATATATAAAAGCCTAAGCAACCATTAAGACTGGTCAACCAGATGACTGGTCACTGTGATGCGCACTGACCACCAGGGAACAGACCCTCAACACAGGAGCTGGCCCTTGGTGGTCAGTGCACTTCTACAGCCAACCTCCTGTGGCCAGCCAACCTCCCATGGCTGGCCAACCTCCCAAAGTCTCTCTCCCCAGCCAGCTTACCCTGATCACTGGTCAGGCTGAGGAACCCCACCCATGCACAAATTTGTGCACCGTGCCTCTAGTTTAGTAATAACACTCATTTTTCAGTACTTTTTAAAAAATTTATCTTTATTGGATTTATTGGGGTGACTGATTAATAAGATTACGTAAGTTTCAAGTATACAGTTCTATAATACATCGCCTGTATTTTGCATTGTTTGCCACCACCTTATAACCCATTTTTATCTGGCCCAATTGCATCTAATTTAAAAGTCTACATTTTCTTCTTTTTTATAGCTGCATAGTATTCCATCCTGGAAATGTACCACAGGTTTTTGTTGTTGTTGTTGTTGTTTTTGAGCTTGAAAAAGTTTTATTGAACAGTTTTGGATGCTGCTTCCTACCTTTTAAGTTTAAGAATTAAAAAAAAAAAAAGGTATTTCAATAACAAAACAACTATTATATATAGCGGAGTCATTTTTCTTTGTGTGAAGAAATATGAATGAACTGTACATAAACATTTAAAAGCAAATAAGTTCACTGTCTAAACTTTAAATGTCTCAAGAGCACAGCAAATGCTAAACGCACTAAGATCATGCTGCTACTTCAATAGCTGGGGAGTGGCATGCGCTAGCCTATGCTTGTTAGGATCTGAGTTCATGCTTGTTTCTGAGATGCCTCCATCTCTGAGAGCTTCTCATCATTTTCCAATGTTTGCTGAAGTTCATGGATGGTACTAATAAGAACGTGAAACTTTCTGCCTCAATTCCAGCTTGTTTTCAACACTTTTTTAATATATGAAAGATGCTCCAATTCTTTGCCCAGAGCTTCTACCATGTTTCCCCGAAAATAAGACATCCTCCGAAAATAAGACCTAGGACATGGAAAGATAAGACATCCCCTGAAAATAAGACCTGGCTTGAAGAATCTGCTTTTTGCACTCAGCAATTTTTTCATGTGCTCCAGAAATGCTATATTCTATTTCTTTGAAAATTTTTTCATAGCTTTCCATTTCTCTGAGATTCATATCATATACCAGCAAAATTTTGCCTATGGAAGATTCACACTGGGACAAGTGTACTCAGCATATGTTGGTACTAGCTGTAACCTTCTTCCTGGAATCCAGAGTTGCACCATTTAATGAAACTTTTCACTAGCAGATTAATTCTGCGATCATCTCCAGGGCCATCAATTAGGAGACGCTTCTGTATGACTTCATTGTCAGTCACGGCTCCCATGGCATGCGCAGTAGCAGCGCCCACAGGTTTTTTTATCCACTCATATACTGATGGGCACTTGGGCTATTTCCAGATCTTAGCTATTGTAAACAACACTGCTGTGAACATAGGGATGCATATATTCTTTCTGATTGGTGTTTCAGGATTCTTAGGATATATTCCTGGAAATGGGATCACTGGGATAAATGGCAGTTCAATTTTTAATTTTTTGAGGAAACTCCAGATTGTTTTCCATAGTGGCTGCAACAGTCTTCATTCCCACCAGCAGTGTACTAGGATTCCCTTTTTTCCACATGGAATGCTATGCAGCTGTAGAAAAAAAGGATAGCTTACCCTTTGAGGCAGCATGGCAGGCACTGGCAAGTATTATGCTAAATGAAATAAGCCAATCAGAGAAAGATAATCACATGATCTCACTCATACGTGGAATCTCATGAACAAAATAAACTGATGAACAAAATAGATCCAGAGACATAGAAGCATGGAATAGACAGATATCTCAGAGGGAAGTCGGGGCGCAGAAAGACATTGACCAAAGAACTTTCATGCATAGCCATGGACACAGACAATAGTGTGGTGGAGGCTGGTGGCAGTGTATGTGGGGTAGAGAGGCTCAATGGGGAAAAACAGGGGACATTAGTAAGACTTCAAACAACAAAGGTAAACTTTGTTTTAAAGTCTACAATTTCAAGCTCCATTAAAGCTAGAAGGGGCCACATGATCAAGTGCTGGATGGTTAGGTTTAAGAAAAGTATTGAGTGAAACTCTCAGGAAGGCACTAACATTGCTGAACTTCCCGAGCCTGTGCTCCAGAAAAAAAAATGATGGCCAGGAAATGCCCTACCCTCTGGTTTTTGGAGCCTCTTCCCTCTTTTTGTGTTCAGGAAAAAGATTGCTTCAAAGAACTACTCTGCCCCATTTGTCTTAGATAAGACTCCTCCCACTGGTTCTCATGACTCCCATAAGACTCTCATGTGTCTCTTATTTTTCCCTGAACCTCCGAGCTCAGAAACAGTCCCTCTAATTCCACATTCTTTACTGAGATATAATTGACAGACAACATTAGATTTGTTTCTTTTGTATCCACCTCCACATTCTTTGTCTCATGAATGATTAGCTAATATTAGAAATGTTTACTTACCCCCAAATAGCTAAACACAGGGATAAACATTTCCTATCCAGCTAAGATGTTCCTGATTACAACTATAAGTCACCCCACCTGAGACTCTTCTATGCTTCCCTATAAACATCTAAAGCAAAACCACATTGTGGAGATCCCAAATCTTAGGATCCAGGGTATGCTCTTTATTCTATAGTCTGAATAAAATTGTCTCCTTAATTTTCAGGTCCATAGTCACATAACGTTTATTCAGTACATTGTTATAACTGTTCTATTTTATTATTAGTTGTTAACCTCTTACTGTGCCTAATTTATAAGTTAAACTTCATCATGTATATATGTATGTATGCATGCATGCATCTATAGGATATGTACATACAGAGTTTGGTACTATCCTTGGTTTCTTAGGGGTCTTGGAACATGTACCCAGAGAAAAAGGGAGAACTGTTATATGTCAGACTGTGGAAAAGGGCTATTAAAATATATATAATGAGATCACAGAGCAAAATGAGATTAATTGTGAGGGGCTTAAATGAATTTCAAGGAAGATGATACTTTAGATAGGCTTTAAAATAATGAGAATTTTGATTGATGGCTGAGAGGAAATGACAAGGATGATCAGACCTTGATCCAAATTGACCTCAGCAGGTTGGAATAAGTGATCAACAGGCAACTCACCGAGTTTATGGAATGAACTTCAGTTTTAGCCACTTGAATTAGAGATAGTGGTGAAAGACTTAAGTGGAGATATCCTAATGGTGGCTAGAATCACTGCTTGTGCTGTAAAATGATGATAATAAGACTCCTTTTGAAGTTGAGACAGTGATTTAATTTTCTGAAAACAATGCAGAATTCCATGAGCTGATGGTCGGTCAAACACTGGAAACTCAAAGAATACTTAGTGGCAGCAGTAAACAAAACAGCAGTAGCAGTGAAGAGGAGGTGGCAGCTGGGGTCAGAGTCTCCTAACAGTTGTTCGGAGAACACTGCACTGTAAAATTTTAAAAGATTTGCCACCACCCCCCCCCAAACAAAACAAAACAAAGCAGTGTCGTATGCTCTAATGTCTTTGAGAAAGTCTGGATTTAGAGATAAATAGATT
This sequence comes from Pipistrellus kuhlii, assembly GCF_014108245.1. Classification (NCBI taxonomy): domain Eukaryota; kingdom Metazoa; phylum Chordata; class Mammalia; order Chiroptera; family Vespertilionidae; genus Pipistrellus; species Pipistrellus kuhlii. The sequence continues at coordinate 22,566,451 of NW_023425405.1, read as the reverse complement.
CCCTACTTCTGATTTTCACGAGATGTTTAATGACAGATCATGTGTTATAAATCTCTAATGGGATGGATGAAAGAGTGCAGAGTTTTCCAAGCTGGTTTCACTGCAGAACAATTTTAATATAGAATCTTTTTGCAGCCATATACTCTGTATTCTGATATCCACCCAGTGCAGGAAGATGGGGCAGAGTGGAAGGCAATTGGTGAAGGAGGTGGGATAGCTATCCTGTTATCCTGGGGAAAAACACCACCATATAATCTACTGGCAGCAGCTCCTTCCTACCCTGTGCTATTTTGCAGGGGGGGGGGGGGGGGGGGGGGGGGGTGAGAATCCATTGGAAATTTAGTTGAAGTTGTAGAATCTCTGCTCTGGATACTGGGTATGGGCACTGCTTTCTCTGGACCCCCTCCCCCCCCTAAAAAAAATAATACGTTAAATATGAACAATAATGATCCAATAATTTTCTGATAATACATTTTTACACACATTTCTTCAATATGCCTATTGCAAAAATATTAAGGTGACAAAATAAAAAGTGTGTGAAATAAAAAGTAATATTTCCCTCAGCCTACTGCCTCCTACACACTCCATCCCTTTTCTCAGAGATCACTTTGAACAATTCTATATTACCATTTGCACTTATTAAATTTACTTCATCATGGACACTTTTTTTTTCACATGAGGGCATATTGACTTAGCTTAATCTTTTTAATAATTCCTGCTGAGAGAATAACTCCTGTTATTTCCATTTTCCTCACCAATTATTAATTCCACTTAAATATTCCTTGGACCCCTACCATGAGGGAGGCATCCTGTTTGGCTGGAGAAATAGCAATGAACAAAACAAAGTACTATGTTTCCGTTCTTAGGGAGTGGAACTCCAATGGAGGGGCAACCCAGAGGCAAGCAACAGACTAAGTTAATAACTATAGATTGTGAGTATTGCTTTGCAGGAAAACAATCCTAGGTGAGATAGAGTAACGGGGGGAAGGAAGTCAGTTTTGTGCTGAGGCTTGATAGATGAGCCAGCTGTGAGGAGACCTGCAGAAGGAGTTTGCAATCAATTTCATTAAGAATATTCAATATGTACTCACTAGTTGTTTGCTCTTTGCCAGCAATTGTGCTAGAGCACATGTGTCAAACACAAGGCCCGCGGGCCAAATCCATCCCGCCAGGCCTTTCAATGTGGCCCACACCGCGCTGTCATCACTGCACTCCGCTGTGTTTCCATCACAATGACAGTTTATGACTGTTCAGTAAACCATTCGGCCCGCGATTTAGGCTGAATTTTAGATTTTGGCCCCTTCTCTGATTGAGTTCGACACCCCTATGCTAGAGAGTGAGGGTTCAAAGGGAAACAATTAAAATCTGGTCTTCGTTTTCCTAGAACCTGAATTTTAGGGTAATTAAATAGAATCTAAAAGACCTTACTTAACATCATGACTGAAAGGTAATGATTGCTTAATCAATGTGTTATTACTTAAAAATTGTTCCCAAGCTGGCAAGTAAATTTATCTCATTGTTCAAACCTGCTTCTTATTGACGGTGTGTTTTTTCCCCACATATTTGCCACTTGAATATATTCTGTCATTTGCTTGTGTGTATCCTCAGTCATCATTTTACTGTTTAACTTGCCTTTTACTGATGGATTTGCAGTTCTTCATATGATAAAAGCTAGCAAACCCTTGTTTGGTACGTGTGCAAACATTCTCCCCCCACCTCTGGTTTGTTGCTGTTTAACTTCACTACTGGCATCTCTAATCATGTGGACTTCTGAAATTTGTGGTAATTTAAAAAAAGATTTCAGTGTTTTTCTTTTCAGTGACTTTGGGAAAAACTTGACCTAGATGCATACACATAAAACACATTGCAAGGATGTGTGCTGCAAATATAAACAGTGCTGCAGCAAGGGCTATGTGGGTACCATATTGCTGGAGAGGGACATTTGTTACAAACCTAGGTGTACCAGGTAGGCACCTGGTGATGTGTTTACCTGTAACCAAGTCATTACCAAGTCATTTGCTCCTTGCAGAACCCTTCCAAAGCTGGAAACATTGGAGGAAGAACTGGAATGTCCTGCAAGTGGTAGGTGACATGGTTGCAATGGCCTGATGCAACTGTCATTGCAAGCTCATAATATTTCATTTTACAAATATCAACTTGAAGTCCTTAGCATTTTGGTCTAAAATTGAGTATGAGATAGGTATATACTTAAATAGTGAAAAATGCCTGCAAGTTTTATTTGATCTGGCCACTAAGAAAAAAATGGTAATGAGCATTGGCAATGAGTACTCTCTTGTGGTTAATCTCTCTTGGGACATGGTGGCCAGAGGTTAAAGTTAAACACAGCTAAGTGTATCTTTAAACAAGCTGTGAAAACAGAGTTAGTTTAGTAACTGCTGACAGCAGGGGAAAGCTGAGCTCCATTTCATTTGTGCAGAAGTGATGGGGCATTTTGCAGGGAGAATAAGGAAGAGGAAGATGGGGGAAGACTCTCATTAGAGTCAGAGAAGTGAAAATTACAGAGTTGGTCAGTGTGAATGCCATGAGGCCAGATCTTCGACAGCTGGCACCTTTGAAAGTAAGGATTCTATTGCCCAAGACTGGGAGACAGAGGGCCTATCCTTTCGAAGGAATGGCACTCAGGCCCTTGGGCATGAGGCTTCTGAGGTGTTAGAGATACATATTCACAATTATAAACCATCTGGGAGGTCAGTAGCCTACCCTCAGGTCTTGACTAAGGAGTAATTTCTCCAGGCATCCCAGGGTTCTCAGCCAGGCACTTTAATAGGTGTGTGTGGGGGGAGGGGAGGGGAGGGGGGGTGCTCTGTGTGTGTCTGCGGTCATCCCCGGGACAGACTCAATGCTAATAGCAGAGAAGCAGGTCTCATCAGGTCTCTTAGAGCAGAGATTTGCATGCTTGTTAGGTGCTGCGGCTTGGGCAGGTCGCACCAGTTCTTGGGACCACGATTTGTAAGCAACGTTAAATACAGGGGATGGGAACCAGGGTGGTCGAGTCTGAACACCCTGTAATGAATCAGAACCTTGTGCAAATTGCATTTAGCTGAGAAAAGGTAAACAGAGCCAGGGAGAAGCATAACTGTTCAAATAAACTTAAGAGGGTTCTGAGGGCCAGGGATCGCTCCAACAGGTGAGGGTCCTGGGGGCAGTGGTGGGGCAGCAGGAGGGGATTTTGGCCCAAAGTAAGAAAGAGAAGAACGGTTCTGGTGGGTAGGCTTGCTCCGTGTAAAAAAAAAAAAAAAAAAAAAAAAAAAGCTGCTTGGCAACAGAATGCCTCTTCAGGAGCTGCAAGTGGGTGGCTTGAAGTTTCTTCCAAAGGAAACTATGATGACAGAGGACCGCGCTGGCCAAAGCAGGCTGCGGGTAGCGGAGCGCAGGAACCTCCAGGCACGCGCGGCCCCGGTCGGGAGCGCGCCTCGCCGGCGCCGCGGCTCCCGGAAGGGGGCGTGGCTTCCTCGCGCGTCCGTTACTTAAACCCGCGGCGCCGCCCGAGGCGCCTCAGCCGATCGCCGAGCGGTCGATGCCCTCGCGCCGCAGCCCGCACCCCGTCGCCGCTGGCTCCACCCGCCATTGAGTAAGTGCGACTGCCGCCCGGCGCGTCGCCGCGTCCCCGGCGCGCGGGCCCGGGGCTGGGGTGGCGAGCGCGGGGAGGGGGCGGCCGCCCCTCGCTCCTCCAGGCCCCGGATGGCGGCGGCGGTTGCGCGGCTGGAGGGGGTGGCCCCGTGGAGGCGGCGTGCCCGCGGGTGCGCTCCGGGCGCCTCCGAGACCCGCGGGTCCCAGCCTCCCGAGGGAACACGCCAGGTTCGCGGGGATAAAGCGACCAAAAGTCCCAGCGATCTCGCGTGCCGTTTAATGCAGACAGACGGTCTAACGTGGCGTTTTAATGTGTGTGTGTTTTTTTAATGCAGAGCCCCGCCATCCGCTATGGAGCATGCCTTTACCCCGCTGGAGCCCCTGCTTCCCAATGGTACTGTATGTTTCCCCACGTTCCCCGGCGTCTGGACGGGCTCTGCCCGGAGCCCTGAGCGGTGAAAGGCAGGGACGCGGGCCGGACCCGGCGCGGTTTCCCGATCGCGCGTCCCGTCCGCCTCATGTCCCAGCTCCGCTCAGCCTCCCGCGCCCCAGTTTCCCGGTTCTTGGCCGGGTTAAAGGTGGTGGGGGTTAAAGGACTTGGTACCTGGTCTGCTTTCCCCCTGGAGAAGCGGAAGGGCAGCCTGTTAGCTGATGGGCCTCTAACACCTGCGGCTAATCCCGCCACCGCAGAGCCTCAGGCATCAAAGGTGTCAGATCAATCATGGTCCCTGTCCGTTCTGCCAAGTGCCCGAGATTATTGCCCAGGAAAAGATTGCTTAGTGGCAGTGGAACATATTGCAAAGATAAAACACACTCACGCAAGGATTTCTGTTACTACTTTGAAGTTTCAGATTATGTGATTCACGTGAAATGGATGAAGGAATGCATTGAAGCTGGTTGTAATTGACTTGTGTAATCTCGGTGTAATTGAAGCTGGTTGTAATTGACTGGCGTGGTGATTTTGCAATATTAAACATATTTTTATCTGCCAGTTATTGTTTGTGCTGTATAGAGCTTTTCTCTATACCAGTTTCATAATTCAAACGGAGTGCATCATTTTGTAACGTTTAAAGCTGTTGTTTTAAGAAAACACATGAACTCCTGGGTTTTGTTTCTCATGGCACATATAAACTAATTAATAAAATTCTCCGGAACACCAAAAATATATTTTTGCCGATCTGACCAAAAAAAAAAGTATAATTTTGATGCATTCACACCATGTGGCTATTGTAGTGTTGGCTGTTGTCATTTTTTTCCTTGACAATATAGTCAAATATTGCATGTCTTAAAAATTCTTGTGGCACATCAGTTGAAAATCCCTGGTTTAAGGTATTGAATTGGATTGAACTTGGCATTTTTTCCATATCCTGGGAGATGTGATACTAAAATAAATAAATAAATAAATAAAAATAGTAACAACAGGGGACACTGAGTCCTCACTCTCCACTCATTCCCTGTGCTGAGTTGTTTACATCTTACAGGTGAAGGAACCAGGGACAGAACTAGAATCTGAATGCAGATAAGTTTGATGTCCTTAAGAGGTTGGATGTTTAGACTTTAAATAGCTTTTCAGAAGTTAAGCATTAGCAAACAAACATTTTGCAAATTACATTTCAGAGGTCTCAGTTGCCCAGAGTTGGCCAGCATTTCCAAGAGTAAACATTGGATCCAGGTGTCCTATTGGTTTTCAGATTTGTTCCTCAAACCTAAGTACTTTGCAGACTAAAGTTTTCGGGTGTTTTCTAGGTTGAAAGAAGTGTGTAATAGAGAGATGTGTGCTGCATAGTAAAGTTGGGATTGAGGAATCAAGAGTCTCCGAGTTTTAAATCCTAGCTTTGCCACTTAATAGTTATCCATCTCATTACAGTTGTCCTTCGTATCCCAGATAGATTGGTTCCAGAATCCCCCGACCCCCAGATAACAAAATCAAGTCCCCTATATAAAATAGTATCGTATTTGTCCTCTCTTATACTTGAAGTCAATTCTAGATTACTTAAATACCCAGTGCAATGTAAATAGTTGCTAAACTGTGTTTTTTAGAGAATAACAAAAAGGAAAAGACTACGTAGTCAGTTCCAACACAACAACCTAACTGCCCCCCCCCCCCTCAAAAAAAAATATTGTTCTCTTCAGAACAACAAATTTGACCTGCCAGTTGATTGAATCTCTGAATGTGGATACTGGAATCAACTGTATTTCAGTTTATTCTTCTGTAAAATAGGAAAAGTTGGCAGGGTTATTAATGAGTTGTAATGCACGTAAATCACTGAAATACGAATAGTGAAGAGTTGTTATAATCAGCTGGAAGACTAGCCAGAAAAGAAAGGGGTAGTTGGTTCTCAGGATCAGTGCTGAGAAGGAAAAGATGTGGAGCAGTTACCTGTAGAAAAGACAGGCAGTTGGCTCCTATCTGTTCATCAGAGGCCTGTTGGAGAAGGCCCGACTCCAAAGTCAATAAGAACAGCACTGGAGGGGGCAACTGATATCCTGTGCAAAGTACAGATCCCCTGAGACAGATCCAGCATCCCTTTGGGGGTTCTATGTGATTTAGTGGTTCTCATCCCTCCTTTTTGTCCTCCTTAAGGGTAAACATATGTACATAGTAAGTAATTAAGCAAATGCTAGAGGTTAACTTTACATTAGTGGGATTCTCTTCATCAAACAGACTTTTAATATTTATCTAGCAGAGAAGTAGGTAGTTTTTCTGTTAATACTTCTGTGTGAACTATTTTGTAGGTATGATTTACCTGGAATGTTTTCTCTTAGATTTAGTATCCTGGGCACTCCAACAATTAAAATCCAGCTTGTTCTCTTCAGAATAACAAATTGCTGGGAGGACCAAAATGCTTCTCTGTTTGGAATAATCACTAGCTGAGAGAGATTTAAAATAAATATATTTTTTGTTTTTATAACTAAAGTAAGTGCTTTTTATTTAAAGAAAAACAACCCAGGATGTGAAGTCTCTTATAATTCCTCTTGTAGGAATAACCATTACTAACAGTTGGCATATGTTCTAGATATTGTTTTGACACATACACTCCAGCATATTATTACTCTTGTTTTAAAGAAATTGGATTCATATAAAATAAAAATGTAAATAAAAATGGGGGAGAGGGGTGGTGGCAGTGAGTGAAAATAATTAAATATTTGTATTACCAACATATGTACTCTTTATTTTTTTTCAAACAAAATAGAAATGTTCCCAGATTTAAAAGTCTACCAGAAATTATCATTCCAAATTGCAGTTACCAGAGATTATCACTCTAAAATGTAGACAAGCACAAGGACAGCCTATCGCCTGACATGCTCTTCTGCTCCCCTAGGCCTCTCACCATTTAAATCCAGTGCTATTTTGGAGGCCCAGTTGGTGTCTGTCATTCCCATGATTTCTTTGCCTATTCCAGCCTGTCCTCATCTCTTCCCACCAGTCTCCATGATTCCTATATGGGTTCTATAACACATTATTCAACATCCAACTAATAACCATCTTGCTTTGTTCTTGACTTCCCAATGAGACTGTAAACTCTTCAACAGAAGCAAGTTCATCTTTCACTTTGCATACCCACACACCTAGTATCAAAGGACAGACACTAACTGGTTGTGAGTTGCTCTTGATAACAGAAATGCAAACATACCCTTTGATCCAACTATTTCATTTCTGAAATGTATCCTCATAAACTCACATAAATATGCAGAAATATTGTGATCAAAGATATGCACTATAGATTACAATAATAAAACTAGAAATAACCTAAATGTCTATTACGAAAGACTAGTTCATTTGAGTCTGTACTGCCTGTACAACAAAACCAAACAAAATATCAATACATATGGCCCATAAAAAGGAGTAAGTGAAAGAAGTTGCAGAAAAGGGCATAAAGCAGGTCCTACCTGGGAGGCCTAGGCCCCAGGGGAAGCAGAGAGCATGTCAGGTGATGGGCTGTCCTTGTGTGAACCCAGGGCTGCATGTGACCTTGAATGAGTTCACCTGATGGTGAGTGAAGACAAAGAAAGGCTGACTAGGCTGGAAAGTGCAGCTGGGATTCGGAAGTATTATATGTAATTGAACAAGGAAGGCAAAACAGATTGTGAGAATAGAGAAATTTTTTGCAGGGTAGTAAGTTTTTTAGTTTTTAGTCAAATCCCCTTGGAACATTCATACAAAGCAGCTTTTTATATACCCTAGAACTCAGTTAAATATCATGGTTGCTTTGCTAATCATTTATAGGTTAAAGTCCTTGTCTTGGCCTCAAAGGTACTCCAGATCTGATTCCTAACTACTTTTCCAGAATACTTCCATCATTCACCTCTCTGCCTAAGCCAAGCTGAACTACTATCATTTGTTCAGGCTTCTATACTCTAGCCTTAACTTGTGCTAAATTTATTGCCTGGAATATTTTTACCAATCCTTAGAATTGTTACCTTAAATTTTAGCCATTCTGTTGGGGGTGTAGATGTATCTGTGTGACTTTGTTTTGCATTTCCCTTAATGCAGAATGTTGATCTTGCCACATGTCTATGGGTATGTCTAATATCTTTTGTGTATTGTTTATATCTCTAGTTATTTTCTATTGGGTTGTCTTTTCTTTTTAAAAAATCAATTTGTAGGAGTTTCTTTTAAATTGAGATACAATTGACATATAATATTGTATTAGTTTTAAGTATACAACATTATGGTTTGATAAATGTATACAGTGTCCCAAAAGTGTTTATACACTTTGAATAATTACTAATTCCAATGAGCTAACAGCTGTAAAGAGTATACATTTTGAGGGGACACCCTATATACAATATTACAAGATGATTACCAAGTAGGAATTTTCTTTATATATTCTGAATACAGTTCTTCAAATCTTGATTTTTCTCATCAATTAAGTAGGAAGGAAACATTCTAGGGAGATTGTTGTGAAGATTAAAAATATCTATAAAGCATTAACACATACATAGTAAGGATGTAAACATTTTAGTTATTCTCATTGCTATTTTTTAATCTAAAAGTTTGTGTGTGTTGTTTTTTTTTAAGGAAGAATAATATTATATTTAACTGGTAAAGGCATACAATTGCTGTACTAAACTTTGTAAACATAGGTGCCTTTTCAAAATATTCTTATAAACCCTGGCCTTTTTTGCTTTGTTCTTCAGTGTATGATCATTTCATTTTTTATCATGAAGCTTTGTATTCAGAATTCCATGTGTTTGAAAGTAGATTTATTTTACACCCTTTCTAGCTAAAATAAAAGTGGAATCAAACCATCCTTAGAATTATTTCACGTGTGCTTATTTCACAGTCTTAAGACACAGAGTAAATAGTTATGGAGTTTTGAATTTCTGGTTTAATCAAAATATAGATGTTATTTTTTATAATGTATATATACAGGATGGGGCAAAGTAGGTTTACATTTGTTCCCATAAAAAACAATGTCTAAAACCATCTGTATTTAAACTTTTCCGTTGTTCCAAAAATAACTTTTGCGGTTGCTTGTTCCAAACTAGGACCACCTTTGGATTCCACTCAGTGTTTTAAAATCTAGCACATTTGTCCCTCACATTTTAAATCCATCTCAACTATGAATATTGACATTTTAAATAAAGATTTTTGCATCACTTTTAATTGGATCTGATAGAATAAAAATGTACCAATTTGATATGAAACATCATTCACATTAAACATATATAATAAACCCTGAGTCAAAAGTTCCATTTTCTTTTCTCCACATAGTTTGGTCACTATAAATATGATTTATGCTTAAAGTTTTTTATTTCTCAATATTTCTTTGCAAAAATATTATATTTAAATTTTAAAAAGATTCCTGTGACCATAATGTTCTTGGGAGTTATTTCTTCTGAACTGAATTACCATTGTTGAAGTTTATTCTAAATTTTTATTTTTTTAGGTTTATTCTGAATTTAATTACCGCTTGAAGTATTATTGGTGTACAGCTCAAGCCAACATAATTATATTGCAAATGTTTATGGTAACTGACTATTGCATGGCACCCAGTGCTGCCCATAGTCCCGGTGCTTTAACAGGATAAAGCCTCTCGAAAAGTTTTGGAACTAGAAGAACTAGGTTTGAGTTTTAGCCACTTTCCCACTAATTACAGGCTTTGGACATGTCAATTTCTCAGAGCCTGAGTTCCTGTATGTAAAGTAACATATCTGAACATGAAGTTCTTGGGGAAATTTAAGATATTATAAAGTATAAAAAGCACATTTAAGAAGCAGAGTCTTATGCAAATGTAAAGTACTACTAGATGAACTTTATTATACTCATTATTAAATTTTGAAATCCCTTTGTCTTTCTGATTTGCAAAGGAGATAACTACTTAGTTCAGTAAAAAGTGTTCAGAGTATTTAGGCAAGTCTAGCAGAAATATTCTCTGTTTCCTGAATTCTGTATTTTTCTTCCATGCTTGTTGAATTTTTAATTTATAGATGCATGAAATTATGAATAGTGGACTCAGGTTTTTTATGCCTCCTGGTTATTGAATATAGGAAATTCTGTTCAGTATAGTATTCATGCCATCTCATTTTTCTGGAATTTAATTTCCACTGATTTAGTTCACGAAAGGCATGATAGAACCTGAAGATGGGTATTAGGTTTCCCCAGTTTATCAGTGGGTAATTTGGGAATCCATGGGTAAGTTATACCTAGAGTTCTGACTCTTTCATAATGGTCAGTGTACACTGGCCACCTATATAAGTAGTCTTCTGTATTTTGCAGCGACAGATCTCCCAAGAATCCTAAGTGATATCATTCATCTGTACCAAACACAGTCCTAATCTTTAATCTCTACTCAGCAAATCATAGTTAAGAATGATTTGGGGTAGACTTGAGTCACTTGCATTTTTAAAAATTAAAAATGCTTCAATATATAGTAGAAATATAGCGACATTTCTTGGTCACATCTCTCAACCAATTAAACATTCTTATTAGAAACTTCTGGTTTGGTCTTTACTCCAGAGCTGTGCTATCCAACACAGCAGCTACTAGCTACAGGTGGCTACTGAGCACTTGAAATATGGCTAATGTGACGAACTGAATTTATAATTTGAGTGTAAAAACAAAAACTCCACTAAGTTATTTAAAAAGTTTTGTGTTTTGAATAGTCTATTAGAGTATGAGGGAAGCCATAACAAAGTATCATAAATAATAGAAACTTATTTTCTCAATTCTAAGGCTGGAAGTCCAAGATCAGAGTGTTGGCATGTTTGGTTTCTTCTGAGGACTCTTGGCTTGCAGACATCTGCCTTCTCGTTGGGTCCTCACTATTGCTTCTTGGTCTGTGTGTTACCTGTGTTCTGATCTCCTGGTCTTACAAAGCCAGTCATATCTGCTTAGGGCCATTCATATTACCTCATTTTACCTTAATTACCCCTTTATAGTCTCTGTCTTCAAATACAGTCACATCTGAGGGTAGGGTTAAGACTTCAAATGGGAATTTCGGGAGGACACAATTCAACCAACAACAGATTAGGTATATTTACATTTCAGCTATAAATTTTTTATTTTTATTTATTTTTTTAATCTTTATTATTGTATTACATAAGTCCTCCTTTTTTCCCCCCATTAACCTCTTCCTGCCTGCTCTTGTCCTCCTCCCTTCCCTGCTATGCCCTCACCACCCCATTGTGTCCACAGGTTATGTTGAATTCTTCCCACCCACCCTCCCCTGCCTTCGCTCTAAGGTTCAACAGTTTTAAATGTCTTAACCTATATATTAGAATACTCATAATTACCAAATGAGGGGAATTTTGATGCCACTCCAATAGAATATGAATCAAAAAGTTTGAATTTCAGTCTTAACCTAGTTGCTCTTTTACTAGTATACTTATATACAACACTAGAGGTCCAGTGCATGAAATTCGTGCACTCGGGGTGGGGGGCCCTCAGCCTGGCCTGCATCTTCTTGCAGTATGAAGCACTCGGGGGGATGTCCGTCAGTCAGACATCCTTAGTGCTCGCCATCTGTGTTCCCAGATTATGGCTGAGCGGTACACCCCTTGTGGGAGTGCACTGACCATGAGGGAGCAGCTCCTGTGTTGAGTGTCTGCCCCCTGATGGTCAGTGGGCATCATAGCAACTGATGGGTCCGACGTTCAGTGGATTTGCTTATTAGCCTTTTATTATATAGGATTTTTCTGCTGATTCAGCACTTTCTGAGTAACATCTTTGATGGGCTACATCCTAGTACATGCTATAGAAAAAAAGAATCAACAAACTTTACTGTGAAGGACTTCAGGCTATTCAGTACAATTAGAAAAGTAATTTCATAGTAATTTAACAATTTCCAGTAGCCTCATTAAAAAGGTAAAACAAGTGGACTTAATTTTAGTTATGTGTTTTATTTAACCTAATATCTAAATGTTATTATTAAAATATGTAATCAGAATAAACAATTATTAATGCAATAATTTACTTTTTTTTGGTACAAAAACTTCCAATACCAGTATGTAGTTTACACTTTCAGCACATCTCAATTCAGATGCTAGATTTTCATTAGAAATGCTTGATCTGGCCGAAACCGGTTTGGCTCAGTGGATAGAGAGTCAGCCTGCGGACTGAAAGGTCCCTCATCGACATTTCTAACTCTTTATCCCTCTCAATTCCTCTCTCTCTGTGTGTGTGTGTGTGTGTGTGTGTGTGTGTGTGTGTATATATATATATATATATATATATATATACACACACACATATATATATATATATATATATATATATATATATAAATGCTTGATCTGATCTATATTTCATGATGATTTGTGACACATTTTATCATAATATGTCAGGTATTTTGTTGCTATTCATGTGTTCAAGGAGCTACTCAAAGGCTCAATTTTGGAGTAAACTTCAGACACACAGAATACATATTCCTTTTTTAAGGAAAAGGCTTTTGAAATGGGTATTGGAAATAGAAATGGGACTAAAACCTGGGTTTTCTGACTGTATATTTTTCCTGACATTGAAACCAAAACGTGGGCTGTTGGAAGTTGCAGACAAAAATGGTTAGCGGAACCAAAGTTTATTGCGAGAAGCCAATCCTGGAGAAGGCGCAGCGAGGGTTTCAGGAGCAGACCAGTGTCCAGAGTGTCCTTTTCTTATAACAGCCGGGTGTTAGTCTATTTGTTCACGTATAGAGCCGCACAGGGCCATAAGCCACGTGGGCACAGGGTTGTGCCCCCCCACAGGACCCATTGCCTGGAGGGGAGAAGAGAGTGGAGGAAGCTCACACACTTTTTTGTATTATGTGCTTGTTAGCTCCTGATTGGTCCTTTCAAATAAGTGTGCCTTAGCAACATCCTTGGGATTAGTTTAGGTGCCTTACTATCTTGTGACTGGTTATCTGTAAGCTACATGTCTTAGCAACATTCAGGCATTTTGTTGTTGTTTTTTTAAATATTTTTATTGATTTCAGAGAGTAAGGGAGATAGATGGGAACATAGATGGTGAGAATCATTGATTGGCTACCTCCTGCATGCCCCACACTGGGGATCAAGTCCACAACCCAGGCATGCGCCCTGACCTCCTGGTTCATAGGTTGATGCTCAACCACTGGGCCATGCTGACTGAGCTCATGCCTTTTGTGGGCGCCCTTCCTTTCCCACCCAGTGCGGGTGTTTTAGTAACTTTCTTTAGTTGGGTTCTGGGTTACCCCCCCACCCCTAACACTCTTATGGCTCCAGTCCCTGTCTACCTAGCTTCCTTCTGTCTCCTCAATGTCAACATAGCATTTTTGTTTTGTTTTGTTACTTAAAGCACTGTAGCTGCTTTGAGACTTGTACAACTAGCAATATTCTTTTTTAAATATTTGGTATTGATTTTTAGAGAGGAAGGGAGAAGGGGAGATTAGCAATATTTTTAAAGAAACTTTTATCTCTGTGGATGACAAAACTGACAAAAGCTGCTGCTTAAAAATGGTGATTTTTTTTTTTTTTTTTGTAATACAGGGCTGCCTAAGATAGCTAAGAGACAAAATAGTGCATTTTTAAAAACATGTTTTTATTGATTTCAGAGAGGAAGGGAGAAGGAAAGAGAGATAGAACATCAATGATGAGAGAGAATCATTGATCGGCTGCTTTCAGCATGCCCCTCACTGGGGATCAAGCCAGCAATCTGAGCATGTGCCCTTGACTGGAGTCAAACCTGGGACCCTTCAGTTCGCAGGCTGACACTCTATCACTGTGCCAAACCAGCTAGAGCAATAGTGCATTTTTGAGCTTCAAAATGTAATCCTCTTAACTCTCCTGCCATTTTCTAAACTTAGAAATCCATCTTAGGTAGTCCTCAAGTGTCTTGAGTATCCATGGGAAAGTTACTGCTCAGAGTGTTCATGCGTTCCTTGATGTATTGCTTGTAATTGTTGGAATCCTTCCTTCTTATTCTCTTCAATTTCTAACTCATTATGACTTGCTGCTATCGATGAAAAAGGGCCACATACAGACCTGACTAGCTCAGGGAAGGCCTCTGTGGCAGCTTTGCAAACTCAGACCTAAAGTAAAGGATGGTCTGAAATTAAACTTTTTTTTTTTTTTTTTTAACTAAAAAGCATTTTATGGTGGGTAATCATGTCCTATGCTGGTATCTTCTCTGACATAGGTCAATCTTTATCTTAACTGAGCCTGTCGTCTTTTGCATATACGATAATATTGTTGGAATATCAAGTAATTTTCTTTTTTTTTCTGGACCCCTCAAAGCACAGTCACTGCTCTATGGAGACCACAGATACTCAATGTTACATTTTTAAATTGACTGTTAACTAGCCTGTACTCACCTAAATAAAAGAAGTATATGTCTATCATTTTATTTTTTATCCAATTCCAGAGGTTTCCCTCACTTTGCTTTCTCCTGCCTCCCTAATCTATCAGCAATGGATTTCCTGTAACCCATTTATGTCTCCTCTTTTGATTCTAATGTATAAAACAAGGTGAAATACTGCCATTCTCCTGAGCATTAAATCAATTCATTGAGATTCTGCTTCCTGGCGTTTGTTGACAGTTTCACTCAAATAAACTCATTCTTCACAGGGTTGAATGTTTCTTTCATTAACAATGCCATAAGTGCTTTTGTGTGTTTGATGTATTATAGTTTACCTTTTCTCTGTATTTTACTTGATTTTGATATTTGCCTTAATTTTTGTTGTCCTTTTAATTAGTTTTATTTTATTTGATGACAAATATTTGCTTTATCCTCATTGTTAATGGCCAAATAGTTTATTTTGTCTTAGTAATATCTCATTAATCCTACAAGCCATCTTTTCCCCATCATCTAAAGAACCAATTTCCTGTGTTTTATATTAAATCTAGCACCCCCCATCTTTCCACTTTAGCATTTTAATAGCTATATGCTTTTAGAAACTAAAGCTTCTAGCATTAGTTTAAAAATAATCTTAATTTTTTTCAAAGAATTTCGTAAATTGATACTTTACAGCATTATCAGAAACAATGGTATTTTTTTTTTAGATGAAATCATTGAAAATATCAGTTGAAGTTGTGGGGGCAGTTTTTATATTCACAATGCTAAAATGTTATGGCTTGATTACACACACACACACACACACACACACACACACACACACACACCTTATGTGGGTTTTGATACATTAACACCAGATGTTTTTTGAGGTCTTCTAAGAAAATGAGGTGTGCTTGTGCTTAACTTTCCATCAAATTTAACTTTATTATATATTTTTTTCTTGGTTAAATCCATCAGAAAGAGTTATTCTTTATAGGTAACAAACAGATGCTCAAACAAATGGATTTTCATCCTGAGAGTATTTCTGTATCTTTATGGCACTATTGTGTTCGAAGGTTTACATTTATCACAGTAGAATAGCTTCTTTTGTTTTTATGACTTCCAGAGAATTTAAGCATTTGATTTACTCTTAGGTCATATGTAAGGTTGTGGCTTTTGGCCTAGTTGCTGCTGTTTATGTTAAGGCAATTTTATTTTTCTTTTTTATAGTAGGAAAACTGCTCTTGCAGTTTCTTCCTAATCTGAGTAAAGTGGTGTGAGTAGTGAATCCTATGTATTGGGAGAGGACCTTAGAAATCCCTAGTGTTCAGGGCAGATGTATGTTCTTAGTGTCCCTTGAACATGGCTACTTAGCTTTTTTGCTTGAACATTTTCAATAGCTCTTTCATTTCGAGAAAACATATACTGGTGTTGGACAACTGTTTTATTTAGAATAAGCTGAAATTGACTTTTAGTTCTTTATTTTCTTTCTGAAATAGTACAGAAGGCTTTTACTGGTTTCTATTTAATTGCCCTCAAATATTGAAAAACCTTAACTAGATTTTTCTTATTTTTTCCCTCTTTTTCCAGGCGAAATATTGTAGTTATTTGTTCACCAATTACTTGATTGCTTTCCAGTGTTCCAGAACTGTTCTTGGCATTGGAAGACATGCCATCCATTTTTCTTACATTTCTAGCTCCCCTACACCACTATTTGCTTCAATAATTCACTCCTGGAAAATCAGGTGTTCTTCTCAAGAATGCTTACTGGGAGCCTGTTTTCCTTTTTAAAAAATACTGTTTATTTTAGAGCAGTTTTAGGTTTACAAAAAACTTAGCGGAAGGTACATAGAATTTTCATATTTGTATCCCCCAGCCCTGCACATGCATAGCCTCTCCCATTATCAATACCCTGCTCCAGAGTGGTACATTTGTTACAACCTATGAGCCTACATTGACATATCATAAGTTCATAGTGGACCTTAGGGTTCACTCTTGATGTACATTCTATGGGTTTGGACAAATATATACAGTAATGACAGGTATCCATCATTATAGTATATAGAGTAGTTTCACTGCCCTAAAAATCCTCTCTGCTCTGCCTTTTTCTCTGTCCACCACCCCCAACAGTCACCGATCTTTTTATTTTCTCCATATACCGTATTTTTCGGACCATAAGACGCACCGGACCATAAGACGCACCAGTTTTTAGAGAAGGGAAATGAAGAAAAAAAGATTCTGAAACAAATAGTGTCCTAAAATATTTTATGTGCATTAAAACCCAACATCACAGCCATAAACACATGTAATCAACCCTGTAAAGTAAACAGCAGCATTTAGAACCATTTTAGAGCTGGGCAAGCACACAGAGACCACACAGAGCCGGGCAAGTAAAAAAACTTTTTTTTTTAAAGTATATGTGTAGGCTATATTTGGACCATAAGACGCAGGGACTTTTTCCCCCCACTTCTGGGGGGGGAAAAGTGCGTCTTATGGTCCGAAAAATACGGTAGTTTTGGCTTTTTTGGATGTCACATAGTTGGAGTCATAAGCTGTAGCTTTTTCGGTTTTACTTCTTTCACTTGGTAATATGCACTTGACCTTTCTCCATGTCTTCTTCAGGCTTCATATCTAATTTATTTTCTGGGTTTACCACAGTTTATTCACCTATAGAAGGACATTTTGGTTATCTCCAAATTTTGGCACTTACAAAAAAGCTGCTATAAATATCTACATGAAAGGTTTTTGTGTGGTCATAACTTTTCAGTTCCTTTGGGTAAATATCAGGGAACATGATATCTGGATCATATCGTGAGAGTTATGTTTCGTTTTGTGAGAAAACTGTCTTACAAAGTGATTGTACTACTGCATTCTCGTCATCAATTTCTGAGAGTTCCTGTTCTCATTTCCTTTGAAACACTGACACCACCAAATGCTTCTGATTTTGGCCAATCTACACTAATTAAGGAAAACAAGCAAATGAAGCACTCTGCTACAGCCACCAGCCAATCAGGAGCGAGTATGCAAATTAACCCAACAAAGATGGTAGCCGGGGCCATGGAGCTGGAGCAAGCAGGAGGCTTGGGTTGCCCCAGGCAGTGGAGGAAGCCAAGCTTCCTGCTGGCCCTGGCCTCAGCTCAAGGCTACAAAGTTTCAATTATAGAAGATAAAAAATCCCAGATACCTGCTTCCAGCCAGTCCTGGCCTCCACTAAAGGAGGTGCTAAAAAAAAAAAGAAGAAAGGAGTGACTGGGAGCCTAGATCGCCAGGGGGTGTGGCCAGCCTGAAAACAGCCCTCAACCCCCTTACCCAAGCTGACCAGGCAGTCAGGGGGAGCCCCACCCTGATCTGGGACATCCTTCAGGGCAAACCAGCGGTCCCACACCCATGCACCAGGCCTCTATACTAATAAAAGGGTAATATGCTAATTAGACGGGGTGAACTTCTAGGAGACCTTCCAAACGTTCTTCTGGACAAAGCTATGGTGGCGGAGTTGAGGTAGAGGCTGTTAGAGGCCAAGAGGGGAGGGCAGTTGTGGGTGATTAGGCTGGTGGGGGTAAGCAGACCAGCAGGGGGGCCAGTTGGGGGTGAGCAGGCCGTCAGTGGGGGGTCAGTTGGAGGTGATCGGGACCGTGGAGGGGGGCAGTTTGGAGTGAGAAGGCCAGCAGGGGGGAATTTGGGGCAAGCAGGCCAATGGGGAGGGAAGGTGGGGGTAAGCAGGCCAGCCGGGGGGGGGGGGGCGGATTTGGGGGCACAGGCCAAGGAGGCATCGCTCCCAGCTGCCTGGTACACTAAAGTGTGAATTTGACGTCAGTGGGCCCAAATGCTGTTGACGAGTTGATACTGCATGTGTTGCATATTCCAACTCATTTTTCTAATTTGGGTCTCATTTTTTGTTTAAAAGCTGTATTGCCCAATAAATCATAGCTGCATTATAATATTAAAGGTTTTTTCATTGTGCATGAGCAATTGTAACTTTCAATTTTGAAAGGTAATTATAATATGAAACTGAGATCTGAGTGTTCTTGAAGAAACTGGGAATATATTGACAGCTTTTTTTTCTTCAGAATTACTTAATTTCTTTTGTCTTTGTTCAGTATCTTAACTTAAGCTTTTAAAATAAGAACTAATTTTCAGAAGAGCTGTTCTTCTTCCCCATAATGTCAGGATCCCACATTTGAGAGCAGGCTAAATTTCCACTGAAGATTGAAAAGAAAATTCTCTCCATTTTTAATGACAGCACTGTCAAACCAGTGGTAGGATGCAAATTATTCCTGTCCTACACATGCAATTTCAGTTGTATTCAGTCTTTATGCAAGCATGAAATCCAGGCAGCAGATCTGAGAGTTTGCACATGACCAACGTTTTAAAGTTTATTGAAAGTTCCCATGTAACGTTTCAGACAGAATAGGCTGTGTTACTCTGAAATTAAAGGTTTCATGGTTCTCTGTCTCAAGCAGGTTTATGCTCCCCAAAAGAATGGTTGAATGAAGTTTCTTCCAAAGCTATAACTTTGCAATTCCTTTTTTCTTCTCTCCCTAAACTTTGCTATTCAAGGCTATTCTAATATATAAAAATCCGGGGTCCTTAAAGACAGAAGGCTCAACTGACCAGAAGTCAGTCCTGTAGTTGGTGCTGGGTTGCTGTGGTGACACAGCACTGACTGCCGCTGCTGCAGTTGGGGCAACCCAGCACTGACTGCTGAGGGGGCTGTGGATCAGACCCAAAGGAATGGCCTGGGGAGAGAATTAGGGTCTGATCTGTAGCCTCAGTGGCAGCTGTTGATCAGCTGTTGCCTCTCTCTCTCTCTCCAGGCCTGGACAGCAGCTGCACCTCTCTTTCTCTCCAGACCTCTGTGGGGGCTGCTGATCAGCCTGGCCTCTCTGATCAGGCCCAGAGATGGGCCCAGATATGCTGACTGGCATAGAAACTGGCCAATCAGAACCAAATCTGGGTGAACTGTGAAGAGCCAATGGCTGCCAAGGAGGCAGAGCTTTTGACACTGCCTAGCATAGAAACTGACCAATCAGAACCAAATCTGGTGAAGTGTGAAGGCAGAAGTAAGGTGGGGGCTGAGGAGGGGTTTAAAAGGAAACAGCTGTTTGGTCTAAGAAAGCAGTTCAATTTTTTAATGATTGGTTTGGCAGTATAGTGCATATGGCTGGCTATCAGTCCAGATATAGGGATTATGTACTTTTGTCTGCCAAGAGTATTTATTCTTGCTGAAAAAGATCCCCCCCCTCCATTTTAGCAATCCTATATAATCTATCTCTACCAGTGGTTGGCAAACTCATTAGTCAACAGCCAAATATCAACAGTACAAAGATTGAAATTTCTTTTGAGAGCCAAATATTTTAAACTTAAACTGCTTCTAATGCCATTCTTCAAAATAGACTCATCCAGGCTGTGATATTTTGTGGAAGAGCCACACTCAAGGGGCCAAAGAGCCACATGTTGCTCACAAGCTGAAGTTTGCAGAGCACTGAGTTATACTAATAAAAAGGTAATACCCTAATTAGACTGGGTCGACTGGCCATCTTCCAAACGTCTGACTTCCTTCCAGACAAAGCCATGATGGTGGGGGCTGAGGCAGAGAGGGCATTTGGGGGCAAGATTAGGAAGACAGGGGAGGGCAGTTGGGGGCAAGATCAGTCCCACAGAGGAGGGCAGTTGGGGATGAGGTCAGGCCCACAGGGGAGGACAGCTGGGGGCAATCAGGCAGGCAGGCAGGAAGAGGCAATTAGGGGTGATCAGGCAGGCAGAGGATAGGGGTGATTAGACAGGCAGTTAGGGGTAATCAGGCAGGCAGGCAGAGGAGTTAGGGGCATTCAGGTAGGCAGGCAGAGGCAGTTAGGGTTGATCAGGCAGGCAAGCAAGCAGTTAGGAGCCAGCAGTCCCAGATTGTGAGAGGGATGCTCTGTGAGATCTGGCCTAAACCAGCAGTCAGACATCCCCCAAGGGGTCTCCGATTGGAGAGGGTGCAGGCTGGGCTGAGGGTAATCCCCACCACCACTACCCCGGTGCACGAATTTCATGCACTGGGCTGCTTGTTTTGATACAATTATGGTTAACCCTGGGAGGGCAAGGGTACTTACTCTGCTATGGAGAGGAATAATAGTATTGGGATATGAATGCTCCAGAGAAAACCATGGCCTGGTTTCAAGTGATCTGATAGCCACAGTTCTGTTCTGATTTATTCTGACTTTATTTTTGGCTGGGCTCTGGATGTTACAACATTTATTTTAGATTGAAATGGTCATTTGCATTCAGATTTGGCATTCCTGCTCTCTAGATTTCCCCTGCATATCTTTATCCTTGTAGGATGAACACTTGTCCTTAATCTCCATTTTTATGGTTCTCCTGACTATTCTTGAGGTGTTCAAGCAGGGTCTCTAACTTCTTTGGAGAGCCTGTGGAATCATATAGAAAGGGTGGCTGTGTTAGATTTTGTCCACTTTCAACCCATGAGCCTATGGCCCTGGCCACCCTTGCAGGGTGTGCTGCTTTGTGATTCTCTGGTCACAGGAAGTGGTTAGGGATTCTGGAGAGCTTGTCTGGGGCTGATAAAGAAGTCAGACTTGTTTCCTCTGATTAAAGGGCGTAGAGGACGAGACCTATCACAGAGTGTTTCTTGACTAAAGAATTCAGACTTGGTGTGCCACATTGACCACAGGCTTCTGCTCTTACCAAATGGGAGGAAGTAGCGAATGTAGAAGAAATTATTTTTAGTGGAAAAGTAGTGAGTTTTTGTCCTTTTCCCCTCACATTTTGAATAAGCTTCCCGAAGAACAGTAAGAAAATATGAAAAGTGACAACATCTTTGAAATATAATATTAAAATACATCATCACAGTCTCTGAAATTGTATGCAGAGATGTTTTACAAAAAGAAATGATTTAATAGAAGTTTCATGAAGGTTTGGAGTTTTCCAGGCACTTCAGAATACAAAACAAAGTCTTTTCTTTTTTTTTCTTTTTTTTTTTATGCTGTGAAACTTTATGATAATATACAGGCAAAAAAAAAAAAAGTAAGTACATTTTTATTGCTAGTGCAGGGTATATAGAGAGGAATGAGTATAATCTGCTAAGAAAATAATTTTATTTGTACCTCCAGTGATATTTATATTTGTTGGAATCCATTTTAAATTTAGTTATATACTTAACTAGGGAACATAGGAATGAAACTTAAATTGCAGTAGGATAAATAATTTTAATAGAATGTTATAACCACAAGAGTAAATGCTAGCTTACCATTTTTCTTTATAGTCAGAATTTTCATTACTCTAAAATTTCACGTTAAAAAGAAACTTGCATAAATTTAATTGGTTGTTTATTAACAAATCCACAAACCTGAGCCTGGTCAATTTGTTAAGGGCACACAATCAATGTGGTTACCTGTTTCTTGAAATTTATGATGTTGAATTGGGATTATTGACATTTAGTGTATACATATATGTTTGTTTTTGTAATTATTTTGAAATATTTCCTTTATAGTAAGTTAAAACTCTTATTCATGAGAAATAAGCTTTTGAAGTTCCCAACTTAAACTTTTATTAGAGAGAATTAAAATTTTATGTCATATTAAATTATAATTTGCATATTGCTGATTTGTAGAGGTTGGAGGTATAAATGTAAATTGGTTTTTGCAACAAGAAAGGCTGGTACAACTAAGTATTCCCCCCCATCCCTCTACTTAGAATTATATTATGACCTGGTAAAATGTAGAAAATGAAGAATACATTCGTTTAAGAAAATTTGCAATGAAGGGAGGGTAGCATGGTTTAAAGCCTCGCATTGTTTAGTAATTTTGTGATATAAGTTGTAAATTTAATATTCTAACTTTAATGCTTTGAAAAGGGAGGATATTTGTGGATATGTCCAAAGCTAACTAAGCAAGTTAACTTGATGTCTAAGATCCCCAGGCAAACAGAGACACTCTTATAGGCTTTATACATTAAGGACTTAGAGATTACCTCCCAGAAGCTGACCACAAAGGTCATACCTCTGTGCAAGGTTAAATTCTCTCCTCCACAGGTGGTTAGGTTAGGGCAAGCCACATGAGCAACTTGAGGAGATGAGGGAGTCAGTAATGAAGATATTGTGGAAATATTATAGACAGAGAAATAGCCAGTGAATACTCCCAGTGGCCAGAGATATGACTGGTGTGCTGAAAGTTAACAGAGAAAGGGGAACCCAGTGGCTGGAGCAGTTGTGATGGGTAACGTGAATGGTCCTGGGGGCCAGATTGTAGAAGACCTTCTTGAATTTGGTTTTTCTGTTAGTGGGTTAGGGCTGGAGGGGGGTGAGGGCATTGGAGCAGAGGATTGACATGATATGATTTGTTGGTAATGGATTTAGGTGATAAAGGTGGTCTCAACGAAACACATAAGGATAGTGCAGTATTATGGATTAAAGGTTGTAGTGGCTTGGATCTGGGTAATAGCAGTGTAGGTGGGGAGAAAAGGTAGGATGCTGGCTATTTTTTTAAAGTAGAGTTCACTAGATTTGTCAATGAACTGTTTGGGGTGTTATAAAGCATTGGCCACTCTGAGATGTTTTGTCCAAGCATTAGAAAGATAGAACTGCCATGAACTGATATGGGGAATGTCATAGATGGAGAGAAATTCCATTTGGACCTGTTGAATTTGAGATGTCCACTACCTATAATAATAAAAGCATAATATGCTAATTAGACCGAACATTCTTCTGGATTGGATGAAACCAGGGCTGCGAGGGAAGCCCGGGTTATGGATGCTGGAGGGAGGGAAGGCCTACTCTTGCATGAATTTTGTACATTGTAGCCTCCAAGAAAGCTGTCTTCCTTGCATGTGCAGGAGAGGTTCTAATGACACACAGATGTAGATCTGCCATCAAAATAGCTCAGCACCAAGACCTGGCTGAACATAGTAGATTTGAAATATGAATATAGTTATCTGTATCATGGTTCAAACACCTCATGAACTATTGCTTTTGAGATGTGGCCAAAACAACAACAACAAACATAGAAAAAAATCACCCAACTTACAATCTCTATTTATTTACCTTAAACTAGAAACTTCTTCTAAATTGGAAAATTTATTAGTTTTTAAAAAACCCAACCAATTTATAGGTATCCTGAGGAAGTATACCTATAAATTTTGGGGGGGTCTTTATTTAATGATATGCTAACACCCTAGAAAAAATGCAGGAGTACCAGAGCATTAAAACCAGTGTACAGAAAATGAATACTCTGTTTTACTGAGAATAGGAGAGATCTTCTTGTTAAAAAGAAGACATTTTTGTAAAATAGTTCATTGTAATTGTGGTTCAGTAAACCATAGAGCTATAACATGGGATCTCAAAGATATAAATATTTTAAGAACCATGGAATATTGGGCCTGGTTCTTAGCTATTTTAGTTTAAAGTTATTTATTGATCATATCTTGAGTGCAAAATCCGGTGTAGGGTGCTGTAGGGAATGTAGAGAGGAAATAAAGATCAACTTTCTGCCTTTGATGTGTGGGATAGATATAGTATAAAATTTTAGATTTACAAGAACCACATTCTCCCCTTTATTCATCCATGAAACCAGAGTGCTCCAATTTAACTTCTTATTCTATAGTGCTTCATGCTCTGACTTCTCATTGGACAGGCAGGATTGAGCTGCTATAACAAAATACCACAGACTGGGTAGCTATACAAGAAATATATTTCTCACAGTTCTGGAGCCTGGGAGTCTAGGTCATGGTGCCGCATGGTCACCTTCTAGTGAGGGGCCCCTTCCTGAGTCATAGCTGGTGCTTTCTCACTGTGTTCTCATGAGGTGGAAGGGGTGGAGCAAGGGAGATCTGTAGGGTAGCATAATATCATCTGCCCTCATGACCTAAGCACCTTCCAAAGGCCCCGCCTATTGGCACCATCACCGTTAGGGGAGGTCATCTAAAGGGAAGTGGCAGCTGCTGATCCTTTGCTATGAAACCATCTGTTTGGGGTAGTGCTGGGGGAACCTGGTCACTATGAGGTGTCCCATGGTGGGCACTCATCTTCGAGGAAACCCAAAGGACTATGCCAAGGGAAGCTGTCCTTGGGCAGGTGATGCTGGATGCTGGCCTTTCAGAGGGCTGAAAAGAACCACATACTACCCTGAAGTCGAATGAGATGAATGAGATGTGTACAACAGAAAGAAACCCCTCCTTCAGTGTCCTACTGACCAAGCCTAGCATTGGGCCCTCTGGCAAGGGAGAAGTAAAGAGCACATTCGGCTCCATCATCACAGAGCAGGCGAGGAAGGGTAGAGCTGGGAGGCAAAAAAATGGGTAACTGTCAGCTTACAAGAAATTTAGGAATATACTAACTGATACCATTAGATACAATCAGCAAAATTCACAGTGTGGATAAACAACCTAGTTTCTTCAACAAATAAATTGAAAAGAAAGCAATAAAAAGAATTGGAAAGGAAACCTGGATTATAAGAGACATAACAGCTATATATGTGGACCTTGTTTGAATTCTCATTTCATTGAAACATATAAAAAGATTTTGAACAAGAGAATATTTGAACACATTGAATAATTGTTTTCAGCAATCGTTTGTTTTTTTTGGATGTGATAATTATATTGTGGTTATGTCTTTATAAAAAAGAACTCTCATCTTTTAGAGATGCATGCTGAACTATTTAAGAAATGATAAGAAATGATAAGAAATCTAGGGTTTACTTTAGCAGTGTTTTTGTTGCCTTTTATTGAAAAAACCCTCAAAAAATGTGAACATTTTTCTTAGAGTACAGAAGTTATTACTGTACAGTAGCCCCTTACCTCAGCTATATATGCAGTTATCAGTCATGAATGATAACCTGTCTTTAAAATAATGTAATTTTGAGTCTTGTTTCTGAGTTTGGTTTATAATGAGCTTTTAAAAATTTATGGCGACGATAACTGGCGTTTACGAGACATTCCATGGCTATTCTTATGTGCATGTACTTTGACTTGGTAGTTTATGATGTGAACAAAAGTGTCTTGTGCTTTATGGTATAGTGTATAGTGTCTTATGGAAGGAAAGGAAATCAGCTATCACTTTCATCAGTCTTATTGACATAGACATATGTTTGCTATCCATAGCCTGAATATGCCTTCTTCTGACATATTTACTGTTTCTATAAACAGTGTATTCTTACACATTTCAGAAATATGACTTCTATAAAATTTATCCTCTGATGATATATTATTTATAGCATAGAGTTTTAAATTCTGAGAAAAAAATGCATATGAAAACAACCACAACTTCCCAAGAGGTAATTTTAGATACCAAGCAGTGCTTTTATTAATTCTTAAACATTTTTGAAATAAGTCTTTTATAGTCCATTTTCTATTGTAGTATGCTTCAGCCCTGTGACTTTACCTCTTGTTAATTTTACAGCTAAAAGTAAAATATTGGGAATTTATAAAGTTCAAAGAGCATGATACAGGTAATCAAATTGAGTGCTTACAAACACTGATGATTCTTGTGGGTGGGGAAAGACTGAGGGGAGGGGGATTTGTTGCATTCATTGTTAAATTGATTAACATTTATAAACATTTTTAGGAGCTTTATAAAAGGTGTTAGGCAGTTCATTCTTGTACTTAAAATTATGATCATTTGTTTTTGATGCTATGAAAGTCAAGAACTGTGAACTACCTCAGATTTTACCCCACTTGCAAGCTAATGAGTCAACTGTTCAGTTTCATGGAAAGTGGTAAGAGACAGGAGACTCCCACCTAGGTCAGAGATGAAGGGTACTTTGTTACTCATTGCAGTAGAGGTTAGCACTTTTGTGCTAGTTTCCTGGACCTCATTTCCCAAAGGATGATGTGAAGAGGGGATCGCCTGTTGGTGCCATGGGTTGCATTACAGAGAGAAACCCACAGCTACGAACCTCAAAACTGTATAATGGGAAGTGAGTGCTCTGGAAGGAGCTATGGCCTTTACTGCACTGTAAAGCAAGCATGCCAGCACTGCTCCAGAGGCCACACCGCCTCTGCCTTCAAAACCATTCCAGTCTGGAAGGCCGGACTGGAAAAACCAGTTCTACCTCACTTGCAGAAAAAATCTTGTTTCTATACTGTCTTGGCTTGTGATGAATGTTCACATGTATACCCTCCTCTACCCAGCCACTCTGGTTATCATATCAGCAGACACTCGGAGCAAATCTGTTCAATTTGTCTCACAAAATTTAACCAAGGTCGCTATCAGTAATACTCCAAGCAGCAGGGTGAGGCCAGCCAGCCTAAGCCAGGCCGGTGGCATTGCCCCAAGGGTCAGTAAAAACACAAGGTTCATCAGGGCCGTACTGGACAGAATGAAGGGAGTGGCCTTGAGTTCTCAGGTTCATCAAGGACATATTGGACAGGGCTATGGGAATGCTTCTCTTTTTCCATGGATCTTAGACACATTTTTCTGTCACATTTTAACCTTCCTAAAATTGAGATGGCACCTTGCAGTCACTGTCAGCTAGGTGGCAGTCGTGACCCAGTTGTATGAAAAAACCATTCTTTGAATCTTTCTGGAAAGGCTTTGGCTTCTATTTAATAAAATAAAATTTTACATTAAAAATTATTAAACATCAAAATAATATAGTCATTATATATAACTTGGGAAATATTTTAAAGGTTGATAAAAGAAAAAAATAATAGTATGGAAGGGAAATAGTATTTATTTACATTAGTAATTAGGAAAATTGAAGATAAACAATAGACTTAGATGCTGAAATCTGCACCAAAATTGCCTTTTATCTATTCTGGTTTTTTTTTGTTTGTTTTTTAATATTTATTGTGGAAAGTATCTCATATGTCCCTATTTGCCATCCCCACCCATTGATTCTCTACAGCTGGCCCCAGCCCCTCTCCGGCCCCAGGCCTTCACCACTCTATTGTCTGTATCCATGGGTTTATGCGTATATGCTTACAAGGTCTTTGGTGGTTTACCTCCCACCCAACCATCCTCTCCTGCCTTCCCTCAGAGATTCCCCACTCTGTCCCATGCTTCCATTCTTTGGATCCACTCCATTCATCCGTTTATTTTGTTAATTAAATTCCACATATGAGTGAGCTCACGTGATACTTGTCTTTCTGTGACTGACATTTCACTTAGCCTGATACTCTCCAGGTCCCTCCATGCTGTCTCAAAGGGTAAGAGATTCTTGTTTTCTACTGCTGTGTGATTGTTTCCTTGTTATTCTACTGGAAATGCAGTCGTTTTTTATGGGTTAATGAGAATCATCCACTTTGCTGAGTTTTTTCCTAAATCATACTCCATGCCTCAGGCTCTGGATTTGCATGAAGTGTAATAATAAGTAGGAATTAACTTTACATATGGAGGGGCTGCCTAGAGGAGCTTTGATGTGAAAGTCTGGCTTTGTTCTGCCATTTGGTAAATTATTTTGCTTCTCAAGCTTTAATGTTTTCTCTGGCAAAAAGGAAAAAGTAATAGGATTTCCCCCATTATGTATAGGGATTAAGTGAAATAGTGCATATATATAATACTTCAGTTTCTTACTGTGCTTTTCTTCTTATTCTCGTAGTCAATGTGTACATACTGAGCAGAAGATAAAAATCCCTGTCCTCTCCAAGCTTCTTCCTCAAAGAGGGAAAATGTCAGTAATACTTGATAGGAAGTGAGCATTCAGTAAATGTTTCCTTACTTTATAAGAAGTTATTGTATAACAGGTTATGTAACGGTGTAACCTGCAATAAAATAAGAGAATAGCACCTTTTTATTCTTTTGGGGCTGACAGCCCATGGGGAATTAATAGTTCTAAGGACTTCACTCATCCCCACCTTACTGACTTTGGCTTCATCAATGCTCAAAGGAAGGAATTGCCAAGAATTTCAGAGGACAGCTTGCTGTGTTGGCACTTATTATTCAGATGATAATTACATGAATTATTTGGCTTTTACATTCAGGGGCAGAGTTAACCTGTCTTCTTTAGATTTCATTCACAATGCTATTCGTAAATTCTTTTTACCTTGTTTGAGAAATCTGTAATTTTAGAAGTCCTACTTGAAGTCATAATGCTGAAGAACATGAGTTAATTAAAAATAATGTTAAACACGATTTTATTTTAATTTTCATGCCTCATGTCTGAAGAAGACATTCACAGCTTTACAGCAATCTGAAACACCTTGATATTGCTTTAAGAAGGCCAATAACAGCCAAATTAGAATGGAGATAAAAAGTAAGATCAATTATTCAATTCTTCAGAATCTCTGGCTGAAGTTAATGGGCGCAGGGGAGGCTAAGCTAGTGATCAGTACTCAAAATGGTCTAAAATAGCCCTGGATGGTTTTGCTCAGTGAATAGAGCTTCAGGACTGCAGGGTCACGAGCTTGATTCCTGTCAAGGGCACGTTCATACCTTGGTTGCAGGTTGCAGGAGTGCATGCGGAAGGCAACAAAAGTGTTTCTCTCACATGGATGTTTCTCTCCCTCTGTCTCTCCCCTTCCTTTTACTCTCTTTAAAAATCAATGGAAATATATCCTTGGGTGAGATTTAACAATCAGAAACCATAAAATAGTCTAAAATATATTGCACTATATGCCTGCACACTAACTTTTTTCTGCTGCCATTACCTTTGTAAAAATAAATAAATAAATAAATAAATAAATAAATAAATGGAAGCACATTAAAAATTTCAACAGTTTCTTTGAAGAAGCATCTATTTGAATCAGGCAGTGCCAAACCAACACTAGTTAGGGGTATTTCTGGGACAGGAGTAGGAAAGAGGCTCTTTTAGGGCAGACTCTGAAGCCAGTCAAGGGCATTATTTGATTGGTTATAGCTTAGGCGGCTATTCTAGTTGGATTGGTTATAGCTTAGGCGGCTATTCTAGTTGGATTGGTTATAGCTTAGGCGGCTACTCTAGTTGGAAGTCTGTGATTGGTTAAGTTTCTCTTCTTAGTCGTCAGCTGTACCCTCAATTGACAATGGCTTAGGATTGGTTTGCTCACCTGGGCTACCAAGACATTACAGCTAACTGGAATCTAATTGTCTTCTTGTTTAAATACTTAAATAACACATCTTTTCCTGCATTCACAATATTGGACAGTTGTTTTTTTTTTGTTGTTTTTTTTAGCATGTTTGGCCCTTTTTGCATGTGGTGTTTTCTCTTTTTGCAGTGCCCTACCTTTTCTCCTGGGGCATTTGTACCCTTCACTACTACTAGAATGAGTCTTGTGTGACACTCACCACTGTTCCCTGAATAATAAATTATATATTCTACTAGCATTTTAGGATAAACATGATTGTTAAAATTTTACTTATCTACTGTCCAGAACTAAAGAAGTATATTTTCTCTATTAAGGTTATCAGAAAAAGAATAAGGTTATTCTTTTTCTTTTTTTTTTAATTTCTCTATTGATTAAGGTATTAAATATGTGTCCTTATCTTCCCATTGACCCCCCACTCATGCCTTCTGGTGTCTGTGTCCATTGATTAGGCTTATATGAATGCATACAAGTCCTTTGCTTGATCTCTCCCTCTTACCCCCACCCTCCCCTACCTTCCCTCTGAGGTTTGTGGTCTGATCGATGCTTCTCTGTATATGGATCTGTTTTTGTTCATCAGTTTATGTTGTTCATTATATTCCATAAATGAGTGAGATCATGTGATATTTATCTTTCTCCGACTGGCTCATTTCAGTTCTCTCCATGCTGTTGGAAACACAAGGTTCCTTCTTTTTTACTGCAACATAGTATTCCATTGTGTAGATGTACCACCGTTTTTTAATGTATTCATCTGCTGATGGGCACTTAGGCTGTTTCTAAATCTTAGCTATGGTGAATTGTGCAGCTATGAACAAAGGGGTGCATATATCCTTTCTGATTGGTGTTTCTAGTTTCTTGGGATATATTCCTAGAAGTGGGATTACTGGGTCAAAAGGGAGTCTCATTTTCAGTTTTTTGGCCATCCTTATATGCTCTTTTGAAAAGTTTAGGTCCCTTGCTCATTTTTTGATTGGGTTGTTTATCTTCCTTTTGTTAAGTTGTATGAGTTCCCTGTAAATGTTGGAGATTAAACCCTTATCAATGATAACATTGGCAAATATGTTGCTCCCATGCAGTGGGCTTTCTTGTTATTTTGTTGATGGTTCTTTTTGCTGTGCAAAAGCTTTTCTATCATGGTGTATGATCTTTCTGATGTTCTGGTGGATCCGATTTGTTAGAATTTTGTTGAGGATTTTGGCATCTATGTTCATGAGGGATATTGGCCTGTAATTCTCTTTCATTGTGTTGTCTTTATCTGGTTTTGGTATTAGGGTAATGCTGGCTTTATAGAATGAGCTCAGAAATGTTCCTTCCTCTTGAATATTTTGGAATAGTCTGAGGATAGGTTTTAGTTCTTCCTTGAATTTTTGGTAAAACTCCCCTGAGAAGCGGTCTGGCCCTGGGCTTTTGTTTGCTGGAAACTTTTTGATGACTGCTTCAATTTCTTTCATAGTTACCAGCCTATTGAGATTTTTAGATTCTTCCTGATTGAGTTTTGTAAGGCTGCATTTTTTTTTAGGGATATGTCCATTTCCTCCTTGTTGTCTAGTTTGTTGGAATAGAGTTGTTCATAGTATTTTTTAACAATCCTTTGTATTTCTGTGGGATCTGTTGTTATTTTGCCTCTTCAATTTCTGATTTTGTTTACAGTGAGCCTGTGTAGAGATTCATCAATCTTGTTTATCCTTTCAAAGAACCAGCTCTAGGTTTCATTGATCTTTTGTTCAAAAGCAGTGGTTGCTAAAGAAATTTCTCTGTTGAATGCTAAGTAATCTGGAAATTTGAGAGCCATTTGTTAGCTTGAAATTTGCCTTGGTGACCTAGCCAGTGTGGCTCATTTAGTTGAAGCATCATCCTGTGCTCTGAAACGTTGAAGGTTTGATTCCTGGTCAAGACACATGTCCGGGTTTTGGGCATGATCCCCAAGAGGGAACCTACAGGAGGCAGCTCATGGAGGCTTTGCTCTCATATCAATGTTTGTCCCTCTTGCTCACTCTCCCTCTCTTTTCCTCTCTCTCTAAAATACCAATAAAAATATTTTTTATGCTGAAACTTGTTTGGCTCAGTGGATAGAGCGTCGGCTTGCGGACTAAAGGGTCCCAGGTTCAATTCTGGTCAAGGGCATGTACCTTGGTTGTGGGCACATCCCCAGTAGGGGTTGTGCAAGAGGCAGCTGATTGATGATTCTCTCATCGAAGTTTCTATCTCTCTATCCCTCTCTCTTCTTCTCTGTAAAAAAACAATAAAATATATTTTAAAATATTTTTTATGGTGGGGGCCTGGGGTTGGGGAGTAGAGATTAACTGGGGGAATTTATATGCATTTATGCATAGCCCCTGAGCACAGACATGTGGTGAAGGCTTGAGAGGGGTGGGTGTGGGATGGAGGGGGTCAATGAGGGTGAAAAATCAACATAAACAAAGGGGACATCTGTAATACTGAAGCAGGATGGTTCCTGGGCTCTTTGTCCCAGGAAGTCTAAGAATGAATTCAGGGACAGAAGGTGGTATAGCAAAGGTGGAAATTTTATTGAAGAATAATTACAGACTTCCATATGGGGAAGGGGATAGAATCTCACAGCACAAACTCCCACATGGGAAAGGGAAAGAGTCCCACTGACTTCCTGTTTCTATGGTTTATAAAGATTGCAGTCATTATTTCTTCAAATAGGTTTTCAATATCTTGCTCTCTCTCTTCTGGCACCCCCATAATTCAGATGTTGGTACGCTTGAAGTTGTCCCAGAGCCTCCTTACATTATATTCATATTTTTGGATTCTTTTTTCTTTTTGCTCTTCTGAATGGATGTCTTTTGCTTCCTTGTATTTTAAATCTTTGACCTAATTCTTGGGATCCTCTAGTCCAGTGGTTGGCAAACTCATTAATCAACAGAGACAAATATCAATAGTACAACGATTGAAATTTCTTTTCAGACCCAAATTTTTTAAACTTAAACTTATACTGATACCACTTCTTCAAAATAGACTTGCCCAGGCCAAGGTATTTTGTGGAAGAGCCACATTCAAGGGGCCAAAGAGCCGCATGAGATTCGTCAGCCACAGTTTACTGACCATGGCTCTAGTCTACTGTTGAATCTCTGTATATTGTTATTTTATTTTATTTTATTTATTATTTTATTATTTTATTTTATGGATTTTCTTTTAATGAGAGGAAGGAAGAGGGATAGAGAGTTAGAAACACGATGAGAGAGAAACATTGATCAGCTGCCTCCTGCACACCTCCTACTGGGAATGTGCCCACAAACCCAGGTACATGCCCTTGACCAGAATTGAACCTGGGACCTTTTAGTCTGCAGGCTGACGCTCTATCCACTGAGCCAAATCAGCTAGGACTCTGTATATTATTCTTTATTTCAATCAGTGTATTAATTTCTGACTGGTCCTTTTCCCTTTTTTTTTTGCATTCTCACTAAGATCCTTGAAGGTCTTACTAAGTTCCTCAGAGTTTTCTAAAAGATTCTTGAGTAACCTTATAACTGTAGTTTTGAACTCTATATCCAGTAGTTTTCTTTCTTCCATTTCTTTCATTTGTGACATGTTTTTTTGTTTCTGCATTTTGGCTGCTTCTCTATGTTTGTTTCTATGTCTCCTTGAGTTAAAAGAGTGCCCTTGTGTGGTAGGTATCTTATAAGGCCCAGTGGCTCAGCCTTCGAAATCACCTGATGTGGACACTCTTGATGCACCCCTTTGTGGGCTGTGTGCACAGTCTTGTTGTAGTTAAGCCTTGACTGCTGTTGGTATCACTGAGAAGAATTGACCTCCAGGCCAATTGGCTGTGAGGACCAGCTGTGTCTATAATGAGAAGAGTCTGCTGTGCAGGAGACACCCTTATGGGGAAGGACTTGCTTCAGTGGGTCTTTGGTGCTCACTGAGTCTGCCCCTTGAGTGTGTCACTTATGGATGTGAAGAGTTGAAATCTGTTACGATCTCACACTGACCAATTGGTACATTGACTCTTGGATCTCCAAGATTGCAGTCAGCCACTGCCTGGGGCCACCCAGCAGGAGCTACAGAGAGATCTGTAGATTCTTCCTCTTTGTATAGGGTTTGGAAGTGCTCAGACAAGTTCCAGCTGTGAAATAAGCAGACTGCTGCTGGTGCCTGCCTTAGGCCTTTTTTTGATAGCTTTGGGGCTTCCCGACCCAGCTGCTGCCTGTTTTGACAGGTTTTAGGCTGAGAAAGGACTGACTATTCATATGCAAAAGCTGTTGCACACAGCTTGGGTAGGGTTGTAAATTGGGTAGGGAGAGTTGTCAGGGAATCTCCAGGATGTTGCAAACAGCAATGGCTGCCAGTCAGCCCTGCACTGGGGAGTTCCTTTGTGAGCACCTTTGTCTGGAAGAAAGATGCCCCTGCATTCCTGCCCCGATGCCAGACAGTCTAGTTTCTCTCTATAGGTGTCTGGATCCCCCAGTATCTCACTGGGCACTAGTGCTCAAACCAAACAGGAGCTTATATCCCCCTCCTAATTAAAAAAAATGGCACACCCACATGCCAGCCTGTTCCATGCCTCTGCACCTCCTACCAGTCTCAATACGCTTTCTTCTTTACCTCTCTTGTGGTAGTACTTCCACTCAGCCTGGATGACTGTTCTGTATTTTAGTTATGATTTTCATGTGGTTGTGGGAAGCAGCAAGTACAGGTGTTAACCTATGTTGCCATCTTGGTTCTCTTGTGTTTTTATTATTTTATGAAAATTTTTTTAAAAAAAAGCAATAGTAGAGAGACTGACCTGTTCTGTTTACTTCACCTGGACCTGGACCTCAGAGGACAGTACAGTGCTGTGTGTCAGGTGCTTCCTCATGG
The DNA here is from genome assembly GCF_014108245.1 of Pipistrellus kuhlii. Lineage (NCBI taxonomy): Eukaryota > Metazoa > Chordata > Mammalia > Chiroptera > Vespertilionidae > Pipistrellus > Pipistrellus kuhlii. Next base: position 22,532,310 of record NW_023425405.1, on the reverse strand, counting down.
CCTGGTGTCAAAGCTCTACAGGAATAGCTTAAAGATAAAACGAGGACCTCTCTTTATTTCAGTAGCACTTGCCAAACCTTGAGTATTCTGCCTTCAGAAAACATTTTAAACCAGCTTTTCAAGTGTGAGCATTATGTCGGCCCAGCTGTCAACATGTCAAAACAGATGTGATGCCCTATAATTCTTCAGTCCCTTAACAATGAACCCTTAGGGTTATAACATTACATCTACCGTTTGCTAGGCAGGGATTGATTTTTCTGACTGACAGGAAACACAGTTTATTGTGGTGTAGGTCACCTGAGCCCGGACAGCTTTGAGGTGTCAGTGTGCCGAGATGAAGAACTCAGCTTCCTTCATTTGGGTTTTAGTGAGAATGAGTTTATTGGGAACAAGAATATAGCTAACCTTTGCAAGGGTAAAGAAAATATTTCTTGGTACAGTCTTCTCCTTTTATGTCAAGAAAGACTCAAGACTTTGTGAGACTTAACCTTCCTCCCGTACACCCCCTATAACATTGTAAAATATGAAATGTTCTTTTTTTTCTGAACTAACATTTATTCCTAGCATATGTGGATGACTGTAAGAATTTATTGGGGCATTTTATTTTCAGTGGCATAATTTATATAATGTTAGGATTATCAAATTTGGACAGACCCATCACCATTGGAGCTTGTTAAGAGCTACCTCTAGGAAGTATAGATGATTGTTGCTGCCATTTTGGCAGAATTTGTACTATCTTTAATATGTGTAGAAAAATATTTTCAAATTACTCAGCCATTTTGTGAAGATTTGTTAATTAAAAATCTACAAGTTTACTATAAGTAAACTACTAGAAAAGACACCTAATTGTTTTTATAATAAATTGTTTTTGTAATTCCTTTTTTACAATAAACTTCTCATGCTAAATATAGTGATGTGATGGACATATTGAATATGCTAGGTACAGTTCATCAATGGTGTCTTTTAAAATTATCATAAAAAATAAGAATATCAGAAACTAGCTATGATTGAAATTTAGCTCTATGTGGATTGAAAATCTGGACTAGTGGAGTATGATTCCAGATGCAAATGAGGACAAATGAAACCCAGTTTACTTATTTACTTTTTTTTTTTTCCTGTAGGAAATTTGAAATACTGCCTTGTAATATTGAATCAGCCTTTGGACAAAAGTTTTCATCATCTTTGGAGCAAAGGTAATCTTAATTAGTGTGTATATTTCTGTTTTCTTACTGTATTTGGGATTAATTAACATTGTGTTAAATATTCTGGTACCTAAATACTGTTTAATAGCAAAAAGTAGATTCAAAATAAGGTGATTTAATTATTGTTTTATCAGAAAATCCCGTATTACTTCTCTTATATATGTCATTTCCTAGCATGGGGTCCCCAAGAGTAGAATTACAAAGTAGTATCACTCACTGTAATGTAACACTACTGTGTGGATGTTTATCCTGAGTTCTTAATAACTATTTATTTATTCAAGTATAAGCATTTTTGGCACAGTGACAACAAAAAGCATCCACAAATCTCATTCTTCCCAGCTTCCAATAATGTTATCTGCAGTGATCCATTTTGCAAAATTAAAAATGAAGACAAGTTACCAGTGTATTAGAATCTGTAGGGAGGCTGAAAAATATAAAAATAGAATAGTTTTACATAAATAATGCTTCTGTGAAGTTTCATGAAAGAAACTGGCTTTATTGACTTTCTTTTTATTCTTTAACTTTTATAGCATTAACTCTAGGCTACAAAATAATATTAAATATAATTTGCTGTTTTGAATCTCTGCTTTTCCATGAAATCCTTGAATTGTTTTGTTTTGGGTTTTTTTTGATTTTCAAAGGGATACTTCTGATAAATTATCAGTGTAAGTTTTTAGCCAAATTATAGATAAACTGAATAATTTGATTCATGATTATTGATATTGATGCATATTCTTGATCCTCTCTTATCTTTGCAGAATTCTTTAGCATTCTCAACAGTAAGGCTATCTGTTTCAGAATGCAAACCTATTGTTAATAAGCTTAATCTGTGATGCTAGGGGCCGATAAATTATCACACATTTTGTGTAATTTTCTTGTCCAATGTGATTATAATGAAAACTCTTACTATTCTAAATTTTTAACCCATCTTTCAGTTAGTCAACAAAAGTTTTCACATTGCATTTGTACTAACATTGCCCTCAAAGTTGGAAAATTATTTAGCCCTAGCCGGTTTGGCTCAGTAGCTAGAGTGTTGGCCTGCAGTCTTAGGGTCCCAGGGTCGATTCCTGTCAAGGACACATGCCCAGGTTACAGTAGAAGGCATGCAGGAGGTAGCCAATCAGTGATTCTCATCATTGATCTTCTCTCTCTCTCTCCCTATCCCTTCCTCTCTGAAATCAATAAAAAATATTTATATTTTAAAAAGTTGGAAAATTACTTAACTACTAGAGGCCTGGTGCACAACATTTGTGCTCTAGGGGTGGAGGTCCCTCAGCCCAGCCTGCACCCTCTCACAGTCTGGGATCCGTTGGTGGACATCCCCTGAGGGGTTCTTGGTCCTGCCGTGGAGTCAGGAGAGGCTCTTGCCACAGCTGCTGCACTTGCCAGCCATGACCCCAGCTTCTGGCTGAGTAGTGTGCCATCTGTGGGAGCACACTGACCACCAGGGGTCAGCTCTTGCATTTTGCATCTGCCCCCTGCTGGTCAGTGTGCCTCATAGCAACTGGTTGTTCCCCGTTCAGTCAATTTGCATATTAGGATTTTATTATATAGGATGATTTATCTTTCACTGCACTTACTGCTTACTTGTAATTAGGTAGTTATGGGGTGCTGTAAGGGTGTTAAAATCTTTTTTGTCACTTCACCTCTAGTGCCTACTCTATTCTTGGTACATAATTGCTTACTAATTACAATAAATGAAAGAGTGCAGTTAATATGTTCCTATTGCTAATAAATACCAAAGTACTATAAGTACATTCTTTTTATCTGAATTTATTTTATCAGGATCTATTACATTTTCAGGAAAGTGTATTTTATTGCAAATGTTAGAAATAGATAAAGTAATCATTGGTAGGATCTTTGGAAACTTTAAAGAATAAAACTACATCTTAAGAAGTCTCATATTTGGGGGTGTGAAGGGTCCTATTTTGCACAAGGTATGAAATGATGTAGATTTTTTTAAATAACTGAAGTTCCTCGTTTTCCTTAATTTTTCTATAGAGAATTTAATTTGAAAATTTTTTATGCCTGATGGATACCAACTAATCATTTGATTTGCATAAAAAGTGATCACTTGGTCAAAAATGTGTACACATGTAGAATAATTATAAAATCAATGTTTATTAACATATAGTTTGTTTTCAAAATTTGAAAGAATTTACAGAAAGGAATAACTTTTCTCATTAATGCCTGTTTCAAACTGATGACCATTTTGGTTCAGGAATTGCTGATAATGCAAAGCAATGGAATCACAAATATGAAGAATCATTTCGTTCCGTATGTGTGTGCCCTCAACTGTTGGCAGTTTTGTACTTTAAACTTTATATTTTATGTATCCCCATAAAAAATGTCTAGTGGTGCTTTAGGATAAATTTTCTTTGTTCAAAGGTTAGTTTGGCTTCACCCATTATTTCAAATAAGTTAAACCTGAAAAGGAATGAAAATTCAGAGAGTTATCAGTTGTTAACATGTGTATACATTTTTTTGGGGTGACACCCTAAGTATGCATGGAGAGAAGGAAAGATATCAAATGTGCTGAAATAGTAATATAATTCTCATTTCCAAAAGAACTTTTATTTAGGCTATTGAAATGTTAAGTGCTTTCATATAGACCTCTAGGATAATTCTTGGCTTCATCATTATAAAAAGCAGGTCTGTTAATAAAAGTTAAGGAAAAGTAGAATGGAGTTTTTGTGATTCTCATAACAGAAACTGTGATGTTATATTTGTGTTGCTCCTATTCTAAGCAAAGGTGTTTTTTTGTTTGTTTGTTTGTTTTGTTTTATTTTTATCTTTTTATTGATATCTTTTTATCTTTTATTTTTTTTTATTTTGCGTGTGTGTGTGTGTATGTGTGTGTGTGTGTGTTTGTTTGTTTGTTTTTTCCCACGAGAGGCCTAGCAAAAGTATGAGACAGCTTTGTGGCTTGGATTTCAGCAAGTACGTAAGTGAAGGCTGGAGGCTGCCATGCTGGCCCCTGTAGCTCAGACGTGCAACTTTTTTTGTAACTTGTGTTCCGTGGATGTAAAGACTGTGAAGAGCAGACAATAGGGGTGAAAGCTGGGCTGTTAAATCAAAACGCAGAAAATTTTGAAGGCTGCTGTGCAGTATAAGTCTCTCTTATTTACAATAGATAGTTTAACTTGAACCTATGCCAAGGACTCTGTTGAGTAGGTATTTTCTGGGATTTGTTTCATGAGAAAGACTACTTGAAGGTTTATTTTATTTTAGTTTTTTCCTACAATGCTTAATTGACATGTTTTGAAATTTAGTTTAAATGGGATTTAAATTATGAAAGTTTTTAAATGTATTTTTCTCTTTAATACCTCATGAAGTCTCAGTGATTTTCTTGGTGAGATGATTGGCATTTGTGAATGGATATTGCCCTTAGATTTCTTAACCTATTTTTTTTTTTTTTACAAAAAAGCTTTCACTTCCAGCAAATGTCTTTCTTACCCTAAAATATGTGATAAGTAAAAAGAAAAAAAAAATAGGGATGTTTATGTTTGAACAGCTCTGCTTATTTTTTGTTGTATGTCAGTTTTTCTCAGCTTAGGGTCACCAGGCTTACCAGGGTCCTCAAAGATAGTGGGAGAGATCACGAAGTTACATAAAGTTGAAATACAAAAGAAAAAAGAAATATGAATCCTAACAGATATTCATTTACCTGGGCTAAAGTTACATGGACTAACCATATATCAGGTTTCTAGAAGTTGGACTTCTCAGAGTATATCCTCATTTTTAACTTGAATTCACAGCCTTTCCCTGACTCTCCCAAAGGACTGGCAGAATAGCAGTGACCATGTTCATTTGATTATGATTCCATTATCAAACTATGTTAATAACAGGTGTTTGTCTTCAGTGTGACCCTTTTTTTCCTCTAATAAGGAATCATGTTTCCTTGCTTGATTTTTTTCCTTTTTCAGTTCTCTGGTAACCAATCTTAAGATCTCACCAGGGTATAGGCAACATACTCTGGTTCCCTTTGGATGAGGCTTAAGTCATAAAATATTGGATCAATAAAGCAAGTCTATGGTTAAAGGGAGACACGTGTCACAGTTCATGAACTGAAATATAAGCAAGGTCTATGGACTTATAATGTTAGTTTTCTCTTCCTTTCTGTTTGTAATTGATGGAGACCTGTCAGTGCTCTTCTGTGTGAGGAGGTGGGTGAGCAGCTGGGGACATAACTATGGGCTCTTGGTTATGGCAGAATTTAGAGTTGAGAATGCCCAGTGCAGTCTGTTTCTGATGAAGGCATGAGATGTGAACTTGCTCTATTCCTGCTTCTTAATTGCTGAACTTATCGTAGTATTTGATTAATTGAATCTTCTTTGCTCACCTCTGTATGCTTTTCTTTCTTTAATCAAAAACACCTTACCCAAATAAAGCTTTTTTTAATAGGATTATGACTTGCCCCATTAATTACACTGATCTCATGTAATGGTCGTGTTGCCATCAGATTTAACTTTTAAATGAAGGAAAGATCTGTTGTAAGGGGCTTGTTTCAATAGTAGTTTGATTGTGCTGGCCCTTTTCTCCTCATACACTGTTCACGAAGGTCTCTGTAAGCCTTTTCTTAAACTGATATTTTGAAGTTTAGCTCAATCAAAGGTAGCAAGTTTATATCGAAGGAAGTTGTTTTATGTTTCCTTTTTTATTTTCATTTCTCAATTCAGTAAGACCTCTTTACCTCACTTCTGGCATCCAGTATGTTTATTCTTATTAAAATAAGAGAAATTGGGTACCTGCCATTTTTATGTATATATTGGTGGAGTTGATTTGGCCTGCTTTAGAATGCTTAGGATCAATCAATATTTTAATCCTATTAAATCTATTTGTGTACATCATCCCCATTAAAGGAATTTCAAGGGAACTGTGTTTTGACAGTCATTTTGTAATTCAGAAACCACCTCAAAGCTACTCTTTTTTTTTTTTTTTTTTTTTTTTTTCCAAAGCTACTCTTAAAGCTGACTCTGGAAAGGCTAGTCAGGGTCCACTTTTTCTTTTTCTTTTTAAAAATATGTTTCTAATACAGTGATTTCTCTGGCCTCATCTTCAACTGCTATCCCTTCCTATATACTTAATGACAGGTAGAGAACTGCTTATTTTTATTTTTTGCCAAAAATAGGTTTATATTCATTTTGCAAATTTCCATTTGTCCTTTTAAGTCCAGCTCAGTGCTGCCTCGTGAAGGGAGGCTTCCCTGGCTTGACCAGGTAGAGGTAGATTTTCTCCCTAGTATTTCTTTTGTGTTCCTATCACTGATGAAGGCCACCTTCTGCCTCTTTGAGGATAAGCTTCTGGAGAATAGATATACAGTAGAGTGCTTAGGTGAAGGTGTTTCTTTTTAATTCCTGGGAGACAGCTTGGGGTTAGGTACCGTAGGTTATCTTGGCAATTGCTGAAGGTCAGTATCTATATTCGAAGCTTTCTAGATCCTGGAAATCCTTACTTTGATGTGAATCAGCTGGCAGCAGGAAGTTCATTCTCTCTCTCTCTCTCTCTCTCTTTCTCCTTCCCTCCCTCCCTCCCCCTCTTCCCCCCCCCCTCTTTGTCTCTCCCCACCCCCTTTGCTCCCCCTCTCCCCCCCGCCCAGGTTTCTCTCTGGTCCTTAGACTAGGTTGGGTCCCTTTTATATTTCTGCTAACTTGAACTCTTGACTCCCAGATGCTTATTTGATATTTCTCGGTACAACCTATAAAACTTACATTTTTATTAATGTGTCCTATCCTTATAGCCTATGTGCAAGCATATATTCCTTTTTTGACTCTTTGAGTTATATAACTTTGACAGTTGAAGTGCTAATATCAATGTCATTAGACTATATCCTGTGTTCATGGTATTATGGTAAGGTGCATCTTTTATTATATAGAATATAAAATTATTCAATTTAGCAATATCCTTATCTTCTAATATTACTGTCTAAAGAGCTACCAGATCAGCACTACTTTGGTCGTTTCCTGTCCTAGTATTTTACAGAACTTATGCTTTGAACACATTTAAGTGAGCACAGAGCCAAAGCTCTGATGAGCAATTTGCATACTTGGTTCTGGTCCATTAAGCAAAACCAGTTTCATATGAGTTGTAGTCCCTGTAAATAAGGCTGGAAGAGGAGATTGTACCAGTCATGCAGAAACATTTTGAGACTATGAAAAAAGCATTTAAATATATAAGACATTTTAATATATTAGAAGCACAGAATATATATTGTTTGATAAGAGAGCAGAGACACGTTCTGCTACTCCATCCCCAAATGATGGTGCACTTCTATTGAATAAGATATTTTATGATGCTAGGCTTTATGATACAAATATTGCTGGAGAGTGATGACCTCTGTGTCACTCTCTTTCTCAGGTTCACTCCTAAGCCTTTGTGTTGTGTTTTGTCTAGTCATCACAGTATTATAGGGTGATAAGGGAATTGCACCACAATTTCAAGTTTTATATTTGAAATGCATTTACAAATTTTCTGCTATATTTCATAATTCCATGGGATTTTATATGAGCTGTTGCATGTGATATTATAAAAGAGAAAAGTCTCTTTTAAGTATCAAGTTTCACAACATTACATTTTCTAATATGTTTACTGAGAGGAAAAAAAATCCATTATTTTATTATTTTTTTAAATATTTTTATTTCAGAAAGTAAGGGAGAGGTAGAGTGAGGGTAGAGAGATAGAAACATCAATGAGGAGAGAGAATAATTAACTGGCTGCCTCCTACATGCCCTCTACTAGGGGTCCAGTCACAACCTGGGCAAATGGCCTTGACTGGAATTGAACCCTGGACTCTTCAGTCCCTAGGCCAATGCTCTATCCATTGAACCAAACCAGCTAGGGCTATTTTGTTTTTTAATACACACACACACACACACACACACACACACACACAAAATAGCATTGTCTGTGTCAAACAATGTAGAAGGACTGGGATGTCAGTGAGATCATCCTTGCCTCTAAAATTACTCAATGTATCTCTTCCTAAATAGACACTAACATTAAACACAGTGATTGGATATCTGGTTAATGGCATTTAATATGAATTTACACATTCATTTACTCATTCAATCATCTATTTAAAACCATATATTAAGTGTATTCCATAGTCAGCACACACAGAGTCATATCTGAAGCCTTGTGGTGGGTTTATGTGTTATTTTCTCAGTAACCTAAGGTTTGCTCTTCTCTGATAAGACCTCCCTTTATTAGTTAAAGCTGACTTCGCTGCCTTCACACAATATTCACGACCACTCTTTATTGGTTGAAGAGTTATGACCAGCATAAATAAAGCAAGCAAGCAGAGAAAGAAGAGGCAGAATAGACCATTTATTTTCATGCATTTTGGTTGCCATTTAAATCTCAATTGACAGAGTAAAGTAGGGTTTAATGGTCATTCTTAACAAGTCAGGAAAAAAATGTGCAGTTCCATCCCTCCAGTGTTATGTTTTATGGATATATCACATTTAATTCAGAATAATGGTGATTCAATGATGACATTTTTTATTTAAACGTGATGAGTAGGATTGGGAAGGGCTGTTTATTCTTTTCATTTCAGTATAATAGTTTGACAAAAGTGAGAGACACTGACTGATGCTATACACAAACTGTGTTTAATATTTTATAATGAAGTGCTGGAGTTAAAATAGAAATATCTCTAGCCTCATTCAGATCCTAGTGTGTTGGTTGGTTGTAGGTCTGTCCAGTTTCTTTTCCTTTCCAAATGTATATTTTAAGGGGAGAATACACACACACACACACACACACACACACACACACACACTCTGCAAATTACACTGGGAAGCTGTATTGGGTCACGATCTGACAGAAGTTTGCGCTCACAGGTGAGACCTGGAGTGGAGACTGAAACAGAGAAGGGGCGGGGCTAGGCCTTTGGGTGTAACCTCATTTCCCCCATTCCAGTCCATGGGGGCTGCAAAGGCCGTGAAAAGTACAGAAGTCTGGTCCATATTAGGAAGACAAACTAAGGGGACAAAGGGCCTCCTCCTTTCCCTGTCCTCCCTTTTCCCCCAGCATTCTGTGCTCAGATTTGGGATCCAATTTTCCTGGGCCATTCAGCACTGGTCTTTCCTGTATTAAAGTATTGTTTTGAGTGCCTTTTGTGTGTTTTCTGGTCGCCTGGTAAATTCTGTAACAAGCGTATTGCCTTTTTTGCATCTACCATACCATATCGTTGAAATGTCAGGGTAACTTATGACTTCCCTTTTCTCCAGACCCCTGGGGCACAACCAAATGTGCTTGGGCGCTAGGACAGAGACCATAACTTCCTTCACTGTTATTGTTATCATGTTAATTGTTGACTTTTAACTATCCTGTACCCATCTAAGTAAAAGAATTAATGTTTTTATCCAATTCCTGAGGTTTCCCTGCTTTGCTTTCTCCCACCTCTCTAATCTATCACCAGTGGAGTTCATGCAACTCACTAAATGTCTCCTCCTTTGATTGTAATGTATAAAAATAGGTGAAAACCCATCCCTCCCTAGCATTATCCCAGTCCCTTGAAATTCTGCTTCCTGGCAATTGTGGACAGTTTGGCTCAAATAAACTCACAAAAAATTCTTTACAGGTTTAATGAAATGTTTTTATGTTAACAGTAGTCAATAGTATTTTATAATGCTGTACCTGCAAAATGCTTTTATTGAAGTAAAATCATATCTGAGAAATCTTCCTGGAGTTCCTAGGAAGTAAAAGTAGATAGGGTTGCTTTGGTTGAAGTTCCTCTGGCCACCAGGCCTTCCCACTGCTGCCTCCAAGTCTCTCCACTGATCTGTCACAATGTATTTGAATAACAGGGATTTTTGCTAATCCTTCCTTGCTATTCCTTAGATTTATCTTCTCTATTTATGGTAGCTATGTTGAGAGCAACCTTTGGGTTATAAAGAAATTTTAAAATGGTTGAATGATGTATTTTTAACTAGTTTGAATGGAATACATCTATAGTTGTTTCGTTTTTTTACTTCATGAACTTACACTAATGTAGGTAGGCAGCATGGCTGTTTAAAGATAATATACAGATTTCCATTATGTTTACCATTTTACTATTTGTTAACCAGCTTCCTTATGTTGGCTGTGTAAGCAGATAGAATGAAAAGGAAAAAGATAGATGCTCAAAATGAACTGTTCTGTAAATTTAACATGACATATTTTGTATTTTTAATTATGTGAAGTTTCAAACAGTATTTAATCATCATTGTCTTAGTTTTAAGTGGGATTTCCAGACACAACATTGGTGTATTGCTTGGCATAAAATTTTCTGTTTATGACAGAAAGAAATATAGGCTCTGACTTATAGTGAATACAATTTTTTTTTTTTTTTTACTCTACAATGGTGCAAAAGTGATACACACTTAGTAGAAACCTCATTTTAGATTTTGAATTTTTATCTTTCCCTGGGCAGTGGCAGTGAGCATGTTCAACTGTAGTTCAGAGGTATATGGAAGGGTTTTCAGTTATTGTTTTATATCTTTTGCAGTTATGTTTAGTGATGGCTGTAATGTGTTAGACTTGTCTTTTAGTCAGGATTGTTTACAATTTACATTCTCACATTTATGATCATTTCCTTCAGAAGGGAGCTCTGAGTGAACTATTAGACTCATATGATTAGATGAAAATGGTAAGGAGGTTTTTGTTTCTAAGTGGAAAGAATAGTTTAATGTGTCCCTGTATACTCATCATCCATCTTCAACAATTACTGGCCAATTTTGCTTCATATAGACTCTCCCCCACTGGATTATGGGAAATCAAATGTCAGCTATCATTTGATTTCCATTCACAAATAAGGAATTTTTTAAAAAGACGTATTTCTGGTCTTTGTTTTATGATGTTGCACTTAATCCTATGTAATCCTATATAATAAAGAGATAATATGCAAATTGACCATCACCCCAACACACAAGATGGCCGCACCCATATGGTTAATGATGACTGCCCCATGTAGACACAAGAGGGCCAGCAGGGGAGAGCAGTTGGGGGCAGTCTGGCTGGCAGAGGAGTAGTTAGGCATAGACCAGGCTCGCAGGAGAGTGGTTAGGGGTGATCAGGCTGGAAGGCAGAAGCAGTTAGGGACAATCAAGCAGGCAGGCAAGTGGTTGGGAGCCAGCAGTCCTGGATTGTGAGAGGGATGTCTGACTGCCCGTTTAGGCCCTACGTTGGTGGGCAATTGGACATCTGGCAAGGGGTCCCAGATTGGAGAGGGTGCAGCCTGGGCTGAGGGACATCACCCCTCCTCCTGTGCATGAATTTTTTGCACAGGGCCTCTAATATTAATATAATATACTTAAGCTTCCCCTATTGAAAAATCCCAAAGTGTCTCCTTTGGTATGCATAAATTAAAGCCAGATGCCCAGGAAAATAGATGGAATTGTTACATTTTATTTTATTTCATTTTACTTTTTTAAATTTATTTTTATTGTTGAAAGTAATATAGATGTACCCTCCCCCACCCCCATCTAGCCCACCCCCTCCGCCCACCTCAGACCTTCACCACACTATTGTCTGTGTCCATGGGTTAATGTATGTAAGTCCTCTGATTAATCTCTCCCTATCCACCTACCCACCCACTCCCACCTACCCACCCAAGCCCACCTTTCCTCTGTGGTTCGTCAGTCAGTCTGTTCCATGTTTCTATGCCTCTGGATCTATTTTGTTCATTAGATTCCACATATGAGTGATATCATGTGATACCTTTCTCTGACTAGCTTATTTCTCTTAGCATAATACTCTGTAGGCCTCTCCATGCTGTCTCAAATGGTAAGAGATCTTTCTCTTTTTTTGCTTCTGCATAGTTTTCCATGGTGTAAATATACCACAGCTTTTTTATCCACTCATCTACTGATGGGCACTTGGGCTGTTTCCAGATCTTAGCTAGTATAAACTGTGCTGCTATGAATATAGGGGTGTATATATTCTTATTGACGTTTTGTATTTTTTAGAATATTTTCCTAGGAGTGAGATACTGGGGTCAAATGGCAGTTCCATTTTTAAGTTTTTGAAGAAATTTCATATTGTCTTCCATAGTGGCTGCACTATCAGCAGTGAACTAGTGTTCCCTTTTCTCCACATCCTTGCCTGCACTTGTCATTTATTGATTTGTTGATGGTAGCTATTCCGATAGGTGTCGTTTTAATTTGCATCTCTCTGATGATCAGTAACTTTGAGCATTTTTTTTATATGTATCTTGGCCATCTGTATATCCACTTTAGAGAAGTATCTATTTAGGTCCTTTGTCCATTTTTTAATTGGATTGTTTGTCTTCCTTTTGTTAAGTTGTATGAGTTTCTTATATATTTTGGATATTAATGCTTTATCAAATGTATCATTACCAAATATGTTCTCCCATGCAATGGGATCCCTTTTTATTTTGTTGATGGTTTCTTTTGCTGTGGTAGAAACTTTTTGTTTTGAATTGTTACATTTTAGATGTTGTGATCAAACATGCTCCCAGTCTTTCATTCTGCTTTCCTAGATAGAAAAAAACCGGATCATCTTTGATGCTTCCTTTTCTTCCTTTCCTCCTTTCTGCTATGTTGTCAGACTCTATTGTTATTTTTTATTCTTTAAATGTCTGTTTAATTCATTTTTAACCCTGTATATCACTGCTGCCATCTTCCTTGACTGATCATTATATGTCTCTCAAGCTATTTTCTCAGGTCACATTTTCTTTTCTGTTGCCATTCATCTCTCTGGCTGCCCTTCATAGCTTTCACCATATCCCTTTGCAGTAACTACAGTGTGTACTCCATCCCATTTCAATTCCTTTTTCTGATAATTCAGTTTCTTCCATAGTGGACCGTGTCATAGCCTCATCTTTTTTTTTTTTTTTTCCAGCATAAACCATCCAGTCTGCTCTCCAGAATGTCCTTCCTCTGTGCCGGGCCAGCCTCACTCTTGCCTCTCTGCTGCAATCTATATTCTCTACTTGGTCTGTAAATCTGTCCTCTCTTTCCTTTGGTCTCTGGTCTACCTTTCCCTCAAGGTCCAGCGTGTTTCCTTCTTCTGTCAAGTACTTCTCGATGACTCCAGGTCTATAATGACCTTTTCCTTTTTAGAATTTACATAAGTGTGATTAGTGAATGATATGACATGGAGTCTTCAGTTGCCCTTGTTCTTGTATTATTTCAATTCTTTTATGGCTTTCTGTGTCTAAACTGGATAGGTATGTTTTAGAGTACAGGGGCTTTTCAAAACAATATTGTACACAGGGTATGAACTTCATGTATACCTGTTGATTAAAACTCTTGAATATTATATATACCTGGACTATTTTAACTAACCACCTAGTGTTTTTATAATACACATTCCTGTTTTTGTTGGTGTGTTGTTGTTGATTTTTTGCAGACTATTTCAGTTATGCTCATTCTGTGTCAAACAGCTTCTTGTTTAGATTTAATTTCTTTGATGAATCCTGTGAGCTCATGATGCATCTTCTGTGATTTTGCCCAATCTTTCAAGAGCTCTTTTATGCCTTTGAATGTTTTTACTTTTTCATTGAGTTCTTTGAGCTGCAGTGATATATCTGGTCCTGATTTTTATTTGCTTGATGGCAGCATTTTCCTGTGACTTCCCACTGTTTTTTTCTCTTTACTTTGTTTCTTATACCTTCCCTTGCCTTCCCTCCCTCTCTCTCCTTTAACTTCCTGATCTGGTCTAGATCCTGTTCTTGTTTTTATTGATCTTTGAATGAATTGAACTCCCCTCCCTTTCCCCCTCCCTCCCTCCCAGACCACTGAGTTGCGCTGGTGGATGTGGGAGCTTAGAGAGCAATGGGAAGTAGAAATTCTTCCTGGTTCACAGAAGCACTTTACCACACAGGGTTGTATATTGAGAGTGTTTAACGTCTACTCATTGATGCCACTGTTCACAATTGGGTCTTGTCTGCTTTGTCTCAGCGACAGTATTTTCTGCATTGATTTTGTATCTAAATCTTGAGCTAAAAGTCTCCTCTCAGCATCTTCCTGTACCCCTACTTGCACTTTGCAGCCTTTAGTAGCAATTCCGCATATGTGGTGATGGGGTGAGAGATTTTTGCCTAGTATTCCATGAGATGTAATTTCCATCTTTTTTCATTCTGTGTGTGTGTGTGTGTGTGTGTGTGTGTGTGTGTGTGTGTGTGTTTGGAGGCGGGGGGCTTTTAGGGGGGATGGAAAAAGGACAGAGACTTCTTCACTCTGCTCTCTCAAAACATTCATCTTTAAAAAAATCTTTAAATTTGTCAATTATTTATTCCAGCTAACAAAAGTTTTCTGTGGAGTAGGATTTGATTTCTTGGCTTCTTTCATTGCCTGGTGGCTTTTCTTCTGCTTGTTAATTGTTTTACTGGAGGATGGGATTTCACTGTCTGTTTCCCAGGTGGGTTAACACAAACAGGTGGGGCATCCTACACTGTGAGGATGGTTTGTTTTGAGGGCACACCATAGTAATGACTTATTAAAGTATGGTAGAGATCAATATTTTCATCTCAGTTCACTTCTCTGAGCTATATTGTCCTCCTTTTTGCATTTATGAGATTGTATACCTTATGAATTATTAAAACATGCTTGACTGCATCTTTTTTAAAAGAATGGAAGTATTTTTTATTTGCCTGCCTTCCTATCCTGAGGCACTGGTTTCCTTTTATTATTGAATTCTACTCAGTGTTGCTTTTTATGTTCCAAGGATCAAAACTGTAGAGAGAGAAAAGTTCCGTACTTTGGTGGAAAAGGAGATAGTTATTTTAGTTTCTATGATCAAATACCAAATGTTTTCAAATGCACTGCAGCCAAAACAAGGAAAACCCAAAACACGCATTACCTGCTAGTTAGTGAGAATGACGTACAGCATGTGTCTGCCAGCAGAATTTATAATTGTTTCAGATTTACAAGCATAGCAATGAGGTACATTTTGCATAATGAAATATTTCTTTTTTGTCAATTGTGTTTGCAAGCTGCACTCCATTCATCATGTTTGCAAATAGCACATCAATGTTTGAGTAACCTGAGCCAAGTGTAATTTCCAACTATTGAAATTAATTCATTTTTAGGTCCTGTTAAAAACTATCATCTAACAATCAATCTTACTATTTTTTTTCTTACTATTTTTCTTTTTACTCTGTTTATATTTCCATTGATTTTTTTTTAAAATATTTTTTATTTTTACATGAATAAAAGTATTTTTCATTGATGCTTGGTGTGTGAGATGAACTGGGACACAATAAAGGGATTCATAGTCTTATCTCACCGTAACTTACTGTATCATTCACAGAACTGATTAACATTCTAATTTTGCATCTTCTTTGCCTCATATTTTTTTTTTAGTCACCTATAGACTCTAGAATAGAGAAAAACTAACTATAATAGTATGTATTTTTATTTCCCAGCTGGTGTGGCTCAGTAATTGAGCATGGAACCAGGAGGTCACTGTTTGATTTCTGGTTAGGGCACATGCCCACACTAGGGCTCAATCCCTAGTGTGGGGTGTGCAGGAGGCAGCTGATCAATGATTCTCATCATTGTTGTTTCTATCTCTCCCTTCCTCTTTCTGAAATCATTAAAAACATATTTTTAAAAGTATTATATACTTTTAAGATTGTACTGTTCTCATGTAGATTTGAGACAAGACTTGAGCAAAATGCCTTCAGCTTCTTCCTTTGGGATATATAGCAGGTTCATATATATTATGGGAAAGAGACTATGTTTCGGGAACTGTATTCCCTTATCATGGATATTATTTATACAACTGCTAATTTTTTAGATTTGGCAATTTTGAAAGTATGGAAGTAAGTAATAGATACTATGTCTCATACATTTTTTTACCTATGCTAGTGAAAATAAATGCAGTGTCAACCACAATATACATTTAAATCTCCTTGTTGGCACATTAAAAAGGTAAAAAGAAACACGAATAATTGTAATACTGTCTTATTTAACACAGTCTACTTAGAATATTATCATTTTCAACATATAATCAATGTAAAAATTATTAATGATAATTTAATATTCTTTTTGTACCTATTCTAAGAAATCCAGTTTCTTACAACATACATCATACAACATACAGCACATTTTATTTGAGACCTGCATTTAATATTCTTTTTGTATCTATTCTAAGAAATCCAGTTTCTTACAACATACATCATACAACCTACAACATACAGCACATTTCATTTGAGACCAGCTTCATTTCAGATGCCTACTACCCAAGTAACTAATGGCTATCATACTGTATGGTATAGTCTAGACTGTGGTCCCTTTGAGAGTTGGAACCATGTCTGGTTTTTGCTGCATTTCTGGCTGGTGTAGGTGCTCATTCATTCTGTGCCCACAAGTGAATGAGTGAATGAACAAAATATACTGGGAAGGTTATTATGTAGATTGATGCCAGTCACTAATATTAGTAATATCAGTATCTTCCTGTTGAGAGCAGTGAAGGCAAGCTTTGAAGAGATAAGTTGCCAAGTATTTATTGCAGGAGACAGATAGGTGGGGAAATAAAGAGGGTGGTCAGTCTGATGTACCTTCCAGCTGATGTCCCTACATGCCAGCATTTGACAGCACCTTTCACATTTACTGAGAGACTAAGATGCTTCCTCCATAGTAGTTGTCTGCAAACTTATAATCAAGTCCCATTGTACACATTAAAACAAATGCATGCCAGTGTGTCTGCTTTAGTTTGATACAGCTATATAAGTCAGTGCAGTTCATCTGGATTGCAAAGGTTTTACGTAGTGAAAGTAATATGTGCATGTTCTGTGACCCAGTGAACACCCACTTAGCATATATCACTGAGATGAGGTTTTCTTCTGTGCACAGGAGGCATGGAAATAATTGCAGAATTTTTAAAAATAGTAAGAAGATAGAAGCCACCTAAGCATCTATTAATAGATCAGATAAACATTTTGGACACATTCATTAGTTTTGTACAAAAATTAAATGTACCCTAATGAGCTATCGATATATTGTTGATTAAATTTTGTATTGTTTAAATAAATTCGATTTAAAAAAGTATTAGAAAACGACATTAATTATTACTAGACCTAATAGATTTGTATTTTGCTTCAAAACATAATGTTTTTGTGATAAAAGCAAGTGTTGGAACACCATTTTAAAAAATTAAAAATAACAGATTACACAATATTATACATTGCTCATTGATGCAAATGCATACTATATCAAAATTAAAAAAAAAAACTATAAAGAAAAAAACCAGTTTGGTTTGTCATTATAGAGAGATCTAAAGTTTAGGAAATATAATCTTATGTAGTTTTTTTTTGTAACACAAAGTGCTGATGATAAAAACTGGTCATTCTAGGTTGAGGTCACAGAGGGGTTATTTTACTCTTTGTTCTTTGAGATATGGTTCTAACTTTATGTTTTATATATTCAGAGAATCTCCTTCGGGCCTATATATTTTTTGAAAGTAAAAATTCAGGATTAAAAACTGGAGATATTTTTCTTTATCGGTATACTCCACATGATGCACAGGTGGAGAAGTGCTCCTTTGATGTATGCAAGTACAAAAGTACACTTTATAACCGGATTTATTTTGTTCTGTGCATTTCAGGCTAGCATTTAATTCAGAATTTTAATTCCCTTCGGGGAAATACTAAATAAACTCAGTGTCCTACTAGGACCTCTGTACCCTCGTGAGTTAAATAGTATTTTTTAAAATCTGGAATAGCCTGAGTTTAAAGATGATGTGGCTGTGGTATATTTCAGTTCAGTTCAGCAAGCACTGTGGAAGGCTGTGTGTGCCAGGTGTGCATCAGGCCCGAGGGTGACCAGAACCAAATGAATAGACAAACATTCACTGTCACAGTGGCAAAGAACAACACTTTTTTCTGAAGTTATCACTCTGTTGCCTATTAGGTTCACACCTAGCCTTCATTACCTCTCTGGGATCCTGGAGCTGGCCATTGTGTCAGCAGAGGGCAGGGGGAGCCAATGGGTCTTGTTTTCCTGGTCCAGTGTCTTTCTTGTATCTGGTGCTTGCAGTGCCTGGGGTCAGTCATACCTGTCACCTTCCCTTTTAATCAGCTTCCCCTGAAACATCAGGTGGTGTCTCAACAGATTACTGTGAAGTGGGACACCTTCTTTGACCAGCTCTCTCCAGCACCCTTTCAGGGGGCTTCATGGTGAATCCAAGGCCAGCACCTCCTTGCAAATGGGGTCCCCGAGCACATCAGAGATAGGAAGTCTCTATCGTCCCACCCCTGCGCCCCTTCCAGTGCTGTCTACTTCCTACCTCTGCTGCTCCTGTGTTCTTTACCTTCAGCCTTCTACCACTGCAGTCCCTGTTAGTGATTCCCTCATATTCCAATCACTTTCACAAATGACTTCCTCTGTTCAAATTTCTCCATGGTGTCCCCTGATTGGATGCTGATGGAGACAGAAGGCAAACTGTATTTTCTCCAGGATCCTAAGGTCAGTAAACGTGACTATTATTTAAAAGCTCTCTTAAACCTTTTCAACCTGCTCTCCCTTTTTCTCTTAACAAGACATGATGCTCTCTGAATGGGCTGTCGAATCAGCGAATGCAAGCATCTCTGTGACTCTTGCCATTGTTCTATTGCACTGGAAGAACCATGTCCATGATTCTTACTGATAAAGTTGATGGTTCGGATTCTAAGCTAGTGTTGTTTCACCCTTATACTTCAGCTTGCTTTTTACTGAGCCATCTCAAATACAGGGCAGGCTTTCCATGTAGCAAAAACAATGTGGGCTTTATTACTAAGAGTATCTAGATTCTCATTCTCACTCCATTGCTGTAATAATTCTAATTCCATAACATTTAACCAAAAAACATGATTTTCTAAATCCAGGTTCTCACTCTGAAGACCACAAGAAAATTCATTATGTAATTAGGGAAAACCACTTTGTACTTTTGAGCTCATAGTCCTTGTCTGAAGGTAGAAAATAAAACACAAGTCTTTCAGGTTCATTGTGTTGTAATAAAGCCTTACTAGCAATGTGTAGATGGTCAGATTCCTTTGCTGCTTTTACAGCATTTGATCTAAGACAAAAATCACAATATTTTATTTCAGCCACTTTTGTAACTGTGTAGTGAAATCTCATTGTGCTTTTAACTTGAGTTTCTCTAATAACTAATCTAATGATGTTGAACATCTTTTCATGTGCTTATTAACAATCTCCCTAGCTTTTGTTCTTCATGTTATATTTCCAGAAAAGAACATTTCTTAATATTCTTAATCTTAAACACTTTTTTGAAAACAAATAGGAAAAAAACTGATGTTTTAGGTTTTTCTTTCAGAATCTGCCTCAGCAGTTGTTCCTGAGCTTTCACACCAAAGCTTCTTTACCACAAGTGACCTCACATATTCAGGTCCTTCCTAGTATTTTTGTTTCTTGTTTCCTTTGGTTTCGGATGAACCAAGACAAACAAGGACACCTGAACTCAAGCCCAAACAATAAAATTGCTCTGAGCAGCACTTGGTAACAGTGCAGCTTCTGTCCTACAAACTGTATTTCATGTATTAAACTTTCATTAAAATCTTTGATACTGTCAGTCATTTGGTAATTAGCACTGGTATGAAATATTTCCATTAGGCAGGACACCTTGAGGTAAATGACTGTAAAGAAAACTGGGAGAAAGCCATGCAAACCTTCACACACCTCATCGTAAGAACACAAGTGGGTCTGTATGGTTATAATATGAATGGAGCAGTAAAATTTTGAAAGATGATAGAAGGCCAAGAATAACAAGACCTTGTGGGTGGCCAAGCATTAGAACTCACAGGAAGGATGGGGATTAGGGAATACAGAACAGTTGTAAATGCTAACTGTGCATTTGTTACTCAATCCAGGAGTCTAGGAGTCATCTCTGATTCCTTTTCACCATCCTCCCATCTAGTCTTAGCCAACCCAGGCACTTTCACTTCCCAGGTATATCTTGAAATACACCAAAGTTAGAACACTCAACTTAAAACCCATAGTGACTGCCATTCACACTAAACTCTGTTCCATCTGTGGTTGCCTTTAACTCCACTGAGCTTTGTCTCTTACAGCCATTCCCTTATCTGACTAAACTCCAGAGCAACTGACCTTCTGTTAGTTTTAAAAATGAGCTCTTCTTCATGCCTTAATAAATTGTGATTTAAAGACTCAGATTAATTTGTCTCTCAGAATGCCCTGATATAACTTGAAAATTAGGGAATGTGAGGGTTCGTGAGGCATTTACTCACCCCTTGAAGCATTTTGCTCTTTCCTTGTGCTTTATCCCACATGGTTATGGCTCTTAGCCCAATTAGGCTCTTAGCCCAATTGAATTCTTGCTTTTAACCAGAGCCCAGTGATTCCTCTACTTTCCATCTTTTTTTCTATAAATATTATCCAGTTCTTTTCCCATTCTTTTGATTCAAAGCCTTTAGAAAGCACCCCCCCCCTTTTTTTTTCTAAGCAGCATAAATTAGCTTGCTTTATTTTGCTCAGTTGGAAAAATAGCATAGTCAAGTTCTAAGATTATAGTGTTAGATTCTTACAATATTTAGCAGTAAAATGTGATTATTTTTCAGTTTCTAGTTTTATTAAGAATGAATTGTTAAAGATAAGCTATCATTAATATGAACAATTGGTGATTATTGTTTAACCGAAAGAATAGATGTATTTACTAGAAATACTCACTAAAATTGTGTTAAATATTTTTATGAAGATATCAGAGGTACTAAAAGAGTTATAGGTATGGTCAAAGTAGGCATTTTTCTAGATCTGCAAATTAAGATAAATACCACTTTTTGTGTAACAATTCTGGGTTTGATACATTTTCACTTTTGATATATGCAACAATAATCCCTCATTTAAAATGTGCCTTGCATGTAACTTTGGAGATCTGTTACTACTGTTTCATAAAATAAAAGCAGAGGGGAAGGAATTCTAGTGCCAAGGGAACAGGAAAAGGAGGCAAATCTCTACATTCTTCTAATGCATTACATATTTGCATCAACGAAGTGATTTAAAAAACAGCAACAACAACAAACTTTTACTTTTGCCA
This sequence comes from Pipistrellus kuhlii, assembly GCF_014108245.1. Classification (NCBI taxonomy): domain Eukaryota; kingdom Metazoa; phylum Chordata; class Mammalia; order Chiroptera; family Vespertilionidae; genus Pipistrellus; species Pipistrellus kuhlii. The sequence continues at coordinate 22,511,110 of NW_023425405.1, read as the reverse complement.
AGTGGACCAGCCCCCATCGTTGCTCTTTTCTTCCATTCCAACTGTTGGTGGTTCTAGGCATGTCGTAATTTTTGCCCATTCATAGAGATCTGCCACATCTCACTGTTTTGTCACTACACTTTACCAGTGTCATACATTATGCAGTGAACTGAGCTAATAGAAGCTGTCACTCTTCATGCTCACTGTCTAAAGTGATATCTGAGTGATGGTTGCTTCTCATCTGATGTGTGAGATGATGTGAAACGACCCAGCACATCCTGGAAGACAGTCAGAGGACCTGTCTTTGGCTGTTGTAACTGGTGGCAATAATAGTAATAGGGTCTCAAATGATAGGAAAGGGTGTTGGGTCATGCTAGAAGATTAACCAGAATATAAAAGCTATCTAATGCATGCAGTGGTTGTATGTGAAGTCTTACTGCTGACTCAGAAAGCTAAAGTCGAGCATTATGTGGTAGCCTTGTGTCTGGGATAGCTATGAAGGCAGTTTAGCTGGCACATAAGTTGATTTGTTAATTCACCTGCCTTTAGTAGTTAGGTAGTTGTTGTTTATGGGTGACAGTCCTGCTTTTAAATTAGAAATTTAGAGAATAGCAAAGAGCAAGTTTGCCTAACAGCTATGTATTGAAACTCTGGACAGAGTGTTGGATGTAAATAGTCCTCAAGTTAGTGCACTGGCTCTTGGGACACTTGGCATTATCTTTGTATATTTTTGGTTGTTACTACTCAGGGGTGTTCTAGGCATCTAATGAATAAGGCTAAGGATGCTGCTGAACATCCTACAATGTGCTGGACAACCCCGCACACCAAAGGCCCACATTGTGAATAGTGCCAAGGTTGAGCAGCCCTGTTTATGACAACATCAACACTGTCTGTATACGTTTTCTTATTTCCTATAAACTGAGTGTATTTGCCACCTTGTCCATAAAGGGTAGTCAATCTTTAGTAAACATGTAATCCTCCTCACAACTCACAAACATGTATACGCTAGCTTCACATACAAGATCCTATTTTTCTGTGCAGCTTAGCTAATTGCAGCTTTTACACACTTACAAGCTTTACTCTTTTTTTTTTTTTTAGAAAAAAATTCCCTGTGCCAATTTATGATAAACAATTTGATGTTTGGCTGTTAAGATTTTTTCAATAATGAGGTATTTGGTATCACTTAGTGTCAAAGAGGAACCTGATTGCAAACTTGACAAATAGCATCAAGAATGCGTAAATGTCATGCTTTATCTCTATGGAGCATATCTAGGAGAGGAGGAGAGAAAAGGTTGCAGAGAGAAAGGAAAAGAGAATTTACATAGCATATGTACTCAATATAAGTACCACGTATTATTTTCATTTGAAATAAGGATAATTCTGTGCTACTGACTTGACTAAAATTTGAGAGAATTCCCCTCACTATTTGTGCATGTTGCAAATAATGTGAGTTTTCCTAATAATTGCACACAAATATAGCATAAATGAGACCTTTTATCTGAAGTTTTAAGTTAGCTAAGTATCAGTTAATTATGCATTTTGGTGCTCCTGTGAGCAAAGGAAGTTGTGCTCTCTCTGTCAGAGAGTGAATATTTCCATGCAGTGCTTTCAGTGAAAGTTTTCCTACATGAGATGAATCCTTGATGGGGAAGCGGTTCATCTTTTTGTTCACCTGTCCAGAAACTAACCGATTTGGAATATAATCCAGGCTTTGCTGATGATAGTTTGCCTATTATTTGAGACACTATCTGTAAAAATACAAGCCCTTCTTCTTAAGGGCTTGATCTGGCACAGATGTGAGGAATATTATGTTTTTGCAGTAGAAATGAATAAGGCTAGTGCCAGGCTGGTGCCCATGGCTGGGAGACTCAACCAGTGTTCTTATCTCCTAGCTTTCTCTTTACTGTTTGGACCTCATTCTCTGGGTCAAGATGATGGTCACAGGACCAGGCTTCTACTGTTAGTTTGTTGGACAGTAGAGAAAGGGAACCTAGAAAGTTTTTAGGCCTCATTATCTTTGGCACATCTCTGCCTCTGAATCAGTCACTCTGGGCAGAGAGTGCAAGGGTGAGGTTCCCTTGAAGAAAATGAGTTATGCAGAAATTAAATCTTCTATCCAGTCCTCTTCTGCCTAAGTACCACAGTAATCAATTTCTTGTGCTTAAAATTGTATAAATGTAAAAGTAAATACCTTTATTATTTTATATACAGGTTATAGTAACTCCTGTGTTGTTTTTTTGTGGTTTTTGTTTTTGTTTTTTATCTTTTATCATTGATTAATATATTAACGAAGTAACCTTGGCCTGATTCTTAGTTTTCTTGAATCTGGTATATTCTTCTTTGAGTTGCTCTGCTACAGGGAAGACTTAACCAAGATTTATTTAAAATTGCTAATAACAATGTGTCTTATAAGAGATAGTACAATATAGGAGTTTTGTTTTCTTATGGTTCCATAATAGGGCCAGGTATATTTTACCAACATTCAATTGGTGGCCATTTAAGTTTGTTACTAGTTTTTCATAGAATTTCTGGATTAGAGGGCATGCACAGTTAAATTTTTATGAATCTGCCAAACTGTCCCTCAGATCTGTGGCCTCATCAACAAGATGTTATAGAATCTGTTTGGCCATGCTCTTTCCTTCTGGTTTTATCTATGTTGTCTCTCTAGTCTCTGAAAAATTTTGTGAATTTGGTAAAATATATATAATTATTTTTCATTCAAGTCAGCATTCTTGGAATTAGCTCAGAGTCTTACTACTAACAGGTACTTGATTTAGACTAAAATTGAAATCTTTATCTGGTGTTTTTTTAGTTAACTGAAACTGAAAAGTGTTTTATTTTTTCTTCTAAATGTTTGGAACTAATTTAATACTCTTCAGGAAATCAAATAATATTTCTCCATCTTTCTTTAGTGGAAATTAATAAAATAACCAGTTAGTTATATTTAAAGTGAAAATCTTCATTTTCAGTAACTTTATTTATCTATTTTTTAAATGTGTTTTATTGATTTTTTTACAGAGAGGGATAGAGAGTTAGAAACATTGATGAGAGAGAACCATCAATCAGCTGCCTCTTGCACACCCCCTGCTGGGGATGTGCCTGCAACCAAGGTACATGCCCTTGACCGGAATCAAACCCGGGACCTTTCAGTCCGCAGACCGACGCTCTACCACTGAGCCAGACCGGTTTTGGCATTTTCAGTAACTTTAAATTACATTATACCAGGCTAAAAAAATGAGAGCTTAAGATGTGTTTAATATATTCACTGGTGGTACCAATATAAAAATGTTTATAGTTATTTGAATGCATTTTATTCTTTAGCTGTTTATCAGCTTGATGCATAGTAAAGAATTGCTCGACCATTGAAGTTATAGTATTTGACAAATCTGCAACAATTTTGCTGAATAAGCCAATGAACTATTTATATTAAAAAATAACTCATGCAGTAACTTCTATTCATTAAAGCTTGGAACAATTTAAATGATGGAGTGAGCATATTTTTGAGGCTGAGTCATTATGATTTATCAAAAATATCTTATTAAAGAACACCATTTACTTCCGGTTCTTTTAGTTGGTCACTTTCATTAACAGTGATATTTTGTTCATTTTTCAAATTGCTATCAATGAATTTATGCCAACATTATTTAGAACATGCTTGAAGAATTTTACACTTTAATGCAGTTTTATTTATGATGTAGAATATATTTTGAAATAAAGCATTTTGTTAATGAAATTTTAAATGTTGTAGAATACATCATTTTTATCAAGCTTTATTGAAAACAAAATAGTTTTAGGGATAGTGTGGAACTTGTTCCTTTTAGATGGGTTGCGCCCCAACATCTAGGTCAAGAGAGAATAGTGTATAGGTTTCATCAAGGTTATTTTAGCTCCCTTTTTCTTTTAAAACAGGAATAAATGTGGACAATTTTACTTTCTGTGATCTAGTTATCTCTCTTTTCATAAACTATTCTGCAATATCAATTTAAATCTAGGTATGATAAATAACAGGCATTGGGAAAAGGTTCTGGATTATAAAAATAACACTGATCTTAGCTGAACCAGATTTATTAATAAGCAGCTTTACAGATTTGTGCACTCCTTATTCCCCCACTGCATTTTGTTGCTTTTATTATAGCACTCCTTAGAATCTACAGGGCATTGCGCATATACTTTCTTGTTTCTCTTTTTTCTACTGTAATGTGAGCCTGGAGTACTAGATCTGTTTGTTATTCATCTTTCTATTGTAGATAGGACCTGGCACATAATTGATATAATGTTGATGTCAACTGATCTTGGCAAAATAATAGACTGTGAAAGTTATTCTTTTTGATCATCTTAGCTACTAAAAACTATTCCTTAGATTTTCATATTACTTTAATGAAGCTGTTTTACATAAAAGGATCCTATGTGCTTGTTAATTTGTTTATAGAGAATTGTTTTGTACAGTTGGAGGGTAATTATTAATAGTTCACCATCTGTTTCTATTTCCAGTCTTTCCAGTCTCCATATTCAGTTACTCTAAGCCAGATATTTTATATGAGATTATCATTCCACTTAGATTTTGATGACTTTGAACTTTTTGGTTTTGATTTTTTTAAATGTGCATAATGTTCTGTAATCTTTTGCAAGTAATTTTTGTGGCTTATTTTGCATTTGGGTGCCTTTCCTTATAAGGAACTGTGCATTATTGGTAAGTGGAAATATGAGATATCTGTCTCAGATAGCTTTGTAAAATTCATATTTTTGTTTTTCTCCTTTGAAGTAACTCAGACTTTACTTTCCTATCAACATCAGACTTTAAACTCTTTTAATTCTAACAAAAATGCGGAAAGAGGACTCATTTTTTTTTTCTTTTTACCTCCCTTTATATCATAAAATGATCATCTAAATTTCATCTACATGCATTTAGAATAGCATGTAAAATAAAGAGTATTATAACTTTTTGTTTGATTATTTTTAATTATAGTTAACATTCAGCCTTATTTTATATTAGTTTCAGGTGTACAGCATAATGGTTAGAAAATCATATACTTTACAAAGTGTCCCCCCGATATTTTCAGTACCGAACTGGAACCATACATAGTTATTACAATACTAGAGCCCCCATGCATGAATTTGTTCATGGGTGGGGTCCAGCTGGCTTGCCCTAATCAGGGCCCAATTGGGGCTGGGCTGGCTGGGTGTGGGAGGAGGGGTGTGGGAGGAGTGATGCGGGAATCAGGCCGCAGCCGCCCCCGCCCCCAATTGGGGTGGTGGGGTGATCCGTGGCTGGAGTGTGCATCAAAGCAATCAGTCATTCAGTCATTCAGGTGTTCCAGTCGCTTGGCTTTTATATATATAGATTAATGACTATACTAGTATTCCCTAGGCTGTATTTTACATCCCTGTGACTGTTTTGTAACTACTTCTTAATCCCTTTACCTTCTTCACTCAGCCTCTCAACCCCCTCCCCTTTGACAACCATATGTCAGGGCTCTTAGTAAGTGAATGCTTACTGTGTTCCAGTATTGTGATGAGCAATATATATATATTCATTAGATCACTAATTGCTTAATAATTCATATAATCCCCACTTACAAATGAGAAAGCTGAAGCAAAAAAATATATATATATATCTTGGCCACTTGGCCTCTGTTTTGTTTCTGATACAGATCAAAGAAAATAGTTTACAAATGGATTAGTGGAAAATACATTAGGACTTTTATTTCTGCCAATGTACTCAATTAGCTATCATTTATACTAACTAGCTTACCTGTTATAAAACACCTGGAATATTATAAAGGTTCTTTTAAATGTATAGCTCAATTTGCCAAAAAGTAAGACGATTTCATAAGTGCCACAGAATGAAGAAGTAGCTCAGAATACTTGTTTCTTCTGAAGCTGCTGATGCCCAGGGTCTTTACAGAGCTGTGGGACTTAGAGACTTGTGTTTAACAGTTATTGGGAACAGGAGGCAAGGCTGTGGTTGGTCTGTTCAGGTTGAAGAATTAGAACCTCAGACAGCTCTGCATTCACTCTCATCACCCAGGATAAAATATGAAGCTTGATCCTAAACCATTATGTAAAGGTATTTAAAAAAATGAAAGAGGAAATTAAGACCAAGAGACCAAACATTTCTAGGAAAATTAGAAATTAGGGAAGTAATCATAAATCTAGGAGTCTATGAACTGAGAAAATCTCAAAGAATAGGAAAATTAGAGCGATATCTAATAACTAATCCCAATATCAATATCTAATACCAATTCAGCAACATCAATGCTAGAGTGACAGCAGGGAGGCTTAGGAAGGCAACAGATGAAAGCCCCAGTTGGAGAGTCAGCCAGTTTATTTTAGATCTTCCTGAGTTTCAGTCAGTTTTGTATCACCTTCACAATTTTCAGTTTTCACACATTGTCTAGATTATTAGTGACAATATTTTCAAATAAATTTGTTATGCTTATGATTCATTTTTTAAAGAAACCTATATCACATGAAATTTGGAAACCCATAATACTTGTTATAAAGGATATGTATCTGTAAACATTAATTTAAAAAGAAAACGGAGTTATAACCATTACCTGTTAGTGAGTGTGAGGTTTGTCTTCTGCTATACAGCAGAAAAAACAAGCTTTAACGGATATTGAGGACATCACATCAGTAATAAGAGGAAATTGAAAAAGAGGCAGAAAGGAAATATACTGTCTGCAGAGGATTCTTTCTGGATGTGCCATGTGCAAATGTATTGGTAACAGCAGTATCACTAGCTGAGTGTGAAATAATCTGAGAAGTGTGATTGTATGTGTATGAGGGCCTGTTTTTCAGTATTCAGCCTTTGGAAGCTATTGCTCTAAGCTTCCTATGTTGATATGCTCTTTTTTTTTCTTCTTTCTATTTAAAGCTCTTTTAAGAGCCTGTGCTGATGGAGGTGCCAACCGCTTATATGATATCACTGATGGAGAGAGGGAACGGTAAGCTTTCTTTAAGCCAATGTCTGTGATACCATTAATTCTGATCTTCAGTATGTTTACTCTCTTTTTAGTTAGTGGTGACTGTTACTCTTCTGACAAAATTAACAGGAAACCTTCTCAGTGAGATAAAGAGCTGCTTAACCATGTTGTGTCATTTCTTTGTTTTGAATAGTAGCTCTTAGTAGAACTAGGCCAATCATATTCTTATTAAAACAAACAAACAAACAAATACAAAAAACTCCCAACCATTCTACTTCTAAAGCCTCAGTGAGTAGCATTATCAAATATCGGTATTTTCAAGGCCTTTGAACATTGACTAAATAAAACTCATACTAGTAATTAGAGTAGTTATTCCGTTTAAATAAATAAAAAGTGATCTGTAAATGAAATACATGTTCTGTTGTAGAAGATTTTTATATTAGTGTTGAGTAAAGCTCAGTATAGTATACTCATAGTCACTTCTGAGTTATGCCCACACATATTTTAGGAGATGAATAATTTTATAATGATTTGTTATGTGTGTTGTCTGGCGTTCCTGATCTTTGCATGGTGAGTTATTTTTTTTTTTTTAAAGAATACATTGATGAAAGAAAAATTTAAATCTAGCTCATAATCAACATGTTTATAGTTGAACCTCTTGGCAGGCATAAGAATTTATAGTCAAGATATAAGTAGACTAGGTATGAAATTTAGTTTTACTTCTGTCACATATGTTATTAAATGTAGTGAAATGTTTATAGATTGAAAAATCACCCCCTTGCTGCAAAAAATAAAATGAAAATATTATGATGCAACATACTCTAGGTGTGAATTAAATATATTTTGAAATGTTGTAAAATACATCTTTATAGCATCAAGTTTTTTAGCTTCAGGTTTCTGAAATTGAAGGAAGGCCTGTTTCCTTTGAGATTGGAGCTTAATCAAAGAATATAGCAATATCAGCCTAGAAAATGATTGAATCTCATAACATTTTGTGTTTCTTTATTTTAACTTATAGATTCCTGTAACTATGTTCACTAAGACCTGTCCTAGACAGTCTCCAAAACACATACACACAAAAACAAAAACAAACAAACTCAAGTATGTGTTATAAAAAGTGCCTAGGCCAGTTCATTCAGGGAAAAGCGTAATGCATGTGAGTCCAAGATGATGGATTGGGTCATGTTTGTTTCTGCCTATAGCCTCAGTGCTGGCAGGCAATCTAGTACCGAATACTGTTTCTCTAATTGTAGGTGTTGCTCATGAACATAAATCACAAACAAGAGTTGTGGAAAGATGCTATCTAGTACTTCTCAACTCTTCCATAATCATAAGAACCATCTAGAATGCTTGTGAACAATGTATTTCTGTGCTGGTTACTTTAATTGGACTGAGTTGGATACAACACTATAATTCACACTTAAAAGCAAACAGATGACCAGATTTGGGGAGTGAGTACCATTATTTGTGCCAAATTTCAAAATAATAGTTTCCAATATTTCTTAACACATTTAGAAGTAATCTTATGAAGACTTCCAAGATTTATCTAACAACCATTTGTCCATATGTGAAGATGTTCAAAAAGAAAATATACTTTTAGCTGATTTCCTAGTTGTAGTAATATATTTGCCATGATTCCTACTCTGGTACTTGGGGATTTGGCTGGCCTGAGTAAGGGCTGAGTCTCTAACAGGGAGTTGAGTGAATGAAGCTAACTGTATGATGTGGGAATTAAATCTTTGCATTACCTCTTATTAAATCCAAACACTAACTTGTGAAACTAATTGGATACAGGTGACTAAACATGATTTCTATTAATTGTATTTTTAATAGAAAGGCTTCACAATGAGAAAAGAAGACAGTATTCATGAGTTTTAAAAGCCAAGCATGGTTTGTGAACCATGGCTTTGTTAATTCTTATTGGTTTATTTATTTAGTGTCCATTTCTACATGTAATACTTATCACTATGCAATAAAACAAGAATGTTTCAAAAATCATCTCCAGTTGCAGTCAGAATGAGATGCTTTTGCATTTAGAATGGAAGGAGAGCTGGTATAGATAGTCACAGAGGAGGAGGGTCTGTGGAGATTGAGCTGAGGCAAAGATCAGTGTAGCCCTAAATCTAATTTTCCACTGAAGCATACAGCCCTTTGTACCACTTTCATAAATGCCATCTGAATTTCGACTCTAAAACGGCCTCTTTCTATTTACCAAGTGCTTTTTTATTCTGCACTAGAGGCCCAATGCATAAAATCCGTGCATGAGGATGGGGGTGTTCCTCAGCCCAGTCTGTACCCTCTCTAATCTGGGACCCCTCAAGAAATGTCCGACTGCCCGTTTAGACCCAATCCCTTTCAAAACCCAGGATTGCTGGCTCCCAACTGCTCGGCTGCCTGCCTTCCTGATTGCTCCTAACCATGTCCCCTGTAAGCCTGATCACCCCCTAACCACTCCCCTGCCAGTCTGTTTGCCCCTAACTGCCTTCTCCTGCTGACCTGGTCATCCCTAACTGCCCTTCCCTGCAGACTTGATTGTGCCCAACTGCCCTCCCTTGCAGGTCTGGTCCCTCCCAACTGCCCTCCCCTGCTGGCCATCTTGTGTCCACGTGGGGGCAGGATCTTTGACCACATGGGGGCAACCATCTTGTGTGTTGGAGTGATGGTCAACCGCATATTACTCTTTTATTAGATAGGTTAGAGGCCTGGTGCATGGCTGTGGGCTGGCTGGTTTGCCCTGAAGGGTGTCCCAGATTAGGGTGTGGGTTCTCCTGGGGCGTGGGACAGCCTGGGTGAGGGGCCTGTGGTGGTTTGCAGGCTGGCCACTCCCCCTGGCAACCCAAGCGGAGGCCCTGGTATCTGGGGTTTATTTTCTACAATTGAAACTTTGTAGCCTGGAGCGAAGCCAAGCCTTCTGCTTGCTCAGTGGTGGCAGCCATTTCTGTTGGAACTTACGTATCTTCTATAATTAAAACTTTATAGCCTTGAGTGGAGCCCTGGGCCAACCAGTGTGTGCAGAAAGCATGGCTTCCTCCATTGCTGGAGGGGGGCGTGGGTTAGGGTGAGGGAACAGTCAGGAAAACATAGAATGGACATCACCAATGATAGGTAGATCTTAGTTTTGGCTGTGGACATGGGATTAAAAAGGAAGAAATTTTAGGGAGACTCAGTCTTTATACTATATTATCCTACTCTTAATTAACTGTTTTCCTTACCTGAGATATCTGTTTTTAAAAATGTGGGGTAGTAATAGGATAGATATATATATACACCCCTAGTTCTTCAGCTCTAACCTGATAGTGAGGGAAGCCTCATGTTTATATTCTGGTGATTAAAAAGTCCTGTGGTGGTCTCAGAACATCCTCCTCCTGCCTTCTGCCAAGTAGGTAAAATCCATATTGGTGAGAACCAGGGTGGTAAAGTATGGCCCCATTATCAGGATACTCACAGGCTATAGAGATGGGGGGTGATATTTCAGAGAATACCAGAGAAGCAGGTAAGATTTCCTAGGAAAATTTTAAAGATCAGATTTTTGTTTTTGTTCATCATCCTCATCACCAACAGGCATTGGAGGTTTATTTAATTTTTCTAGTGATGATTTTATAATACTATATTAGCTCAGAAAAATGCAAGCTGACAACACCAAAGACTGTTGTAAGATGGTTATTTTCGTGTACCTGGTACATAATAATGATTCTGGCAGGGCGAAGTCCCCATCCCCTTCCTAGCTTCAGCCTCCATTGCTCTCCTCCTCTGCCCGTTTTTCCTAGTTCTGCTCCTGTAACACATACTAAGAGAAGTACATCATCTGCTCTATTGACTTGCTCACCAGCGCCTGAATATAGGCACCTGTGGCAGTATTACCAACCTTTTCCACCACAAGAAATGTGAAGAACAAGCAAGCATATAAAGAAGTGTGCTTTTTGATGTTACAGTTCAGTGAGTTTTCATGAAGGGGAACACATGAATGTCATCAGTCCTGGGATCAGTCAGTAAATATTACCAGCATTGCAGGCCTCCCTCTTGCTCCTTGCCATTGATGTCTCTTCTGACATAATTGAGAGACTAATTTTGCCTATTTTTAGATTTCATAAAATACAATAATGATATATTGTATTTTTAGCATATGGACCTTTTGAGGGGATATAGAATTTATAGGTCATTGAACCTGAAAAAGCATTAAGAAAGACTGTAGTTTTTATAGGAGAACTAAATGTCCCTTGCAGGAAAATTCCTGCAATAGGACTTCCTGCTGCAGTCTCTGCTGCCCTGCCTGCTTCTCTCCCTTCTCCCCACCTTGCCTGCTTCCCTGCCTTCTCTGCCACCCCGCATGCTTTTCGGCAGCTTTGCTCCCTTCTGCAGCACTTGGCTTCTTTCTATGCTGTCTTCAGTCTTAGCTCTGGCCTGGGTATGCAAATTAACCACCATCTTGGTTGAGTTAATTTGCATACTCACCCTGATTGGCTGGTGGGCATGGCTTGTGGGTGTAGTGAAGGTATGGTCAATTTGCATGTTTCTCTCTTATTAGCGAGGTTTATGGACACACTAATGATGATAAGAGGTAGAGGAAGTGATGGAGTCAAGAAGGGAGTAAGAGTTGTACAGAAGCAAATTTGAATCGCAAAACCCAGAACACAACAAAAGTAGTTTGGCTATGGGAGAAGTCATTTTTGTTTAATATTATTTTTTAAAAAATAATACATTTAAAGCTAGGTAAACATTTATAAACCCTATTCTATTAAAGAGTTAATGTAAACTGAACAACGGTTTTAAAAAAAATTAAAAAGAGAGAACTTTGAAATGAGACAGGATCACTTTAGAATAATTCAGTGGCAGTAATAAAAATGTAGCATTTAACTTGTGATTCATTCATTCATATGTTCATTAAAGCATTTATTGAATACCTTCTATAGTTAGTCATTTTGATAGTCAGTAGATAAATAGAAACTTGCAATGTAACAAGAAGTAAAAGGAAATTAGTATTCAGTATGACAGATTAGAAAGCATATAAGGAGGAAATTGTAGTTCAGGGTGATAGGCTCTGTAACAAAAAGTCTAAACTCATTACCTTGAGATTCAAGTTTTGGCTTTTCACTCATTTTCAGCCATGCTCAGTTTCTACCCTGCCTTCTCCTGGACCCCTTTCCTCACTGCCTGTGCCAGGCCCTTCCCATGTTGACCTTCAGTTATATACATTGGTACTGCTCATGATCCATTCTTGCAGTCTTTCATCCATCCAGTCAGTGCTTATAGATCCTGTGCTTCACTGACCCCCAGAAGGTTTAAGTGCTGGCATTTCTTGGCTCTCTCTCTCATTGAAGACATGTAGGACTCTCATTGAAGACATGCTCAGAAAAAGTTTTGTCTGCTCCTTGAGGCTCCCTCTTTGGCCAGCTAGGAGGTGATGTCTTTTATACTATAACTAGAGGCCTGGTGCATGAAATTTGTGCAAGGAGGGAGGCGGGTTCCACTCAGCCCAGCCTGCACCTCTCCAATATAGGACACATGGGGGATGTTGGACTGTTGGTTTAGGCCCAATCCCAGGGATCAGGCTTAAACCAGCAGTCGGACATTTCTCTCACAATCCTGGACCACTGGCTCTTAATCGCTCACCTGCCTGCCTGCTGGTCGCCCCTAAGTGCCCTCTCTGCTGCTGACCTGATTGCCCCTCACCCCTCACTGCCTCTGTGTGCTGCCCTGATTGCCCCCAACTGGCCCCCATCAGCCTAGTCATCCTCACTGCCACTATGCCAGCCTAACTGCCCCCAACTACCCCGCCTGCTGGCCTTGTCGTCCCCAACTACTCCCCCAAGCACCCTTCTGCTCAGTCGTTTGGTTGTCCCTTACCCCCCTGCTAGCCTGGTTGCCCCATGCAGCCTGCTTGTTGAGTCATTTGGTGTTCCCTCACTAAATGCCCCCCTGCTGGCCTGGTCGCCCCACTCAGCCTGCTTGTTTAGTTGTTTGGTCATCCCTCACTAATCCCCCTGCCAGCCTGAGTGTAGGCAGCCATCTTGTGAGGGTGTGAGGGTCAATTTGCATATTAAATCTCTATTATATAGGATAATATTTGTAAATTGCAACGTTAGGTTCACATGCTACCTTGATTTAGAGCTGTGAAGACTTATATCCTTTACTAGCTTATAAATTTCTAGTGATCTATGGTCCCTTAACTTTGCATAACACTTTATACTGACTTTTCTCATTTTATCTTGTGATTTACCTATGTATGGATGTATCTCATCTCTGTGGTAAGCTCCTCCAAGGCAGCGATCATAATTAATCTTCCTTACATGCCTCATAATACCTAGAACTCTAATGAGCATCCAAGAACCTATTGAATTAATGAGTTTTCAGTGGTGTTTTAGCAGAAATGTCACAAAGAATAGTCGTCCCCCTCCCCCCACCTCCACCCCTCCCCAGTGGTGGATTTCTAAACTTTTGGCAGTATCTTGATGTAGAGAAGAAAATTTCGATAATTATATATCTTGTTAGTATGCATAAACCGTAGCATCTTGTTTCTAAAAAGATTGCACATGTTTTGTCTGAAATCATGTATAGGAAAAGTTCTGCTTTGTTTCTAGAATGTCACTGCATTCTAATTTCTACCTAGTGAACCTCTTGTGAAACTAAAACCCTTGCCTTTGAATTCATTGGTATTTTGAGAGCAACAAGAATATCAGTACTAAATGTTAGATGTTTCTTTAAAAGTTGTGATTCTGTGGGACTTAGAAACTAAGATATAGCTATCAATTTGGTATCAGTAGTATGTAGGAATTTTAAATGGGGGGATGAGTGCTGTTTTAGATCAGTTTTCTCAGAGTATTGATGGATGTAGCATTTTAAATGTGAGGTTCTACAGAAGATTATTTTATACTAGATGCATGAAATTCGTGCATGGGGCTCAGCCCTGCCGTGGCAGCAACTGCCTTGGCCTCTGCCGCCACAGCTTCGTCCGGAAGGTAGTCTGGAAGGACATCGGAGGGAATATCTGGTCTAATGAGCATATTACACTTTTATTATTATAGATAATTATTGTTTTAATTAGCACCCAGCAAAATTTCCCTAAATTCGTACAAATGACCATTCAGTTAAACACATATTAACAGTGGTGGGATAAGGAGGACCTGTGGTGCTTAAACAGAATGCAAGATTCATTCTTGATTTCTTACTTCTTTGCATTAATTTTTTCATAGTTAAGATTTCACACTTTCTAGCTTTATATATTCTTTCAGCTTTCTCATCAATAGATCAATACCATTTTTCAGCGTGATCAAATGAGAAGAGAAGATGCCTGTTGAAACTCTATCTGTAAAACTATGTCCACCTAAACCAGTTTCATAATATAATTTAAACAACTGGATAATGTGAGAGGCTAACTGTTAAAAATTAGTTTCCAAAGACTTTATCAATATAATTAAAGTGGGCATCTGTTGGCAAGGATCTGATACCCCCTTGAAGAAATCAGTGACCTGTGTGTCAGTGTGCAAATGAATAACTTTTTAACAGTTTTGTTCTCTGTCCAGTAGCTTCCAGGTGGAATCAGGCAGTGAGAGGCATGGACTCAGTAGTTAGGTCAGGATACAAAATCTGATTTGGTGACTTTAGTAATTTCACATCCTTGGCTGTGGTTTCTTCATATCTGACATTTTAAGGATAGATCACTACCCAATGGATTATTCAGAGAAGTCTTAATGAGGAAACCTGTTATTTGGGCTGGTTATAAAAGATTTGGAGAAGCTGGGAGGATGGAGGGTGGCCTTTTGAAGCTGTAGCATGATGAATGATAGAATACTTGAATATGTACATAGGATGCAGTTTCAAGTAATAGCTGTAAATATTCTTGTCATAATTAATATTCTGCTTGCAATAACTGTACAACTTCTTAGAAGGGCTGCAGTTTCCATGTTGTATGAATGGAGGAATGTAATGTTTGGCTCCTCTAATTCTTTTTGATTTTTAATCAGCTGCTCAGGTATAATATCATGCAATATAATGCATCCATTTTAAGCCTGAAATTCAATTGGTATACACTTGTATCCACCAGCACAGTCAAGGTTAAGACATATTCAATCTTCCCAGAAAGTTCCTTCCTGTCCTTTTGTAATTAGTCCCCATCCTATACCCTGGCTCCTGCAACCTTCTACCATGTCATCTAAATGGAGTCATGCAGTTTGTTGTCTTCCATGTCTGACTTTTTTCACTTACCAGGTGCTCTTGATATTCATTCATGTTATTGTAGTAGGAGTTTGTTCCTTTTTAGTGCTGAGTAGAGTCCATTATATGGTACACAACAGTTTTGTTTGTTTATTCAATGCAGTTGATAGATAATCTGACATTTCAAGGACAGATCACTAAAGAATTGCCCTTTTAATTGGAATTTTTTTTCCAAGTGCTTCTTGGAGAGAAATGTTACTTCTTTTAGTTAGGACCAAAAAATTTTCAAAGTTGTCACTTTGAGTCACAGTTTATATAAATAGTAGTTGAGGCTCATATATAAGACCTGTATTTGCTGTTTCTTCATGAAAATTATGCAAAAGCATGCTTAATATTATTAGGTTTTATGGAATAAGAAAATAAATATAAAACTTATGAAATAAGTTGGTGTTACCTATCTGAGCATACACTGTTATCTTGATGACCTCCAATATATGTGATGACTCATATATACCCATGACTATAATTTTCTCAGTGATTAGACTTATTTTAACTAATATTCAAGCATTTAGTGGCGTAGTCAAAAAATGGGCTTTCAGTATGCTTTAACATACACAGGGCTGGGAAAAGGTAGGTTTGCTGTGTCATTGTGACATTCTTTTGCATTAATAAAGGTAATAATCATATCTATAACTGTAAACCTACTTTTGCCTACCCTGTACAGGAAGGAAACAAGTGCACACTTTGCTTAAGGAAAACCAAAAGTGTTTGCTTAGCTTGACTTTTATAAGCCTACCCTTAAGCAATATTTAGCCACTTGCTTCAGACAGTTTCTATTAAAAAGTATGCAATCAAATTACTAAAGTCTGTAAGCAGGACAACTTTATTGGGTCTTTAAATCAAAATGATGGAAGGTAAAAATGATTATCCCATTTAAAGGAAAATTTATACTAGGAGTCTTGGTGTTAAATAACCCTACACAACAAACCATGAGGATCTATTTATCTTGGATTATTGATTGGATTAGTTAAGTGACATATTTTAGTCTGTTGGTTATCAAATGCTATAAATCAGAGATCTCAAAGTTATCCATGCAGAGCACTGAATCACTTCAGGTTATTGGAGGAAGGAAATATGTATGCAAATTTCTATCTTGGTCAGATCACACATTAAGTCAAATAAATTTTCAGTGTGAGATCATTTTAAGTAGCTTCAGAAGTCAATTTACAACTGAGCTTAATCAGAGGCATTGTTCTTTATAGCCAGCCTATTTCATAATCTATGTCTCTGACAAAACTCCTTTCCCTTTCTGCACTGCAGTGGGATCTTCAGGAATAAATTTCCTTCAGAAGATTTTTAAGTGATATTTGAATCATCTGTCCAAAATTTTGAGTAACATGTGGCTCCTTTAATTTTACTTATTTTTTAAAAAGTTGAATTGTTGTAGCACTTGTTAATATGCTTTAAAGGTACATTTTTTGTCTTCAGTATTTTATTTATTTATTTATTTATTTATTTATTTATTTATTTATTTTAAAATATATTTTATTGATTTTTTACAGAGAGGAAGGGAGAGAGACAGAGAGCTAGAAACGTTGATGAGAGAGAAACATCGACCAGCTGCTCCCTGCACACCCCCTACTGGGGATGTACCGCAACCAATGTACATGCCTTGACTAGAATCGAACCTGGGACCTTTCAGTCCACAGATCGACGCTCTACCACTGAGCCAAACCGGTTTGGGGCAGTATTTTATTTTATTGCTATGTTAAAAAATAAATATTTAGAGCAATCAAATAATATTGTGTGTATATGTATTAATATATGTGTGTATATGTGTATGTATGTGCACACACATATGTATGTGTCTATAATTGTTTTTAACTATCTGATTTTTCATATATATTTTTTTGTTTTGTTTTTTTGTGTGTGTGTTTTTTTTTATATATTTTATTGATTTTGTACAGAGAGGAAGGGAGAGAGATAGAGAGTTAGAAACATCGATGAGAGAGTCATCAATCAGCTGCCTCTTGCACACCCCCTCATGGGGATATGCCCGCAACCAAGGTACATACCCTTGACCGGAATTGAACCCAGGTCCCTTCAGTCCCCAAGCCGACGCTCTATCCATTGAGCCAAACCGATTTCGGCTGATTTTTCATATATGTTTAAATGAATGCACATACACACACAATTGCACACACACTTAGATACTTCCTGCATAGTTTCCTTATTAAAATGTTGGTTTTGTATTATTGTACCAAAAGTAAGCAGAATAACTCCAACAACAAGATGATACCTATTTGTTGACACATCATTATGGGACATGAAATATGACTTAATGATGAAATTTCACCTGAGCCAGCTATGGCCTTTCTGTAGTTAGGGCACAGAAAAGGCACAGCTATAATTCAGCTTAAGCAAGGACTAGCTAATAAAGTGTGTGAGAAAATATCCAAATGGCAATTACACCAAGAAGAGCTCTGAATTTATCACATGCAGCACTGATTAGAGATCTAAGCTTTGGTGGAGACTGCATTCCTTAGACGCTTCAGTGTTGCCTCCTATAGCCAGAGAGTTTAAGAACATGCTGAAATATCTTAGAACGGCTATTTAAAATACAACAGAAACATTTACCACCCTAAAATACAACCCATTGTTGGTATATTTATAGTGAATGTATATGTAGTATCTATGCATGAGTGTATATATGTTATATCTTAAATACTTAAATCTGGGTTGGTGTAAACAGTGAGTCACAGCAGAAACCAGGAATTCATACTCCCTAGATCAAGTGAAGGAGAATCAAGAAATAGAGAATGGCCAATTGTGCTAACTGCTTCTGATGATAAAATAACAGGGGAGAAATGACTATTAGATTTAACACTATGGCAATATGTGGTCTTTGGAGATTGAAAATGTAAAAGCTATATACACATATATATGACTATTAGAGAAATATATAAAGATGTTTAAATTTCTCTTTCATGTGATACATTTTGTCTATTTGATTTTTCCTTTATTACTATTTGAATAAGCTATTCATGTCATCTCTACTTGAACAAAAATAGTCACCCTTTGTATTTCATGGAAATATTTTCTCTATCATGCCTTTTACGTTTATTAATGATTCATCATCTAATGATTTTATGATTTCAAAGTGATCTGTCCTTAAGCCATTACCATTTGATTGAATTATTTTCCTATGAAACAGAAACTATTAAGTACTGTAGAGATCCTTCCAGCCTTCAGTCCCTGTCTGTTAAGATAATGGTTCACACATTCAAACATAGTGGATAAAAGCAGCAAGATAAAAACGGAAACTAGCAAGGATAGAAAATACAGTACTGGCTTTGGCAGAACAGCATACGCATTAAGAAATTACTTTGTTATTTTCTTAGGGAAAGTTTAGTTCCTACTATGAGAGAAGTTGTGGGGAATGGGGGGAAGAAAGATTAAAAACACTACTAGCAGACTTAGCTATGCAGCTTGTTATGCTTGGCTTTGGACAAGTTGGGAGGAGCAACAGCCTCTTAGTGACCCTACTGGCATTTATCTGTCTTACTGAATTCTGTGTGTCATATTTCCACTGAATCACAGAGGGAAGCATAAAGCAAATAAATTACATGGAGCAAATCACTAACAGTGAGCTAGTCTTTTTTATATTTGTTAAGGTGAAAAATTGGAATCTGTGTATATGCTTTGGGTCTCTTTTGTGTTTGTAAATAAGAAAAGATGAAGGGGCAAATGCAGGGTTGAGGGGGTCAATGAGGAAAAAAGAGACATCTGTAATATTTTCAACAACAAAGATAAATTAAAAAAAAAAGATTAAATGTTTCACTCTGATTTGCTTAGCGCAATTCTCCTCAATATCCACAGCCTTTTTTGACACCACCCTCACCTGCACCATCACTGCCTCCTTCTAAGAAAATAACTCCATAGCTAGGTGTCCAGTCATACAGTCTCCCTCATTCCTTTTCTCTCTACCTCAACCACTTTTGGAAAATAATTACAGCAAAGGGTA
Organism: Pipistrellus kuhlii; assembly: GCF_014108245.1. Lineage (NCBI taxonomy): Eukaryota > Metazoa > Chordata > Mammalia > Chiroptera > Vespertilionidae > Pipistrellus > Pipistrellus kuhlii. The sequence continues at coordinate 22,492,030 of NW_023425405.1, read as the reverse complement.
GCTGTGATCTCAGAAGTTATGAAGTGACTTTTGTGTTGTACTGTGCTCTCCATTAAGACTGTTTCTTTACCTTTCATGTCTTCCTATTTTTCTTCTTTTCATTTCCTGAATATGGACATTGTCTCAGATTTTGCTGCCTGTAGATTTCTCTAATGTTTTTATGGTTTTCCATCTTATGTTTAAGTCCTTTTCCATTTTTAGGTGTGTTTGTTTTTTCTTGTATGTGTATGGAGTAAGTTGTGGTCTAGTTTCATTTTTTTGCATGTATCTGTCAAATGTTCCCAACACCATTTATTGAAGAGACTGTCTTGACTCCATTGTATGTTCATGCCTCCTTTGTCAAATATTAATTGAATATAGTGGTTTGGGTCAATTTCTGGGTTCTCTATTCTATTCCATTGGTCTATATGTCTGGTCTTGTACCAGTTCCAGGCAGTTTTGAGAACAGTGGCTTGTAATACAGCTTGATATCTGGTATTGAGATCCCTCCTACTTTGTTCTTCTTTCTCAGGATTGCTGTGGCTATTCGGGATCTTTTTTTATTCCAGATGAATTTTTGGAGAGTTCGTTCTAGGTGTGTGAAATATGCCATTGGTATTTTAATGGGGAGTGCATTGAATGTATAGATTGCTTTGGGGAATATGGGCATTTTAATGATGTTGATTCTACCATTCCATGAACATGGTATGTTCTTCCACCTGTTTATGTCTTCTTCTATCCCTTTATCTCTTTTTTCAGTGTCCTGTCATTTTCCGAGTACAGGTCTTTTACCTCCTTAGTTAAGTTTATTCCTAGGTATCTTAAATTTTTTGATGCAATGGTAAACGGGATTTTTTTTAATCTATTTTTGTAAGTTCACTATTGGTGTTAATTTTGTATCCTGCTACATTGCTGAATTCATTTATTAAGTCTAATAATTTTTTTGATGGAGTCTTTAGGGTTTTCTATGTACATTATCATGTCACCTGTGAATAATGACAGTTTTGCGTCTTTATTTTTTCAATTTGGTTACCTTTTATTTCTTTTAATTGTCTTAATTGTATGGCTAGCATTTCCAGAAGTATTGACATAGTTCTTTAATCAAAATTCTTTTCATCAAAATCCTATCCTTCAGCACAAACATTTTTCTTCAGCCTCAGAGATATCTTTCCAAAATTAGAGTTCTCAAAGAGTTCTGAAAAATAATCTTCCCGTGTAAATTGTCTTTTTTGTCAGAATGTGAAGTAGAAATACAAGTTTAGAAAATTTTTGTCCTCTGCATCTGTGAAGTGTCATCCCCAATACTTACTTCTTCAGAACGCCCAGGTTCCAGTGGCACCAGGTGCCTCCAGGAAATGTGAGATGGGCTGTCAAGTGCGGTGTCTGAAAATACATTTCAGGAAGTATCAAAAACTAGTATATTATATGATGAAAAGGAATTAACAATTTTAGTCTTATATACCAGGTGTATTTGGGGCATGAGTCTTCTTAGAATTTAGTATCCTGATTCCTTTTTTAAAGCCTTTATGTTATATTAGATAAAATTATATTAAAAGTTATTCAAAGTTATTTTTATCTATATAATTTTCCTGTTAATGTTTTATATGAAAACATAAATGAATTTATACATGATTGCCTTATTTTGTTATTCATAGTATACATTAAAAGGGGATCTCATTCTCTTTTAAATGATATATCCTAAGAGGTCATTTAGCTGCCTGTATATGTCAGTTTTTATTTTTCATTTTTATTGTCAAAATCAATATCATATTTGGAAACTGCCAAATTGATTCTAGATATCTGAGGTACTAAAGTTTGTAGAGCCATATAAAGTCAGTCTTATTAGGAAGTAGTATAATTCAGCTTCATAGAACCAGAGTCCTAAGTTGAAATGTCTGCCTCACATGAAGAATTAAATTGGGTACTGGCCATGCAGACATTTTGAGAAGAAAAGTTTATTAGAAATTGTTGAAATCAGGCAAGGTGATTTAAAAACGTAGGTACTTTATTTCCCAATTCTGCCTTATTCTGAAATGAACTGTTGTCATTTGTGCATGATTGACGTTCAAGCAAATCATCTGGGATCATCTAATATAAAAATGTTATTAATTACTAAAAATTGAAATAAGCAGCCGTTATGGTTTAACAAAAAGACAAACAGAAGAAAAAGGAAGCAGCTTATGCAACACAGATCTATGAAGTAGAACTTCCTCTTACCATTTAGTCCTAGGAAGACACAGTTCAAGGAAGAGTTGGTCCAACATAGGTAGTTAGATTAGGGTAGACCAGCAATTTTCAACCTTTTCCATTTCATGGCACAAATAAACTAATTACTGGAACATCAAAAATGTTATATTTTTGCCGATCTGAAAAAAAAATAGGTAAAATTTTTATTCATTCATACCAGAGGGTCAACTATTGATGTTGGCTATTATTTCTGTTATGTTTTTACTTGTCAGTCTAAGGAATAACGGCTCAGTGCCCCTGACTAAATAGTCAGCTATTGCATGTTCTAAACATTTGATGACACACAGGTTGAAAATCTCTGGTTAGACCTAAGAAGTAATATTTCCAATTGAATTAAGAAGTTAAATATTATGCAAAAGGACAATGTTAGAATGGAGTTTTTCAATGTAATTATGGAGTTTTTCATATTCATCATCAGTAAAATATCTTTCCAAGAGCTGTATAGTCTCCTGTATCTTGTCTTTTATGACCTAGAGATGTCTCCAAATTTTGGGCCTTTATCTGTTTTGACATGAAATACCAAGAGATATAAAGTACCTGTCTTCATTATGTAACAGTTTGGCCCTCTTGAGAATATATATTGAAGTTTTATTCTTCTTTTGAATTGGAACAATTAACTAGATAAATGGTTATAGATCTAATTCTCATAATAGGTGTAAAATAGAATATTTCTGGAGGACTTGGAAGCAAACAGTCCCTTCCTTATGTCATATACCTCCTTGAGGCTAGGGCTTTTTGCAGAGCACTAAGAAATCCAGGGAAGTTTTGTTGTTTTTTTCTTTCTTTCTATAGTTAGATGTTCTAAGTGCGAACAAAGTCTACCAGGTCATACAGATGTTATATAAATATATAAAAATAAAGGATGGCTTATGTAGATAGAGTAAGGTAAGATCTCTAAAATAAGTTCTGAAAAACTATAAATAGTATCTTATCAAAGAGGAATAAGATAATTGTGGTAGAATTAGAAACATCCACTTTTGTGATTCCTCTCCCTCTATTTAGTGACGCTGACCTTTGTAGTATTTAAAACATATCTCAAAGATTCCTGTTTCTAGAAATACGTCAACAGGTTATATGGAAACTGTCTTTGACCTAACTCCTGCTCCCCAAAGAATGGCTTCTCTTCATATGCTCTGTTTGAATTTGTGGAGAGTTCTGAACCTCTGAGAGGGTACAATACTGTAAAGGTTTGAATATATGTAGAAGGTAATATGCAAAGATTGAGTATTTGTTTCAGGGTTGTTGACCTGGAAGTTTTTTAAAGTAATAATCTTCTTTAATCTTTATTTATTGAAGCATAGTAAAATACTGACTTGATAGTGTGATTAAGTTGATTAATTATTTGGTTATGTGGAGTGCCCCAGTCATACTATATCGTAACCAAGAGTGAAATTTGACATCTTGGACATCCCATTCACTTAAAAATAGACTCCTTTTTTTTTTTTTTTTTTTTTTGGTCCTTATAATCATAGTTTTAAAGATTAACAAGTAATTAGTCTTAATTAGTTGACTCAGAACTCTTTCTTTCAGGTTTTTGCCTGAATTCATCAGTGGAGACTTTGATTCTATTAGGCCTGAAGTTAAAGAATACTACACTGTTAAGGTAAGACATTATTCTGTATTTAAAATATTTTTCATATGATTGCTTTTCCTATGTTTTTCCTGGTTTCCTTTGTGTATGTGTAGGAACTAATTGGTTATTTTTTTAAAATTTGTATCAATTATGATATATATTCAAATGGGAATTTAGAGAACAGCAAGTAGAAATACAAGTTTAGAAATTTAGTCACCACCAGGTAAGCATTAATATTTAGTACTTTAAATACATATTTTTTAAATATATTTATAGTTTATGGGCTAATTTAATAATGTACTATCATTGCCTTCATCCTCATTAGTTGCTATTTTTCACAAATCATTTTTAATATTATTTCATGAATGAACTATATGTTACTTAACCAATTCCCAATTGATTTACATTTGTATCCATTTTTTACCTTGTAAACTAATAAAAGTATCATTGTAAATGAGTTTTTATAAAAATGCATAATTATAGAGCCACAGTTTTTTTTTCTTTAATATTTAGTTTTTTAAAAATATTATTACCCTGTTCTGAATAAACCTGTTATATTTAGTTTATTGAAAATGTTTTAGTTTTATGAAACTATTGTTAAGTTTGTTGAAACTATTGTTAGCCTATCCTATCTAATAAAGAGGGAATATGCTAATTGGCCATCACTCTGTCACAAATATGGCTGCACCCACAGCTAAAGCCAAGTTCCCATAAGGAACCTTAATGAGCATTCAGCAGGGACCTGAGGCTACACCCTACCTCACCCCCATAGGGCTTGACAGAGGACCTCCAGCTGCACCCCCTGCCCTGGCTTCAGGCTAGGGGGGCCTCAGGCCACATTCCCCACCCCAGCACCAAGCTAGGGGACCTGAGGCTGCACCCCCGTGCCTGGCCAGGCTTGACAGGGGACCTCAGTGTGCACCCCCAGTGCTGGGTCGGGAGAACTCAGTCAGTGCCCCCTGCGGGTGGGGCTTGCCTGCCTCCTGGTGCTGGGCCAGGGGACCTGAGGCTGCACCCCTTACCCCTGCCTGGCGAGGTTTGACAGGGTACTCAGGCTGTGCCCCTCACCAGTGGGGCTTTACAGGGGATTTCAGGCCATGTCCCCCACCTGGCAGAGCTTGATAAGGGAATCTCAAGGCATATCCCTCACCCTAGTCTGGGCTGGGGAACCTCAGGCCATGCCCTCGGTCCTGGTGGGGCTTGACAAGGGTGAGACTGGCCAGGTCTGGATCTAGCCCAATGAGGATGGAGGCCAGCTGGGTCTCTCGTGATTTTGAGGCGCATATGGGTAGGCGGGGACTTGACTCTGGGTCCCATGATGTGCCCCAGATTCTCACATGGAGGTTTTCATATACATTTTACTAATTTTCTTTCATCTCTGACACTTCTATTATAGAGAAAGGGCAAATAGCAATATCAAATTATTTCCTCTAATTAATCCCCTTTTAATGTGCACGAATTTTGTGCACTGGGCCACTAGTTTTAAATAAAACTATTCATTACAATGTGAAATTAACAATAACATACAGCTTAAGGTGTTCATATTGTTAATGCTATTGTGAAAGTCTTCTAGAGATCCTTGCTGGTAAAGAACATGCAAATGATCTAATTGAGAATGATGGAAGACACATAGGAGTATTACAGCGATCAGTTATTCAAGCTTTCACTGGCTTTAGAGGACAATGCAGAGTTTTAAAAATAAAAATTATAGTGTCAGCAATTCTAGCCACAATACTGTCATCTATGTTATTCTGAACTGGCATTAGAAATTTACACATATTTTTTAAAAGAAACAGCAGTTACTGAAATAGTAAACTTTACATTCTTTATAAGGCTTGAGGATGGATGAGATAAAATCAAAAAGAAGAAAAAAAAGATGGGAGTGGGAGAGGAGGGAAAATATGATTCAAAGTGAGGAAGCCAAGTTATCAGGTTTATAAACTAATATAGACTGTTCTGATAGAAATCCCACCCATCAGGGCAGTGAGTGTAGCTCAGTGCATATCCTACCCACCAGCTGATCAGACTTTCCCATCAGCAATGGGACACTGTTCCCAAGCCAGCGTTTGATATTCATGCTCAATTACTTTTAACATTGGCATGTTTCTATTCATTCCCTACAGTCTCACTTCTCATTAACTCCATACCTCAACCTCATTGAGTGGAAAGCCCTCTCAGCCTTGCTTACAATGCAGAGTTTTATAAATTCAGATATTAGTCGTATTTTCGGAAGGGGAAGGAGCATCGGGAGAGGCAGTACAAGCACTCAGAAACAAGTGGAAGATCTGTCCGAATGTGACCTTTCTCCTCTTCTCTTAAATGCTGCTGGCTGCCAACACTGGAAGTGTTGATTTTATCATTTTATCCTGGATGAAAAAAATAACAAAAAATGAGGAGAAACCAGCTTTTTCGTTTTCCAATGCAGTAAAATGGGGTCAAGGATGAAACAAAATTTTGAATTAATACCTTTTGATGAATTTCTCTTATATTTTTTGCTTTATTTTTTTAACATCAATGTTAATTTATATCTGTTGAAGTTTAATTTAGAAAGTAAGGTTAGCTGCATCTTCTAATTTCCTACATTGCATAGTTATGAGATGATGTAGTACAATCCAGTTTTCATATATTGATGAGAACAACTGCTTTGAACTTTTTGGATCTCTTGCTGGAAGGCACTGATGATGTCTTTGATAGAGCTGATGTGCCCCATATAGGTCAGGGTGAAAATTTAGCTACGGTTTTAATAATGATAATGACAACAAGTTAATGCAGCATTACACACAATTTATATAAGCCATTATCTCCGATTTAAACCATCTTTAAGCTGCTCTGTTACAAATTAAAGGAGGTTATCTTCACTTTCAAAGGCACTTTTCTTTCTCCCATCTGGTCTGGGTTTCATTGAAGCTGAAACTGGGCTCTGATAAAGAAAGTAAAATAAAAAAGAAATTGAAAATGCTAAATGTTTGTTAAAACCATAAAATTATATAAAGTTGATTTTGTAGCCAAAATCATTCATGTTTTCCCCCAATAGATATGTCCTTGGCTTACAGAAAAAAACTTAGGTTTATATGACTATACGAAATGGTAAATGAGTTTGTTTGCTTAATTTCTGAGAACACTAAAATATAGATGATTTTTTTAAATTCTCATCCGATGATATTTTTCCATTGATCTTTAGAGAAAGTAAAAGAGGGAGGGAAAGACAGAGAGAAATATCAATGCGAGAGAAACACATCCACTGGTTGCCTCATGCATGTTCCAGGACCAGAGCCTGGGCCAGGGAGGAGCCTGCATCTGAGATACATGCCCTTGACGGAATCGAACTGGGGACCTTTTGATCCACAGTTTGATGCTCTTATCCATTGAGCCAAACCAGGTAGGGCTGATTTGTCAGCTTTTAAACAGAATATTTTATACCCCAGATATTGCAGTATGTGGTACAGGGGACTCTTAAACAGTGCAGGGGTCATGCACTGACACCATGCATAGTCAAAAATGTGTCTATCACGTCTGACACCCCTAAAACTTAACTACTAATAGCCTACTGTTGACCCAAAACCTTACTGATAAAACATTAACACATATTTTGTATGCTGTATGCATTATAGACTGTATTGTTACAATAAAATAATCTAGAGAAAATAAAATATTAATTAAAACACACAAAAGAGAAAATACATTTACATTACTGTATTATTGATACTGTAAGTCTAGATCTTCTGTTTACAAGATGAATCAACCGTCAGTACCTACATCAATATTGTCTTATATGATACAAAACACTGTAGATATTATATGTATTACACTATATGTCAAAAAGGGAAAGGTAATGTGAAAAAGAAATTCATATTTATTGACAGGTATGACAATTCACGCATTGGTAACAAAGAAGCAGCAATATGATTGCCTTATGGAAGCCTAGTATAACTGATGAAACAGTTGATAGGTAGGAGATTGTTATAGTATTACATTATGTGCTGTAGTTAATATTATACAATTATGATTTAATACTACATCTTTGTTTGTTTACATTCCTCTTGACTACAAATAGCTCCGTGTATAGTTTTGATAAATTTTAACTTTTTATAATAGACTTGTATATTTTGTGGTAATAAATGATAAAATAGAGTAGTATCTACATGTATTTTATGCATTCGTGGCATAACTAACTTTCTCTTAAACTTTCTGTATTTTATGTCTATTTAATTTGCTAATTTTTTTAATTATTGCAAATCTCTATTTTATTTTTTAAAATCTGCATATAAGTGGACCCATGCAATCTATCCATATTGTTCAAAGGCCAATGGAAGTTATCTATTGTTCTGTAATATTTCATCCTAAAACTAGAGGCCCGGTGCACAAAATTCATGCACAGGTTGGGTCCCTAGGCCTGGCCAAAGATCAGGGCCAATCAGGGACTTTTTACTGAGATCTTACCAGGGTCTTTGGCCCACATCATGTTTTCGTATTCTCTCAAGTCAATGTCATGTACCATACTGTGTTCTTCCAGATTTGGCAGGATTAACAGAGAAGATAAAATCAGAACTTAGAACTAGAGTCCTATTCCTGACTTATGACTAGGGTTATTTTTACCCTTGTCTAGAACATGGCCTTGTGAATGCCAAAGTACTCCCTTATAGCACAAAGGAAGACATTCTCATATTCCCAGGCCACCTATATCCTGGCTAATTTTCTATTACCTGATCACCTTGGTTCTTTAATGTTCTAAATAGCTTTCACATCATTGTTGGTCTGGCCCAATATTGCACCCAAGATTGCGGGTAGAAAGGAATGACAACAAGGCAATGGGAGCGTAGAGAGTTTGGGTATCACACAGACTTATCCCACTGATGGTGATACTGACACTCATTCCCAGGGATGATAAATACCTTGTCCAAGGAGCAAACAAAGGCCCAGTGCAATCTGTTGACAAGCAGAAATAGCAACCAAGTCCCAGTTTAAAAATAAAATTTTATAGAAAACATGAATATTGATTCAAAAGCATGGCCATATCCTAATTTTTGAAGACTATTCTTAATAGGTAAGGGTAGTATGTCTAACTTCTTTAACCCGTACTCCTTTGGGTAAGAATAAGATGCTATAAATGTTAACTACAGTCACAGAAAATTGTTTACCTTTTACATATCATAATGGCTGACATTTTAGGAACTCAGGATCTGAATTTGAATATAACTTTTCCCAGTCAGAATAATGGGAAATTGTTTTTTGTTTGACATTTGAATAGAATGTCTGATTTTTTAAATAAGTGAACTACTGATATTAAGCAGGAAGTGCTTTTATTTTAATTCTAGTTTGAAAACATGGATTCTCGAATGGTGGGGATGGGTAATATAGGTAAGCTTAATAATCATCAAGAGATGTCAAATAATACTGAATCTTGGCCATTAGTAATGTGCATTTTAGTTTTTGCGAATAAAGTGTTTATGGTTTCTTGAACTAACTATGCAAATTATTTTTTGAGTTGTCAGTTTACACTCATGGAAGTCTTACCAAGGCAGTGAAATTAAATCATGTTATAGAACCCTGGCTTTCTCATACACTTGTAATAGTGATTAAATAATGTCGTACATGTATTAGAAAGCACTCTAGAAGTGCTAAATAACTTTAAATATGTGATGGGAGTATTTTGTTTTACTTTCTAAAATTGTTTACTTAAGAATTTTTAAATAACTTTTCAGCAACATTGCTTTTAAAAAGATTTTTAATCAATTTATATTCATAAATAAGTGTACAATTTATGAGTCTGGATTTTATTTATGATCATCTTACTTAAAATATCTTTTTTAGTATTATAATGCTCCAGGTTCAGTTCTGTTTAGTAAATTTCATAGAATCTCCCAGAAGTTTTTTATCTCTATTTAAAAACACTTGCATTGATCCACGTAATCTCATGAATCTTATTATTTTCTAATTTTTAGCTGTGCTTCATTCCCAGTTCTGCCCAGCCATATACCAGCAACTTTTGGATATGCTAAAAATAATTAACTTAGAGAAAATGGAAAATTGGCTGTTAGAAATTGTAAGACTGTTAGCAAATTTGACTGCTGTGCCAAACAGAGGAAGCTATATAGCATGTAAGGAGCTATGCTTCATTTAAGAATATATTTCTTTAAAATAAAAAAAAAATAACCCTTGGGAATAGTAAATTTTTACATGCTTAAGCATTAACATGAATTAACATATGCCAAGATATAAAGGTAATTATAGTCAGGCAGTTTCCCTTGATGACAGAGTGATGGGTTCTTCACTTTTTATTCTTAAACCGATTGGCTCATCTTATTAGCATCTCACCAAGGGAGTGATGGAACAGGCAGGGACATTATGCAAAACCATCTCCTGAATATACTTTAATTCTTATGCTTGCCTCTATTATTAAAGTCCTCTTAAATTGACTTCATTTTATATTGTCTGTATTTTTTAAAGCCTGTTTTGTTTGAATTTGTTTTACATAATTAAGGTGTTTAAAAGGGAGAGCCTATGCTCTTTACATTTTAAGAACTCCCAGGGCCTCCCATGTGACTTCCTCAGCACCTGCCTGCCTCTTCTCAAACGCCTAGTGCTGCCTGTTCAGCGGGGCCTCTGAGACTCTTCCCTCATTTGTCCGGCTCATGGGACCCCTACTTAATAGTCCTCCCTTCTTACAGTTCCCACTATAGCTTCTGGATGTAATCCTTCCTTTATAATTTTCTTGTAGAGCTTGATAAAAACAATTTATCAAAGCTTTCCTCCTTATTCCTGTTAATACATGACCTCCTACAACCTGAAGTGTATGATTGTTCATTCTGGCATCGCCAAGTAGCTACATTCTCTTTAACGTTTACATGAAGCAAGTATCTGATCCTAATTTTGGAACCAGAGCAACAAAGCATGGGTGCCACTTGGTATGAAAAAGATTCTGTGATCAGTTGTGAAACTTGACCTTCTATATGTCCCTTTTGGAAATTCACTGTGCACAGTATCATTTTAAGCAAGTCTTCCAAAAATCTAATGCTGTTAACCTTGGTATTTGTCAAGTGAATTTGATCATGCAACAGTATTCTTTATTCTTTTATTTTTTTTCTTCTGTCTTTCCTCTATCATTTTTTCTTTTCTTTTTAAATTAAATTCTCACTGAAGGACATGTTTCCATTGATTTTGAGAGAGAGAGGGAGAGAAAGGGAGAGAGAGAGAAAGAGAGAGAGATGGATGTGAGAGAGACACATTGATTAGTTACTTCCTGACCCAGGATTGAATCCACAACCATACACTCCAACCAACGGAGTCATCAATTCAAGGGCACAATACTGTTCTTCACCCACAACACCTAATGTAGTTTGTTTTTATTGGTTTCCAGCTAGCTAAAATGTATTTGGATGCTTAGAAACTTGCTTTACTTTTTCAAAAACGTTTTAAAACTCCATATAGGTTGTCACTCTTTTTAAAAGCTGGTAAGAGAAAATTACCCAAAGGACCTTGAAAATAATAATAGTCAGCCATTTTTTGGTGCTTACAATTGGCCAAACACTGTGTGTGTACTTCTCTTTATAAATCCATGGAATCCTTGCAACAAACTTTATTAGAAGGTGAGAGGTCTAGCTACATTTGACAGAGAACGGGGAATACGGAGTTGGAGTCTGGCCCAAGTTTGTCCAACTAAGAAAGGTTGAAAGGAGCTAAACAGACTCTTCTAACAGTTTTGCCATAATCGTATAGAATCCAGTGTTTCCCAAAGAGTGGTACGCGTACCCTCAGGGGTACGGGAAGAGTTTGGTGGGGATATGCACTGCATCGTGCTTAGCTGCGCCTAATTATAAGTTCTCATGAGTATGAGGGGTTACTCAGCGTTACGGAAATATTGATAGAAGGGGTACACATATGTCAAAAGTTTGGAAAACTCTGGTAGATGAATGGAGGTAGTTTTCTCATAGCAAAGCAAGATCTGGTTCACATGCTGAGGAAATCTGGGACCTCCTTTTCTCTGTATAAGCATTTAGCTTTCCCTTTTATGTTTCCACTTAGTTCTAAGTAATAGCCACCCAGCCTTTCTTCGCTGTTCCCCTCCTACTCCTGACCCCCTTCCCTATCCCCCCTCCACATACACATAATTGTCCTTGCCTTTCTGGGAGGGCTTGGTAGAGAGGCCTGGTGGAAGCTGGTTACTTCCTCAGCGTATGTGTAGTGGTGGGGAAGGAACAGCTCCCAGACAGAGCAGGTCTCAGGAACATTACCAAATAGCTTACTCAGGCATGTAATGGAGGAAGAATCTGTTAGCTCTTTGTTTGGGTGTCCCTAAAATAATCCCCAAGTTGGGTGATTCAGCAGGAAGGCTTGGCAGAGTCCTCCTCGTGGCTCTTGCGTATTGCTGCCTAAGGATGCAAAAGCAGAACCAGCCAAGGAGTGCAGACACATGGGACAAGCAAAGCCTGGAGAAACAGTTTCCAATTCCGAGAGTCCTTTCCCAGTGCAGCCACACAGGTTGTGATTAATCAACTTGTGACTACAAGACTGAGTGCTGTCTCACTGGAGGCACCCACATGTATCCACCTGCACCCCCTCTGTATAGCTTGTGCCAAAATTCCAGACTCTGATAGGCAAACAAGCATGTTCTTAGAATAAACCATATTATTTGTAAAAGCAAGTTAGGCACAGTGAGCCACTATTAGCGTTTTGGAAAAGTTGTTTTTATGTATGTATTTGTGTGTGTGTGTGTGTGTGTGTGTGTGTGTGTGTGTGTGTGTGTTTAAATCAGTATAGGGCGCTATTACCCATTCAAGCTTTCAGATGTCAACCAAGGGCCAACCTTGCCAGCAGGCCTTTGTAAGAAGAGCATTCTCAAGTTGCTATGTTAACTCTTTGGGGCACCCTCTTCCATTCAGAACGCTGGCTCTGCCTTTAAGGATGGAAGCCATCATTTAAGAGCTTCTGCTGTTCAAAAAAAGCTTTTGACTTCCATTAAGAGAAATGGCGACTTTCTTGTTTGAAGTGCTGTAGTTTTCATTCAGTGCCACTTTGAAAGGAAAAATTATCTTGTAACACCCAGGGCAGTGCAGATTACAGTAGATTAGAATGTCTCTTTATGTTTGGGATTGAATGGAGAATGGCTACAAGGTTAAATTGTGTTTATAACTTTCTTTTATAGTATACCATCTAGAAAACCAGCAAGAGGCAACTTATTACTTAGAGTTTAATCATGTGACATTCCTGCTGAAGAAATGGTTATTTGTCGGCTGTCATTGGATGATTTAAGAACATCTTTTTATTTGAAAAGTAGATATTTTTTTAAGAGGCTGGTAAATAAGACAGAAGGAGCAATCTACCCCAGTGTGCTTTATACAATGAAGAGGAAAGTGGAAAATGGAAACTTTGTGATTCTCTCTCAACAGGGTAAAGGAGGATTTTCTTTCCCGTATCAGGAGCCATAGATTCCAATTGGCTTTAACTATTCCACTTGGAATATTTTAGAACAATTTGGGCTAATTTTGGATCTGTTTCTTTGATTATTAGAGTATATGTCATTTTGCTTTATGCTATTGCACTTTTATACTGGCAGGTGGTCTCTTATTACAGAGTTCTGGTCAATTCAGTATAACAAGTGGTTGTGGAAAGTCTATTAAAAATTAATATGTTCAGTTTTTAGAAGATTCCTGAATATATCTCCCCAAAATATTTTAAAGTGTAAATCATGCTTAAATACAAGAATAGAAGCAACTTCAGTGTCATGACTAGAAGATAATAAAGTGTGTGGAAGCTACATTTTTGAGAGTGATCATTTACCAAAAAAATTCTAATGTAATGGGATAGTAAGTTATACTTCATGTGTTCAGAACCACTTGAAAAATCATCTTAGGTAGTATCTTATCTTCCTTAATTCTGAGACTGTGATTGACAACTATTCCCCCTCCCAGAAGTGTCCATTTTTTATACTGTAGTCCTCATCCCTGCTTTACACCACTCCCAATTATCATAACTCTCTTCCCTTCCTTGCCAATGAAAGACATCTTTCCCTGAATGAAACTTATCTCTGTTTACTATTAAGAGGCAATTAAATTAATTCACAGTAAGAAATTCATGATGAGCCCTGGCCAGGTAGCTCAGTTGGTTAGAACGTATGCCAAGATTGTTTGTTTGATTCCCGGTAAGGCACATATAAAAATCAACCAATTAATGTATAAATAAATGGAACAACAACTTCCATGTTTCTTTTTCTTTTTCTTGCTCCCTTTCCTTTCCTCTTTCCCTAAAATATATCAATCAAAAAAATTTTTAAAGAAATTCATCGTTAACTATCTTTCTTAGTGTTGTTTTAAAAGAAGATATTTTTCACCCACATATGTTACTCCTAGGAATATACATTTTTGGAGCTTTCCTAGAAAGCACTCTGGCAGTATCTAACAAGGATTTTTAAAATGTGCTTATAATTTTCCCAGTATTATTCCTAGAATTCAATTCTAAGAAAATAACTAGAGATATTGATCATAATAGTATGTTTGATAGCAAAGAAAAAATAAATTATGTCATAAATGTAATGATAATATGATTATCTAATAAAAGAGTAATATGCAAATTGACCATCAAGCCAACACACAGGATGGCTGCCACAAGATGGCCAGCAGGGGAGGGCAGTTGGGAGGGACCAAGCCTGCAGGGGACGAAAGTTGGGGGCAACTGGGCCTGCAAGGAAGGACAGTTGGGGGGGACCCAGGTCTGCAGGGAAGGGCAGTTAGGGGTGACCAAGCCAGCAGGGGAGGGCAGTTAGGGGCAGTCAGGTGGCTCCTGACAACTGGCATGAATGTCAGCAGAATGTATCCAGATCCTGGGCCTGCAAATGCATCCTAACACCCACCTGAGGACAAATCATGTCCTGGCCACTCCCCACCCCCCTCAGGATGGGCGCCAGACCCAGGGCTCATGGCTGTGGTGGTACGAGCCTCTCCCAATGGGACTGACTGGACTCAAGCCCGCAGCAAGTGCAGTGGGGCTGGAGTGAGTGGGAGTGGCAGACAGGAGCAGCTGGCAGTGTTGGGACTACAAGTTTAGGCCCAATCCCCACAGGCTACCCGGAGGAATCCCACCCATGCACACTTTCATGCACCAGGCCTCTAGTTAATGTATAAGAGGCTAGTATTACTTAATACCTATTAGCAATCATTTCTACATTTTCCTTCTCTGCAGGGCTTTAATATTTTATCAGTTTAGCTTTATATTCTCTATTAGATCTTAATATGTTATCATAAGACTCAGAAAACAGTGAGAACATCTTATTTAGCCAAAGGTCTATTGTTACACTTTATTTCATAGGCCTCCTTTCTAGGTGTTGGAAGTTCCCCTGCCCAGGCTAGGAGCTGCTTTTTACTTCTATTGAATTCCTTGTCAACCTGTGATTAGATTAGAATCATTTAAACTCATGAAATTCCAAGAAGCTGTGGGTGGCTGATAAATACCCCAAGTAGAGCTTCTAGAGGTTCTTGGTTTATAATCAAAATTTTTCAGTTCTGGTAATATTCTCTGTCCTGACTTAAGCTTTTCTATGTGTCTATCTTAAATTGTTGAAATAAAATAAGATGTTATTGAAGCCTTGCTCATATATTTCAAGCAGTTTTATATGTAATACCATTCCTGTGGAACCAACTCTAAAGATGTTATAAGAACTTTTTCTATTAGATTTCTAGGAATTTGTTCCCACTTCATGGGATTTAAAAAAAAGGGGGGAGGGGAATTATAGATGTGACATTAATGCTGTTCCTTAGCTTGCTGTCCAGTGGTTAACAAGTCAGTTTAAATCTCTTGTTTTTGTTTTCTTCATCTCCATAATGTTATAGTGGCACTAGATTATTTCTTGGGTTCTCTTTATAAGTTTTCCTGTGGATGTTGTTAATTCTGTGAAGATAACTTTAAGGTAGACAACCATCTATTAATCATCTCTTATTTTGCTGTTTCTACTTGCCTTTTTTAATTTTGTTTCTTTTTACTATTGCAGTGGTTTCTATTATCAGCACTTAAGAGAACTTTTCCATTATAGCATTGGCTATATTTAGCAATAAGATGCCACACTCTCCTATCCTTTTGCTAACATACATTTCTTTTCCTTAAGAATATTATTTAACATTTATTGAATATTTACTATGTAGCAGACTGGTGCCAGGCAGTGAAACAGTAATGACTGGAACATAATTCTTGTCCTCAGGGAACTTGCAAAAAAGCAATTTTTGCTTTAGTGACAATTCAGCCCTCAGCCCTGATCATATTCCTGTATGCTCTGGAATAGCCTAATATCTTTCTTTTTAGGAGTGTTAGCCTGAGACCAGTCCATTCTTTATGCCCTCGCTTAATGTTCTTTTAAAATGTACATATACTTTTATTGATTTCATAGAGGAAAGGAGAGGGAGAGACACAAACATCAATGATGAGAGAGAATTATTGATCAGCTGCCTTCTGCACGCCCCACACTAGGGATCAAGCCCACAACCCAGGCATGTGCCCTGACCAGGAATCAAAACAAGACCTCCTGGTTCATAGGTCGATGCTCAACCACTGAGCCAAACTGGCCAGGCTCAGTGTCCTTTTAGGGTCAGAGAAGTACATGTCAATGATCTTATAAAGATGACATATATGTCTTCTAGAGCATAATAAGTTTATAAATTATGAGAAATTAATTTTTTCATTGGTCACCACATAGTAGGGCATTCATAAGTGAAAAAGACACAGATTGAGCTTGCCACTTTTAAAGAACCTTGAAGTTAAAAAAAGAACCTTTAAATCTACTGAGAATGGTTCTTGGAATAATTTAAGAGATAGTATAGGTGTTTTCTATCCTTGAAAACTGTTTGAATGGCACCTTTATATGGTAGATTATATTTACCTTTCCCTTATTCAGCTGTTTTTCAGAGGCCTCAAATTGTTTTATTCCCGATTCAAGAATTCTGAAGTCTCATTCCCTCTGGTTTTACATACCTTTCTCCCTGTAAGACGTTGGAGGGAAATGTGTCATTACAAAAATATATTTCCTTTAGTCATCTACATTCACTGATGTCAACAAGCTGGCACTCTTGTGGCTTAAAATTTATAAAAAAATATCAGTGCTTTTTAATAGGTGAGGTATCTGTTGGACAAGAGGTGAAGAACTTATAACTTCACTTCATTATGTCCAAAAGATAATCCAAGAGACATATTCACACAGGCAGACTCTTTCTGCTGCTTTTTACATAAGAAAATTGGAGTTTAATAGGTCATCTCACTTGGTTTTACTTAAAATGTAGTATTAATATTAATATTACTTTTTCCATCCATGTAAGTAAACATAGGAGGTCTGCTCAAAGAAATTTAAAGTTTCTCAGCAATAGTTTTAACTTAAGGTTATTTCCCTGTGAATATATTTTATAAACCTTAATCAGAGTTCTTATATTAATCTTGAATGTCATTGCTGCCATGAAATTTAAAGACCATTAATGTAGTCAAATCTGTACTTTTTCTTGGTAAAAATGATTTTCACAATCAGACCATTATTTTGCTATTCTGACACCATTGCTGAGATGCCCTGTTATGTGCAATAAAGAAGATAACAGGGCAGTGATTCTAATGATCGGGATGTAATACAGGCATAATAGGATGTCACTGTTGATACCTTATCTTTACTTTTATAGCTCTTGATGGTGTTCATAAGGTTGACATCATTACTTATTTACCTTTTGTCTTCTGTTAACACATAGGGATGTGAGATCATTTCAACTCCTGACCAAGACCATACTGACTTCACCAAGTGCCTTGAAGTGCTGCAGAAGAAGATAGACGAAAAAGACCTCCAGGTATGATATGCCTATGTGGTGGCAAAAGTTTCTGTTGAAAGTTTTCACTCGTTTAAATTTCTGTTGAAAAATTTCTGTTGAAAGTTTTCACTCGTTTAAATTCTTATTTACTTTCTAAAATAAGAAATCATTATGTACTTTGATGCCAGTTTTTGGATTCTCGTCACTTTTTTTCAGTATATGGAATAAATCTGTACTCTTACATCAGGGGTTACATAGTCAATCACTTCATAGTGGTGAGGTCTCTGAATGGGTGAAGGAGACTTTGTACAAAGTAATCAAAACTTCTGCTCAAATGAGGTATCGCCTCATACCTGTCAGAAAGGCTGTCATCAACAAATCAACGAGTGCTGGAGAGAATGTGGAGAATAGGAAATCCTCACATACTGCTGGTGGGAATGCAGACTGGTGCAGCCCCAATGGAAAACAGTATGGAGTCTCCTCAGAAAATTAAATGTGGAACTGACATTTGTCCCAGTGATCCCACTTCTAGGAATATATCCAAAGAATCCTAAAACACCAATCAGAAAGAATGTATGCACTCTTTGTTCATAGCAGCACAATTTGCACTGGCTAAGATCTGGAAACAGCCAGTTCCCACCAGCAGTTGAGTGGATAAAAAAGCTATTGTACGTTTATTCCATGGAATACTATGTAGCTATAAAAAAGAAGGATCTCTTGCCCTTTGAGATAGCATGGAGGGACCTGGAGAGTATTATGCTAAGTGAAATAAGCTAGTCAGAGAAAGATAAGTATCACATGATATCATTCATATGTGGACTCTAGTAAATAAACTGATAAATAAAATAGATCAGAAACATGGAAGCATGGAGCAGATTGATGAATCTCAGGGAATGGGGAGAAGGGGGGAGGAGCAGAGATTAACCAAAAAACTTAAATGCGTATATGTATGACCCACGGGCAGACAATAGTGCGATAAAGGCTACCTCCACCACCATTTCCGTGGCTGCCCGCCCTGCATGTGCCACCAGTGCTTTCCCTCCAGCAGCCGCAGCCCCCTTGCTTTCCACTTTCCCTCCCTCTTCCTTCTATGCCCCGATTGTGCATTGGTGGGGTCTCTCAGCCTGGCCTGCACTCTCTTGTAATCTGAGACCACTTGGGGGATGTCAGAGAGCCAGTTTCAGCTCAATCCCCACAAGCCAGGCCCGAGGGTCCCCACTCCACACAAATCAGTGCACCAGGCCTCTGGTATAAAATAAATGGGCAAGTACTTCTTAGCACTTAAGCAAATCGAAATATTGTTTTATAAACTCACTTTAAAGTGTGTCCTCACAAAGTTTCAAATTGTGAGTCCCTGCTGCCTATTTATGAATGTAGTATAAGCTTGATGGTGTTTGAACTATGGTGACAACCCAGACACACTCAACCTTCTCCGTTTCCCAAGAGAGCAAAGAATAGTAGGACTTGATCAAAGATAAACTGGCACTAGACATGTTTTATCAGTATTGACTGTAGAAGAAGTAGCCCTATTTATCCTGCATCCCCTCCTTACCTATCAAACTCCGGTGGTCTCCATCCTCACTTTTATCTTCTGCCTTTCATCTTGTTTCCCTGGAATTCAGTTACACTTTGTGCCATTAACTCCCTAATTTATACCTCTCATCAGAAACTCAAAAGTCATATTTCTACCTCTTACTGGCAGGCCAGAGGAATTTCATTTCACTGCCTGAAACAAGATTCACCATCTTTCTCACAAAGTCTCATTTTCTCATTCTTTATTTTCTATATAATTCTTTGGCACTGCCATCCATCCACCTAACAGAAACCTTATTTTGCTCTACTGTTCCTTAAAAGTTGGTTACAGGTATCTCTTATGTCCACTTTGATCTTTCTAATCTTACTGCTACTATTTTAGTTCAGAACTTTATAATTTCCACCTGGGTTATTTGATTAGCATTCTGTTTGCCCCCTTTACTCTTTAAAATTCATGTCATTTTTCTTAAATGTGTATTGGCTTGAATTTTTTTATCTCACTTATTCAATACATATTTGTTGAATGAATAAATGTATTTCTAATAACATCAATGCAAATTCTAAAGGGCATCATGGCAAACCTTAACTGGGATGTAAGCTCTTTGAATGGATCCTCTTAGTAACATTCTGGATGTCATATCACTTCTATTATGACAAGTATCCAGATGCTTAGCATCTTTGTGGTCTCTACCAATTGTAATATGAATGTTTGTTATTAAAAATATCAGTCTCCAATACATTGTAATTAGAGGTTAGATGTTCAAGTACTTGAGATAGTCCTGGTACTTTTTCTAGCTCCATGACCAGTGAAACCTATTTAAGTTATTCTAGCTTCAGTTTTCTCATATCCTATATAATAAAGAGGCAAATATGCAAATTGACTGTCATGCCCTCACACAAGATGGCCACTACAAGATGTCCAGCAGGGGAGGGCAGTTGGGGGAAACCAGGCCGGCAAGGGAGGGCAGTTGTGAGGGACTGGGCTGCAGGGGAAGGCAGTTGAGGGTGACCAGGCCAGCAGGGGAGGGCAGTTTGGGACAAGATCAGGCCTGCAGGGGAGAGAGTTAGGGACGAAAGGGAGGGCAGTTGGGGGTGACTGGGCTAGCAGGGGAAGGCAGTTGAGGTCACCTGGACCAGCAGGGGAAGACAGTGGGGACAACTGGGCCTACAGGAGAGTGCATTTTGGGGCAATTGGGCCAGCAGGGAAGCAGTTAGGCATTGATGAGGCTGGCAGGGCGTGGTTAGGGGGTGGTCAGGCTGGCAGGCAGAAGTGGTTAGGGGCAATCAGGCATGTAGGCAGGCGGGTGGTTGGGAGCCAGCAGTCCCAGATTGTGAGAGGGATTGGGCCTAAGCCGGCGGTTGGACATCCCCTGAGGGGACCCAGATTGGAGAGGGTGCAGGCTGGGCTGTAGGACCTCCCTCCCTCACCCCAGTGCATGAATTTCATGCACCAGGCCTTTAGTGTTAGAATAATAATCTATGTCTATCAGAAAGTTATTGGTTAATGCACTTGCTTCAGTGCCTGCAACATATGAATTCCTTAATGAAAATGTAACTGTTGTAGGGGTGGTATTAATAGTCATATAATGACTATTATTGTATACAGATCATAGTCTTTTGATCTGTAATGTATTTTATATAATGCATTTATGAATTTATATAATATATTTTTAAGAATATAGGATAAGAGAAAATATATTAAACATATTATATATAACATGTTGTGATATTTTGATCTTGTAATAAATTTCATGGAATAATATGGTTTTATTAGAATTACACAATATTTTTAAAATCTCTTAAACTAGGTAGTTACAGTTTATGGCTAAAGTTCATGGACTCATCATAGCATTGTTTCTTTTGGACATATTCTCATTTTAGAAAAATTCTCTTAATATTAGAAACTTGAATTAAATGGTGTACAACTTGCATGTTGAAGTGCTTTCTAGCAGAGGTTTTAACTTTCCCTATTCTAGGGAGCCAGTGAGAGTAGTATCTATGTTTTTAGTAATGGGATCTAACAAGGAGGTGAGTTGTACAATCCAGCTCACCACTGTTGGCTCTGTGCCTTGATGGAGAGAAAAGAAGAGATGTGCTCCAACCTCTCTACTCCTGAGATAGACATTGTGTGCCTTGTCTCTCTGAGGGCTGTATTACTCCAAGATAAGTCCACTGTTCACTTCAGAGTTCCAAAGGCAGACTTCCTCCCCTTAGATATACTGTGGAAGCTTCTAGTCAGTTTACATTTAGATCGTACCTCTTCTCTGTCATCATGCGGTAATTTGGTGACTAAGTTCATGACCGCAAATAGCCTCCAGTCTAACAGAGGAGACAGATGTACAGGTAACCATGGCATAATTAATTTAAGTCTATAAAGGCTTTAATGCGCCTATTCCAAATAGATTGTTTTTGTAATGATTGTTTATATCATTTCAGAAAATGGAATAATGTGATTTTTTTTTAATAATGAAATTTCAGCTCATATCCATGAGGCCTTCTCTCATTTATGATCCATGTTTTGGAACAAATGTTGGATGAGCCAAGTATCACAAAGAAGCAAGGAGGGGGGAAAAATATTTCTGGGCCTGATGTGAACTAGCAGGCTATTCCTAGATCATTTTGGAGATGCCTTCAAAAGAGGAAATCACATCTCTGTTTTCCCTTCTTCTTAGAAACCAGCAATCTCTTTTATAGTGCTGTGCAACAAGAGAAAATAGATGAGGCCAGTGCTTTGAAGAGATTCTGGACATATTGTGAAGAATATAAAAAGCTTACTGCCTCCCGGGCTGTGGCAGCCTAGGCCATCCCTGCTGGGGGAAAGCATGCTTTTATATGCCCTGGGACAGTGTGTAAGATTACGTGCTACCAAGAATCTCAGCTGGATGGCTCACTTGCCAGATAAGATTTCTTATTAATGCAGAGAATTACAGATATAGCTGGGGTGGAGCTCCTCTGCAGAGGAATGCTGACCTTGTGTGAAAGGACTTTTCATTTTGAGTTACTGCATTGCAAAGATACAGAAATTGCAGAGGGAGGAGGGAAGTGTATCTTGAGGACATTTGTAAGAGTAATACACATATAAAAAAAAAAAAATCCTGAAAACGTTGAGTAGATTATAAAATGTCTCCTTATTTCGAGTATTCCTTAGCAAGATACACATTACATATTAAAATACCTCCATCTGTAATTATGATTATTCACAGTGTTAATAGTATCTACATTTTAAATGTGTGATCAACTTACAGTTTGAGTCACGACTGAAGAGCTATAATGATGTTTCTGTTTATCATGAGGGTTTGCATATCAAATTAATATATTTTCAGTGGCAAGTAAGTGATCCTGAGAAGAGAATATACATAGAAAGACGTGTGTGTGTGTGTGTGTGTGTGTGTGTGTGTAATCTCAGAAAGTTCCATTTACATCAGAGAAGATGGAAACCTATAGTATTCACTGTCCATTTTTTTCTTGTCTTAATAGCTGGCTGTAGAAGATGTCTTTCTGTTTCCATACACGCTTGTTTTCCAAGTAGTTCAATTTAGCATGGTAAAAGTGCTGGTTCAGAACAGCAGGTGGCGCACTAAAAGATGCATAGAGTAAAAATCAGATGGTACCAGCTTCTTCCTGGATGTACTATGTGCGTTCCCCTTTCTACATATATGTGAATATATGTAATTCCCAGTCTGGATCATTTGGATCAAGTTATTTTGATGCACATTAGAAATGGGTCTGTCTGAATTCAAATAGACTGATTAAACTTTAATTCTGTTTCATCATCCATTTCTATTAGACATTTTAGATGCCTATATAATTGATCCCAAAAAATTCTGTTTGTAAAGCATACATATAAATAAAATTATTTCATAAAGAAGAAATTATAATTGAACAAGTATTTTACCCTATATTGCACTCAGTTTTCTATGATGTTCATGAATATGCAATACATTCGCTTATAACTTTAAGGTGAACCCGAGGATGATGAGGTAATCAATTATTTTATGCAAATGTATTACCTGAAGCAAACTTACCACATGGCAAGAAATAAGCTTTAAGTAATCAATGTCACTGCAAGTAACAGTTGTGTATGTGTGTGTGTGTATATGTGTGTGTGTGAATGAATTCTCACCCAATGATATTTTTTTCCATTCATTTTTAGAGAGAGTGTCTGGGAGGGGGTGGAAAAAGAGAGAAACATCAATGTAAGAGAGACACATCAATTGGTTGTGTCTGAGGATTGAATCTGCAACCAAGGTACATGCCCTTGTTGGGGAAGTGAACCTAAGACCCTTTGGTGCATGTGCTGATGATCAAACACTGGGTCACATCAGCCAGAACAACTGTAACAGTTTTAACATTCTCATTCAACATTCTAAAATGGTCCAGTGCATATCTAGAAACCAGAATGCTAATGACTAAGTACAAAATTTGCAATCAGAATGTTCTCTGTTCTTCCAGAATAAGAAAAGGGGTAATTAGCATAAACTATAATATTTCTATTGCTTCAGATTGTAAAAAACAGAAGATTGCATTACATCAGTCTGATAGTCACCGATTATCCATTGGTTAATAAAAAAATGAAGGGAGTTTATACCCCTATACTCTGGGGAAAGAATGCCCTTAAAGTGCTTTCAACAGCAGAATCTAATACATCCAGACATGGAGACCAAGAGTTTCATTTATCACTTTGGACAAGAATATGCAGCAAAGACTTGCATTATGGCTAAAGCAAAGCAAGAAATATTGTTGAGTAAAAGTGAATTATGATGATGCAAAATAGGATATTTAAAAATGATCACATGCAGAAATACTAATCTTCTGGAACCACTTACTTTTTAACTGAAGCCAATCTGTTTGCAGAAAAGTTTGGAAAATTATCTGTCTCTTCTCCACTGGCTTAGTGGTAGGAATGGCTAAGGAAGAGGCTACAGGTTCCATATCCTGGTATCTCATAAGCCAGTTTCCACAGAATGGGAAAATACCGTTTAGTACTGTGAACATTCTGAACATTCTAAATATCTAACTTTGTAGAGTATCATGTATGTGAATTTTTAAAAATTAATCTTTATTGTATTATAGATGTCTCCCCTTCTATCCCCATTGACCCCTTCAGGCCTACAACTATTGTCTGTGTCCATGGGCTATGTATAGACTATATAATAAAAGGTAATATGCAAATTGACCCTAATAGTGGAAAGACCAGGAATGATTGGTTGTTATGATGGGCACTGACCACCAGGGAGCAGACACAATGCAGGAGCTGCCCCCGGTGGTCAGTACGCTACCACAGGGGGAGTTCTGCTCAGTCACAACCCGGTTGAGTGCTGTGAGTGCAGCAGTGGTGGTAGAAGCCTTTCCCGTCTCCTTAGCAGTGCTTAGGCCCGCTCCCTGGAGGGTTGTGCCTAAACTGCAGTCAGACATCCCTCTGGCAGCCTGGGAACCCTCAGGAACAGGCCTAAGCCATCAGGTGGACTTTGAGGAGTCCTGAGCTGAGGGAAAATCCCCCTGCCTCACACCAATGCACGAATTTTCTTGCACTGAGCCTCTAGTATACATATAAATTCCCTAGTTAATCTTCTCCACATCTATCCTCCTACCCCACTTCCCTTTGATTTATCAATCTGTTCCATGTTTCTGTGTCTTTGGATCTTTTTTGTTCATCAGTTTATTTTGTTCATTAGATTCCATATATAAGTGAGATCATGTGATACTTCTCTTTATCTGATTGGCTTATTGTGCCTAGCATAACACTCACCAGTTCTCTCCATACTGTCTGAAAGGGTAAGAGATGCTTGTTTTTATAGCTGCAAAGTATTCCATGGAGTAAATATGCAACATTTTTTTTATCATCTCATCTCCTGATGGGCACTTGGGCTCTTTCCTGATCTTATCTATTATAAAATGTACTGCTATGAACATAGGGGTGCATATATTCTTTCTGATTGGTGTTTTGGAATTTTTTGGATATATTCCTAGAAGTGGGATCCCTGGGTAAAATGGCAGTTTGATTTTTAGTTTTTTGAGGAAACGTCATACTGTCTTTCATAGTGGCTGCACCAGTCTGCATTCCCGTCAGCAGAATGCTAGGGTTCCTTTTTTTTCACATCTTCACTAGCACTTGTCATTTGTTGATTTGTTGATGATAGGCACTCTGACAGGTGTGAGGTGATACCTCATTGTTATTATAATTTGAATCTCTCTGATGATCAGGGACTTTGAGCATTTTTTTTTTTTTCATGTATCTCTTAGCCATTTGTATTTCACTTTGGAGAAGTGTCTATTTAGGTCCTTTACCCATTTTTTAATTGGATTGTTTGTCTTCCTTTTGTTAAGTTGTATTAGTTCCTTTTATATTTTAGAAATTAACTCATCAGATGAATCATTGACAAATCTGTTCTTCCATACATTGGGTTCCCTTTTCATTTTGATGATGGTTTATTTTACTGTGCAGAAGCTTTTTATTTTGATAAAGTCCCTTTTGTTTATTTTCTCCTTTATTTCTCTTACCCTAGGACAGTGGTCGGCAAACTCATTAGTCAACAGAGCCAAATATCAACAGAACAACAATTGAAATTTCTTTTGAGAACCAAATTTTTTAAACTTAAATTTCTTCTAATGCCAGTTCTTCAAAATAGACTCACATGTGGCTCGCAAGCTGACCAACGCCCCAAACTGCCTTCCCCTGCTGGCCTGATCACCCCTAAGTTTCCTCCCTTCCAGCCTGGATGCCCCTAACTGCCCTCCCCTGCCGACCTGGTCACCCCTAACTGTCTACCCCTGCAGGCCTGGACCCCTCCCCCACTGCCCTCCTCTGCTGACTCGGTCACCCCTAACTGCCCTCCCCTGCTGGCCTGATTGCCCACAATTGCCCTCCCCTACTGGCCATCTTGTGGTGGCCATCTTGTGCCCACATGAGGGTGCCCATCTTTGACCACATGGGATAGCCATCTTGTGTATGGGAGTGATGGTCAATTTGTATATTATCTCTTTATTATATAGGATATCCTGGAAAAGTATTTTCAACAACAGGGAAACATTTAAATTAACTATGTTATAGTATAATAATAAGAACTGCTCTATTTAAAGTGTTAAGTGAAAAAAGTAGCAACCAAACTACATATAACAATAACAAAAAATATTAATCGTAATACAAATGTAATGATACCCAAAATAATGAAGGTAATGGAAGAATAGGACTTTTTAAAACTATCACAGTGTTATAAAAGATGTTCCAAATGCTTTACACTTATAACTCATGTGATTTCCTCACTTAAACCTTACAGCAACTCTATTAATTGTCCATTATTGTCCACTATTTACATGTGAACTTACAAATGAGTTACAGAAGTTTAGGCACCTTGCAGGTTCAGTTGAGAGACAGTACAGGTCCTCAAGATACTAGAATTCTAGTAGGTGACAACTGGTAAAGCGGGCTCAGTGCCCATTGCTGGGCGTTATTAAGTAAGCACCAACAGGTGTGCTCTGGGAGTACATGTGAGGCGCACCAACTACAAAATCAGGAACACATGGACAGAGTTTTGAAGGAAGAGTTGGCTGGTTGGTCAGGTGAATAGGCAGGTGGGAAAAATGTAAAATTTGTACTTGAAAGAATTGGTCTTGAAACTTGACTGCCATTTATCAATTCTGTGACCTTGAACAAATAAAGTCCTTCACCTAAAACAGAGAAATGGTATCTGCCTTTTTCTTTATGGGTTATCTGATAAACATGTAACATCAGAAGCTCTATTGAGGTATTTGATACTATTTAGTTCTTTAAAACTAGAGGCCTGGTGCATGTGATTCATGCACGTGGCCTGTGGGGATTGGCCTGCTGTGCGAGCACTGCCCATCCCAGTCAGCTGAGTGGTGTTTCCACTGTGGGAGCACACTGACCACCAGGGGGCAGCTTCTGCACTGTCTACCCCCTGATGGTCATTGCGTGTCGTAGCAACTGGTCATTCCACCATTCAGTCGCTGGGCTTTTATTATATAAGATCTGTTAACAGTTGACTCCAGTTTTGCTTTGCCTTGCTCAGGTCAATGTGATTGTGACAATGGGAGGACTTGGTGGGCGTTTTGACCAGATCATGGCATCCGTGAGCACCTTGTTCCAAGCAACTCGCATCACTTCTTTGCCAATTATAATCATCCAAGAGGAATCTCTCATCTACCTGCTCCAACCTGTAAGTGCAGAATAACTATAATGTCAGTAATTTGCTTCCACTACTCTTGTACCACTGAGTAGACCAGGAGAAAACATCAGCTCCGTGTGGGTTGTTGAGCCATGAGCGAACCTGACCATGTTTGCTTACTTGTGCCACTTTAGTTGTTGCCTCTGGTCACTGAACAGGAAAAAATGTAGGGGAGAAGTCTCACAGTGTTCATTCTGTTGTACCTAGAAAAAAAAATGCTGTAACTTTTAATCAAATTGACTAAGAATTAAATTTAATATTTTTGCATTTTGAGCAGCCTAATATGAGAAAAATCTCAGAGGAAGAACAAAGCTTGGCAAATATTTTAAATGGAATTCTCATATATTTTCAGTGTTGTCATAATTGGAAACTCGGATTGATTTTGTTAAGCATTTTTTTTAAATCTTTAACTTTCACTGTTGTTAGGCTGCCTTTTTATTAATGTAACTGTCTGTGAATAAATTTCTAATGACCATGTCATTCATTTCCAATCATAAATATTGAGGAAATTTTTATTAATGTAGTGCTTAGATCAGGCTTCTTAGTAAGTGAGATCTTATAAGGTTGATTATTGGGTTTTAGTTTTAAAAAATAATCATTTGGTAACAATTTTAAAGACAGTGAACTTTTTACTTTTTGCCTCTTAGTATAATAAACTACTTAAGATTTTGCTTCTGCTCCATCTGCAGTCATTACCTATAATTTGTTTGGTTAATAAAGTGGGTATAATGTGTGCTCACTGTTGTTCAGCCACATTTGCATTTTTTCTGCATTGTCTGGAACTGTTGCTTTTGGGCCACTTCTGAGATGTGGAAGGTGAGCTGAGGATTCAGTTTCAAATTATATTGTCTTCTTATGTAGTCAACAGTTATCAAAATGACTAAGAATTAAATTTAATACTTTAATTTTAATTAGTGTGTCTGCTTCTGCCTGTGGTACTGCTAGGCAGTTGAGGATTTAAAAAAAAAAAAAAAGTGGCATAGCATCTTTGCTCTCCAGTCCATGTTCAGTGAAACAGACACTTACAAAATTCTATAATAATAAAAGTATAATATGCTAATTAGACCGGACATCCTTCCGGATGACCTTCCAAATGAAACTGGAGCTGTGAGAGAAGCCCAGGTCCTGGGTGTCTGCCGGCAGCGGGGGGAATGAAAGGCTACTCTTACACGAATTTCATGCATCAGGTATCTAGTATAAATATAAAGTGAGATTAAGACATAGCTACA
Organism: Pipistrellus kuhlii; assembly: GCF_014108245.1. NCBI lineage: Eukaryota > Metazoa > Chordata > Mammalia > Chiroptera > Vespertilionidae > Pipistrellus > Pipistrellus kuhlii. The sequence continues at coordinate 22,463,517 of NW_023425405.1, read as the reverse complement.
TAAAGATGATGAAAGAGTATATAACTTGGTCAAGGGTATGGTAAAGAAAGGCTTCACAGAAGCACTCACTCAGCTTTTATTTGCTCCATTTGTTTAACAAATATTTATTGAGCACTTGCTACATACCAGGCACTTCTCCAGAAATACAGCAGCCAGCTACACAGAGCCCCTTTATTTCATGGAATGTACTTTCTGTTGAGCTAACATTGCACTAGAAACTTTAAGGATGAGTAAATAGTTGCTATGGGAGATGATGGCAGAGTGATTAAAGCCAGTGGCACCACGTGTGTTTAAAGGCCCACCTGGACCTGCCTTGTGTCACCTTCAATGGAAACACAATTACATGGTTCCAAACCAACTGCATGGCAGTGTAGGAAAGGCCATGGCCCAGGGGAGGAAACTGTGTGATCACAGAACAACATTTCTCTCAAACTGGCAGACACTGAAGTGTGGAGAGGAAGTCTGGATCGCAACCCTGATAATCTCAAGGAACATAATTCTTTGTATTTATCCTATCTAATAAAGAGGGAATATGCTAATTGCCCTCACACCATTGCAAAGAGGGTGGAACCCACAGCCAATAAGAAGGGAATATGCTAATTGACTGCTTCCCCCTCAAAGATGGCAGTCCCCATAGCCACAAGATTGTGGCTTCTAGTCCCCTCAACCCTGCTGGGGCAGCAGGCACGTGGCAAGGCTGGGCCCACCTGCCTCCAGAGTCCCCCAGTACCTTCAGGCACCCAGGGTCAGCCCAAGGCGCAGGCAAGGCCTCGGATGGCGGCTGCCCAGCTGCCCAGGGCTGCCCGAGGCTCAGGTAACTAGAACCAGGCAAGGCTTGTGCTGCTGGCAGTGACAGCAGCAGTAGTGTGATGGGGCATTGCCTTTCCCAGATCACTGGGTTACCTACTGCCCCTGGGGGCTCCCAGACTGTGAGAGGGGGCAGGCCCAGCTCAGGAACCCCCCTCCATTGCATGAATTTTCATGCACCAGGCTTCTAGTAAAGTATATTAAACTTTAGTTTCTAAAGCAGAGCTCCCAGTTCTCCAAAGGTAGTGATCATAGCCTACATGCCCCCAAATAGTGTCCTTTAAGCTCTCTTCAGTGATTTTGACTTTGTCCCATTGAAACATCTAGAAAATTATCTTACCCTAGAACAATTATTACATAGTGTGGGACACAAAAGTCATGTAGGCCAAAACCGGTTTGGCTCAGTGGATAGAGCGTCAGCCTGGAGACTGAAAGGTTCCGGGTTCAATTCCGGTCAAGGGCATATACCTTGGTTGCAGGCACATCTCCAGTAGGGGGTGTGCAGGAGGCAGCTGATAGATGATTCTCTCTCATCGATGTTTCTAACTATCTCTCTCTCTCTTCCTCTCTGTAAAAAATCAATAAAATATATTAAATAAATTAAAAAAGTCATGTAGGACCACCCCTGTCACATAGAGGAGTGGCAGTTCAGCACAGACATGCCTGTGGCTCAGCAGTGCCTGCTTTGCTCCTTTGTCCTCAATTCTGGGGAAACCTTCCACAGACATACGCTAAGTCCCTGCTTCAATCACTTTTCCTCAGAGAATAGTAAGACAGTTGCTAACACAAATGCAAAAGCCAAGTGAGTGTGCTTGAGGGTTTAAGATAGGAACCAAATTGCTTATAGTCTGTGATATTTTTAAGCAACTTTAATCTCCACAGTATTATTTTTAATTAAGCTAAATCTTGGATAAACTTAAGGGTACATCCTGCCTTGTTACTTTACCCCTAAATTAAACCAAAATAACTCTGAGTTTTCTTCAACTCTAATAAAATCTTTATTAAGAAGATTCAATGAGATTATCATTGAGTTTTGCTAAAATACTTCAAAAGTGGGAAGATTCAGTATAAATGTTAATTATTATGAGTATCGTTTTTGAGGACAGTGTCTTCTAGAATTGGTTTTATAATTATAGTTTGTGTGAAATTGAAGGTAATAGCAGGCCTATTCCCTGTGAGGAGTGTTAGGTGCTCAGAGTCATGTCTGTCTCACTAACCATGTGGAATATGAGACATTGTCTGGGGACTGTTTTTGTCTGATAAACACTTTAGTGCTGTGTCTGCTAGGTGATTTAAGAAGCTGGGGTAGCCGTAGACTATGAGGCTGATAGGTACTTCTCTTGATCTTTCTTTAAGTAATCTTGATCTATCTTCCAGTAATCTGAGTGTCCACACATGAGACTCTCATGAAACTGTTGTATAATTAAGTAGTCTTCATTCATTACGGTTATAGTTGTAGTCATTTGGGACTGACTTGTATGTCTAGGTGCAGTTCACTTTAAAATCTGCCATTTTAAAATAGAAAATTAAAAATAGAATGCATTATAGCCAAAACCAGTTTGGCTCAGTGGATAGAGCGTCAGCCTGCGGACTCAAGGGTTCCGGGTTCGATTCCGGTCAAGGGCATCTACCTTGGTTGCGGGCACATCCCCAGTAAGGGGTGTGCAAGAGGCAGCTGATCGATGTTTCTCTCTCATCGATGTTTCTAGCTCTCTATCCCTCTCCCTTCATCTCTGTAAAAAATCAATAAAATATATTTTTTAAATTAAATTTAAAAAATAAATTAAAAAAAAATAGAATGCATTATATTGCCAGTTTGGCTCAGTGGATAGAGCGTCGGCCTGCAGACTGAAAGGTCCCGGGTTCGATTCCAGGCAAGGGCATGTACCTTGGTTGCGGGCACATCCCCAGTAGGGGGTGTGCAAGAGGCAATGATTCTCTCTCATCGATGTTTCTAACTCTCTATCTCTCTCTTCCTCTCTGTGAAAAATCAATAAAATATATATTTAAAAAAAAATAGAATGCATTATAAATCCTCCTTGAAAAGTAAGCATCTCCCCTTTAATTCCAAATATGTGTTCTTAGAAGAATCATGGTCTTTCACGCACAGGAGATTTTATGAGATTGGAGAGAGAGAGTGCAGACATGAAGTTCCCTGAGGTTAGTTACCAGGCGGGCCTATTCCCTGTGAGGGATGTTGGGTGCTCAGAGTCATGTCTGTCTCACTAACCATGCAGAGTGTGAATGGCTCTCATTTTCTGGTCTCTATTTCTACAGATACATTAGCTTCTGTACACTGAGCATAAAGCATCTTTTATTGGCAAGTTTTATGGCAGTCGGTAATAGGATTTATGGCCAAGAAATGAGATGTCCAGGAGTTAATCAGGCGTGCCCTTTACATGATCCTAAACCTTGCTCAGTGATTGTGATTCAGGATTTCAGAATCTGATGTAGGAGAGTGGTATTATTGAGCAAACTTCTGTCAGTTTTTATTTCACTTGAAAAAGCTTCTAAATATGTTGTAACTATTTCTTCCTGGTGTTCTTAGTCTGGTTACTATAATTGCTTTTGCCTCTCATGGGATCAATTAATTACTATATAGGTTCCTGATATTTTATTCATTGTACATATGTAATGTTGATAATGAATATGATAGAAATGTGTGAGTAATCTGATAGAAAGAAACTACATTTCATAATGCACATATGGCATGGATGATGATTTCTGCTAATAACAGAGGGCTTGGGTCTGTCTACCCCCATATCCACATGTCCAGCACAATGTCATAGGTGGGACCAGAGAAGTGGTTCTCAGAGTGGGTTGGAGTGAAAGGACAGAATTGGGTTCCCAATTCTAAACCATATCAGTAATCTTGTCACCATTTAATACCTAGTGATAATTCCTTTCTTTGGAACAGCCATTATTATTTTGTTTTTCCCTTGTATGTTCTCATATATTTTGTTGTTGTTGCTTGGCCTTTTAGAATCTGTGATGTAAATAGTGTAAAGACTTGGAGATCATTTCATGGAGGAGCAATTGTATGGACTTAAAAGTAAAGTGCTTTGTCCAAGGTTATACATAATATTTCTTTGAAAGAAAATTTATGCTGAAATTGAAGGTAGATCTCATGGCAGTGAGAGTCTGAACAAAGGATCACACTATGCATTTTACAGTATATCTACAAATGGCTTATCATACTGACCTAAAACCTCCCTGTACCTTCAATAAATAAGTAAATTTATATGTAAATATGGGCATGAAGAAGAAATTATGAATTTTGTTAGGATGTGTGCTTGAATGTCTCCATTAGAGGAACCCATAGGGAGGAGGAGTCAATATTATGACCAAGATTTTGGATTAGGCAGCTGAGTGCTGTTCTTTGAGATAGAGAATGTGAGGAGAACAGGTCAAATTGGAAAATGGACAGCTGACTTTGATATATATGGAGTTTAATCTGTCTTTGTTTTGTTTGTTTTAAAATTAATTTAAGAGTGAACAAGACACAGACATCAAGACACCATTTTTTGTTCCACTTATTCATGCACTCATTGGTTAATTCTTGTATGTGCCCTGGCCAGAGATTGAACCTGCAACTTTGGTGTATCAGGACAGTGCTCTAACCAACTGAGCTACCCAGCAAAGGCCAGGTTAATCTATCAGGGACTGAGTAGAATTGCCTAAAAGAAGATAAATATACATATTGAGTCCCAGGTTGTGTGTCAGAGGCTGTGACTTCCTCCCTTATTTCCCAGTTGTCAGTGCTGTCTTCCTCATTTGCTGGAAGCTCATTTGGGAGAGCCATAGCTTTTAGTGGCTGGTAGCGTGTTTTTTCTCCTGAGCAAATGAACTAGGATAGGGTGGCAGGGCTGGCTATAGTGAAGTCTCAAGGGGAAAGGAGTGAAATGACAGCCCTGATACCTGTCACTCACCCACACAGCATACAAGCTTTTTGACCTTAAAGAAATATTTCACTGGGGGAGGTTTATAAAAAGATGGCTTCAGCAAAAACCTTTGGTGATCACTCAGTGGCTCCAAAGCAGCCAGGGAGGAAATATCAAATTCAGCCCTCATGCAAACTGTTTAAAAACTTATTTGAACATTGGCCTTTCATTTTTAACCATGAGTGGCTGAGAATTGGTTTTGGAGATTTGAGTCAATCCATAAGAGGGCTGTGTGTGGGTATGACAGTAGAAAAGATCACATCAGCATTTATCTGAGCTCTGTCATCATAATTTATCATAATCCAATTCTAGCAAAAGTCCTGGAATATTGGATGCCAGGTGTCATCTTTTCCTTGATCCCCCTCCCAGAGTCCTCTGGCAAGGACACAAAGCACACTGTGTCCTGTATACTTAGTTCAATTGAGCATTGCTCAGGCATCTTTTTCATTGAAACCAAAGGTTGCCAATACTGTACCAATGAGCTGTGAAGTGATTTGCGTTTCACCAGCAGGGACAAGAGATGAGCTTCTGGGAAGAAGACAGCCACAGTGCAAATTTCTGTATGAAGAGTTTCCTACAGCTACGGGTGGGATGTATTACTGCTCATCCAAATAAGGATACCCCAAACTCTTCCCTTATATTTTGGAGCTGTTTGTTTATTCCAAAAGAGATCTAAACTGAAAGGGAAGAAAAAGTAGAAAATTTATATAAATAAAGTTAAGCTAGTAGGGCTGAAATTCGAGGGCACCTATTCAAACTATATATTCACCCTGGATATTTTGAAGCTTTTCCAAGGAACAGTGTAAGCTCCCTCACCCTTGTATACACACTTGTACAACACATGTAACATACATGTTCACACACACACCAAGAATCTCACCTCTTCTAAGCCAATCTTACTGGAAGGAAAGTAAGTATTCTATCTCTCAGTGTTTGAGGAAGGATGTGTTTTGAAGACCCCTCTTGTATACCATATTTTTCTGTGTATATGGCACCCCCATGTATAAGACAACCTCGACTTTTCTAACCCAAAATTAAGAAATCAACGTTGTAAACTTTTTGCTGGTTTTCCTCTTAAGGCCTTCTTCTTTTTTGGCAATTTAAGGAGTTGTTCTTCCTGTTTTCTCCACTGTCTGATCATACATACAGTCAGTGGGAAGAGGTCCAAATTGTCTCTCTGCAGCTCTATTTCCATGTTCTTTTGCATAGCTGATTACATTTAGTTTGAATTTTACAGATTAAGCCAATTGCTTATTGGTATTTATCTTTTTAAAATATATTTTATTGATTTTTTACAGAGAGGAAGGGAGAGAGATACAGAGCTAGAAACGTCGATGAGAGAGAAACATCGACCAGCTGCCTCCTGCACACCCCCTACCGGGGATGTGCCCACAACCAACGTACATGCCCCTGACCGGAATCCAACCTTTCAGTCCGCAGACCGATGCTCTACCACTGAGCCAAACCAGTTTTGGCATGGTATTTATCTTTTTATTTTTTGACATCTTTATGGGCTCAAAACTCTCTGGTCCCTGTTGCATCTGGGCACTCTCCGCCTCCACCTCCACCTAAAGCATCAGTTGACGTCAGTAACAATATGGCTCGTGATTGAAGGAAGCCTGTTTGACAAGGTGTGGGCAGTTAAGCACCCTCATGACTCACACCTTGGCTAACTTCCATGTATAAGATGCCCCTCAGTTTTCAGTCTAACAATTTTAGAAAAAAATAGCATCTTAATACATGAAAAAATACGGTAGCTGTCTTTTAGGAGCTCCACTTTGTTCTTCATAACGTTGTCATGATCAGCTTAAAGATATTTGACTTAATGCATATGGAATAGGTTAACAACAAAGTTTATAAAAGTGCATCTGAGTCAGGAGCAAAGTTAACAAAGAAGAGTATAAGTAAGATAATTGGTGTGTACACACACACACACACACACACACACACAGATTGAGATTGAGATTGAAGATGCCCTGGTTTTATATTGTCTTCATATATTGCTAATATGATGTCAAGTAGATAGGATAACCCAAATGTCAAAGATACTGAATATGAATACTCAGCTGAAATCTCTGGAGAGCCTGTATGAATTATAAAATGGCCTATGTATCTAAAAGGCTAGAAAATGACCAAAAACAATATTGTTAGAGTTCTACAGCACCTTTGGTTTATGAAGTACCTCATCATCTCATCTGATTCCCAGCAGTTGTGTTAAGCGGTCAGGTACAGTGCTCCTGTTTCTCACATGAGGAGATTATGCATAGAATCACATTGTGAGTCTGTGCTAAATCCATGAGAAATCTGGGAATTTTCCCAGTCCTAGTCCTGTGCCTTTTGGCTTTATAGCTCTCACTTAGAATCCACACTTACTCTCTAAATGTCGCTAGACCTTATGGGGAGGGCTCAAAAAGAAAGGAATGCAGGTTCTATGAACCTGGGTGTGATTCATAGCTATTTTTTCTTTCCTAACCAATTTTTTTAAAGGAAAATTGTTAAATATACTGAGACTTTAGAAGAATAGTATAATGAACGACATAGTCCAACCATTTTTAATATTTTAACATTTTATCATACAGGTTTTATCAATCTAGGTATAGATGTATTTGGGTGGGTAACCATTTGGCAGTAAATTTCAGATAGCACATTATGTTATCCTAAATACTTCAACATGGAAAGTGTATTTAGAAAGCAAGGTCCCAGGTAATGGATGTAACCATTTTAAATGGGCAACTCATTAAGGAAGCATAAAATATAAAGACCACATAGTTCTTTCTTAACAGAGAATTAGGCTTCACTGCCACCTTGTATAGTGTGTAGATAAGTTTTTAAAAAGAAATGTACACAATCAGTTTTCTTATTAAGGAGAAAGAATATTCTATTATAGTTGAGTAAGTAATGGTAATGAACCAGAGTCTTTTGGTTTTTTGGAAAAAGTCACATTGATAGAAGAGCCTCAAAATTGATTAATTGTGTACATGTTGACCTTTCCAATTGTCTGATAATAGGAAGCTAATTTTACTCCTAACCAGAAGCCCTCAAGGGAAAAGTGTATGGAACATTGGTCTTCTTTATCTGGCGAATTTAACATATAAGACTGCTCAAGGGACAATAGAGGATTTATTTTCTCCTGAGTGAGGCTGGTGTATTAAGAAGTGAGCACCTTATGAAATTTTTATAATAGTAATTGAAAAGTTATGAATAGAAATTAATATATTTTTGAGCATATTTCACACTCTAAAGTATCTCCAGGAGCAGAGCAAGCCTTTTGAAAATTAAAAAGACTTGGACAACTTTTTTTTCCATGTTTTTATTCAACTAAAGTATTATTAAGGATTTATTTATAACAGGTACTTTGCTAGATTGAAGATCAATAAGTTACTCTCAAAGAGCTAAGAATACCTTCACTAAATTAATCATTATTTCACATAAGATAAAATGAGTTCAATATCACAAATACATACAGAATATGATGGAAGCCCAGAGAGGCATTAGAGCCCATCACTTACTATGGACAGGTACATGAAGGGCATGAGGTTTTGTCTGAGCTGGGTCTCAAAAGTTTGCAGAGGAGTAGAGGTTATTAAGGGTGAAGAGGTCAGAAGATCTTTAGAGAGGACAACGTGAGCAAAGGTGTGCAGTGAGAAACTGCCCAGTTCAAACAATGTAGAAAGCCCATTGTTTCTGGGGGAGGAAAAAAAATAATATGGCAATAGATGAAGATGAAAGGTAAAAAGAATTAAAGATCACCTCCTACGTCATATGAAGGCACTGGGATTTTCATCCTTCGGTGTTAACTCTTTTGTAACTCTTTGGGATCATGAGCCTGTTTGAGAATCTGAAGAAAAATATGAGCCTTTTCTCCAGAAAAATGTATCTTTATACAGACACTAAATTTTAAAAATATAATTGAAGAGTTTATAGAATGCTGATCCTCTTCATAGAGTTCACTTGGAAACAATTGTTTCAAATACTTATGTACCTCTTTATCTCACTAGTGAGCATGGGAAGGATTTAGTTATATTGATAGGTAGGACTTTCACTTTGAGTTATTAACAAAGATTATCAAATGGAGGGTAGCCAAGTTCTTAAGTAATAATGAAAATATTTCTAGTGGCTAATACTGAGCCTCACCATGGCCCCAGTCCTATTCCTAGTGATTTTTCTTTTGTTTTCATTTATTTGTTAACTTGTGTAACAACCTCACAACAACTCTATGAAGAAGATATTATTCTCCTTGTTTCTCAGCTGAGAAAACTGAAGCTCCAGGTCTTATTAGGCATTCTGCCCACACATGTAAGATCTGTGCTCATTAATGACTATAATGCTCTACCTGAGAGAAAACAGAAGTGAGAGTATTTTCAATGATAAAAACTACAGCAGTCAGTAGATACAACTCAGTATGCAGACCTCATATTCTGTTCTTGAACTGACATCTGAGATATAAAGGTTTCTGCCCTTGTAAGCACTGATTCATTGCAGCCACATTCATAAACCATTTTTGAATAGTGTTAATTATGGCTACAAGATTATTAGCAGTAATACTGAATACTGCATATCAACCAGTAGGCTACCATACAGCATTTTATTTCTAAAGCCAAATAGTGCATAATTCTTTGCAACCGTCTTGCCTTTAACACACACATCATTAAAAAAAAATTTATGAACCAAATTTTAACCTACTACTTAGCATACAAATGTTGATGTACATCATTTAAAAATAAGCTAATGCTACAAATATGATTCTCCATTCCTTTTATCTGAAATGCTTTTTTAATCTGAAACCTGTATTTATATCTAAAATAGAAGATTATTACACCCAAGTTTCTTTTGGAGATAAGTTGTACTCAAAGAAAGGAAAACACTTAAAACCATTAGACAGGAAACCAGAAGGAGCCCTTATATCATAGTTAATTACAAAATAGATTGTTAATGAGCAAGTGTATGAAGAAGCAGTGTTATGTGTGTTCTGCTATGTTTGGTAGGTCTAAAAAATTTAAGTTATTCAGCACAGGTGAGGGCTTCTTGCTGGGCCTGGAGGTTGAGTCTTGACTGTACTGTCTAAGGGCTGTGGACTGTCTCTCCTGGAGACCCTGAGTCAGTTTCTTCATCTGCAACTGAAGTGGGAATGCACATGATTTACATGAAATTAAACTATTTAAGGTCAGAAAAATGAAATTTTTGTTTTTGTTTGGTTTCTTTCCTTTGGGTTTCAAGTGGAAAGGGTTGAATTAATCATAGTCCTTATTTCATGGCACATTATCATAATTGGTAAGTTTGTTTCATTATTTGATTTGGGTTCATTTAGTCAAGTCCCATTCTCCTCTAGGATTCCCTTTTCATCACATGAGAAGCCATCCTAATAGAACATAATTTATTTTTTGTTTGTATGTGCTTTGTAAAATATATCTTCATAACCATTAAACATTTTTGTATATATCTCTAAAAGAAAGGGACTCCTAAAATCCATAATTATAGTGCTATTATCACACCTTAGGAAAGGTAGGAATAATTACTTAATATGATAAATTATTTATATTTTCTCTTTTTTAAGGATGTTTTTTCATCTTAAGAGTTTAGTTATATAATTAGGGATCCAAACAAGGTCCATACACTGCAATTGGTTGACATTTTGTTGTTGTTTTAATCAGAGGTCCCCTTGTCTGTCTTTGTCTCCATTTTTACTGATATTCTCTTCCCTTTTGTTCTTCCCCTCTCCTCTTCAACATTTTTATTGAAGAAACTTTGTCATCTATTCTATGGAATTTTCATATTCTGCTCATTGTACTGCATGGTGTTGTTAAATAGTTTATATTTTCTTATTTTGTAATTTGTAGCTAATTTTAGAGCTGTTATCAGAACAATTGGGGTAGGGACTTCTGGGTTAGGGACTTCTGAAATAGGAGGCATTACATCATAACACTTGGTGATGTTATAGCCATTGGTGGTCATCATTCACCTCCATGAATTTACTAGTGGTCACTAGGTGCTAACAGTAAACTGTTCTAACATTATTACTTCATTTATTGCCTGAAAAACCTCTGAGAAGAGGAACTGCCCTCATATCAGCTGCTAGGTTATCCTGTGAAATAACATGTAAAGGAATTGGAAGGATGCCTACTTAATTCTTTCTTCTTTTACTTTCTTTGTTCAAAAGCAATACCTAGCATTCAATACTGATTATTTTTCTTAAGCTCATGATTATAAGAAGGTTTAGTTTGTTTTTAAGCCAATACTACAGTGCTGTGACTATTTCAACTGCAATGAATAGTATTTTGCATGTGTTTTTATATTTTTGCCAGTGTATCTTTTGGACAGATCCATCCTATTTAATAAAAGAGTGATACGCAAATTGACCATCACTCCAACACACAAGGTGGCTGATGACTGGCAGGGGAGGGCAGTTGGGAGGGACCAGTCCTGCAAGGGAGGGCAGTTGGGGGTGGGGGAACCCAGGCCTGCAGGGGAGGGCAGTTGCAGGGAGGGGACCCAGACCTGCAGGAAAAGGCAGTAAGGGTAGTTAAGGGCAACTGGGCCAAAAGGGGAGGGCAGTTGGGGGTGACAGGCCTGTGGGGGAGGGCAATTGGGAGCAACCAGGCAGGAAAAGGAGGACAGTTAGGAGTTACTGGGCCAGCAGGGGAGCAGTTAGGCGTCGATCAGGCTGACAGGCAGAAGTGGTTAGGGGCAGTCAGGCAGGCAGGCACATGAGCAGTTGGTAGTGAGCCGTCCTGGATTTTGAGAGGGATGTCCCAGATTAGAGAGGGTGCAGGCTGGGCTGAGGGACACCCCCCTCACCCCAAGTGCACGAATTTCATGCACTGGGCCTCTAGTAGAAGTATAATTACTGGACAAAGTGTCTTCCAAATGCTCCTCCATAGTGTACAAAGCAATGATGAAGAGTACCTGTTTTCCCGTAGCCTTGGCAAGCTAATAGGTGAGATAGAATATCCCAGTGTAATTTTAATTTGCATTTTTCTTAAAAAGGAGATTGAGCATATTTTATATCTCTAACAGCTGTTCACATTCTTTTTCTCTGAATAGCCCATCTTTTCTACAAATAAAATTATTGGCATTTTTTTTCTTCTCTATTGTTGGAAGTTCTTAATCAGTTAGTTATATTTACTTGTGAAGTAACTTGCATATACTTTTGTTTTTCTTTATTTTTTGGGGGGAGAATGTGTGCACTTACACTTTACATAAATATTATTTTTACCTTTCTCTTATTACCTTTGTATATAATGTATTTTTAATAAGCTTATTTTAATAATTTTAGATTTATAAATTAGATTGAACAGATAGTAGAGAGAGTTCTTAATATGTTCTTCAACCCACACACATAGTTCTTCCTCCTATTATTAACCTATTGGTATAGTACATTTCATACATTAGTATAGTACATTTGTTAACTTAGAGTTCATAGTTTCTTTATATGTCTTTACTTTTTAACTTTAATGTCCTTTTTCTGTTCCATGATCTCAGTGAGGATCCAATAATACATTTAGATGTTTTGTCTCCTTAGGCATCTTTTAGTTGTGACACTCAGACTTTCCTGCTTTATGTTAACCTTGACAATATTGAGTATTTGTTGGACATATATATTATAGGATGGCCCTCTATTGAAATTCGTCTGATGTTTTTCTCATGCTTAGACTGGACAATGTCTAAGAGGAAGATCATAAAATGCAGCACTATTAGAATTATTAACATCATATCAAGGCTGCATACTATCAATATGACTTATTTTTTGTTGCCCTTGACCATTAGCCTAAAAGTATTGTATGTTAGTCCTTCCCTATGACTGAGGAAGGAGTCAGATGTGCAGACATACTGAAATAGTGGGAGATGTACCGCCCCTTCATAGGTGGAGAAGTTACATAATTTATTTATAATTTGTCTGCATGGGAGATTCATCTTTTTGCCCCATTTAAAAATGTATTCAATAGCCGAAACCGGTTTGGCTCAGTGGTAGAGTGTCGGTCTACAGACTGAAAGGTTCCAGGTTCGATTCAGGTCAAGAGCATGTACATTGGTTGCGGGCACATCCCCGGTAGGGGGTGTGCAAGAGGCAGCTGGTCGATGTTTCTCTCTCATCAATGTTTCTAGCTCTCTATCTCCCTTCCTCTCTGTAAAAAATCAATAAAATATATTTTTTAAATGTACTCAATAATTTATTTTCATCATATTTGACTCCGAGATATTGATTTTTATACTTTTATTTGAAGTGTAATATTACTTTAGTTATTTGGTTGTTCAAACTGTTCCCATTTAGGCCACTTGTCTACTGTGTGTCTTTAACATATAGCCCCTAAACGTACAGTGTGTGTGTGTGTGTGTGTGTGTGTGTACCAGAGTGTGTAAGCTTCCTTTGTTTCTATTAAAAGACATCCCAGGATTACCTTGTATATTTCCTGCTCTGTTCTTAGAATCAGCCATTTCTCTAGAGTCTGCTTCCTTCTGTTGGAGAATGGCATTAGAAACTGAGGTACTATGTGTGCTTATTATTTTTATTGGGGTATCATTTTAAGCTCTCTTAGAAAAAAAAAAAAAAAAAAGGTATATGTACTAATCTGTATATCTACCCACATTTATACATATGTAACCATCTATATTTGTATTAAGTTTAACATGACTTCTTATTGATGCTTCCAACTCTAATCCAGTAACACGTGGATTTTTTTATTCTCCCTTTTTAGTCTATAATGTCCCATTTAACAATGAGAAACCTGGATCCCACCATCTGCATCTGTTTACTTAATTCAATTCCAATTTAAATGTATAGCAGCACTATTAGAGTTGTTAACATGTGCCTTGGAGAAAACAACTTGATCAACTAGAGTATAGTGTTTACCTGCAGTTCCTTTTGACTTTAATTTTACAGACTTTATTGACTTTCAGATTCACTTATTTCAACACTTTTTCTTCTCCTTTCATTAAGGTTACTCATAACGTTTGTGAAAGAGTTAGATTCTCTTGTTACAATATGTATTTTCCTAGGATCCCCTAATTCTTTTTGATTTAAAATTTGCAGACAAAAAGGTTTATTCTTTGTGTTAGAAAGTTCAGTAGGTTTTGACAAATGCATGCTGTCATGTATCCACCATTGCGGTATCATGCAGTATAATTTCACCACCTGGTGATCCCCTTCACCTATTCATCACTTCCAATCTCCCCCAAACCCTTGGGAGCTACTCATCTTTTTACTATTTCTATAGTCTTGCCTTTCCTGAGTTTCGTATAATTGGAATCCTACAGTGTATAGCATTTTCAGACTGGCTTGTTTTGGTTCACTAGAGGCCCAGTGCATGAAATTTGTGCATGGGGGATTGTGTGTCCCTCAGCCCAGCCTGCACCCTCTCCAATCTGGGACCCCCTCAAGGGATATCCAGCTGCCCCAGTGGGATTGGGCCTAAATGGGCAGATGGACATCCTTCTCACAATCCAGACTGCTGGCTCCTGCCTGCCACTCTGATAACCCCTTTCCACTCCCCTGCCAGCATGATTGACACCTAACTGCTCCCCTGCTGGCCCAATTGCCCCTAACTGCCCTCCCCTGCAGGCCTGGTCACCCCAACTGCCCTCTGCTGCTGACCTGGTCACCCCCAATTGCCCTTCCTTGTAGGCCTGGTCCCTCCCAACTGCCTTCCCCTGCTGGCCCGTTCACCCCTAACTACCCTCTCTTGCAGGCCTGGTCTCCCCCAACCGCCCTCCCCTGCCGGTCTGGTCACCCCTAGCTGCCCTCCCTTGCAGGCCTGGTCCCTTCCAACTGCCCTCCCCTGCTGGCCATTTTATGTCCACATGGGGTTGGCCATATTGTGTGTTGGAGTGATGGTCAATTTGCATATTACCTCTTTATTATATAGAATATAATGTTTATATATATAATTTATATATATTTCTTTATATAATTTTAATTTATCTTTATAGTAGAAAGTTTTACAAATATCCCCCTTTTTTCCACATTGACCCCTTCTAACTCATACAACCCCTATCCCAGGCCTTTACCACACTATTGAACCCCCTCACCTATGTGCCTTTATGGACTTGTATGAGATTTTCATATATATCTAGGAAAACAGATCATAAAGTCTATGTTTATTTTATTTAACTAGTTCCAGATTGCACTCTAGAATGGTTTTACAATGCCAAGCCAGAGTGTAGGAGGGTCGTTGTTATTTTTATTATTATTATGTTTATAAAATCATCACCATAGCCCTACCAACATATAAATGATAACATGTCTTCATTTCATGTTTAAATTCTATAAAATAACTCAAGATGACTCTCATTAAATTTATTATGAAAATACATAATTTTGATGCAAATTTATGATGCATTCATGGGATTCATTTTATCAAATACTGAATGTTATTGTTTCAGAACCATCTTTTATCCTACATAATAAAAGCCAGTGTCTGAATGGCAGAACAACTGCTCAACCAGTTGCACTGACCACCAGGAAGCAGATGCTCAATGCAGAAGCTGCCCCTTGTGGTCACTATGCTCCCACAGTGGGATGGCTGACCGGGATGAACAGTCACTCAGAGGGCAGGTACACAGCTGCATGGCTGACTGGAATAAGTGGCACTCCCACAGTGGGCCAATCTCCACAGGTCACACCCCCATCAGTGCCTGAGTGCCGTGCACCGGGCCTCTAGTTAATGTATATTTTTATTGATTTCAGAGAGGCAGAGAGAGATAGAGAGGGAGAGAGAGATAGAAAAATCAATTATGAGAGAGAATCATTGATTGGCTGCCTCCTGCATGCCCCCTACTGAGGATTGAGCCCACAACCCAGGCATGTGACCTGGACTGGAATCAATCCAGGACCCTTCAATCTGCAGGCCGATGCTATGTCCACTGGGCCAAACCAGCTAGGGCCAGAACCATTTTTTTTAGAAGAAAATGCCTATGGGTATCTAAATATGGGTATTTAAAAGATGAAAACAAACTTTTACTTCAGAATTATTACTTTTAAAATCAAAACTTTAATTATTAGATGCTTTTTAACATGAAAACAAGACACTTGGATACAATTTATCTATGTTTGTGATGTCAGGAATTTATCTTGGGCAATTTCTGGGCTGCAAACAACAGAAAAAACAAACAAACATTTGAGTCAAATAATGCTAATGTATGTTTCTCTTTCTCTCTCTCTCTCTCTCTCTCTCTCTCTCTCTCTCTCTCTCTCTCTCTCTCTCTTAAGCCACACAAAAGTCATTAATTCTAGATTTCTCTCAGACTAATGTTTTATAAGGTTTATTTATTTTTAATTTTCATTAAATAGGAGTTATTTCTGTCATGCACAATTGTATGCCCTCTATCATTTATCTTTTTGTGAACCATCACCAATTTATTATTACATACATATACACATGTTTTAAGTAAAACAAATCCCTCCCTTTTTTTGATTTTTGTGAACAATACTAAAATTCTAATTAGGATATACAGTCATTAATACACAAATCTATGGTTTTATATCTTAAAGTATATTCATGATCTGATTTTTATTATTTAGGAAGAAAGCATATTATCTTAGCTATTTAAGTTTACAGAGGTGACATTTCTTCCAACAGAAGCTGTGACCATCAGTGAAAAGACAAAACAAAGAAAATCCTTTTTTAAGGTACAGAGGGGTGAAAATTAAAAAGCCTTATGTTATTGTACTGAGCAGTCATAAAAATGACTGGTGCACTTTCAAGCATCATTTATCAAGCTTACATTTAAGAGGGGGAAATCACATTGTCCACCCATATTCATTTAAGTGCATAGAATACTTGTCATAACCTAGATGCAAAGTCTGAAATGTAAATCCTGACACATCTCAGTCTTAGCAGCTCCTCCTAGCACACCTGAGCTCTGCCCACCTGCATGCTGGAGCTCTGCCTTCTAGTCTGCTCTGATTCTTTCACATTTTCACCCATCACTCCTGACTTTGCAGTGTTGTCAGCTTTTACATCTCCCCTTACTTTAAAACCAGATGAATTTGAAAGTTTCCTGTTTGGTAAGAAACACTGAAATATAATATATCAGGCCTGCTGCTCTTGCATTAACACATTTAATCTCCATGGTCAAGGGAAGAGCACTTTGTCATATTCAGATCAGCCCTTAGAACTATATTTCTAAGAGCTCATAAAATGTTGTATTTACCTTAATTTTGCACTTTCTACACTTTTCTGTGCCCCTTCTGTCTCCACCACACCATGAACACTTTTCAAATAGCAGAAATATTTTGATTTTTCAAATTTGCCCCATTTGACTATGGAAATTTACAATAGTTTAGAAGAGAAAGGACTGGAAATTGAAAATGTGCTAATACTTAAAAGCATATAGATTTTATACAATATATTGTTCTTTCACTTGCAAAAGTATGTTATTTGTGTAAACAATATTTAGATAACAGCTTTCCTCATTTGAGGAAGTAATACCTATCTTTACTTGTAGAATGCTTTCTTTTTTGAAAGTGAAAGAATTGGATGAGGTTGTTTACTAATACTCAATGCTAACAAGGCATCATTTTTAAGCTCCAAGAAGAGGGACAGAGGGACATAAATATAAACAGTTTCAATGGGGAAAAACTTGGCTGATTTTTAAAAATCTTTTTCTACTTTAAAATATATATATAGATTTCAGAGAGGAATGGAGAGGGATATTGAAATATCAATGATGAGAAAGAATCAGTGATTGGCTGCCTCCGCATTGGGACCTGGTCCTGACCTCCTGGTTCATAGGTCAACACTCAACCACTGAGCCTCCATTGCCAGGCCCCATTTTCTACTTTTTAATGTCAAGTTGTCTCTTGAGGAAAAGAAAAGAAGTCGGATAAGACAGTTTCTACAGAATGAATCCTAACTTTTCTCTGTTGGATGTAATGGCAGCCCAGCTCCTATTACTCCAATGTCCAATGTTTCTAAATATTGAACAATTAATTTTTAAGTGACTAAATTTTTTTTAAATAATTGAGAATTTAAGATAACCACAAAATTACCTTTTCCCAATAACTTCTCATGGCAGTTGTAGTGTCCAACTTAGGGTCAGAAGATGAGGGTTCAGATTTTTACTGCTACATGAATAATATATCCAACAGCAACTCTGTGAAATTTACAGAGGTGCTAGGATGTAAAATCATGGCATTTTAAAGACAAATAGCAATTTGATTGTATTGATATTTCTTTCATGTAATAGGCAGTGTTATTGGATCTGTATTTTGACTGTAGCCTTAAGTTATGACAGCATGAATGACCTTGAATGGGGACTGAAGCTGCATGGGGTAATGCAGACAGGGGTGACATATTAATGTAGGTTATGCAAAAGCACTGCATAGAAATTGTAACCTGTCTTCTGCCTCTTGTTTTCTCTGTGGGCTTATCTGACAAAATTAGAGAGTAATTATCAAAGGAGACTGTGTCACCCTGAAAGTACATCATTCACACATTAACCTACTTAAGTCATTTTTTGTTTGTTTGTTTGTTTGTTTGTTTGCCAGGACAAATAATGCCAAAATAGCTAAGATGTAGTTATTGAGAGCTATGTGCCAAGCACTCCTCTAAGTGCTTTATGTGTATTATTAATTTAATCATTGCAATGACACTGTGAGGTTGCACTGCTCCTCTGTTTTACAAATGAGGGGATTGAGGAATAAAGAGACTAATTTACTTGTTCAAAGTCATACAGCCAATGAGTGGCAGAAGAACAGCATCTGATCCCAGACAGTCGCACCCCGGAATCCACCCTGAGTCTCACTATAGTGTGTTTGCCAGCACAGTGATAAACATAAGCTAAAAATGTAGCAACAGAGATGAATGCAAGGGTTTTCTTATAAAAGTCCTCTGAGTGGACCTTATTAGGATTGTATTAATCCTTACTGAGATAAACAACTAAGTGGAAAAGCAACATTTATTTAGAGATAAGTAAAGAGATAACTCACTGATTGACAACCATGCCTACAGATGAAAGATCCTGAGCTTTCAAATGTTTTTCACCCAGGATGGTTTTCAGGTTCTACCCCAGTTGCATCCATGTGTGTCAGAGGAAATGCACAACTACCATGACTATTGGGACGTTAAATGCCAGACATTTAAATAGGATGCTACTAATTATTAGAAAAAAGGTTTCTTATGACCTGCCTCTTAATGTTCCCTACAACAAATAATTACTGGCATCTATAAAAAAATTCAAAATATTTTGTCCTTTTTTAAAAAATATATATTTTACTGATTTTGTACAGAGAGGAAGGGAGAGAGATAGAGAGTCAGAAACATCGATGAGAGAGAGTCATTGATCAGCTGCCTCTTGCACACCCCCTACTGGGGATATGCCCGCAACCGAGGTACATGCCCTTAACTGGAATCGAACCAGGGACCCTTCAGTCCCCAAGCTGATGCTTTATACATTGAGCCAAACCGGTTTCGGCTATTTTGTCCTTTTTTTTTTAACATCTTTCTTTAATTTTGAGGGTTTTTTCTAAGTAGCTAGTTGTGTGTGTGTGTGTGTGTGTGTGTGTGTGTATATATATATATATATATATATATATATATATATATATATATATATTTTACTTCCATTATGTTATTGGCTTTTAGTATAGTGTGCCCAATAACACACACTTTGCCCAATAACACACATTTTTTACTTTGGAACAAAAAAGTCATGGTAGAATTAACTGGTAAACAAATACTAAGTCTGTGATAGTGTTTCATTTGGATTTGGAGAATGAAAGAAGACAAGATATTAAAATGCCAGTGATATTCAAGACAAAACCTTTATTTTTATTTTTTTGTAGTCCCCAAAGACTGTTTTCTTACAGATGACTTCAGAAATTGAACCCTCCAAACATCCTCGGTGCACTGGCTTTTCCAATTTCAAGCACTCAACAATGGGAATAATGTAGTGCTTCTCTTGTCCAGGTCTAGAGGAAAAAGTGCCATCAGTTATTTAGAATCTGATTTATGCCTTTAGAGAATAGCTGCCACTGTGATTTCAGGGAAGCTGGGTATCCAGGAGCAATTTTCAAAGGACTGAAAGCTGGTGCAGGGATATGAATAAACTTTGAGAAGCTCTGACCTTTCCTGTCAGATGATAAGACCATAAATATGTTGGTAATTCTGCTTTGTTGTGATTACCTGTCCTTTTCAGTCATTGTGGAGTTTCTAGGATACCATAAATTGGTACCAGCAAAACTAAAACAAATTTTTTATTATATAAACAAAGTTAGAAGTATAGAAAATATAAGATAGAGAACACTGGAAGCAGCCCCTTGTGAATTGCTCCTGAATTATGTGTGGAGTTCAAGGACCCAGTTTTGGAAACTTTCTATTACCCCAAACAAACTTAAAATGACATTTGGCCACATTTTATTATCTACTTAAGTGGTATTAAATAAGTAAGTTTGGGAATAGGAAGACAGGTAGTTATTGTACAATATTTAATTCTTTTTCCTCCCACCATGCGAAATTCTTTATGAAATATGGTTCACTTTAATGTAATCTTTTTAATTAATCACATACATCATAGGGCATTTTAGTATATATAGTGTTGCTAAGCATAAAGTGTCTGTTTGATTGTCTTATTATCTTAATTTCATTAAGAAGAGATTTAATGATTGTTGGGGAACTTCTCCGCCCCCCAATTCTATCCTACTCTTCCCAAGTTGATAGCTAAAGAAAGAATAAGCATTAGGGAAAAATCAGTCCGGCTCACACACAGAGAAGGGGGCAATGAAAAGCTGGTAGTTTTTATTTAGAAACAAAGAAAAATAAAACTTGCCATAATTATACTTTCTATTTATTTATTTTAAAAATATTTTTATTAATTTCAGAGAGGAAGGGAGAGGGAGAGAGAGTTAGAAGCATCAATGATGAGAATCAGTAATCAGCTGCCTCCTGCCCCACACCAGAGATAGAGCCCACAATACCGACTGGGAATTGAACTTGGGACCTTTCAGTCCACTGCCTGATGCTCTACCCACTGAGCCAAACCTGCCAGGGCCATAATTATACTTTTTAAAAGGAATCCATACACTATTTGAACAAATGTAAAAAATGACATATATACCTAATCTGTTGTATAGACATTTAAAGAAGCAGAAGGGACACAGAAAGTGAGAAGGAGAACAGCAGTGGGAAGAGAAAGACATGGGAGTGCAGACAGGCATCTGGAAAGGGATGGCAAGGATTGAGAGTGTGCTGGTTATCCATTGCTGCATAATAGATACCACAAACGTGTGGCTTAAAGTGACAGGAAACATTTATCATCTCAGTTTCTCTGTGTGTCTAGAATTTGTTTTTGTTTTTCTGGGTATTTCAAGCTTGGTGCCTCATGAAGTTCAGGTACGCCAGGTGTCACTCTTGATTCCAAGGTGGAAAGTTGATGCTTGCTGGTTGGAGTGAGCAGAGACAGCTTCGTTCCTCTCTGTTTGGCCTCTTTGGGGCTTCCTCATATCCTCTTATCATGGTGATGGACTTCTCCAGAGCAAGTGATCTGTAAGAGGAAGCAAGCAAGGGGCCCCCCTTCATATTTGTATGAACCCTCCTTCATCTGCTCATAAATATTTTTGATAAATATTGTTGATAAATATTTTCTAAGTAGAGTGAGATCTTTTTATCAGTACACTTTTTTTTATTTCTAGCTATTAATCAGTCATATTATTAGCACTATGTTCCTTCCACCATGCTATAAATGGAACAGAAATAAAGGGTCTTTGCCTTTACAGAAATTTTATTCTTTTCAAGGACACAACATGAACACATTTGAGAGATATGTGACAGCAAAGGAAAAAAGCCTGTGTTTTGTAGTATGAATAAGATGTAAACATTAGAAGCATGTGATCTATGTTAACGGGACTATATAGGGAGTTTTCATAACAGTGTAGAGCTTGCCTTTTGCTTTGGGGTTTCTGTAGACTAAGATCGGAGAAATAGCAGAGGAACAGAACAGAGAACATGAATGATTCAATCATTCTGTGTTATGTAGAATTACATTCACCTGAAGGCACCTGAAAACTCTTTGATTCAAAACATATTTCAGTGCAACCTGTCCTGTTTCCATTGTTAGAAGTTTTTGCTTCTGGAATAAGCACTGTCCTGAGAAGTCATCATTTAAAGTGTCTGTATCTTATGGAAGAGTCAAGAGTAGATTTCTGACAAGTTAGTGTGCAAACACTCTCCATATTACCTTTTCCCACTGGATGAAAAGGAAGCATAAAGAAAGGACAGGATGCATGGTAAAAAAAAAAAAAAAGGGGGGGGGGGGTGCGGGCAAGAATACATAGGTGATAGAAAGCAAAGGATAAACATTGATTTTATTTTGAAACTAGTGGTCTGGTGCACCAAAATTAGTGCACTCAGAGGTTGGAGTTCCCTCAGCCCAGCCTGCACCCTCTCATAATCCAGGACCCCTCAGTTACGGTCCCTAGGCCTGGCCTGAGATCAGGGCCTATTGGGGCTTTCCTTCCCCTGGCTGCAGGCAGCTGGCCCCACCCCCACTGTTGCCACTGCTTGCCATCTGTGCAGCACTGCCCCCTCCCTCCCCTGCCACTGGTGGCCTCCCTCTGTAGGTGACAGGCATGGGCTGCAATGGCTTGGCCAGCCACACATCTCCCATAGAGTCACTGCTGCTGGTGGCCTGGGCCTCCCTCTTTCTTTACTGGGTGGTAGGGCCAGGCCTGCCAGGGGCCATCTGCCTACCTGATCGCCCCTAACCACTTGCCTGCCTATCTGATCACCCCTAACCACTTGTCTACCTGTCTGATCACTCCTAACTGCTTGCTTGGGGGCAGGGCCAGCCGGGCAAGGGGCAGTGGTGGTTCTAGTCTCTGGTCATTCCGATTGTTATGCTAATGGTGGCTGGCTTATTATTATATAGGATAGTCTTGTGTTTGGGGATTAATAAGGGTATTAGCTGATCGTTACAGTTTTCTATTATTTCTAACCATAGTAGGTATTTCATAAATATTGTTGACTTTTGAATAAACAGCATTCAGAGGTTTTATTTTAGATAGGCATTCAGTATTGCCATTAACCATTTAATCAGAGAGTAAGTATGCCTACCTGATATTAAAACATGCCTCATTTCAATGCCATGTTATTAAATGCACCCAGTCCTGGGTTATGTCGGACCTGATGTACATCATTTCGTGGTTACATTACCATCTCCCATTTATTTATTTAAAAAAAAAATGTTCCATCATTTCAATGTATGTACATATGTGCTTTATGTTTTTTGCTATTTATTTACCACAAGTAAAGGTCAGGAATTATTATCTTTCTTTAAATTTTTTTTTTTTTTACTGTTTCACTTCATTACTGCTGTGTATGTGCTCCATGTGAGTAACGTAGGTGCTTTTGTAGGTGGGTTCCAACTTACGGCGAAAATTGCATCAGGTTGTGCCGTAGGAATGGTTCTCCGACATAACTAGAGGACCTACTGTAATACTGAAAACATAAATCAGATGGAAGTTATTAATTTTAAAACATCATTGATATACTCTAGGTGTGGAAATAATAAATATCATAGTTTTATTTTTTTTTTTCAATCCTCACCTGAGGATATGTTTTTATTGATTTGAGAGAGAGAAGAGGGGAGAGGGAGGTAGAGATCAAAACATCCACCAGCTGCCTCCCCTATGTGCCCTGATCGGGGATCAAACCCACAGCCTTTTGGTTTACAGGACAACACTCCAACTAACTGAGCCACCCAGCCAGAGCCAAAACATCATAGTTTTAGATGCTGTGTGCAAAATTAGTATGCCAAAGCAATATTTTTCTAGATGGTTTCCATGAAATGTATATTCTGTGGGTAATGACTTGTTTTTTGAGGGATAGGCAGGGATCCGTAGTCAGTCAATGTGGGAAACACTTGCTCAGGTGGCCGGTTTTTGCTGCAACATGACCTAGAACATCACACATGCTGAGCACATGCACTGTGACTTCAGAAGAGAATTTAAGAAGTACGTAATCTAACAAATAGTGCTCTGTGAAAGGCACTTGAAAAATGTGACTCTGGCATGATTCGAAACTCTAAAAGCTATCTAGAGATGAATATTGTATTTTCAGAAGGAAATATTCTAAATTAAAGAACTAGCTAAGTATATTTACATGTAAATTAGGCTCAATTTATGCTCTTTTTAATAAAATCAATACACTTTTGCTTTTTTGTTAAAAGTATTTTTATTTTCATGGAATGTATTGGGATGACACTGATTAATAAAATTATATATAAGTTTCAGATGTACAGTTCTACAATACATTATCAATATATTGTACTAGGCCCGGTGCATGAAATTCGTGCATGGGGGAGTGTCCCTCAGCTCAGCCTGCACAATCTCCAATCTGGAACCCCTCAAAGGATGTCCAAGTGCCCTCTCACAATCCAGGACTGCTGGCTCCCAACTGCTTGCTTGGGCCTGCCTGCCTAATTGCCCTTAACCACTTCTGCCTGCCAGCCTTATCACCACATAACCACTCCCTTGCCAGGCTGATTGACACCTAATTGCTCCCCTGCTGGCCCGATTGCCCTTAACTGCCCTCCCCTGCAGGTCTGGGTCACCCCTAAGTTCACTCCCTTGCCAGCCTGATTGCCCCTAACTGCTCTCCCCTGCCAGCCTGGTTTCCCCAACTGCCCTTCCTTGCAGGCCATCTTGTGCTGGCCATCTTGTGTCCACATGGGGGCAGCCATCTTGTATGTTGGAGTGATGGTCAATTTTCATATTACTCTTTTATTAAATAGGATTGTGTGTTCACTATCCCAAGTCAAGTCTCCTTCCATTCCTCCCCCCCTTTACCGTCTACTTCCTCACACTACCCCCATTTCCTCTGGCAATTACATTTATGGAACAGAATAAATGAAAATACACACATTTTCTAGTTCTGAAATTTTATATCTTCATGCTCACTGGTGAGATCCTTTCTCTTGTGATTACTTTCAGCCACATAAGCACTCCCACTATGAAAACATACCAGTCCAAACATCTGTCTTTGTGTGGGGCAGGTAACTTCTCTGGTAAATGTAGTATAGATCCTTCAGTTTACTTCTTTCACTATTCTTCCACGCAGGCTATGGAATTTCCTGCGGTGTTCATGATAAATGTTTAAGCACCAGAGGTCAGCCTAGTACTTAATTAATTTACAAAGGTATTCCCTCACACTGGGTGTACCTGTGTGCCGGAAATTGTAGTTGCCATTAGCCCTAGGGTGTCAGTTCAGCATCAACAGCAATTTGGTGAATAGTTATCCACTTTATAAATGGGCATTGCCATCTGCTCCTGGAATCTCTTACACTCTATGGAAAGTATGTTTATGCCTGTCCTGAGTTCAGTTGCTTTGTGAATGATCTTGTTAAATTGCTGTGTTTTTTTCTGATGTCCACACTAAGATAACTTTGGGTAAAACTTGGCATAGCTATTGGATTTCAGAGCTGTAAACAGGATTCAGATGACTCTGTCTTTGGTATTTCTGCAAATCAAAATCTGGGGCAAACTTTATCTTTTCTCTCAATCATGTCCTCCTCATTTTCAAAGAAGAGGTAACTGTGTATCTTTTGCTCTATACTTTCCTGATGCTGCCTGTCCTTAACACACTCACAATTGTGATTTCTAGCATAGTTATCAGGCAACGTCTTTGCTCCCTTTCACCATTTCATATCTTTTTGAGGTAATTAATGTCTTTTAAATAACCATAATTGGAAAAGCATAGTGTCTGATTGACTTTTGTTGCAACTTTACTGTATAGAAGTGCCTTTGACTTCAGAGGCTCAGAACAGGAGACAGAGCAGGAGCTGATTGATTGAGCATGGTGATTCATGAGCATGGATGGAAGTAGCTGGTTGGTCAGGTGGCACTAGTCTCCAGTAATGGCATAAATCTTCAGGGAAGTTCTTTAATGCCAGGCTGTGTTCCTGCCTGTGTCAAATCACATATAGGCTGGCATATATTATAAATCTAGAAATATGATGAATGAATAAAAATTCCTTTTGTTGTTCATTTTTGAAAGATTTCACGTAGATGTAGAATGTAGAAGAAAAGCATAGATAGCATTGCTCTCCTTTAACCATGCAAAGCTAAACCTGCATGTTTATAAACACAAGATCAAGCTCATACGGCTGCTTATATTTTTGGAACAAAAGGAAAAAAAAAGTGTGAATTGATTGTGTTATCCAGTCTGTGTGTTTTGCCAAATGCATAATGTCATGTAATCACCATTACAGTGTCACACAGAATATTTTCCCTGCCCTGTTCACCACTCTTTCCTCCCAACCCTCCCCTCATCAGTGAATGTCCCAGCACTGCTGTGTGGCCTTTAAACTTCTTAATTGTCCCTCCATGGTACTGACTCCTGTCCATCTTCAGTCTCACACCTGCCTGCCTTCTGCCCCACGCCCCACACCTGAGCATGTCCCTGACCTGTAATATTCCTGTGGGTATTTTGTTTTGTTTTGTTTTTGTTTGTTTGTTTGTTTTGGGGTTTGGGGGTTTTTTGTTTTGTTTTGTTTTTTGCCTTCCATGAACTCATCATCGTTCTCATTTATATAGCTGTGTCAATAACTGGCATGGAGATTCATGAATGAGAAATACAGCTGCTGAAGAAAAGGGCTATTTCACATCTCACTCATCCCTCAGTCAGTCCTGCAGATTAGGCATGTCATTCATGTGCCCAGCTACTCCAACCAGGGGCAATTTTTAAATCCTTCTTTTTAAATTCTACAACTTGATTTCCATACATGTAAAGCAAATGACAAAACTAGGGCCAATATACTTTCTTCCACTTTTCCTCCCTTCTGCCTTACAACAATCATAGCATTACTTTTACACGGTAATGTGTAGAATACTTTATAACAATGATAATTTCTATGCTTTTGCTCTAATTCGATACAAAAAAAAAAACCATCAAAGATTATTTAAGAACAATATTCATTTTTATTTCATTCCTGAGTTTATCTGTCTGTATTCTAATTATACCCCTTTCTTTAATTATTGTTTAGAGTTATTAGAATAGTGTATCTACTTTTTTTCTAAGTCTTGTGTGGCTTTGTAGAAAACATATTTGTTGTTTTACTTGTATAGATCCTAGTGTTGAGTCACTAATGCTCATCAGTTCATGGCCCATTGTCATCTCTGCCTCAAGCCTTCTCATTGATTGGTTGACGCCTTCCTTTTATCCCTGTACCACATTCTGTTCTCCTACTCTTCCCACAGACAAAACATGTTAGTGTGTAAAGAATAGTTTTAAGTTCTGTTATTGGAAAAAGTGTCCTTTGTCTGAATATATTTTAACTTGTGTGGATGGGTTATGTAATCTATCCCAGTTTTGTTTCCTTCTACATATTACGTTTTCACCATGCATTGTGTTTCCAATCCACCCCGGTTCTCTGTGTGCATTTAATCCACTGCTTGGTATACATTGATATTTGTTGCCTATGTGTGTTTTTTTCCCAATGATGAACATCAAGTTCAAAATCCTATATAATAATAATATGCCGAAACCGGTTTGGCTCAGTGGTAGAGCGTCAGTCTGCGGACTGAAAGGTCCCAGGTTCGATTCTGGTCAAGGGCATGTACATTGGTTGCGGGCACATCCCCGGTAGGGGGTGTACAAGAGGCAACTGGTCGATGCTTCTCTCCCATCGACGTTTCTAGCTCTCTCTCTCCCTTCCTCTCTGTAAAAAAATCAATAAATATATATATTTTTTAAATCCTATATAATAAAAGGGTAATATGCAAATCGACCTAACCATGAAACAACCACTCCCTATGATGCACACTGACCACCAGAGGGCAGATGCTCAATGCAGGAGCTGCCTCCTGGTGGTCAGGGTGTTTCCACAGGGGGAGCACTGCTCAGCCACAAGCTGGGCTGATGGCTGGTGAGCGCAGCAGCCCACCTACATGACAGCACTAAGGATGTCTGACTGCAGCTTAGGCCTGCTCCCCACTGCAAGCAGCCTAAGCCATCAGTCAGACATCCCTGAAGGCTCCCTGACTGTGAAAGGGCGCAGGCCCGGCTGAGGGACTCACCGCCCCCCAAGTGCACAAATGTCATGCATCGGGCCTCTAGTGTAGTATACACTGAGTGGCCAGATTATTATGCGTTCAGAGTTCATAATAATCTGGCCACTCAGTGTATATCCTATAAAATAAAAGAATAATATGCAAATTGTCCCCTCAGCCAGGAGTTCCACCAGCAGGCAGGCCAGCCAACCGCCCATGTCCCCTCCTTCTGGCCAGGCTGGCCGTTCCCCACCCATGTGTATTCATGCACTGGGCCTCTAACATATATACATATATACATATATATGTTAGAGGCCCAGTAATATATATATATATATATATATATATATATATATATACACACACACACACACACACACACACACACACACACACACCAAGCAGTGGATTAAATGCACACAGAGAACTGTGGGTAGATTGAAAACACAGTGCATGGTTAACACACACACACACACACACACACACACACACACACTCACACTCACATTGAGTAGCCAGATTATTATGTATTCAGAGATCATCATAACCTGGCCACTCAGTGTGTATTTTCTTTACATTTTTTTGCATTTGAATATATTTATTGTAAGGAGTGGCTATAAGGTCAAGCCTCCAATGGAACTGTGGCAGGCCCACAAACAAGTCTCAGCTTGGCAGGCAGAGCCCTCTTAGCATAATTAAGCTTAACCTTATAGCCTCCCTAGTTCCTTCCTAGGTAGGCAGTGGGCTGTGGGAGGTGCAGCAAGTGCTGCCAAAACCAGGTGAAACTCACAAGAACATTGTAAACATGTTTACCACTACCCTTGTTTTGATCTCACTATAAAATAAAGCCTCAGCTTGCAGACTGGATCTTTCTGTGTCCTCATCCAGGCATGGGAGATCCACAGAGCCCCAGCTGTACCCTCTTTAATTCTTCACTGCCCCTCCTCAGGCTCACCGAACCCTTGGCTGTGCTGGCGAGGCACAATTTATACGGCCTTTTAACCCTGTTTATACCTTCTGCTTAAATGTTCGAAAACACATTATGTGTATGAATTATATAGGTAATGAATATCCAGATGGACTTGCATTAAATTTCAAGGACTTATATGAAATCTATACAATTATTTGCCTATTAACACCAATCCTTTGACCAAGACAAATAGAGCTTACTCATATGTTTAAGCCTTATAGATAGTAAAATAAAGTTTTTAGAAGCTTACAACATAGAGTATAAAAGCAACGTTGGAATAAAAGTATAATGACTGCAAAAGGACTTTTAGATGCCTTAGTCTGGTAATAAATTATAATTATACATACTTTAAGACTATTTTATTAAAATAAACAATATCCTTTGGAACTTTTTCTTCTGAGATATATGAATGATAAAAAACAAAACACTTTTTTAATTCTATTATTGAACGCATGCATGCCTTGGCATTTCCCCACAAGGACTTGAGGTATCTTTCTATACAGACCATGTACCCAAAGGATAATAGAAGAGAAATGGGAAATCATTTTTTTGTAGAATAGTAGTTTTCAAATATTCTATTTAAAAGGAAACATTGTGGGTTCAATTGAGCATTACATTTAACTTTAATCTTCTTTTAAATGGAAACACTTGAAAGTTGGTAGATTATGAAAGTTTTCATAATCATAATGGAAGAAGCATAATAGTTTGTTAGGGCAGGTACTCTGTTTCCGGTAGAGGTACTCACCAGGCAGCTCCTAGGCATCTGTAGATATAAAAAACAGGTTAACCACTATTAGGGTGGACATTGAATGCTGAAATTTATAATCTCAGAAAAAGCAGAGGTTTTTATTTAAGAACCAATACTTTATTTACACTTGAGCATGTGTTTGAGAAAGGCTCTAGAATTCTGCATCACATAGTGCCACATCTTTAGTTTGTAGAGCCAATTTAGTTTCTGAAATTGGCAGGTGGAACTGATAGGAACTGTTACCTCTGTGTGATTCTGGACACATTTAATCTCTGCAAGCTTCAGTTTCCTCATGTAAAAGTGATAACTAACATAAACTACCTTGTAAAAGTGTCACTAGGATTAAGTCAGGCGAAAGCTCCTAGCATTAATCAACACATACTATATACATTTGTTATTAGGATTAAGTATGATAAACCATGCTCCTAGAATGTACCTGGTGCTTCCAACCAGGTATTCGGATTTCATTAAATCTCTTTCTCTTCTCTGTCTTAATGAACTTCCCTTCTCTGTTTCAGGGAAAGCACAAATTGCATGTAGACACTGGAATGGAAGGTGATTGGTGTGGCCTTATTCCTGTTGGACAGCCTTGCAATCAGGTTACGACGACAGGCCTGAAGTGGAACCTCAGTAAGTAAATGCCTTGCCCAAAGTGAGGCTTTCTTCCTTTCTTTTTTAAATTTATCTTTGGGATATATCTACGAGTGGAAATGCTATGTCTCTGTTTAACCTTTCTTGGAACTGCCAGATTGCTTTCCAAGGTAGCAACATCATTTTATATTCCCACCAGCAATGTATGAGGGTTCCAGTTTCTCTACGTCTTCGTCAACACTTGTTATTAAAGTTTATTACACACTTTAGTCTTATCTCATTATGGTTTTTGTTTGATTTTTCCTGGTAACTAATGACATTGAACATATTTTCAAATGTTTATGGACCATTTGTATATTTTGTTTGAAGTAATGTTTGTGCAGATCTTTTGCCCATATTTTAGTCACATTGTTTCTTATTTTAGGTTGAGTTGTGAAATTCCTACATATTAATATATTCCAGATACAAATACTTTATCAGATATATAACTTGAAAATATTTTCTCAGAATCTTTGGTTTATCTCTTGATTTTCTAAAATCTCATTAACTAAATTCATTTAATTTTGATAAAGTCCAGTTTTTCCATTTATTGATTGTATTTTCAGTGTCGAACCTAAGAACTCTTCAGGATTTTATGTACTTGAAACCTAGTTTACTTTCCCAGAGAGGTAGCTATTCTAACTCATGTAGCAAGTTCTTTTCATAATCAGACCTCTGATATTTTATAAGATTAGCTATCTTACTAAATTTTAAAATGTTTTCCCAGTACTTACTAACTATATTAAGTTCTAGTTCTACTACAAGTATCTGATTTAAAAATAAATAAATAAATAAATAAATAAATAAATAAATGAATGAAGTAGATCTATTCATGAAATAATGCTGATGCCAAAAGAGCCATTGGGCCTTGTGAATTAACTCTAATCTCTTTAAGTATCACAGTAATTTAATCAAAGAGCCTGGCTGATTACCAAAGGGCTTATCCCCTGATTGACCAATAACGGTATAGTTATAAAAAGTAAGTAGCGAACCACGTTGTCATTCTTTTGTAGCATATAAAGCTTTCAGGTTCCCACGAGGAAATAAATATTTCAAGAAAGAAATAATTTGAAGATGAAAAGATACCTTAAAAGAACTGTCCATGAGCCATTGCTGAGACAATGAGGGGGAGTTAAATAGTCAAGTGTCCAGAGAAGTCATCAGGTTTGAAAGGAGAGTGAGAACAGATCTTCATTGTACAGAGTATGGGACAGGCCTTGAAGCTGGTTAGCTAAACTGACATGACCTCTCATAAGAAACTTTCTAGAAACAGTCCAGTAAAAAACAGTCATACTCTCTAAGAGTTCCCATTCTTCCCAAGGGCTGTTCCTACAGTGGTGAGCCTCTGCCTGAATTGGAAGTGGTCTTACTTTTCAGAGCTGACACCAGGATAGGAGGAGCATTGAGCAAAGAAAAGTGAGTGTTGGCCATCTGGGCAGTAGCCTCGCCTCCTTTGTTGTACGGTAATGTGGGAGAGTCATAAGATTAGACATGCTTCTTCTTCGGGGCTCTTTAGTACATCCTCTTACACACTGTGTACCACTGTCATACACATATTCTAATTCTGATTCATGAAGTTTATTCCAGGATGGGGGACTTTGATATGATGAGGGGAGGGCTTTTAACCTTCCTACCTGGGTTAATGTTTGATCCTGCCTAAATGCTACACACTATTACTTATTTATATATTTACAAATTACTTTGACTTTTGAAATCATTTTTCTCTACAACTTTTTGAAAATAATTAGGAACTTCATGGAGTATTCAAAGTAATAGAGTTGAGACACAATGTTTAATTTAATCTCTGTTAAAGGTGCTAATTAATGGGATCTCCCAATAGGTGATATAAACTCATTAAAAAGTAATAAAAATTACATGAAATGGCATAATGTTGACTTGAAGAGAAGTAGAAAGATTTCTTTCCCTGTGTTAGAGCCACCAGAAATGGTGTTATCAGACAGACCTTTGAGTAGAAGGAAGAGGGTTGTCCCCTCCTCGTCAGTCTCAAGAGAAATAATTCAAACAAGTTATAGACAGCAGCATTGTAGTAAAGCAAATTTATTAAATAAGTAAAGCAAGTAAACTTATTAAAGAAGCAAAGCAGGCAAATCTATCAAAATACATATGGCATAAAATGCAGATGTGCTCTCAGCTTATCTGAGGAGCGAGCCTGGTAGGGGTTCAAAGGGTTTTATTCTTTTCTGTCTATAGGTTTGTGGGATTTTTGTTGTTGTTTGTTTTTTAATTCTTTATTGCTTAAAGTATTACATATGTCTCCTTTTTCCTCCATTGACCTCTCCCCAGAGCACATGCCCTCACCCACATGTTGTCTTGTGTTCATGGTTTATGCTTACATGCATGCATATAATATAATTGGTTGTTCTCCTACTGCCAACCGCTGCCTTGCCTCTGAAGTTGGACAGTCTGTTCTGTGTTTCTATGTCTCTGGATCTATTTTTGTGTATGTTGTTCATTATATTCTAGAAATGAGTGAGATCATGTGATATTTATCTATCTTAATATAATGCTCTCCAGGTCCACCCATGTAATTGCATATGGTAAGAGTTCCTTCTTTCTTACTGTCTATAGGTTTTAAGATTCCTCTCCCAGATATCTTGGTACAGATTAGCTCTTAAGGTCTCC
Source organism: Pipistrellus kuhlii (assembly GCF_014108245.1). Taxonomy (NCBI): domain Eukaryota; kingdom Metazoa; phylum Chordata; class Mammalia; order Chiroptera; family Vespertilionidae; genus Pipistrellus; species Pipistrellus kuhlii. The sequence goes on along the minus strand of NW_023425405.1, from coordinate 22,430,800 downwards.
CTTTTACTTTTTTGTAGCTTTTGGGGGGAATGTTTGTATATACACCTTGTCATCTTGGCAAATCCTAAGTTGGCTGACTTCTTTGTTCAGTGGGTGAGAATAACTCCTCCTTTTTCCTTCCCACTTCACCCCTACTTGCATTAGCATTTCCAGGGTGATTAAAGCTATGTGTTCTCTGCTTAGGAAGAAGAGATAGTAATCATTTGTTCTCAAGTGTCCTTGGTTAGGGAAAGTAAGGTCTTGCTGCAGGTTGCCCAAACTGTTTTTTCATGTTCCACTTGCCTTGGAATTTTCCTAGCTTCTTACTATCCTGTTACGCCTGGAAGAGCCCCTGCTCTTGTCTGTGAAAGAGGAGCCCTGAGGTCAATATCATTTCTGACATTTCATCATTCACACCTCAAAAGTGACTGGTTGGGGCTGGGCCTACATAGGAGAATGGTGATGCAGTAACTTAGTCAGGGCCTGCTACTTTTTGGGTCAAGGAGATAAGCAAGGCCTTAAGGAAGCATATCTGAGTCCTCCTCAGGTTTGATTTCTTCCAGACTACACTTATTCTAAAAATCTAATGCCACAAGTTCTTAAAGTAGTCCAACTTACCTATTTCAATTTGTAGTATCTCCCATCACATTCTGTCTTTAAAAAAAAAAAAAAAGGTGGTAGATGCCTATGTATCCTATCATCCAGAAGTGAATCTTTATAAATATTATTGATTACAATATTTCATTTCATGATGGTGTGCTGAGAACATTCTGTGATGTGTCTGGTTCAAGATTTTCTCAAGGCTGTATTTAGTTGGCACTAAAATAGCTACTTCCTGGTTCAGTGCATGTTCACCTTCAGAGTATACTCCATATTGCTCTGACAGTGATTCTAACAATGTGACCTTGTCTGAGGGACATTCAGAGTCCCCTGCTCCAAGTCTCTACCCAGCTCTTGGTATTGTTAGCTTTGATCTTGTTTGCTGATCTGATCAGTGTCATTCATACCTCCATATTCTGGTTGTGGACTCTGCTGGAGAGGGAAAGTACTTTCTCTAGTTACAGGTCATGCAGGTGTCCTTGTCAGTGGATTGCTACTGCCTTTTGCCTATTAGCCTTTGGCCAACTTAGTTTATTCCTTATTAACTCTTAGAAGTTCTTCAGACCCTTATTATCATCGACCTAGCTATTCTTTGCCTTTCCCATTTGTGTGTGGCCTTTTCATATCACAGAGACTGTGATTAAAGGTAGTCACATTTATGAATCTTTTTCTTTAAGGTTTGTACTGTCTGTGTTTTAAGTCCTCTTTCTATTTCCCATGGTCATAAAGATGTTCTCATATTTTAGTTTTATGTTTTATTTTTAGGTATTTTCTTTCACTTGAAATTGATTTTTGTGTGTATGACATGAGTTAGAGATCCAATTTTGTTTTCATTACTGATAACCAGTTGCCCCAGCATCATTTATCATCCTTTCTCCAGTGATTTGCAATGTACTGTAAGTTTTACTATTCCTGAGTATGTCTCTTGAATCTCTATACTGTTCCCTTGCTTACATTCTTCTTGTACTGATACCACTCTGCCCTAAAATAGTTCATCTATTGTCTTACAATTTTGGAGGTCAGAATCTGTAATGGGTTTTAGGGGACTAAAATCAAAGTGTTGGTAGAGCTGCAGTCCTCCTGGGGGTTCGTTCCAGTGGAGAATCCTTTTCCACCATTTCCAGCTTCTAGCAGGGGTGGGGAACCTTTTTTCTGCCAAAGGCCATTGGGATATTTATAATATTATTCATGGGCCATACAAGTTATCAACTTAAAAATTAGCCTGCTATATTTGGTCACATGTTTAATTAACCCACCCCTAAGCCTTGGCAGGGCCAGCCCTAATGATTTTGTGGGCCTTATGCAGCCCTTAGGCTGGATGTTCCCCATCCCTGCTCTCGAGGCTCCCAGACCTCTCAGCTAGCGATTTCTTCCCCAGTCTTCAAGGCTGGCAGCCTAATGTAATCACATCCCTTTGTGATGTCTGCTCCCATTGCCACACCTTTTTCTCCGACTCTCACTGTTTAGGAATGTGTTGATCCTGGGACAAACCTGGGTAATCCACGATAACCCCATTTTAAGATTTTCACTTCAATTACATTTGTAGAATCCCTTCTGTTATGTAAGGAATTTATTCTCAGATTCCAGGGACTACAATGCAGACATTTGGGGAGGGGGGGCAGACCATTATTCAGCCTACTATAGCAGGTCTGTAATTGATGAATTAAATAATTTTCTGAAATAATACTTACTGAATATAATTATATTGTTGAATCTTTAGAGTGACTCTGAAAAATGATGTATGGAGGTTGTTTCTATTGTTATTGAGAAACTGAATTTTAGTGTTGTCATTCATCTGGCCTCAGATAACGTGTGAAAAAGACTCAAGACAAAATTAAAACAAAATTAAAAACAAACCAATTATGCAATTATGATTTAATTGGTGTCCACACACACACACACACAGAGGTTACAATTTCCATTGGGTCTGATTTCTGTTCCCCAAGGATTGTAGTCACATTTAGTCAAATGTCCAGTCTGGTCCTTGAGAACCAGGAAGGAAATCAGGTTTGCTACAGCTCCATCCAGTTGTGGGTTGCAACCAGTCTCTTATTAGACATATCTCCCTCCCCCCCTTTTTTTTTTATCCTGCTTCTATTTCTTCTCTTTTCTGGCTTTTGAGATTATACTTAAATGAGAAACTGGGAGTTTCAATCAATGAGAGGCAACAATTAGATGTGAGATTAAAATAATTAAAAAAATAAAGGTGAAAATTTGACGCTTATATTTCTTTTATAGTCACATATTAGAATCTAGGGGTTCTAAAGGTCCTTAAAGAGCAGTCAAGTATAATTAATTAATTCACTGGGCACACACACACCATCAAAGTCCTGGGTCACTGCTTATACCACCATCACCTTTCTTTCTACCCTTCCGCACACACACACAGACATGGCCCACCTATGTATTTGTACTACCATATATTACAACTTGGGTTTTATTATTATGTAGATTCTGAGGTTATAAACTGACATTTTTGTGTAGTTCTGAATATGAGCAATTGAGAAATCATTACATAAAATGACAATCATGGCACCCAGCTAGCGTGACTCAGTGGTTGAGCATCAACCTATGAACCAAAAGGTCATGGTTTGATTCCCAGTCAGGGCATTTGCCCAGCTTGTAGATTTTATCCCCAGTGTGGTACATGCAGGAGGCAGAGGATCAGTGATTCCTCTCTGAAATCAATAAAAATTGATTTTTTTAAAAAAGACAAGAATGGGAAACTAGGACCCAGCTTTTATGAAGAAGGCAAAATTGGCGGGGGCGGATTGGGGAGTGTCAATAAGCAGTGCATAGTTGTGTTCTGGAGAGAAAGTGCAAAGAGGAACAACAATATGTTTGGGTTATATTATTCTGAAGGATTTTCAAATACTCTATTTATGAACAAATATTACATTTTTCAGACAGTTCAGAAATAATGACATATAGCCTACTACGAACTTGTATTAAATACATATTTCATTAACTCAGCTCCAATTCTTTTTGTGTATGTGCTACATATTTGGAACTAGACATGAATAATGTTCTCTTTAGTTCTCACCCTTCTGTGATTCTACTGAAAGCATAAGGAACCAACAATAATTTACTGTATGCCATAATCATCCCGCTTTGTTTTTAGAAAATTCCAACAATCTGACAACACAGTTGTTATGGTTGATTCTTGGTATTTAAATATGTAAATAATTAACAGGCATTTGGAGGGAAGATGATAAATGGGAATCTGTGAGGAGACAAATATTTCATTGGCCAGTGCTCAGGAAGGTATTATAACTCAGGTTTGCCTCCCAAGTTGTTTAAATCAGTTGATTTCCTAGTATTTATGTGGGCAGGCTGACGGATGAGAGTGACTCCAGTGTAAGCTCTAGGGTCCCTTTCCATTTACCTCCTCCAGGTTTCACTTTTGTGCTGATTCAGACGTGAGTTCTGTGCATTCAGCCATCCAGCTAATATACCGAGACAGGAAAGCAATAACTTTTGATCATTGTATGAATTATAGAGAAAGAATCAAGGGGTGCAGGTGGATAAACTTTTATTCTGAGAACAGCTTAGTGGGTATAATTTTCTACTGGGTCCAAATAGCCATACTTTGTATTTTTATAACATGACCTGTCTTTTCTCTACACTCATTCTCATCCAGGTATAACATCAATGCTTTTATTAATGCAGAGGAAATATTACTTCCATTTTATAGATGAGGAAACTGAGACTCAGGATGTGAAGTGAATTGTCCAAGCTCATTTTCCTAACCCAGTCCTCTGTGCACATGAAAAGATCCATCACTGGTTATATATATATTTTTAAAAGCTTTGAACATGGTGAAATAACCTATCTCACCATCCTTAGCTTGAGTGAAAGTAGAATTTTCCCTGAATGTGGTCATGGTTAGAGACAAAGGGAACAGAAAACTAACGTTAGCCATTAAAAACATGCTGTAAGCCCTATTAAGACATTCTTTGCACCTTGAGAGCCAGAGATCACAGCTAGAGCTCAAGCAGGTTTGTGGCATGTAAAGTTTCAGTGTAATGCAGGCCCAGTCTGATGTCTGATCACTGAGGTGATTATAAACTGAACTTGACACTCATCGTTATTCTCAATGTACTAGCGTTAAGGATTCAAAGAAAAACGGTATATTAACCTTTCACAGAGGAGGGTGGAGGGTAAATGGTTAAGACAGGGTTTTTGAATTTAAAGATTCTAGGGTGAAAAGAAGGAACAGTGATAACAGAACAGGATGGTGTGGTAGTGGGAGGCTGATATTACACATGGGTTTCTCAGCAGCAAGCTGCTACTTTGTCCAGAAGGTTACATGGAGGCCAAATTGTGAAAAAGCTGGTAGGTTTAAAAAAGGGAAGATTATGTGGCCTTTAAATAATAGATCTCTGTATCTCAAAAAAAATAAATATGTGCTTGATTTTTTTCTGCCTATAGTTCAAGGGAAGCCCAAGGTACCGATTACAGAAAATAAGTTCTCTGTCAAATAGGATGTGTCACAGAACCACACAGTAGATTTGAATTAGTGAGAAAGGGTAGAAATTTTAACGCAGCCAAAAAAAAGCCCAGCCATTGTGGTTCGATTCCAGGTCAGGGCACCACCCCCTGCTGCTGGCCTGGTCGCCCCTCACTGTTGATCAGTGGTTCTCTAGCATCCTTGATGTTTCTATTTCTTCCTCTCCTTTCTTCTCTGAAATAAATAGAAATATATTTATTTTTAAATTTAAAAGTCCAAAAAAGGGAAGAGATTAAGGCTGTAGGCCCCTTGACAAAGTAACTCTCTAAGGTTAGTGTATACCATGTAACTTACCTTCTCTCTGTGTAATTTGTACCTTGAGTTTCCCTCGAGGAACACTAGAGATCCAGTGTACAAATTTGTGCATGGGTGGGGTCCTTTAGCCTGACCGGCAATCGAGGCCTATCCGAGGCTGGCCAGCCAGAGGGAGGGACCGAGGGAGGTTGGCCAGCTGGTTGGAGGGGCTGTCTGACCGGGGGAAGGTGTCATAAGAGGTTGACCAGCTGGGGGTGGGGGCTGTGGGAGGTTGGCTGACCAGCTGAGGGGAAGGGCCGCTGGAGGCTTGCCTGGTGGAAGTTGGAGGAACTGCGGGAAGTTAACTGGCCGTGGAAGGTTGGGCTGTGAGAGTACACTGACCACCACTTGTCCATAGGTCAAGGCCAGTGCCTAGAATGAGCCTTGAAATCCACAGCTTCTCTTTCCTGAATCCCACCTTATTTTCTAGGCTTCCTCAAACTAACTATTTCCCTTTGAAGAATTATACCCCCACCAGATGTGATCTTCATGTCTCTGACTCTTCAAACCATTTGCCGAGTGTCACTTGAAGGCATCCATAGTCTTGGATGGTAATCCTATCTAATAAAAGAGTAATATGCAAATTGATTGTCACTCTAAGACAAAAGATGGCCTTCAGGGGAGGGCAGTTGTGGGCAATTAGGGGTGACCAGGCCAGCAAGGAGGGCAGTTGGGAGAGACCAGGCCACAAGGAGGGAAGGTTGGGGAGACCAAGCCTGCAAAGGCAGGCAGTTGGGGGAGTACAGGCCTGCAGGGGAGGACAGTTAGGGGCGACCAGGCTGGCAATGGAGGGCAGTTAGGGGTGACTGGGCCAGCAGAGGAGGGCAGTTGGGGAAGACCAGGCCAACAAGGGAGGGAAGGTGCGAGGGACCAAGCCTGCAGGGGCGGGCAGTTGGGGGAGTACAGGCCTGCAGGAGTTGGCAGTTGTGGGTGATCAGGTAAGCAGGGAGGGCAGTTAGGAGTAACCAGGCCTGCAGGGGAGGGCAGTTGGGGGGGACTAGGCCAGCAGGGGAGGACAGTTAGGGGCGACCAGCCTGGCAATGGAGGGCAGTTAGGGGTGACTGGGCCAGCAGAGGAGGGAAGTTGGGGAAGACCAGGCCAACAAGGGAGGGAAGGTGGGATGGAACCAGGCTGCAGGGAGGGCAGTAGGGGGGGACCAGGCTGGCAAGGAAGGGAAGTTAGGGTTGACCAGGCCAATAGGGGAGGGCAGTTGGGGGCCACCAGGCCGGCAGAGGAGGACAAGTAGGGGTGACCAGAATGGTAGGGGAGGGCAGTTAGGGGGGACCAGGCCTGCAGGGGAGGATAGTTGAGGGGGACCAGGCTGGCAGGAGAGGGAAGTTATGGGCAATTGGGCCAGCAGGGGAGCAGTTAGGCATCAATCAGGCTGGCAGGGGAGTAGGTAGGAGATGATCAGGCTGGCAGGCAGAAGAGATTAGGGGCGATCAGGCAGGTATGTAAGTGAGTGGTTGGGAGCCAGCAGTCTTGGATTGTGAGAGGGATGTCTGACCGTCCGTTTGGGCCCGATCGATCTCAGGGAGCTGGGGGTCCGCTTTGGCTGGTGCACGAGTGGACCCCCTGCAATCCATCACCTGGGCAGGGAGCTGGGGGTCTGCTTTCGGCCTGGGCAGAAGCGGACCCCCTGTGATTGATCACAGGGAGCTGGGGGTCCGCTCCTGCCCAAGAGGCTTTCGGCCTGGGCAGGGGCTGAGCTGGCGATCAGAAGGAGTTGGAGGGGCCCTGTCCAGGCCTAAAGCTTTGGCCAGAGGCTTTAGGCCTGGGCAGGGCCCAGCCCTTGGTTGGTGTGAACTATAGAGAAAACACCTTTTCTGACTGCATATTGGCTAAGTTTCCTGTATGCCACTGGTAATTACAGTAACTTGGGTATAAGAATCCAAAAAAGTGATCTAGGGTTCTTCCACCACACTCCTGGAGAGAGAAAAAAAAGAAGGTCCGCTGCTGGAGGGCTAAGAAATGTCATATCCTGCCCTAGCCGGTTTGACTCAGTGGATAATGCCTCTGCCTGCAGACAGCAGGGTCTGGGTTCAATTCTGATCAAGGGCATGTACCTAGGTTGCAGGCTCCTTCCTGGCAGGGGTCCAGGTCAGGGCTCATGCAAGAGGCAACCAATCAAAGTGTTCCTCTCACTTTGATGTTTCTCTTTGTCTTTCCCTTTCTCTTCCACATTCTCTAAAAGTCCATGGAAACATATCCTCAGGTGAGAATAAAAAAGAAAAAAGAAAGAAATGCATATCCTATGAAAGACATCTTGAAAATGCCTAAAGAAAGTTGTCATTTTTTCTTAGTGAAAGGACTGGAGTGTTGATGAAAACACCTTAGTGGCTATGGTGACTGGCAGTGGCTGCATCAGCTGGTTGATGGGGCTGGTGCCTTCCCCGGATCAGCCCCATTGCCTCCCACAAAGTAAGACATCCCCTGAGAGCTCCCAGTATATGAGAGGGGGCAGGTTGGGCTGAGGGACTCCCACCTCCAGTGCATGAATTTCATGCTCCGGGCCCCTTGTAATAAATATCATACCAAAATTTCAGCCATGAATACAGGTCCATAGCCTTAATTGAGAAAAAGTTAACTGTGAAAAATCACTTTTTAGTCTTATAAATAGGAAATTGGATTTCCTGATGGGTAATTTAAAATACTTTGGAAGCATAAATACACCTGACACACTAAGTTGTAAGTGGGTGACTCAGAGAACAAGGGCAAGGAATCCTGAAATAAGCAACAGCCAATGGCCACTTAAGCTCTTAAAGAGCAAACTGCAGAAAATAAATTTATTTAAATATGCATGAAGCTATTATAGTGGGGGAAGATGCTGAAATAGGGCTGAATGATTTCCTTTGTTATGTGCATTCTTGGGTGTTAATAACGCCTCGCTTTGTGCCTTATACCTTTGATTAGAACAAATCCTAGGATCTTTTGCCTTTTTAAATTGTTTTTAAAGTAATTTAGATTACAAAACAGGAAAATCCAGTCATGGTACCGATTACCGATTGGTTTCATTGATTTGGAAAAGTGGATAGTTACTTTATCAGAAGATAAATGGATCTCAGAAAAGTAATTCTGATTAAATTGTTAGAAAGGAGCTTTGGAGAGGCTGACATAATTTTGCAGAAACTTCTTATAAGTTTGAAACTTGCCAACCTTTTCCCAAAATGCATGCAAAGATTTAATCCACCTCTGGGATGCTGTTTTGCACAGCAGTTTAAGTTCTAAGAATCAATGTACTCAATTGTAGTCTGTAGGGTCTATTTAGAATGTATATCAGAATTATTACTCAGTTTTTTCCAGTTCATCAGATCTTTTAATTTTCATTGTGGGAACCACAGATATGAAAATCCTGATAGTTTATGTTCTTGTATACGCAAAAACAAATTTTATGGTTCTATAATTGAACAAATAAAGGAAAAGTTTCCATGAAGAGGAGGCAGAAATAGCCAAAGCACATTACCAACTAAAGCAGTGTTTGCCAACCTTTGGGACCTCACAGACCACCAGTGGTCCTCGGACCACCAGTTGGCGACCTCTGACCAAAAGGACTATAGTATTTCAGGCTTTTTAAAGGGGAGGGATTTAAGGAAATTACCATTTGCCCTGCATACACTGGTTGTTGGAGAGCTTTCGTTTATGGCAGCATTCCTTTTTTATGCCAAGGCATTGAGGAGATCAGATCTGAGCTATAGAATGGATGGAACTTAGAAAAGTGTTTGGTAGCCCTTCCTTAAAACAAACAAAAAATAATAATTGCCAAGAACCATAAAACCAGGAGTAGGGATATGAAATACATCTACTGTGGATTTGGAAATCCTGTGGAACATGGAAAAATATTCAATCTATTCTAATTATATTATTGTTGTCCATGTATTTCTGGGAGTATCAGTTATTATAGTCATTTCTGTTTTGCCTTTAAGCTATGAATCTCAATAGATAAGTTTTTTGTTGTTTAATTTTTTACTTTGTAAAAACACATAAATTTTCACAAGAGGTTTAAATAATTTGTAAAATATGTATGAGCTTATAACATATATCCATATAGTTGAATATTTATTTGATATCAAAGACTCATTGTTTGTATGCTAAATTGTTCTCTTGGGAAGCTATGATGTGTTTCAATTACAAATAATCTCTGAAGAGAAATCTTAAGGAGCTACTACTAAAAAAACAACTAAAAAAAAAAAACCAAAAAAAACACACACACAGTATCATATTCCAGGAACATGGCACAGCATTTGCAAGAATCTTTCATGGTAGATCTAGGAGGCATTGATGTAGCTGAGGAATTCTGTAGGGGCAGTGGAAAGATGAGAGGCATAGCCAGAAACTTGGGTGGGATCAGACCATTATTGGGTGGCTTGTGTACAGTAAGGACAAGTTTGGATTTACTCTATAGGCAGTGGGGAAACAATTTAAACAGTAGAGAGAATGACCACCTTTGTGTTTAACAAAGATTACTCTAGAATCATTGAATGGATTAGATTAGGGAACAACAGTAAATAGATGTTGTTTTTCCTTTTAAAAATCAGATTATATATGAAACTAGAACTTTATATCAGTTACCTGAATAAATGTTCCAAAGAAGCATTTCTCACTCATTGTAAAGGGATAAGATCTATTGACCGACATTTTTAAAAAATGATGTCTACGCTAAAGTATATTAATACTTTTTTTCAATATGCATCATTGACCTTTAATATTTTCCATGTTCTGCAAGTCAAGTTTACCTTTAAAATTCCAAATTCAACTTTCATGCCTGCTAATGAATGAAGGAGTCTCTTCCTCAGGCATATGATGTGTACAATTCCTTGATTCTTTCCAAAAAGAAAACCAAACACACACACACACACACACACACACACACACAATTGCAAGTGTCTCCTCTCCTTTTGAAATGTGACAAACCTCTATTTCTGAAACTTTTCCCTGTTGCTCTGACCCAACCAAATGGCATGCGCGTGCACTTTAAGCTTTCCAGGTGTGTCCTGGGAAGTCAAGGTTAAGAAGGGCTGCATTGGGAGCTAAGTTGCCTTCTGCTGTGCTTAATGCCTTTGTTCACATAGGGTCCATATGCGATGGCTATTACTGACAGGGGATGGACTACTAAAATTTTCCTGTAATAGGACCGCTTAAGAATGCTGGCTCTTTACACCACTGTTATTCATATCCACTGATCTCAAAAATAAAATAGCTAGCTGTTTTACCAGCCAAATGAGTTTGTTCAGAAATAGCAGAGAATTGCAATTCAGGACAAGGAAGCTACGGTGAACCATGGGCAAGTCTAAAGTGGCAGAGAAGGTCAGCTTTTATGAGGTTTGAGGAGGAAATAGGGGACAGTTATTTTGATCAAAAGCTCACTAGAGAAGAAAAAGACTTAGAGGTTGTGGTGGTTTCTTGTTGCAGCAGGTGGTGGATAGTTCATCACTGCTGGACTCTTCTTTTGTTAAAATTTATATGTAAAAAAATGTTCTCTTGTCAAAGTAATTTTGTTAAAATTCCTATGTAAAAAATGTTCTCTTGTCAAAGTAATTCTTGCCAACCTACAGGCCCCCTACAGAGCTTCATGAATCCATTTTACATGAAGTTTCCTTTATTCATTTCATACAAAACACACACACACACACACACACACAAACCCACAATAATTCCCTAAGAACGCTCAAGTGGGTCCTTGAAAAACATCTAGGTGGTATTATTTATTTTATGTTTTATGACCCCCTAGTTTTACATCATGTTTGTGATGTAAAAAAGTGATAAAATATCAAATTTGGAAAAATACTACTTTGGATAATAGAACACAACAGAAAATGGGAAGGTTCTGTAGAATGGAACATCTATTTATGTGAATTAGTAGCAATAGTGGTTAAAAACCTATTCTTTATATGGAGCCCTTCCTATTTCTTAGCTAGAGGGCATGTTAGCACCTTCTTTACAGCTATCATAGAGAAAAATTGTTAGTGTTCAGGGAGGGACTCACAGCCCTAGCATGCAGGTACCCATTTATGTGTGCATAAACACATGAGTGGGGAAGGGGGGAGGTGGCGTAGGGAGGGAGAAAGGAGAAAGAAAGAAGAAATGAAAGAAAAAAGTAATAAAAAGAAGAAGAAAGAAAGGAAAGATGTGATCGGTTTGCGTGTTTATCACTAAACTAGTGATCCGGTGCACGAAATTCATGCACATTAAAAAGGAATTAGAGGAAATAATTTAATATTGCTATTTGCTCTTTCTCTATAATAGAAGTATCAGAGATGAAAATTAGTAAAATGTATATGAAAACCTTCCTTCTGTCAGAGTCTAGGGCATACCACAGGACTCAAGTCAAGTCCCTGCCCACCCACATGCACCTCAAAATTGCATGAGACCCAGATCCAGCCAGCGCCCTCCCCTCCAGAAATGGGCTAGATCCAGACCTGGCCAGTCCCACCCTTGTCAAGCCCTGCTAGGCAGCGGGTGTAGCTTCAGGTGCCCCATGTGGGATTGGGGCCTAAACTGGCAGTCAGATATCTCTCTCACAATCTGGAACTGCTGGCTCCTAATGACTCACCTGCTTGCCAGCCTGGTCGCTCCCTAACCACTCCCCTGCCAGTATGATTGACACCTAACTGCTCCCCTGCTGGCCTGATCTCGCCCCCAACTGCCCTCCCCTGCTGGCGTGATCTTGCCCCCAACTTCCCTACTCTGCTGGCCTGATGGCCCCCAACTGCCCTCCCCTGCTGGCCATCTTGTGGTGGTCATCTTGTGATGATGTTAGAGCGGCCATCTTGTAGTAGCCACCTTGTAACAATGCGACGCCACCTAGGTTTTTATTATAAAGGATATATCACATGTGATATTAGAGTAATTAAATTATGGTCAAATGATACACTAACCTTATATCTCATTTGGGGAATTTTTAAAACAAACCTCCTAGCTGTTCAGAGGTCTGAGATAGGGGAGAAAGGGAGTGTCATTGCTCTGGCAGTTTATTTGTTGGTTTCCTGATGCAGACTTGCCCATCATGATTTGAGAGCTCTGGGGTCCTTGTTGGGTTCCTTTCAATACCTCTGAGATAATTGAAAAGTGAAATCACTGTGATCCGCTGGAGGAATTGCAATCAGGATTGATAGATCCGCCCTTCTCCCGTTGTCTAGATTGTCATTCTATTTTCCCGTCACTCTGGTATGCTCACTGCTGCTGGATCTGAACATATGTCTCTGCATTCTTCCTCACAGTTTCTTGCACTAAGGCTAGCTGACGATACAGGTAGGATGAGTGACACAGCTCCAAGGAAGGGACAGAAGGACCTCTCATCTCTCCCGTCAGTTCTGAGTAACTGGCTCAGACAAAGGGCACAACAGATTTCCCAACTCTGATTGGCATAGGTGTCCTGGTATCAGCTGGAACTCAGCGAGGCCTTGTCTTCAGTATAGAACACAAATCTCCACAAGGGTGAGGACTTCAGGGAGCAATCTCTAATTGAAGAGCAATCTAATTGATTGAGAAATGTTATCTTGACCCTCGAATGACCATGATGATTAGTTGCCAGACTTGGCCATCCCACCCTTACGTTTCAGGATGTACCTGTAAGGAAATGGGTGCATGTCTAATGAAATAAGTTGTTGGATGTCTGATCAACTCTTCGTGTTTTCTAGCTTAATACTTGAGCCAGAAAAAAAACAAGTGTAATTCAGGTGTCTGGTCAAAGGGGAGTAGTGTGAACCTATGCCATAGTTTGAACTGTTTTGTCCCTCCTTCTAGAGTTATATTAGACATGAGGGACCCCTGCTAAAAGGTTATTCAATCAGCCCATCAATTAAGGAAAATAAAAATCTGAGTTTCAGGTCCAGAAGCCCTAACCTTTCTTTCTTAAATACTGGAGCTGTATCTGCTCCAGACTAACTGCAGTTTCTTCCTCTTGTCAAGATGACAGACTCCCTCCCTGGCATGACCGTCTGACTGCTATACAATCCCCCTGTCTTTAACCCTCTGTCCTTTACCTTCAACAGACATTAAATCTACCTCCCTGCAGAAAATCACTTCGCTTCCTGGGCAGTGAAACTTCCAATGCCATTAAAATCATTCCTTTGGATGAGTGAGACTCAGAACCCATGGGAATGGTTTATTATGTATCAATTTATCAATGAATCATTTGTCCACCTCAAGAACAAACATCATACTGTCCCTGGCAGCAAACCAAAACAGATGAAGCAAGAGAAACAGAATCATTTCAGCAGTTCATCCTGTGGGATCTAATACTTTGTAAGGAAAGTTTTAATTAAATTATAAATTAGAACCCTGTCCTGCCATTGCAAACTGATTTCTGCTTTTGGAGTGAATGCGGTTTTCACAGTGTCCAATGTGATACTTTGCTGTTCCTGGCAGCAGCAACCATAAGAATAATGAGCAAAGGATCATTATTGGACCTGCAGTGCCATCTACAGAAGAGACTGAATACTGTAGGCTCCACTATGCACTTCAAATAACCCAGCCACAAGGAAGTTAGAGGCGGCTGGGTTTAGAATTCGCAGTGTAACACAGTAAGACTTTGTTACTATATTTAAAAAATGGTTGAATGTTTGCAAAATGCAGTTAGCATTCTTAAAGTTCTGTTAGTTAAACTAAGGGAATGGAGTGTTGTGTTTTTTAATACATTAACTGGAGAGCTCATTTGGTGTTTTGTTTTGTTTTATTACATTAACTGGAAAGCTCATTTGTTTTAAAAGTCCATTTGATGATTTTTGTAAGATGTAATGTTTACTTCCTGGTTACTTTGAATAGATTGCATTGGACTTTACATTGGTTTTATGATTTATGTCAATTGCTTATATCTCTCTTTCTTTGCCACAGCATAATCACCATGAGGGAGATATTTTTATATTTTATTTACTAATATATCTCAGGAGCACAGACTAATGCCTGCACAAAAGCAGTTACTCAAATAGTTGTTTTGAATGAGTAAATGTCACTATCATTGCTCCTCAAAGGACCAAATATGGAAGGACAGTCAGTATTGTCCTTGAATCTTAGGGTCTTGTTTTAACATTGGGATGCCAATACCTGTTTTTTCCAATCTTTCTGTTGTTATAACAATTAAATGAGATGATGGATGGCCAACTATAAGTCATAAGCACTTATAAAAGTAAGGCATTTTTTTCAAGTATCATTTTATTTTTATTTTTGGAAGAGCTGTAGAAATGTAGAAAATGTAAACATCCCACAATTTCGTGAGGTACTTTTAAAATGTACATATTTGGGGCCTAACCCCATATAAGTTAGGATCTGGCAATGTTTGTTTTAAGAAAAAGTCAGAGGAACTTCAAGAACACTAAAATTTCAGAACTTCTGGCATAAAAGAAAGAGGATGAAATTGAATTAAATCAAAATAAAAGTTACCCCTTTAATATTGCCCCTTCCTCAATTATTTTCTGAAAAGATGTAGTTCCTTGTCATAAGGAAAATATAGATAAACAGATAAATTTAATTGATCTGTTGGTATTTAGCTGATGATATATAACACTACCAAACTGTCATAAAAATTGAGAATAGAGGGATCTAGACATATGTAAACAAACATTTTGTTAATACATGCAAAATATTTAATTTTAGAGAATTTTACGTATATTTCACAAAGTAGGGTACAAATGGCATAAAATAATTTAAAAAGGAAGCAAATGGGAAAAATAACTAGTCTTTTATAAGACTGACTTAATTTTAAGAAATGCCACTAGTTAATTTGTATGCTACAGTGCTATATAGTGTATTGAAATGTTTGAACATATTACATAAATAGTTAGCTTTAGCACCAAGGTTATTTATCTGCCATTTTCTTTTCTAAAGCATTTTTGAGAAATAAATGAAAAGGGCCATATCTTTAAGATGACCAGATTTGAACTACAAATTAACCATGTAAGAAGTAAAACATTTTTATGTGCGATAACAGTTTGATAGATAGATGCTTTCAGTCTTAGGTGCAGATTCTAACACACTTTTTAAGTATTATATTTAATAATTTATTTATCATATATAGAGGAGTGTCCGTGTACCAAGCACCATTATGCTAGTACTGTTGATGATAAATATATTTCATGATCCCCATGACACATTTGGGGAGGGGGGAGTGATAGCAGAACAGGTAAAATACGATTATGATAAATAAGATAATTAGACACTGTGATAAGTGGTATGGAGGAAATTAGCAAATTGAAAATATTGAGTAACTAAGGAAAGTCACATTAGATGAGGTTTCCAGGAAGGTCCCTTTGCGGAGGTGAGACTTAAAGAATGAGAAGAAACGCACCATGAAGAGCTGAGGGAATATAATTCTGGAGTGAGGGGGGAAAGATGTGAAGGAAGTGTAAAGGGAAGGCATTTGAAGAGGCCTGGGGCAGGGGACAGTGGGGATGATATGAGCAGATGAGCAGGGGGAATCTTGGAGAACAATGGGAAACCTAAGGGGTTAGCCAGGGAGTGATATATGATTAACATTTGAAAAGGATTACTCAGGCAGAACAGTAATTGTATTTCCAAAATATCAATAGTTCTTGAATCTTCCCCCATTTTCAGTTCTTACCCTGGATAAGTCTCTCCTCTCCTCCCACCTACTAATTGGTCTCCCTGCCTTCAGTTCTATCCCTTCTAACATGTGCTTTCTCAAACCGCCAGAGTATACTACCCATCAGATTAAAGCCCGTGCTCATTGAGCAGCGCTTGGGGTCCTTCGAGGCATGGTTTTATATCATTCCTCACCCTCAGTGCCTGCCAGTTTAGCAACAGAACTGCCATCAGATACTGCACCTGTTATGCCCAGACTTAGTGATCCCCAAGGACCACCAGGGAGCCGAGTCCGATGCAATAAGCAAAAGAGCCTTCACCATGCTAGCATAGGCTCCCCCACTCACGCTGGCAGCATGGCCGAAGAGAGCGAATTTCTCCCAGTCCAGGGGTTTTGAGGGCTAGGGATAACTCCGCCTACAGGGCGGAGTTGGGAGCTCATCCTCGCCCCGCCCTGCCCTCTCACACCCAATTCTGTGCCCACCCCATCTGTATTCCTGCACTTCTCTCTTACAGAATAGAATGTCCTCCCCCTTTTAGGCCAACTCCTAGTTTGTTTGTGTTTTTACACAAGTCATCCTCCCTGTGCCCCTGCCACTACAATCCCGAACTCATAGTGCCATATTTCTGTTTCATGTCCTTACCTGCCTATAAATTTCCTGGGAGATATTCAGAGAAAGGTGACTAAGCAGCCAAGAGACGTTCAGTAAATGCTCGGTGGAGATTTTGGATCAAGATAGCTGTGTTGGTGAATGATATGCAGATGGTGAGCCGAGCTAGCACAGGGGCACAACCTATAGCATACTGTCCTTCCAGTCTGTCCTTTCTCCTGCACTTCCCCCGTCTGTCTCACAGACTCCCCTTCCTCATCATGGGCACACACTTCACACGAGGCGCTGCCGGTAGCTTTGCACACAGGTGAATAAACCCTGACTCTGTCTCCCGAGAACCTGGAGTGAGTGGAGGAAATGGAGCAGCCGCACAAAAGAATAAGCGGCAGTACAAATGTATCAGATGAGGTGATAAATGAGATCATGGACAGGGAGAGCTGAATCTTGAACTGAAAAGGAAGTCTCACCTCATTTATTTCTTAGAAATGAAGGCTGGGGGAAAACTTCACATTACTGAGCCTTCATTACTCCTCTAAAATACCCTGCAGCATGCTTACTGATATATGTTGAAATGTTGATGAGTTAGTCACTCTAATGTCACATCTCAAAACATGTGAGCAAAGGGTATTTTTTCAAGTTTTTCTGCATACTTCATTTCTAAGAAATGATATACCCATAGTTAGATTATATTTATAAATTTGATGGGTTATAAGTCTCATTATCATCTTTTAGATAATCTTGTTTAACTGCTGATGGGTGTGTTAACTTACTTTTTATTACTTATAATATGTTTAAATGGACTCTAGTATTACACTGTATCTATTTTAAAGTTTGAAAACATGATTAAATGTTAAACCCATTCAAGTTGGATCTTATATGTAGACACTGAAACTCCATCCTAATTGGCTTTGACATTACCTGTTTCATTAGTTTCCCCGGTCTAAAAATATCCAACTTATAAGCATTTGAGACATAAGAGATTGTCCTTTTCTTCCCAAATAAGTAATTTAAAATCCAAAATCTAAGAAGCATCCATTTAAACTCCTCCTCTGTAAGCCTCTCTAGCACAGAGCTCACACACAGCTGACCTTCCAAACACTGCAGTGCCCCAGAAGACACACGAGCTTGTAAGCATATGAAAAATGCAATATGCAGTCAAACTCTGATGAGTGTTCCAAGAAATGTGCAAGAAGCGATGCATACGGGAGAATCACTGTCATGCTCTGGGAAGGCCTCACAATTCAGGTTTGAGTTGAGCTTGGCGAAAGTGGGATAAGATGAAGAGTTGAGAAAAGAGAAAAAAAGGAGAAAGTGAACAGTCCTGGCAGAAGTAAGAATATAAAAATAGATGTGAAGTAGGAACATGCATGCTGGGAACTGAGCAACCTCTTCTTCTCCTTCAAACATCCTGCAACCTAATCATCATGTTACCCAGGCTGAGGATAGGCCGGCCTCAGGCCCCAGTCGAAGCAGTGCCTGTGACCACACTGAGCAGCCCAGCATGCCCTCTCCTTTGTAGGTGGGGACAGGTCTGAGTGCCGGACAGGGAAAGGGAAGAAGATATTTGCCAAAAAAAAAAAATAGCACTTTCCCATCTTAAGGATGTTTCCAATCAGTATGCAAACAGGAAGTAATCCTTTTAGCTGTAGAACCAGATTTCAGTTAACTCCACTGGGGAAGCTTGACGTATCCTCACCACACCTTACTCATCACTCAGTTCAGTGGGCTTATCTAAAATCCTGAAATTGCTATGGCTTAATATACAGCTACCTTAACATAACCCAGTAGGAAGGCCAGAGCTAGGTGACCGAGGTTCCACGTGACTGCAGAGACTCTCCTATCTCCCCAAGTCTTTGTACCCGAGGAATTAGGTGTGCACGTGAGCCTCGCTAGAATTCTCTCTTCACAGGAAAGTCGTTTTCCTATCACGTGGGTGTTAGATGCTTTAAATAGTTGTTTTCAACATTAAATAAATCATGTTATATATGTAACAGAAGTTTTAAAGTTTAAGGTCCTTAAATTATGTGATGTACAGTAGAAAGTATACAAGCACATCAATTACCTAACAAGATGTGAGCAGAAATCAATTCAGTATATGTCTGACCAGTGACATACACACACACATGATTGTGATAGGAGAAGCATGATGCATTTCCAGTAGAGGAAAAAAGAAAAGGAAGGTCCTTGGTTTCCGTCAGTGACCGTCCTTCAGTGTTTTTAGTGTTGTTTATAATGGTCCCCAAAAAAGGTCATGGATAAGATGAATATATAGAATCTATAAGGCTAATTGTAATAGAAGTCACTAAGATAACGCCTGGTCGGGGAAAACACAACAACTGGAATAAAGGAAGGGGGTTGGAGAAAGATGAATGCAGGTACAAAGCAGCTATGCAGGGTGATGCGCTTCATGTGAGAGTACGCTTAAAACCACCATCCCAGGAATCCCCTCTTCAAAGGATGTGTTTCTTTGCTGCTCCAAAGAAATGTGGGGTGTGGTTACCCTGTGTTCTCACTGCAACCCCATATTCTACCCTCTCCTCCCTCATAGGCATGTGATATGAGAGAGAGGGGACGTGTATTGTTCCTTGAAATGAAACATGAGTATGTACATTGATAGTGTTAGAGTGTTTGTGATCAGCCTTGGTGTTAAACTGATTTTGAACTGTTCATGGGTGGTGGTTGCTGCAAGCTGTGATTAGGTAAATAGATGTGAATGGTGATAATAACTGATCAATGATTGATGATGGCCTTATGTGTGTGTCCTTGGAAACGGCTGCTGGCCTCCCAGAAGTGCAGCCTGTAAAGGCTGGTGACCAGCCTGGAATGGAGGCTCTAGCGTGTTTCCTGGATGCTGGGGTGGAGAGGGGGATATGGCGGGTCACATAGAGGCGGGGCAGTTTCCCTGTCTCCCCACTTTCACTGCTTCGTGTGGTAGATCATGGCTACTTGGAGTCAGAGTGCCTGAGAAGGCGTCTGGGATTTCAGTGTGGGGATGTAAGAAGTCCAGCATGTACTGCAATGCTGAATTCTGAATGAAAGCTGCCTGGCTGGTGTGGGTCAGTAGTTTAGCGATGGCCTATGAGCTAGGAGGTCATGCCGCTCGATGATTCTCTCTCATCATTGATGTTTCTTTCTCTCTCTCCCTCTCTGAAAGTAATTTTAAAATGTATATATATTTTTTTAAATAGTGCCCAGTGCTAAAAGCTAGGCCGCCTGGGGTGCTAAGAATCACCAGCCTATAGTTTAAAGTATTGTAGTGGAACTGCATTTCCTACAATTTGGAACAAATTAAATAGATTATCTAATGCTGTTCAGGTAAAATTGTAATTCTTCCCATCTTTCCAGAGAGGGGTGAGGTGTGTTTGTGTGTAAGACAGGCACATTTGATCATGTTTATTGAGTATATTTGACTCCCTGAAGCAAAAATAGGAACAACATACACATTAAGGTGGAAAAAACAGAAACATGAATAGGACATGTTTATCTGAGGACATTCAAACAAAGGGTCATGAAAGACAGAAGAATAAAACCATAAGTAATGAATGTACTGACTTTTCCTTACCTCCTAAATACTGTACTTCATAATTTTTCTTTGCCTCAACATTTCTCTCTTTACTGGGAAGAGAAATTTTGGCAAGAATTATAAGGTTATGTGTGATGCTACTTCTGTTTAGAAGTAGATTCTTATCTACTCATTTGGGCCCAATATGGACTTAAAGGGATTCAAAAAACTTGGGCTTCCTTGTGAGTGAGATGGGAATTTTGAAGTTTTTTTTACTGGCTTCTCTCAGGATTTTTTTTTCTCTTGTATTTTCTGTAATTTGAAAATGATGTGTCTATGTGTAGGTTTATTATCATAATCACTTCAGCAAGAGTATGGAAAGTTTGACACCTTGTTCAAGCATTAATGCTCAACCACTGACCCACACCCATATTGGCTGGGCTAAATTGAGCCTTTTGACATAAAGAGCCTAATAATCTGAGAAGTTATTTTAAATCACTCATTTTTATCCAAAAATATGAATCTTTGTCAGATGTCTACTCACACTTTTCTTAGATCATTTGCCTTTTCTCCCTTTCAATTTAAATCTGAAGAAAAGATTGAGGACAGGTGTCATCGCTTGTCTCCTCAGCCAGAATGTCAGTTCCATCAGGATGTGAAAACTTTGACAAATGAGACACTCACTTGATCAGCAGTTTCAACATAGGTGCAAGGTTTCCTTGGTGCCAAGGCTCTCCTCAACCTTCCTGTCATCTCCAGTGAGTACCTGACAGTTACTTTGCAAAGTTTCGAAATTTAGCTTCGGAAGAATGGTAAAGAATACAGAAACCCAAAATATGTAAATGAATTGGAAACCAAATGTTATTTTGTTTTGACACTAAGAAAAAAATGTTCTTTTACTTGGATTTGAATTTGTTTAGTTTCTGTCAAGTATGTATGTATATCATGGTAGAGCTCCATATTGCTCCATTTCTTTCCAGTCTTTGTTTCAGAGCTTTTAGAACAAAATTTAGAGCCTTACATGATTCTATTATAGAAAGAAAGGGATCTTCTTCTCTACTTGTTGCTAGAAAAACTGCTGAAAACGTGGAGTGAAGAATACACCAACATGTCTTTATTTTCAAATTCCTGCTACATTTTTCTGTTTTTTCCCCCACTACCGCCCTTTCCATTTCTTTAACTTTTGTTTTAGTGTTAGTTTATTATCATAATCACTTCAACAAGAGTATGGAAATCTTGATTGATTTGATATCTATTTCAGAAAGCAATATCCTTTGACCTATTGTGAAGTGATTACCCATAGAGTTTGGAAAACTAATTAAGATGGTGACTGTTGCCCATGGAGTCCAAGTTTTATGACCTTTCAAAGTTGGTTCTCCTCACTACTGAAAGGAAGGGGCTATTCCTTTCCGTAGGCCACTGGCTCTCACCCTGTGACTTTTTTATTTTATTTTAAGTACCAAGCACCATGCATCTTCCTTCCTGTGTTCTAGTCTGGTACTCACTCAGCATTCATCCAGCAGTTTCCCCCTGTCTAGCATTTGGATTTGTATGTATCTGTGACTGTGTTTTTGCCTTGTATCTAGAAGAATAATATTTTCCTACAAAAGAAGCATACGAGCATTTCCACTCATGACCCCATCCCTTTCTGGATTCTGAAAGTGATGCCCTTATTGTGAATGGGACAGATGAGCCAAAGACCCTTTTAATCAGTCACTTTTACTTCTTTTAAAATCTCTCTACTTGAGCATAGTCTAGGAATACAGTCAAGTGACTGCAATCTCATTCTTTCAAAGATTGCTTTATAGAATTCAGAAATATGTCCATTGAAGGACATTAACTTACAATGGGAAGCCAATGAAGAATGAATGGCTTAGGAAAGGCTGCAGAGATAACAAGGGGCTTAAGTGAAACAAGAACAGGAAGGAATGGGGTGATTTTGGATGCAGTTTGTTTTCAGGTCTATGCATCCACTGTGTTGCATTGAATTTTAAATTTATTTGAATTATTCTTTTATTGCTGTTTTCAGCTATCATATTGATCTAGGACACATGTGTCAAACACAAGGCCCGCGGGCCAAATCCGTCCTGCCAGGCCTTGCAATGTGGCCCGCACCACGCTGTCATCACTGCACTCCGCTGCGTTTCCATCACAATGACAGTTTATGACTGTTCAGTAAACCATTTGGCCCGCGATTTAGGCTGGATTTTAGATTTTGGCCCCTTCTCTGATTTAGTTCGACACCCCTAATCTAGGAGAAGCAAGTGGGGCAGTCAGAATCTCATTCCAAATTGGAACTGCCTTTAGAGTGATTGGTAGAGTGGCTAGGTGGCTGGAGAGGAGGGGACACTGCTTTATTTCTTATTGAACACAGTGTGCCTATCCAATTAGTCTGTGCCACATACAGGCACGGCAGGTGCATGTTGTTGATGGATGTGGTGACTGAGGTTTGTGTTTCTAGTCAGGCCAGGAAGACGCTTGTCCCAAATTTATCACTACTGGCCTTTCAGTTACTTTCCAAACTCAAACACTAGAGACTCACTCGTTCTGACATTTCAGTATAAGTCAGTTGACAAATATATTTTGAAACCAATCCTTATGCACAGCTCTAAGAATTGTAAAGGATTCAGAAATTACTAAACATGAAACTATACCAAACTGTCCAGTGTAGAGGATAGAAAGACATTTGTGTGTAAGAATATATGTTGTGTGATTTCTAACTTCAAGACCCAAAATAAAACCATAGAAAAGTAAAAAAGAAAAAAAAGTTTAAAATTTTTTAAACATTGGTTAAAAAAGAAAATATATATGCTACCTGTAAGAGATCCACTTAAAGCAAAGTGACCTGCCCTGGCCAGTATGGCTCAGTTGCTTGCAGCATCACCCCGTACACTGGAAGGTTGTGGGTTCAATTCCTAGTCAGGACACATACCTAATTTGCAGATTCAATCTCAGATTTATATCAAAGAGCATAATAAGGTATCAGTTTGTACTTTAATACTATTGTACCATAATTCATAAAACATGAATTACAAGAAAAAAAAATAAACTGACAGAAATCTAGTAGTGATGACAGGCTATAATTAACCTCTGCCAGCCCATAACAGACTAAGAAAACAGACAAAATTAGGCAAAACATCTGAATTATATTAGTAAGTTTACATAATAGATCTATATGCACACACATAAACATGTGTTTATGTCTGTGTATATACATATAAAATACAAACATTACAGTTGGTTAAGTTAGAGGGAAGTAAGAAATCATATTCACATTTTCTATTGTGCGATGGGGGTAGCGGGTCAGCACCAATAACCCCTTTGTCATTCAAGGGTCAACTGTATATTCATATGACAGATACATTTTTTAAATCACCTTGGAAAGTTACAAAATTCACTATTAAGTGACCAAAAAAATTCAATTTCTTCCCTGAAATAGAAGTAATATATTCTACATTCTGACCCAGTATAATAAAATTAAAAATTATACTACATAAATTTATAATAACATTCTAGGAAGTAAGAATTTACTTACTTGAATCAAAGGAAATACTTACGCATTGTAATAATTGTTTTTCAAAAATGTGCATATAATTGGATACAGTAAAGTTTGCTCAGAAAAATATATAGCTTTTAATACTTATTCTAGGGAAGAAAATAAATCAGTTTTAGCTTAAGAAGCTATAAATGGAATAGTACAGTATATATAAGAAAGTCATATGAAAGAAATACAAATGAGTAAAGGAGAAATGAAAAATTATAATATTGGTAAGCAGTCAAAAAACTGATTCTGACAATTAAAAAGAAAGAAACCACTAGATAGAAAATGGTCCATCAAAAATAAAAAATAAAATAAAATGTCAAATCACCTCAGCTACAGTAGAAATTGAATGACAAAAGCAATATGCAAGAAAAACAAAACAAAAATAATATGCAAGTTTCTGCCAAATACTTTTAAAGCTCTAAGCATCTCAGCAGGAATATGGCAGGAAACGTGGGCCTACACCTCTTCTGAGAGCCCCAAATATCCCCCAAAGAAGAAAAAACTACATTTCTAAACATATAATTAAATTAAAAGAATTCCATTCCTGTCCCTCTTGAAATGAGTACTGTCTCATGGTGAAGAAGAAACTTGCTCATTGAGGAATAATTTTTCATTTGGAGAATACACTTGAAACCAGATATAAAATTATATATGCTATGATTGAACTATGCAAAACCAAAAAATCATATATATGCACGTAGATTGAAAGTAGGAAAATATATTTCATTAGAGCAATAAGATTTTGGGTGATTTTTCTTATTTTCCAACCCATCTACAAATACTGTTTGCATAATAGAAATTACAATATTGGTAAGAACAAATAAGGTGTCTCCTAACATGAACCCAAATAAGTAATGGTGCTACTGACTTTCTCCTAGCAAAGAGACAAAGTACGTTCTCTCTATAATTAGCGAATTGTAGGTGGGGTGGTGGGTCCAGTTATTCCTTCATAGGTAGTTACATTGAGCCATTTCCTTCGTTGACTGCATACTATTTAAACACGAACTATTACAACAGCCCTGAGCCTCATAGGCAGGCAGTCATACAAGAAATCTGAAATACCAGTTCAGTTTGTACATTTAGTGGGAAGTAGAGCACATTTCTTAGCAAATTAGCAGACCCTACTGGTGGAATGATTTGGAGGTCTTTTGAGTTCCCTCGAGGTAGAACAGGCCACAAGAGAACTCTGGGTCCTCCCCTAGAGAAGACATGTACTGGGAATCATTCTGATCATGGACTTTGAAGGGAATTCATTGGAATGACTGACAGATACTTGAGTCATTGGGGCACAGAAAGGAGGCATACTTTCAAACAGGTATCTAAACTGTCTCAGCTTTTGCATAAATAAAATTATTTCTTTTGGAACTGGCAGCTAAATTGCTCATTTTAAAATGTTTTGGGAATTTGTTGAGGTTGGTAGCACTGCTTATCAGAAGATGCCATAGAAAATGCTCAGTTGCTGTCTAAGCTGTGTCTTTGTGAGCCAAAGTTATCTATTTTGTGAAGAAAGAGAGAATATTGCCTAAGTTTTGGTTATAGTTAGTGTGTCATTATAACTTTGGTCGTATTAATATAGGCGATTTTGGATAGAGTACTTGCAGAATTTTTTTTCACATTGTTAAAAATTATACATGTCAAAAATTAAATGAATTGAAGACAACTTGGGTGAAATATCGCCTATTTTGCATATATATAAATATTTCAAATACTGTATTCAGGTAGGAAAGTATAGGGTTTTTTGTGTTTTTTTATAATTCTACTTAGAAGGGCAATCAATAACCTAAGACTATGTTGCTATAATTTATAGCATTAGTAATTGCTATAGCATTTCTATATCCAGTGTAAAATATTACATAGCAGATCTCTTTTTTTTTTTTTTAAATATATTTTATTGATTTTATACAGAGAGGAAGGGAGAGAGATAGAGAGTTAGAAACATCGATGAGAGAGAGTCATTGATCAGCTGCCTCTTGCACACCCCCTACTGGGGATATGCTCGCAACCAAGGTACATGCCCTTGACCGGAATCGAACCCGGGACCCTTCAGTCCCAAGCCGATGCTCTATCCATTGAGCCAAACCGGTCCCGGCTACATAGCAGATCTCTTAAAGAAACACATAGTACTCTGTTTCTTTCTTCCTCCTCTTATAAAAAATCTTCAGAAATTCTATTCAAGTTCCCATGTCACTTACACTGCATGTCTTTGATTATGAATTCCTACAAAAATAAATACATTTCAAATTACACATTAAAAAGTTATTTTTTTAAATCATATTGTTATAGTAATGAAACAGTGCAGACACATGAAACATAGAAATTAGAATTCCCATCATGATCTGCCATAGCTAACCTTCTAAATATTGGGGATTTCTCTTCCTAGAATATTCTAGCTTTGTTATTATCTGTATTATATTTAACCAAAAATTGGTCATCATAAACACATTCTTCTATACTTTTTTCACTTAAACACGTTATGTATTACTAGAGGCCCAGTGCACGAAATTTATGAACGGGGTGTGTGTGTCTCTCAGCCCAGCCTGCACCCTCTCCAATCTGGGACCTCAGGGCAGTCGGTCAGCCCTCTCACAACCAGGATGGCTGACTCCCAACTGCTCGCCTGTCTGCCTTCCTGGATGCCCTTTCCTGCTTCTGCCTGCCAGGGTGATCACCTCCTAACCACTCCCCTGCCAGCCTGATTGATGCCTAACTTACTGCAGCTTTATAATAAGTATTGGTAAGAGGTAATGTAAGTCTTGTTACTTTAATCTTTTAAACACAGTCTATCTTTCTGTTTGTTTTGACTTATTTCTCTCAGCAATGCTTTTAGTTTACAGCTCCTATAAAATTTTGTCAAATTTATTACAAATTATTTCATAATTCTTGAAGTTACCTTAAATTAATAGATTTTTCTGGATTTAGTATTAGTGCTATATTATCTCAGATTTTAAAAAATAAGTATTTTTCCTGTTGTCCTTTTCTGCTTTTGAATATTTAGGGGAATTAACAAATGGATCGTTCATACTCAAAATGTCTTAAAAGCTACTCATCCATTTAAGATTATAGGGGAGAAAAGACTTTTCCTCTATCCTCTTAGGTTTTGTGGCTGGGCCTGAGAATTAAACTGACCAAGGACAGATTAAGAGGAGAAAAGCATACAATTTTGTTTAAGGTTAAAATTTTAAGTATACATGGAAGCCTTCATATATAATAAATGAAGACCCAAAGCAGCAGAAGGGCCTGAGAGCTCATACAGTATTTTAGAAAAGAAAGATAAATTATGGAGAAATGTTAAGACAAAGGAAAAAGGGGTTTGGACTAGGGTTGGTAAATTGTGGGAAAGTGACCTGGAAGCTTATGGAGGAGGCTAATGGAAGATACAGGTTATTGCAGTACGTTTGTTTGCATTGACTCCGTGTCTCCAGTGTTAAGACCATTCTCTTCTGCCTGGTGCAGGGAGGGCACCTTTGTCATGGGAAATGTTAGGCCCTGCTTTTGGATAGAGAGAAGGAGGTCAGAGACCCCTTCCCGATGCTGTTTCTCCAGTTCCTTTCACTCACAGTAATCACTAACACTACAGTGGCAGCTTTGGGGCTGGCAGGTTCTGGGTCCTTCCCTTCAACTGTAACTGTTGTATGTCTTTCTACTTGCAGTTTTTCTATACAATGCCAGGAAAGTGAATTTTATAACAATTATTTTTTCTATTATTCATTTGATAACCATGCTAACTTCCTGCATTCTTTCTGTATTTATATCAAATATTTATTATTATATTGAACTTAAAATTCCTACAACTAAGTTTCTCTTTCTACCTTTCATATATTTTGTGAGGGTTTTCTGTATAGCACAAAACATGATATCTTATCCATGGGACAATGAATTCAGTCACATGCTTGAGTGTTTACAAACAGGTTTCCATACCTTAAAATGTAATTATTTCTCAAAGGCAGAGAAATTTATATTTTAGGATGAGTGTTGTTTATAATGCTCTCAATTTAAATATGGTCTGGAAATTCACTGATGATTAATTATTGAATCACTATTTGTCTGAGATACATGTCTGACAGTCATTTCCTTTGGGGGAATGATTAGAAAGAAATCGTGAGATAACATCAAAAGGAAAAATCAGAACAAGACTGTTAACAGACTAAGTATAAAGGCACCTGGAATCTATTTTCTAAGGCTTTAAACTTGTACCAGGTGTGATGAAACTGGGGACTTAGTGGCACATATTTTCAAGTAATAGTTTTAAAAATTACTTTTGAGCTTCATTCCTACATCATAAAAAAAATATGCCAAGTCCGTCTCCTTACAAATGGTTTCAAGGACATCTTTGTGTCAACATTTTAATTGACATTTTTCTGGCTCTTTTCAAATACTTATAAACCTTCTTTTAATTTATTCACATCTATTTAATGTTTTGCCTAGGATTATCTATAAAGTTGTGGCTTTTTTCCATACTATGGGCTCGTTTTCCAGATTATTCGTAAAATAAATAAACCCTGACCCTAATAGACTTTTTGTTGAAATATACATTTTGTTGAAATAATTGATTACTTTGCTCTTCCTATGGAAGGCCACACCAGTTTCCTCTTTAAGATTAAAATATTTATCCCAACCATCCTACATCCCATTGCATGGTGAAGCAAAACTCCTCAGTCCATCAAAAAATAACAAGTACTTCATTGTAGAACTTTAACAAAAGGCCTTTAGGAAATCATACTCTTGCCACCCTGCATTATACATAAGTACACATGTGTGCTTAACTGATTCTCTTCTATGTACTTTTATAATCTTAACTCAAGGATTTTAGTCAGGTTCGTGTCTTTGAGTCTGATTTATGAACTCTTCCTTGTCCAGTCAGGTGCCGGCGATAGCCCACAATTCATAATCTGTCAGCAGGAGTGATGTCCCACCTCCAGAGGTGAAGCTGCCAGTTCTTCCTCATGCATCCAACACACAGATTGTGTGCCGCGCAGAGATCTATGTGAGGTGGACTGAAGAGCACATTAACCTCTCATTTTCACTGTGGCTCTTTTCTTTTATACTCTTCATTTTTCTTTATAAAAGGCCAGACTGATGAATAACACCATATCCAATCACTAGTAAGCAGATGGCTCCGAATCCATCGAATGTGAAGTTCCCAGTAAATTTCCCAGCAGCTCAACCTTCAAACCTTTGTTGTAGGGAATGCCATTCCGAGGGTATAAAGTTTCAGTTCTGCAAAATGAATACATTCTAAATAGATTCTAGAGAATTGCTATATAGTATTGTGCCCTTAAATTTTTTAAGAAAGTAGATCTCAAGTTAAGTGTTTACCACAATAAGAAGGAAGAAAGAAGGAGGTCATTGGAACTGAGAAGTTCTGTTTGGGTTTGGGGATTCCTCAATGATGTAGGCTTTTTGTGTAACGCTTGATAGTAAGTACTAGTCCTATTTTGTTTCATTGTGGTGATTTCTGACTGTACTTTGGATTAGTTTTGCAGAAGTACTAAATGTTTGCTTTTCAAGGTGGGGACAGTGCTGCAGGAGGTATCAGTAACCTGGGCCTGGTGAAGGCCAGTGTGGCCAGCAGGGCAGGAGCACACATCTGCAGGGAACTTGAGTAGAGGCATGAGAAAGCTGAGCCCAGGAGAGGCACCAGACCCCAAATCCTGCCAAGACTTTCTAATCTGTCTAAGGACTGTGAATGTTTTTAAGGTTTACCTAAGCTCCCCAAAGGTTAACTGTCTGCATCATTTTTTTAGTCTTTTCTTTGTGTTCAAAGTACATTGAAATGAAAGTCAAGTTTTGGAGTTTTAAGGACATAAGTGAATCCAATCTAATAAATAGGTAATATGCAAATTAACCATAACTTTGTCACAAAGATGGCAGCGCCCATAGCCACAAGATGGTGGTGCCCAGTCCCCTCAGCCCCACCAGAGTCCCTCAGTCCTTGGGTTAAGGGGGGCGCTGAGGGCAGGCAGCGTTCTGCCCTGACCATGGAGGGCCTCTGGGCAGCTTGCTTTGTCCTGCCCTGGCCACAGAGGGCCTCTGGGCAGTGGTCATAGAGCTACCAGGCCTGGCAGAGAGCTACTGGCACACCGATTCATGCATAGGGCTACTAGTTAAAAATAAAAGGAATGGGGCATAGAATTCATTCCAGGCGCATGGTAACCAAAGAAACCAAATTGAGATCATCTGATTGCTAAGAGATGTCAGTCACTGAAGGTGGTAGAGCATGGGGGGAAATTTGGTTTTATTTATTAGTATTTTTTAAATAACAAACCCAGGGTTGTTTAAAGAAGGAAAGAAAGGACGTGATAAAGGAGACAAATTGTGAATGAAACTAAGAGGTTAATTTTTTAAAGAATGGCCTCAATCAGTACTTCTCACACTTTAACATGTCTTCTTAAAATGTAGATTCTGATTCTGTAGGTCCTGGGAGAGGCCTGGGATTCTGCTTTTCTAACAAGAATCCAAGTGACGTTAATGTGACCTTCAGGGCACCTAGAATCAGTCTGGGAGACCAAGTGGACACATTCATCACTAGTCATGGTTGTTTCAGTATCCACTATATAGAAGATAGCACCTTAAAAACACAGATAAGTGCTAGCAAGATACTTTCCAATAACGCAATTTAAACACGACTTCAAGGCTGCCATGCATGCTGAGTGCTGAGACGACTCTTCATTAGGCAGGATAAGCAGTGTTGATCAGTTAGTTCAAGTGAATAACACACTTACAGTTTCTTAAAAGACTGTTAGTTCTCAGGTAGGTAAGAAAATATAAATGAACATCAGAGAAAATGAGTCAACCATCAAGGGCTATTATAGTTTTAAAAATGCTCCTGTTTTTAAGTACCGATGCTCACAGCTACACTGACAGATCCCAGCAAAGAAAATGGGCTCTTGCTTATTATCTCACCTTCCTCCATCCCTTTAGAAAACCTGATGTGCGTTCTAGCTTAGCATTTTAGTCTTTGAGTTTCTGGGGGAAAGGAGAGGAGACATGTGGCCTTGCACTTGACTGGCTCTACACCCCTTTATATTTTCCTGCACATTTCTTTGGCTGAAAGGTAGAGAGTAGTGCTTATGTTTTAAAGATAACTTGAGAATGACCTGATGAGGACATTAAATGTCTCCTAGGGAAATAGAAACAAATCCTCTTTGATTAAAAAAAAGCATAAAAAGATGATAGGTTTTCCATACATCCTTGGACCTACTGTCATGGCACAGTGTAATAAAATGTTATATGCTTATCACAACCTATATTGTTTGATCTTCTGAAGTTTTTGATAGTGGAGGGCCTTAATTTCTACATTGCTTTTAATGCAGACAAAGCTAAATTACATAATATCCCTTATCATTATAGATTGGGGATTATATATGACTTATAGAGTTATCTGTGCGTTGTACATTTTTACAACCTCCTATATATCCATAATTATTTTAAAACTAGAGGCCCAAATGCACAAAATTCATGCATGGGTGTGGTCCCTAGGCCTGGCTGGCGATCAAAGCGCCAGACATAGAAGGGCAGGTCCCAGCTGACCTCTGGGCCCTGGGCAGCACCTGGGCCCCTGTGCATCTTCTTCCACCTGAGTTATGGCGCCCAAGTCCCCACACAGAGATGTAGTGAATGTGGCCAGAAGCTGCAGACTGGGGCACAGCGTGGGCTTTGGGCCACCCAGTGGCACTAGAGGGAAGCTGAGTGGGCAGTGCGCTCTCTCCTGGCCTGCCTCACAGAGCAGCTTCTGTGCAAACCCACGCTCACTGCAGTCCCGGCTCACCCAGAAGTGGCCGCTGCACAGGTGTGGGGCAGGCTCCTCACAGGCACCCTGCACCTGAGCGTGGGGGTTTCCCCAGTGTGCAAGCCCTGGTGTCCGGGGGTGGAGGGGTAGCAGGGGGAGTGAGAGCAAGCTCGGCAGACACCCCGTATTCTCACTGCCCCATCACCCCAGCCCCCAGGTAGCCAGCAAGAGGTCGCAGCACATCACTGATGCCCGCATGTTCCATGCCACCCCTTGTGGTCAGTGCATGTCATAGCGAGTGGTCAAACTCTTGGCATCTTGGTTGAACTCCTGGTTGAACAACTGCCCGAAGGGACAATTTGTATATTAGGGCTTTTATTATAGAGGATAAAAGGTTTTTAAAAATGAAGGGAAAATAACAAAATACACAATGATTGTTACATGTGCACCTGTAAGTTGGGGTTATTCAGTGGAGTTATTGTCCTGTGTTCTCCAGAGTGAGGGAAGGTACTGAACATAATCAGGCTTTGTTAGGGTCAGCATGTGGAGATTCCTAAAGCAAGCACTAAAAGACTAGAAGAGCATCTGACTTCCGGACTCGTAGGCAGGTCCTCAGGCAGATGTTTCAGACGAAGCTGCTTGGGAACCTGACCTTGATAAAGAATGAGGGTAGCATAGGATCAAGGGAGCCTCCTGTCCATGAGATCACAGACACAGGAGCAAGCAGAAATGCAAGTACATAAGCTGTGCTGTGAAGCTAAAATTGATAACGGACTCCAGGAAGTCATTTCTGTGGAAGGAATTAAGAATGGTGAAGTGGCCTGCTCAGTGTGGCTCAGTGGTTGAGTGCTGACCTATGAACAAAATGGTCACAGTTGATTCCCAGTCAGGGCACATGCCAGGGTTTTTTACTTGATCCCCAGCAAGGGGCGTGCAGGAGGCAGCCAGTCAACGATTCTCTCTCATCATTGATGTTTCCATCTCTCTTGCCCTCTCCCTTTCTCTCTGAAATTAATGTGTTTTCATATGCTGAGGCAATGTTTTTATTCAGAATGGAATTGGGTTCATAATCCAACCAAGAGCAGCATTCTGGAGTGCTTAAAGTGCAAAGGAAAACCAAGACTTGGTCAGATAGCCAGATCACTTCAACTCAGCAAGGTGACAGGGAATTTGCACTGACCTAGACAGTTAGGTTAAGCTTTAAATGCATGTTAGAGGGATGGGTCCTATTCTTTTGTTTTTTAAATTGAGACAAAATTTATATAACATAAATGCTCCACTTTAAAGTATTAATTCATTATTTTTATAGTGTATACACTGTTTGTGCAACCATTTCCACCACCTAATTTCAGAACATTTTTGTCACCCCAAAATGAAACACTGTATGGATTTGTGGTCTGTCCGCTTCCTCATTCTCCCCTTCCCTGGCAACCACTAATCTATTTTCTGTCTCTGTGGATTGGCCTACTCTGGGCATTTCCTACCAATGGAGTCATACAATTTGTGCCTGCCTTCTTTCACTTGATATAAAGTTTTTCAGATTCAATCATGTAAGAGCACTCGACTCCTTTGTATGGCTGAATAAAGCTCTATTGTGTGGATAGACTTTTTAAAATCATTTATTGGTTCATGGAATTTGGGTTGTTTTCACTTTTTGCCTACCTATAATATGCAAAGTGTCCCCTCAGGAGTTCAACCGGGAGACTGGGAGGTCAATGGCTCACTATGAAGTGTGCTGATCACCAGGGGACAGCTGGCCGAGGGACCCTACCCATGCGTGAATTTCATGCACTGGGCCTCTAATTCTGAATAATGTTCCTGTGAACATCCATGTGCAAGTTTTTGTGTGAACATGTTTTCAGCCCTCATGAGTGTGTGCCAGGAGTGGCAGTTCCACGTCCTAGGATAATTCGTCTTTTTGAGGAAGAGCCTGTCTTCCTCATTGGCCGCAACATTCAACCCCCACTGACCATGTTTGAAGGTTCCATCTATTTCCACATCCTCACCAACGTTTATTTTACTTTTGATTTAAAAATAGCCAACATTGTGGGTGTGATTGGTATTTACTTTTACTAATAAGTAAAGATGCTGAGCATCTTCTCATGTGCTTGTTGGTCATTTATATTCTTCTCTGGATATATACCTTTTCAATCCTTTGCTCTTTTGAAAGTTGTGTTGTCTGTTTCTTGTTAAGTGTTCTTTATGTATTTTGGATACTAGACCCATATCAGATATGATTTGGAAATACTTTCTTGTTCTGTGGTCTGTCCTTTCATGTTCTTGGTACTGTCCTTTGAGCATAAGCATTTTAAATTTTGATGATGTCCAATTTATCTGTTTTTTTCTTTGGCTTGTGTTTTGCTATTATATTATAAGGTCTTTTTATTTAAATAAGATGCTGTTTTTATTTTCAATTCTTGTTGTCTCTCAGTTATCCATTCTTTATTTAGCCTTTAAAGAGCTGAGAACTATAATGTAAAAGGCAACCTGTCTCAGTAATAAGATGATGTATTAGTTTCCTATCATTTCTGTAACAAAGCACCATCAACTTATAGCTTAAAACAACACAAGTTTGTTATACTGGAGTTCTGTAGTTTAGAAGTTGGAAAAGGGTCTTATGGGGCTAAAATCAAGGTGTCATCTGACCCATGGTACTTTCTGGAAGCTTTAAGGAAAAATCTGACTCTGACCTTCTCAGCTTCCAGAGGTCACCGACAGTTCTTGGCTTCTGGCTGTTCCTCCTTCTGTGAGGCCAGAGGCCAGTGGAGTTGGACTGAGTCTTGCTCACTTTGGGTCACTCTAACTGCCTCCTCTGCCTCCCTTTTTCACTTTTAAAGGGCCCGTTGGATTACACTGGGCTCACCTTGATATAATCTGGGATAATCTCTCTATTTTAAGGCCAGTTGATTAGAAAGCTTAGTCCCATCTGCAACCTTACCCTATTTGCCATGAAAATGGGTAATTAATTCACAGGTCCTGGGCATTAGGAGGTGGGCATCAGCTAGTGTTCAGTGTACCACAGATGGCCTTACTACTAATGCGAGGGCCTGCATACATTGCTGGCAGCTATGGAAGTGCAGGGACTCAGAAAGAAATTGACTATGTTTGGTCTTGTCTCTACAGCCTTAACTGGGTTGTGGAACTGGTTATAAAGGCAGAAAGCTTAGTAAATGTGTGTGTGTGTTTTTCTCTTAGTGAGCCTGTTTTATAATCTCTGAACCAGAAGTTTCTGTTCTTGTAATCCTGGAGGAAAGCAACTCAGAAGTTTGGCATTATGCATAGTGATCTTAAAACTGGCTTTCTAGTAATGGCCTATGTGGACAGGTACTTCCTTGAGGGGCACATGGGACAGTGAAGAGAGCATGGCCTTTGCATTAAGATGAACCTGGGACCAGGTGTCAATTAGAAAAGTCCACTAGAATTCATCTCTATCCAGAAAATTAGATTTTTGTGAAAATATCTGAAACTCTGCATTTGTTTGGTAGCATATTTCAAAAAATAGTATATCTGAAAGGCAGATTGATGCTTTTAAAAAAAAATGAGAAAAATCAGTGCTTAAAGTTCCTAAAGTAGTTTTATACTTAGTCATACTGTACACTAATGGCATATAAGACCCTACTAAAAGGCCAGCATGAATTCCATCAGGTCCTTCCTTTGTTTGAAAGGAAAGTGAGACAGAGTACTTGTTCACTGCTAAGCTTCTTCTCCTGGCTCTCCTGTTCAAGAATCTATTTCCACGTCTAGACAAACAGGAAAAAGACTCAAATATAAAGATGAATAGAGCATCCTATGGGTGCTCCAATAATGTTCATAGAATCTGGACGTTTCTATCTCTCTAGGCATCAAGGAATCTTTATCTTGGAATATCTGGTTTGTAAAAACTAAGATGATTAAAGAGGGCAGGAAGCAATTTAGGACCCTGTGTTCCCAGGACAGAAGTTACAGCTACACGCAGAAATTTATGTTGAATTGCAGATGTCAGAGTGTTCAAAGCACTTCATGAAATACGTTTCCAGGTCTGCATTTCTCACTCATGCACTCTGATGTATAAAATGCTGTTTAAAAAAGCACAACAAGCTTCTGAGGGTATTCCCTGAATTGTCACAACCTGGTCTAAAATTAAGCAAAAGTGAGAGTGGTAATAGACCATTATTAAAGTTTCCTTTCCCCCAGCAAAATCTATAAGGATCTTAAGATGGAAAGATTTCTTAGAGAGAGAGACCATTATTTTAAATTTGGGTTTCCAAGAAGGAAAACAAAATGTCATAAAAGTGGAGAAATTTATTCTAAAACATAGGGAAATACATAGGTAGTAACAAAAAGTAGGAGAGGCAGTGGGAAGTCAAGGTAGTAGTTAAACCAAGAATTAAAAATTGCTGAAAATGGCAATAAAAAGTGCACAAAAACACAGAGTAAGTTCTGTATGTCAGTGTCATGCCTAGTGAAAAATAGAATCTCCATTCAAACCAGAGCCCACAAACTTGGGTTCTAATGATCCACTGTGCCATGCTATCCCTTAGCTGTTGGCAGAAAGATGCTATGTTTCGTGCTCCCCGCAAGCGCCTGGTGTCAAACTACAATTGTTTATGTTGCTCACACAGCTGCAGCTCAGGTAAGATTTGGCTAAACTAAAACTGGACTGTTTCACAGCGCTCATGGGTCCCTGCTTGGCCTCCTAAAGTAGCGCTTGCCAACCTTTCAGACTTCACGGACCAAAGGTTGGCTACCGCTGTCCTAAAGTCGATGGTGGGACATGTGGATGACCTCACTCCTCAAGTCTCCCCTGGGACCTAGAGCTGGCATATCCTCAGGTGGCAGCAGACCATGCAGACAGGAAGCAGAGCCTCCAGGGCCTCTGAAGGCCTGAGTACTGGCCTGTCATTGTGCCCTATCCCTCCACCAAGCACTGGCCAAACAGTCACAGGGCCAAGCCCACAGCAAGAGGCTTAGAATTAGAAGTACACTCTGCTCTCGATGAAAATTCTTTAAAAATTGAAATAAATTCTGTACTCAAATCTTGACTGTAAAGCTCTGGCCAGATGGCTCGGTTGGTTGGAGTGTCATCCCGTGCATCAAAAGGTTGTAGTTTGATCCACAGGAGACAACTGATATCTCTCTCACACATCAATAAATATACCCTCAGATCCTATTTTTTTAAAGTCTCTGCTGTAGCTAGTAATGTAATATAGGTAATTTATAATGTTTTTAAGTGAAATTTTTTTGGGGGGGGAATTTTTTTTAAATAACTGATGCATCAGAAATCTGAACCTAAGGAACAGAAATGCCTTTTAGCTTTAACCTCAACATTCCCTAATTTTTCTACTAAAAATTATCAAGTTATAGAAACATTCATATTTGCATTCCTTTTTTTAAATTTTGTCAACTTTCACTTACAGCTGTAAATACTTAAAATGTTTGTTGGTGAAATGAATGAATGGAGCTATCTTAGCTAGAAGAACTGAGATCAGTGCTTTGCTAATCAAGCTCCCAAATTAAGCCATTATCTAGCCAACCATTTTCAAGACATACTTTCGCACATGTGCAATTGAGAACATCAATCCACATAAATAATTCAGAAAATAATTTAAAATCTGAGTTACTAACAAAGGATTAGTAGTTACCATGTTAGTGGGGCAACAGCATAATGTAAGTTGAGTGCAAAAGTTATTTTATTTCAATTCCCACTTCAGAATGCTTTATCATATTAGTCAAATATTTCTAAAATTATATTTGTCAAATATCCCTAAAATATTACTTCCATCCAGTCATTTCTCATAAGAATTATACAGTGGTTTTCTATTGATTAATAGCCTAGAACGAGAATCTTTCTTGATCTGATTCTTTCTGGGCCCATCAATCCTGTCTCTTGAAAGACAATGTCACTTTGCAGAATCATAAATATTACCAGTGACTTGTGAGTATAGTTGTGGAATACTGCTTAAATGGACTGTAGATGAGATGGACTCTCTCTTTTCCCTATACTTGAATATCCAAGACTACAAATTTTTCACGGAAGTCAGAGTGGTGCATTGTTAGTAATATTTGCTTTAAGATGAGTATTAGGTTTTAAGGAAAGACTAGAACAGCCAGAGACAGGAAAAATATTGTAGATATTAACTATGGCTTAGATAGAAAAAGAGTGTCTTGTCTTAAACTTTGGTGCCAATTCTCAAATTCAAAAGTAAATTCAGAAAAAATGTGTTACCCATAATTGCAATGGTTGTATTCCCATTTAGAATAAATCATGATGGCTTAGCAAGATAAAGGACTTTGTAACTTCTAACATTCATGATTCTTGCATTTGAAGGTAGTATGGCTAATGATTCTTTAAATTAAATATCAATTAAATGTCATTAATTTGGAATGTGTTACTACTATTCATCAAACCTTTTCTTATCTAAAGAGAAGGATTTGCATAGCAGGTTAAACAATGGGTCATTTACACTATTTGTTTAAACAAATTATTTTAAAGAATTTTAGGGTACATTTACTTTCTTAAATGAATTCATTTATCGTTATTCAAACTTGTTAGTTAGGCCTTTCTGCAACTCTACCTCCCACAAATGTTATTATTTCTAAATCTCAAACCAGACTCTGGCTAAACATTTCATATTTTCAGGACTGCAAAATTAAGAATATTTTGCACCACTCTCAGGGCTAAGATGAACTGTGACCTGTGGACACAACCTGATTAGAATTCTCTGTTTTGTCCCTTTAGACTCTGTTTTCTGAGATGATTTGGTTGGACTGACTTTTCACACAGCACCACTCTTATCAAATCTGTTTAACTGAGAAGTTTCTGGCTGTGATACTCAGGTGATAGAGGTGTGGCTCACCTTGCATTGGGTTCACTTTTCCTTCTCCCATTGAAGCTCTTCTGGCTGCAAGTCTTTGAAAAATGGGCCATTAGAGAGATGCAAGGTGGTTTGGAAAATGATATATAATTGGGTGTTTGTTGTGGGTTTGCATTATTTTGCAATATTTTAAATGCCCTGTTAGGTAAGCCTACAACTTCAACAGGGATTCAAGTGTAGAGGTGGTAACTGCTAACTTTTGGGTTTCCTTCATGACCAGCAGTAGAAAAGCAGTCTCTCTAATATTACCAATTCCTGAAGCCCCAGGGAAGATGCTTTTCCTCTCCAGCCTTTGGCCCAGAACTCACAGAACCATGGGCAATAAACAGCCAACACCCCTCTGTATTTGCTCAGAAAGGCAGACCGTAGAGGGCACTAGCTCCCACTGCCATGGCATGCGCCCCACTTGAGCAGGCGGCCTTTGTTTTCCTTTCCTGTTTACTACTCTAATGACCCTTGAAATTGATTGACTAAATTTAACACTTTCTGGTTTTTATGATCTTCTAGATCTTTAGCTTTTATATTTTCCCATCATGCATGTGTTCCCACTTGTCTTTCTCAATGGTGAGGCCATCCTCTGAGAGGCCATCCTCAGAGTTAAGATTATAAAACAGTAATATTCATTCTGGTAGGGTCAAATGTAGAATTCTGTTGGAGGGAGAGTTTTTTTCTTTCTGCCTCTCTCTGTTAGTACATAGGGACCTAAACACATGAACCCAGCTAGCTTTCAGGAGAATCTCAGAATCTGCTCCTGACTAGAGTGAGTGTGGCATCCATGATTTATCAACAGCCATCTTTATTTGCCTGCTTTTGGCAGTTCAGCTAGGTGGTTTGTTTTGTGTTGTGTGTGGTTTTATTTTCTTTCCCCTTCACATTTGAATTTAAGCTCCTTTTATCTCACTTAGAGGTTTCTTGCCAAATATTTGCCTGTAGTACATTTTGAGGCAGAAACCCATCCTTTGTATAAAGTCGGCACCTAGTGAATTGTTAGTTTCTCATCATTTTCTTTCCTTAAGAACAGCATCATTAAAGTAGCACAGTATCTCTAATAGCATGAGTCCCATCAGATCTCCTTGCTCTGAGGAAAAATACCCAAAATACATAAAAGATCTCCCTCTTCTTCGTGGGACTTCCCTGCAAACTGGCCACTGTCTTCTGGGCGTTTTCTTGAGCAGTTAGCAATCTTGGGGCAGAATGACCAGTCAAGGCCATTGGGTGGGTATTGGGAGCTCTGTGCCCCTGCAGTGTGAACGCAGCCCACTCGTTTCTGAACAGGAAGGGAGCTCTGCCAGCTGCCTGCATCCTCTCCGTCCCCATCCACTGACTCCAGTGGAGCGAAGGGAGAGAAGACATCTGTCACTCTAAGCTCTGACTTCTCTTTTTTGTTCAGCCCCATAATTACACTTTAGAATCGCAGATTTTCTGCTAAAGCTCATGAATTCCAGTATTTACACCTGCACTTAAGAGGAGGGAAAGGTAACAAATGAATATCTGCCAAAATGAGTTCAAGGTAAATCCTTTTCTCAAAAAGATGGCTGTGATTACCAAATAGCACCAGCTGTAATTTTGCCTTTTTAGAAATAGTGAGTGCATACTGTGTAAAAGGGGGAAGTAGAAGGTTTTTCTTTTATTTTCTAAAACCAATGTGGCCAGGCAGCAGCCTCTGGAGGCCGCCAGGTCCTGGAAGAACGTTCCTATTTGCCTTTGAAGCCGCGACACGGCAGCTTCCAGCAATGATCATGTGCTCGCCATCGTTCTGACTTCGCTGGGCCTATTGAATCAGTGAGGACTCCGAGTACGTTCCATGTGGTTTTAGGAGACGGGAAAATAACAGCATGTACTGAGCTCGTGTTCATGTGCTAAGAATTCTGCCAAGGGTTTTCTGAGATATTTTCCTTCCTGCTGCTATGATTATTTCAGCTGGAGATGGCAGGCTGAGTCTTGGGCAGGAAGGATGGGGGGGGTGTTTTGCATGAGGAGATGTAACCTCTGTGAGTGAGCTCTAATTTCCAGACTAGGAATCACAGCAATAATACCTACTTCATCCGGTTGCTGGGAGGATTGTAAGAGTTCATTCAAGTAAAGCTATAGCCCATGTGTAGCTCAACAATGAAAAACTATCTGTCAAGTTAAGAAATCAAGAAAGCATTATCGCCCTGTCTGGTTTGGCTCAGTGGATAGAGTGTCAGCCTGCGGACTGAAGGGTCCCAGGTTCGATTCCGATCAAGGGCATGTACCTTGGTTGTGGGCACATCCTCAGTAGTGGGCCTGCAGGAGACAGCTGATCGATGTTTCTAACTCTCTATCCAGCTCCCTTATTCTGTGTAAAAAAAAAAAAAGCAATAAAATATATTGAAAGAAAGAAAGAGTAGTTTCTACCACATACCTGTCACCAAGTAGGCACTGAGAGTACAAAACAAAGTCATTGGTGATACTGGGACAGTCTCAGGGAGCAATGAGTGGAACCTCTATGGCAACTGGCTGTGGAGTGAGTGGAAATGGAAGAGTAGATAACTCCAATGTTTGAGCTCAAAGTGGGGAAGAGAAATGGCTGAAAGGGGCTCGGAGTGAGGCAGGGCATGGATGAGTTCAAGATGGCAGAGCCTTGGACAATTCTGAGTGTTCACAGAAATAAAGAGATGGGAAGAAACAGGAGAGAATTGATGATGAAACTGTGAGAGGTTGGGGTCATCAGGTCCGGAGTATCCAGACAGAGATGCTTACTTTGTATGGTGACCAGAGGAAGGGCGGTGGGTGGATGGAATTATAGACATTCGGGTGAATGTTGACAAGATGCTGAGGCGATATTACTAAGTTAAAAGAATATAGAACCTGAGAGAGGAGAGACCCAGCAAATACAGTGATGGAATAGAGGTAAAGAAAGTTGTATGAATGTATTTCAGAAATTAAATTTGAAGTTTAAGCTGTACTATAGGGACAATGTTTTTGGTAAACCCAAGCTATGAAATGGAATGTCAGGTCAGATCTCTGAGACCAGTGGCCTAAAGGACAGACTTAACAAGTCACTGAGCATAAACTTACATCTTTCATGCTGAGGGCCCAAATGAATATGGGACTTGTCTTAGGCTCTCACAACCAGAGATTGGATTTCTACCCCACTGTTCTTACTGGCCAGAAATCACGCATGTTGCAAATTTCCTTTTCAAATCTGGAGTCAAATAAAGCAGAGCATTGACCCAAACTTTACACTAATTACTGCACAAAGCTCTTATGACTATATATTATTTATACTGGCTGTTTAGGCTTAAAAGAGTTTAAGGAGAATTTAAACATACAAGTGTATCCATAAGGCATGGTAAATATATGATTAATGGTCTATTGTAGTAACAAACTTTAAGAATTATTTTTACTATTCCAGAAATTCCCTGGTTCCTGTAAGATATTTGAGAGACATTTTCCCTGATAAAAGAAACAAGGGTTGATTGATTACATAGTAAACCTTGCCTTCCTTCACATAATCGATGTCTCTTCTCCTAATTGCTGATGAGAAACTTTAATGGGATATTTCCTCCAATTGTAAAACCACTGAGCCACAGAGAAAGTACTGTTTACATCCAGGGAGAGAAACACCTTGAAACCAGCTGGGAAGAGGCATGAAGTCTCCCCTAATGCTATGCTAACATGAAATCTTAACAAAACACTTAGTTTGTCAAAAACAGAAGAATGTTTCTTAAAATTCCATCCTGGATGAGTACTTTACAGATCAAAGGAAGGTAATCAAAGTTGTTAATGATCTCAGTGGTAAGGAAACAGACTAGAGGGACCAAACAGGAAGCTTCCACTTGGTGCTCGTGGACACACCTGTGTCAGGTGGCCTAGAAGCAGTAGGTTGTGGAGAAGGGGTTGGCGTGGTTCAATCGGGAACAACTAGTTAAGGAAATGCTGAGTTCTGTGAAATGGTTCTCTCTTTAAATCAGTGAAAGACCCTTGGTTTGAGAGCTCAGGGAGAATCAACACATATGGAGGAGCGGGTTTGGTTGTATCTGGCTTTCTGGGTGGTTATCCGTCACCTAGACACAGCCTGGGTGGGTATTTGTACAGAAGACACCATTTCCAGGTCTGTATTTTTTTCATGAACACCAAAATCATTCTCAGTTTGTATGTTGGTAGCTTCACTCAATAAATATTTATAGTGAGTCCACTGTGTACTTGGCACTATGCTAAGTATACTGATATAACGGAAAGCAAAACAAACATGGTCTCTCGTGGGCTTATGTGATCCAGAGTAGGAAGCAAACTGTAGAGAAATAATACTTTTAATATTCTTATTTTTGTATAATGTAAACAATTAGGGAGGCACTTTTTTTCATTGGAGTTTCTTGGATTGGCAGACTATATTCTACTAATTGAGACAAGCCCTAAGCATAATCATAAAATAGCCTTCCTCCATTTTCATAAAGTTCTTTGTCCATACACCAAGGCCCTAACTGTGCACACACCCTGAGCCCTGAACTCCAGCTGTGAGCCCTGCCAATCTATGCTATAATGTCAAGCTAGAGAGCACAGTAAGTCTATGAAAAACAAATTGGGGTTGCACCTTCCAACATTCTTGCCTGCTTATTCCAGGGATTCCTACCTTTTTTCACTCATAACTAACTCTTTTTAATAAACATAAAAAGAATATCCTGAATGTCTAATTCTCACAGTAAATTTTTCACAGAAAAAGAGATTAACGTAATTGAAACTTTTTCAAACTACACATTTCCCACTCTACTCCTAAGAATTAGTTTTGTACAAAATGAAGCATATGAATATCTTTGTAGATTGCAGTAATTTGGCATTTTTTCATAATTTTTACAGAATGTATATATTTGAATGTTTAAAAACAAAGGGACAGATTTCTGAAATCCTAACATGACAATTAAATGGACCTAGAAGAAATTTTTAAAAGAGGTCTTTTCAGGCTTATTTTTTTCCTTTCCTGTTGTGATTACATTGTCTCTTAAATTCTAAATGGCATATGGGAAGAATTTAGCCTACCTGCTACCTTTGTATTTCCTACAATGGCCTTGCAACTGTTTCCAGATGCCCTGTAAGTCAAGTTTGGGCTTAATCAAAACACAAAGTTGATCCTTTTATCTTGCATTTTAGAAACCAGTAATATATATTACATACCAGAGTGTATCTTTTGCAATTTTTCATAAGTATTGTGTCTGAAGGTTGAATTCCATGCAGTCAGAGGCTCTGTTAAAAACATAATGTTTGCCTGCAGAGTGTACGGTACATTAATTTTGTGTACCGGTCCCCTATGATCTGACTTTGATGTCTGATGAGAGGTTCACGAGCTTATATCTCTGAGCCTGTTAGGTATCAAATAAGGTTCAATATGATTAATATATTA
The DNA here is from genome assembly GCF_014108245.1 of Pipistrellus kuhlii. Taxonomy (NCBI): domain Eukaryota; kingdom Metazoa; phylum Chordata; class Mammalia; order Chiroptera; family Vespertilionidae; genus Pipistrellus; species Pipistrellus kuhlii. The sequence goes on along the minus strand of NW_023425405.1, from coordinate 22,387,279 downwards.
TCCATTTTTTCCAAGAAAAGTAAAGATAGTATCTCACTTTGATTTTATAGGTTTTTTTCCATGACATAAAATTATATCCACAAACTACACTAATCCTTAAACACACCACCATTCTTCATTGCACATTCTGAGAGCCATGTAGTTAACTCACCGGATGTCTCATTCTGTTCACTGCTCATTCTGGCCTATGCCCTGATCATTTCTTACCGAGTCATCTTCCTGCTTCTGCCATACCTCCCCACCACTCTAGTCTCCTCACTGAGCTTGAGTGAATCTCCTAAATGTAAGTCATATAAGTCACTCTTTTCCTTCTTAAGTAAACACCTAAGTCCTTAATCTTGGCCATAAGGTCCCCTATGATCTTACTTTGATGTCATCTCCTATAATTGTTTCCCTTACCCAGTCCACTTCATTTGGTTGCTTTTCTGTCCCTGTTATATTCTAACCCTGGTTGCTTACATGTATGCCTTCCTAGATATCCGCATGCTTGCTCCACAACTTCTGCAGAACCCTACGCTAAGGCAGTTTTACTGCTGAGTCCTCTGGCATTCCCTAGTCCCCTGACCTTGCTTTATTTTTCTTAGGAACATTTACTGAATGAAATGCATCTATTACAAAAAAGAAAGAAAGAAGAAAGAAACGAGCGAAGAGAGAGTGGAGAGAGAAGAGAGGGAGAGAGAGGCAGAGGAGGAGAGGAGAGAGAGAGAGAGAGATGAGAGAGAGAGAGACGGAGATGGGGAAAAATGAAGGAAGGAAGGAAAGAGAAAGGAAGAAAGATGAGAGAGAGAGAGAGGCGAGAGGGGAGAGGTGGGTGGGAGGGCGGAGGGGAGAGAGAGGGAGGGAGGGAGGAGAGGGGGGGGAGGGGGGGGGGGGGGGTGAGGGAGGAGGGGAGGGAGGGAGGAGGGAGGGGGGGGGGGGGGGGGGGGGGGGGGGTGGGGTGGGGGGGGGGAGGGGGGGGGGGGAGGGAGGGGAGGCGGATGGGAGAGCTGGGACAGAGGAGTGGCGGGGGGATGGAAGGGAGGGAAGGTAGAGGGAGGGAGGGGAAGGGGAAGGAGGGCGTGGGAGGGGGGGGCGAGGAAGGGAGGGGGGTGAGGAGGGGAGGGTTGGGGGGTGGGGCGTTGGAGGGAGTGGGGTAAGAGGAGGAAGGAGAAGGAAGGAAGGAAGGAAGGAAGAAGAAGGAAATGAAGGAAAGAAAGGAAGGAAGGAAAGAAGGAAAGAAGGAAAAGAAGGAAGGAAAGGAAGGAAGGAAGGAAGGAAGGAAGGAAGGAAGGAAGGAAGGAAGGAAGGAAGGAAGGAAGGAAGCCATATAGGACTAACTACTGTTTTAGAAACTACTTTAGATTTTAAAAATTTGCCACAAATGTATTTTTTAATTTAAAAAATTTTTATTAGAGTATAGCTGGCATACTATACTATGTTAGTTTCAGGTATACAATGTTCCAGTATTTATATACCTTATTAGATGCCTAGGGCATAAAATTCCTGAGGGGGGGGGGGGAAGAAGGGCAGGAGGGCTCCAGGGCCTGTCCAGCATGTCTTGCTCAGTCCCGATTGGCCAGACCCCAGCAGCAAGGTAACTACCAGTTGGAGCATCTGCCCCTTGATGGTCAGTGTACGTCATAGCAAGTGGTTGAGCAGCTTTAACATATCATTAGCATATTATGCCCTGATTAGACTGTACACTTAGCATATTAGACTTTTATTATATAGGATGATACGAGGTTGAGTTTCAACTCACACTACTCAATAACAAAAAAAAGTCCGATCAAAAAAATGGGCTGAAGACAAGATAGGAAGATGACATATTCCTTTTTTATTTAAAATTTTAGAATATTAAGGAAGGCTACATAGGGAGAAATAGACCTATTGAAATGACAGATTTAGTAATCAGAATGACATTTAGAATGTGACCCACATTTAAATCCTGAGTAAGAGGGGGTCACTCACTCTTTCAGACAAAATGCCCAGAAGGTGCCAGGAAAAAAAGGTACTCCAGGGCACAAGTCACAGGGCAGTGCCTAGATCTGTGGGAAGTGCCCGCCTGTCCCCAGGCAGAACTCTACATGTCTCTGTGAATCAAGAAGGAAAGGAAGTCGCCAAGATGGTTTCTGTCCCCTCTCCCCTTATACCTCCCCCACCACCACCACACCCCTCCCGACAGGACACAGAGCCTGGAACAGGTTGTCTGCATCTCTGGATTCCACTGAAAAGTTAAGACTTCTGTGGAATGAGGACCAGGACAGAGAGATGCTAGCAGTCAGATGAATGCCCACGACAGCCTGGCGCCAGGCCCCAGCCCTGCGGCGAATACTGTGGGACTGCCCCTTTGATTCTGACGAGAGGTCAGCAAGAGCAGAACAGGATGCTCTAGCACTGACAGAATGAGACACAGGCTTCCTGGCCGCTGCCCCAAGGCCAAGATCAGAGACAGCTATTACTCCAGATCCATCAGATGGTCTAGGTGCCCAAGTAAAGGCCAGTCTGTAGTCAGCTCTTGGAAAGCCCTACTCTTGAGTATAGGAGAGACCACACAACTGTGTCGGCCATCTCTGCAGCTGAGGATCTGCCAACACTCTGAAGACAGCAGCAGTGAGTGTTCAATGAGACCCAAAGGAGCCCAGAGCCAACGTTCACCTTTCCCCAGGTGATAGAGATGTTCTAGAAAGAATAGGGGAGAGGGATTTGCTGCTCCCAGCTCACTTCTTGAAAAAATGCCTTAGAGTAGAAAAGTGAGAAGTGGCCGTTGTAACCCTCAGGAGGGAGTGTTAGGGCGCTCCATCCACTACTGACTGGATCAAAACAAGTAGCTTAGACCCTGCTTGTCAACAAGGCACCATGAGGGCCCAATCAGAGCTGCCTTTCCCTCAGCCCACCACCAGCCAGCTGCCACGTGACATCAGAGGAACCAGAGGCCACGTTCTTTCACTCTGACAGCCTGGATACTTGCAGGAAATATATGGGGTTGTTTCTTAATTACTATTATGGAAAGCATACAGGCTATTTCTACATGTACATATTCGTTGTGATTTAGATTTTTAAAAACTAGTTTTAAGGATTGTTTTTTTACCAAACAGATTATAATTGTAAATCTGTATTATGCCAGGTAAATATGACTTATTAACCTGCAGCTTTGATATAACTCCCACTTGTACAATATGAATGAATTACATTTTTCAGTATAACAAAATTGCCATTCTCCATCCCTCCAAATACTTCAAAGTAAGTTATTTTTCTACATAAAAATTTTGTAATCACCTAATCCATGTGTAATTGATGTAGATATTTTTAAAAGATTAATTTTCATTCGGATAATTGCAAATGCAGCCATTCAATTTATGTTTTCATCTTCTGTAACAATATAGATCAGTTTCCCTAGAATTACAAATAAAAGCCCTGTAACTTAAATCTATTCCATGAAATAATCTTCCCATAGTAAAAGTGAACACAAAGTAGCTGGATTTCACCGTTTTCTATTTTGTACAGATATAGCAAACCGTTTTTACTAAAAGCTAAGCATTGAACCGTGCCGAGCAGCTAATCCTGCTGAATCATTTTCCCTTGCCCCTGTCTAGACTGTTAATAACCATAATTAAATAGTAGCCAGCAGTGACAGCAAATCTCCTACAGATAGTGTACGGTTAATGGAATTATGTCATGCATTTTCTCAGTGGAATGTAGTACAGAGGGCTTCAGATAGTGCTTCGTGTCTGTGTCCACGCTCTGTCGCTTACAAACTTGAGGACCAGGGTCCCAATCCTCTATATCAGCTTTTGGACAAATGCTTTCTTCTGTTACGTGACTAAGCTTTAGAAAAACCTGGGTAATATAGCCCCATTTGAACCAGCTCAAATAGTATGTAGCTCAAGTCATTTAACTTTATTCCAATCTGTATGTGATTCTGGAGAGCCCACCAGAAGGTGAGGTGGCAGTTTAATTCCTTTCGAAGACTCAGCCCTGGTGCTGTGCATCCTTAGCTCAATGATATATTGAAATTTTCTCCCAGCCTTGAAGTAAAGGTGTTGGGTGTTAGACCAGTGAGTCTTGGACTACATTTTCTGAAGCCCCAAAGGTCTACTGAGTCCCTAAGTTCACCTTAGTTTGGGGGTGGACAGAACCCTGAGCCTGGTACCCTAGATGCTTCAAATAGGCACACTTCACTTTTATCTGACCACTCAACTAGATAATAAAGCTCCTTTCAGATTAGCAATTGTATGCAAAAAATGAGTCAGACCAAGTCACATACCTGATTGGGAGGAAAAGACATTTGAACAGTGAACATACAGGATAGGACATGTGTGCCACCACTCCACAGTAATAGAGTAAATGCTAAGTAGAAAGTTATAAATGTAAGGCCGGGATAGTATAATATTTGTTTGCAAGCAAATAGTTACTACAAAGAAAGTTCATCAAGAAAAGAGAGGTTCAAGCTATTAACAAGAAACTATGGTATAACTATTGAAAAGGGATTATTATAACTATAGTATGAGAAATATGACAATTGTGAATTAAACTAGCTTGCTTTTAAGAAAGGCAAATATTTTCAGACTCATTAGACTATTAATATAAGATGCCAGCTATTTCTAATATGAAATATTATCACTGTATATCAGTAAGGAGAACTAAAAAATGAAAGTAAGTCATAATGAAATACATTTTAAACAAACATAAAAATTTATACATTTATGGACAAAGCCTAAAGTACAGTTTTATTATCTTCAATAAAACAAATCATATCTGTTAAAACATCTGACTTAAATGCTGTTTTTCCTAATGAAATTCTGTCTAATGGTGAAGGTCATCTCTCTTTTCTGTTCTGTAAATACTTTCAACCGGACAGTGAGAAGCCACTGTAACCTGGGATTTCACTGTCTGTGTCTCAAGATGTTCCAGGCTGAGGTGTCAGAAAGATCACCTACTGTAAAGGCTGAATTTAAGTCCCTCCGTGTCCCTGGGAGGGTGCCTCATGGAGAAGAGGGCATCGGTCAGGAAGGGATCCCCTCTGAGGAGCAGGGCTCTGGCTGAGTTTATCTAGATTGAGCCAGAATCGGAGGGACTTACAGGGTGAATATTTCCGAACTTCCTGAGCTTTTAAACGCAAAAGATCAAGACCCTCTGAGTGATCGGACATGATCTTCCCAGCCCTGACTTGGACATTCAACTTCTCATGGTACCTACACTCACTCCTGAGGTTTGTCAGTCTAGGCAGCGGTCCTTCTCATTCTTTCTGGGTGGCAGAAATAGGAAGACTTTGTGGGGTACGCGTCACTGTATATGATAATATATGTTTGAAAGCCTCCTTGTTGTAACCATATGACACCTTGTGCTCAGAACTTGGAATATTACTCCAAAGCGGCCGAACTCTTCCATCCTTCTTCACGTGAGTTCAGTGAAGATCCATGGCCTTCTACTTTTGTGTATAATTTATTGCTTAAATAGGCTGTAAGGAAGTTTCATTATCTGTGCATAAGCATGTTTTCCCAGTTGTGGTCCATGCATACAGACCAAACAGTGGGTTTTCTCCTCATGTCTGGATTAGGCAGTTTGTCTCCAGGCTGTGGTCATCTTTGTTGTCTTCAAACTTGCGTAGCATATGTTACATAGTACCAGCTCTGGACTGAAAACTGCAAAAAACTTGTCTGTGGCTGGTGAAGGGGACTCCCCAGGCCTTCATTCCCTTGTATGGTGACATGGCTTCGTTTGCATTGCTCCCCCTGGCCTTGTCCTCTCTGATGTCACAATGGTCTCTACTCCAGGTGACAGCTGTAATGCTGCAGCCAGTTAACTCTACCTGTACTGTACCATAAAGCGGAGGTTGACATGCATAAGTATTTCTTGTTTTACGACACGTCAACTTAAGCATGAGGCCTAAATATGCTGGTTCGGTCAAATCTTACCCAAATTAGTAATGTCCTTCAAAGCAGTTTTTGGGGGGCTGTCACCAACTTTTCCCAACCCCACACGTTTGACTCTTCTAACCTCTCCCTCCGTCTCAGGCATGCCATGTACAGCCTTCCAGAACAGCCTCTGCCACATGTTGATGCCTTTTCTCCCACAGAAAAGTGTGTTTATTTGTCTGGGTTATCAGATTTGACTGGTAAAGTTTAAAAGATGTCACCCACAGGTTTGAGTTTGATGTTAAATAATCATACTGTGCTACCTCACGTATTATTTTCTTCCTTCACTTTTCTATCCCATTTTCATTTGTTGATGTGCTTAGAAGAATCTTGACACTTGAAGTATACAAGCAAATGCCACTTTAAAGCATTTGATAATAATAAATTTTCAGTACTTTCATGGGGAAGTCAAAGCCCTTCATAGACATTAACAGACTCCTATCCACAACAATGTATTGGAGATAACAGGACAGGTATTATTGGTATTTTTCAAATGGCTGCTGAGGTCACCTGAGAAACTTTTGGCCAAGTGCTGAGGATATTACAGTGGAGAGGTGACAGAAACCAGCAGCACACAGTGACTTGCCCAGCCAGCCACAGAGTGGGATGAGAACCCGGGTCTGGGAGCCAGTCCTCTCGGCATGTGCAGTTCTGATTCTCACCCTCTTGTGAAGAGCTGGGGGCAGGGCAGCAAGAGGTGAAGGAACTAACTAGACCGAAGTGAAGCAGCCTTTAGACAAACTAGCATTCTGCTCTGTACACGTTTAAATCTAACCTTTTACACTGAAAATTTTTGTCCAGTTCTACACAGATCATTCCTCTTACCACTAGTAATTATGTAAGTAACCTTACGGATTTGAACTGACCTTTCTATTTCATAAACCCAGTAAGCTTTTTCATTTTCCCTAAAGCAGCTCTGATTGGCTCTTTAACTGTATGTAACCTAGGGCCTTGGTGTAGAACATGCTTATGGCATAACACATTAGGGAATTCTTTACAGCCAAGAAAACAGTGCCACTGTTTTTGGTTTATTTTTAAATATCCACACACTTGAAAGTGTTCATATTAGTAGACATTTTCTAACTGGCATACGTAGCATTGATGCCTTCAAGCAGCAGCATGTTCTCGGTCTAATTGTTTTTGTCAGAGGATGAGCCATAATATGGGAAACAGAGAAGGAAGAATTGAGCATCCGAGGCCTTCTAATGCCTGCCAGCCTTGATCCAAGGGCACAGGACATGTGACTTCTGAGAGAGGCGCAGATAAATGCAGCCACTTTCACTAGAATTATAATAGCCCTTAGCCAATTGGATTATGGAAAGATTGGCTGTCAGGATAAAGAGGTAGCCCGCGCTTACCTTGGAGGAGTCTTCAGCAAGTCAGGGTTTTGAGAGATAATGTCCAAGAGCAAGCACAGCTGAGGACGTGTTATCAGAGGCAAGCATAGCAGTGAATAGGCCTGCTCTTATCATGAGCCAACACTAAGTTCTATACATAATTCCAGTTAATTTCAGGCCCTCCTGCATCAGTAAGTGTGGCAAAGGTTGTCCTTGGCGAGCATCAGTCCCCCTCAGGTTCTTCCCAGAAGCTCAGCACAGACATCACAGCCTAGACCAGCGGTCGCCAACCTTTAAAACCTCACGGACCACCTGTGGCCCTAGACAACTGCTTTCTAACTTTGGCTCACATTCTCTTTAATTTAGATTTATTTCAATGCACTTTACATCAATGGGCATTTCTTGATTTGATTCTTGTAATGGCATTATTTCAGCTCTTAGGGAGATAAAGATGAACAAGAGTAAAGTACTTCCCTTCATAAGTTCTTAGCCTTTCCTCCCACATTTCCCCCCTAAATTTTAATGTTGAAAGGGTTCAGACCAACAGCAAAATCTATTTGCCCAAATTTATCAATTGTTGACATTTTTTCTACTTATGCAATTCTTCAAGTGTGTTTTTTGCTTTCAAAACCATTTCAGTCCTGATAAACCCATCCTAAGTTGAAAATATCAAATACCATAAGTAGACATGCATTTGATACACCTAACCTACTCAGAATCACAGCCTCACCCACCTTACAAGTGCTCAGAACAAACGCTAGCCCAGTGGTCGACAAACTCACTAGTCAACAGAGCCAAATATCAACAGTACAACAATTGAGATTTCTTTTGAGAGCCGAAAACCTACTTCTGCGCATGGGCCACGAAGTTTCAATCGCACTGTATATGCGTGCCCACCTGTGGTATTTTGTGGCTCATGAGCTACAGTTTGCCGACCACTGCCCTACCCTACAATTGGGCAGCATCATTTCACTGCTGCTGCAGTATCACAGTGCATATTGCTGGCCCAGGAAAAGATTAGAATTCAAAGTAGAGTTTCCACCGAATTCATATTGCTCTTTCACTATTTTAAAATCAAAGAACTGAAAGTCAAATCATCATAAGCTGAGGACTCTATGTTGAAGGCATGATGATATTTAACCCCTGAAATGCTTCAGGTTCTCTTTCTCAAGAACAAGTATGTTCTCCCATATAACTACAATGTAATTATCTATTCCAAAAACTATAACACTGTCATTATCTACTCCCAAAACTGTAACACTGATAGATTAGTATTATACAGCCTATTTTCATAGGCTGTATAATACTAATTACCGTATTTTTCGGACCATAAGACGCACCAGTTTTTAGAGAAGGGAAATGAAGAAAAAAAGATTCTGAAACAAATAGTGTCCTAAAATATTTTATGTGCATTGAAACCCAACATCACAGTCATAAACACATGTAATCAACCCTGTAAAGTAAACAGCAGCATTTAGAACCATTTGAGAGCCGGGCAAGCACACAGAGACCACACAGAGATGGGCAAGTAAAAAAACTTTTTTTTTAAAGTATATGTGTAGGCTATATTTGGACCATAAGACGCAGGGACTTTTTCCCCCCACTTCTGGGGGGGAAAAAGTGTGTCTTATGGTCCGAAAAATACGGTGTATATTGGTTCTTCCAGTGATGCTGTTTATAACATTTTTAAATCCACTACAATATCTTTAAAAGCCAACCATTATATTTAACCCTTTGCACTTCGCTGTCCCCTCTCAGGGGACATCGGAATTCTAGCATATCACTCGGATGTCCCCTCTCAGGGGAGATTGCAGTTTATTAGTGATTACGGGGAATTGAGTTAATTCAACGCACGTGTCCGCCTCAAAGTAGCGTCGAGTAGCTGGTAGCCAATGTCCAGAATGGTTCGGAGTGCAAAGGGTTAATTGTATTATCTGTTTAGTATCTTTTAACCCAGAAAAGCCCACACACACCCCTTAACGTTGACAGCTTTGAACACCCCAAGCCAGCTAGCCTTCCAGGTGTCCCCCTTCGGCCCTGGTCTGCTGCCTCCCCCAATTACATTTGGAGTGAGCGATGTTGACAAAAATTATTATACAAGTGATGTTACATTTGTGTTCATGTCGCAACACATTAGGAGGAACACAATGTCAGTTTGTTCTTTACTGGTGATATGAGCTCTGTCTGGTACATTTTTTAAAAAATTGGAAGTAATACATGGAATGGTACTTTGAGACTGAAAATATCTTGCGCATCACTCTTAGTATTCTTCTCTATTTCTATCTTCTCAGTTTCTGATTTTTTTTTTTTTTTTTAGCGCTCTCTTGCTTTTCTGGGAACAGATGTTTCAGACTCACCTTATACTTTGCTGGTCCTAGACTTAGAATTGAAATACTCAAAGTCTCTTCTAGAGAAGCGGTCAAGTAATTTATAAATAGAAAGGGAATTATTATCCACCTGTGGTAGGTAGAGAACCAAAGAGAACTCTACAGGCTAGAAGGTGACACTTGACCTTAACCTTGAGGGATACAGCAAGCATTGGGGAAAAAAACAAAAAAAAACAGGTATGTGCCAGGAGAGAAAGAACATCAAAACTTTTCATGGGAGTGGGACATTCCTGTTCTATTGAAGAAAGGGTGAGTAGGAGGAAGCAGCCAGGTGACGAAGGGCCTCAAATGCCAGGATGTTTGGGATGGGGGACAGGCAGGTTATAGGCAATTGGGTTGATCAGATAAGGAATCTAGAGCAGTGAGAAGGAAAAGGGATGGTTTAGAATGAGTATAATTATAGGAGTATCTGCTCTCTGTCCAGGTAGGAGTCTACTCATTATATTCCTTAAAGAATGTAGGAATATTAGTTATACATTTCTGAATTTTAAAATTGTCTTTCCAAATATTTCCTCAGAAAGATAACAGGCTCCCTCTAGTGGGAAGTGAGCATTACAATTGAATTAGTACAGTGTAACTTTCTGGTTTCCTGATTCTATAAATAACAGTATTGGTCCATAGCACTTGTTTCTTTTTCTCTGAATTTTAGCCAAAAATAATATTTATAAGACAGTCAAGTTGGTGAAGCGAACTGCTCTTATATAAGCAAAGGCACAAAGAACTGCTCTGTGCCTAGCATTTACTCCAAGCATGGTGTTAGAAAGTGTAAATATAGATTTATGTAATTTATGAATACATAAGTTCTTATTATCACTCGCAAGCCTTTAGCTGGATGACTCAGTGGTGAAAAGGACAGCTCATCTCCTGTCCTCGCTTTGCAGCTGCTCGGCAGTGGCTCACTCAAGGCTGCACTTTGGAAGTTGGCTCTAATCTTTGTTCCTATTACTTTCACACAAAAAAGAAAAAGAAAAAAGAAAAAAGGCCTTTTCTTAATTTATGAGGGAAAAAAAGATCAAAATCCTATGCTTACTTGAAGCTAAAACAGGGTCTCTCTAGAGTTTAATAACTAGTGTAAATGTTCTGAAACATCAAGGAAAATTCAAATTGCATCATGAAAGGCGAGAAATGAAGTAGCATGTTACAGAAATGGGTTCTGGTAAGGAACACAAAAGAAAAGTCAATGGACTTTGCTATGAGAATGGCATGTGTCCAAAAGGTCAACAACCAGCCACCAGCCCCAGCAAGTTAGAAAAACTTGCAGTTTTACAATCCCATGTCCTGTATTTCACCCACCCGCATTTCACATGTCTTCTATCCACGCACGAGCTCACTTGTGTTTGTAACTGCTGACAGATTCATTCCAAACATTTTCTTATCGTTTTCTTACAGCAAATCACACACTCAGCTTTGGAACCCTGGTCAGCACCTCCAACACCTACGATGGGTCTGGTGTCGTGACCGTGGAAACGGACCACCCCCTCCTCTGGACCATGGCCATCAAAAACTGACCACGGACTGGCCTTCTAGCTCCACCTCCAACTTACCTCATCTGCCAGCACCTCATTGCACAACAAGCACAGGGCCCCTTGGTCTGCAGGAGTCTAAGCCCACTCCTCTTAACGATGTCATGTTTAGGTGATTCAGGTAACATGACAGATCTCAGTTTCACAGTGAGGGGAGATACCATTATGTTAAGAAAATAAACAATCTCTATTATTACATTTGGTTAAAAAACTAATGTGGATCATTCCACCATACAGTTCAGTACTGATTGTCCTTATGTTATTAATCATTCCATTTATCCTAGAAAATGACTTTAATTCGAAGCTGAGAAGGCTCAGTGGGGCTCCTTGGTGTCAGCACGCAGGCCTCCAGCTGCACACCCTCCAGGGCTGCTTCTGAGCCTGTTAGCGTTACCGTGTGCCCCTGAAAATAAGACCTAGTGCATGGAAAAATAAGCATCCCCTGAAAATAAGATCTAGCGCATCTTGGGGGGAAAAAAAATAATATAAGACACTGTCTTATTTTCGGGGAAACAGGGTAGATTGCTGTGTAGCAGATTGAGGTGTTAGGACTGCACCTTTTACTTCAGCCTTATTACTGTCTCTTAAAATGAGAACCATTGACCTAATGATTAAATTTGAAAGCAGGCGGTTAAAGAAGCTCTAGGTGAAGAGAGAAATGGCATGAATTCATACAGTCCTGGGACACTCCCCAAAGCTGCCTCATTGCTTTGCAGCCTGGACTGAGACTGCACAGCAAGCCCAGAAGTGGAATCACCCCAACATCCCTCAGACTGAGAAACACTGGCTCGCAGACAACACCGACCAGAAAGAGAGCCTGGCAGCCTGTGGGACAAGTGAGCCATGCACTGAGGAGCCCAGCTCTGAAAGCCTGCGTTCCTGTGCCCTTCACCCGACTCCCGGAGCCCCCTCCTCACCTGGAAACGGAGGGACTGGATGGAGGGTCCTGAGCCCCTTCCCACACTCAGGGCCAAAAACTGACTGGCATTTCCTGGGCAGATCCTGCACAGGGTGAGAGCGTTAGCCCCAGCACTGAAACGTATTCACGTTGCTTTTAGGATTAGACCCTGTTCTAGCCTCTTACCCTCTTCTGCCCCATTTCCCAAACGGTGTGTGGCCATAAAAACCAGGAAGTAGAACCTGCCAACAGGCCGCCACTGCGGGAAAGGGACCAGCAGCTCTTTCCTCCTGGTGCTAGAGAGGGCCTCTGCTGAACCAGCCCGCGGTGCCAGAGGTCCTCTGAACCGTCTGTGCCGATGTGTGTGAGACTGAAATCCAGATGTCCAATAAAAGTGTTTAGTTAATGTGCACGTGTGTGGTCAGCATTAAAGCAATCTTTCTCAACTACTTCATTATCACCAGTCACCTCAGTGTTAGTGTTTCTACATTTTAAAAAAGATTTGCTCAAAGGATGATTACTAAGGACAATACTTCACTCATAGGATTTCGGCGAAAGACCAGAATTATCATCAATACACTAGAGGTCTGATGCGTGAATTTGTGCATGGGTGAGGTCCCTCAGCCTCACTGGTGATCAGGACATTTAGCTAAAGGATTACAGTTTGCTGTATTAGCACGAATGGGGCAGCACTGAGACTTCCCCACACCAGCACCCCCTCCCCCCATGGAAGGCAGAGGGCGCCCTCCCCCTTCCTGCCGGGTTCCTGAAGAATGAGGTATTTGACCCCTCCATTCCTAAAACTACTTAAGTGCCATTTTCTGCTACCTGACCACATCATTTCAAGAAGTATGTTGTGGATTTTCAACCCTCACCTGAGAATGTTTTTATTGAGTTTTGGAGAGGAAGGGAAAGAGAGAAAAAGAAACTTTAGTGTGAGAAACATTAATAGTTGCCTCCCATATGCACCCCAACCAGGGATCGAACTTGCAACCTAGGAATGTGCCCTGACCAGGAATCAAACCCACCACCTCTTGGTATATGGATGACATGCCAACCAACCGAGGCACACCGGCCAGGGCTCCACTGCTTGCTTTTCTACTAACACTGAGTCTGCAGATGAGATCTCAGGTCACTGGGGAACCTGCCAGGCTGCCCCTCTGCCCGCAGGCCTGTTTAGTTCGGATCCTGACCTCCCAATTACAGCCATAAGGGAAACTGGAAGCTGGGCCCTGCTGGCAATACCCTTTGGCTTCAGTCTTCTTCACACAGATCAGACTTACAGCTTTTATAAACCTAGCAATGGTCCCCCCAGAATGGCACTGAGTTACCCAAATCTCTGATTAGTGAGAGTCTTCTCTTCCAGCAGCTGGGAATCCACAGATGGAATAAGGGATCTAAGTGGTTGGGAACTGTACCAGTTGTAGGTCATACAGAGTAATACAGGGGTGGGCAAACATAGGTTTGCAGATGTGAGTTCACGAAACAGTTTATTCTCCTATTGTTAGTTATTATTAATTATTATAATAGTTTCCATACAAACAATCATAACCCTACTTTTGCCCACCACCCCTGTATATCTGCATTCCTTAACTTTTGCTGAGCAGACAGCAGTTTTCTCTTGGATGGAGGAGGGCCATGTCAGGTGATACAGAGGATCACTCAGCAAGGAGGTGGCAGCTGAGACAGCCTGGGCCGTCACAAGCTAGGTCTTGAGTGTCGGAGCCACGCTTCTAACACGTGCGGTGCCTCTGGGACAGACCTTGCTTATGTCGCTGCTCAGGCTCATGCTTCCCACAGATCCCGCTGACTGAGCAAAACAAAGGGCACGTGGATATGAAAGGATTGAGAGGGAGGGCCTGCGCCACGTCAGTGACGGGAGAAACCATCCTCTCCGTGCAACTATAAGGGGTGTGGTCTGCGTGGTGACTGCCAAACTGTTCACCGTGGCCCGCCAGGTGCGCGCACGCACACGCGCGCGCACACACACACACACACACACACACACACAGTGCTCTAATAGTCTTATTCTAAACTGGAAAAACACCAAGAAACCTATTCTATATTGAAAAATCACACCAATGGGTAAAATAAAACGCATAAGAGCACATTTTCAAAAAACGTGTGCAAGAGTTCTGCCTTGGACATATACATCTTTCCTATGTTCAGGACAATATGAGTATAATTTACCACTTCAGCATTTAATGATAGTTCGTATACTATATGTGTGCTAAGAGGACTGGCCTATTTGGGAATATAAAAGCAGTCTAACCTCAGTGGGAATGGGGGCCACTAGATTATTACGTTGTATCTACAGTATCCTATTCAGAATAAAATAAATGACCCTTATGCTAGGGAAGATCAAAACTGAAGGCACAAGGCCACCCCATTCCCAGGGAGTCAGTATATGGGAAATGGAAAATTCCTTGAACAAACAAGTTAGCCCTTCCTTGCCCACAGCAGATTTCACTTATTAATCATAGTTTTCTGATGAGCCCCGTCGCACAGCAGTCCTCCAGGCAGCCAGGATCAATGACTCTCCATTGGCCTGGCACCCCTGGAGGCTCAGCTGGTGCACGATGTCACCACAGACCATAGAGCAGCTCCCTGGGAAGGAGGTCACGCAGCATCATTCCTCATAGTGATGGAGAGAACATCATCCTCCCGCACAGGTGACAGAGAGAACAGGTCCAAGGACTTGTTCCCTGTGGCCAGAGAGAAACAAATGCCTTCCCTGCAAACCCTGAGCAGGGCCCCAAGGTCTCCCGCAGTTAAGAAATAAGAAGTTTCTAATAATAGACTCACAGCTGTCCCTGAGAACCAGGAAATCAAAGACATATAATTCTGTGTTCGCCCAAGTGTTGAAAAGCATTTTTAACTGATAATAAAAGGAATTGATAAAAGATTAACAATCATATCTGAAGTATGTATTTTAAAGACTAGTGAATGTTTAATATGTAGTTATATTCTCAGACAATAAATATGGGAAATGGTGAGTATAAAAGTCTGTGGGAACTGAGCCAAGTCCCATCTGGATGGCAGAATTAATTTTGTTTTATCAATTCTCTGCTAGGAATGGGAGGCCTTGGGGAGCATGAACCCTGTGTCTCGGTATCTGCTGCATCCTCTCTCTGCAGCTCTGCCCAGTATCTGAGCGATGGCACTGACCTTCTGGTGCAGTCACTGACCTCCCCCGTGTACCCAGGCCCAGGAACACACTGCATCGCGCCCTAGCCCCTGAAAACCCTCTTTTCCTCACTTGATTCCTAACCATGCGAGATTTGAGAAGAGATACTAAAGTTCCCTTTAAGCAGGTTCCTCTGTCGTAAAGACAAGGCTATAATTTTTTACTGGAGAGTCCTGATTCTACCACCCACTCGCTCGCTCGCTCACATCTGAAGAAGGAAGTCACTGCACGGTCCCATGGCTGGGCTTACAGACATCACACAAGGCTCCACATCGCTGTTCTCACCCCGTCACAGAGGAGGAGAGCAAAGGCTGAGGAACTGGGAGCTGCTTGAAGGGGACAGACAAGGAAAAGTGGGGGCCGCGTGGCAGGCACCGGCAGGTTGGGAAGGTCAGTGTGCACTAAAAGGTTGGAAGCAATGGGAAGAGCAGGTTTGACTGGCCCCACTTGCAGGGGAATAGAAAAGAAAAGGTTACCCAGACATTTTTTGGAGTTGGACAGCTTGTAGCTGGAGCTATTTCCAGCTTTGGGGGTTCAAGGAATGACCTTGGCTGTCATGAGCTGACGTAGACTACAGACTAAAAGACATGCTATTTTTAAACACTTTGAAACCATGGCATTCCATTCTGATATTTGCTTTGTTTTACATCTACTTGTTCCACAAAGGAAACCTGTAACATGCATATTAAATTAGCCTGAGGACTCTAAAACCAGAAAAAAGGATATGCTATCTCCAACTTTATCTAACTTTTAAAAAATCTAACTTTAAGAAAAACCAATGCCACAAAATAATTAGTTTTTATTGGAAAACAAACCTCTCTTTTAAAAAAAAACCAAAAAACTTGTCTTCATAATACTTTACTAACACACATGCTCAGCACATATTTGTACATGCATAAAGCAGCTTTCTGTGTAATATTTAGGATATTCTGCTCGCCTGTCCCTTAAACTCCTACACTTGAGCCCCACTGCAAACTGCTGGATGACCCCAATACTATTGGCTATAAAATTTGAAAAATAACCTAAAAAATAGGGAGGCTTTCAATACACTGGCTCCGGAACCAAATACGTGAAGGACACGGAGCAAGGCCTTTCTTAGAATAATAGGTTTCGTTGTTTTGTGCTCTCGGAAATATTAAGTGTCCAATTCTCTCTCTACTATGCCTACTTTGTTATTTTAATAAATACTTTTCACTCTATTCATGGAAAAAATTATTCCCTATTCATGGAAAAAATTCCCTAGGCCCCCAAGATTTACACATTCTGCCCTTTTATTGGCACTTCTTAAAATTCAGGGGAGCCTCCATGAATAATGGGGTGAGGAGAAGTGGTGCAGTGAATTGTTGGGATAGCTTTCAATCAGTGAATGATGCATATTTTAAAGTTGACCTTTTAATCCAAGTTTTGATTCAAGAGCATAGCAAGGAATCCAGCAACATGGTCAACCATTTGCATGCCAATGGCATTGAGCAATGAGTTTCATGAGGAATAAAAATAGACAATAAAGAAGCCAATATATTCTTTTTAAGACTAAATGGAGATCAAAGAGAGATTTTTATTAATTTTTAGGTAGAACGTAAGTTTTCCACAAAAGAAAAAATTTGCCCTAAATTTTAAGAAGTGGATATTCACATCATTTTCATAATTTCGCCTCTAGATGCGATATTGCTAGTAATTGTGTATCTATAGAAATGTAAAACCCAGTGTTAGTCACATTGACACTATTGCTTTTCATTCCTGTTTCCAGGAAGAAATCGCTTTCCAAGCTGCCCTAGGCTTAAGCTTTCCCTTGGGTAGATGTGTAATTTATAAGAATCTCCAAGGCATAAAAAGCAAGTAAATATTACATCAATGGGGGTAGGGTGGCCCAAATGGTATGGCTCAGTGATTGAGTATTGATGCAGGAACCAAGAGGTCATTGTTTTATTCCAGTCAGGGCATATGCCTGGGGTGCTGACTGGATCCCCAGCAGGGCTGTGCAGGGGCAGCCAATTGATGATGTTCTTCTCTCATCGGTGTTTCTACCTCTCTACTGCTCTCCCTTCCTCTATCTCTAAATATCAATGAAAACATTTAAAAATGGGAGTGGGGGGAATAGGATGAATGGGTTGACTACAAAGAAATAAGAGTTTGAAAAGCCCTGAGTTCCTGAATTCCCTTCTTACTCCTACTCTAGCCTCCTCAAAACACTCCCCCTACCAGTTCTGTGTAGACTCCATGGGAGCACATTTCATCCATTGGAAAAGAGAATCACCTGACAGGTTTGCCATCCAGAGTCACAAAATGGACTCCCTCACTCGCAAACCACGAGCTCGCGGGGTTCACCAAGGTTGAACTGACAACTTGTGAGATCTGGCCCCTAAGTCTCCAAGATTCTGTGTTGAATAACTCCTGAGAAAAGCCAACAACTTATACCTGCATGAAGTTTGAGGGGGGAGATATATGTGCTGAGCTAAAATCATCAGAAGCTTAGTTAGCTTTGCATTTTTTGCAAATGTATTCTTATGGCCCCACTGAACATTCACTGCTATTGCATGCGTTGAAGACGTACGGTGAGGTGTGTTACCCATGCAAGAACGCAGATGAAAGAACGGAGGGGACAACAGCTTCCCTGGCTGGAGGAGCGTGCCAAAGTCCTG
Organism: Pipistrellus kuhlii; assembly: GCF_014108245.1. Classification (NCBI taxonomy): domain Eukaryota; kingdom Metazoa; phylum Chordata; class Mammalia; order Chiroptera; family Vespertilionidae; genus Pipistrellus; species Pipistrellus kuhlii. The sequence continues at coordinate 22,369,414 of NW_023425405.1, read as the reverse complement.
GACAGAAGGCGCCCCTGTGCCTTCCCACTGCAACCTGGGTTAGCCTGCCCCTGGCCCGGGCCCTCTCGTTCACAATGGCCAGAACTCAGAAGCAGCCTACGTGTCCACTGACAAATGAATGGACAAACAATGTTCATATACATCTACACATATGCTCCATGGAATACCACTCAACAATAAAAAAAGACAAAACATTGCCACCTGTAACAAGAGGGTGTTAATGCTAAGTGAAATAAGTCAGACAGAAAAGGACAAAAACAAGTATAATTTCACTCAGCAAATTCATAGATACAGGCTACACATTGGTGACTGCCAGAGGTTAAGGTGGGAGCTGGGAGGATGAAATGGGCAGAGGAGGTCCATTAGATGGTGACGTATGGTAACTAGACATACGCCTGGAACTTACAAAATGTTACTATCCAATGTTACCTCAATAAAAATAAAAACAAATGAGTTAACTTTCAATAAAGCAGAAAGTCCAGTAAATTGTGTTAGTCCAAACTGACATATTTCTGTCCTTAAACACAGATTTGAATGCCTGCTGCAGGCAGACACAGGCATGATGCCCTTGTGGGCTCCCAGAATAAATGCATGAATGAGAGGGGAAAGAGGGAAGGAAAAAAAAGACGAGGCAATGGAAACAATGAAGAGTAAAACGGGACCTTCACTTGGGCGAAGGAGATGAGAAAGGGAAGGAATGATTCTTCCCTTTCCCTCCCCATTTGGGAAGGGAGTGAGCTTCACCTTCAAATGGTAACAGAGCAGTTAGCCTTACAGTAGTGGACTTCTGTGTCTCCATCCAATAAACAAGATGCTTGTGAGGAAATATAAGAAAAAAAATACCTCAGATTTCACTATACAAAGCTAACCATGGTAAAAATTTAAATATGATCTCTTCCAGTACTCACAGTTAATGGTTATGCTCAAACTCTATATAATCTATTTCTGTTTTCTATATTTTTAAGAAAATAAGCATGTACAATAAAATTTTATTTTTTGTAATATAATTATATTACCTGATTTAAAATATTTAAAATCCCTATATGTAAGCAAAAAGAAATCACATTTTAGTAAGATCATCTAACATTACAGAGACACTTAGAGGCAGGCAGAGTCTCAAGGGCACTAGTAAATGGGAGTGCACAGGCATACAGATTCAGGAAGGACAGATGGACAGAGAAGTGGCAGAGACGGACACACGTGCACAGGACGTCCCAGCGTGGAGATTCCTACTGTCTGATTCCCTCTGTGTTTTTCAGGCATTAAGATAGCATTTATTTGATTATTCAAAAACCCTTTTTTTCATAAACAAAAATCGAAGCTTATTCAATCTTATTCCATCATGTATTCATTCAACAAACATTACTGATAAATCTGTCCTGACTCTGGACTTCCAGTCAAGGTGACAGCGTACGTAATACCATGCTCACCTCCTCTCACATCCACATCAAAATTACAACTATATTATACAACAAACATCACAACCACCTGAAGATTAGCTAAGCCAGTGGTCAGCTAATTTATTAGTCAACAGAGCCAAATATTAGCAGTACAACGATTGAAATTTCTTTTGAGAGCCAAATTTTTTAAACTTAAATTTCTTCTAACGCCACTTTGTCAAAATAGACTGGCCCAGGCTGTGGAAGAGTATTTTGTGGAAGAGCCACACTCAAGGGGCCAAAGAGCCGCATGTGGCTCGCAAGCCACAGTTTGCCGACCAGGGAGCTAAGCTATAACTAAGGATGTAAAGCAATAACCTCATGGAGACTGGTAGGAGGGCCTGAGCGATGGAACAGGCATATCCCTCACCCTCAGGGGTTAGGAAACAGGAGGGTATTTCAGCTTGAGAGTTCCCCACTGAGGAACAAGGGGTCCCAGCCCAGGGCACCAGTGCCAGAAAGAGGAGTCCCCACAATACCTGCTGTGAAAACCAGGGTTGTGGCTGATTGAGACAGGCTGCTGGAGACCTAGGGACTCCAGATCTTCATCTGTACACAGGCTCGCTCACAGTCTCACTCCCTCTGAGCACCAGGGAGGGGGATCAACTTGAAAAGCACCAGGGAGGGGTATTAGCTTGAAAAGCACCAGGGACATATGAGGAGGAACTAAATTAACTAACTTCAAAGCAAGGGCTGGAGGGACGGGAGCTTCCAGGGACAGAAGTGCTGGGAGGTCTGAACCTCTCCCAATGGCTTTCCCATGCAGGCACACTTGTCAAAGGTCCACAAAATCCCCCCAAATCAGGCAGCCAGCCTGTGCTCTAAGCCAGTCCCTCCCCGTGCCTCCAAGCCTAGCACTGACAGCAACCAACCACGGGTCATGTAGCTCCTACCAGGCAGCTCCAGGCTGGGCACAGGCCCTGTCCTGCACCAGAACCGTCCTCAGAGGTCCCACAATCAACATGCCCAGTGGTTGGTTTCGGACCGCACCAGAGCAACACCCCATGAGATCCACAAAAGGCACTCCAAAAGGATATGTCTCATTGGGCAAGGGAAACGTAGAAAAATAAACAAATGGGACTACATCAAACAAAAAGTGTTTGTACAAAAAAGAAAACCATTGACAAAACAAAAAACCTACTGATTGGAAGAAGATATTTGCCAACAATACATCCAATAAGGGCTAATATACAAAGTACATAAAGATCTCATACATATAACTTAATGCCAAGTAAACACACCTCTGATGTTAAAATGGGCAGAGGACCTGAGTAGACATTTCTCTAAAGAAGACAATGAGATGGCCAAGAGGCACATGAAAGGATGCTCCAGGTCACTAATCATCCGAGATGCGAATTAAAACAACAAGGAGTTGTCACCTCACACTTGTGGAAATGGCTACTATCATCAACAAATCAACAATGACAAGTGCCAGAGAGAACGTGGAGAAAAGAGAACCTTGTGCATTTATGACTTGAAATCGTAAATACCATATGATTATATGGAACCTAAGGAATAAACAAAATAGAAGCAAACGAGTAGATACAGGGACAAATTGATGGTTGCCAAATGGGAGGAAGGTTGGGTGATGCCTGGGAAAAGAAGGGTATACAAATTGCCAGTAATAAAACCAGTCTCAGACATATAGAGCATAGGAAATATACAGTACTGTGATAGCTATCAGATGGGTATTAAACTTATCAAGGGGGTTACTCTGTAAGTTATATAAATATCTTAACTGCTAGGCTGTGCTGCTGAAACTAATATAATATTGTGTGCACTGTAATTGAGAAATAAAAAATTTAAGAAAACATCATTGAGTATCTCCTCCTTATGTTACACTTCAGTCATTATAATCACACTCATGCTGATAACCTCTTGCTGTGCTCCCTGACAAAGCCAAAACCCTGTTTAAATGCCACCTCCACCTCTTCTCCCCTGAAAATAGCTGGTGACCACGCCTCACCTGAAATTAAATGTGGGCGTCTGTGCACGTACACTGTTCTTTACGTGGGCCCTTACTGATGCCTGACGGTCATACTGTGTTCGTAATCCATGCACCTTTACATCATTCTGTCTCCCCCTGCATCCTCCTCCTCTAAGGTGTTATCAGAAAAAGATACCACCTTAGATAAGCCTTGGACCCCACTTCATCGAATAGCTACCACCTCATTCCTCTACTTTCCTTTGTAGTAGACTCCTTTCAAACATTTTCCCAAGGAAATGCACATTTTTCAATCCCCCTCCTCCCGTTTCTCTCTGGAACCCACTGTGATGCCTTGGCCCCACCACTTACCAAGCTACTGCCTCTCAGGCACCAATGGTTTTGCTAAAACCAGTGGTGCTGCCTCGTTGGACCTGACTCATCAGGAATATTTCACACTACGAGCATGTTCCTCCCCTGATGGCAGGACGTCACAATGTCCTGGTTTCACTCTGACCCCACTGGTCACTCCTCATCTCTCTCCTTTACTGGTCCCCCCACTGTTCCTCCAACCTGGCATGTGGGACTGCTCCTTTCTCAGTCCTCACTCTTTTCACCGGGTCTGCTCACAGTGTGAAGTCTCAGACGTCTGCATGGAGACTCACTGTTGGACGTCCCCACGGCCTATGCGCTCTGCTATCTAACGGACTTGTCTCACTTAGCGTGGCCACCCCCAGCCCCTTGCTGCTCTCCCCAAAGCCTGCTCCGTCCGTCACCTTCCATCTCCATGACAGCAAGGTGCTGCTCCAGCTATCCCAGCCCAAAGCCCGAGTCACTGTCTCCTCTTCCTCTATTTCTTCCTGTATTTACCATCCGACCACGTCTCACCATCTCTGCCATTGAGCCCCTGCTCCAAGCCATTGCTGTCTCTCATCTGAATCACTGCAACCACCCAAAAACCCATCCTCTGCTTGTCCTCCTTCTCAGCATGGCCGCCACGTCCCACTGCACCATCCCTTTCCTACAGTGCTGAGGGAAAAGCCAGAGTCCTTACATGGACCAAAATGCCCAGGTGACCTAGCCACTCACTCTACCCACAACCTCTCTCTGCAGCCTCAGGGCCTTTGCTTGGCTGTTTCCTGCCTGGAAACTCCTCCCCAGATACCCAGCCAGCTGGCTTGTGTCCTCACCATTTTCAAATAATTTACCAAACCTCACCTCCCCAACAAGGCCCTCCTGAAAGATGCTACTTAATAACAAAATGGGTCCAACTACCCCCATCCACAGCACCCCATCCCTGGCCCTCCAACCCCTTACTTTATTTTTTCAAAGGTCTTATCACCTAGCTTTCCATAGGATGTTCGTATTTATGAGGCAATCTCCACAAGGGCAGGGGTTTTTGCTTTATTCACTGACGTATCCCACGCCCCTGGCACATCTTCTGTTGCATCGTGAACTCCGGCATCCGACACTTACGGAGATTTACCTGTGCCAGGCACTGGGGATTGAGCATGAGATGAGGAATCTATTGATAGTAGGTGTCCCCTGCAGCTTACAGTCTCATTCTTACTGAGATTTCCCGGAGACAACCGGTTTTTGGAATATTTAAAAGAAAGTGAGAATGCATCCAGAGAAATTACATCAGCCTCTCTTCAGAGCACAGCTCCAGCCAAACCTTCAGACTTTGGTGAATGAAACTGACACTGTGACCATGTGACTGGGGCTGCAGGAGTCCTTGCTGCTCCCCACAATAAGGGGGCAACAATCACAGCCCCGAGGTTCCTCAGTCCAGGATGTAAGAAATACCCCCCTCCATCCCAATGACACTCAATATAATTAACGAGCAAAACAAATCACGGAAGACGCTATGGAATTCTAATCTTTGCACACTCCTCTAAAAAATGAATAAATAAATAAATAAATAAATAAATAAATACATGATCAAGGTGAAATGTGCCCATTTAAAATCCCCTGGCATGGTAATCAATCTTAGCCAATCATTTGCCAACTGAAACTCTTCCATGCCTGTTTTTTTCCTGCAGTTCTGGCAGTAAATTGATAACCCCAGGCAAATTTTAATTAGCACTGTTTAGAAACAGTTGGCTAACTTAGTCAGGTAGGAAATAACCTCACCCAAATGGTTAAGTCCAAACTGCATCTCAAATCCATCACCCGTTTTTACCGTGTGAACAGACCTTCACTCCAGGATTGCCAGTTACAACAATTACGGGCCTGTGTTCTAGCACACGCACAGCACAGGGCGCAGCAAATATGCCAGCTGGCTCATCTCCACGCCACCACTCAGGTGGCCTGCCAGCCACTGGGTGTGGACACTTATGTCTCCAAATAGCTCTGGCCCCGTCCTTCACCCAGTGGAGAGGGTAGCCAATGGTAACCTCCCTCTGTCCAGGTGAGTCACCTGTGTGTTCAACGTGAGGCCTGCCAGGGCCTGCTTTGGGAAGAATGAGTTAGTGGCCACGCATGATTGGCCTGACAGCTAAGCTGATCACAGAAAACTCCCTTTCTCACACCCTTCACTCCAAAATGGTGTTTCTAAAGCACCTATTATTTAACAAGTTCATTTATCCTATTTAATTTAAAAATAAGACTGAGAATGGGGTAATTTTAACTTCAACACATGGATGAGAAAATGGAGCAGCAGGATTAAAGCACTCACCCAGAGTCAAGGCCATGGCCAGAGGCGGGGCCAGGGCCAGCACAGGGTGTGTGGCTGCCTGGTTGCCAGTCACCTGCCATCAGCTAGGCCACTGTTAGATTCCACTTCCATTCCCCCATCTTCTCTTGCTCAGTCTTTGTCTCCCTCCCATCACACCTCTACCAATGGCAGTGAGAGTGACCTTAAAATGCAAACCTGCTGGTTCAACTTCCGTGCGTGGTTACCCGGCTGAGGTCCCACATCATCCTGCAAGGCCATGTGTCGTCCCTCTTCCCATCTCACCATCCCCAGCTACATGACATCTTCAGTTCTCAACTCAACATGCTCTCTCAAGGTCTTCCCACAAGTTACCTCCTCTGCCTGAGCCGCTGCCCCTGTCCCTTCCACTAGACTTGTCACTGGGCCTCCAGGCAGCCACTAGGGAAGCTAGATCCCTGGCATGTCACTGAGGTCTTCCTTGGTCTCCCAGGAGAGGGAAGCACTGGTGCCCATGCCAGACTTAATTAGACTCAAAGAACCCGGCCTTTACCCAGGGTGAGGCATGTGGAAGACTATGGTTTAAGGTGAGAGGACTCTTCTGGACCAAGTAGCCAGTGGCCTGGTTAAAGGGGTCAAGGAAATCTGGGAAGAGTGTCAATTTGATTCAGTATGTTATATTAATCATTCTACAATATCAAGGTACCTTTCTTATATCCTAGTGTCCTGCTGCACGGATTTGTGCACATTGAAAGGAAATTAATTAAAAGAAACATTTTAATATTGCTATTTTCCCTTTCTCTCTAAAGTGTCAACCAAATTCACAATCGACAATGACAGATGGAAGCACACGTGTGTGATTGGCACCAGCTATAGCTTTATATGTATCGTGCATGTGCGAGCCAACTTAGCCTTTTATATATATATAGAATAAACTTACTTAATTAGACCTGCTTTCTGATTTAGCTAAACTTTTTCCAGCTCGGTGAAGCACACCAACTTCTCTTTCAGGTAATTGTCAGAAGCCCAGCGGTAAACATCAACACAAAGCAGATTATTATTGTAGATCACACAGGGAGAACAAAGGGCAAAATATTTAACTGTAACAGGGTTTGACTATGTTCTGCACAGTGAGAAAACCTGAAGTCATTTTCAAGGAACACCATTTCTTACTTCTTTTTAGTCAGGTCAAGTTTCTAAGCTTTCTAAATCTCCATTTTCTGGCTCATGAAAAGAAAATAGGATTCCACTGAATCTCCTATCTACCTACTCCAGGACTTCTTTGAGGATCAAATGAGATGAGGCATGGGGAAATGGTTCACAAACATTTGGTTCAATTGTAAAATGTTTGCACCTGGCCATAAAGCAAGTTGTGTTCCTGGGCTGGTTACTAGGGAGAAGAAGCTAGGTGTTGCTATGTGACATCATTACCCAGTGCCCACAGCCACTGTTTCTGGGCTGGGCTGTGGGCCACATTTTGTTCAATAGGGTCTTGGCAGTGTCAGCTGCGATTTGATGGGCTGTTGCTCCAGAGTGGTGGGGCCTGTGTCTCACTTGGGGGAAGCTGAATGTTGCTTTGTGGGCACCAGGTCTGTGGTGCCAGTTCTCTGTAAATGTCCAGGGCACATCATGGCAGCTCCTGTGTTGAATGTCTGCCCCCTGGTGGTCACGCAACTGGTCCAATGGTCAGACACTTAGCATATTGCCTTTTATATAGAGAGATGGTCCTAGAACCCAAAGGCAAATGGATCACTCTTCCTTGTCTTGGGTGGTCCTTTTAGCCATTGATTAGGAAAAAGTCAATCTAAGGAAAATCTATCAGACCTGGCATTATCACGCTTTGCCTTGCTGCATTTTCACTCTCCCTTTACCTGCTCCTCACCTCCAGGGTTGTTGTCTGACAAAGGGAACTGAGCCTTCTCCCCTGTAGTCTGTTCCACAGTGGGTGGGCTCCAGGGTCTTCACACCTGGGCTGGAGTTGGTATGATGCTATTCTATCTCCAGCTGGCAGAAGAACCCCAATAATTCTCACTTTAAGATTATTCTCCAGTTACCCTAAAGATTCCACCAAAAAAAACTACTAGAACTGACAAACGAATTCAGTGATGTAGCAGAAGACAGAGTTAATGTTCATAAATCATTTGCATTTTTATACCCCAATAATGAATTATCAGAAAGAAAAATTAAGAAAACAATCCCATTTATAATTTCATCAAAGAAGGAAATATCTAAAAATAAGTTTAACCAAGGAGGTAAGAAACCTGTACTTAGAAAATGATAAGACACTAAAGAAAAAAATTGAAGAAGATAAAAATAAATGAAAGGATATTCTGTGCTCATGCATAGGAATAATTAACATAATTAAAATGTCCATACTACCCAAAGCAATCCATGGAATTAATGCAATCCCTATTACAGTACTAATGGAACTAGAACAAGTAATCCAAAAATCTATGTGAAACCAAAAGACCCCAAAGAGCTACAGCAATCATGAGAAGGAACGAAGTTGGAGGAATCATGCTACCTGATATCAAGGCCACAGCATGTTACTGGCATAAAATGGATACACAGATCAATGAGACAGAATAGCGAGCCCACAAATAAATCCACATCTATATGGTCAGTTAATCTATGACAAAGGAGGCAAGAACATACAATGGGGTAAAAACCATGTATACAATAAATGTTGTTGGGAAAATTGAACAGATACAAGCAAAATTATTAAACTAGACCACAACTTATACCATCCTATCTAATAAAAGGCTAATATGCAAATCGACTGAATGGCATGACCTGTCGCTATGATGCACACTGACCACCAGAGGGAGACACTCAACCACAGGAGCTGCCCCCGGTAGTTGGTGCAGTCCTACAAAGCTGGGATCATGGCTGGCGAGCACAGCGATGGTCTCGGGAGCATCTCCCACCTCCGCAGCAACGTTAAGAATGTCCATCTGCCAACCTGGGGAGCAGGCCTAAGCCATCAGTCGAACATCCTCTGAGGGCTCCCAGACTGCAAGAGGGCACAGGCCAGGCTGAGGGACCCCCCGAGTGCATGAATTTAGTGCACTGGGCCTCTAGTATCTATAATAATCTATAATAATAATAGTGTAATATGCTAATTAGACTGGAAACCGAACAACATTCTGGATGACCTTCTGGATGAAGCCACAGCTGCGAGGCCAGGGCAAACTGCTGTGGCTGCAAGGGCCCAGCCCCTTGCGCAAATTTCAGCATCAGGCCTCTAGTATAAGATAAACTCTAAATGGGTTAAAGATTTAAGTTAAGACTTAAAACCATAAAGTTCTAGAAGAAAACTTAGGCAGTAATTTCTCTGACATTTTTCTTAGCAATATATATTTTTTCTGATATAGCCCCTTGGGAAACAAAAGAAAAAATAAACAAATGGGCCCTAGCCAGTTTGCTCAGTGGGTAGAGCATTGACCTACAGACTCAAGGACTTCAGGTTCGATTCTGGTCAAGGGTACTTGCCCAGTTTGCAGGCTCAATCTCCAATGGGGAGCATGCAGGAGGCAGCCAATCAATGATTCTCTCTTATCGTTGATGTTTCTCTCTCTCCCTCTCCCTCCTCTCTGAACTTAATAAAAATGTATTTTTAAAAAATAGAACTGCATCAAACTAAAAAGTTTTTTCACAGCAAAGGAAATTCTCAAATGAAAAGACAACCTACTAAATGGGGGAAAGGGGAATTGCCATTGATACATCTGATATGAGGTTATAAACCAAAATTTATAAAGGAATCACACAACCCAACACCAAAAATACAATGCAACTGAATAATGGGCAGAGTACCTGAATAGACACCTCTCCAATAGACACATGAAAAGATGCTCAGCATCACTAATCATCAGAGAAATGCACATTAAAACCATGATGAGATATCACTGCACACCTGTCAGAATTTTTAAAAAATTTTAAGTGTTGCCAAAACCGGTTTGGCTCAGTGGATAGAGCGTTAGTCTGCGGACTGAAAGGTCCCAGGTTCGATTCCGGTCAAGGGCATGTACCTTGGTTGCGGGCACATCCCCAGGAGGGGGTGTGCAAGAGGCAGCTGGTTGATGTTTCTCTCTCATCGACGTTTCTAGCTCTCTATCTCTCTCCCTTCCTCTCTGTAAGAAATCAATAAAATAAAAAAATTTAAGTGTTAATTAGAGTGAACAGAAAAGGGAACTCTCATGCACTATTAGTAGGATTGCAAATCAGTGAAGCTACTATGGAAAACAGTATAGAGGTTCTTAAAAAATTAAAAATAGAACTACCTATGGCCCAGCAATTCCACTTCTGAGCATTTATCTAAAGAAACCCAAAATACTAACTCGAAAGGATAAATGCACCCCCATGTTCATTACAGTGTTGTTTATAGCAGTGTTTTTCAACCTTTTTTGGGCAAAGGCACACTTGTTTCATGAAAAAAATCACGAGGCACACCACCATTAGAAAATGTTAAAAAATTTAACTCTGTGCCTATATTGACTATATATAAAGTAATTCTCTTGAATAGGAATCAAATAAACACAAAGAAAGTATTTTATAATTACTTTATTATGAAATATTAAGTAAACAAAATAGTGAAAAATTATAAAATTCTTGTCTTGTCTGCACCTATGGCACACCAGGCAACATCTCGCAGCACACTACAGCAGTTGAAAAACGCTGGTTTATAGTATCGAAGCAACCCAAGGGCCCTTCAATAGACAAGCTAGATAAAAAAGCAGTGTTACATATATACAACAGAATGCTACTCTGCCATAAAAAAAAGGAATTTTATCATTTTTAACAGCATGGGTAGACCTAGAAGTATTATGCTAAGTGAAATAAATCAGACAGAGAAAGACAAATACCGTATGATATCATTTATATGTGGAATCTAAAGAACAAAAGAAACAGACTCATAGATACAGAGAACATTTTGACAGCTGCCAGATGGGAGTGGGATTGGATTTAAAAAAAAGGTGAAAGAAATACAAATTGGTGGTCACAAAATTGTCACAGGGATATAAATACAGCCTAGGGAATAACGTCAATACTATTGTAATAATTGCGTATCATGCCAGGTGGGTACCAGAATCATTGGGGGATCACTTTATAAATTATATGACTGTCTAATCCTATGCTATACACTGGAAACTATTCTAAAATAGTACTGAAAGTCAACTGTAACTGAAAAATAAAAATAAGTGGAGAATTTTTTCTCACCTTCGATTTTTTTAAATAAAATAAAGAAAAAATTTTTCTCCAGAGTTCTGTATGCCTTGCACAACCTCGGAACTGGAAAGAAACCTAGAAGACACGAACTTTGCTCAAGGCTATTTGTTTGATGAGCAATCCTATGCACAGATAGACAGGATGCCAATACATATCCTGAACTCCACTCACATACCACAAACACAGCTATATTCATGTAAGTCTGTATGTCCCCTAAGCAACCAAACTATTTCAGAATATTTTACCAGGCAAACAATGATACAGTTGGCTAAGGACACATGCCATCTCTCTTATTTAATACTGAATTGTACTTCTTGGAAAATTTGCTCCACTAGGTGGCAGCCAAGACTTACTAAAATACAACAGTGTGCGGCCTTCATTGCCCAGATCCAGGAGCAGTAAGTAGCTTGAAGATCAAATTGCAAGTGCAAATGTCTGTCTCTAGTCACTTGGAGATGACCCATGGGAACGGCATTCTCTGGAAGACGTTCGGTATTGACAGTGCAAATGATATAGTATGAGATGGCTCCTTCCAAACCCAGGTATGACGTGCTACCATGGACAAAGCAAAGCTGCCAGAGGACAATCTCACCGTGGCTTCTCCACTGAGGATGCACTGCGGTGTAAGCCAGACAGCGTGCTTGCCTGCCCCCGGGGCCAGAGCACCAAACATCACTCTCCCGTGGGGTCAGCACTGGCAGGCTCCATGGTGCTCCTAACCTTCCTCCCCGGAGCACTGAGCTGCCCCCCCCCCCCCCCCCACCCACACACACACACACCACTGTGGCGGGCTCTCCCTGCCTCTCACTTCCTCTCACTGCAGGCACTGAGGTCCATTTCCTCCCACACTGTCGTCTTTTAAGGGCAGACACTACATTGTCTTTGTTTCCCTTCCTCCTTCCTGTGTTTGTTCCCTGTGTTTCTTTAGTATCTTCTCTCATTTTTAGTACAACTTCTTCATCTGTCTAACTCAATGTCATTTCTTTTCTCTTTTATTTGAGAGGACTTCACTGATGCCCCCAGACCCTCCCTTTTTGCTTACATTTGCAAGAATTGTTTTGTTGTTGTTATTGTTGTTGAATACAACCTAGAACCCTGCCTGGTGTCCACAAGGACAATATCCCTTCAATGCACAGCAGCATGTCTAAGATACAGACACACTGATTCCTAAGAAGGAGTGAATATTACATGTTAGACACAGGAACAGAACAAATGCCCAGGTGATAGCATTTGAGACTCCCAGTGCCGGGCTTCCCTGGTTTTTCTTTGCTACATAAGAAGGATGGGCTGCAAACACCACCCCCACCACTTTTGGGGCCCTGACCTCCCTATTTGCAGGGAATAGTAAACTAACATTTTGGTTGAGAATCATTCAGGCTAAGAACAAGGTTTGAGGGGTTGAGTGGACAGAAGAGGCGACAATAGGAAGGAGCCTCATCCAAAGGCTGCCCCTGGGCTGGGGCGGGGGTAATGGGTGAGGGGACCTCAGAGAAGCTGGAGATTCCTTTCTCCATGCAGAGAGCTCTCGGCTGAAGGGGGGCAGGGAGGGGGGGTGCAGACAGACAGGGTGATGATATACGCGGATGACAGAAACCAGGGAGTCTCCCCTCTCTCAGCCCAGGACCGTGGAGAAGCCCTTAGTGATGCGTTGGATTTGTGAGAAGCCTAGAGACACAGTTGTTTAGCATCAAAAATTAGAATAACTCAGAGAACGTAAATATGCTATTTCTCACCTATCTGGGTCTATGAACCCAGGTCCATGGGTGCCACAATGACTAGGTAAGTTGGAAGCACTTGGGGTGAGTTTCTGAATTTATCAGCTTCTGCCCTGAGCCACCGGCTGGATGGCTAGTCTCCTGGTTGGATGAGGGAGCAGAGGGCTTCCCTGCACAGAAGCAAGTGGTGATGCTGCGCGTCTCAGGACAAGGCTCTCCTAGCGCCAGGGCAGGGCAGGGAGCACCCCGCTTCTCAGCGGTGAGCCTTCGCCTAGGCTACGGCCCATCTCTGACCCGAGGCCCAGACAAAGATGCTGTGTCATCGCCGCCGCTAGTGATCTTCCACAACAGGTCAGAGAATCAAAGAAACTGAGATCTCCCTTTTCAACTTCTAAATAAAACCTCAAAAAAAAAAAACTTCAAGGTGAGAAAAGGTAAAACTATATCAATATATAGTAGTAAAGTATAAGATATAAAAGAAGTTGTATAGTCCTCTCCTCTTGATATTAAAAGAAGCTGTCAGTGTGGAGCGGGCAGCCTTCTTGTTCTAACCCTTTGGTTGCTGGGAAGAGAGGACGTGAAGAGCTTTTGTGCCAGAAAGTGAATAAGAAGAGAATTCTCCAAATAATTTTACATGAATTAAAACAAGGCCTTTGAACTCACCATTACGGTTAAAAAGGAAGGTGTCTGAAGGAAATGGTAAGGGCCTCGCCATAATGTCCCCAAAGGAGGGGATGGAGTTCACCATAGGTCATGCCCTTTGCAGAATAGCCTGGAGCAGGGCCTGTAGGTCACTCTGATGACCAAGGGCAGGTGCCTGGGAGAAGGGCCGCTGGGGGTGAGGTGGGGGTGGGGAGACGCAGGAACAGAGAAGCCCAAAGAGGATTCCAGCCAAGAGTACAGCCAGCTTCCATTCTGTGCCCGGGCCTTTCCAAGCATCTGGCACAGGATCCCCCAGAGCAGCCACGGAGCCCAGTCTCTGGAAATGCAGCTAACCCTCGAGGAAGCAGAAGGTAGAAAGCGATTTCCCTCCGCCTCCCTGATGCCACCACCGCAGAAATGCCTGTGAGACGTTCTGTCCTGGGATGGTGAGACAGATAGATAATGAAGCCAGTAATGGAGAAAGATCGCAACAGCGAAGACGTTTGTTTGTGGGGGAAAGAGAAGGAAAGATTTGAGAGAGATTATGGAGAAGGAGTTGGCCAGAGTTCAAAACAGGTGAGAACCTTGTTTCTCAAAAGAGAACAGCCATTGCCATTGCCAAAGTCACCTGAGCTACCTGCTTTCTGGGCCCCACTCCAGAAGCACAGAATCAGGGCTGTGGGGGAGGGAAGCGAATGGAGGGACTCTGCATTTGTATAATAATTAGTACCTCAGGTGAGTTTTGGAGAAAAGGGGAGTGTGAGAAAGGGAGAAGGATGGAGTGACCAGTTTGCATCCTGTGCACGTTCAGAGCACCACGGAGCCTCCCAGGGAGGGCTCTGAGTGCACCTGGAAAAGGAGGGAGAAGTTAGAATGAGAGGCAGAGACTCCGGAGGGGTCTGAATTTCCAGATAAAATGCCGGCAGGTGATGGCACGTGAGGAGGTTGATATGTTCGGCCTCCGAATGCGTTCCTACTGGGGAAGATCTTACCCTGTGGGTCTCTATGGGAGCAGGGTTCCACTTCTCTCAATGGGAAACAGAAGCCAGCGACACCTGTCTCTGCTGTTAGTGGTGGGCTGTTCCCAGACCGGGTCAATCAGATGCTTCTGCTCAGGACTGTGTGTCTTAAGGGAGACGCTCAGAGATGCAGGAAGAGTTAAGAAATGAGTCACACTGCCAAAACCGGTTTGGCTCAGCGGTAGAGCGTCGGTCTGCGGACTGAAAGGTCCCAGGTTCGATTCTGGTCAAGGGCATGTATCTTAGTTGTGGGTACTCCCCAGTAGGGGGTGTGCAAGAGACAGCTGGTCGATGTTTCTCTCTCTTCGATGTTTCTAGCTCTCTATCTCTCTCCCTTCCTCTCTGTAAAAAGTCAATAAAATATATATATATAAAAAAAAAAAAGAAGAAGAAGAAATGAGTCACAGCAGTGGCCTCCTTAGAGTCCAGATCCCGAGCCATTTTCCAAATATGTCTTTTCAGCTTACCCTTCCCCCGCCCCCTGAATCGTTGAGCTCATATATTTTCCAATAAATTCCCCTTCTGCCTACGTTTATAAGATTTGGAGGACACTGGAGACAAAAATAGACCCGTGATAAATGTCTCAGGTCCTGGAGAGAAAGCAATATGAAGCTGTGAGATGGAGACAGCATGCTCAGGGAGGGAAGGGCCAAATGGAGCTGGAGATGAGGACTGGGAATAGCCCGGTACCACAGACATGCGGAGGCGTGGACTGAAGAAAGAAAACTGAGGTGTGAGGCCGGCCATTCCTTTCCTGTCCTCCCAGACCACCTCGGTCACGTGTCTAGCTTAAGAATGTCCACTCTATTAAAACGATGTCCCCTCGGACCTGGCATATCACTACTGCAGGTTCACAGAACGTGAGCTAAAGGGATGAGGTTAATTCTGAGCTAAAGCCTCTGGAAGGGCCTCACTGCTCCCGCCGGAAGGTCTGGGGAACAGGGTGTGCTTTGCAGACGATGGCTCAGCCAGATGGTCGCCAGGGACCTGCGTACACAGAGCAGAATGTCCCACTGGCCGGCCAAGTGAGAGCACCACTTACTTCCCATCGCATCTCAGCGCATTCCCACAGCAGGAGCGCTGGAAACATGAGGAAGAAAAAAAAAACCAGCCTTTTTAAAAAGGGTAAAACTTGCAGAGTGGTAGCTCCCCTGGGCCTCCCGAGACGCAAACTGAGCCAGACGCCACATGGCCTTCTTTTTTAGGATGTTGCCAGAGCAGCGCCGGGTTCCTGCCCCAGCCTCTTCCCAGCTGGCCAAGCTCCCTGCTCGCTCCTTTCAAAGGCACCCTCTCCTGGCCTTCTTCCTCCCACCAGCCTCTTTAATGTCCTTTGTGCTTTAAGAAAGGCAGGAAGAGTCTTTGATTTCAAGCCGCTTTCCGCTCTGCAAAAATTCCTGAGTTGAGGGAATGTGAGAAGGCTTAATCGCCCAAGAACAGGGAAAAATATTGTAATGAACAAAGTGCGAATTAATCTCAGCAAGTGCTCTTGCGTGATCTCTTTCCTACCTAATTCCAGGAGGTGCCAAGTGCCACTGAGAACCAAGGATCTTCGTCTGTGTTTCTCTGCAGCCTCGAGTTGTGCTGTGCACAGAAAATGTGCTCAGTGCACGTTCCAGTAAAATGCATTCATGTAGAAGAGAGCAATGGAGACAGGCAGACAGACAGAGTGGCTAACAGTGCAAACAGGTGGGTAGACGTTCTCATAGAATATAGAAGAATCAGATTTATTATGCAGCGGGAGGGGTTATGTTTAGAGATGTGAGACTTCTCAGACAGCGGGGAAAAGCCAGAAGGTGGAAGGAAAGGAAAGCCCGTTTCTGGTGAGAAGAGGCTATAAAAATGCAGGACCCCCGCTCCTGACCGGACACACGTGAGTGCCGACTGCAGTCAACTTGCTCCCGTTCTACCCTTGTGCACTCGTTACCTGCACAGCAGTAAAGCTGTCTTATCTCTTAGACTTCCAGACCAACCGAGGGGAGCCAGATTCTAACCCGATATCCTGACTATCGAACAGCACTCAGCGGTGCCAGATGCATTGACTGAGCAGAACTCTTCAGTTGTCTCTGGGTGCTGGGGAGAAGGAAGCCAGTGGGTACGTGGTGACCAGGAGAGAAGGCTAAGGCAGAGGTAGCGATGCTCCCAAATATCCCACTTCCTCCCCCATTTCCCAGCGCCCTGGCAGTTCATAGGGGCCACATGGTCAGGTCCAGGAATGTGAGCAGAAGGGAGGAGGTCACTTCGAAGCTAAGGCCACTGACAGGCCCTCGGCTCTGCCGGAAGGTCTGGGGAGCAGGGTGAGCCTTATAGAAATGGGTCACCCAGATGGTCACCAGGGTCCCCGAGTACATGAAGCAGAATGTCCCACTGGCCAGTGCTGGCCACACAGTTTGAGTGGCCAATACACCCTGTGACTTCAAAGCATTGAGATAGGAGGATGTTTGGAGCATCACTCATCCTCCTCTGACCCTGTCCTATCCACTCTGCAATCTCCTTCCCCTCCTCAATTGGGGTCACCCTGTACACATCCTCCTCAGATAGCCCTTCATGTGCAAGCAGCCAATATTTAGGACCTAGAGAAGTTGCAAAACCACATTTCAGTCATTGTAAGTCACTGCATACCAAGTGCTTTTGTCTAGAAAAATCCCTCTAATTGCATGACGGACGACGCTTCAAATGGCACGTGGTAAGGAAGTTTTCGGTGGAGAAAGTGGATAGTTCCCCTCAGGCTTTAGGGCCAGTAGTTCAGGAGTCTCACAGGTTTTCAAAGTCACATAACTTCCTTCACAAGGCATCCAGTACTCTACCTTGTTCTATAGGGCCTTGGGCATTTGTTGGTTTATATCCCACTATCTCCTCCATCTCCTAGAATCCCCTCACCCAGACCATTTTCTCCTGTGACCAGGAAGAATGACAGACAGAGCACCTAGCCTTGCTCAGTGAGTTCCAAACATTGAGGCATCCAGAGCTGTGTCAAAGGTCTCTCAGTGAGCAGCGCTGGTTTTATACTATTGGCCACGTATGAGCTTATATTTGGGGTGGGGACCAGGAGACATGACAGAGTTAGGTCATCTTCAAAGACTTAGAACTGTCACTCTAATGTCTGAGGAGCCACAAGGGGACTGACGGGCCTGCTGACCATGACAGGACACTGCCTTCTACACTGTTCACCAGACCTGAGGGCACCTGGGTCACGGGGACAGGAGGACACACGTCCATGTCCTGGGAGCTCAGAGCTCCCTTCCCACGCACGGAGGTCTCCTGGCAGAACATCCTCCTGGGAGCCCCTGACCCTGCCCTGAACACCAGGAAATCAGCCAAGCCACCGTCACAGTGCCCTCCAAAGACACCTGCTCAGGGTTTTCTTCCTGTTGCTAAAGCTGCCCCTCTGGCCTTTGTGATCACAGCGTCCCAGGCCCTATCCACTTGGCTGCCTTCTAGTTCTGTGCCATGACTGAGATTGTAAAATCACATGTCCAATCGCCAATGGCAAATGATTAAAAAAAAAAAAAAAAGTAAGCAAGAGAAAAAAACTATTTCAAATCTGCTTTTCAATTTTGAAAAATGTAGAGTTTTCAATTAGTTTTTTCCAACAGGTTGAAAATAAATTCTGGCACTGCCACTCAGTACATTCTGAAGACTGAAATATTGGGTGTCCCCCAAAATGTATAAACACACTTTGAATAATTGTAAAGGCATTGTTCATTAAAACACATTTCATTTTTCAAAAGTGAGCTATCAGCTGTTACAGTGCACATTTTGTACACTGTGTGTACATTTGGGGGATGTATTTTTATAGCATATTTGAAGGGAGAAATACTCAAAATTTCAGAAGGAGTATGTTACAATTATGTGGAACTAATTAACCAAAACACAGTAATGGCAAACATACTGGAGGAAACACGCCAAACTGTTAATAACTGATATTGTCATTTGATGGCAAACTGTACTTTTCTTCTTTTCTAATCATTATGTATTTCCCAACGATTTCTTAGTAAATTTGCATTCTCATCATAAAGGAGACATAGCTTTAGTTTCATTTTGAAAGCAGATTAGATACAAATTTTTCTGCTTGCCTATCTACAGCCTTGTGAAAGAAATAAGATATAATTTAAATCTGTTTCAATATTTCTGTCAACAAAAGGTTAGTAATGCTACTGTACAAAAATGTCATTTATGTGAATTAAATTTATCCAAGTCTAGAACTGAACTTGTGGTCAGAACCCTGGGATCACTGGGTTTTTGTTTGTTTGATTGATTTTGAGGTAATAGAAGATTCACATGCAGTTGGACCTACTCTTATATTGTGTGCATGTGTATATGGTTAGTCCTGTGCAACTTTACCTCCTGTGCAGGCTCCTATGACCACCCGTCCCGCTTCAGAAAAGTCCCATCACTTCTTCCTGGTGCAGCCACAGCGCCCAACCCCCTGCCCTAACTCCTCAAGATGGTGATCACTTTGGAGCGATGAACAATCATTGACTCACAACATGCAGATCACACTGCCAAGCTCTGGAGGATGGTGACACAAACATAGTCAGATATACAGGCTGGTGACACAAACAGTCAGATATACAGGCCTGGTGGTTCGGAGGAAGGGCGGGAACCAGACTAACTGGGTTCAGATCCAGGGTGTGCCACGGACCAGCTGTGTGACCTTGTCGGGGCTCTCTCTGGGCCAGTTTCTTCAGCGAGTGGGGCTAACAGACCCTCCTAGGGTTGTTCTGAGGCTTCCCCGAGCTGGTGTCGGTCAGATGAGGAGACAGTGCCTGATGGCCACACCTGGGACCTCTGGCCAGAGCAGCCCGTGTCGGGCGAGGTGCTGTCACCGTAAACACACGCAGGGAGGGTGTGGGCGGAGCCTCTGCTCTGCTGGGGAAGACACGCTCACGCTCGCTCACGGGAGGGGAATGTCGGGGTTGAGCTTTGAAGCAGGAGACCTTCACAGAAATGAAAGGGGAGGGGAGATGTTTCATGCAGATAAAACGGGGAGATCTGTGCCCCTGAGGCAGAGCCTGGCATCTGACAGAGAAGCTAACCCCGAGGCTGTGAGGAGGCTGCAGGGCTGGGGAGGGGACACAGGCACAGATGAAGCCAGGCTTTGAGGGGTCCTGAGTTCATACTCTGATTAGCACTGCAGTTGTCAATCCCGGAGAAGACTGGGCAGAGCAGGGAGAAGAAGGAAGGCTGCCTCCCAAACACAGGTGCATCGGGAGGGGAGGGCGATGGCAAGGAGCTTTCTAATCAGGAAACACAAGCAAAGGTGTGTTTAATAATAATCAGGTTATTATTAGTCTGACTAAAACGCCAAGGAGCAGCAACCATGTCTTCAACGTGATCAGTACTTTCCAGAACAAGCGTGTCAAACTCAGAAGCTAACATGGGCCAAATAAAAGAGGCACATGGCAAGTCTGACATGCTTGTTTTCAAAGCATAAAACCAGGAGTGTTCAGGAATTAGTAGTTCTGAGGCTAATTAATCCACAACCTGTGTCTCTCGGCCAGGCCAATGTCCATGGAGGCAGGTGTTTCCAATGCCCTTCCCCCGACCTCAAGCCGCCCTCTGCCAGGATTCCCAAAGGAAGCCGCTGGGCAGGCCTCCTGGGCGCTGGCACCATTGGCTTTGTCCTCACGGTGTTTCCCTCTCACCAATGTTACTATCTCACTCTCTCCTCTACTCTTTGAAATCAATAAAAACATGTTTAAAAAAAAACACAAAAAAACAACTTGAATTTGTTAATAGCCTATCCCAGTGGTCGGCAAACTGCGGCTCATGAGCCACATGCGGCTCTTTGGCCCCTTGAGTGTGGCTCTTCCACGAAATATCTGTGCGATTGAAACTTCGTGGCCCATGCGCAGAAGTCGGTTTTCGGCTCTCAAAAGAAATTTCAATCGTTGTGCTGTTGATAACTGGTTCTGTTGACTAATGAGTTTGCCGACCACTGGCCTAGCCCAAGCCCGAAAATTCAATTATTTGTGTTTAAAAAGGCTTATCAGTCATCTGGCCTTTCGCTTCTTCAGGCTCAGGATGTCCTGGTCCTTGAAGGTTTGGCCCTCCCAGCCTGAGAGGCGCTCCACCTCCTGCTGATTCCCTGGGGCCTTCCCTCCCCCGTTTGCTGTGACAATGATTTCTCTCCCAGGGCCTGCTCAGAAGTCTGCCTGATTTTCACAACCAGATTCTTGCCTCTCTGGTCCAATGACCTGTTACCTTCCACCTACACTTGGGTGTGGCACACAGGACAATAACAAATTTATCCTGTGTTTCTGCTTTGAATTTTTTCTCCATCAGCCACCTTCCTCTGATTCTTTTTCTCCGGGAGGAAGGGCAAAGAATGCTTATTCCACTTCCTTAACCTCATTATGTGGTCTACTCCACTCAGACCGAAAACAATGATCCAGTTTACTTGCAGTAGCATCAGACGGGTTTCTTTTAGTCCTGTTATTCTCATATCCGTGAGAACAAAAAGATATGGGAATAAGTGGCTCTTGCTAAGAGGGAGGGTAGTGTGGTGTACAGTAGGGCTCTGAAAATTAAGACACCAAAAAAAAAGTGAAAATGGAAAAAACCCTCTCCTCTAAACAAGCTTGAGCATATGAACTTCCCTGAAGATCATGAAGATGAAATGTAACCAAATAAGACAGAAATAAATACTCCCATGGACCCTAAAAACAACACCTCTTGTTCTCCCATAAACAGTGTCTCCCTTCCTGACCTTCCTTGGAAGGTGACCTGACAAGGATGATTTCACCAGTGTCATCACAAATACGACACCTTCACAACAAAACACATCAAGACATTCTCTCCTAAGCTTTCTTAGGCCAATTTCCCTTGTAACCATTAAATCAAAATTTCATTTAAACAAATGAAACTATATCATGTATTTTCTTAAAATCACTCAACAGCCAGCCAAGAATATTGAGACAAAGACAACTTAGCCCAGCTGGTGTGGCTCAGTGGTTGGGTGTCGCCAGTTTGATTCTGGTTTGGGGCTCATGCACAGGTTGCAGGCTCCATCCCCAGTAGGGGACATGCAGGAGCAGCCTATCCATGTTTCCCTCTCATTGATGTTTCTATCTCTCTCACCTCTCCCTTCTCTCTCTGAAATCAGTAAAAATATGTTGAATTTGTTAATATCATAGCCCAAGCCCAACAAATTCAATGATTTGTGTTTGAAAAGGCCAACGTCTTCAATCCTCTAAGCCCTGGAGTGAAGCCTTTTGTACAACTAGACCCTGTGTCTTTCCATGTTTGGTGGCAAGATGGTGCCCAGGCCACAGATGACCCAAGTCTGCTTTTCTGACTTCCCCCAGGCGGAGGGCAGCCAGACAGTGAGAGGAAATACAACATTAATGATGGCAGAAAAGAATGATATATTCTTTGTCAATTCTCGTGGGAGGATACTTTTCCCAGTGATTGTAGAGTAGAAGGGAAGGAGGGAGGTGTGGGAGAAACATCAATGTGAGAGAGATACATGGACTGGTCGCCTCCCAAATGGGGCCGGGGATTGAACCTACAACCCAGGTACGCAACCTTGACTGGGAATTAAACCTGTGACCCTTCAGTGGGAAAGCTGATGCTCTAATCACTGAGCAACACTGGCCAGGGCAAAAATGACTTATTCTTAATTGAATGCGATAGGATCATCTAAGAAGTTAATCGTGCCCTGTTGGTGGCAGCAGACACCTCAATGAAGGACAGAGGTCATTCCTTCCCCCACACAGGCCCCCACCATCCATTCCCAACCTCCCATTCCCAGGCTGGTTTTAATCAGCTTTCTTTCTGCAAAGTCAATGAAAATCACCTGAGGGGCTTGTTACAAGGGTCATTTCTGGGTGCCACTGGACCTACCAATTAACATGGCTGGGGCTGGGGCCTGGAAGCCACATTTTAAACTAAGTCCTTAAGAAATGCTATTCCAGTGGGTTCGGGGAACCCTCTGCTGAGAAACACTTGAGTAAAAGAAACAAGGGAACTGGGCTATTTGGGCATAGGATGAGGGGAGCCCAGGATTCAAAAAAGGACCAGACCTTGGGAGGCAGGGGGCTAGGCCTGGCTTTAGCCTTCAGCTCATCCTCCTGTGTGTCCTCTCCAAGGACTCTCCTGCCCCCTGGCCCTCAGGCTGGTCCACCAGACGTTCCTGCTCCCCATGCCCCTTCTGAGCTGTGCATCCTTCCAGCTCACGCCCACACCGCACTGACGCGGCCCCTTGTGTTACATTTCTAACCTCTCCGCAGTAGGCTGCTGCAGGCAGTGAGAGACCTATGCGCAGTGCCTGGCACACAGTAGGTGTCCTAAAATGCTTAGCAAGCAGACTCTTGTGTTCCCTTCACAACCGTGTCACCATCAGCTGGACCCAATTTTCCACACGGAAAGTTGGGAGTCCACGCCTTGCTCACGTGGCCCAGATGCTTGGTTTCTAGCTGAGGAGCTGGCACCGTTTCTAAACCCCTCGTTCACCAGCGGGCATTGCAGGGTCAGGATGAAACATCAGAAGCCAGAGCTTTTGACTATATTGTCACAAGTTAATCCGTTTGAATGTTTTGTTTCAGGAAGAACTAAAGCTCTCTCACACTCCGCCCACAGGCGGAGCCCCTGGAAGGAGCTGAAGGCGCAGGAAACGCACCACCAGGTGATTCTGGTTCTGTCCCTCGTGTCCTAACGCACAACACCTGAGGCCCGGTCGCCAGCCCCCAGCTGCCATTCCCCACCCCCGGCCGGCCTCCCACGCAGGGGCAGACGGAGGAACCGTTATCCAAATTTTAAATCTGAAACATTTTATAACGAAGGCAAGGACTGTCCACCCAGGGGCAATCCCTTTGTGAGGGCTCCTTTGTGAGACGCCCCTTCCTTCTCCAAGAATGAAACCCACCCCTGTGCGGGCGCCTGGACACGGAGCCTGGGCGCCCAGTGCCTCCCCGGTCACCCGCCTGTGCCTGGAGGCCACCCCCGGCCGCCACCGCTGGCTCACCTTGCAGCGCGGGCCAATGCAGGATCTTGGGGCTCATCAGCCTGAGGGTGGGGAACCCGGAGGAGGAACAGCCCAGCGTTGGGAGTCCTCTGCTGAGTGGCTCCAGCAGCCACCCTCACAGGTCACAAGGAAGGGCTGGCTGTGTCGGGACTCAAGCCACGACCAGGCCCATGACCGAAGCCATGGCCAAGTGTCATGAGTGTCAGCGGCCTGGCCAGTCCCCAGGGCCGGAAGCCAGTCTCTCCAACCCCGCAGCCGCTCAGGCCCGCCCCCGCCCCGCGTGGGGCGCTATATCCACGGGGAGGGGAGGGAGGGCGCCGCACGAGGCCGCACCTGGGCTCAGGGCCCGGCCCAGCCTGGGCCTCCCCGCCCTGCAGCTGCCCCCGCACCGGCTCCGGGAGGGCCCCTCCCCGGCGGACGGCGGGGCGCAGGCCCGGCTCCCCGCACCCGTGCGCGCTGCGCACACCTGTCCGCCCGCCCGCGAGGCTTCATTAGGCCGCGCCTGTGCAGCCCGCCGGCCCCGCCGCGGCGTCCAGGCCATGGAACCCACCGAGGAGCCCCGCCAGGATCCGCGGGGTGAGCCGGGGCGGGGGGCGGGCTAGGGGCTAAGTGGCTCCCACCTGAGGAGGCTCTTCAGGAGAGGGGAGAGGGAGGCCGAGCGCTGCGCCCCACTCCACCGGGTCCCCAGCTCTCTGCACGCGGAGAAAAGTGAGGGCCGGAGCCCCAGGACTTTCTAGTCCAGGTCCCAACACCCGTCACCATTCTTACCTGATACGTGGCATTTATTGAGCACCTACTATATACAGGTGTGCTGGGCTGCCAGCTCTCCTAAAGTGCTGCAAAACCAGCACGCTCCGGGAAAGCCATTCCTTAAAGCATTCTATCTCTTTCAATTTCACCAGAATAACAATAGCACTAAGTCACTAGTTAGTATGCATTTGTAAACATTCCAGTTTATTTGGAAACGATGAAGCAGCACCTTGAGCAGAGGATTCTGGGGGTTCTGAGTAATGGGGATGTGGTGGGGAGGGTTTGGGGGGTGGGAGGGCTGTGCTTAGGTTAGGAGCACTTGCCCTATGATCTGGGCAAATTACTCACCTTCTTATCCATGTTCCCGTGAGATGTGCCTCTCTTGCAGGAGTAGATGCACAGAACCAGGCCACTGGTCTATGGAAGGTGCTGGCACAGGGCCTGGGCACACCTGGAGAACAGGCAGACTCAGGACAGGTGGCCGGGCTCAGAGAGGGTCCACAGAGTCACCCTCCCTCTCGTGTGTGAGGCAGCGCCTGGGCCTGGCCCCCTGGGGAGGTTCCGCTTGCCGGGGAAGGACAGGGGTATGGATAGATGTGAGGAGGGCTGGCAGGGCAGAGTGCCTTCTGTGGAAGGTGAGGGGTCGTTCCAGTCGTCTCCTTTGCCGTCCAACGCTGCCCTGGCCCTGCTCTAAGACATAATGTTTGAATCTACAGCAGGAACAAAAGCTCATTTTAGAAACGAGCCCAGTCTGCCCCAACCCCAACATCTGTCCCTTAGAAACGCTGAACAGTTGCGTTTCTGTTCAAACTCACCATCCAGGTGCCCGGAAACTAGCAGGGCGCTCACGGGAAGTTAGTCCCCCTGTTAGGAGACCCTCTACCATCTGTAGGTGAGCCAAGGCTCTTAGAGTTGCAGACAACCCTTAAAGCAGTGGCTCCTCTACTTTGATCTCACAATAGCCAGGTTAGGAAGGTGTGCCTGGAGCCAGTTCTGTACCTGGACACATTCAAGCGTAAGCTCAAACCAGAAACCAGTTACAGCGCTGGCTCCCCACAGGCCAGGAAGGTGGAGGCAAGCCCCTGGCTGCGGGGTCGGAGAAGGAAGGACCACCGCGGAGTCCAGCCCCTGCCACTCAGGATGGCCCACGTGGGCAGCCGCCCTCCTCCTGCGCTCTCTCGGGAGAGAAGACACCCCCGCAGGCCCCCAACTGCCAGCCACCAGGCTCTGTCCACAAAGACAGAACTCTGGTCCCGCCCCGACCCCAGCCTCCGGGAGACGGGGGTTCCGTCCCCAGGAGAGAGGCCAAGGCGGGGAAGCGGTCCTTCTCTCCGAGCTCCGGGAAGCAGAAGAAGTCTGCCGCCCTGGGTCCAGTTTCCACGTCACCGCCCCACGTCACTAACTCAGCCCGTGACCCCAACAACCCAGGGCCCTGTGGGTCAGGCAGGGGGCCTTGCCATCTGGCCAACCTCCTCAGCACATTGGCCCAGAACAGCCAAAACACAGACCAAAAGAAGCCCTTGGAAGCAACCTGCCAAGTTCGGAAAAAGACTCGAACCCTGTACCGCTCAGGTGAGCCCTGAGGGAGAGTAAGCCTGAGGTCTGGTGTCATCTCTGGGAAAGTGCGCTCAGCAGGAAGCGTGACCAGGGGACTGGAGGGTGGTGAGCTTGCACACTGCCTGTCCTGGACCCTTGGCCTTGGCATTGGTGGGGCCACGGCCCCTCAGGGGTGGGGGGTAAGGGGCTAGGGCTGCATCAGAAAGTGAAATTGAAAACCGGTTGGAAAGGTTAGTTCCCACCTCCAAGCCTGAAAAGAGAAGGCCCAGCCCAGTGGGAAACAGTTGTGAGACGGGGAGCCCTGGGCTGGGCCAGTGTTCCCATCCGGCAGGTATCCTTCTTCCTGCCGCATCCCTGGGGTCTGTATTCATGGGACTCTCTCCTTCCAGACCAGCTGGAGGAGCTGGAAAAGATCTTCCAAGCTGACCACTACCCTGACAGTGACAAGCGCCGGGAGATTGCCCAGACCGTGGGGGTCACCCCCCAGCGCATCATGGTAAAGGGGGCTGGGCAGGGACGGCTGGTGGCACAGCTCTAGGCTGGGTTCTTGCCGTGTTCACATTGCCATGACCTGAGAAAGCTCTCAGAGGAACCTGTTATGACACCGGCCCCAGGGCGGGCGTCTGCAGCATAGTGGTGAGGCAGCTCCTCACGAGATAGTCAGGGCCCGTCTGAGACTCTGCCCATTTCTCAAGCTTTCCTAGCATCTCTCCCTACAGGTGTGGTTCCAGAATCGCCGGGCCAAGTGGCGGAAAGTGGAGAAACTGAATGAGAAGAGGGACAAGGACAGCCCTGCAGATCCAGCCCCCGCCAGCGGCCAGGACAGGTGACTTTCTCCTCCTGCTGGGTCATTCCTGGAGGTAGGAAGTGGGGCCCACGCTGGGACCTGGGTCTCAAAGTCTGTGCACTGAAGCTGGAGCTGCTGGCTAGCATTTAGAGGGCCTTTGGCTGCATGGGACAGGGCAGCGGCCAGGGCCTTGGAGGGAGGCAGAGTCTGTCCCTTTCCTGGCCCGAGGCCCCGATCTACAATTAGGGGCTATTCAAAGCACAACCATCGCTCTGTCTACCTCCAGCTCCGCTGCTGAGCTGCCACCTGCTGTGCCCATGGACCCGGAGCCTGGAGCCTTCCCTCCGGAGCCCCCTCTAGACATCCTGCCGGGTGAGCTGACCCCCTTCTGAGGATTATCTGGGGGAGGGAAGGGATGACAGGAAGAGAGTGAAGACAGAGGGGCTTGCTAGGCATGAGCGTGGCCCTCAGCTCTCTGCTGTCCTGCGCTTCTACCTTCCAGCAACCCCAAGTCTGCCTCCCCATTCTCTCACCATCGCAACCTCATGTCTTCTGCTCCCAGAGCCCCCCATGCTTCTGACATCTGACCAGACACTGGCCCCAACCCAACCGAGCGAGGGGGCTCAGAGGGCGGCAGTGACCCCACCACTCTTCAGCCCCCCGCCTGTCCGAAGGGCCAACCTTCCATTCCCCCTTGGCCCTGTGCACACCCCCCAACTGATGCCTCTGCTGATGGACACATTTGGCAGCGACAGCAGCCACAGAGATGGCTCCTGTGGGTCCTGGGGGACAAGGTATGGAACCCAGTGGGGGTGGCTGCTGAGCTATCTTGGGAGGGGTTTCAGAGCAGAGAGGAGCTTGGGATGGCCAGGGGCAATAATTAGAAAGTGAGAAGAGGGAGAAAGGGGTGGAAAGGGTAGGATATCTCAGCAGCAGAGCAGGAACAATGTGAGAAGCTGGGAGCTAAGGAAGCAGAGGTGGCAGCAGGTGGGGTCTGGAGGTGGGGAGAGGGGTGAGAAGACACTGGCCTGTGTGGTCAGAATGAGGAGCCCTCCCTCTCCCCGCCTCGACCCTCACAAAATGCTTCCCTGTCCTCACAGTGTCACCCCGCCCCCCACCTGCTCATACCTGGAGGAGCTGGAACCCCAGGATTACCAGCTGAGCAGCCAGCCAGGGCTGTTCCAGGTCCCCCAGGCTCTGCAGACCCAGCTTTTCCAACAGCCGCAGCCCCAGTTCTCCTACCTGCATCCCTTCCCCTTCTCCACACCCAGCTCCCTGACGCCCCCGCTGCCAGAGGACACTTTCTTCCCGCCTCCCTACGGCCCCGGTGGGGGCACCTCGCAGGGCTACTTCCCAGCGACCCCTGCAGGGCAGGTTCTGCTGCAGCCCCCCACTGGGAGCATGGGTGAGTCAGGGCTGGAAGGGAGGACCTTTGATGACTGGGGAAGGGGAGAAGGGACAGGCCTCATTGCCAAGGAGGCTGAGGTAGGGTATGGTGCGAGGGGAGCTTTTTTCTTGCCACAGGGGTCTTGTTCCTCAAGTTTTTCAGAGGCTGCAGAGCAGAGAGAGATAGCTAGAGAGCTTTGGAATTAGGGAACCAAAATGTGAAGTCCAGCTTAGCTGTTTCCAACTCTCCTGGGCCTCAGTTTCCTGGGCTCAGAAATGGGAATATGACTCCCATGGCATGGAGCACCTGATGCAGAGGAGAAATAACATGAGGGCCGTGCCTGGCACAGAGTAGCTGGCGGCCAATACAAGTGTTCTGATGGGCCACTGGGCCTCTGAGAACCTGGAAACAGCCATCTTACGACTACATCCAGTGGAAGGGAAAGAGTGTCCAGGGGGTTGGGTCTCCTTGCTGCCATGGTGCCCTGTGTCCCTGTCACCAGGCTCAGGCGCGAGTCTGGAGCATGCCTGGGGTCCTAGCCTGTGTGTTGTAGGCAGGGGATGCTCACAGCGCATGTTGAACTGTGGCTGGTGCCTCAGTCCCATCTAATTGCTTCTGTGTTCTTTCACCCCACAGGCACAGTGCCCTGGAATGACCCTTGCTTGCCAGAACTGCCCTTCCCTGGTCCCTTCTGTTCCCAAGCTCTGGTGTACCCCTCGGGAGGGGAAGGCTACTTTTCCGATCTGTTCCCGGCTCCCTATGCTCACCCTGTGAGCAGGCAGCCTTCTCCAGGGCCCAGCCGGCTGCCTGACGGGGCCAGGCCAGGAGCTGGGCCTCTACCCAGCAAGGCCCCCAGTGAGCAGCCCATGGCCATTGTGGAGCAGCGCTTGGCACTCGAGAAGGCCCGAGAGGAAGACAAGAATAGCCACGACCCCTAGTCCTGGGGCCACATATCAGACAGGCTGCTGGGTGGAGAGGGTTGGGGCGCCCGCCGTCAGGGAGATGGTGGCAGAAGCATTAGGAAAGACTGTGGACATGCTCCTGTGTGAGCTCATCTTGCTGGGCGCTGGTGTGATGAGGGAGGGGCTGGCCCTACCGGCTCTCCATACCTCTGCACGGCGTCGGCCCTGAAGAAGGTGATGGCCGGTACCACTTTGGAACTCTGTATCAGCTTGTGTTGTTTCCTTGCCTCACCAGGCACATGAGCCAGAATGTTCATTGTAAGCAGTAAACTAGTGTGATGTTGTTTTCTCTCTGTAATTATATGTCTCCCCACTCACACACCGAGCTCCAGTCCCTTCACTGCGTCCACTCAGCTTCCCAGATGAGGTCACCACTGGGCGTGATCACATGGACGTGGCATTCTCCCTGGCCTGTCTCTCCTGCTGGAGGAGAAACTGAGCGTTTGGGGCTAGTCTCTCCATAGCTTTTTTTTTGAGGGGATGCTAAGAAGTGGATGCTCTTATATATAGTTAGCACCCCACATCGGATAGTCCCACAGTGTCCACTGCAGAGGGAGGGAGGGCATTCTGGACCTCTAGATGCTATGATTATTGGAAAGTACACATCCTCTTGATTTCATCATCCTCTCAATAGTGCAAGCTCAGGGTTTTGCAATTGACCAGAGCAGAATCCTTGCTTGCAGACTCCATAAAAAAAAAATGTCTCCCCCTCTAACTTAAGCTTTCACTATCACAATGTTTCCACTAGGTGGCGACCCACCACCGGTTTCTCTGGCCTTAAACTCTGGTGGTTTAGAGCAACTATTTTCAACCTTTTTCATCAGGGCACATGTAAACTAATGACTAAGATTCTGCAGCACACCAAAAAATATTATTTGCCAATCTGACAAATAGATTTAATTTTGATTCTTTAATAGGGGACAGCTATGGTGTTGGCTGTTGTCATTTATTTGGCAATCTAAGGGAAAAGAGGTCAGTGCCCCAGACTAGTCAGATATTGCATGTTTTAAAAATTCTTGCAGCAGACAGGTTGAAAATCGCTAGTTTGCAGTAAGAAAGCCCATGCTAATTCTTCCAAAAGCCCTAGAGCCACTAACGTCAGATTCAGAGATATTAATCATTTGAATTGTAGCTTGCCAGATAAAGTGTATGATTTCCAGTTACATTTGAGCTGCAGATAAACAAATCCTTTTTTAGTATAAGCATGCTTCCTACAATAGTGGAGTGTCCTATATTTTTATGTACGCTAAATCCGGCAATGCTGGTTGTAGCACTTTGCTCAGGACTCTACATCCATGCTAACGTCTGGATCCAAACAGAGGTTGTCCAGGAGCAGGCCTCTGATTCTGGGCTCAACTTTTTGCAGTTCAGGCTCCTGAGCAGCCCTGGGATCATGGTGTGAACCAGTTCATAGAAGCCTCCCCACCTTCCTGCCATTCTAACCCTCCAGGCTCCCCATGTGTCTAAAAAATGCTCTAAAATCTATTGGATTCCTAGGATATTTTCTGTGCCTGTTAGCTGCTTATTGCTGAGACAGCCCATTAGAAGTTATTTTTACACACGTATTTTAACATCATTTGCATAAACGGAGCACAGAAAAACAGGAAGCAAAATACAATCTGGCTTCTATTGATTCCAAGTCCTAAACAGTCTTTATGAATTAAGAATAAGTCTGATTTCCGGGAAGTACATCATTTTCATTCACCCTGAAGTGGTGTTATTTTGGTTCAGAGAGAGATTTATGGTTTTTATATTTGCGGTTTGGTTCACACTGTTCTTTCAAAAACACACTCTCATTTGAGTTTCAACGCCAAGTCCTCAGAAATAAAGGCCTCTACATGTTTCAGCATTCAGTGGGACCTACAGGACCTACAGTTCTGGGTGAACACAGATAAATGAAAGGTCTTTCTGGCATTGAGGAAACCAACAGTCTTGTCCAGGAATATGGCCACACAAGTGCCCAGTTAGACCGCAGGAGGGCAGAGCTGTGCAGGGTCAGCCCGGAGAACCAAGTGTGACCAAGGACCAAAGACCAAAGGTGGACAGCATGTCTGCTGGGACTGAGAATAATGGAGTCTGAGGCATCACTCCTGCAAGAAGAACAGGATTAGGATAAGCAGAGCAGGAAAGAAAGGGTATTTCAGGCAGAAGGCACAGTGAGTGTGAGGCCCCCGAGACTGGAAGGATGATTAAGGAGGGGTTCAGAGTTGCTGGATTTGTATAAATAAGGCCAGTGGGAAGGCTGTGGTAGAAGATCTGAGAAGCACTGGCAGGTTTAAGGTGTGGGCATATCTTGTTCAAATTTGTTTTAGAAAGACAGATGGAAAATATGACCAGAGGCTTAGAGGAAGCTGAGAAACAAGATAGAGCTACTGTTGAGTCTAAGTGAGAGGTGGTGGAGAGAAAATAGAGAAGATTGGAGAAATACTTAAAGAGTCAGGCTCAGTTAATAAGATGAAAGTTAGTTGGAAAGAATTTAATAGAAAGGAAAGAAGATGGACACTTTCGTAACTAAGAAATACTATTAATTGATAAAGGAAATAATGGGGATGGAGCCAATTTTGGGAAGGTAGACCACTCTGTATGTTGAGTGGAAGTTCCTGTAGTTATCTGTGTGGATGTAGTTATCTAGCGAGAATAATATGGAAATAGGTCTGTGGGGCCTCTTCAGCATAGAAAATGCTAATTGAGGTCAAGAGACCACACCAGATGGCTCAGGCAGAGTACCTGGCATGAAGAATTGTCTTGGAAACACCAAGAGGAGAATGGGGCAGAAGAAAAAGGGGTGCTGAGACTGATGAAGAAAGACTGGGGTATAGACAAAGAGCTGGAAGGGCTCTCATATGGGGAGGAATCAAAGCCCCCTAGGGTCAAGGTCTAGAGAGGAAGCTGGACAAGTAATTGTGCAAATTAGATATAATTATCCTAATTTACAGAGGAGGACATGGAGGTTTAAATGATTTCCTAAAAATGCCTTAACCAAGTCAAGATGAAAGTCTTCTGAGTTTATTTTCCACATCACCAAATCAGACAGAGAAGTCTCGCTTCGGGAACATATCACTTAAGAAACTGGACAAGCCTTAACAGGTGCATGGGTACTTGTGACAGCCAATTCTGTGTGTTTGCATGTTTGCAAGACCATGGGGAACTGAAATACTTTTCCCAGAAACTGATCCTCAGACAAAATATTAATGATGATGGTAATAATTTATTTAGAATTTATTGTGTATGTAGCTCTCTAATAGGTCATTTCATTTCATGACAAATCTATATGGTATTTTACTTATTTTTCCTTATAAAGTAGTATTCATGTGACTCAGAGAGGTTTAAGTATTTGCCCAAAGTTGCAAAAGAAACTAGAATTGGTCAGGAGGTGCCAACTTCAAGCAGCAGTATACTTGGATAGTTTTAGAGGGAGATGACAAAAAAGGTCAGAGGTGGGGCTGAGTGTAGTAAAACAATCGGTGCAATCTAGATTAGATTTAGGATCCTCCACAGACCCTAGGTCTGTGTTTAAATAACACACTTAGCCAGCGTGGCTCAGTGGTTGAATGTTGACCTATTATCCAGGAAGTCACAGTTTAATTCCCAGTCAGGGCACATGCCAGGGTTGGGGTGGGGGGGGATGATCCCCATTAGGGGGTGTGCAGGAGGCAACCCATCGATGATCCCCTCTCATCATTGATGTTTCTATCTCCCTCTCCCTTCCTCTCTGAAATCAATAAAAATGTATTTAAAAAATAAATAACAACACAGTACTGTTTAGTTTGATTTAAAAGATAGAGGAATATTGTGTGAGGCAGGAGAGGGCGAAGAGAGCAGTGGTAAAGGACCAGGAAGGTCCATGCTGCAGAGCTGGGATTGGAATGTATGGAAAGAACAGGCCAAGAGGGAAGTGAAGTGGCTGTGGGGGCAATAGAAGAAAGAGGCAGATGGAAGGGGCTGGATGGCTAGAGGGGGTACAGCTGTGACCAGTCTTACCTGGTAGATCAGTGTTTCCCAAACTTCTCTATAATGAGAATCACCTGGTGGAGTTGTTAAACTACAGATTCCTGAATCCCAACTAAGAAGTGCTAAACTAGAATTGTTGGGAACATATAGGTAAAATTGTATACAATGTTCCCAAAAATTCTAGTTTAGCACTTCTTAGTTGGGATTCAGGAATCTAGTTTAACAACTCCACCAGGTGATTCTCATCATGAGAGAAATTTGGGAAACACTGTAGGTAGATGATAGGGATTAAAAGGAGGCAGTCAAAGCTGAGATCGTGAGAGCACTCCTACAGAAAGACTGCAGGTGAAAGGATGGGAGAAGGCATGCCCTTGGGGAAGTCTCCAGTGCCAGGAGTGAGCTGTTGAGATGAAAATAGCGGAAAGGAAACAGAGGAAAGCATCTCCGAGAGCTACGAAGAAATCAGAACTTACTTGTGTGGGTGGAGAGGAGAAAATGTTAAATTGACTCCCTGTTTCAGAGCCCAGGCATCTGGGAGTATGAACTACAAGCAATGGAAGTCTAGAAGTGTTGGTTTTTGCCTCAGCATTATGGCATTTGAGTCTGCGTTTGTAGCTTTCCTACTTTATCTGCTTCTTGGTCTCATCACTCTGGCCTACTTGTCCAGGTACATTCCCTCTGCCATAGGTTTTCATTATCTGAGAATGGAGTTTCCACCCCTGAAGATTCTTGGGTCCTTTCCAGTTCACCTTCACCCTGCTGCTGCTCATGTGGTCCCTTCCACCAAATTCTATGCCATGTGTCCTCCCTAGACTGGCACCCTCACCCCATCATATCCCAGGAGCCTGCTGGGAATATGGGGTCCCTTCTGAGCTATCAACAACAATAAACCTTTACTCTTTCTAAGCATTCCATTTTTCCCACTTCATTAAACCTTCTTACCTATTCATTTTGGTTAGGCTTTTCTGTTACTTCCTATAATAATTATTTAAATTGGTGAAATCAAGTACATTTTCATACCCAGTGCACTAAAAATTGTCCCCAAACCAATTTAAAGGACTACTGCCAAAGTTTAAAAAAAATAATAATAATACACACCCATATTCCTTGATTTTCAAATGGAAAATTCCTCTTTCCCCTTTTCTCCACTTTTATTTAATGCCTATATTGCTGTATTTCAAGGAAGAAGCCCAGTCTCTGCATAAATTCCATCTACTTGTAGAGATGCTCTAGACCTCACCACCCTAAAAGCTAAACAGCCACCTCTTCACACACACTCACACATGTGCACACACATTCATGCATGTATGCACACACATATGCATGCACTTCCAAGTTATTTGAGGCCAAACCACACCTTATCTTTAATTCCAGTCAGTTGCCTGACCCAGTTCAATTCTATCACCAAAACCTGCTAATTAACAATTCCACAAGTCTTGCCACCTGCTCCTCCCATGCTCTCAAAAAACAATCTGCCTATCCACATGGTGTTGACTCAATCTTTACAATTTATAGCAAGTCACTTTCTACAAACTCAGCAGATTATCCCCTTAAGCCCTAGGTGTGAACACCAGGCTGCTATTTCCTGTAGTTTATAACTAACTGGCTGTGTGACTTTAGGCAAAGCATCTCCCTTCTCCAGATTCCACTGTTGCCTCCAACAGGGGATGAATTTCTCATCCCCACAAGCTGATCTCAATAAGAAAACACTAGAACTGGCTGCATGAATCCCATTGAAGGTTCAAACCTTTCTTTGCCTTCTTCATTTCCCTTTTCTCCCTGAGACAGCTTCTCGGGTGGAAGTCTCTCTTGCTGGACTTGTGGACTCTACCAGGGTACCCACGGTCCCTCACCCTCAGCCACCCTTTCCCAAAGAGTCCGAACTCCCTGGCATCCAGGAACCTCTAGGTCTGTGGTCCATCTCACGCAGTGCCATAATCTGACCTGACTCCCACTCCCCTGAATTTCCACCTGCATTGTTCAGAGGTAATTGCTTCTCTGAAATGCTCAGATAACTGCCAGGAAAATATTTATCTGTTCATTGGTGCTCCTGGAGGACTTTGTTGGCCAGACTGGGCCCCGCCCTGTAGCAGGCTCTGCCCTCAGGCCCATGACTCACTCACTAAGCAGCAGGGATCAGCAGTCACTCCCTCACCAGCTCAGAAAACGTTTACAGGTCACACCAACCCAGCTCCTTTCCTCCACACATGCCCCGTTCACCAGCCACCCAGAGAGAGTAAACAACACACCCACTCACCCGCACACCCTGCGTCTGTCTTCCCGGTGACCGAGGCCTCGCTCTCTGCTGTTCCTGGGAACTCTGCAGGTTGAATGGATGCTTTGCCTGAATCTCTTCGGAGGAGGAGGCTAGAGAAAGTTCTACTCCAAAACTGTAATTTAAAGTGGGTGGGAAGAAGTGGGTCGAAAACGAAGTATAGAGAATGTTCAGTGCGTTTGAATCAGAACTGAGTTTGGCAACCATTTCTCTTTAGCTCATTTACTTGTAACCTTTGGCCCCTCTGCACACCTGATTACAGTCAGACGATTACCATTAAACAACAGGCAGCTCTTGAGTCATATTTACAGCAACTCTGGCTCACCAGTCACTGAATTGCATTAGTTATGGAGCCAAACCCTCACCAAGACATTTACGCGCAGGACTAAAAGCCACGCGCACACACCAGATTCCAGGACCTGTCTTAGGAGGGTGGGTGAGGAGCAGTGCCTATAAAGGACCACTCTACCAAATCCTGGATTCCTAATTTGGTCTCATTTCTGAGAAGAGGTTATGATAAGGGCACAACCATTAAACACTTAAAAGCACACACTATTTCTGGGTAGAGCAACAGAAGGAAATCAGGTTTATGTGAGGGGGATAAATATGTGTGTGAAAGGGGACCAGTGAATGGAATTCCTTTAGATTTTCAAAGACTTTTAAACAACTTCTATCCCAAAGGCCAATTAAAAAGTAATTGGTCATCCTACAACCAAAATCAAAAAAAAATTTTTTGTATCATGGATTTAGTTGTTTAAGAGAAAGAAAATGAAATTAAGGAAAATAAATACATCTTAATTTGTGAGCCTTCCTAGTTCTGCCCCAAAAAAATGTTGGTTAATGGTTGTTTTCACAATCTCATAAGAAATTTCTCTCTGAAATCAACAAATAATGCCAATTAGAATTAAAAAATAAGTTGAGTCAATTCTGGAAATTTGCAGAAGAAATGGATAATGAGTGAAACTGGACCTGATCTTGTGAAACCTGAAGTATAGAAAGTTTAGTAATTCAACTGAAGAGAGATGACGCATATATAAGTTTTGTTGTGTGTGTGTGTGTGTGTGTGTGTGTGTGTGTGTGTGTGTATGTTTTGTCTTTAATATCAAGGACCTAAAGATAGGTAGAATCCTATTGTCTTTCAGCTTCACAGATGAATTGATAATATCAAATTAAACAAATTCATGTTAAATACCCTAAAGATGATTTTAGTCTTTCAGAATTCAGCTTCTTAGCAACTTCAAGTGAAGTAGTCATTCAACTAAAAAAAAAGTATTTGCCTGTACATCATTCAGAAGTTAATATTTTACCTCTCTGGGAAAATTTTCCTGGAAAATATAAGGTTGGATATGGTTCTGTTTGAGTCATATGGCCAGTATTCAAATACTGGTTTGAACAAATAACTTGAGTTATAATTATGGTATTTGCTGTTAAGAAAAACCAGTTGTTAATTTACTTATAATATATACATGTTAGTATGTCATATATTAATAAAAAGCTGGATTTATGATAATAGTGAGAAATTTCAATAGAACTTTTCTAAAGCCCTCCCATTTTAGATTGTTTGATAGTATCAACCTGTTAAGATAAATTACTATTAGCCCAAACTTAATTAGGACAGGGATTACTTTTCTAACAATTAAGCAAGCTAACTTACATTTTTAGATGGACTCAAAACAAAATGTGTTATCAAAAGTGATAGCATCATGTCATATCATCATTACCTGGATATAGAACAGAGTCTATAGTAGTATTCTTACTTTTGTACAAAGCTGCAATGCAGTTTTACTTTTGAGCCCTCCCAAAGATAAGGCAGAGGAGTACACTGTCAAGGAAAGGAGTATAATGACACAGCTTAAAAAATGGCTGTGCTGTCCGGCCAGCATGGCTCGATGATTGAGTATTGACCTATAAACCAGGAGGTCATGTTTTGGTTCCTGGTCAGAGCACATGCCCAGGTTATGGCTTGATCCCCCTGGAAGGTGTGCAGAAGGCAGCCAATCAATGATTCTCTCACATCACCGATGTTTCCATCTGTCTCTCTCCCTCCTCTCTGAAATCAATATATCTATATATATATATTATTTTTAAATATGGCTATTCTGTGGCTGTGTGAGGGCTCTATTTGAGAAAAAAAAATGTAAAGAATGATGCTCTTTAGCTGAGAAAGGTGATCTGATCAGAGCTAGACAATCACAAATTGTAGAGTTGGATGGTTATTTTAGAGTTACTTGGTCCAAACTTGTATTTTACATTTAAGGAGACTGAGACATGGATAGGCTGGATTATGGCAGTGTGATACATGGAGCAAGGGTATCTTGCCTTGGGTCCTATGACACTTTCCATTACACTGTACTGCTTTTCACAAACAGGATAAAATAACTGGGAAGATACCTTCATGATAATTCAAATCAAAATATAAACTCATTAATTGCCTGAATAGGACTTCCAAATTCACCCAACTAGCCTATACCTTAAGGTTCAGGAAAAAAGGAAAGTATGAATCACAAGGCAAGAGTTGACAGACACCATGGCCTAGGCACCATCTTGGTCTTTCATGACACCTAAATCAAATAGCCTGGAAGCCTCATGGGGCTCCATGTTGGGAACCTCACTCAGTGCTCCAGAGTCTGAGGAGAACATACTTGAGTAGTGCCAAGTTTATTAGAGTGAGAGAATCCCCCTCACATTGCCACCAGTAGACCCGAGTTGCGCATGCACTACCTCATACCAACAATCATGGAAAATCATTAGGATTGGAAGATACTTTAGTAGTCACCAGGTTGACCCTCCCAGCTGACATGGTAATCCCTCTTAAACTTCTCCCTTTAGTCAGATTCTGTTTACCATATCCACAATGGATACTCTGGCCAGCTCTGGATCAGCACTCTGGAAGAGAATGCTTAAGTACTAAATGGTAGAAGTATAGTTCCTTCGTGTAGGCCCCACTGGATCCTTTTCCTATGAGAACATGTTTCCAGAGTCTGGTGCAAAGTCCCTCAAAATCCCCAACCAAGCACAAAGCACAAAAATGGAGGCGGTGGGAGAGCAGGGTAGTGTCTAGCGACTGGTAGTTGGATTTTGTTCTTGGGCTCTCAGAAGGTCTAGTTCTTGGTCCACAGAAGGCCTGTTGCAGGGTTGTAGGGCCAGCCCTCTCCAAGAACAACTTGTCCTTAAGCTCACGGGAGTCTTTCCAGAGAACAGCTAGGTCTGTTGTTCTACCAGCTGTAGTTTGGCCGTCTTGACTCGCTGGGCTTCCTTCAGGTTCCGTGCACGAACCTCTGGATTGGAAATGAACTCCACCTGCTGCACAGGAAACCAGCCTCGCTCTCCATCTGAGAGTCTCATGCCCTCCAGCCAGCCTATGGGCACAAAATGGGTAGGAAAAAAAATTATCTGGAAAACACATCATTTCCCCTGAACACCTTTCCAAACACATTCCTGAGGTTAAATGGATGGGCATGCCCCCAGAGCATTGGACACCCAATGCACTCATGCTGGCCACTCTAGGTCTGGTCTAATCCTTAGTGTTCTTTCTCTACTATCTTGGATTGAATTGTGTTCCTCCAAAGTATATGTTGAAGTCCTAACCCCAAGTACTTCAGAATGAGACTTTATTTGGAATAGGGTTGATGCAGATGTAATTAGTAAAGTTAAGATGATGTAATACTTGAGTAATGTAGGCCACTAATCCAATATAACTGGTATCCTTAAAGAGAGACATTTGGGCACACAAGCATACACACACAGAAGGAAGACAAAGGTAGAGATTGGATATACTGCCACAAGCCAAGGAATACCTAGAGCTACATAAGCTGGGACAGGCAAAAAAGGACCCTCCCTAGAAGCTGTATAGAAGAAGTATGGCTCTGCCAACACTTTGATTTTGGACTTCTGGCCTCCAAAACCACAAGAGAATACATTTCCATTGTTTTACACCACCCACTTTGTGGTACTTTGTTACAGAAGCCCTAGGAAGAGAATATTTCCATCCCACTCCAATGCTAGCCTACTGCTCATGGACTTTGCCTCTTACCATCACTGCTTTGTTGAGTCACCATCACCACATCTGCCTTCTCCAAAGCCAACTCATCATTCTCTCGAGGTTTGTAGGCTCGAAGGCACTGCACTTGTGGGGAATCTGGAAGAGAAGAGTGTGAAGGGAAGTTAGGAAAGGCAACTGACTGAAACAGGGAGAAGGAATTTCAGGGGAAGGCTGGGAGAACTTGGGATCGAGAAAGTCCACATTTTTGAAAGTTACAGACAAAAGAGACCATTGGAAAACTCTTCATCTCCTACCAGGAAGCGAAACGGTTGACAAGGAAATACAAATATCATAATTCAAATGAATAAAAAATTCTATTTCTGAGGGGAAAATGAATTGAGAAATACATTGGAAACACCTTTAGTGACTCATTATTACAAATACTCTAGATTAGGGGTGTCGAACTCAATCAGAGAAGGGGCCAAAATCTAAAATCCAGCCTAAATCGCAGGCCGAATGGTTTACTGAACAGTCATAAACTGTCATTGTGATGGAAATGCAACAGAGTGCAGTGATGATGACAGTGCGGTGCGGGCCACATTGCAAGGCCTGGCGGGACGGATTTGGCCCGCGGGCCTTGTGTTTGACACATGTGCTCTAGATGCATGTTCACTCTGAAAGCTTTCCTGACTCTTTAGTCCTCCAGAATCTGAGGAGAAAACTTGGAGTAGTGCCAAGTTTATTAGAGTGAGAGAATCCCCCTCACATTGCCACCAGTAGACCCCAGAGTTGCGCATGCACTACCTCATACCAACAATCATAGAAAATCATTACTCAACTTCAAAACTGCTCATGTAGGCCAGACCATTTTTCCTCTACCTAATTATTTTATGTATGTGTTCTGGGTCTGCAACTAGATTGTAAAACCTGAGTCTGGGACTCATTCTTTGTTTTCTTCATGCTACTAACATGGGCCTAGAAGAGACCTAACCAGTGGGGTTTCAGATCTAAGAAGGCACTGAAACCCCTTCAGCTTCAGCTTCCTCCCAGGTACATGACTAGGTTGGTCAGGAAGATTCTTGAGAAAATTCTGGATTTCCTATATTTTTATACTTTTGTGAATCAGGAGAAATTCCTATAGTTTTAAAGCTCAAGGTTAACAAGCCTCAGAGTATTCCTGACCCACAAGCATTCCATCATCTATGGGTTTACTGCTCGTTCTACTTTTCTGGCTGTACTAGTGCCTCAGAAAACAAACAGAACATGACCTAATTATCTGTACTTCTTCTTCTAATGCCGTGACCCTTTAATACAGTTCCTCATGTTATGATGGCGCCCAACCATAAAATCATTTTTGTTGCTAATTAGGAACTGTATTAAAGGGTCATGGCATTGGAAAGGTTGAGAACCACTGTTCTAAAGTCGTCCTCTTGGCCATTCACAGGGTCACAGTGAAGGAGGAAGAATTATCTTGCCTCCCTTACCAGCTCCGTAGAACTGAAGCCCAGCAGATGACACACAGTGAACAAGTAAACTGAACTCAGTTTACAACCGGGCTCTTCTACTTCCATTTCCAGATTTCCTTGCATTTGTTTGTTCTTTTGTTTGAATCACCAAAGGTCCTGTCTTCCTAGAAGTTCAGCTCCTTTTGGATACAGATTAGGGAATCCTTGCTGGAGGACTACCATGCAGCTTACAGAAGACCCATAACTTCAAGTCTTAGCATGAATGCAGGCACATTCATAATTTGTGTAACTGGAAGCCTGGGGTAACACCAGTGGTCTCAGGAGGTAAGAGCAGAGGTCATCCTCTACAGGAGCGGGGTGTGCTTCAGACAAAACTACTGTTTGGATATTTTCCCATAACTCCCACTCCAGCCCTGCTTTCTCCTTTTCCCTGAGACCTTCAAGCAGATAACATCCAATTCCCCTCCCCCTGAAAAAAGGCAGGATAGACTTAAGGGGCCAAATATTTTAAAAGAGCAAACTAT
Source organism: Pipistrellus kuhlii (assembly GCF_014108245.1). Taxonomy (NCBI): domain Eukaryota; kingdom Metazoa; phylum Chordata; class Mammalia; order Chiroptera; family Vespertilionidae; genus Pipistrellus; species Pipistrellus kuhlii. Next base: position 22,328,190 of record NW_023425405.1, on the reverse strand, counting down.
TGCCCCAAGTAGGGATTGCATGGGTTTGTGGCATTGCCATGGCGGTGGGCAGTTTTAAGCAGGTATAACCTCCAGTGGACAGCTTCTACCATGAAATTCTGGACAAAAGCAATAAGTGCAAGCCTCTCCAAGTTACCACCCAGCCCTCTGAACTCCTGCCTCTAGAGGAGACTTCTGACCCTGCCATTTTTCTCTCCCTCACTCACCATAACACTCCTGAAGGTCCAACTCCTCTCTTGGCATGGCCAAGGCAGAGATCCATCGGAGCTTTTCACTTCTGAGAAAACAAAGGAGGGTCATTGCTCCAGCTGCAGCTCTGGGGTGTGGGACAAGGAGGGAGATGGGGAACGGACATGACTGTGGAAAGACCTTCTAATTCAGTGGTATTTAGGGCAAGTCAATGGGATTCTGCTTAACAGGAAATATGACAGGATCTTGAACTGCATGTTAATGTCTTGCCACCCTTTATGTATCCCTTCTCTTTCCAAGTTTATCCTGTCAGTGGCATCTCATAAAGTGGGGACATAAAGTCAAATGTCAGCTATAAAAAGGTGGATTTTCCATTGTGGAAACTGTACTAAGCAAAATGCTCATCTCCGTGTAGATCCCCTTGGTCACTTTGCATGATTCTTAACACTCCTCTGCCCACCTCCCTTCTATTAAATGTCTCAGAGATGAAAATCATCTTGTGGTCATAATTAGAGCAGGGAGATGTATCTCTTAATTTTTCTTATGTAATTTCATCCTAGCCTAATTTTGTGGTTGACTAAAGGTTTTTGTATTATCTTAGCCTTGGCTTTCAAACATGCCAGAGTAATTTAGAGGTGTCACTGTTACTGTTCCAGAAAGATGCTGCCCAAGCTGCCAAGTAAAGGACACGGGGCCGTGTCTGACTACTCAGTGCAGGTGACACTGTGCACACAGACTCCTGCACTAGGCTCTCTGTTCATCCCACCCTGAAATGTCCTCCGAGGGACAAAGCTGAAAATTGTCTGAAACATGAAGATCCGACTACTAGGTAACATGTTAAAGTTTTTAAAGGAAAGATTTCATAGATCTTTTATAACATCAATAATAGGTACAGTTTTGTAGCTGTTCGTTATTATTGGCACAGTGTACCAGATTTTATAGGTATTGTTTTTAATATTCTCCAAAATGTTATGCATGTATAAATGTATTTTTATTATTATTTAAAAGATGAGCAAATCGAAGTTCTTAACACTATGGATTTCTGCTCAACATAGGATGAATTGGAAAGTGGGAGCAAGGAAAGCCAAGGGCACATATGCACCTGTCTTGGGCACTGAGGAATTTCTGGCTTGCACACATGGGCATTCCCTGGTGGATGTCAGTAATCTAACTCTTTTAGTGACTGGCCCATCTCTTTTTGGTATCTCACAGACTTTGTCATTCCAGATTAAAGGGAATACAATAGACACTGAGCCTTGGTGGCAAAGTTATACCCTTGGTGGCAAAGTTATACCCTCACCCACTCCGATCTCCTGAGGGTGCCTATTAGCTCCAGAAATTTGGGGTTCTCTGTGGATGCTCCCCAGTCCAGCATGGACTATTTAGTGCCATGGCTATTTTCTGGACACACTTCCTGCCTTGGTCCCACCTCTTCCCTGGGCTTCCAGTTTCCCTCCCCCCAGCTCCTCTGCACAGCCCCATCTCACTGAGTCTCCGTGCTGAAGAGGAACTCGGCCTGGGTGCCCTGCGTATTGTGCAGCAGGAAGAGCCGGAAGAGGTTTTTGTGAGGTCCATGTAGCTTCATTTCACACTTTTCCCCCCGAATAGAGGAGAAGGGAGCATGGTCAAACACCAGGAATCGGCCACCCCTGCAAAATACAAGGCTTTTCAACCAGATTCTACAGTTGTCATACTTTATCCACCCTCAGATCTTAGGATCCCAAGTCCTCGTCCTTAGCATATGGTAACCTGCAAATTTTCATAAAAACCATACGTTGGTGCTTACTCTCAAGATGGTAGCTTCAGAGTCCCCAGGTACGTGTCACTAGCTTGGTAAACCACGTTTCTAATCTCACGAATACTTAACCACTTTAAAGAGTTACAGAGACAGAACCAATATAAATTTTCTAAGACCCTGAGGATCTGGAATTGGCTAAATATCTTTGGACTAGTAGGCTCAGCCTCGCCCAAAGAAACCACAAACTGACAGATTGGGAAAGTGATGGCTAATTTGCTGCATTTTGCTCTGTGTCTATAATATGGTACAGGTCTTGCCATGTGATCTTGTGGCATATTTGGGGTGGGATCCCCTTTTTTGCTTTGGATCCTAATCTTTCTTCTCTATACCATGACCTGGACTCCGTGGATTAGGTCATTGAGAAGGGGTCCTCTAGGAACACGACCCTTCTCTGTTCGTTTCTGTCCTCCCCTCTTGCCTCTCCCATTTTCCTCTTGTGCTCTGGCCTCCCATTCCAATCACTGACTCTCGGGGCCGAGACAGCAACAGACAGTCATTGAAGAGATGAAGGTGGACTGGACGCGTGTTCAGTTTCCTTCGCAGTCCTGGGGAGATACTGGACTCCAGGGCAGCCAGCTCGCCACTCTTCACCAGCCAGCGTGACTGTGAAATGAGCGGGAATATCTGTAGGGCAGAGGAGGGCAGAAAAGGCAGTGTCACAGATCAAGCACCAGGCTCCCTTTTAGCCCTCCCTCCCTCTCCATGCCCCTTTCTCATGAGGTCCACTGACAATCATCTCTTCCACATTTTCCCTCTTGCTCATACCCACCCCTTAGTCTCTGCTTCCCTGTTAACCCACCAAACATCGTTACTATGGTACAGTTCCCACGTCCATAACTCAGGCAATGGAAGGTACCTGTGGTCCAACACCAAATAGTGACCATGTAAGAAAGGTTGGCCCTAGAAACCTGAACTGAAGAAGGCATGGAAAAGCCTAATTCAGGCATGCAGTGGAAGAAGGCAGGGAACACTATGTGTGTGTCTTAGAAGTTAAAAGATCTGGGTAGTGCTGATATCTGTTCTTTCTTTTATTATAACTAGAGACATAAGAAGAGTACCTGGGATTAGAAATGAGAATGGGATTAAGGAGAACAAGGTAGAATCTGCTTGGAGCTGGAATTTGGGCAAAGATAAGGGTAGAAACTAAGATAGATATGTGGATAAGAGGTATTCCTTCTCTCAGGGAGATAAGAATGGCACCTGCTCTGAGTTGGAATTTAAATGTGGAATGTCTATTGTAAATTTGCATTTGGATGGGATTCTTGGCCATAGATGTATTATTATTATTATTATTTTTAAATATATTTTATTGAGTTTTTATAGAGAGGAAGAGAGAGGGATAGAGAGTTAGAAACATCGATGAGAGAGAATCATCGATCATCCGCCTCTTGCACACCCTGTACTGGGGATGTGCCCCCAACATAGGCACATGCCTTTCACCGGAATCGAACCTGAGATCCCTCAGTCCGCAGGCGGACGCTCCATCCACTGAGCCAAACCGGTTTGGGCTGGCCATAGATTTAGATTCAATTTTTTATTGCTTGGGGCTATACTAATTTGAGATGATAAAATATTGGTTGGTTGAAGCACCAAAAATATTCATATCTATAATAATAAGAGTGTATCATGCTGATTAGACCGGATGTCTTTTTGGCTGAAGCCAGGGTTGCAAGGGAAGCCCGGGTCCTGGGTGCCTACTGGCAGCAGGAGGGATGCCCAAGTCTTAGGTGTCAGAGGAAAGCCTGTGCCAGCAGCAAGGGGAAGGAAGGCCTACTCTTGCATAAATTTTGTGCATGGAGCTTCTAGAATATACACTGAGTGGCCAGATTATTATGATATCTGAGTGCATAATAATCTGGCCACTTGGTTTACATCCTATATAATATAAGGCTAAAATGCAAATTGTCCCCTTGACCAGGAGTTCGACCAGTAGGTGGGCCGACCAACTGCCCATGTCCACTCCCCCTGGCCAGGCTGGCTGGACCCCACCCATGCACAATTTCATGCACCAGGCCTCATACATACACACACACACACACACACACACACACACACTCACTGATATACTGAGTGGCCAGATTATTATGTGTTCAGAGATCATAATAATCTGACACTCAGTGTATATATTGTAAAAGACTAAGCAACTGTTCAACCATTTGACTGTTCACTATGACACACACTGACCACCAGGGGGCAGATGCTCAATGCATAGGCATGAAAACATGGAACAGACTGATGAATCTCAGAGGGAAGGGGGAAGGAAGGAGGATGGGAAGAGATTAACCAAAGACCTTATTGCATACTAGAGGCCCAGTGCATGGATTTGTGCATCAGTGAGGTTCCTCAGCCTGGCCTGCAGGATCGGGCCAAAACCAGCAGTCTGACATTCCTTGAGGGGTCCCAGATTGCAAGAAGGCTCAGGCCAGGCCGAGGAACCCCCCATTAGTGAACGAATCTGTGGACTGGTCCTCTTGTATCTTTATAAAAATTTGAATTGGTAAGTTCTCTCTTATCTGTCTAGTTCCCAGGTACACACTAGACCCCTCAGGTAACCTCTTTACTTTATTTCTTATGTCTCCTCCCAGTTTCTTTACAAGCAAATGCATGTACAGATTTGCACCCTCCTACTTTTCCATCAAAGGTAATACACACAGTCTGTATCTTCCCTTTTCCACTTAATGGGATATCATGGAGAATAAAGTAAGCATTCAGGCACCCCAGAAATAGGACAGATCAGAGGCATGCAGACTGCAGTTAGAGACTAGCGTGGTAGAGCCAGCAGGCTCGGTGTTAGCAGGTGACCTAACCAGACATGCCAGAGAGTCACTCACTTTGCATTCAAACTCAATCTTCTGGCTCAGGTAGATGAGCTCCTCCGTCCGGCGCATTCTCTGGACGTTGTTATTGCAGTCTCGGATCAGCTGCCAGGAGAGCAGGTGAGGAAAGAGGAAGGGCACTATTAGAGGTTTGACCTTTGAGGCCCTGAAAAAAATCTGGAAATCAGTAGTTGTGATAGCTACAGTCTTTTCCACCAGGCTTGAACTGCATGAAGGTGGTATCTAGGTGATGTTTCAGGACTCTGGTGTATTTTCTATGACAGGGTCAACATTCCTGGGCTGAGTGAAAGCAAGATGGAATCTGGAAAGTGCCTGCAGTGTCATTGTAGTGGGAGGAGGCATGCGGAGGGAGGTTTGGTGAGTGCAGGAGGTGCTTGGGCAACCCCATCAGCAGTGACCATGGACCTGGGCAGGGGAAGACTGGGGACTGCCTACCTCCTCCAGGGCATGGTGTGCCTTTGTGGCCTCTGCTTCCTCTGAGGATCCAGGCTGTGTTCTCTTCAGAATGTTCTATAGAACACACAATAGACAGCAGCCAGATGGAAGAAGGGTGGAAAACAGGAAAAGATGGTGGGGGTGGGCCATTGGAGAGGTCCAGAAACAAAATTTTAGTAGCAAATTAACCCTGAGAAAAAGGGTGTGGGCAGTGGGGAGACTGCTCACTTTATCCACAGGGTGTAAGACAGTGCAGAAGGGCCAGTTCTGCCTTGTGGGATCTCCTGAAATCACCCTTTTGAGTTGAGAGGAGAATCCCAGGTGGGGTCTATACCTGGAGCAGCAGTTTGAGACGGGTGATGCGCTGGAATGGCAGGATCAGAAAGGACTTGAGGGACAGGCGCTGGCAGATGGGGTCACTCTCCAGCTTCTCTAGGACCTCACGGAAGCTGCTGTTAGTGCTCCTGTCAAACAGCAATGGGTAAGGAGGGTGGGAAATAGGGGGGCACAGAGAAGGCATATGGAGTGGAGACACAGTGGAATGTTTGTGGGTCAGGGAAGGATGGTGAGATCCAATGACATAGGGCTGAGACCTAATGGTTGAGGGCCTATGATCTGGAAGGCACTGGGGCTTGAGATCACAGAACGGGCACAGAATATGTGCTCAAGTGATAGCACTCTGGGTCAGGGGTTGGAGGTGTGGGTGCAAGGTCATCACCAGCCCCACACAGGGACTGATTGGGGTTCAGGTCTCACAGCAGAGTTTGGAAGGTGCGTTCCTGGTAGGTCTGGTTGGTGACGTAAGGCAGGTAGACACGACGGAAGTGGGAGGCATGGTTCAGGACTACATCACACACATGGAAGGTGAAGATGTTGTTCTCAAAGTTCTCCTCCAGGTCTGAAAGGAACCTGTGCAATATTCAAACAAGTCTCATGAGACCTGTGGGTCTCAAGTAAGCAGCTGGCTGAGCCCTGCTCTACCTTGATCTTGTGACATCTCTGTTAGTAAATAACTTCTGTCCTTTGTTCTGTACCCCTTGCTCTGCACTCACATTCTCTCTGAAGCTGCTCCTAGTTTTCCCATGATCTAACACTCTGATCCTAATATTCCATTTCTTGGTCTTTTCTGGAATATATTCTGGTTTTCTTGCCTTTAGATGTTTCCTAAATCTTATCTCCAATGCACTGCATACCCACAGTACATTCAAAACTTAACCCAGGAGGAATCTCTCATTATTTTGTTCATCCACCAATGGTTCTATATCCATCCACCACCCTATCCTCTTCTGTTTCCTCCTCTCCCTACGACTATTGGGAATCCCGGAGGGAGCAGTGAGAGGGCTCCCGAGAATGAAAAGGGTACCTACTGAAAGTTTATAGGCTAAAGACAGTGAGGCAGAGTGAGTGGCATTTGGGAGAAGAGGTGTCTTACGTGGCACTGACATCACGCACGTCCTGTAGGCGAGAGAAGAGCCACTGCTGGTCTTGGTTGGAAAGGATGGCCCGAAGCTGGGCTGAATGCTGGAAGTGATCCACAGCTATGTTCAGGCTGCGCAGGTAGGAAGCCTCTGACACAATCAGCTCAAATTTGGCCTAGGAGTTGGGTAGGAGGAAGATTAATGTATAACACATTTTGAGTCCCTACTGTCTGTTTTAGAGATAGAGTGGTGAACAAGACAGATGCTTTTGTCACTCACCATCACAGTGAAAACTAACATGGTATCAGGGAGAGGGAAGGTGCTTCCAAGCCAATGGGAGAACATGTGAAGGCCCCAGAGGTGTAATAAAGATGCTTTCCAGAAACTTACACTGAACGTTTACAGAAACATGTACTACAGTAGGGGCAGGAGAGGAAGCCAGAGACAAGCATGGCAGTCGGAAGGGTTAAGTGAACAAGGGAAATGAGTTAGGTAGGCTTCATACAATGGACAAACAAAAAGAGACAAAAAGAGGCTCTCTGTAGGGGAATAACCTTACCATCAATGTGTTCCTAAGCACAGAGTGGAGAAAAGATTAGAAGGAGCAAGAAAGCCATGTTAGGAAACTGCCATAGTAAGTCCAGGTGAGAGATGAAGGCCTAAGTAGCCATGGGAATGGGAAGAGGCCTGTTTCATGACTATTCAGGAGGGACACAGGGAAGGACCTAGTTATTTGCTAGAAATTGACTCTAAAAGAGCAGGAAGAGCCCCAGCTAATGCCTCAGTTTTTGAGTTGGGTAACTGGGAGAATGAGTCAGAGAACTCAGAGATTCATTTGTGTCTGTCTTGGCCCTGACATTCTGACTATGTGGCTCATTTGATCTCTGTGAACCTGTTTTCTTGCCTTTTGGGGCAGGAACAGTGACCTCACCTCACAAACATGTGACAGTCAAAAGAAATAGAGTCAGTGAAAACATCTTATAGACCCTAGAAGTGCTATTTTATGAAAGAAATATGTGCTTATAAATGCAGAGGCCTGTTTTCTCAGGAGCCAATGGATGTGTGAGGATGCTGGAGATGTTGAAAGGGAACTGGGTTCGAACCAGCTCCCAGGGTCCGATTCACAAACATGGGGCAAAGAAGTGATTTTCTAAATATCTTCCAGGTAGTTTGGAAGTTGAGGTCAAAACAGGGTCCCCCAAGTCTGAGCTTCAAAAATCCTAAAATTTATATCTGTCTGGTTGACTTGGTAAAAGCATTGTTTATCTGTAAGTCCTTCTGGCCCAAATGTTTCTCCTTCCCACTTCTGAAAGGGGTGAGTATTCCACTAATACATATCAAACAATGTGCCACATACTCTGTTTAAAGCTAGATATGTGTCATTTCACTTAAATCGTGTGGCAACCCTGAAAAGTAGGTATTCATTATCTTTAATTTTCAGACAAGGAAACTGGGACTGAGTAGTTATATAATTTGCCTGAGGTGACACAGCTAGTAAATAGCAAGGCAAGGCTTTAAACCTGAGTTGGCCTAACTTGAAATTAAAGTCATGAACATGTTTTGAATGGTTACTATATATTAGAAACTTACTTTTTTTTTTTTTTTTAACTCTCTCAGTACCTCTTTGCAATGCAATTTTACAAACGAGAAAACAGAAGTTTTTTTTTTTTTTAAAAAAAGCAAGTAATTTGGCCAGAGTTAAATAACTGGCAAATATTAAAGTGGGCTTCCAGGTCACTTATTCTGAAATCTTAATACTTAGACATTATTCCAGGAAACCTTTTCATTGTACTATACTATCTTCCTGGGAAGAAAGGTTTATCCCAGACTGGTTGTCAGTGAAGCTCTCCAGATAAAACACATTCATGGTAATAACATCAGACACACAGCCTCTACTACAGTCTTGCTATTCAGGTTAAGGACCAAGCAGAGACTGATGGTCATTCAAAAGCCTCTATGAGTCCAATGGACCATAGGACAACCACAAGGGGCACTCAGCCTTCAAGGGACACAACAGAAAGCCCCTGGTGTGACTTGGTTGAAGTAACAATCTTTAGCGGAGCTTGAAACCATGGTTCAAGATGGAAATTTCAGTCTAGTCTGAAGCACTAGCGATGGGATTAATTCTACACATGGCCACTTTGTATGAGCCTGACCCAGTACCAGGTATCAGTAAATGGCCATGGCAGAAGGAGGTGGAGAGGCAGGTGGGTGTTGTCTGAAGAGAGAGCAATTGAAGTCCATTGGAGTGGAGATGGCTGACAGTGGGATGCGTGAGTGTGTGGTGATGGTGGAGGTGGTGGTGATGGTGGTGGAGGTGGTGGTGGAGGTGGTAGTGATGAGGAGATGAGGATGTGAGCCTCCCCTCCTGCATCCCTCTCCCTGCCCCCACCCTGCCCTGTTGGGTACCTCTTGAAGTTTTTGGTCTTCGTGGGTCATGGAGAGCAGCACAGTGCTATTGCGCACCACAGGGATCTCCTGCCAGAGGGAGCTCCTGGAGGCCATGGATAGGCGCTGCAGGTAAGACTCTGAGGACACCAGGACCTTTCGGGGCTGCCGGGGGGAGGGGGGCCCAGAGGCCTCTGCCAAGCTGTCCGGCCGCTGCTGGCTCTGAATCTCCTTGTTCAGAACCACATCGCTGTACTCCTGGTAAAGCAGCTGGGCTGTGGGGGTGAATCGGTGTGGGAGTGGGAGAGAATTAGGGAGACAGGGCAATTAGGCACAGAGATAGACAGAAGCCACCAGACGTGCTCTGGCTCTCCTGACAGTTTTCTCTTCCTGTAGGTGTCCACCCCCTGCTGGCAGCCATAAGCCCATCCCCAGTCTTGGGCACAACACCTATGTGCATCCATAGTTCTGTTTCTATATACTCACAGGAGTTGATGAGCTTTGAGCAGCGTCTTGAAAAGCCTCCCATCACCTCCTTTGGCTTTTTCTCCCTGTGGAGCAAAGAAGGGCTCTGAGATGCTTGCTGGCCCTTGGATACCGAGGAGCCCCAGGGGACTATAGACAGGGTAGTCTCTAACCTCTAACCTCTGGGACAGGTGCTGGGATGTCAGGGCCAAGTCCCCTGGCCCACTATGGGATATTTAGAGCTTTCTTGAATGTCATGTTGAATTTTTACAGGGGTTTTAGCTCATGGCCAAAGGGCCTAGGAGGATGGAAAATTAAGACTTAGGTAACAAAATCAGGTAGATCAAAGGGCTCTCTACTCTAGTATCCTGGTGTCTGTCTCTTCTTCTACTTCCCTTTGGGAGAGACAGGGTCCCAGAACCCGTGTCAACTAACAAAAATCTCAGTATCCTAAGAAAAGAGAGTATAATTGTGCTTGTTGGGAGAGAGGATGACTCACCGAAAAACAATGGTGTCTGAAGGGCCAGGAGGCTTTTCTGTGGTGGGGCCTCTTGTATCTGAAAAGGGAAATGGATGAAGTAACTGTTCACAGGAACATTCAGAGATAGCCGAAGAAGGTAAGATGTAGAGTAAGAGATGTAGGCACGTGGGGAGGGGGGAAAAGGCTCATCTGGGAATCTGTGAGGAAGTGCCAAAGTAGAAAGCATCTGATGACTCTACTGGGAGGTATGAACACATCCCTCATGTCAGAATGTAAAATGGACAAGGAGAGGATGTCTTCTCTACTACGAGGAAGCATCAAGAGGTGCTGGTAAATAGAAAAGGGAGGTGTGTTTGGGGGTGGAGGAGAGTGTCCAGAAAAACCTTAGGAAAAGTGATACACAATTTAAAAACACCATGGTTGGATGACAGATGGAGATGCAGGGAAGGAAAAGGAAGAGCATCACAGTGAGCTCAGAGGCTTCTAAGGGCTTCCCTCTGTATTGGGGTTGTATATGTATATGTGGGTGATTGAAGCCAGCAGGGGGAGTAGGAGGAGTCCTGGAACAGAAGATGGATGAGATGGTAAGATCTACAGAAAGTGTGGTCTGATGAGTGCTCTTTGCTCACCTGAAGAGCCGTCAGGTAAGATGGAAGGTCTGCGCAGACCTTGCCGATGCCAGCCCTTGTGCTTACTGGAGCCCTCACCAGAGATGGCAGCCTGTCCAGCACTGTCCTGCGGTGGTCTCCCTGGGTCCCGCCTGTGGGGCCAGCTGGATGCCTTCTCCAGGTGGGGATGGCTGGGTTTTTCAGTCTGCTTTGTTCGACCTACAGCCGACCTCCTCAGGCCATTGGCTCCTTCCTGAGGGTCCATTCTTCTCAAAGATCTCTTGGCAGAGGCCTCTGACTCTTCTGAGTGCCCTGGTTCAGAGATGGGTTCCTGGAGACCCACAGTCCAGGGCGAGGTTGGGGAAGAGGGACTTGGAAGGCTTGTCATGTTGCTGAAAGCAATGTCAGGGGATATTTCACTCTTTCTCCTACTGGTGGAAGCCAAAGAGTCTGTTGATCTGCCCATGGCTGGGGGCCAAGAGGTACGTCCTCCAGAGTGGGAACTAGATGCTGCCCACTCTTGACCAACAGGCCTTGGCTTGGCTTGACCCCCTGAATTCGTGAGTGCTCCCTGAATGCTCTTGTTCCTCCCTCTGGCCTTCGGGGGTAATGGTGGTGGTTCGTTGAGGGGATTTATGACAGGAACAGGGGGTAGAGGCCTGTAGATCCTTGTGCTATTATGAGAAACGGGAGAATGCTGGGGCTGAAACAAATCAGGAGTTGGGGGTAATGGCTTGTTGTATCTCAACCTTTGGGAGAAAGAAGTCTGACTATGGTGGGAGTCGTCTGGAGTAGAGGGCAGAGGTCGGTATTGCCTTGCCACATGGGGGTCAGGAATTTCAGGAAGTGGAACTTTGGGGGGGCCACATAGCCCTGAACTTAGGGCCAATGGAGGGTAGCTACAGTGCCTCAGCGTGGGGACCGCTGCACTGAGATGGCTGTCTCTCTCCACCGCAGAAGGGTGGACGTGCCTCTTCTTTGGAGGAGCAGGAGGTGGAGGTTCATTCAGCCTTGTATCTACGAAGACAGGAGGCGGTGAAGAGCCATACACAGGAGACCCTTGGGCGAAGGCTGAATTATGTGGGGAGCCCCATGGCTGGCTGCTGTGGGGACTGCCGGGCCTGTGTGGATCAGAGGTGAAGTCTCCAGAGTCGTGCCCCAGAGTGGACAATGAACTAGGGAATTCTGGAATAACGTTGAAGTCCCTACTGCTTTTCCTGTCCCTTCTTGGGATCACAGAGACATGGATGGCATGTTTGGGAGGTCTCTGAGGCAACTCAGAATGAGAGAAGGAAAGTGATCGTCCCACCAGGTCCGGGGTCAGCTGTGTCCTGTGAGAGCCCGGGAAGGAGTTGCTCAATAGGTGCTGACTGGCCCCTGTGAAGTCAGCGAGGGGGCTTTGTGGACTGGCCCCGTTGGAGCTGCCATGTGGGTCCATGGTAGCCTCAGCAGAGGGGGAGCCGGGGAGGGCCGCCGGGAGAGTCTCAGAAGCCCCACAGGAAGATGGGATGTCGGTGGGGAAAGAGGCCCTGGAGGTTTCTGGAGAATATGCATCCAGAGAGACTTTTGTCCTAGGGATGGCAATCGGGGGGCTGGCAGCCGGCAAGGTGGCTCTGCTGGAGGAGACTTTGGCAGATGTGGAGGGAGCTGAATCTGGTGAGTTTGGAGATGTCTCAGGTGCACTGGCTGAGGCCACCCGGGGCCTCCCACTGGATGCTGCCCCTGTCCCCAGCTGGGAACCCTCTGGCTGAGGGTCCTGAGCTATTTCTTGAGCTCGTGACCCCCCATCAGGAAAGAAGCTAGGTGAAGGACTGGACTGACAGGAACCTACTATAGGCTCCAGGGAAGGAGTCTGAGCTATGGGACAAAGCTCCTCAGCCCTCAACTCTGCCTGAGAACCAGGAATCCTGGCATTACAAGCATCTGGTAACAAGTCACAGGAAGAATAAACCTTGGGGGCCAGTATGGGAAGACCATCATGCTCTTCCCCCTCCTCTGAAATCCTCTCTCCTCCCACTCTCCCCAATGCAGCCCCATCCCAATCTTCTGCCTCCTCCTCCAGCTTTAGTGTCCCTGGCAGCCCTTGACGTTCTTGCCTTCCAGGTACGTTCACTGACCTCCTGGCTAAGCTTTGATACTCCTGACACTGAGCACCCACCCTACTCTCCTCAGGCCCCCTCACCTCCCTCTTCTTCTGTTCACCCACTTCCAGATCTTCCTGGCCCCGAGTCCTTCCCTCCCACTCATCACAATTTACACCTCCCAATTCCTCATTAGGCCCCTCCCTTTCTCCTTGTTTTGCAAGCACCATATCATCTTGCATCTGTCCTCCCTGTGTACCATTAACCTGCTCCCCTATCCATTCCCGCTCCCTTAGAAGCCCCTCAGAACACACAGCCTCCCTCTCTTCTTGTCCCTGCACCTCCTGACCCTTGGCCTTCTGGGGACACACAAGCCTTTCTTTCCCTGGACTTTCCTGCAGCTCTTGGCCCTGCCTGGCAGCCCCACTTTCAGACTCCTGCAGCAAGTCGGTCTCTACAAGGTGCTCTTCACAGGAAGATGAACATCTGGCCCGAGCAGAAGCATCTGGAGAAGCTTCTTCTTTCTCTGCTGCTTGTCCAGTCCCCAACATCAAAGAAGGGAATTCTGGTCTGAATTCCACCTCCAATCTGCTGCGCAGTTCGCTGCATAGTGGGGCCATGTCCAGAAGTTTACCCTGGACAGGGCAGGCCCAGCGCTCTGGAGGAGCTGGCGTCCTTGCCTGTCTGTCTGCCAGGCTCCTGGGCACTGCCTCCTGGCAGTCTGGGGTGTCCCAGGCCTCGGCCATAAGGTTTTCCTGTTTGGTCTCCACATCCGAAGGGGCTTCCTTGGGGAAAGATGTCATACTCTCAGCTGCACAGTCATTCACATCTCTTTCATCTCTCTGCTGGGTCTCCCAGAGCCTGCGTTCCTCTGTCCACTTACAGGATGGGTCCCGGCCTTCCTGAGCTTCGGGCCCCACGGCAAGCGGCTGGCTGCTTCTCATAAGAGCTTCAGGGATATCACTGAATTCTGCCACAGGAATGGGACCCGGTGCTCCACTCCGGGGCTCCGCAGCCTCCATCGGGGCTGAATCCTAAAGAGGAATAAAAGACAAAGATTCTATCACCTCTTCTGCTTTTACCTATCAGAGGGCTGGACTATGAAGAACAAGAGTGGGACATTTCTTTGGTTCTCCATGGACTCATTCTTTGAGACAAAATGTACTTAATAAAATAAGCAATAGCCTCTATAAAACTTGTCACTTATTTGCTCATTTAATAAGTACTTAGCAAGTGACCCTTTCAAGGAGGCGGGGGGAGGGGCATTTAGTAGAGAAGGAGATATGTCCTCATGGAGCCTGCAGTCTTGTGGGAGAGAAAGATAGTAAGTGAATTAGAGCTTCATTGACAGAGTGCCAAGTTCCCTACTGGTCATTCCTCCTAGGTGGTATTATGTCATATTGTTTCTCCCTGTCTACTCTCTGGACATCAAGAGTGACTCAGTCCTATGTAACTCCCAGACACTGAGTGACACACCCAAGGTCTAACTGCACACTAGGCAGTGTTTCAGGGGGACCTTCCTCATCTGCTGATGGGGATTAAAATAAGTCTGGTCATTATAACCCATGTTTAAGGCAAAGTGTAGTATAATTGCCTTTATACAGGGTCTGTGCTCATCTCATTTTTCATAGTGTCAAGCACAGCCCTGTAACTAATTAACAATTTTGTTTTCAATGAGAGAGGCAGCTGTCATAAGGCAGAATGACTTGTTAGATTAGAACTGAAGGGATACCGAGGTTACCTGCTTCAAGTAGGTTCATAAAACTGTGTTACTCTCATTATCTTACTCTTTCTCTCCAACAACCTTGTGAACTCTTCTCATGACTTGTCAAAATTTTGACCTTCCCACCCCTGCTCTCACTTCAGCAAATTCTTTGCAAAATATTGAGAAACCAAAGGAAAGGAACTGCTCCAGTTTCTTTCAATTCAGAGACCTGGGTTTTGCCCTCTCCAACTTTTCTCCTCTGACAGGGCGGGCACCACCTTCAAAGCACCACCTTCTTCAGACTTCCTTCTCAGGGATTCTATGTTATGGGTGACTTTCCTCTCACCATCATCTCTGCTAGAATCATCCCGCCAGCATTTATGCATGTCCATGCCTTTCGCATCTTTCTAACCTGTAAAGAGAGTTGCTCATACCTGCTATCCTCACAGCCTCACATCTCGACTGCATTTCCTACAATCTTTTAGTTGTAAACTCCAAAGGAGACTCTATGAATGCTTATTTTGGAGGTTCCTGTCAGTATTTATAATACACTACCGACATTAGAAATACTCTCTTTCTTGTTATCTATGAGCCTACAACTTACCGATTTAACCTCTTACGTTTTCCCCAATCCCCTAACTATGTTACTGTGCTCCTCTTTGTAGCACTTATCAATTATAGTGCACTTTTCTTCTCCTCTGTAGCATTTACACAATTATGATTATTATATAATTACTAGAGGCCTGGTGCATGAGTTTGTGCACCAGTGGGGTCTCTCAACCTGGCCTGCAGGATCAGGCCGAAACTGGCTCTCTGACCTCCCCCTAGAGGTCCCAGATTGCTAGATGGCTCAAGCCAGGCCAAGGGACCCCTCCGGTGCATGACTGGGGCCAGGGAGGGACGTGGGAGGTTGGCCAACCAGGGAGGGACCCTGGGTGGGCTCCATGGCGTGTCCAGCCCATCTTGCTCATTCCTGATCTGCGGGACCACAGCAGCAAGCTAACCTCCGGTCGGAGTGTCTGCCCCTTGGTGGTCAGTGCACATCATAGAGGTTGAGTAACCTCAGCATGTCATTAACATATTACACTTTGATGGGTTGAATGGCTGACAGGACATTTAGCATATTGGGCTTTTATTATATAGGATGTGTGTATTCTGATTTATCATCTATCTCAAACAATAGGTGGTAAATGGCCTGAGATCAAGAACTACATCTGTCCTGCTCAAATACCTATACATAGCTCAGTACCTGGCCTGTACTAAGTGCACAATAAATATTTTTTAATTACAGAATAAATTCTTGTTTCTCTCTTGGCCTACATTACCCATATCTAATCTAGCCATCAAGTCCTATTAACCCCAGCTTCTCAGTAACCTTCAAGTCTGTTCTCTTCTCTCTCACTACTAGACCCTGCGTAGGCCGCTGTCCTCTCACTCAGACCACTGCACTTGGGACAGAGCCTGGCCACCGGCCTCCACACAGCTTCTCTTGCCCTTTTTCCAAGGCATTTTCTACCCAGCACTTGAGTGAGTCAAAAGCCCCGCTTCGAGTTTAAATTCTTCAATAGCCTCTAACTGCCAATGGGATGAAATACAAATACCTGGCATGGGTTATGTACCCGCCTCAGTCTGGCCTCTTCCTGCCTCCCCCCTCTCTTCACGCCACACCCCACTGGCCTTCATCCCTCTGGCTCACCTCCCTCTCTCCTGTAGGCCTTCAGTGCTGCTCCTCGGCCTGGAATCCTCTGCTCCTACCCAGAGAAGCCTCTACTCTCCCATACTCAACTGCACTTGGAGTTACATATTTAGTATCTGTTCTCATAAGGGCGCAAAAACTGCAATGTTAACTGCTCAGCCCCCTCTGCCTGAAGCTTAGTTGGCCCTCAACAAAGATTTATTGCGTGGATGAATGGAGGAAGGAAGAATGCAGAGGTAAAAGAGTGCTGTTCAATTTCCAGTTCTGCCTTTTTGTTATCTTGCTAATTTTAAAGCAATTGTGAAAGCCACTTAAACATCCATTTTCTTATCTTTATATAAGGGAGAGAAATTTTCTTTGCAAGGAATTCTAATGAAAATTAAGTAAAATGATATAAAAAGTGCACTGTTAAATGTAAGGGTCATAAAAATGTTAGGGCTTATAATTATGGTTGATGAGGGAATAAGTGTAAGAGAGAAATACAGGACTTATGAGCTGGAAAGACCTTCAGAGATAGTCAGAAAACTGCTTAAATTAAATGAGGAACCTAGAGGTTAGATAATCTAGTCATTTGCTCACATAAGCAATTGGTATAGGTCCGTGGTCGGCAAACTGCAGCTCGCGAGCCACATGCGGCTTTTTGGTCCCTTAAGTGTGGCTCTTCCACAAAATATCACGGCCTGGGCAAGTCTATTTTGAAGAAGTGGCATTAGAAGTTTAAGTTTAAAAATGTTGGCTCTCGCTGAAGCCAGTTTTGCTCAGTGGTAGAGCGTCGGTCTGCGGACTGAAGGGTCCCAGGTTCAATTCCGATCAAGGGCATGTACATTGGTTGCGGGCACATCCCCAGTAGGGAGTGTGCAAGAGGCAGCTGGTGGATGTTTCTCTCTCATCGACGTTTCTAGCTATCTATCACTCTCCCTTCTTCTCTGTAAAAAAAAAATCAATAAAATATATTTTTTTTAAAATGTTGGCTCTCAAAAAAAATTTCAATTGTTGTACTACTAATATTTGGCTCTGTTGACTAATGAGTTTGCTGACCACTGGTATAGGTGAACTCAAACTAAGGTCTTCTAACAACTAAACTATAAGCAACTAGAAGTTCAGGTGTAAGAAAGCTGGAAGGACTCCAGCCTGGAATGACGCCGGGGCCTATGGAACCCATAGGTACACCTGGACCTGCACCCTCCTTGTCTGGTCTGGGCTTAAAGTGAAGCCCACCACCCAAAATGTTCACTGTCCTGCTAACGTACTGCACTTAGGCAGATGCTTGCACAAGTACCCCTCCACATGCACGTACCTGCATGTGCACACACACACACACACACACACACACCAAATGAGCCACCCTTGCAGTTTCTACACAGTAGAGACTGAGATAACTAAACAAGCAGGTCCCCAAACACCCTGCAGGTGTGATAAGTATGTGACAAGTTCCTGGCCCTGGCCACCCCACAGACACAAATACCATCTATACAGGGCAAAGAGCCACCGTGTCTAACATAAGCATACTTGTGTAGAGGGCTTTTCCATCCTTTCCCAGTTAATTGACACAGTGTAAGATTTGCTCCCTATGTCTAGCCCTAAGGACAAAATACTATAATCACTATGGGTGATACTGTGATGTGACCCTATTCTCTCAACCACGTGTTAAATAATATACTTGCTCAGCATAAACACTTTATGAATCTTGGCTCCTGCCTGCCTAAGGGGACAGTATAACTAAATCTGTAGTCCCCCCTCACCCACAGCGTATTGTCCTGGCCCTATACCCATATACACTGCCATGTCCTCAAAACAAAACAAAGTCTCTAAAAACACGTGTGTTTCTGCTATATTTAGGTGCATCTGTAGGCACCAAGGGCTACCTGGGCATCTTCAGCCCCATACTAGTGACACAATGCACGTGTGCCTCCTGCAACCCCATTGACAGTATTTCTAACACCATCTATCCATTTGGAAATATTGGTGGTCACCAGCTCAGGCACCATACTTGATTCTGTCCTATTGTAATCCTATTTTAATCAGCACCACAAACCCACAACATGACAAAGGTCTAGGGAATCTGCACATAAGGACATCAGGAGAGAGTTTTTGCACTGCCCTTTGTTACAGTTGCCTCCTCACCACCTTCTCTATGGGGGCAACGCTCAGTAACTGAGCACAGACAGATAGAGCATGGCACCTTCCAGACCAGACACATGTTGCATCTGCTGACCCCGTCCCACCTATGACTTCTTTCAAGACAAATCTGCAAGTCACCCCATTAACACAGTATATGACAGAACTCAGGATCTCCCTTGGAGCCCCAAACACCTTAGCTCTTGTCCATTTCTAGTCTGCAGACATACTGTTTCAAAGACAGCCCCCTCACCACTACCCACCTCCATCACACTGCTGCTTCTCCTTCCAACCCATGCTGCCTGCTATGTGTACTTCTAAGTATCTGCTTCCTGGATTTTCTAGCAATGGCAGTTTCAAATATTCGGATCCACACCACAAGTCACTAAAACACTTGAGACTGCAGCACTTCTGCATTCATACTACATCGTCTACACTAGGGGTGTCGAACTCAATCAGAGAAGGGGTCAAAATCTAAAATCCAGCCTAAATCGCGGGCCGAATGGTTTACTAAACAGTCATAAACTGTCATTGTGATGGAAACGCAGCGGAGTGCAGTGATGACAGCGCAGTGCGGGCCACATTGCAAGGCCTGGCGGGACGGATTTGGCCCTTGAGCCTTGTGTTTGACACATGTGGTCTACACTACTGCTTATCATAGGAAAATACCCCCAAATCACTTTCGGTTTTTTGTGTTTTTTAATAAACTAGACTCCCACGTACATGGTTGCCTTTATCAGTGTTTGACATTAATGCCCCCAACACTACACAGATATAAAAATGAGAGTTGCAATCTGGATCACTAACTGCAAAGACCTGTGCTCTACTCACTTTAGAAAAGCCCCACCACCCCAGTGAAGACTATAGTAACCGTCTCTTATCTATTCTTAATGTCTGAGAATACCACAGCCTCCACTGCCCTGCAGACCACATGGCCCGCACAGAACATCAACAGTAGCAATGCTGACAGGCCCCACAAGCCCACTGTGTCTCCCCTTCCCACCCCCTCCGCCATCCACACAGATTATGTGTGAGTGACCTCTTTGTGCCCTTAGCAGAGCCCCTGAAGGGTGACCTTGTTCTTGCTCACCACCAGCTCCTGTTCACTTCACACAGTGAGTGATTTACCCTGTCTACCCAAATGCTGTCAGCTACCTGACACTTGAGTAACACTCACTGCTCTTGTTCAATCCATGGCCCTGTGAGTGGCCCCTTTCTTGTCCACACCTCAGTGACTGACCACTCCAGACACCACAAATGACATCTTCTTGTCTATCCCACAGACACCGTGCTTGATGTGGCCACAGACAGACCACACTGTGGTCAGCCATATACTCTTGGGACCCCTAGGACATGAAGACTCTTGACTGTTTTGAATCACTGTTTTCTTTTGGTGAGACGGATACCTTTGCACACCTCCTGACCTCTTTCTCTTTCCTACCAGGATAATGACATACATTCCTCCTGCCAGACAGTCTCACTCAAAATTGACACCTACGTCCTTCCTCCTCCCAGCCCCACCCCCAAAGAATCCCCTCAGTAGACATGGTTTCAGTTTCAGGCCCACAGACTGGTTATCAAATGATTCCCATTTTGCTAGGATTTAGGTCAGTCTCTTCTTCACACTCTGGTGTAGCTAAAACAGGAAGTTGAAAGGCCACATCGGGAGCTGTTGAGCTAGAAGCTGGGATTTCTGGAGTAGGCCAAGGATGCAGAGCCTTAGAATGACATGGGAGAAGCAAAAGAGGGAAGGAGCTAGAAAAGAAAGCCACCCGCTCTCCCTCACCTGTCTGACACACCCCTCTTCCCTCAATCTGACGAGAGTCCTGGCCAGAGTTCACTTTGGTAGACAGAAGGGCAAACTTGTCTTGGGAACCCAAGCTCCAGGAAGGGGAGAAGGGACTGACATCTGAACTAGCTCTGGCCAAGCTGAACTGGCATCAGGACTAGCTCTCTAAGGACAGTCGATTTTAAATGATGCTCAGAAGGAGAGCCCCAAGCCCAACTATACACAGCTTCTCTGCCCACCTCCCCAAGTTGAGAATGCAAATTGTGCTTGACAGGAAACTTCGGAGGGACTCCCCAGATACGGGGAACCAGAGAAGGGGGCCAGGGCAGGACACGTTTTTACAGGTGAAAGCACCTTGGCCAGCAAGGGAAAGGCAAGTACGGAGACATCCACAGTGAGCGAATCCCTGGGAGGGTGAGCGAAGGAAGGCCCAGGCCTAGTTAAGAAAAAGGAGACAATGAGATATCCACAGGTGGGGAATACGCTCCACACACCGAGTCTCAGCTATCCCTTATTATAGGGTCAGCTTTCCGCAGGGCCAAAACTTGGAAGAGTCCTACTATTGGCCCGGAGAACATCTGGGGGCAGGGTGCCCAGTTCCCAGGAAGGGGCCAGGCCGGAAGCGAATTTTTCAGGCAAGAGCATTTCCTCCAGCTTCCCTCCCCTTCCTGACCAAGATACTCAGTCACACGCCCCAAACTCTGCCCATCTGCCCAGCCCCCCATTTCCGGAGCCTGCGCCCTGGGACCGGGCTGGGGCTGGCCCCGGGGTAAAGGCCTAGTTTCCCCGTCCTGGCCGACCCTCCCTTACCTCCGCCGGGACCCCACGGCCGCCAGCCCAGAGCCGGGAGCCGCGAGGGCGGCGGGCACCCACCTGGGCAGTGTCACATGCTGTCCCGGCACCAGAGTCCCTCCGGGTCCCAGGCGCCGGCCGGCCGTCCCCAGCGCAGGCCCTGGACGCCACCGCCGCCCCACCCGCGCCCGCGCCCGCCCCTCCCGCCGGCCGGAGGGAGGGACCTGGTTCTCCTAGGAAGTTTCAGGTGAGGAAACCAGGGACACACCTTCCTGGGGGAGGGGCAGGGCCCGGCGGCTCCGCGGCCCCATTGGTGTGAAAGAATCTCCCGCGTCACCGCTGGGCAGTGGCGAGCTGGAGGGGAGCCCGGCGCCCAGGGCTGGCGGCGGGGCCGGGGACAGCGGCCGGCACGAGTGGCCGGAGGCGGGGGGGCGGGGGGGGGGAGCGCTCTTGTGCCCTTGTATGTCTCTGAAATCTGCTTGGATGGCTCTCCCCGCTGCCTTTCTCCACTGGAGCCTGACTCTGGACCATGCCGGTCCGCCTTTTGTTAGCCTATCTGTCCCTGAACGCCTGAGTTTCTCTGTTAACTTTTCTGAGTTAACATTCGGGCTCAATGTTAATTCTCTTCCTGGTGTCTCCCTGCGACTCCCTATAAGACGAAGGGTGTATCCTGAGTTTTCTCCCTCCCCCTCTCCGTCTCCCTAAGAGGCCATCGCTCAGGGCATAGGAATGAACATCTCTGAAGCCCCATGCCCCAGCCTCTGGTCTAGGTGTTATCTGAGTTCACTTAGGATGATGATCCATCTCAGGGTGTGTTTTCCTTCTGTGCTCTTCCCAGGACCTCCGTGTTTGTGTGTGTTTGTACTGAAGTATGGAAGCCCTTCTCTTGGGCCTGCCTGTGGGTTTGTTTTTTTTTTTCACGGCTGTATTTTTCCCCAATTCTTTCAGGGAAAGCTTGTGTTCTGTTGGTCTGAGTCCAGGCTGAGTGGGTCTATTTTTAATGCATTTCCATAAACTTCAAAGAATGCCAGAATTTTCTGTGGTAGACACACACACACACACCCCTAAGGGACCAAGATTCTTGGTATTTTAGTCTGACTATCCCCAACCCTCTTCCCCACCCCTCCCAGAGGTTCCATCCTGATTGATATAAGTCAAGTGGAATCTTAATAGGCTCCCTGGTTATTTTGTTCCTGGGAATGCCACCATCTATGGGCCCAAACAGCTAGTGGGTTAGACCACTGGCTGCCGCATTGAACCTCTGACCATGACTACTACAATGTTGAAGGGGACTTTAGGAAAGAATGTAATTAAGATAGAATAGCATCTTCTCCAACGAAGTCCTGAAACATCTCTAAGTTCAAAGAATGTGCTGCTTTGGCCATTCTGCTCTGAGGGGCAGCCCTGAAGAGTTCAGCAGCCTTCAGCTTACCCTGCGCTGCCATGTAGGTGTGGGAAGCAATGAGAGGAAACTGGGACCAGTTCAGGTATGTAAGGACAGGCCTAGCAAATGCCATAAGCTCAGCAAGAGGATAAAAGTGGCAAGTGCAGTAAATAAAAAAGTTCATTGAGGCATTACTTACAGTAGCCAAGATATGGAAGTAAGGTAGGTGTCAACTGGTAGATGAATTGATAAAGATTACACACACACACACACACACACACACAGGAATATTACTACAGCCTTACAAAGATTGAAATCTTGCCACATGAGATAGCATGGATGGACTTGGCCAGTATTATGCTAAATGAAATAAGTCAAACAGAGAAAGAAAATTACTGTATGGTTTCACTTATATGTGGAATCTAAAAAAACAAAGCAAATGAATAAAACAAAACATAAAAACCCAGACTCATAGCAACAGAGACCAAAGGAATGGTTATCAGAGAGGAGGGGCTGGTGGCGGTGAGGGAGTGAGTGAAAAAGTTTAAGCTGAATATAATTGATAATAGTGTGATAAGTTTGCACAATGACTGATGACTGTTAGAAGTAGTGTGGTGATCACATTGTAAGAATCATTATATTGTATATCTGAAACTCATATACTGTATGCAAACTACAGTTAAATAAAAAATAAAAAGTTAAGCTAGAGCTGTCTTTATTTCTAGGCTGGGAGAGCACACTTAGTCCAGGGTATGAGTGAGCAAAATGAGTGAGCTCCTGATCCTTGGGTGGAAGGTGCTGATCACTGCCATTCCATGCTGCCTCCTGAGAGTGGCCACATGGTCAGAGGCACTGGACTGCCTCCCGCCAGCCTGGCTATTCTTCCTGCTCCACTCTGGCTTCTGTGTTCTCCTGGATTACAGCTCTCTGTCCTTTGTTTCCTCACTCAGGTCTCATAGACTTGACCTCTTCTTGTTCTGACAGCTCTGACCTTTCAGCACTTTTGGTTTTTTAAGTTACCAACCTGATCCAATGACCACTGAGCTCTTTTCCAGAGAGCTAAGTACACAAGGCTAGACCTGACTTTTCAAGTAGCAGTGAGATGTGGGGAAGTTAAAACTTATCAGTTAGGGAGTTAGCTCTTCCCATGGAGCATCCCTGTCTGCAGGGTGTGTGTATCTTGGGGACCCACCGAGCTCTTCACCTTGCAAACTATTATGATTTCCTCTTTTTCCTTCCTTGATACTTGCTCTTGGTGCCTGGACTGCTTAATCAAGATGTTTCCCTATCCTACTATTTTTTAAAATATATATTTTTATTGATTTCAGAGAGGAAAAGTGAGGGAGAGAGAGACAGAAACATTAATGATGAGAGAGAATCATTGATTTGCTGCCTTCTGCTTGCCTCCTACTGGGGATCTAGCCTGCAACCTGGGCATGTGCCCTAGACCAGAACCAAACTTGGGACCTTTCAGTCCACAAACCAATGCTCTATCCCAAACTGGCTAGGGCTCCCTATCCTCCTATTTTGATAAAGGATTTACAGCGACCTTTTACAAGTCACTCATCCAAGTGATCCCTGGGGCTGTCACTGCCTGACCAGATATCCTACTGGGGACACCACCCTTGTTATTGGTGGTGTGGTCTCCCACTTGGGTACCTCTAACTCTCAGTGCTAGTTTTTTGAAAACTGCTCTGACCTTTCTGACTGCCTTGTGCTTGATCCCATGATCTACCTTTGAACCTTTTGAACTGAATTCAGATCTTAACTTGGCTGATCTTGGTCTCTCCATCTCTCTCTTTAAGCCTACCCTGCTATGCTTCATAGCTACCCAGTTCCATTCTGATGAACATATTTTTTTCTTTTCTCATCCTTTGCAATAGCCTAAATTTAGTGCTATTCAAGGTATAAATACTATTTGCCTCATTCACTGTCTTATTTATTTACTCAATATGCATTTTTAGAAACCAGAAATCGAAGACCAAGTCCCTGCCCCCAAGGAACAGAAGAAAGACACAAGAAGCACCCAGTGAAAGCAGAGGGTGGTAAGGGCTATGTTGATATCTACACATAGTGCAATGGTAGCATAAAGGAGAGAGCACTACTTGGGGAATAAGAAAAGGGTTAAAAGACATGAGGAAGGTTGAGCTGGCTTGTCTTAAAAAAGTATCTGCCACTTGGTGGAGAGGATAATACCAACCTTGGAAATGGGACACATTTTATTCAGGGAAGAGCAAATAGTGTGGGCTTAACACGAGGTAGGTGAAGACATGACGGAGAAGAAAAATAAAAAAAATAGCAACTGTGTAAAGTGAGGGGTATGCTAATTAGTTCAATTGTGATCATTTCACAACATATATGAAAATCAAAATATCAAGTTGTATACCTTACATATACACAATTTTTGTTAATTATAAAATGGGAGGAAATCCTTAGAGGAAGTATAAAGTCCAAATTCAGTAGCATGCATGGCCTACAAGCTTCTTCATGAAGCTGCATTGACTACACTCTCCCCAGCTTTGATTATTTTGAATGCAGAAATGATCTTGGTTCTTTTGAATTGTCCAAACACTGTTTTTCCCTTCAGTAGAAAGTTACTGGCTTTATCCCTAATTTTAGGTCCTTGATGTCTGTTTCTGGAAGTGTCTTGTTCCAGCAAGCACAGTCCCCAGTGACTGTCCTTAGGTACAAGTATCCCTTTCTCACTTTCATCCATATTATCCATTTTTCCAATTGCAGCCACAACTCCTGCACAGCAGGTTTCCTGTCCTACTCCTAATAGTGGGCCAGTGGGCCTTATTGTCACTGTGCTCCTGGGCTTCTGCTGGTCCTCATCTCCCTGTGGGAGCAGAGAGGTCCTAGTGACAAAAGATAGAGGAAGTGGCCAGCTTTGCTGTGTCACAGTTTTGATTGCCAAAGAATGAAAGACACAAAAATGGAGATAGGAATAAAGGTGAATAGGGATGGAGATGTCATTCACATTAGTAGAAATATCTTTCTGTTTCCATTATGATACACATATTCTTGTCTCCACAGCTCCCTCAAGTCAGGGGTACTGAAGACATTAAAGTCATAGAAGCAAATGTTAAAAAGAAAAGGAGAGTTAGGAGAACAGTTCAGTCCTACCCTTCTATAGATGATCAAACAGCTCCAGAGAGGATGTGACTTAAAAGATCATATTCCTTGCTCCTAGATAGTGGCCAACTGTGGTTAGCATCTTCCTAGTTACTCAGGCTACCAACCAAGGTTATTGAGCATTTACTTTAGATTGCCTGCATTTGTGATACCATTAATATGCATAAATTCAAGGTAGGATGCTCCTTGTTGTAGGTTATACAATGGCAGTTATGTATAAAATAAAGATTCTGTCCCCAAACAACTTGGAAAATGTAGATGGAAATGGTAAAATACTGTTCTAAAGCAATCTCTGAGAAGCCTAAAAAGAAGTAAAAATAATAATGCCAGGGAAATCCAAAGGAAAGTATGATTAATGTGGGCTAGAGTGGAAAGAAAGGCTTTATTGAGGGTTGAATCCTGAGTTGCCCCAGGTGGAAAGTGTGGGTGGGTGCAGGAGATACATTTCCATTATAGTTGGCACTCTGCGCCACGCCTTAGCATCCAGGTTCCATTCCTGACACACATATGTCTGACAGTGTAAGAGCAGCATTTTGGAAAAGGAGTGGGCTGAACGGTGGCCATGGAGCCTTGAGACATTAATTCGGGTATGTGTGGAGGTGGTGGGAGGCATTATTACCTGGAACAACCTTCTCCCTATTGGCCCAAATCAATCTCCACCAGAACACTTTTGCCCAGTGTGCTTTTTTGACGGATTAACAAAGATATATTTCTGATTCCCAATCAGAAATATATCTTGGATTTCTGGCTCCTGATGGAAAAGTGAGTTTCCTGCTTGGCAGAAGTTATAGCACCATCTTGTGGAAATAAATGGTTTTGCTCTCAGCCTTTCTGTTTTGAAAATAACAGTTGTCCTTTAAAAAAAATCAATTTTGAAAATGCATTTTTGGCTCTAAATAATCCTTATAACACAGAATTTGTGAGTAACAAAAGGTTTCTCAAATCTTGGAAATCTCTCCTGGGTGAACTAGTAGCTCCCAGTTAGAGGCAGCTTTCTTCTTTTCAGAATAATCACCCACACTTAGGATCCAGTACTCTCCCATCTCAGACCTGTTTTATTTAGGCTGTGTGTTTTCACATTTGGGTTTTAACCATGTCCAAAGGGATCTGGTTCTCTTTTAACTGAGCAAAGTAACTCTTAAGTCCCCGGTGGAAATATAGGGAAATAAAGGAAGAAACACTGGGTGCCATGATTCTTTTCTGTCTCCTCCAGAGGAGCTAGCAAAGGATGTCCTTTCATCTTTATGAGCTAAAGCACTGTAATGGGGTACATTACAGAGAAGAATTCAGAGCTGCCAAAAACATACAAAACCATTTCCTAGAAAATATTCCTGAGAAAATGTTTCACTTACAATCAAATTAACTTGTATTTCCAACAAGACTACAGGGAAATATCCATTTGCCCACATGCTTAGCAACCCTAGCAAGTATCCATCTTTTTGTTTTTGTCCATCTGGGCAAAATAAAATGGCATCTTATGCTTTAAAATTCATTTCTCTAATTACTATACATCTCTCATAGTCTTTAGTGGTTTTCACTTGTTTTATTGTGCATGGCTCATTTGTCTCTAACTTTTGCCCACTAAAAACCTGGTTATATATTACTATTAAACACACACACACACACACACACACACACACGAGTAGGTCTGAGTTCAGCCACCTCAAGAGGCAGTGGGCTGACCCAGTGACCCAGACAAGTCACTAAAATCGGGCTTCGTTTATTGATTTTCTTTCTTTCTTTTTTTCTTTTTTTAAAATATATTTTATTGATTTTTTTACAGAGAGGAAGAAAGAGGGATAGAGAGAGAAACATCCGTGATAGAGAGACATCGATCAGCTGCCTCTTGCACACCCCCTACTGGGGATGTGCCCGCAACCAAGGTACATGCCCTTGACCGGAATCGAACCTGGGACCTTTCAGTCCGCAGGCTGAGGCTCTATCCACTGAGCCAAACTGGTTTCAGCTGTTTATTGATTTTCAAAGACTACAAGAACATCTGACTAATGAAGGCCAACAATTCAAGCACTTGCAGGATTATCCCTCAGTGTACTGTGCTATTGTGACATCCTTTGAGTTAATAAAGCTACTGTATAATAACATAACTTGTGTGTCTTTTTCCACATGAACAGCTTTGTATGTTGCCCACCTTTGTATGTTGAAAACTCTGTATTGAAAACTCTACCCTCCAGTGGAGGGGAAAATGCCCAATCTTTTATCAAATATGGAATTTCTCCTCCTGTGAAAGTTTGGAACTTGAACAGGCTGCCCTCTGAAGAACCTCAGACTTCCTTAGAGTTTAAGGTTACTGGAATTTTTGCAGACTTTTAAAAGCCTGTTTTAACTTTTTCATATTTTTAAAAAATTATGTATGGATATGTTTCAAAATTTAAAAGGACAAAAGTGTGCACTTTTCCCTTCACACATGATCCAGCTATCCAGCTCTCTTTCCTGGACACTCCCATATTACAAGTTGTTTGTAAAATGCTTCCAAAAATACTCCCTGCTTTTAGGAAACACATCACATCAACAATAGGCCACAATATAATTTGAAACTTGCATTTTTCACTTAAAAATACATTGAAGATTGTTCCATAATATCAGTACAGAAAAGCTTCTTTGCTTATTTTTCAGGGATACAGTATTCTATTGCATGGGTGGACCATAACTTGGTTACCCAGTTTCCTATTGAGGTTTCCAATAGGTCAGTAGTGCAAGCAATGCTTGGATGATTAACCTTGTCCTCTGTTGCTTTGCACATGCCAACCTGCTGTAGGATATATCCCCGGAAGCGGAGTTGCTGGGTCAAATGGTAAGGGCATTTGTAATTGTGGGAGACATTGACAAACTTCTCCATAGAAGTCATTTATACCAAATTATAGCAATTTATTACATCCCATGCTCTCCCTAACTGTGTTTTTGAAACTTTTTTTATCTTTGCCAATCTGACAGGAGAAATATGATATATCAGTGTAGTTACTATTTTGTTTTTATAACTTTCTTATTATAAATTTGATTATATGAATTTCAAATGTTTCACAAGGCTTGGTCACTTAGTCAATACTCTTTCTCCTAAACTACTCAATGTATCTTGAAGGGTTTTCTATATAATATATGGAGAATTACCATATCAGATTTTTGTGTTTGTTTGTTGATAATTGCATGGTATTCCATTGCACTGGCATGGAAATACTACCCTTTACGTAATGAGCCTCTATTGGGTGAATTTAGTGTATATTTGCTTTGTTTCTGCCAATTTCTTAAGTCTCCTAGCAATTTCAGAGACTTAAATGGAAGGTAAAAGTCTGGGATGGCCACAGGTTTCAGAAGAGGTAAGGATGAAAATAGGTGATGCTGGCAGGGGGAGTCTCAGCCTCCCTTACTCCCCACCCTCCTTAGGTATCTAGGGCTCTAACACTTATCAAAACAGGTCCCCTAGTACCTGCTACTTACAACCTACCATAAATATGTGCATCTGCATGTTAAGTTTATCTCTGATTGTGAAACAAGGTTGTCTTGCTAAAGAAATTCCAAGTATCTGAAAACAGGAGGGAGACATCATTGTAAGCCTAGGGTACCTTCAAAATCATACTGAACAGGCACTGACTTTACAAAAGCTCATATTACTCAACCAGTAGCTTTGCTTCATTCCACAAAAAGATGCCCACTGCACCCACAGTAACAATTTGTGCCACTGTATCTGATAAAGAAAGATGAAATAGCCCAGAAGAATTAATCACTTAGTTTTCTGACTCTACCAGCTTCAGTCATTACTTCTGCTCCTCCAGTTCAACACAGTCTCCATGGGGATATCATTTGGGGTAGCTGGAAATACAGCTTTTCCATTCTCCCACCTTCTTAAAATATCACCTATCCCATCTCCATCACAACCTACTTTTTGGGAAGAAAGGATCACAAACCTGTCTACGTTGGATACCCCAAAACAAAAAATTTTGACCAGTTTTGTCTTTTGTTCAGACACCCTTCTCTGCCTCTCCCCTGACATCTTCCCTAGAACTGAACTGTAGTAGGTTTCAACCCAAGAGAGCACACTATTTTGTTTACAAGGAGTCAGGTACACATAGAGGAAGTGGGGTAAAGAAAAGATGAAGATGAGGGAAGAGAACTGATGAATATCTATGCTATAGAACTAAGAGTCATGTTCAGTACTATATTTCAACTTAAAAAGTGGTAACATGTATATTACATTTTTTGAAGCTCACAACAAACAGCTAGGGTGAGTGGTATCTTACCAACATTTTATACATGGGAAAGAAAAACAAGGATACAACTAATCATGACATACCTGAACCCAGGTCTATGGATTCCCCACCATCTAGAGACTTGATGGTTCATGGTTGATACCAACTAGGTCCCTCAGGAAGTGATCTGGGGAGCAGTAGTGATCCAGAATGTCTCTACTGTAGTGGGGCCTACTGTCTTTAAATTTTATTTGGGTTGTATTTCACATAAAATTAAATGGGTGATAAAGTATGATATCAATATGCACTTACTTTATGAGAATCTTCTCTGGATATTATAGAAATAAAACTTCACTCTATTAATAGTTGCATATATTCCATATTATAGAGGCCCAGTGCATGGATTCTTGCACCGATGTGGTCCTTCCCCCGCTAGCCAGTGCCAATCGGCCCTGATCAGCACTGGGTGAGACAGCCCCAATTGGCCCTGATAAGCCTGATTGAGACTGGGTGAGATGGGCTGGACATGCCCTGGAGCCCTTCCTCGACCCCTCCCAACCCAATCATGCACTAGTTGGGTCCCTCGGCCTATCCTGTGGGGATCAGGCCAAACCTGCCCAGTGCATGGATATATTCAGAGTGTGTCCAGTGTCCAGCCCATCTCGCCCACTCCCAATGGGCCAGACCCCAGCAGCAAGCTAACCTACCAGTTGGAGTGTCTGCCCCCTGGTGGTCAATGTGCGTCATAGCTACTGGTAGAATGGTCAAACAGTCAAATGGTTGCTTAGGCTTTTAATTATATATATATAATATAATTATATATATATACAATAATTACACACACACACACACACACACACACACACACTAGAGGCCCAGTCCAAGAAAATTTGTGCACTCAGGAGGGTCCCTCAGCCCACCCTGCATCCTCTCACAGTCCGGGACCCCTTAGGCAGGGTCCCTAAACCTGGCCTGAGATTAGGGCCTATCAGGGTTTTCCTTCCCCTGGCTGCAAGCAGCTGGACCACTGCCACTGTTTGCCATCTGGGCAGTGCTGCCCCCTCTCCCCCCATCACCAGTGGCCTCCCTCTGCAGGCAACAGGCATGGGGTGTGATGGCTTGGCTGGCCTGGGCCTCCCTCTGTGGGGCTATTGCTGGCCAGCTGCCCACCTGGCACAGAGTAATTGTGGGTGGCCTGAGTCTCCCTCTTTCTTTCCTGGGGGGCAGTACCAGCCCTATGAGAGGGCATCTGCCTACCTGACTGCCCCTAACTGCTTGCTTGCCTACTTGATCACCCCTAACCACTTTCTTGCCTGCCTGCCTACCCAATAGCTCCTAACTACTTGCTTACCTACCTGATGATCCTTAACTGCTGGTCTGCCTGCCTGATCACCACTAACCACTCTTCCTGCCAACCTGATTGCCCCTAACTGCTCGCCTTCTACTTGATCACCCCTAACCACTTACCTGCCTACTTGATCACCCCTAACTGCTTGCTGGAGGGCAGGGCTAGACATGCAAGTGACCCTCTGTCTACCTGATTGCCCCTAACCGCTGTGGACAGTCATTCATCTCTACTTATATCTAGGTAATTTTTGCCCGATACAAACCTGTTTTATATGTTGCTATAGACACATACACAGAAGTGGGCAGAAGCAGGTCTGAGTTCAACCACCTCGGGAGGCAGTGGGGCTGATCCAGGCAAGTCACTGAAATCCAGGTTTGTTTATTGATTTTCAAAGACTACAAGAATGTATTATATTGAAGGTTGGCAATTCAAGTACTTACAAGATTGTTTCTCAGCACACTGAGCCATTGTGACATTCTTTTGGGTAATTAAAGCTACTGTAATAACATAATCTGCATGTCTTTTCCCATATAAATAACTATAAACCTATTTTTGCCAACCCCTGTATAATAAAAACTGTTGACTATATTTTTTATCTTTTCCTTAAAATGGATTTTCAGAATATTCTAATTGTCCTTCTTGAGCCTTGCTTAACTATAGCCAGAAAAGCTGAAGTGTGCTTAGTGGTTGTGGGTGTGGTCTTTGGAGTTAGGCTGACCTGGAATAGAGGCCAGGTTGTGTCACACTCGTGCTTGTCATCATAGGAAAGTTTTACCATCTCTATGCTTGTTTCCTTTTTGGTTTTTCAAATGAGTACAATAAAATTACTAAACTCATAGAAGGGTTATGAGATTCAGACAAGATAATAATACCGATATCTCACACAATGCCTGACACTTAATAATCATTCGATAAGTAGTTAATATTAAAATTATTTTTTTTACAATGTGGGCAATACAGGCATGGAATTAGACATTTAAGTTTCATTCCAGGTGCTAGAATATTTCTTACTAAAAGTGAAAAGTTACTCTTAAAAAGATTCAAGAAGGCCAATAAAACTCCTTTTTCTTAAGTGGGCATTTTACTTTATGTTTCAGCCAGCCTTCTGCAATCCTGATTTCCTAGAGAACTAAAATAGTCAACTCATTTATTAATTCAGTAGTTACTCTTAGAGTTCCTACTATGTTTAAGCTTAAGATATTCATTAAACTTTAAGAGTCCATTTCATCTTTGCTGCATGAAACTTATTCCATATTCCTTTAAGAAGTGAAAAGGCAAAATGCCAATGAAAATTCAAGAACCATGAGAAAGACAGAAAATTAGAAAATAAGAAATGACCTTAAAGATTGTCTAGTTCAACTATTCATTTTATAGATGAGGAAACTAAAGGCCAGAGCAGTTAAGCAATTTTTCTAAGGTCACACAGTGAATTAGTGGGAGAACTGGGATGAGAACCCAGACATCTGGACTCTAAGCCAGCACTCTGTTAACTAAATCATACTCTGCTCAAGGATCCAGTTTTTCTTTTGGTCCAACATTACTTCAGAAATCAAAAGCAAACAAACAGAGTAACTCGGGTTAAAAATAGATAAAAATTAAATACTGCTATTCAGTGTTGGTCAAGAAAGCAAGGAGTATGAGACACTTCCCTGCTGGCTGGGAAAACAATCATGTTTTCACTCAGTGGGACGGCATTCCTTCTTTTGTTTCTGTCTCAACAACCCATATTTAACAATGATACTCTACACTCACGGCAAACAGTAAATAACAATCTTACAGCTTGGTGGTTGGCAATCCCTAGTCTACATGCCAAAGATGCTTCAGGTGCCAATTTCAGGTTGCAAGTGAACCAGCTACTGCATACAGAGTTACATCCCTATCATTTCCTATAGTTACTGTCCATAATTGTCTCCACCCTCTTGCCAGAGTTTTCAAGGGCAACACCCTAACGTGGCTTCCCACCAGACAGCAGACCACCCTGGCCTTCCAGAGGCACAGGCTTAGCAATTTGGCACATGTCCTTGAGAGGCCAATAACCACTGTTCTCTATGATAGAAGTGAATAAACATCCCCAGGATATTTTTATTTTTATTTATTTTATTTTTATTTTTTATTTTTTTTATTTTTTAAATTAAATTATTAATCTGTGTAAATCCCAGGATATATATTTTTAATACTAAGTGCTATATTTCTACCCTAATTTGTTTTTTTTTTCTTCTCTGTAATCATAGAGCAATAACGTGTTCTTGATCATTAATACCTATCATGTAAGAATATCCTAAAAGCAAGAATTGGATAAATCTAATGGATAAAAAAGATATCTAATTTAAAACATGATGGTGAACACATGTCCAGGCCCATAAAATTATGGGAAGAAATCTGACCACAATGACTCTTCATGCACTCAGAATTTATGGAGTGTATATTATGAAGTCTTGATGCCAACCATTCAGGTTATGAATATCAGTAGATCTTCTATAATAGAGTAGTTCAGAGTTCATTAAAGCCATACTACCTGATTTGAATACGTTTCTATCAGTCAATAATTCCTTGACCTTGGGTAAATTAATTAACTTCTCTAAACTTCATTTTCTTTGTCATTATATAAGGATAGTAATAGTACACATTCCACAGACTTGATGTGAAGATTATATTAAAGCATTTTATATGGGGTCTATCACATAGAAAGTGCTCAGTCATTATGAGCTACAATGAAAGGTCTAGGATAACTCACAATTAGAGAGACTTAAAGGAGGTTTAAAAATCACTTGTTTGTTGATTTATTGATAGTAGCCATTCTAGGAGGTCTGAGGTGATATACCTTATTGTATCTCTGATGATTAGTAAGCATTGAGCATTCTTCCATAAGTCCCTTGGCCATATGTATGTCCTCTTTGCAGAAGTATCTATTCTGGTTCTTTGCCCATTTTTTAAATTGGATTGTTTGTCTTCCTTTTGTTGAGTTATATGAGTTCTTTGTATATTTTGTATCACTGGCAAATGTGTTCTCCCATAGAGTGGGTTCCCTTTTCATGTTGAGGATGGTTTCTTTTGCCGGGCAGAAGTTTTTTAGTTTTATGTATTCAAATTTATTTTTTCCCCTATGCTTCTCCTACCCTAGGAGATGTATTGGTGAAAAGTGCTGGTGAGTATGTGGGGGAAAGGGAACCCTAGCACACTGCTGGTGGGAATGCAGGCTGGTACAGCCACTATGGAAAACTGTATGTTTTCCTCAAAAAATTAAAAATGGAACTTTCATTTGACCCATCAATCCCACGTCTGGGAGTATGTACAAAGAAGCCTGAAGCATCAATCAAAAAGAATATATGCACCCCTCTGCTCATATCAGCATTATTTACAATAGCTAATATCTGGAAACAATCCAAGTGCCATTAGTATAGGAGTGGATAAAAAACTATGGCACATTTACACAATGGAATACTATGCAGCTGTAAAAAAGAAAGATCTCTTACCCTTTGAGATAGAATGGATGGATCTGGAGATGATTAAGCTAAGTGAAATAAGCCAGTCAGAGAAAGACAAGTATCATATGATCTCACTTATATGTGGAATATAATGAACAAAACAAACTGATGAACAAAATAGGTCCAGAGACATGGAACAGACTGACAGATCTCAGGAGGAAAGGGAGAGAGAGGAGTGGGATGAGATTACAAAAAATCTTATATGCATAATAAGCATAGCCAATGGACACAGACAATAGTGCAGTGAAGGCCTGGGGTGGGGCAAAGCTAAGTGGAGAATGTAAAAGGGGGCGGGGGGGGGAGGGGATTGGGAAAATATATAATACTGTTAACAACAAAAATAAATTTTAAAAAAGGTAGAAAGCAAAATACAGCTAAGTCTGAAAATTCAGAAATGGGGCTAACAAATAATTAAAGGGTCCTTTATTTACCAAGTGTTTGGTGAGTACTCACTATGTGTTAGGAATGTTAAGGTGATGAGAATGAAGAGATAAACCAATTCTCATCCTTTCCCTTGTGGCGAGATTATACACAGAGAAATGTATAAATTCCAGGTTTAAGATGATAAAATGTTGGATATCAAAAACAAAATCTAAATTCCTTTGCCTTAGGAAGGTCTCTCATGCTTTCTCGGTGGATGGGCTAAAAACAGGTTTAAAGGGAGAAACTTTTGCCAAGTAACTCACAAAGAAGTCACTGAGCCTGGGTAGCAGTTTGAACTATTGTCAAGGCTGCTCCATCCAAGGCTGAGTGGCCTTCTGTGGGGACATCTGGAGGCCATGAATGCCAAGGTTTTGGCAACTTATGAGCTCCGATGTTCTTCCTGATTAAAGGATAATCTTGGTGTCATATACCCGTTGGTATTCTCTCATTGTGAGCTACAGAGTTTGCATCACCCTGGTGGTGACTTCCTGGGCATTGTGACTCCCTCCTGGCCTTGATCCATGTGAGCCTCATCCTTAGGGTGACACAATCCCTTTCTATAATGAAAGGTTACCTATAGCCTTTGATGAAAGGAAAGTCAACCCAAAAGAGGAAATAAAATAATGGTGAAATAGAGATCATCTTGGAACTGTACATGTCAAAGTTATGCAGAGAATTTCTGGAGTGTAGAAGTAATCAGTAATATAAGAACCCCAAATATGAGGATTAGAGTAGTCCTAGAAAAGAGATGTAATTCTACTTTCTCAAAAGAAATACCAACTTTCAGTAACTGAAACCAACCTTTGCACTCCAGAGTGTTTTCCATGATAACAGGAGGAGCAAAAAGATAAAAAGCAACTTTTCTGACAATGAGATTGTTCATATTGCTAGGAAGGAATCAATGGATGTACTACATATGGGCTCTAACGACTATTTTACAAACCAACAGTTGGCCATTTTGGCAATTATCTACTAACTGATTTATGGTTACTAATTTACCAAAAAATTGTTTTGACAAACAACCCATAATATTTGTAGGAACTGAATTTGGGGGGCTGTCCAGTATTCATGTATTGTGAGTCTAGACTTTGTGTGCAGAAGTGTAAATGAGTGTGAAGCCAGGCATTCATGCATTGATTTGAGGGCCCAGTGTGTGTAAATATGTGTGAAAACATTTCGCATACTATTTATAACCCATCCCATATCTACTCCTATTAAAAGAGAAAATTTATTTACTATAATAAGGAGGAAAGGCTGAAACCGGTTTGGTTCAGTGGATAGAGCATCGCCCTGTGTACTGAAAGGTCCCAGGTTCAATTCCGGTCAAGGGCCTGTACCTTGGTTGTGAGTATATCCCCGGTGGGGGGTGTGCAAGAGGCAGCTGATCGATGTTTCTCTCTCATTGATATTTCTAGCTCTCTATCCCTCTCCCTTTCTCTCTGTAAAAATTCAATAAAATATATTATTTAAAAATACAAAAAAAAAAAAAAATAAGAAGAAGAAGGAAAGACCAAACTTGAATAGCAGTGTGTTGGAAGACCTACTATTTGTGTAATAGCTTAGCACTTGTATCATATACCATGTGTGAAATTCAGACACATAGGAAGTTACCACTCATTAATAAATTCACTCTGCCTTACTTCAACAAAAAAGAATTGCTAAATACTTTATTGATAGCTAATTTTAAAATTTTTTGGAAAAGAGATAATTTAATGAATTTGTCATTTTACAGAATGCTAAAGCAATACAGTGGCAGTCAGGTATTTGATATTTCTGTGAAATGGTAATGTACCAAATTATAGCTGACTTGTCCCTAAGTCCTAGATAACAGCCTCCTCAAACCAGTAGAAATCCAGCATCTTTGCTACTGCAAACATGTTGTTAGTGCCTTTGCTTGGCAAAAATAACCAGTGGGTGAACTGTTGAAGTTGTGTCTGCCTGCCTCGGAAGAAAAACTTTCTCCAGATTAATGTAAGGAAAGATGCTACTGTTGGGTCCAGCTGTCATTAATATCAATGGAGACAACAATGAGATACTCCCTGAGGAACTTGGAAATAAGAGAAGTAACACTTCTTTTTAAGAAGTAAAACTTGTAAAATCCACTCAACCATGGAAGAGAAGAACTGGAGGGGGAAACAAGACAACCTGAACAAACATGTACCTGGGAAATGAGTGCACCCACAGGTCTGTTCCAAGTGCTTGGATGCAATCTTGCAGAATCAGGGAGGAGGGCCTGCCTGATTCTTGGAGCCCAGATGTAACAGTTGTGTGGGGTCCTTGTCTAGAGAAAGGCTGAGGAATAAAGAAAAGGTGATCCATGAGTGTCAGTGTTTGCCAGCACCTTCTCACACTACCCAGGGACGTCTAGTCGAAGGGCTAGGAGTGCTGCCCTCTTGGCAGGCCTGTACTATAGTTCAGACGGTTTCAGTGATCAGTGATCAATAAACCCACCTGGTGAGTTCCAATTAAATCTCTTCTGCTCTGATCCCATGTTCACCAATCTCCCATGAGGTATCCATTTGCTTTCCAGTGCAGCTATTTTAATAAGGGGGGAATGTGCTCGTCAACAAAGTTCTTGACAATTTGTTATAACAGATAATTCCATTCAAGGTTATTAGGTTCTTTTTTGAGCTCGAATAGTATGATACAGCTGAGAAATGTGTTCATTGAACAAAATTTCCAAAGTTGGGTCTACAGAGTGAAGGTCAGGCCCTGGGCAGAGATAACATCATTGAAATACAACCCCCAAAAACTTTTTCCAAGTAGCTAACTGGGATACTGAAGGATATCCTTACTCAAAAGCCACAAATGTCTTTTTATAAGCATTAGCAATACATCATTATGTCACCAAAAATCAAATGAATCTAACTCATATAGTAGGAACTCCTAATTCATGACAAGAATTACTTTTCTCGGGATTATATAAAAATTTATTGTGCTAGTATCCTTTTAAATTTATTTAGAAAACCTGCAAAGCACATGAAAATATTTAGTTGTAAAAATGCGTTTCAGTCCACACCTTAGAAAAAGTTTAATCTCTTCATTAAGTCCTCCTTTGTTGCCTTTGTAACTCCTAAAATGATCATATAAAGGGAAAGAAACACTGCTTCAAAGTATGACTCTTAGAAACCTAAAGAGAGACTAAGTTGCTTTAAGAATCATTGCTATATGGACTCCCAGTCCAGTTCCTTTTACAGGCCTGAATAGCAATGCACTCCTTGTATGCCCTCCCTCTTTTTTTTTTTCTTTTTTTTCCTTCTTCTTTTTTTTTAATCTATGACATTTAGCAAATGTTTATTTAGTGAACAAATAAATGAATATGCATGAATGAATGAATGCCTAACTATTGAAATTTTAGACCATCCTTGGGCTGAATCTAGAGTTTCTGGCTTTCTTAAATCTTGCCTACTATAATTATACCCAATTAAGGACATTTTTTTTCCCAGGCAAAAAAGAACATACTGTCTGAAGTTTTAAAAATAACTGTATAATCTCCAAAACATTTAGGCATTAATCTTTTTTTGTTGTTGTTAATCCTCACATGAGGATATTTTTTTCCACTGCTTTTCAGAGACAGTGGAAGGGAGGGGAGAGAGGGAGAGACAGAGAAAGAGAGATAAACATTAATGTGAGAGAAGAGCATGGACTGGTGGTCTTCCCCCCACCACACACACACACACACACACACACACACACACACGCCTCTATTGGGGGCAGGGAGCAAACCCACAACCTAGGTATATGCCCTTGAATGAGAATTGAACATGAGACCTTTTGGTGCACAGGCCAACTCTCTAACCACAGAGTCGCACCAGCCAGGGCTTACACATTAATATTGAAAGATACTTCTATTTTCTTTCCTTTTCCCCATAGTTTATTTTATTCTACATGATATTAAAAGCATCTTAACCTGAAATCAAATGAGTTAAATTTGTCAAAGGGCTAGTAGAAATGAGAGATTTAAAAACATTGTATATATTATTCCAGATCCAAATGTAACATTCATATACTGTTTTATGCTATAAATGATATATAGTACATGTAGGTACAAGTTAGCAATTTACAAATTGGCAAATTGTTTGATGACTAATAAATTCTCTGGTCTCTATGGTTTCAAAGTAAATATCTAAGATTGAAATAATTTCTTTACACATGAACAAACCTGTCAGTAGTAGATAGAGTCTGTGTTTTGAGAAGTAAAATTTAGGATCTCATGAACTGATAAACTCTTTTCTAATATTGTGGGCATGAGTCAGGCAGCATTCCTAAAATGGAAACTCTTTTTAAACCCTCAGTTCAACTGAAGTACTGGTTTACTGTTAATGGGGATATTTGTTATAATATGCTCAATAGAGCTCTCCTCTCTCTTTAGTTAAAAATATTTTTAAATTTCTCTTGAGATTTCTTCTTTGACTCACATGCTATTTAGAGGAGTTGTGTTTAATCTCCAAATACTTGGGGATTTTTCAGCTATCTCTCTGGTATTGATTTCCACTCTAATTTCAGTGTGCACTAAGAGCAAACACTATATGAGTTCTATTATTTTAACTTTGCTTGATGTGTTTTATGACCCAGAATGTGGTTTATGTTGATCAATGTTCCATGTGAGCTTAGAAGCATATGTATGTATCTTGCTGTTGTTGGGTGAAGTAGTCTAAACAAGTCTATTCTGTCCACTTGATGGATGGTGTTGTTGAATTCAGATATAACCTACTGATTTCCTGACTGCTAGATCTATCCATTTCTGATAGCAGATGTCAAACTCTCCATCTATAATAGTGTATTATCTATTTCTCCTTTCAGTTCTATAACTTTTTGCTTCATGTATATTTTTGTTCTATTGTTAGGTATATAGATGTTAAGAACTGTTGAGTTTTTTGGGGGGAATTGAAACTTATTATGTAATGTCCCTCTTTATCCTCGGTAACTTTTCTTTCTCTGAATTTTGTTTCTCTTAATGGCTGTGTCTCCCCCCCACTATGTCATTTACTGTATCTGGATCTCTTTCCTTCTCTGGTCCCCTTTCTGATATATTCTCTTCACTTCAAAATTTCCTTATTACTCTTTCACAATTCACCATTCACAAAATCTCTCTTTTCTACCTCCCCAACATTTTCCCCACAGAAATTCCAGAGACTTGTTGACAGTTTCAGTATTTGAGTGGTTTCTATGAGGATTTTGATTACATAGGAAGTTTGCCTTCAGGTTATCTGTCTTACATACAACCTTGGACAATACTATCTAATCCTAATATAATATAATATAAACTCAGGGGTCAGTCACGTCCTAAACAACTGGAACGGAAGACCGAACAGGAGGCTATGTGGGGCGACCAGGCCAGCAGTGGGAGAGGGGGCGGGGCAGTTAGGGATGACCAAAGGACTAGGCCCTGGGCCCTGCCAACAGGGGCGGAACAGCAATGGGGGCGTGGCCGGCCTTCAAACCCCGGCCCAAAGCTCCCTGTCGCTGCAGCCTCCAGCCAGGGCTCAGAATTCCCTCCTGACAGGCACAGCAGCGGAAGGGAGGTCTGGACCGGGCTGGACCGGTGGGTCTCTGGGTCTCCTGTGATCGAGGTGTGGCTGGCCTTTAAACCTGGGGCCCAGCGCTCCCTGCAGAAAGTTCTTCTGTTTGCTTAGTCCATTGGTTTTAGTCAGATTACACTCCCACAAACGGGGTAAGAGAAAACTGTTCACCGTGCCTTCAGCAAATCGCAAACTCTTGCCAAACTTGAATGGCCCTTTCCTGGCATAGCTGTCTTAGCGCTTTTCAGGGCACTTTAGAAGGAAGGAAAGGGATCTGGCTCCCCTATGGCTCTCCCGCAGGGACAAAGCTAGAAAAGCAAAGTTTCCCAAGGAGGTGGAAGCACAGTGGGGAGCTGGGGGTAGGGGTGCGCCTAGATGCCCCCTGCACTCCAGGGCTGGGGCAGGGCTCACAGGGCAGGACATCAAGTAGTAAAGGTCCAGCAGACGCCCGGCCTACAGGCCGCCTGAAAAGGAGTGTCAGATGCATGAAGGAAAGGCTTAGCATCTCTGTCATCGCTTTGGTTTTCAGAATTCCCTGCTCCCCATCTGTTGGCTCCCTCCCTCTGAGGGGTGCTGTCGTCCTCACATGGGTACAACTGGAATATTGTATCTCAAGAGGATTCCCAATGTACGTATCCTTTTATCCGACAGTGAAAAAAAATCCCAAAGAACAAGAATAGAAACAGACTACTGTCCTTTAGGCTTAAAAAACCCAGAAGTGTCCTTCTAAGAGCTGAGACTTGGTTCTGCCATGCGCCTCAGAGAGACTGAATGAAGAAACGGCCCGGCTTGGCCCTGACTTTACCCACTTAAGTTACTCTTAAGAATAAACTGCCACCTTTTGGAATAGGGACACATGAAAGTCTGCTTTCCCAACTTTCTTGAAACAGATCTATGTTCTGCAGCTGTGGCCACTGTTCTGAGATCAGGTCCTCTCGCTGGGAATCAGGGGGCACTGGAATGGAGCACTCCCCCCATGCCCTTTTACATTCAGGGATTGAGCTGAACTCACTTAGGGGGAGGCCTGGCAAGGGTGACAGGTGTCACAGATGGAAGGATGGAGAATGGAGAGGCGGACACCCTGCTCGGTCCCTCCCTGGGTGGGGTCAGGAAGATGAAGGCCAGCCAGCCCGCCCCATAGTTGGGTGAGATAGTGTCCT
Source organism: Pipistrellus kuhlii (assembly GCF_014108245.1). NCBI lineage: Eukaryota > Metazoa > Chordata > Mammalia > Chiroptera > Vespertilionidae > Pipistrellus > Pipistrellus kuhlii. The sequence goes on along the minus strand of NW_023425405.1, from coordinate 22,286,731 downwards.
CTGTGTCCACCTCTCTCACTCTGTGGGCCCAGCCACTCCCCTCAGTTCCAGGCAGCCCTCTGCATTCCATGACAGCAAGCTCTGCCCTCACATGCTGCTCAAACTAAATGAGAAGGAAGAGAGCAGTTGGCCCACAGACAACTACTCAGAAAGATAGGGCTCACAGCTGCTGAGCACAGTGGTGGCGACAGGAGCTTCTCCTGCCTTCCTAGCAGTGCTAAGGAAGCTGAGTGGTAAGGAGCAGCCAGCAGGTGGGCGGTAAGGAGCGAGGGGTCCTAGACTGGGAGAGGGATTTCCAACTGTCTGGGAATGGGCGTAAGCTGGCAGGCAGACATCCTCTTAGGGGTCCTGGACAGTGAGAGGGTGCAGGCTAGGCTACTAGTAGGACCCCCCCCCCCACTCCAGTGCACAAATTTTGTGCACCAGGCCTCTAGTAATTCATAATAGCAATAATAAAATGCCAACCCACTTACATGAAATATTGAAATATTATCTCTTGATACCACAATGACCAGTAACTGCTATCTCATTGTATTTTGAAAGTAATTTAATCATAACTTGTTTAAAATATATGCTTAGATTGAAGAAATATTTTAGATCAAGTAATATCACTATTTTTATGGTAAGTGATAAAAAGATCATATATCAATCAATATAATAAATCTGTGTTGATGGACTGTGTTGTTGGACATCTCCCAAGGGCTCCCAGACTGTGAGAGGGCACAGGCCAGGCTGAGAGACCCTCCAAGTGCATGAATTTCATGCACTGGACCTCTATTTTATTTATAACCATAACAGCTCCTATTTCTGATACTCCCACACCTCTTAGGGCCTCAGCCTTCTCCTTCCAGCCACACTCCTGTGAAAATGAATTTCTGACACAAATGGGTGTAGATTCTCGCCCTCTTTTTGTCTTAGCTATCTCTGTTGCAGTTTTGCCTAAGATAAAACCCCAGATTGGGGAGGTTTACTTATGTTTAGAAGCTGTGGCATATTATGGATACGAATCCAAAATAGGATGCCCCTCAATTTGAGCCTGTGCTGGGTTCCTGCTTTCCTTCAATCCTATCAGTCTAGAGCACTGGTGAGGTCCATCCTAGGTTCATATACACGTGAGGAAGGAAGCTTCCAGAGATTCCACATAAAGGAAAACAAGTAGGTAAACTTGATAATGGACAAAGGACCAGAATCCTAGGGAAGATGAGATGTTGAGAACAGCATGGTGTTTTACGTAGATTGCCTCTTTAGGGCACTGCAGAGTGGCATGGAAAAGGAGTTGTTAGTAGGCATGATTAGCCACTCAGGTGAGAATTTCTGCTTTGATCAAGAGAAGTAATGTTTCTCCAATGACAGGCTGGATAACAGATGTGTTCCATCTGGATTTTGCACCTTTATCATCAGGACTTTTACAGTTAATGCTTTGACCAGAATAATATAAATTATTTTTTCCCCCCATTCTGCTCTGTCATGTGGATGCCAACGCTAAGCCATGTTGAGTTAAAATCTGTGATATTTTGGGAAGAAAGCTAACAAGCTAAGTATGATGATGTTAATCCCCCAGCTAGGTCCTATAACTGACTGAGTGGTGTAGGCCAAATTACTAAATCACTCTGAAAGTTTTCTGCCTTAACTATGAAAGGTTATAAAAATAGGTGAAGACAAAGAACATGTATGCATTGCCCCTGGACACTGACAACAGTGTGGTGATGGCCAGAGGGAGGGGAGTTGGGGCTGGATGGAGGTGGGTAAGGGGAAGTTGGGATATGGGAAATCTGTAATAGTGTCAACAATAAGAAAGGAATCATGTTGACTTCACAGTGTTACTGGTTAAATGTACTAGTAAATAGGATAATTGGGAAATATCCCACCCAACAAAAAAAAAAGGATAAAGAAAATGCATCCTTTTTTATTTCTCATCTCTTTGAAAACAGTGATTCATGTTGAAAGAAAAATATATATATATTTAATGTATATGTGTGTGTGTGTGTGTGTGTGTGTGTGTGTGTGTATTCATAATATTCATAAGCAGTACTTGGACTCATGTGCTAAATAAACTCTAATTAGGATTATACCTCTAAAACAAAAGGCATTATAAGAGCGAAATGTAATTTATTAGAATCCTAAAACTCAAATATTAAAACAGTTAATAGAATGCCCTCATATACTCAAACATTTCCTGCAGCTTAGTAACAAAAGAGAGTATTTTTGTGTCTTGTTTTTTCAGTCCTCACCACTTCTCAGACCGGCTGGAGACTATCTCTATAATTCATTGGCACCAGTTACCTTCACAGAAACTTAGTCTTTTAGGCCCATTCTTTGTCAAGTATTTTTGAACTGACATAACAGGAGTGAATGCCATCCCTAATTTTCCTAACAGGCCCTTTTAAAAATATTCTAAATTCAAACCTATGGCTGATGTTTTGTGTGAGAGAAATTATCCTGTATTTTCTTTTTCCTCTTCTTTTTGGGGGTTTTAACCTTAACACAAGATATGCATATTTTAGAGAAAATAATTTTTCTAGGTATAGCTAAAAAGCCTTTCTTTCTTTCTTTCTTTCTTTTCTTTCTTTCTTTCTTCCTTCCTTCCTTCCTTCCTTCCTTCCTTCCTTCCTTCCTTCCTTCCTTCCTTTCTTTCTTTCTTTCTTTCTTTCTTTCTTTCTTTCTTTCTTTCTTTCTAACTTTACAATAGGGCACTCGATAATTCTATAGTGCTTTTTGTTACTCTTAGAGCCAATATCAATTGCTTTATTCAAATTGTTCGTATACTGAGGCCAAGGAGCTCAGAGCAAGGTTTGTGGTTTCTGGGACTGGAAATGTCTTGATTCCATGGAGATAAAAAGACTAATGGCCAGAGATAAAATATTTTTCCCAAATGAGCTAATGAATGAGGCTTTTTGAGAACTGAGAGGAAAATAGGAGGGTGGAGGGAAAAGCTTTCCTTTTGCTTCCTATTTTCATGGGCAAAGAAAGATACGAAGTGATAATCATAAATGAGAGAATTCAGATAAAAAATAAATCCAGAAAAAGCAGATAATATACTATCACATATATGATACACTTGAATGATGCATGATAAAACAAGAATAGAGAGGAAAAGAATTCAGAAGACACCATAAAGAAATCACTCATTATACTGTGCTGGCCACTTAAGTCCTGAACTTGTGTTTTAAAAAAAAAAAAAATTCTTCTTCCATATTATTCTGATCACTTGGGTCCAGAAGAAGTGATTTATAGTCCCTGGAGCAGGTATTCTTTGGAATTCTGCTGAGGTTCCTACAAGTCCTTATCAGACTTACTTGTGTTATGGATTCTAAGTGTGGTCTGCAATGTTCCGTCAAGCTATTAGCCTTCCCTGATGCTTTTTTTCCTTTCACAGGATTTCCTTACACCTAGGATATTTTATGCAATGATCATCCTAATGGGTGATGACATACATCAAGCTCCATTGCCAGGACTCTGGGAAAGACAACTTCCCTAGTTTATTTATTCTAGACACAAGCTCTTTCTAACCAAATGGTGCAGAATGAAATGAAACTAAGATTCTGTTATTTCTGTCTTTCATATTGAAAATTCGTATAATTAAACTTTGCTTTTCACAGAAATAGATTTATTGGGCTCAGATGCAGATGCTTTTTCAGATTGAATGTCATCTTCTCTAGTCGTTACATTCCAGAGCAGGAAGTAGACTCTATAGGAGCCTGCTTATCCCCAGGTGAGTATTCTGTCTTTATAGAGGTGCCCTTTGTAGCAGTATATTATGGAATTGTTAGCATATACTTACAGCAATAAAGGCAATGGAAATTAGGGAGGAATCTAAAAGGAGATTAGAGAGAACAAATCCTCAACAGAAGAGAAATTGGACCTCAGATCATGCTATGCATTTGTTGTAGGAGTCTGTGGCTCTCGGTGCCTGTGCTTCCCCACTTTGTGACTTGTCTGAGTCTGTGCTCTCTGTCACTTTCTACTTATGCTCCATGTTCTGGACAGTACACCATGTTAAGGATAGAAACTGATGAATATATATTATTTATAGCAAAAATCTAAGACATTAGATTTTTTAATATTCACATCACCATTCCCCCAGATCTCAGAGGACAAATCTTCTGCCTTCAGGCCTCTCCCTGGCATCCCTCATTCTGCTCTCTGTTTCCACTTTACTCTCTTCAGGGCACCCTTGATTTCTGCGTTCCTCAGGCTGTAGATCAGCGGGTTCAGCATAGGGTTGAAAAGGCTATAAAACAGGGAAAGGATCTTCTGCTGCTCTTCAGGGTGGTAGGATTTGGGGGCCATGTATATGACGATGGCACTACCAAAGAAGAGACCAACCACGCAGAGGTGGGAGGAGCAGGTTGAGAAGGCCTTTCTGCGACCCTCCCCAGACTGGATCCTCAGGATGGCAATGAGGATGCGTGTGTAGGACACCAGCACCAAGCTGAGGGGCCCCACTAAGATAAATACAGAAGCAGCAAAGATGACAACCTGGTTGAGCCTAGTGTCAGCACAGGCCAGCCTGAGGACAGACAGGATCTCACAGAAGAAGTGGTTGATTTCATGAGGCCCACAGAAGGGCAGCCTCAGGATGAGAATCACATGGACCAGAGCCAGGAGGGAACCACATGCCCAGGAGATGGCAACCAGGACTGTGCACACTCTCCAGCTCATGATGACAGGATAATGGAGGGGGTGGCAGATTGCCACATACCGATCATAGGACATCATTACCAAGAGGAGACACTCAGTGTGAGCAAAAGCCATGTATAAAAAGGTCTGTAGTATGCATGGGACAAAGGAGATAGTTTTTTCCTTATTCAGAAGGTTTTCCAGCATCTTTGGGACATTATTTGAAGCATATGAAATATCAACAATGGCCAGGTGTGAGAGGAAGAAGTACATGGGGGTGTGCAGTCGGGAGTCCAGCCAGATGAGCCCCACGATGACTGCATTGCCCAGCAGGGTGAGGGCGTAGAACAGAGAGAAGAGCACAAAGAGGAGCAGCTGCATGTTTGGGCTGAGCAGGAATCCCAGGAGAACGAATTCTGTGACCCGTGTCTGATTTTCCATCATACCCTGGCAACAGTGCATGTGTGGGTCACTGCAGGATGCTGGTGGCTGAGGAGCAAATGCAGATCTGGATCAGTTATTAAACAGAAAGAGGACATTTATGGTGCCCACTGTGTACTGACTCAACTAGCAATCCCTTTCAGGTTCATTACATCGATCCTCTTATCCACACGAAAGTAAGAAATACAATCTGTTCGGATAACTAGTCTAAGTGGGCACAAGGTATCATGTACTGTTTTCATTTCTAAAGAATTTTATTAATTTTGATTGCAAGATCCACATTTTTACCATCCTATTGGCAGCCACAGAATAAATCCTTTTTCAGAATGACTTATTTTATTTTTTAGAAAGGCCCATAGCCATATTCTCATAGTTTTACTTTCTAATTTATTTAGATTTTTAATTCTGTTCCCATTTTTCCTCATTTGATTTGCTCTTATTTTATAATGTGTGCTGAGTTTATTGCCCATTGCATGTGCTCAATAAATGATCAGGAGTAAATATATGAATTAATGAATTAGAGAATGAGATTTACAAACACAATTTCAAAGAGGCATTTGTTTTCTCTGTACTCACCAGGTTTAGGGCTTTAGTAAATGTTGGCAGTACGCTTTTTTACTTCCTGATGCTATGCAGGGAAATCTAGTTGTCTCCCTTCTGGGCACAAGCAGAGCAGAATCACTAATCTGGCCAGTGTTCATAGAATTAATTCATGGTACAGAGTCAGGGCGAGTGGTTATCTATGTAAAGAGTTAACAATATAACATTACCCCCTCCTACTCTACCCCAGCATCTTATAGGGCTTCTTTCCAGCTTCTGAGTAGATATTGTTTCTGGGCCCCACTGCATTTGAATAGTGTCCAATACATTTGTTGGATGTATGGATGGATAATAGACGAAAGACAATACATTCCACCAACCCTATGGCCAAAGGAAAAACCTAAGATATTCCATAGAAGTATACACCTACTAATGACAATTCATGACATTCAAGAGTATTCATTCTCAATGGGCAACTTATAACTCCAGATCTACAAATTCCAACCCTGTTTTTAAGTCCGTAAGTTGACCCTGGACCTCCCAATTAGTTTGCTAATTTCTAGACCCCTTCCTCTCTCCAGACCCCAGCTTCTGTAAATTATCACACTTTGCAAAAGGTCCTTTACTCACTGTGGCCTTAGTCTTATCTCAGAAATATTAGATTTAGAGGAAACTGTACAGAAGTGAGGCGAGATTTTGCAGGTCAGAGCTGAGGATCTTGCTCCCTCCAACAATCGTGGAAAGAAGATCAGGTGCAGGAGTTGTCCAATTCTCTCTCTCTCTCTCTCTCTCTCTCTCTCTCTCTCTCTCTCTCTCTCTCTCTTTTTTTTACAGCAGGGGTGGAGATTTATTCAAGAACAAGTACAGACTCCCAGGTGGGGAGAAGGAAAGAGTCCCACAGAATGGACTCCCATGTGAGGAGGGGGTCCCACTGACTTCCTCTGTCCCTGTTCTCTTGACACAGGCAAATGCAGAGATAGGCTGGCTCACTGTGAGCACAGCTGTAAAGGTTTTACAGTGAGGTCATTGCCGCCCAAGCCCTCCTAGATTTTCCTGAGGATCCCTGAGAGAGATGAAACAAAAGGTCACAAAAGATACAGATACCATCTCTACCAGGAAAACCAGAAGTTGTTTGTCTTTCTCTCTCTCTGGGCCCTGGGGATGGATGTTCAGAAGAAAAGGAGCTGGTATTATTGACTTAATACCCAGATGGATCCATATACATGAAACTTGTATCATAATAAGGATAAACATACTACTGGGACCACATTGCAAATTACACTCCTTAAGTATTTGGATAGTGACGGGTCCTGGATCTCAGTCTTGTCCCAAATGAAATTAGCGGAGCTCAGAGGAGGCAAAGCATCATCCTTATGAGATGATGACTTCAAAAACTGGCATTAATTTATTTCTCTTTTCTTCTTAGATAATTTTAAGTTTGGTATTGGTAGGTAAGAAAACCATTTTTTATCAAACTTCCTACACTTGGTGAGTAAGATGCTGAGACATTTCCACATAGTATCTGAGATTTTTATATGGGGGTATTAGAAGTAAGGGAAAACAGAAACCAGAGTAAAGCTAGCCTTGAAGAGATGTCTTGGGGTTTAGAGGGCAGGCATGTCAAATTCCTATCTAGACTATGATATAATCATGATGTTCAGTGAACACTCTGATACAATGATGCCTTGGAATGAGGTGTTGTCTTTATATAACAGAAAATAAAATATAGAGAATTTCTTGAAGTTTTTTCTGATTGTTTCTCTTATGGGTCAAGCCTACAGGTGCAAATGTGTATATTTATGTATGTTTGCTCACGGGGCAAAGTTTTGGAGAGAATTGTCCAAAACCCACTTATTAGAACTTATTTGGTACTTTACTTTAGAGAGATGTAGGTTTTTGTGTGAATGCAGTGTGGTTCTGTGTTAACAAGGAAGGAAAGAAAATTTGACTATGGTTCTTGGTTCACAGCATAGCTGATGATTGAAGACATACATATTTCCATTGGCAAAATAAAGAAGCTCAAGGAACAATTTCCCTAAAACCTCTGGTGAAGTGATAAGAAATTTTTTTTAATTTTTTAAACATATTTTATTGATTTTTCACAGGGAGGAAGAGAGAGGGATAGAGAGCTAGAAACATCAATGAGAGAGAATCATCGATCAGCTGCCTCTTGTACACCCCCTTCTGGGGATGTGCCTGCAACCAAGGTACATGCCCTTGACCGGAATCAAACCTGGGACCTTTCAGTTCGCAGGCCGATGCTCTATCCACTGAGCAAAACTGGTTTCAGTGATAAGAAAAATTTAAAAGCCATGTATAGTGGTTTAAAAATTAATGGAAGCACTTAACTAGATAAAATTAATTTACTGACTACCTAAAACTGGAGAATTAAATAAAATATTACCTAGATGAATTTCAATTTCTATATAGTAACTCTCCATATATGAATACTTTATCTCCATAATTACTCATATGTAGATATTGAATTTAATTGAATCATTCATTTCTTAATCTACTCATTTAATTTACATTTATTGAGTATCTGCTATATGTGGGCATTGTCCTAGATACTGGAGAAGCAAACATTAATGAGATACTGCCTTGAAAATGAAGGACATTACAGTATCCCTATAGAGCTAGCTATGTAAATAAACAATTTAGTGGCCATTTTAGAAGTGTGCATATTATACTGTGGGACAAAGAGAAGGTGTTCCAGATTATTCTGAAAGTGATGGGACACCATTTAAGAAGACATAAGATGGATAGGACATGCCAGATGTATCTTAGGGTATGAGGAGGGCATAGCAAAAGAACGATATTAGGAAGAGGATTCACAGACAAGCTTAGGTGCCATGTCATAGGTACTGAACTTCATTTTAAATAAAGAGTAGGAAAAACCCCAAAACAAATAGTAAAACTATAGGACTAAATATGTGATTGCAAAGATTACTTTTTGTTCAGTTCAGAGGACTGCTTAGAAGAAAAAGGTTGGAGACTATGTTCCAAGATATCTGAAGAGTTGAGATAAGTAAGTGGGAGATAATGTTTACCTGAATAAAGGTGGTAGCCATGGGAACAAGGAAGAGAGAAGGTACATAAAACATGTAAAGGAAACCCAGTTATCCGTATTTTGTGACTTTCTACTGTGAGGTGAGGAAAAAAGCAGAGCTCAGATGTTTCTCAGGTTTCTGACTTATGTGTCTGCATAAAGTGGTTGCATTTATTTATACAGACAATACTTGGGGAAGAGTATATATGGCAAGAGTTTAAAAAGAGTATAGTTTTTAATGTGATGTATTTGCTATAAGTATGGGATATACAGTTGGGTGTGTCCAATAAGGAATTAACTAAATTGTTTTAGAGTTTATTAGAGATATATAGGCTAAAGGTTAGGATTTGGTAATCATGTGTATTAGGTGATACTTACAGTCATGGTTAATTAAAAAAGAAGTCATTTAAGGAGAGCAGATTCAGTGAGAAGAAAGGACGACATGAACAATATCTTAAGAATGACCAATATTCAATAGATGGATAGAGGAAGATGAATCTCCAAAAGAGATCAAGAAGAAAGATAGCCGGGACCGGTTTGGCTCAATGGATAGTGCGTCGGCTTGGGGACTGAAGGGTCCCGGGTTCGATTCCGGTCAAGGGCATGTACCTTGGTTGCGGGCATATCCCCAGTAGGGGGTGTGCAAGAGGCAGCTGATCGATGACTCTCTCTCATCGATGTTTCTGGCTCTCTATCTCTCTCCCTTCCTCTCTGTACAAAATCAATAAAATATATTTAAAGGAAAAAAAAAAAAGAAGAAGAAAGATAGGCAGAAAACCAGAAAATATAAACAAAGGAAATCAATGAGCTATACTTGCTCTATGTTATGCCAGGACACAAAGTAAGATTATCTTTGGTCCTATGAGTAATTCTACTTTTTAGATACAAGAAAATTCTGCATAGATTTACACTAAAATTAGTATTTACAGAAAAAATAGAATATAGCCAAAGTTACTGAGAGAAAGCCATCATTACTCTTAAAGAAAAAATAGCACTTTTAACTTCATTTCCCATTTGCATTGACCTGTACAAGGGTGAACATTATGCAACATTAATGGAACATTTTAATTTACAAAGATCCTGTTATTAAAAGGTTAACCAGAAATGCTATACAAATTTGCAGCAACATCACTGTGAAAATGAAAAGCATGAAACAAGGAGTCAACTGATAGAATATGATCCCAAGGATGGGGAGGCAAGTGACCAAAGATTTCCCATGTGAGATTTTTCAATAGTGCACTCTGCCAGGAATCTATCACATTCAAAAGAAGCTACTGTCAGTACCCTGGAAATACATCTATACTTTATCAACTTATCATACTGTTCTAAATTCCTCAACACTCTCAGAAAGAGCTGATGATTAGGAAAGAAATGGATTTCACACCTTCTCATTTTTCTCCAATTAGGGGACAAAGGTCCATATGATCTCTCATATCTCCAGGGCCACAGTATAGACTCAAGGGGAGGGACAAGGAGCAACGGAAATTTTCAACACAGAAAAATCAATATTAGATATGCAGAGTATTAATAAATATTATTCTGAAGGACAAATTGTATGCCTGTTTGTTGTTGTTGTTATTTGTTTGTTTTTGTTAGAAAACCATCAAATTCTCCTTTTATCTCTCAACTGGTAAGCATTTAGTAGGGTCCTTAAGTAGCAGAGATGTGGTCCAAGGACTATGGCATGAAAATAGAATTTCACTCTTTATAAGGAAACAAAAAGTGCTTTTTAAGTTCAAAGTAAATGTAAGGTACTATTAAAAAAAAAAAAAAAAGCTTTCATGCTTTCATGCATGCAAGAAACCTTAAAGATTATTGCAACCAAAGGTATCATTTGGAGATGAGACTACTGAAGCTAGGAAAGGTATGACTTATTCAAGAATAAAGGCAGTTTAAGAGAAGAACCAGGTATTTCAAATGTATTCAAAATGGATGCTTAATTTTCCTGTCTTACCTTTCACAGGTTGAATTGCTAGCCATCTAAGTTACTCAAGTGAGAAACTGAGTCATTCGTCTTCCTTTACAAAATTACTTAAATTCTGTTCACTTCTCTCCATCTTCAATGCCACTGCCATGGACCACAGTCTATGAGGAATGCTTGAATTAGAAGACAGGGAGAGAAGTTTGAACCTCAATGTAAAAAAAGACCTTATACACATATATTTAGTATTAATTCCAAATTTAATAATATAAACAGATAGAGATTCACAACATCAATTAAAACTTCTTTCAACTTTGTGCTTTTTATTGGCAGGCAACAACTTTATATTCCTTGGTATCACTAAACTGTGTATAATTAGAGACACAGCATTCTAGAAAAGCAGGCAACAGAATTAAACTGAGCAAACTTAAGGGAAGGTCAGTCTTCATTATGTTACCCGTTTTTCATTATGTGTACACTGAAGCACAAATGCAATTTGAAGTCGTTTTTTGTTTGTTTTTGTTATTAAATATATTTTGATTGATTTCAGAGAAAAAAGGGAGAGGGAGAGAGAGAAACATCAATGATGAGAGAGAATCATTGATTAGTTGCCTCCTACGTGCCCCCAACTGGGGATTGAGCCCACAACCCAGGTATGTGACCTGACCAGGAATCCAACTGATGACCTCTTGGTTCTCAAGTCAATGTTCAACCTCTGAGCCATGCCAGCAGGGACAATTTGAAATATTTTAATGGAAATGAAGTTACAATCACGCATTTATGTGACCAACACCTTAACTCCAAATATTTGACTGTAATGTGTATGTAAGCAGTTTCTCATTGCACAATTATTAAAATGTATTTTTTCCTGTTAGAAATCAGCGACTTATTTTTTGTGCGTTTATTTTTCTTTTGAAGAACTATGCTCCACACAGAACTGTCCCATTGTATGGAGGAAGATCAACTGAAGAGCGAGGAGTCATAAAGAACTGATTTCTCTCATTAGGGCTAAAATCTCCAAAAATATACCATGGGCCTTGAGGGTCATGGCAACCGGTTTTAGTGAGACTGGGTTCCTCTCTCCCCCCTTCACCTCCCGGCCCCTGCCAGACTCCTCACACAGCTTCACTCACTGCCATCTCTTCTCACCCATCCACACACACCTAAACATTATTGTATAACCTTAAATCTGTGTCCCACTGCTGGACCACAGTGCCTATACTATGCTATAAATAATATCTTATCAACTTATAATTATCTGATCTCTACCAAAGATAGATTATGTTATTATTGTTGCCTTAACAACATTAATTAGTTAAATTAAAACACTTGATCTGTATCTTAAGTTATGTGAGACTTTATTTTAGTCAGGGGGACAAAATCCCCTATACTATGTACACTGAGTGGCCAGATTATTATGATCTGGGAACGCATAATAATCTGGCCACTCAGTATATACTGTATAGTCTCTTAACTTGGCTTCAGACTTCCATTCCTACTGCCACACAAGCCATTCTCCACATAGTAACAATTATCCCCTTCAAACCCAAAGCGTATTATATATGTCTCCTGGATAAAAATCTCCAACCACCCTAACCAGTTTGGATCAGTAGATAGAGCATTGGCCTGCAAACTGAATGATCCTGGGTTTGATTCCAGTCAAGGGAGTAGCAGCCAAGAATCTCAAGTCTTTTTTTCAAGATTTATAACACAGCTAAAGAACAGATCTTTTCCAAAGTTTAATAATGAACTTCTTGTAATTATATTGATGTTCCTCACTGAATGTGGCTGGGCTTGAGCTAGCATTCCATATGAGGAAGGCTCACCCTATTATCTATTAGTTAGTGTGGAGCAGCAGCCATGAATCTCAAATCTTTTTTCAAGGTTTTTTACAGTTGTTTCATGTCTTCACATCCTGTACACATTGTAGTAGTGAAAGTAGTAATGTAAATATTCTTTTTTTTTTAAATATATTTTATTGATTTTTACACAGAGAGGAATTGAGGGGGATAGAGTTAGAAACATCGATGAGAGAGATACATCGACCAACTGCCTCTTGCACACTGGGGATGTGCCCGCAACCAAGGTACGTGCCCTTGACCGGAATCGAACCCGGGACCTTTCAGTCCGCAGGCCGACGCTCTATTCATTGAGCCAAACCGGTTTCGGCAGTAATGTAAATATTCTTTCCCTCATTTCAATGACAACTTGCATACTATATAAAGATTTTGAAATACTTGTATATTAATCAGACTAGTGATTTATCATTGATCAAGAGAATAAGAAGACTTTCATGTTTTTATAACTAGAACTAGAGGCCTGGTGCATGAAATTCATGCCCTAAAGGGGGGTGTCCCTCAGCCCAGCCTGCACCCTCTCCAATCTGGGATCCCCTCAAGGGATGTCCCACTGCCGGTTTAGGCCCGATCCCCTGTGGGTCAGGCCTAAACCAGCAGTGGGACATCCCTTTCACAACCCAGGACTGCTGGCTTCTAACCACTTGCCTGCCTGCCTGCCTGATTGCAATCCAGGACTGCTGGCCCTTAACTACTCCCCTGCAGGCCTGGTCGCCCCCAACTGCCCTCTCCTGCAGGCCTGGAACCCCCCTCCCTCCCCAACTGTCAGCCATCTTGTGACAATGTAGAGGAAGCCATCTTGTGATGATGCAAGGGTATGAGGGTCAATTTGCATATTACTTCTTTATTATATAAGATGGGGACAAGTCTAAAGGAAATTTAGAAGTGCCAAGAATTTTAAGCTCAAAGCAAGTTTTTAGTTGTGATTTAGGTAAAATTAACAATTAATTTTACTGATGTGGAATTGTCCCACATACAGAATCTTCAATATCAAGATTGTGAGCCATCTCATCTCCATTATCAGGAGAGGTCAGAAGTTGAGATATGGTGGACCCTGCTCACTGATCAACACCTAAAAATGAGTGGGAATTAACCATTACAGTGAATTCCTTACCAGTCAGCACCCCTTAGATAAACTTAAAAATAAATAAAAGTTGTCTAGTTTAAATTTGTGTACTCCATTTAGTGGTATTTTCTATCTGGACCTATGTTTTGTTGCTAAATGTATCTAAGAACCTCAAATTGAGTCCATATTTATCTCTAGAAACATAATCCTTTGCTTCTAAGAGCTCAGCTGGTAATGATAATTGACACATTGGTTCAGTTCTTGGTCTATGTCAGGAACTGTTCCAGAAACTGCATATATGCTCTCTCTCATGCAACAATTGTTCAAAAAAAACTGAATGAGTTCATGTGAATGAGAAAATTAGGACTGCAAGGAGGTAAGTAATCTTGAGCCCAGCTCAGTTTAACTACAGCTCCATGCTCTTAGCCACTGCCCTCTTCCTTGTCTGGTAGGTTGCACTTAGTAAGCCCAGGAGGCACATGAATATACATGCCGCATGGCAAGATGGTCATGCCGCATGGCAAGATGGTCATGTTGCCTGGCTGAGTTTCGTTTGCCTTAATGCTTGTTACACAGAACAACTTTTTAAATGCTTCAGGCCTCCTTTGATTTTAAATTAATGTATATGCTTAAAGTAGAGAAAATAAAATTCACCAAAAATAAATTCACCAAAACTTACTATTCAGAGGTAAATTTTGTTAACATTTGCTATTCTTTTTTTCAGATTTCATATATTTTTAAAACATAGTCAAACTCATATATCTTCCTATGCTGTCACACTCACCAATAATAACCTAGGCAATCTATCAATAAACTTAATTTTTATAGTTATATAGTATTCCGTTGTGTGAGCATATTATAAATTATTTAACCATTTTTTAGATATTGAAATGTTTCTCCATATACTAAAATATTAAACTACTAGTATTTTAAAATACTAGACTAACATTACACATACTAGAGAATATATATACTTTTTCTGTAAGTTTAAAATTATTTCAAGATAAAATATTTACAACAATCAAATAAAACTTTGACAAAGAGAAGAATTTCACCCTTAAAACAGACTGTTGGACCTCAAAGGGAGGGTGTGGATAAAAGGGAGAGATCAACCAAAGGACTTATGTGCACACATATGAGCCTAACCAGTGGTCAAGGACAATACCGGGGTGGGGGCATGAGTGAGGAGGGGTGGGGGATTGGAATGGGGGCTTGAGGACAAATATGTGATACCTTAATCAATTAAAAAAAATTAAAAAACAAACAAAAAATCACTCTTGGTAATTATTTTAACTTATATTGAAAATTTTAGAGAGTTCGGCTTCAATTATGCATGGATTTTGGAACTTACATACACACATACATCTATATTTATTCTATACTTATGTATACATATTTTAAATTTTTAAAATTGATTTCAGAGAGGAAGGAAGAGAGAGAGATGGATGAAAACATCAATGATGAGAGAGAAGCATTGATTGGCTACCTCCTGCATGCCTCTTATTGAGGATGGAGCCTGCAACCTGGGCATGTGCCCTGACTGGGAACTGAACCATGACCTCCTGGTTCATAGGTTGACACTCAACCACATCAGCTGTGTGTGTGTGTGTGTGTGTGTGTGTGTGTGTATTTATTAATATATAAATAAAAATGTAAATGTACGTTTGTTCAAAATTTTAAATCTCCGAAAGTTCTTCACCAATTGCTTTGAAATTTTGACACAATGTTGCATTCAAATACTCGCGTGTGGTTTTATATACCTTATACCTACTATTATATAAATGTCACACTTGTGACAGGTAAAAACATGCTTTTTTGAAAAACAGCGCCATCTGTTGGAGGTAAAAGCAACACATGTTATACTAAATATTTTATGATTCCATTTCAATGTTTCCGATTTACTATCCATTTATGATTTCCAAATTTCCAATTTTATGATTCCATTTCAAAGTTGATAATGATTATTTGTGCTTAGAAATCTCTAACAAAGTTCTCAATCCATTGAGAATGCCATCACCAAATCAATCTGCTGCTTCATTTGATGTAGAATTTCATTGTGAACAAAATTACAACACTGGTGATCTTTTGTCCTATGTGCAATCAAATATTCCTAAGCTAACGCTTGAGCAAAAAGGCATTTACAATCAAATAATGCAAACTGTCAATAATGGGGTTGGAGAAATCTTCTTAGATGAACCAGGAGGAACTGGTAAAACGTTCCTAATTAGATTGATCTGGTAGCAATTAGATCCCCAAATGACATAGTCTTAGCTCTTGCGTCCTCCAGAATAGCTGCGACATTGCTACCAGGTGGAAGAACTGCTCATTCCGCTTTGAAATTGCCATTGAACATGCAATTTATTGAAACTCCATGTGCAACATGTCCAAAAGTATTGTAGAAATGCAAACTTATTGTTTGGAATGAATGCACAATGGCACACAAAAAATCACTCGAGGCTCTTGATTGATCATTGCAAAATTTGCGTGGAAACATCAGACCATTTGGGAATGCATTAATATTGCTTTCAGGAGATTTGAGGCAAACATTACCTGTAATTCCTCGATTGACACCAGTAGACAAAATAAATGCTTGCCTGAAATATTCTACTTTGTGGTGTCATGTAAATACATTAAAATTAACTATAAATATGTGTGTCCAGCTGCAAAACGATCAATCAGCAGAGATAGTCTCACATCAATTGCTGGAAATCGGGAACAGAAAGGTGCTGGTTGATCTGACCTCAGGATGAATTTCATTGCCTCATAACTTCTGCAATTTAGTGACGTCAAAAGAAGAATTGGTTGAAAAAGTATTTCCCAATATTCAAACCAATTATAAAAATCATGATTGGCTGAGTGAAAGAGCTATTGTGGCCAAGAACAAAGACGTCTATGAACTTAACAATATTATTCAGTCTCACATTCAAAGCGAGGCAGTCACATACAAGTCCATCAACACTGTTGTGGAAGCAGATGAAGCGGTTAATTATCCAACAGAATTTTTGAATTCACTCGATCTGCCAGGAATGCCACCACACATACTGCAATTGAAAATCAGTGTGCCAATTATCATGTTGTGAAATATCAACCAGCCAAAGCTTTGCAACAGCACGAGGCTTGCAGTAAAAAAATTAATGAGCAAAGTCAGCCATAGAAGCATCAGTCTTGACAGGACCTTTATAAGGTGAAGATGTCCTCATTCCTTGCATTCCTATGATTCCAATGTATATGCCATTTCAATTTAAGAGATTGCAATTCCCAATTAGATTGGCGTTTGTAATCACCATCAACAAAGCTCAGGGCCAATCTTTAGAATATGCAGTTTAGATCTAGACATGGTTTGCTTCTCACATTGACAATTATATGTTGCGTGTTCTAGAATTGGCAAACCAGACAATGGAACAACAAAAAATGCATGCCCACAAGCATTGTAAAATTAAACATATTAGAAATGTGCACTTTCTTTTTTCTTTCTTTTCCATTTAACCAGACTGATAGAGCGCTGGTGCATGAAATTCATGCATGGGGGCTGTGTCCCTCAGCCCATCCTGCACCCTCTCCAATCTGGGACTCCTCAAGGATGTCCAACTGCCTGTTTAGGCCCAATCCCATCAGGACCAGGATCGGGCCTAAACGGGCAGTTGGACATCCTTCTCACAATCCAAGACTGCTGGCTCCCAACAGCTTGCCTGCCTGCCTGCCTGCATGATTGCCCCTAACTGCTTTTGCCTGCCAGCCTCGTCACCCCCTAACCACTCCCCTCCCAGCCTGATCAATGTCTAACTGCTCCCCTCCTGGCCCAATTGCCCCTAACTGCCCTCCCCTGTCAACCTGGTTCCCCCCAACTCCCCTCCCCTGAAGGCCCAGTCCCCTCCAACAGCACTCCTCTGCAGGCCTGGTTCTTCCCAACTACCCTCCTCTGCTGGCCTTATCACCCACATCTGTTCTCTCCTGCTGGCCATCTTGTTGTGGCCATCTTATGTCCACATGGGGCTAGCCATCTTTGACCACATAGGGGCAGCCATCTGTGTGTGTGGAATGATGATCAATTTGCATATTATTCTTTTATTAGATAGGACATATATATGTTTTTTTAAATATATATTTTATTGATTTTTTACAGAGAGGAAGAAAGAGGGATAGAGAGTTAGAAACATCAATGAGAGAGAAACATCAATCAGCTGCCTCCTGCACACCTCCTACTAGGGATGTGCCTGCAACCAAGGTACATGCCCTTGACTGGAATTGAACCTGGGACCAGTTCGCAGTCCAATGCTCTATCCACTGAGCCAAACCAGTTAGAGCATATGTATATATATTTTAATGAAATTATGTTTAAAAAATATATACAAGATATAAGTAAAATATAAGTTGTACTTCAACAAATTAAAAACTTGATTTTTGAAATGTACCATTAAGGAAATGAAAAGGCAAGTGACAATATTAAATAAAATATACCCAATACATATTTCTGACAGCTGAAAGGACAGCTACAGAGAATATATAAAGATCTCTTATATTTAATAAACAGATAAATGACCTAAATAATAAACAGATATTTTAAAAACGAATATATACAAAGGGCCAATATACACATTAAAAGGTGTTCAACATTATTAGTCACCAGAGAAGTACATATTAAACAAGTAGATACTACAATACACCCACCATAAAGGTTCAAAATCTATACATATAAAAGCCTAAGCTACTGTTATGATGGAACAACCAGAATGATCATTCGCTATGTTGTGCACTGACCACCAGGGAGCAGATGCTCAATGCAGGAGCTGCTCCCAGCCTACAAGCTTCAATCTCCAATGGGGCCTACTGGTCAACCTCCTCATCTTTTCCCCTGGCCAGAAGGCTCCAATTGCCTGATCGGGGCTGGGCCCTTGGGCTGAGACATGGAACGAGGAACCAGGGGTGGGTGGTGGCAGACACAGCCCTTTCCCAGGGGGGCCAAGGGCTGGCTCCCTCCTTGGGGCTGGTGGTAAACCTCCAAAGTCCCTCCCCATGTTCCTCTCCCAACCGGCAGGCTCAAATCAGCCTGTTACCTGCCCACAGCAGTGATGATTGCCCCCTCCCCCACAGCAAGGGAAGTGGGGATATGGGGAGGAAGGGAACCTGATTGGCTCTGATCATCGGCCAGGCCTAGGGACCCCACCCATGCATGAATTTCTTGCACTGGGCCTCTAGTATAAAAATTTAAAAACTATACTAAAGATTTTGGTCAACTGGAATTCTCATATACTAAAGTCCTGGTGTACAAATTCATGCACTGGTGGGGTCCCTCGGCCTGGCCAGCAATGGGGGCCAATCAGGGTCATCTGGGGAGGGATTGAGGGAGGTTGGCTGGCCATGGGAAGTTGGCTATGGGAGTGCATTGACCGGGGGGCAGCTCCTACATTGAGCATCTGCCACATGGTGGTCAGTGCACTGTCATTGCAACTGGTCAGCTGGTCATTTGGCTGACAGGTCATAATGGTTGCTTAGGCTTTTATACATATAGATTGCTGGTGGGGATATAAAATGAAACCATTTTTCAGTGCCCTCTGAACTAAAACATACACTTCTACATGGTAAAGTAAGGAAATGTTTTTAGGTATTTTCCAAAGAGAATGAAAGCATATGTCCATACAAAAATGTACACAAACATTCAGAGCTGTTTGATTTTTTTTTTGTTGTTGTTGTTTTTTAATAGCAATACTTATGTGAAAGAAGCTAGACAGAAAAGAGAATATTTTGTATGGTTGCATTCACATGAAATTGTGGAACAGGCAAAACTAATCTATAGTGACAGAAATCTATAGTGGCAGGTCAGTGGTTGCATAGGACAGAGGTGAAGGCACATAAATTCACTATACAAGGCACCAGGAAAATTGTTTGAATTGGTCATTTCAGCAATAAATATCAGTCTATTCCATTATTTATTTTCATGGATCCAAACTTAGTTCTATGAAATGTTTTTCACCATGAATTCATTAATCTGTTCAATTAAAAGTCTAATCTGGTTTGTGTACGTATAAGCATATATACACATTCTCTGTGTGCTGATTTCCTGGGGTAAGAGGACCACCTGTCATATCATCAGGTTAATTACAGACCTGAGGTAGCCTGAGTCTGGGACTAGGGATGGTGAGAGTACTTATGCTTCTCACTGCAGATCTGGTCAGTGCAACAGCTCATAGCTGATAGGACAGAGTTGAGAGGCCCAAAGTCTGCACTCATATATGAAACTGATTGGAAAACCTTAACCAGTGACCTGTTAAATACTTCCAGAGTCTTTTCCCTGCGGTCTTCTCTCCCTCAGTGGCTGTGACTGAATCTAGCGATTGTAAATAGAAAGGTATGGACACCTCTGAGCCTGCCCAGAGAAATCACCTTTAGGGTTTCTCAGTTTTCTTGTCTTCTTTCCAGCTCCCAGAGCTCCTGTAACTTCAGTTATTTCATGAAAGAACCTCAGGGTCCATGAGTCATTTAGAGAACTCATTAAAAAGGACACAGTTGGAAAGTTGCCTCAAGCACCTTGACAAAGGTTTAGTTTTTAAGTTTTAATTGATCTCAAAGGAATGGAAGTTATTTCAAGAGCTAAAAAGTAAGTGTCAGAAAAAATTCTCCTTGTGGACTTCATTAAAACTTTGCCACTCTTAATTATATTGGGAGCACTCTCAGCAGGCAGCTGCTCAGGAGACCAGGGAGGCGCGTGGCCTTTTGGGGAAAGCCCTGGTTGCTCAGCAGTGAAGCCCCACAATTAATGCTTCAGTGATTTGTGGAGACATCCTCCTTGGAGGTTGAAACTCAAAGCATCTTATCAATGGGCTGAGTGCTTTTCCCATTCACACATTTAGGTAAGAGAATAACAAATCAAATAAACTGCGATATATTCCAGGCACAGTACTAAGACCTTTCTATGAGTTATTACCAATCATCAAAATAACATTTAAAAGTGAATATTTCTTTCCTTCCTGTTGATTAAAAAAGAAGCAAGTTCAATCAAGTGAAAAACCTCATCTTAGGTCACATAAGTGAAAGCTGCCAAATTTAAAACTGATTCTAGCGCCTTTTACATTTTTCTGCTGACAGAGTCCAGCAAGAACTCTAGTATTCTCTCTTTAGAACTACTCATCCTCCCACACAACCATCCTATTTATTTCTTCTTTGGCAACAACAGGAAGACCAAACAGGGCAACATTAACTCAAGACGTAATGAAAAAAGGTATAAGCTAGAACTTCTTTGAATTAACATTACTCCAATATTAACATTTCCTGCTGCTAGCATATGTCGGTCCCAGTTGCTATTATCCCCAGGTCTGAGTCCACCAGACCTGTCATAGTCCATTTAGATGCCTTTGTTGGTTCACTAATACAACAGAATCTTTCTGATACCAAACTGATGTCAAATTAGTCAACCCTCTTGGTTCTGTAAGCTTCAACTAATACCCAAGGCTTAGAGGAATGCTTGGGTTCATAAGCTACACTGTTTGTCTGGGTCTTTCAAGAGCTGACGCTCAGACAAGATTGGATGTGCAAGGGAAACACCACGAGGAAAGTGAGGAGGAATCCAGTGGAGGTGTGGAGAGCCATTTGATGAAGGTCTGATTCCTGTGAAGGGAGAGAGAAGAGAACAAGCCATGTGTATTACCTGGACTCACAACTGGAAGCATGGTTCACTCAAATTTGGTAATCTGAAGAAGGTTTAATCCAGGATAGTGCAGAATCTTGGGCTGGTAATAAAACTCCTTTACAAACTGTAGGCCTAAAGAAGAAGAGCAGATTGCAGTTACTAGAACCTGAAGACAAAGAGGAACATGTAAAAAGAGTAAACTGATAGAAACTGGAATCCTAAATCAATTGGACCAGTTCACACTGAACCAGCAGGAAATGAATTGTGGATGAAAGGAGTCACATGCTAACTTGACAAGGTCATGGGAGGCCTGCATGGCAGTCTTGCAAACTCAGAGACCTAAAAAAATCGCAAAAGATGATCTGAAAATTAAATATTTAACTACAAACAGGTTATAGTGGTTGTCATGTCCTAGGCCGATATTTTCCCTGACAAAGATCAACTTAGATCTTTTACTGAGCCTGCTAGCCTTTTTTCCTCTAAGATAACATATCTGTAAGATGTCTGGGTAACTTGTAACTTCCCTTTTGCTGGAGCCCCTGGGGCACAACCAAATGTGGTGGGCGCCAGGACAGATGCCTCAAATTCCTTCATTATCATGTTAACTGTTCCTGCACTCACCTAAGTATGTGTCCATCATTTTACTTTTTATCCAATCCCAGGCGTTTCCCACCGCTTTGCTTTATTAATCCCACCTCCTTAATCCATCACCAATGAATTTCATGTAACCCACCTATCTCCCTCCTTTGATTGTAATGTATAAATACAAATGTAACCCACCATTCTCTGGAGTCTTATCTCAATTCGTTGAGGTTCTGCTTCCCGGCATATGTTGACAGTTTGTCTCAAATAAACTCACTACAATTCTTTACAGGTTTCAATTTTTTTTTTTTTTTACGTTAACATAATAAACACTAGAACTCCATCACCTCCCTCTCCCCAAGCTCTTGCCTTTCTTTCCAATGGACTAAACCCAACAAGAAGCCAGAGGGCAGTGAAGCCCCAGGGTGAGGTACATACAGATTGATCTTAATAAACACGGAGCAGGGCAGAAAAGGTGAAGTGTAGATATGGAGGGGCAAAGGGAGGATGTTCACAGAGCATTTGATTTGTATGTTTATCAGAACTGGCCATGAATATGAACTCTGTCACATCAGAAACCTCAGGGGAATTTCACACATGTTGTATTTACAATTATTTACTTATAGATACAAATAACATTTTGAATAGTCATAAAAGGTACATGAGGTTATAGTGAGGAGAAGCAGGAGAGAAAAGTCTTCAGAAAAGAATGTCAACTAATATTTGTGAAAAGTAATGACAGAATTTGAAAATCACAATTTTGCAGCCTACTTAGTAATTAATTCAGACAGTCAATGGATGCTAAAATTATTGGCTGAAATACTGTTAGGAGACAAGTCCTTCACATGATCTCCAAGACCCAAACTTCAGGATACTAATTCATTTCAAACAAAGTGGAAACACTTAACCAAATCACCAAATTTAACATTATTGATAATGGGCAGACTGATCTCCTGTGCCTCCTGATACGATGCACTCCACAGAACACAACATAGTCTATGTAGAATTCCTTAAAAAAAAAAGTGTTATCTCAACCTAGATATGATGAATCCAAATTTCAGGATATTTTACAAAACAACCAGCCTGGACTCTTATAAACTGAAAGACAAAAGTGGAGGAAACCCTTTGAAATTAAATGAAAACAAAGAGATAAAAAAATAAATGACTGTATGATCTCTGATTGGACCATGAATTAAAAAATCACACAAAACAACACTAGAGTCATTAGTAAATAATATTATTGTATTGATGTTAAATTCTGTGAGTGTAATAATGGTATTGTGTTTAATATTTGCTTTTAGGAAGTACATGCTAAATTATATAGGGGTCATTTAAGTGCATGTGTATAAACTCTATTACAGTTAACCATAGTGTCTAAATTATACTTCTAAATATACGTATATTTATTTTGTATGTATTATTACATAATTATATATAATATTGTTTTATATAGAAATTTATAAATATTTTAAATAAATATATGAGATTTATTAATGGTACATATAACATTTATTATAATAAATATTATATATATATATATATATATATATATATATATATATATATATACACACCCTTAAAGGGTGGGGCAAAAGTAGATGTATAGTTGTGAGTATGCAAAAGTTTATTCTTATATTATTATTATTTGATTATTGTATTATTTTCTATATGAAGAATTATAAACCTACTTTTGCCTCATCCTGTATATATTCTCCTCCTTAACTTCAGCACCGTTGACTAAATAATTTTGGACTGGATAATACTTTGCTGTGAAGGGCTGTCCTGCACATTATGGGATGTTTAGCAGCAACCCTGGTCTCCTACCAGATACTTCTCTCCTCCATTCATAACAATCAAAATTTTCTCCAGACATTGTCATATGTCCCCTCAGAAATGGGCACAGAGTGTCACTTTGATATCCAGAGAACTATCAAGAGAAAAAGCAAGATAGATAGATAGACAGATAGATAGGCAGATAGATAAGATAGATAGATAGATAGATAGATAGATAAATGATAGATAAAAATATGTCAAAATACTAACAATTAGCAATTATTAAGTATAAGAAGAGGACATATAGGTATTTGTTATATTAATCTTCCCCAAATTCTGTAGATTTAAAAATTTCAAAGAGAAAAGAAAAAAAGAAAGAGAAAGGAAAAAAAAAAGTAGAAAAGGGCCACATATCAGGTGCCAAAGACTACTAATTTCAAATAATAGAATTAATACAGGCACTATTTTCCAAGCACAATTTTAAAAATAGAAAATACTACTAAAATAACAACAATGAAATTCCATGATATCTTAAAATTTTAACACAATGTGTGAATACTCTGTGAAGGAAACTTCAAAACACTGCTTAGTGATGCAACAACCTGACAAAAAAAAAAAAAATGTATCATCATTCTGAGTAGAAAGACTGAGCATTATAAGTATTCCAATTTTCCTAAGCAATTCAGTAAATATAAAGTGATCTCAAAGGAGTAACAGGATTTGTTTTTTAATTAGATAGGATGATGCTAAAATCATACAGCATGAACAACCAGAAAATTATATAGAAGAAGAGTTACATGGAAGATCAACCTTTTTGTATTTTCAAATTTCTTAAAATTTTAATAATAAAAGTGTGTTACTGGTGCACAACTAGAGAGATATGTCATGGATCAGGATTTTAAAAAATTGTAAAAAAACAAATGTGCATTGGAATTTTCTTTTTTACCATGAAAATGTATCTCAAATCAGTTAAACAAAAATTGATTAGACAATAAATGTACTGGAACCATTAAGTGTACTGGAAAAATAATAAAACTGAATTTATGTCTCTCACTTCATACAGTTACATCTGCCAGATGTCCAAATTCATCGCCAAGACATGGATAGGGAAGCAAGGAAAACTTTTTCACTATTTGCTCTTGAATTTTAAACTACATAAGTGCATTAATGTTTTTTAAAAATAAAATACAAAGAGACTTTTTTATTATATTGCTTTGAAATAATGTATTTTTCTTATTATAAAGGTAACATATGTTTTAGAAATGTGAGGAATATAGGACATATAGAAAATGTTCAAGCAAAAAACAAACCCATAAATACCAATAAATGGCAATCAGCCTCGTTATTTCCTCTTCTTTTTATTTTAATTTTAATTTTATTTTTTTATTAAATTATTATCTGTGTACATATTTTAACATTGCCCCTCTCCTCCCGTACATACCCTCTCTACCCACAGTTTTGTGTCCATTGGTTGTACTTATATGCATGTATACAAGTCCTTCAGTTGATCTATTATCTCCCCCAGATCTCCCTACCCTCCCCGCTGTAATTTGACAGTCTACTTGTTTTACTGTCTCTATATCTATCTTTTGGTTCATCAGTTTATAATGTTCTTTATTATCCATAAATTAGTGAGGTCATGTGGTATTTATCTTTCATTGGCTGGCTTATTTCACTCAACATGATGTTCTCCAATTCCATCCAGGTTGCTGCAAATGATGAGAATTCCTTCTTTTTAATGGCAGCATAGTATTCCATTGTGTAGATGTACCATAGTTTTTGGATCCAATCATCTGCTGACAGGCACCTAGGCTGTTTCCAAATTCTAGCAGATTGTGATGCTATGAATATAGGGGTGCATATATCCTTTCTGATTGGTGTTTCTAGTTTCTTGGGATATATTCCTAGGAGTGGGATTACTGGGTCAAATGGGAGTTCCATTTTCAGTTTTTTGAGGAAACTCCACACTGTTCTCCACAGTGGTTTCCTCTTCTTTTTATGCTTCTATTTAACTTGTTCATTTAATTACACCGATTTAAATAATACATAATATTCAATAATATTGAATGATTTAGGCATAATATTTTTTACTTAATTTTATGCCACAGTTCTTTGTTTTTATTTCTAATCTTCATTCAAAACATGCTGACAGAGAGAGAGAAAGAGAGAGAGAGAGAGAGAGAGAGAGAGAGAGAGAGAGAGAGAGAGAGAGAGAAACATCTATGTACAAGAGAAATATGGATTGGTTGTCTTCTATATGCTCCCCAACTGGGGATCAAAACCACAACCCAGATACATGCCCTGCTTTTCCTTGCCATTAATCCTCTAGCTTGTAGTTTTTGTTTTATGGAACCTATTATCTGAAATACACTTTTTGAACCAATATATTATCCTTTAGTGAATCTCATTCTAAGGAACAAGTGCTCAATCATATAATATTAAGTGTTTATCTTTTTTTCTCATATATATTCATAATTTTTTAACCTAACCACTATAATATATCCTAATATATAAAAACCCAGGATCTGTAACAACCGACCAAAGCCTTGATCTAACACCGGAAGTCAGTGATGGGTTGCTATGGAGACCCAGCACTGACTGCCGCCAGTGCGGGTGCTATGGCCTAGCACTGACTGCTGGAGGGCTACAGATCAGGCCTGGAGAGAGGCCCAAAGAGAGAGGCAGGGTCTGATCTGCAGCTTCCATGGCAGCTGTTGTTCAGCAATTGCCTCTCTTTCTTTCCAGGTTTCACCAGCAGCCACAGCTCTGTTTCTTTCCAGGCCTCTGGGGGCTGCTGATCAGCCCTGCCTCTCTGATCAGGCCCAGAGATAGGCCCTGATATGCTGACTGGCATAAATACTAACCAATCAGAACCAATCTGGGTGAACTGTGAGGAGCCAATGGCTGTAAAGGAGGCAGAGCTTTTGACACTGACTGGCATAGAAACAGACCAATCAGAACCAATTTGGCCAGCAGGGGAGAGCAGTTGGGGGCAAGATCAGGCCTTTAGGGGAGAGCAGTTGGGGGCAATCAGGCAGGCAAGCAGAGAGGATAGAGGTGATCAGGCAGGCAGACAGAGGGGTTTGGACAATCAGGCAGAGGCAGTTAGGGGTGATCAAGCAGGCAGACAAGTGAGCAGTTAGGAGCCAGTGGTCCCAGATTGTGAGAGGGATGTCCAATTGGAGAAGGGGCAGGTTGGGCTGAGGGGGACTCTCCCCTCTCCATACATGAATTTCCTGCACCCAGCCACTAGTCAATATTAATAAAAGCATAATATGCTAATTAGATTGGATGTCCTTCCAGACAATGCTCCAGACGAAGCCAGGGCTGTGAGAGAAGCTGGATCTTAGGTGCTAGAGGGAAGGCTGGGTCCCAGGTATCAGAGGGAAGCTGATTATATATATATATTCCTAAGTGACCATGTGACCATGTGACCGTTCGACTGTTTTACTGGTAGCTATGATGTGCACTGACCACCAGGGGGCAGATGCTCAACATACAGGCATGGAAACATGGAACAGACTGATGAATCTCAAAGGAAAGGGGGGAGGGTGGGGAGAGATTAACCAAAGATCTTATATGAATACTGGAGGGCCGGTGGGGTCCCTTGGCCTGGTCTGTGGGGATTGGGCCAAAAACAGCAGTGTGACTTCCCCCAAGGGGTCTTGGATTGTGAAAGGATGCAGGCCAGGCTGAGGGACCCCACAGGTGCACGGATCTGTGCACCGGGCCTCTAGTTTAAAATAATTTTAATTACAAACTCCAAGATAATACCTTTCAATACATTCACCATACTCTATTTATTGATTCAATTTTATGGTTTATTGTTTACCTTCTCACATCAAATTGGTTGAAAACACTTTTTAATATTTTATTTGTACCAGCATTCATTTCACTTTAAATAGTCAATGTACTCTTATGTCATCTTATTCCTACGGCCATTGTCCCCTAAATATGTCTTGTTCTGTCTTTTCCATTGCATTAAATGTTCCTTGCTTCTCTACCTGCCAAAATCCTACACAGCTTTCAGGATTTAATACAACTTTCACCTTCTTTAAAAAACTTCATTTTTTTATTCACTGAAATCTTAGCAAATTTTTTAACCTTATGAATTTATAAAAGTTTTTGTCTGTATATTTTATCAGGAAAGTATTACTCATATTAAATAATTCAAATATTTTATTGTCATCTTTTACATATCAATGTCTTATATCTCCACATTAGTAGTAAGTTATGTGAGTGTATGAACAATGATTTATAATTCTTAGTATCTCATCTAAAAGTTTATTTAATATAATAGTAGCTCTGCCTTATGCAGACATTAAGAAACACCTTAAATTATCAAAATCTCAGTTTATCAACTTGTATAATGAAGAGTTTAGACCACATGTGTCAAACACAAGGCCCGCGGGCCAAATCCGTCCCGCCAGGCCTTGCAATGTGGCCCGAACCACGCTGTCATCACTGCACTCCGCTGCGTTTCCATCACAATGACAGTTTATGACTGTTCAGTAAACCATTCGGCCCACAATTTAGGCTGGATTTTAGATTTTGGCCCCTTCTCTGATTGAGTTCGACACCCCTAGTTTAGACCCAAATATTTTCAAGGATTCAGACTAACTCTCCAATGCCAATTGTTGAAGCATTTCTCATACTTCCCACTAGATGGTACCAACACCAAATAAATACTACTGGAGAAAAACGAACTATTTTTTTTTTTTTGAGTTGTAAAAATGAATAATCAGAAAAGGTAGCCTGTTGTGTACATTAGTTATAATTTATGGAATAAAATATATAGAATTATATATTTTTTTATTTTTTTAACTGGAGAGATAATTGGTAATAAATAATTTTATGAGAATTCCCCAAATAACATTATTTTGAGTAATGGTTATAAAATCAATTCAAAATACTTTATTTAACAAGTATTTACTGAGTGCCTACCCTATACAAAAATATGATAGTTTGAGGCTACCCAAAGACAAATCATACATAGCTGCATTTATAAGGAAAATGAGACCTGCATTTTAAAAACCATAATAGAAGTGAAAAAAATGGGAACGTTCAGAAGGCACAGGTGTTACTTCAGCTGCAGAAATCAGCATTGATTTTCATGGTAATTTGATATTTCAGGTGAATTTTGAATTATGGATTCAATTTTTTTGTGTCATAAAAAAAGGAAAGAGGTTGAAGTAGATAGACAGTTTCAAACTGAGGTCTTTGGACTTTATTCAGTAGATAATGGGGCAAAATCGAAGTTTCCACACAGTTTCATAATCAGAACTGTGTTTGTAAAAGTGTGGTCTGCTCACGGAAAGATTGTAATAGCTCACTTATAAATGGAACCTAAAAGTCATATACATGGGAGCAGAGTAGGGTGGCGACAGGGGGTGGAGGAAGGGAGAAATGGGGAGTTGAGATCAAAGTGTACAAAGTCTCAGTAATAAAAATTTTAAAAGCTCAGGAGGTCTGCCACACACATAGTGCCTATAGCTAACAACACCACATTGTATACTTCAAATTTTCTAAGATGATAGACCATATGTTAAGAGCTCTTGTTACAAAAATAATAATAATGATTAATAATAAAAAGGGATCTGAAGAAACTTTTGGGATGATGGATGTGCCTATGACCTTTGTGGTGGTAACAGTTTCATGGGTATATACTCATTGAGTTATTAATATATATGTTAAACATGTACAGCCCTTTACATGCCAATTGTACTTCAGCACAATGTCTTTTGGTGTTTGCTTTTAAAAAGGTACTGCTGGTTGTGTGGCTATTTGATGAGAATGAAAGCAAGGAAGATATGACAGTATATTCACATGAAAGTTATAATGGCTTGAAGATGAATGATAGTGAGCGATGGATTCATGGCATCAAGGACATGAGGAAGAATGGATTGAAGTGGATGGCTAGGAAATGAAAACAAAGATAATGACTGAATAACGACTGGAGAAAACTGCAGTCAGTTTCAGTTTTGTGTATTATGAGGGAATGAAAGATCATTAATTTTGAACATCCAGAGTTTTAGCAACTGATACTACAACTTCTCTCAATACATCTTTTTGGGGGTTCTGCTCCATAACAGCAGCAGTCCCAATTCCTGTTTTTGTTTGTCATTTGTTTGTTTGTTTGTTTGTTTGTTTGTTTTGGCATGCTGCACGTGTGCTCATGATTTGTTAAGTAACTATATCTGTTGGGTAAGGCTTGTATCTGCAGCACCACCTAAAGCAAGTTATTCAGAGCTGGGTCTCTGTTGAGTCTGTCAGTAACAGCTACAGAAATATGTAGGTCTTTTGGATTCTTAGGAACCTTTTCGAGACATTTAGAGTAATATTGGAGAAATGCCCCACATGGCCCCAATAAACTTCTTTGTCCTTCTGTCCCTTTCCTTTTCCTCAAAAGCAGAAACTCTCCCTTTATTCATTTCCACTTAGATTCACGATGTTAATCACGCACTAACCACACACCAGGAGCTGTGCGGACTCAGGGGCACAAAGATGTTAGACAAGATGCCTGCTCCTTTGAGCTCAGAGAAGAGAATGCAGGACACAGACTGTACCTCTGCAGGAACAGGAGGCCCCAGTGAGTAAGGTTCCTGGAGGAAGTGATGCCTAAATTGAACTAGAAAAATAAAACAAAAAATGCCTAACCACATAAATGAAGATGGAGGAATGTTTCAAGCACAGGAAATGTACACAAGGCGGAGAAGCCATGTCGTATTTTAGAAACGACAGGAAGATTGAGAATGTAAAGCGCTGGTGGCAGGATCAGGCATGCCCTTGCATACGCAGGTGCTGAGATGGAAGCAGCAGCTGAACACAGCACAGAGCACCCGGGACCAAGTGGAGGAACCCAACCCATCTTTGCAGCTGGTGGAGAAAAACACTGATGTATCTTAAAGAGGAGGAGGCAGGAGCTCATTAGCATTTTAATTTAGGGAGGAATTATTTTACCTTAGAAACAGCAATAGAGCACTTACTAAACAGAAAATAAGAGGTAAATGAAAGAGGGGGAGGAGGACCAGGGTGAGAAGACAGAGATGCAAAAAACATGCCATCCATCCACTCCGAGACAAACACTTCTTTTCTTTTTTACCTTTTTAAAAAAAATTTATTAAGGTATTACATATGTGACCATATCCCTCCATTGCTCTCCCACCTCACTCCCATACATGCCCTCACCCACTGCTGTCTCTGTCCATTGGTTATATTTATATGCAGGCATACAAGTCTTTTGGTTGATCTCTGCACCTTATTGTATCTATGCCTGCCTATGTTTTCTTTATTTATGATTGACCACATGATCTCAGCACACTACAAGAATATTTCAGTGTCTCAGTCTAGGCATAAGCAAAACATTGTAAATGTGAAGTATGTTTTATGCAAACTTATAACTGCTGCTTTGGCCAGCTCTGGATTCTGAAGCCTTGCTGTTACTATGACAACCTGTGCAGCACAAGGCAAGGTTGATGAAGTTGCTCTGATTTTCATATCAAAACACCACAGCCAGGCTTCAGGCATAATCTGTCATACACCAGGAATCTGAAACTACCTAAATTTCCTATTTCGGTAGAACCGGTTTCCCCTCTGCATATACTTGTGGAGTCATAACAGGGCCAATCCATAGATGCTTCCTGAACCTCAGAAGAATCTGATAATGAACAAAAGGAAAATAATTCTGTACGAGTATATACTTAACCAGTCATTGTTATTCTGCCAGTGAGATCCTAAGTAAAGTGTGAGAGCAAGCAAGTTCAGGAGGTAGCTGCCTCAGTTCTCTCAATCTATGTTGGACTATGAATCCTTCATTTGACTAATATTTGACCCATCTACTCTCTCCTCTGCATCTCTAGACTTATCAATGCTTCTCTTTTCACGGAAATACACATAAGCTATATATGCATGTATCTGTAGTATCTCACAGCACTTCATTTTTTTAATTACTTAGTGACCCACTTTTCACCTCTGTGATATCTTATGAGCCACTTTCCATGTCTTTTTTTCAAACTACATTTTTCCCCCATAGGACATACCATATGTTAATCCACCCAACTCTGTTTTGTTTAACGCACTGCAGTTTTAATTTTTCAATTATTATGTTGTAAACAACATTGCAATGAGCATTCCATTCCACATGTACACGTTCTTTTAGTATAAATGTCTAACTTGGATTTATTACACTACAAGTTTTACTGTGCTCCTAGCATCATTAGCCTGCTTCATGGACTTGCTACCCTAGTTCTCATCATAAGCTTCAAAGCTCCATATCTGCTCTGCCTATAAAAATTTTGCCCCAAATAAAAATAAAATATACTTTATGGAATACTTACTCTATTCCAAGCAGTAATCTAAGTAGTGCACCTGTATTTACTAATTTACTCTTCTAAACCATACAGAGAGATAAATACACTTCTTAGCCTCATTTTACATGAGGAAATGAGGCACAGAAGGTTAAAGTTGCCCACGTGTTCACATCCCCAGAGCCTGTGCTTTTCAGTTACTGCACTATGAGTGTCCTGATGGGCTCCCGGACACCATCCAGGCTCGGTGTGAAGTGCTGCGTGGTCCTAGGCCCTCAGTTGCTGTTTGTAAGCACTGCCCAGTCACAGGCCATCACCATGCTGCTTACTCAAACTTGCCCTGCCCTGTTCCACTGCCACACATATAGTCTCTTACAAATAAATAATGAACATGTGACAATATTTATTTAGCCTGCTAGTAAAAGAAACAGCAGGAAAACCAAAGAGATTGTTCCAATAGCATTCGGGAACAGAAATTTATATAGTCAGACAGGAAAGGAATATCCAAATAAGATAATTGCATTCTGGTGAACTTTTTAAAAAAAATTAATCTTTATTGTTCAGATTATTACAGATGTTCCTCTTCCCCCCCCCCCCCCCCACCAAAGCTTCCCTCACACAGTTCCCATCCTACCCCAGGCCCTCGTCGTCGTCCCCCCCCCACACACACACACATACACACTGTACTCCTCCATAGGTGTAAACTCTTTGTCCAATCTCTTCCTGAATCCCCTCTATCATCTTCCCCCCAAGAATTGTCAGTCTGTTCCCTTTCCATGCCCCTGATTCTATGACATTTACCAGTTTGTTTTGTTCATCAGATTTTTTTTATTCATTTGATTTTTAGATTCACTTATTGATAGATATGTATTTGTGGTCACTTTGTTGTTCATAATTTTTTAACTTTATCTTCTTCTTCTTCCTCTTCTTAAAGAATACCTTTCAGCATATCATATAATACTGGTTTGGTGATGAACTCCTTTAGCTTTTTCTTATCTGTGAAGCTCTTTATCTGACCTTCAACTATAAATGATAGCTTTGCTAGGTAGAGTAATCTTACTTCAAAAGGATGAGAAAGTGTTATTGAAAGTGGTATTTATTCTTAGCTGAAAATTTTACAAATGCCAAAAACCATCATATTTTAAATTCTCCTAATGAAAGATTTAAATTCCCACTGACATGGCATGTTATATGGAATATAGCTTAAAATATAGCTCCCTTGGTCATTGACAAAACTGTGAACCAAGAGAGAGAGGGCATATTTGTGTACCCTTCTGTGGATGTATAGGCACATTTGATCAGAAAAGAGTAGTGTACATAGGTAGGGTGTCTGATAAACAAGTAGAACAATTGGGAGTCACTGTAGCATAGAATAAAAATCTGTCAAATCCTAAAATTACCTCATTGCTTGTCTATGACATGTGTGGTAAGAGAGTGACAGTCAGGAGGAACTAAAAGAAAAATGAAGAGGAATGAGAACATTGAGTTCAGAAGAAGAGACAACTGATGAGGGCAAGTTTTACTCAGCAAATAATATATTTGATTATTTTATTTATCGTCTATATAGTGCTCATCCATTAGTGGATTCAAATAAACATATTGTGACATCTAAAAGGAACATGTGAAAGGCAATATAAAGCAACTCTATAAGTTATGTCAGAAGACAATATATAATTATAAAAGATTAACTTCACATACAGATAACAGAAAGTGCTATCACTATTGGAAGCAGGAAGATATTTAATACAGGGAATCAAGTGCTAACAAAATGTGGTGAAAGGCCTAGAGGAGTAGTCTACACTCTTCCACCAAGACTGGTTCCCAACTCAGCATCCAGAAGTATATTGTTGGGGAAGCATCGACCTATGAACCTGTTGGTCTCAAAGCCCTTAATGTATCCTAGATACCTGAACAACTAACTCATATGCTGCTTCTTTCTCCCCACCTAACTCAGTTGAGACACCTTATTTTGGGTTCCAGAGACTTCTCTACATGAAGACTATTCCCATAGAACAGAGGTCGGCAAAATGTGTCTCTGTTGACTAATGAGTTTTCCAACTACTGCGTAAAGCATTACCCTCACCCAGAAGTTTTGACTTCAGGTTAAAGACATTAGTACATTATTAAATGTTTTTTACGTGTTTTTCCCTAAGGCAGTGGTCGGCAAACTCATTAGTCAACAGAGCGGCAAATTGCAAGCCGCAGTTTGCCGACCACTGCCATAGAGCACAAACCATATGCATAGATACAGTCTCAGGACATAGATTATGTTTGATGTGGATGTGGGCATGGCCAATTAACATGAGTCCCACCCAGCTAAGGCATTAAAGGAGAAAGGACGGAGAATGGAAGGGCAGGAAGCAAATCAAATCATGTCTTTCTAATCACTTTTAACGGTATAGTCAGATCAGATGGCCTGGCAATAGATCAGTTTCTTCAGAGCCTCCTTGACTTCTCGGTTCCTTAGGCAGTAAATGAAAGGGTTGAGAGCAGGGGTGACAATGGCATAGAAGATGGAAATAACTTTGTTCAAGTTGAAGGCATGGATGACTCGAGGCCGGGCATACATGAAAATAGTGGCTGAGTAGAAAATGGTGACCACCACGAGGTGAGAGGCACAAGTAGAGAAGGCTTTCTGCTTTCCTGTGGGCATGCGTAGAACAGTGGCCAGAATATATCCATATGACAGGACAGTAATAGAAAGGGGCAAGAGTAAGATGACCAGTGCCAGGACAAAGTCCACCAACTCAGCTGTGGACATGTCCACACAGGAGAGGTTAAGTACTGGAGAGATGTCGCAGAAGAAGTGATTGATGACATTGGGGCCACAGAAGCTGAGGTGAGAGATGAAGTAGATTTTAGCCAATGAGATGCCAAAGCCAATGGCCCAGGAAGCAAGAGCCAGGTGTAAGCAGAGCCTGTGGCTCATGATGGTGGGGTAGTGCAGTGGGCGGCAGATGGCCACATACCGGTCATAGGCCATGGCTGCCAGAAGCACACATTCTGTGCACATGAGCGCGATGAAAAAGTAAAGTTGTATCATACAGTGAGTGAAGGAAATGGTGTTGCTCACAGACCAAAAACCAAACAGCAACTTGGGTACAGTCACAGAGATGTACCAGGTCTCCAAGAAGGACAGGTTAGCCAGAAAGAAGTACATAGGCTTGTGCAGTGGCCGGTTCTGCTTCACCAATACGATGATGATCATGTTTTCAGCCATTGTCAAAATATAGGCCACAAGGAACATCAGGAACACTGCTGTACGCATGCCCCGGTTCCCAGGAAACCCCACCAGAATGAACTTAGTGACCCATGTCTGGTTCTTCACTTCCATATTGGAGACACAGGGCTTAGTTCTCCTGAGGGGAAAAATCACTTGGTCAGACACCATGGTCCAGTTAGAACCTTCCATTCTTTGCCTTCTCTGCTAGCAATAACCATAATAGATATCATTTAGTAAGAAATATATTATAAGCAAGACCATATGCTGGTATAGTAATGTAATTTAATTCTCATATGGCTTCTTTATGTTATTACTAGAGGCTTGGTATACAAATTCGTGCATGGGTGGGGTCCAGCTGGCCTGCCTTGATGGTGCTGATTGGGCCGGGCCAGCAGTGGGGAGGAGATGCAAAATGTTGGAGGGGCCAATTGGGGCCCCAATTGGGCCAGTT
Organism: Pipistrellus kuhlii; assembly: GCF_014108245.1. NCBI lineage: Eukaryota > Metazoa > Chordata > Mammalia > Chiroptera > Vespertilionidae > Pipistrellus > Pipistrellus kuhlii. The sequence goes on along the minus strand of NW_023425405.1, from coordinate 22,251,279 downwards.
GGCCACCTAAGTGTGCATCATAGTGATTGGTTGTTCCATCGTTCTGGTCATTTGGCTTTTATACATATATAGATATCCATTTTAGTGATGAAGATAAGTAGTTATTAAGTAACTTACCAAGTTCCCACTGGCAGCAGGGTAGAATCACATTCAAGTCTAAGCTGACAGTCCATGTTCAGTCTACTATCATTTGTTATCCTTCACAATCACCCCAAATTAAACAGTTTCAAACTCCCATGTTCCCATTGCCAATTCCAGAGAATACACCTGGCTTTCCTTGCCCTTCATCAACCCAGAGCTCTGGAAGTTCCTCCTTACAATTCGTTTATCCTTCAGCTACTATCACTTTCTTTTGCTCTATATCCATCGAAATGAACCATATCTCTGTGAGGTACCTGAGAAGGGGAGATAATAGCCATGCTTTTCAGCCCAGCCAGCGTGACTCAGTGGTTGAGCATTGACCTATAAACTAGGAGGTCACAGTTTGATTCCTGGTCAGAGCACATGCTCAGGTTGTGGGCTCAGTCCCCATTAGGGGGCACGCAGGAGGCAGCTGATGAATGATTCGCTTTCAACATTGATGTTTCTATCTCTCTTTCCTTCTCCTTTCTTCTCTGAAATCAATAAAAAATATATAATTTTTAAAAATAAGTCATGCTTTTCAGTGTTAAAGATCCAGACCATGTCTGCTCTTGATTTGCTATATAGGGTGGGACAAAGTAGGTTTAAATTTTTCATATGGAAAATAATACAATGATTAATACATAATAATACAAGAATAAACTATGTGTTTCATGTACTCACAACTGTAAATCTCCTTTTGCCCTACTCTGTGTGACCTTGAAATATGATCCTCTCTGAAACCCAATTTCCTCTTCTGTAAATGGAAATATTAATATTCATCCAGCTTATGCCATTACGGATCAAAACCTAAATGAAATCTTATATGAATTATAAGTAGTGATAAGTGTGAAAGGGACTCTTACCTCTCCATAGGTCACTAAAGAGGTAGGTTTGGAATAAGAAGGAAAGAGACTAAATCCTATGAGCCAACTAGAGCAGTGAGCACAAGAAATATGAACTTCCTCTTAGGAAGCTTTCAGTCCTTGGATAGGGGTTAGAGTCCCTGGGTAGAGATTTTTTTTAATAAGCAAAGATAGAAATACATAAAATTTGAGACATTTTCAGGGTTGAATAACAGACAATGTTATTAGTGTAATTAGAAAAGATCCCTCTGACCAATGAGGAGGTGACATGAAGGCAGGTTTGTGGCCCTTGGAAGAGCTGGGCTGGGAGATAGGCTACCCCTGTTGTACTGCGGAGGGCACAGAGGGATAGTGGGAAGGTGGGCAGGGACAGGATGTGCATCATAGTATTGTAGTAAGGGATCTGAACAGTGTTTTAATACAATGAGAAGCAAGTGGAGGATTGATGCTGGATAGAGGTACAGTGATGCATGCTCTGGAAAGATCGTCCAATGGTCGCAGCAGACTTCAAGGCAGCAGGAGTGGGAGTCTGAGACTGGTTGGAAGCTAACCAGAGGTGACAGTAACCTTGACTACTGGGGCAGTTTCAGAGAAGTGGGTGGATTTAAGATACATTTCAGAAGAATCTTTAACAGTAATTGATGGATTGAATATGGGGTTAAAGGAAAAAGAGAAATCAAGGAGGAATCTATAATCTGTGCTTAGACATGGATGGGATACCATTTACTACGATGGGTAAAACTTGGGATGCTTATAGGCCTGTTCCTCATAGGTAAGGCCATGGCAAAGGGCAAGAAGTTGGTAGGGTTATGGTTTGATTAGTTTTAACATGAAGCCTAAGTCATCAGTGCAGAAAATTCTCTGACAATAATATACTGATTACATGCTAGGTGCCAGTAAGTTTGCTAAGTACTTTTCACACAATATCCCATTAAATCCACAAAACACTACTAATGAGGTGCTGTTATTCTAATTTCACAGAAGACTCTGTGATTTAGATGAACATTTCTAAGTGAGAGAGTAATGAGTCAGAATCACAGCAAAGCTGAGATCTGTCTGGCTGTGGAAATATATATATATATACATATATATATATATATATATATATACACACACACACATACATACACACACAACACATACATATACACACACACACACACACACACACACACACACTGTATAGCATTCTCTTAATTACTAGGCTGCCACATAAAGATGAGAAATACAGATTTGGGATTTGCCTCCTCTTTTAAACATTTAAAACTTTTGGCTATTTTAGAAAATATTTTTTAGACCTACTGAAATTTCACTATAGGCACATGCTATTATAGATAAGCCCAACTTTAACATATACTTATATGACATAGGTACATATTCAATCAGACAAACAAAACAGAAATTAACATATAGAAATGCTTTGTAACTGTATCAGAGAAGAGATAATCACTGACTGAGTCTTGAAATATAAATAAGTGAGTAGGTAAGGCATTAAAGGTACATGAATGAGAGAATAAAGGCATAGAGGTATGAAAGACTGGCATTGTCAGGAAGCATCTCATTATGGCCTAATGGCTGTGTGAATATGAATGAATAAAAGAGAGAAAAGGGAGAGAAAGAGAGAATACATAGAGTCAAGGGCTACATCATGGAGACTTTTGTATGAGATATTAAGGCATTTAAGAATTATCCTATAGTACATTACAGTAAGTAACCACTGAATTTTTTTCAGCAGATTTAACTGTAACATCCTCATATTTTGCCCTTGCTTTTGATGTTGGGGATAGATTAGGATGGGTCACAATTACCAAACCAGAGACTGAGAGATGAAGTTGGAAGACACCCCCCTAGCAGACACTTAAAGACACACACACAAAGAGGAAAATCACCAGTTACAATGTTTGCTAAAGAAACACATTTAGATATATTAATACCTGCTTACAAATCACACAAGTAATTTTGCACTCCTAAAGAAAGCTTAGTAAAATAAAATTTCCCTAATTTTTATTAGCTAAGTGAAGACTATATAGGCATTAATTACTGTATACTAAAAAGAAAAATTGACCATATTGTCAGTGTATGATTTTACTGTAAAATTTGTGGGCCTTTCCATTGATGATGATTTCTATTCCATTACAGTGTACTCAAACTTATTTCCCCCACAGCAGATTTTTACCATTAATCTAGAATCAAATATCTTAGCTTCTCTCTATTCTTATTCCTACTGTGTATGCACCTTTCCTTAATCTTATCCACATTCTACATAAGTAGGTTTTGAGTAATTTAAGTTTGAGGAAACATAACCTTCGTCCCTGCTGAGACAACAGCAGTTTTTGTAACCACAGTCACAAATGATTCACCAGGAAGACACAGCAGCCTGAAGTACAGAAAGTCAGAGGTGTGGGAGGATCTGCTGATTGAGATCAGAATCTGCAGCACTTATTTCTGATTCAAAAATAAGATTCCTTCCAGAGTGGTAGAGGGAGTGTGTTCTCTCAGCTCAATACATACCTGGCTGCACTAGACTTTCAAAAGATGAGATTATCTATCGATTGCTGAGAACCAATGGTGGGTAGTAGGAAGATATGGCAATGGAATGAACTGGCACTGAAGCACTGCTGAGCCACCGAGCTGCCTGTGTAGTCAGACAGTGACACTCTGGGAGGGGACACTTACCACAGCTCAGCAGCCTCTGCTGGAATAGGACGTGACAAGAAATTCTTCACTGATTCTAAAGCAGAGAGAAGTAGAACAAAAAGGTTCAGGTACTGAACAGTGAGGAACCCAGTCTGTAAAGCCGGAAGGACTGAATGGGCACAAGTTACCCAACTGCTTCCACACTGACATCCAGGACTGGAGGAGAGGTGAGCCCTGGGGCCCAGGGCCACATGTGTGCCTGATGCGGCAACAGGCGGGCTCTCTGAGCACCCTGGGGCCAGTGCACCCATCATCGTCCTGGGGGAGCTGCTCTGGGGTGCTCCAAGCAGTGAGGATCTCTGGATTCTGAGGGCTTTATATGGGATCAGGACTCTCCCTCCATCTCTGCAAAGGCCCAAGAGGAAAGCACCAAGATGGTGGCAGTTCAGGTCTCTTGTGGGAGCCATGAAAATTTCTGTTTGCCTGTTGTAACAGCCTATTTGTTTTATATAATATTAGTTCCATGGATGCGGGAGCTACTTATCGCCACATGCTTTGAAAAGAACCATGTTTGAATTCATTCTTTGTTGAAGAAAAAAGAAAAATTACTACTTTTAAATCTATTTGCAGATTGTTGATTATTATTCAATCTTCAGCTTATCTGAAACAGGAAGATCATATCAGTTCTTCAAGGGAGACATTAATTCCTAAAGTAGACTTATATTGCTACACTTCAGTACATTTTTAATTAAAGTTTTTGCTATAAATGCTTGTGTCATAATGTGTGTTAAATAAATTTAATCCTGTGATGGGACCATCATTACTTTGTCAACTGCCTTTGGGAGTCACTTGACCAATATTTTATGTTTTGGGACAAAACTCCAGTTTACCAAACATCATTTCTCTATCATCTGCTGACCTCTGAAGCAAGCCCCCAGAGAAAGAAAAGCTGTCAGGTTCACTATCCTTTCCTGGAATGGTAAATGGAGATATTAACAGTTATGAACAACTCAGTCTGCCACACTTGCTTATGGCAATGAAGCAGCCTTCAATATAGTTTCTCTTATAGGACTGAAGTATGAAAACCAAATTGTAGCAAATAAAAATAAGGCAATTCTGCCGAAACCGGTTTGGCTCAGTGGTAGAGCATCGGTCTGCAGACTGAAAGGTCCCGGGTTCGATTCCGGTCAAGGGCATGTACCTTGGTTGCTGGCACATCCCTGGTTGGGGGTGTGCAAGAGGCAGCTGGTCGATGTTTCTCTCTCATCGACGTTTCTAGCTCTCTATCCCTCTCTCCTCCTCTCTGTAAAAAATCAATAAAATATATTTTTTAAAAAAGTTTAAAAATAAATAAATAAATAAGGCAATTCTTTCAGATCTCTGGCCTCAATTTCTCTCAAAACCTGAGAAAAACTCCGACAGCCTCCACAGAGTAAATTGGGTATTATTCACAATTTTCCAACAAGGATTTAAAATATACTGTCATATGGTAGTCACTGATAGAAATGCAAATGACAGCTGTGCTAACCAGGTTTGGTTGCCTACTGTGCTAACAGTGGGGGAGGGAGACTGGAAAGGGGAGCACACTTCTCCAAAGATAGGAAATGCCCATCTTAAATGCCCATTAAGGAATGATCATATAAGTTTGTGAGGAACTTCTGTGAATTGCTGTGACTGTGTCCTTCATATGAGATGATCGGGGTCCAAATTTCATGCAAATAATCCCAAATAGGTTAGAGATGACACAAATTGGCTCTAGTCCATGACATGACCCAGCCTATCCTAAAATTCAACTATATAGGCTCTTCTTGGAGCTGGTTTTTTTTGTTTGTTTGTGGTTTTTTTTGTTTTTGTTTTTTATCTCTATCTGTTGGCATTCTAGGTTGGAGATTTTTCAGGACCCAGTCCAGGATACATGGGAGAAAGTCAGGAAACCCTGGGAACTCACTGTTGTGTTGTTCCTCATCCTGGGGACTCTTGGTTGTCGCCTGCTTTTTCTCAGTCTTCTGTCTGTTGTTGTATTATGTCCAGGTTTTTCAATGATAAAGGGAAGTTATGTTTTCACTCCTGAGTAGGATGTTACCATGATTTTTTATCTAGTCACCATTTGGACAAGCAATTGATGCTTTAATTTATTAGCTTGATGGTAAATCTACTTCTGAATGTAGGAGAGTTAACTGCATATGCAATGTCCTCAAGATGACCACAGAGTACATTGAAGGAATGATCATATAAGTTTGCATGGAAGCTACTCTTTCTGGCGGAGAAAGAGGAGTAACAAGACAAAATGTGTGTGTGTGGGGGGGGGGGTGGCGCATAGGAGGTCAGGGGGAGTAATGGATGAGAAAAATGTGGTAAGCTTAATGTATTATAATAGAGGTCATGGTGGGATCAAATTTGTTTGAGTTATACTATATGATGTAAACTGGAAAGAGGAATCAGAGCGAATGGTCAGAGTGGGGAACTTACATGCAGATGTCATAGGTAGTACAATTATTAGCAATAGAATGGTCTATCTAAGGTATAATGGCAGAAATGAGTGACCTAAAGTGGGTTAGAGGTAAAAAAACAACAACAAAAAACATTGAAAAGAGTTAGAAACAAACTAACTGAGATGCCAGGATGCCAAATAGATCTGCATAAATGTAGGCATTTCCACGGTGATAACAGAATTGGTTTTTACCAGGGGCTAAATGAAGGGGATAGCCGGTAAATGATGAAGACAGGGAGACAATGGTGCTGTAGTACAGGCTTCAAAGAAGCTGGAGTTATTCAGGGAAAATTAAAGAGCAATGGTCAGAAAGGAGCAGAGTATCAAGAAAAATACCTTCTTCACCTCTACCCACTATTAGAGGAAATATGGAAAGCAAAGGGTCTGTATTTGAGAGGGTTGAGGGAAATCAGAGTTCTCAGTGAACAGACAGGTTCAAATACAGCAAAAGAGAGAAGAATGCATTCAACAAAGAGTGTTAGAATATAAAGCATTTTGCTGAACACAGAGCACAAGTTTTAGAAGACAGTTAATGATTGTGGTATCTCATTGTTGTTGTCTTTTTTATCACACTCAATGATAAGCAGCCTAGTTTTTATTGCTCCTTTCACAATATAAAAATTAGAATTAAACCTTACATTTCTGACATGGTTTAACCAAAATGGGATCTCTCTTTTTCTCTGTTACACATTTTATCACAATATATGCATTACTTGCAAGAACTTGCATTGAATTTTTTTTGAACATGTAAGCAGTTAGTTTTTTTTAAATTTCTTTATTGATTAAGGAATCACATATTTGTCTTCATCCCTTCCCCCCATTCCCATCTCAAACCTCTCCCCATGCATGTCCCCACCCCTCTGTTGTCCATGACCACTGGTTAGGCTCATATACTTGTATACAAGTCCTTTGGTTGATCTCTTCCCCTTATCCCCACCCTCCCCTACCTTCCCTCTTAGGTCTGACAGTCTGATCTATGCTTCCTTGTCTCCAGGTCTGTTCTTGTTCATCAGTCTATGTTGTTCATCATTTCTCCTAGATGACTGAGATTATGTGCTACTAGAAATACACTTATAAGAACCAAAAATCAGACAAGCAATAATGGTTATGCTGAGAGGCAATTGAATCAGTCTGTAGTGAGTTTCTTTCTGGGCCAACACTTCTTTTGCATCCCAATTTCAATATCGAACAGTTCCTTATGTGTACATGTCAGCAATGATATTTCAGTTCTGGATGGTGGATAAATGGTTGTAATACAGGTCCAACCTTCCTCATTGTTGTTTTGATTTGCAACTCTCAAAGGTGCAAATTAGTGATTTTGAGCTTTTTTTCATATGGCCTTCCGTATGTCTGCTTTTGAGAAGTATCTAAGTCCTTTATCCATTTTTTATTGGATTGTTTATCTTCCTCTTATTAAATTATATGAGTTCCATATAAATTTTGGAGATTAAACCCTTATCAGATATCACATTGGCAAATATGTTCTCCCATGCAGTTGGCTTTCTTGTTTTTTGTTGTTGATTTTTTTTTTTGTTTTGTTTTTTGCAGAAGCTTTTTATTTTGATGTAGTCCCATTTATTTATTTTCTTCTTAGTTTCCATTGTCCTAGGAGATATGTTGGTAAACATATTGCTACAAGCTATATCAGACATTTTGCTGCCTATTAATTCTTCTAAGATTTTATGGTTTCCCATCTTATGTTTAAGTTTTTATCCATTTTGAGTTTATTTTTGTGTATGGAGTAAGTTGGTGGTCGAGTTTCTTCTTTCTTCCTTCCTTCCTTCCTTTCTTCCTTCCTTCCTTCCTTCCTTCCTTCCTTCCTTCTTCTTTCTTTCTTTCTTTCTTTCTTTCTTTCTTTCTTTCTTTCTTTCTTTCTTTCTTTCTTTCTTTCTTTTTCTTTCTTGCTTTCTTGCATGTATCTGTCCAATTTTTCCACCACCATTTATTGAAGAGACTGTCTTGACTCCATTATATGCTCTTGCCTCCTTTGTCAAATATTAATTGAGCATAAAGGGTTGGGTCAATTTATGAATTCCCTGTTCTGTTCCATTGGTCTATTTGTAATTTGTATGTTCTTGCACCAGTACCAAGCTGTTTTGACAACAGTGGCTTTGTAATATAATTTGATGTCTAGTATTGTGATCCCTCCAACTTTGTTCTCTTTTCCTCAATATTTCTGTGATTATCCAGGATCTTCTTTTATTCCATATAAATTTTTGGAGAGTTTGTTATAGGTCTGTGAAATATTAACAAATCAACATAAGCAAGTGTTAGCAAGGATGTGGAGAAAAGGGAACCCTCGTACACTGCTCTGTGGAAAACAGAGGAGTTTCCTCAAGAATTTAAAAATGAGGAGAAACCAAGATGGTGGCATAAGGTATACAGCTGTACATGCTGCCTCTCACAACCACACCAAAACTACAACTAACAGACAAAATGACTATCACCCAGAACCACAGGAAAGCTGAGTAGAAGTTCTACAATTAGAAGGAAAGAAAAAAGCACATTGAGACCAGGTAGGACATGCAGAGGTGCGGAAAAGCAGAGGTGCAGAGGTGTGAAAATCAGGCTGACGTCTGGGTGTGCTGTTATTTTCAATCGGGAAGGAAATACAAGCTCCCTACAGCTCTGAAATCCAGTTTCTGGTGAGACTCTGGGGACTCAGACTCCTACGGGGAGAAGCTGGACTGTCTGCTATCAGGTCAGAAAGTGAGGTTAACTGCCTTGCAGAAGTGCTTGTAGGAATCATTGTTTACTGCAGTGGGGTGTGGGACTTGGGGACAGAAAACTTTCCCTACCTGGTAAAAGAAATAGACTTACAAATCCAGGAAACACAGAGAACCCCAAACAAGAGGAATCTAAAGAGGACCACACTGAGACACATCATAATTAAAATTCCAAGAGCAAAAGACAAAGAGAGAATCTTGAAGCAGCAAGAGAAAAACAGTTACCTACAATAGAGTACCCATACGACTGTCAGCTGATTTTCCAACAGAAACTATGCAGGCCAGAAGGGAGTAGCAAGAAATATTCAAAGTGATGAACAGCAAGAACCTACAACCAAGATTACTCTACCCAGTAGAGCTATCATTTAGAATTGAAGATCATATAAAGAGCTTCACAGACAAGAAAAAGGAGTTCATCACCACCAAACCAGGATTATATGAAATGCTGAAAGGCATTCTTTAAGAAGAGGAAGAATAAGAACAAGGTAAAGATAAAATATAATCTAAAAATCAAGTGAATAAAAAAATCTAATGAACAGAATAAACTGGTGAACATAATCAGGGGCATAGAAAGGGAGTGGACTGACAATTCTTGTGGGAAAAGGAGTGTGAGGGGTGCAGGAAGGGATTGGATAAAAATCTTACACCTATGGATGAAGACAGTGGCCAGGGATAAGGGCATGGGGCGGAGGAGGGGGGAAATTGAGTGGAGGGGAGCAATGGGGGGAAAAACAGGAACATCTGCAATAATATGAACAATAAATATTTATTTTAAAAATGAAAATAAAAAATGGAATTTCTATTTGACCCAGAAATCCCACTCCCAGAAATATATCCCAAGAAACTAGAAACACCAATCAGAAAGAACATATGCACCCCTATGTTCATAGTAGCACAATTTATAATAGCTAAGATTTGGAAACAAAAGCCTAAGCGCCCATTAACAGATGAGTGGATTAAAAAATGGTGATGCATCTACACAATAAAGAACATATGCACCCCTATGTTCATAGCAGCACAATTTATAATAGCTAAGATTTGGAAACAAAAGCCTAAGCGCCCATTAGCAGATGAGTGGATCAAAAAATGGTGATGCATCTACACAATGGAATACTATGCTGCTATAAAAAAGAAAGAACTCTTACCATTTGCAACAGCATGGATGCAACTGGAGAGCATTATGCTAAGCGAAATAAGCCAGTCAGAGAAGGATAAATATCACAGGATCTCACTCATTTGTGGAATATAATGAACAACATAAAATGATGGGGGAAAAATAGATCCAAAGACATAGAAGCATCGAACAGACCATCAAACCTTGAAGAGAAAGCAGGGGAAGGGCGGGAGGATGGGAAGAGATCAACCAAAGAACTTGTATGCAGCTGGTCGATGTCTCTCTCTCATCGATGTTTCTAGCTCTCTCTCTCTCTCTCTCTCTCTCTCTCCTCTCCCTTCCTCTCTGTAAAAAATCAATAAAATATATTAAAACAAAAAAACAAAAACAAAAAAAAACCTCTCATTCAATGCTGCTGGGAATGCACAATGATACAGCTACTTTGGAAGACAGTTTGGTGTGTTTTTTGTTTTGTTTTGTGGGGTTTTATTTTTTTTATTTTTTATAAAACTAAATATATATTTACCATGTGATCCAGCAATTATGTGTCTTGGTATTTACCAAAAATGTTGGAAAATATGTCCACAAAACCTAGTAGCTGTATTCATAATTACCAAAATTTGAAAATGTTGTCTTTCAGTAGCACAAACCTTGCTACATACAGATAATGGAACACTACTCAGTTCTAAAAAGAAAGAACTATGAAGCCTTGAAAAGACATAAAGGAAACTTATAAATGTGTATCACTAAGGCAAAGAAGCCAATCTGAAAAGGCTACATACTATATGATTTCAATTATATAACATCTGGTCCTATTTTTACTACCTGGAGGTAGGTTCACAGTGATATATAATGAACATGTATTATTTGGTTTCTTTTTTTTTTTTTATAACTTTTCTGCTTATTTTCTATGGAACAGAAATAGAAAGTAAACTAATGGTATAAATTGGGGAATAAAAATTCAAAATAATCTTGGCATATTGGTGTGATACGTGAAAATCAATAATAACAATTAGTAAATATACATACTACATTTAAGTTTTTAAAAGAGTGCAATGGGTGTGAAGACTTTGTAACCAGTTTATAGGAAACAAGTATTAGAAAATTAATTAAATAAAAGTCAATAGGGGAAAAAAGGAGATATATGTACTATTATTGTAGTCATTTAAACAATAAAATACAAAAAAAAGACTATGGTGATGAATAATTTTGGAAATAAATATGGTGACGTTTGCATAACATTTTCTAATGCAATTAATGCCACTGATGAAGCCCCAGATAATTCTTTTAGCCATTGATACACCAGTAAAACAAAAAATGGTTAGATGAAGTCTAAATACCACTAGATATGTGAGACAAGATGATCTAAGGATGAGGCTCTCTCATGGATCACTGGCATAAATTATCTGATATTGGCCTATGTAAAGAAATTCATTAATCATTCAAATGCAAGGATCTGACCATAATAATCTTGTGTAAATGTGATCTCCTTTGGGTTTTGATAAGAATTTCTTATAGTTTTTATCTTTTATCTCTAAATTTCTTTAAAACTTTCCTGACAGCAGCCATAACTTCCTTATTTCTTAAGCTATAAATCAAGGGGTTCAGCATAGGTGCCACCACAGCATAGAATAGAGCAACCATCTTTTCCTCTTCCATTGAGGATGCTGACTGTGGCCCCAGGTAGGTGAAGATGGTAGCCCCGAAGCACATGGACACCACAGTGAGGTGGGAAGCACAGGTCCCAAAGGCTTTGCTGCGTCCCTGAGCAGAGCGAATACGCAGAATGGCAGCAACTATATGACCATAGGAGAAGAGGACCAGGGCACAGGGAAGCATGATCACCAGAAATCCTGAGATGGCCACCATGACCATGTTGAAGGAGATGTCCACGCAGGCTAGCCGCAGCACAGCCAGGGTCTCACAGGCAAAATGGTTAACAATGTTGTGACACAGGGGAAGCCGAAAGGTGATGATTGTTTCCATCAGGGAATTCATGAAACCAGCCACCAAGCAGCCGGCAGCCAGCCCCAGGCACAGCCCTCCATGCATGATGACTGTGTAGTGCAGCGGGTGGCATACTGCCACATAGCGGTCATAGGCCATGGCTCCCAGCAGGAAGAACTCAGACCCTCCCAATGCCAGGGACACATAGAGCTGGAGCACACAGTTGTAGAATGGGATGGACTTCTGGGCTGAGAGCAAGTGGGCTAGCATTTGTGGGACAATACTGTTTGCATAACAAAGATCCACAAAGGATAAAACAGAAAGAAAGAAGTACATAGGGGTATGAAGCCTGCTGTCCAGTCTGATCAGAAGAAGAATGAGGAGATTTCCCACAATAGTCACCAAGTACATGATCAGGAACAAGACAAAGAGGGAGACTTGTGTTCCCCAGTCACTGGTCAGCCCCAGCAGAAGGAACTCACTCACCCATGTCTGGGTTTTATTTTCCTGGCCCATGAGTTCCTGAGGATTAAACTAAAGGTGTTGATATAACAATCATGGAAACTCAGGATTGGAAGGGTGGTTTTTAGACCATATGGAGAGCCTACCCATCTGAACCTAAAGTTTCCCTAGAACATTTCAGCCAAACTCTGCTTGAATTGAACATATCTATACATGAAGAACACAATGGAATCCAGCTGTGTAATCAAGGATAAAAAGAAATTACATTCTAGGAGTTCAATTAATTGGAATATAATTTCTCCCAAACATCTGTTCTTAGATGGGAGAAGGAAATGAATGAAGTGGGACTTAAAATTTTATTCAATTTAATAGTTGTTATATAATTCCTGGCTTTCTAGTGAGAAAGTTCTTGGTCCACATGAAAATATACTTCAGAATGATGTCCAATACCATTTAACCGCTTTTTATTTACTAGATTTCCACTCTAAATATCTGACACAACCCTACTTACCTCTCCTCAGTGCAATGTATCTATGAAATCCCAAATTATTTAAATATAAATATTCTTAAAGTTTTTTTTTTTTACTAAATTATTTTGAATTTATCTTCTGTAACTTGTCTTTTTACTTTCATTGATTTTAGAAAAAGAGGAAGAAGAGATATATACATCAAAGAGAGAGAAACATTGATAGGCTGCCTCCTGTACAACCCTAATGAGGATTGAGCCCACAACCTGGGCACATGCCTTGACCAGAAATTGATCTGGTGACCTCTTGGCTCAAGGGTCAATGCTCAACAACTGAGCCACACTGGCTGGGCTGTATTTTTACTTTGAGAGTGTAAAGTGGGAGGCCTTCTCTCCACCTACCTCACACAAGTGGTCCAGGTAGGCAAGGTCAATCCAATGTGGTCTAATTTAAGTATCATGTGTTGCATAGAGAAGGTATACATAGCTTCTAAAATTAATCTCTTATGCCCCACCAAGAGGAATTTAATGGAGTATTTATTGATGTCAGGTTATTACTTAATAACAATATTTTAAGGAAAGGACAGCTATTCACTCACAATAAAACATCAATATAACCTCACCAGTGAAGATAGAAAGGAGATCAGGTCATGATTATTATTATAGAACATAATGTCATAAGCAGTAGTAGTTCTTTTACACCCAAACAAAATTTCTCTATGTTTTCTCACTTACAGAAGGAAATAAGTGATCTATAATTAAAACATACAGATGGGAGACTGAGGTTTTGAAGACAATCCTGTGACAATACATGTAAGATCATTTTTCAAATGGCTCCCTAGATTATTCATGTCCTAACTGTAGATGGACAGCAGACTACAGTTAAATTTATTGAAAGTTTCCAGTTTCAACCTTTTAGAATGTTTGATATCATACCATCAATGACACAGGTTGTTTACGGGACTTAAGATTATAGCTCATGCCATAATTGGTTTGGCTCAGTGAATAGAGCATCAGCCTGGGGACTGAAAGGTCCCAGGTTCAATTCTGGTCAAGGGCATGTACCTTGGTTGCAGGCACATCCCCAGTAGGAGGTGTGCAGGAAGCAGCTGATCGATGTTTCTCTCTCATTGATGTTTCTAACCATCTATCCCTTTCCCTTCCTCTCTGTAAAAAAATCAATAAAATATATTTTTTTAAAGAGATTATAGTTCATTATTATAAAGATAGCAATATTCAGGTGGCTAGTCATCAAATATTCAGGATTCAGTACTGTTTTGAATAAGCTCCAAAAATTTTATAAACTTATTAAAAACATAGCTTTCAGCCCAGCCAGCATGGCTCAGTGGTTGAGAATTGACCTATGAACCAGAAGGTCCTGGTTCGATTCCAGGTCAGCGCTTATGTCCAGGTTGTGAGCTCGATCCCCAGAAGGGTGTGTGCAGGAGGCAGCTTATCAATGATTATCATATTGATGTTTCTGTATCTCTCTCCTTCTCCCTTCCTATATGAAATCAATAAAAACATTTTTTAAAACAAAACAAAGTAAAACAGAACTTTCAGAAATTGTCACAATAGAAATGATCAAACAATGACAAGTATCACACTCAAGCCCTTGTACTGGAAGCTTCAGTCACCCACACCAAAATTAATTGGAACAAGATACTCAGCTACAGGACTGGCAAAGAAATATAAAATATGTAAATATGTAAGATTTTTCACTGTGTGAAAAAAATAAAGGAGTCAAAATCTTCATGAAAAAAAATAGGTGGTTTATAATCAATACTGATATTTTCTAGAATGTTCAATATTAACAGGTCGTTGTTTTTTAGCCTCGTGATTAAAAATCAATAGCATAGTCTTAATTTTTTGTAATCCTTCCTTGTAATTTTCTTTTGCATCATATATATTTGTACACCGATTTCTTTTTGTTCTGCTACATTCTACTCTGGAATAGAAAATATTGTCATTATACTGGTTGGAAATTTTCCTAGTCATGAAAGCCCTGATAAAAATAAAGATGGGTAATGTTTACAGTGCTTTCTTAGACTTATGTAAATGTACTTCAGATACTCCAATGTTTTTTAGAAATTCACCAATAGCTAAAAACAAAAACAAACGAACAAAAAAACACTGCAAAATACAGCTAAATGCACAACCCTTCCATCCTTCCCCATCCAACTGCTTTGTACCCAACATGTGGCTTCCTACAATTATAGTTTTCAGAATATTTGGATTGAGGGCATCATTAGATCCATGTTGATAGGCAAGGGAGTTTTCTGGAAAAATCATTATTACTATTTTCCCTAGGTATATCATTTTAAGTCTAAATATTTTAACTACCGGTAATATTTTCCTTCACATGTGTTTACTTTCCCCTTTATTTTCTCTTCCCCACCTAATATCCTGATGGCTATAGTTGGCATCTAAAGATGTATATACACATATTTCAAAAATTGCTGACAACATAGATGTTGAAGAAATCAATAGTTATTTTGTGCTGCCTACTTTGTGTTTGGGTTGAATTAAATGACTATGCAAATCACAAATAAAACCTAAAACATACCAAAGTAGGATAAATTACTTTCTAGAAGTATTTCTACTGTGACCTTTTTTTAGAGGCACACTAGTGGTTTTGTATTAAATTGTATGTAAGACTTATTCCAAATAACCTTTCTTTTGTCCCATCTGTCAACAGCTCAAGTGTAAGCGTAATGCAGCAGCTCCTACAGGTATATCAGCAGGCCTGCATGTGCACACAGGTGGCATAGGTTGAAGGTGATGGTTAATGATGGATTCATTTTCACTGTTTGAACTTCTATAACCAGGACTTAAACAAATGTCAGTTTTTAAAAATCAAATAAACATCAAAACAAGTGATGTTTCCTATTTCCAAAAACATATTCATTGGAAGGTATTTGTGCTTAAAATCATGTTGTTTTTGCTTAGTTATGTAGTCAAGCAAGTATATTTCCAAGTGACGTGTTATTTGTGTAGGCAATTTTTAAAAATAAAATCTATTTTATATTTTTAAAAAGTGAAATGTTAAAGTCAAAGTAAAATCTGTTTCTTTATAAAATTGTTTCAAATAACTTACCCAACTCCATTACCCTGTGAATCATTGAACAGCCAGGTTCAAATTCAGAAAATCTTGTCAGTCTTGTCTATTGTTTTGGTGGCAGATGGTGGGAAGAAAGCAAACAAGCTTCTGAAATACTCTTGCCAAGCCTAAGATCAAAAGTTTCCTGGGGTGGAAAGAATGTTAAGAGAAGGATTTAAAACCATAACTATACTTTTTTCTATATCAAGTTGATATGAGCACTTTATTTGCTAAACACCTACTCTGTACAAGGCATTCTATTAAATACTTTATATATCTATTAATATTCTATATAATAAAGAGTTAATATGCAAATTACTCCTCAAGCCCTTACAAGATGGCTGCCTATGACCAGGCTGCCAAGGGGTTATTGAGGGATGACCAAACGACTGAACAAGCAGGCTGTGTGGGGCAACCAGGACGGCAGGTGGGGGGGGGGGGCAGTTAGGGGAGATTAGGCTGGCAAGGGGCCAGTGAGGGGTGACTAGGCCAGAAGGGGGAGGGTAGGGAGCAACCAGGCTGGCAGGGGGGTAGTTAGGGGTGAACAAGCCAGCAAAGGGGGTTAGTTGGGGGTGACCAGGCTGGTTGAGGGGCAGTAAGGAATGACCAGGCTGGGGGCGGGGTGACAGTAAGGAGCGACCAGGCTGGCAGGGAGGGAACATTTGGGGACTACCTAGCTGGCAGTGGAGGAGGCAGTAAGGGACATTCAGGCTGGCATGCAGAGGCAGCGAGGGAAAATCAGGCCGACAAATAGGGGGCAGTTAGGAGTGACCAGGCAGGCAGGTGAGCAATTAGAATTGTAAGAGGATTCCCAGATTGGAGAGGGTGAAGGCTGGGCTGAAGAGAGCCCCGCTCTCTGTGCATGAATTTCGTGCACAGGGCCTCTAGTAGTGCAATATAACAATCTTCACAATACTGAATTTTGGCTAATTATCTCTATTTTGAAGATAGAAAAAAAGAGGTGAAGTGAGTAGATAGTGGAGGAGTCAGCAGGTAAAGTTATTATCTGATAACCTGGAGCACATCTGCTATGGTCCTCCTTTATATAGCATGACCCTGTTTTTATACAGTCATTGTTTAAAGCACATGTGTCAAACACAAGGCCCGCGGGCCAAATCCATCCCGCCAGGCCTTGCAATGTGGCCCGCACCGCGCTGTCATCACTGCACTCCGCTGCGTTTCCATCACAATGACAGTTTATGACTGTTCAGTAAACCATTTGGCCCACGATTTAGGCTGGATTTTAGATTTTGGCCCCTTCTCTGATTGAGTTCGACACCCCTAGTTTAA
Organism: Pipistrellus kuhlii; assembly: GCF_014108245.1. Classification (NCBI taxonomy): domain Eukaryota; kingdom Metazoa; phylum Chordata; class Mammalia; order Chiroptera; family Vespertilionidae; genus Pipistrellus; species Pipistrellus kuhlii. The sequence continues at coordinate 22,234,060 of NW_023425405.1, read as the reverse complement.
AGGCTGTGGACTTACCTAACACAAAAATCAGGAAATATATCAAAAGGACTGACTTCCTCCTTTTGGTCCCATTCACTTCAGAATCATAGTTGACCAGAGTAGGCCCCTCCCACTCACCTGTGAACTTAAAGTCTGGCCTTTAAGCCACATGGCCAGCATGACAAGGAGAAACGGGAGCACAGCACATGTCTCCCATTAGGAACTCTTCTTGATGTATGTGGCTAACTGTCCTCTTTTATACATTAGAAAAGGCGATCATGCTTCTACTTTGTGTCGGATATGGCAATGAATACAACAACGAAGAGTAGATCCATGGCAGGAAGTCTTTTCTTCCTCTAAGAAAAAAAATGAAGGGCTCTACTTATAGACTATAAGGACACAATAATGGTCTAATATAAGAAATAGATAAATCGAATGTTTATTTTTATAAATTAACAATCAAAAGAAAATGTGAAGCTAAGGATATTTTTGTCTAATTCAAAGAATATCCCTAACTGGTAGAAGGTGAAGCATGACAAAGTATCCTGGACTGTGGGGATGCATCTTATCTGGTTGGGAAGACTTGTCCTTTCTGAGCCACTTCCCTGGGAACTTGGAATCTACTCCCTGTGGTCGTGAGCGCTTATCAATAGTGCTTACATATCCTCACTGTTTGAGGGATATGTAAACACTTTGTGTAAATAGTTTGTGTAAATAGTCACACTAACATAAAAAAAAAAAAAGAGGTTATGTTTCCCGGTCATTTGGCAATCACATCAAAGACAGAGATAACATGTTGAGCAGCTGTGTAGTTATGCTGAAATCACTACAGAGGTGGAGAAGAGAAGCAGGAGTTCTATCCACAGTTATAGGAATGTTTTCTTTCCACAGTGTCCCATTCAGGTCCCACACACAAATACACTCGCTTGTGCCCAGGCTGTTCACAGACTCCTTTTCATACACTCACAAATATAAAACCAAAACGACATTGTGAACATACTAAATGCCACTGAATTGTGTACTATTTGATGTTATGCGAATTTCACTTCAATTTTTAAGGAAGTTTTCACAGACCAGTGATACTAATATATGTCTTTCTAAATATCTAAATGTCTTTCTCAAAAACTCAAAACTTGCCCATATTTAAATAAATAAATAGTAAATAGGTAAACAAATATTTGAACAAGAAAGCTATGCAAAATGGACAAATGAGAGAAAGGAGGGGATATTGAAATGTAAATAAGAATAATGAGAGAAGATATTGAAAAGCTAATATGGAACAAAGTAAAAAAAGAGAAAATGGGTGATAAGAAAAAAAACCAGAGAGGAAGACAAAGGAAAAGAAGAGTGCAATGAAGAAAACAAGGCAATAAAAATGAAACCATACGAGGAAGAAATGGAAACTATGGAAAATAAAGTAGAAATTAACATTTATAAAGGCCATTTTCTTGACATTTAATAAATTTACACATTGCTAGCTATATGTATGCCAGGGCTTCCAATTCTTTATTTATCCTGGTATTCTGTTCCAGTGTATGGTGTTCAGTCATTCCTTACAGGGAATTTTTTATAGAATTTGGTACTATCATGGTGGAAACCTTGATCAAAATATACTTACCAGAGAGATCAATGGATCCTCAGAAAATCTGAAAAGTGGGATCTTTCAAGACAAGATCACACATATGCACATACAAAAAATCTTCAGGACAATTCTATTTTCAGTTACCTTACTGAGAAAAAAAAAATTCCCCACCAAGAGCTAGAAGACTCAAAAACACTTCATTAAGGCATGTATATTTGGCATTACTGAATATTTCCACACAAGCTTAAGTTCTGCTCTTTGGCCCTTTTGTTATAACCTGTTTTGTAAAGAGGAGCCAGAATCATCTCTGCATTGAAAAGCACGGTGGAGATATTCACTAACCCACATTCCTTTACTCTGAGTTTTTAGAATCATTTCAAGAGGAGATAGATGTGGGATGAAGAATAAAAAAAAAAAACTAAGTAAAATGATAGAGAGCTGGAAGGAATTGGGGGACAGCACAGATTTGAGCTGGAGGAAAAGCAAGGGTTTCCGAATCCATCTGCCTCCTGTAGGCAGAGTCTCCCCCACTCCCTGCTCAGCCATTATCGGGCTGTTTTCTTTGCCCCAAAGTACTTAAAGGATGAACATCAAGCTAGAACCAGTCACTTGATCTTTTTAAATCAAGTAGAATACCTGCATTTATCATTACCAACAACAGACTTCTTTCTTGGGATCATTTTCATGCAACTCAAACATTCTATTTTCATTTTGAAGGACCCTTTCCATTGGACTGATGCTTTGTGAAAAAGCATATATTCTAAAATCTTATCACATCAGTTTTCACATTTGTAAAATGAAGATAATGGCACAGCACAGCTGGCATGGTTCAGTGATTTAGAATCGACCTATGAACCAGGAGGTGACGGTTGGGTTCCCAGTCAGAGCACATGCCTGGGTTGTGGGGTCTATCCTCAGTATGAGGTGTTCAGAAAGCAGCTGATCAATGATTCTCTCTCATCACTGATGTTTCTCTCTCTCTTCCTTCCTCTCTGAAATCAATAAAAATACTTTTTAAAAAGGTAATGGCATAAATAATCCCTCTCCCAGAGGGATATACAAATAGTTACCTACAACAGTAAAAATAACAAAAATGATTTATTATTATGCAAATGGAAATAAACTTGAAAATATAATACTATTTTCAAAACATGTGCCAGCTAACTGACCTACTCAGCACACAAGTGTGTACACTGGGACCTAGAGAAGCCAAATTATATTTCTGCCCAGTCCCAGATGTGCAATTGTGGATAGCACTTCATACAAGGTGTTACTTTAAAAACTTGTTCTCCAGCCAGAAATTCTGTATGGAGAGAAAAGAGCTAATCTCTGGGGGAAGGGGTCATCTTTCTACTCCATCAGCAAAGAAGAGGCTCATCAGCACAGACCTGGCACCTGACCAGTTTCCAGGAGATGGTGAAAAGCAGAGTTCACAGCTGCAAATCTGGCACTGACTCTTCAGCATTCTCAGGCTCATCCACATGGGGAACCCCTAAAAGAGTTATACGGTGCTGGCTTCCTAATTTGGATATCCAGAGCATTTTCTTAGGACAAATTGCTACTAGAGGACAATTACATCATGCCATCACACTCTTAGGCTCAAAGAATACAGGAGAAGGCATGGATTACAGGACCTGGTTTTGTAATTCATGTTCCCATGTAAGTGTTGAAGAAAGACAGAAAAATGTCAGACTCACCTTTGGAGAGTGGAAGAGGCTATCCTGTGCAAGGCAGGGGAAACAGTGTCATTTGAAGCAAGTTCATTTGGGTAAGGGAGAACTTTCTCTAACTTTAGTGATGACATCTCAAGGGGCCAATTATGTTTTGTTTATTAGATTTCTTTTCTTTTCCCTCCCCTTATCTGGTCATTTCTGCACCTACTATCCTAACCTATATTTCAACTTTTCCAATGGAGGTTTTGCTTCCTTGTCCCTAGAGGAGGGAAGAAGCTCACCAAACTTTAATTTCTCGAGGCGTTTGTCTAAGCCTTCAGTGACACTACCTTTGAATGGTGGGAATTTTATCCACTTTATGAGCATAAAGATATGATTCTACCTCAACTTCCTCACTCTGATTCACCCATCTCCACATTCCTTTGAGCAATAGCTCTGGGGCCAGGCCATTACTGGGATGCTCTGTGGAACACTGTCTAGTCTGAGTGTGGGCAGACCTTTCTATAGCCAGTCCCTAGACATAGTAAGATGCTGCTTACTATTGGGCTGGTCTTCACATTTGGAATTCAACCATCACATTCTGTAACCTTTTAGAACTTTGTCTTTCCTTTCATGTTAAGGAAGACAACCTTCCTATAAACCCTGGTTTGTACTTAGGGATGTTCGGGGTTCAGAATTGCTAAGAAAAGTGCAATCACGTTGTGTAAAAAAAACACCACTGAGGATGTTAAGCACTGTGCAGTAAGACATACAGAGGCCCAGTGTGTGCCTCTCTCCCCTTCAACAAGAGCGAGAGTGAAGATTTCCATTCATGTGCCTTGTCCAGGGGACAGAGACCAGGCTGCTCTCTGCTCAGCCACCTGGCACTGCCCCCGGAAAGGGCTTGTGGTTTCCTCTCCCAACTTATTCTGGGAGCTGGCAGCAACAGCATCATCTCCCAGCCAACTTTCTAAGCACAATAAACAATCTGCCTGCTGAGGGCTACCTATGTGAGTGCTGCAGTTAGAAGCGGAAATTTAACTGAGTCCAAGTTAGCTTTGGATCTTCAAAAAGCAAAAGAGACCAAAACAAAGTTGCTCTTCTAGCCTCCTAATGTTTCTGGCATTTTTCATAAAATACTGTTTTGGCTTTTTTTTTTTTTTTTTTTACAAATATCAATTATAGTTGACATTCAATATTATTTTATATTAGTAGTTTCAGATATACAGCATGATTGTTAGATATTTATATAACTTACAAAGTGATCCTCCCCATAAGTCCAATACCCACTTGGCATTATACATAATTACTACAATAATATTGACCATATTCCCAATGGTGTACTTTACATCTTCATGGCTATTCTGTAGCTACCAGTTTGTTCTTCTTAAGTAGAACTTATTGTGCTCTTTACTTTGTGGACTTACTATATCATTTTTTTATCCCTTTACCATTATTCAGTATGTTTTTAGAAGGGAAGAGAATAAGCATAAATTCATTTACAAATGTATTTCCTCACCTTTAAATATTATAAATTCATTTTATGACATAAAATAGAAAAGATGACATTTCTTTTTCCTGTTAGTGTAGCCATTTGTCCTAACATCATTTGTTTAATAGACTCTATTTTCCTAAATTGATTAGAAATTACATACTAAATCCCATTTACAAAAGCTTCTTTGGGTTTATATTTTGATTTATGGATGCATGTCTTTTTCTACACCAATACCACAATTTTAATAGTAGTTACTTCATAATATATTTTGCTATATACTAAGGCAGGCACACCCTCACTTTATTACATTTTGTTCTCAAAAACTTAACTTAATGAAATTAAATACCCTAAATCCACAGCAACATTATATTTAATGGAGAATCCATAGACGCCTTGCCTTGGATCAGGAACAAGAAGGGATATCTGCTATCATAGCTACTGTGTGATATAACATTAGCACTCCTGGCCTAAGAATAAAAATATAGATTAAGATGTACTAGGTTTATAAGAAGAACTATCACTATGTACAGATGATATGATTATATATCTAGGGGAAAATATTCAACAGTCTATTAGATTTAATAAGTAGAAACAAGACAACCTTACAGAAATCAAGAGCATTTATGTATATCAGCAATAACCAACTAAAAAAAGAAATGCCAGTTATAAATGCAACATAAATTATAAAGCATTTAGGGATCCCTTAACAGAGAATATGCTAGTACATGACTTCTTTTGAATACTCTGCCCAAACTTTGATAGCTGGGCCTCATCTTGTCACCTCCAAATCCCAAACAAAGAAGAGGAATCTGCAGATCTCTCTGTAGTTCTTGCTGGGTGTCCTCAGGCAGAGACTAAATTAGAACATCCTTAGATATCCAAGAGCCAATGTACTCAAGAGTCAGAGTGGGACCATTCAGATCACAACTCCTCAGATCCATAAGGGACATACTCAGGGGGCAAACTCGGCGAGCACCAAAGTCCCACTGAAGCAAGTCTTGCCCCAGAAGGGTGTCTCTAGCACAGAAGTTCTCCCATCATACAATAGATACAGTTAATTCTCACAGCCAATTGGCCTGGAAGTCAATTCCTCCCAGTGATACCAACAACAATCAAGGCTTAACTACAACAACACTGTGCACAGAGCTCACAAAGGGGTGCACCAAGAGAGTCCACCTCAGGCAACTGAGGAGGCTGAGCCACTGGGCCCAAAGGACACCTAGTACACAAAGCCACTCTATCAACACAGGGAATAGCCAAAATGTGGAGACAAAGAAACAGGTCACAAATGACAGAAATGGAGGAAAGCAAACTATTGGATATAGAGTTCAAAACCACGGTTATAAGATTACTCAAGAATCTTCTAGAAAAGGCCAATAAATTTAGTGAGACCTCGAGGATATGAAAAAAAGACCAATTAGAAATTAATACACTGACTGAAACAAAGAATAATATGCAGAGATCTAACAGAAGACTAGAGGATCAAAAGAATCAAGTCAAAGATTTGAAATACAAAGAAGCAAAAAATACCCAACTAGAAAAGAAATAAGAATCCAAAAATATGAAGATAATGTAAGGAGCTTCTGGGACAACTTCAAGCGTACCAATATCCAAATTATTGGGGTTCCAGAAGAAGAGAGAGAACAAGATATTGAAAACCTATTAGAAGAAATAATGACAGAAAATTTCCCCCACCTGGTGAAAGAAATAGACTTACAAATCCAGGAAGCTCAGAGAAGCCCAAACAAGAGAAATCCAAAGAGGACCACACCAAGAATCATAATTTAAATGCCAAGAGTAAAAGACAGATATAATATTAAAATCACCAAGAGAAAAACAGTTAGTTTCCTACAAAGGAGTACCCATACGATTGTCAGCTGATTTCTCAACAGAAACGATGCAGGCCAGAAGGGAGTGGCAAGAAATATTCAAAGTGATGAATAGCAAGAACCTATAACCAAGGTTACTCTACCCAGCATAGCTATCATTTAGAATTGAAGGTCAGATAAAGAGCTTCACAGATAAGAAAAAGCTAAAGGAGTTCATCACTGCCAAATCAGTATTATATGAAATGCTGAAAGATATTCTCTAAGAGGAAGAAGAAGAAGAAGGTAGAGATAAAAATTATGAACAACAAATTTGTATCTATCAACAAGTGAATCTAAAAATCAAGTGAATAAAAAATCTGATGAACAGAATAAACTGGTGAATATAATAGAATCAGGGGCATAGAAAGCAAGTAGACTAACAATTCTCAGGGAGAAGGGGGTGTGGGGGTGCAGGAAGAGACTGGACAAAAATTGTTACACCTATGGATGAGGACAGTGGTGGTGGTGGGGGTGCTGTAAGGGCAGACGGTGGGTGGCCCAGGTGGAGGGGAGCTATGGGGGGACAAAGAGGAACATCTGTAATAATCTGAACAATAAATATTTATTTTTTAAAAATTAGGAGATCAAAACACCTTTATTGTTGAGATATTATTCAGACATTTTAGCACAATTTATTATGCTAATTGATAGGATTCAAAATTTCCAGTGAAAGTCAGTATTTATGATTAAGTTATTAGTATTTATTAGTAAATTAATACATTGCATAAGTCTCAGATTTCATATACAAGAAACTTACATTTATAATTATTTTCTCCATGAATATGATGACTTTTGGAAAAATAAACTTTCCTTTCATAAAGATTGATCTGTTTTCTTCTGACTCTTGCCAGGTAACTAGTGTGCTACAAATGCTGTAAGAGAGGAGATGGGAACAGATGAAGAAGCATGCTGCTGCTGAATCACATTGGGCCTCGCATATGTGGAGTCTGGATCTTACTGTAAACAGGATAAAGATGTACCCTGATTTATTTCCTAAGGTATAGATGCTTTCTGCAGGTTAAATGGCCCAGGTCACTCAAGTAAATTGTATGGAAATAAAGAATTAGATGGGACTGATAGATGAGAGAGTCTTCATAAACATATCAAGTTGAATGAGACTGAACTACAATAACTAGGGATGTTTGTTTGGGTAATAAAGCCATAAAGAAGTACAAGTAAGTGATTGCTACAAATTTGGGGAAAAGGAGTTGTGATTAGGACAAGCATGTGAGGGGCCTCTGTAGTAGCTATCAGATCTGCTTTTTTTTTGTGGTTTTTGTTTTGTTTTTTTACTTGAGTGTTTGTTACAAGGGGTATTGTATCATGATAATTCACTAAGTTACATTTGTTTAGTGTTGTTTTCTGCTTCTGTGTTTTATTTCACAACATAAAGTCAAAAATAAATAATAATTTTAAAAATTAAAGCTGCTGTGTAAAGAATAAAATGTAGAAAGCAGACTGGTCATATATTTTGTTAATAAAGCTCATAGAATCTATTGATGGATTAGATATACAAGAAAGAAATTATTGCCTTAGCCAGTTTGGCTCAGTGGATAGAGCATCAGACTGCAAACTGGAGGATCCCAGGTTTGATATCAGTCAAGGGCATATATCTTGATTGCAGACTCCTCCCAGGCCTGGGCCTTGATCAGGGTTCATGCAGGAGGCAACCAATCCATGTGTTTCTCTCACATTGATGTTTCTCTCTGTCTTTCCCTCTCTCTTCACTATCTCTAAAAATCAATGGAAAAAAATATCCTCAGATGAGGATTAAAAATAAAGAAAAAAATATTCTGAGTGTCTGATGGTTCCTTTCACTAATACAGTCAAGATATATTGGGACAAGAGGAAAGGGGTACCCTGGGCTAGAAGAAGCAAGAGCAATAGTTCTATTTTAATTATGTTAAGAGTGGGATTCCTATGTGGTAAGTGAAGGTGTTAAGTAAGCCAGTGGACATGTGTTTGGAACTCATGAGAAAGCTCTTGTTTAAATTGGAGATAATAAAAATAAGAACTTTAGCTTTGACAGATAGATTATAAATAGATTGGATGGATGGATGGATGGATGGATGGATAAATACATAGATAGATAGATGCCAGGGTTCTCAGTAAAAATCACAGCTATAGTACAGTGATCTCCTACATCCAAAGAAACGGGAAAAAAGTTCATTTTGAATAATTGTATATAGAAAGTTGCATACTGCTTAGTCCTGTAGTTGTATCCTAAAAATATTTTTTAAAAATAGTTGAATATCTACTTTATGCTACCACTCTACCAGGTATTTTATATGGATTACTCATAATCTTCAAGAAAATAACTTACTGGTTATTCTTTTTATAGTTGAGGAAACTGGAGGTCAGAGGTATTAAGTACATTTTCAAAGCTATTGTATATTGCTGGTGAGAGTTGTGTAAAGATATGAAGTATGGTTGTTCTCAGCCTGAAACTTTTCATTGTCCACATAGTACTTCCTGAGGGAATATGCAGGAGGAATATGAAAGGGATGGGGAAATATGAATTCTAGGACAGATTACCCAGCTGACCCCTATTTAATAACTGAATGCATTTTTTTAGCACATGTATAACAGGGCAATGATACATAGTGAAAATGTGGACTAGTGTGGAAAGTCAGTTTAAAAAGGATATACTCACTATTATCTATCTTATCAGCAAATCTGAGGACAAAGGACATGTCAATCATTTCCTCTTTGAAATGTTCTCTGGGCTGTTGAAGATAAGTAGGATCCTTTGTGGTGTTTTTTGTTTTTGTTTTTAATATGTTTTATTGATTTTTTCAGAGAGGAAGGGAGAGGAATGGAGAGTTAGAAACATCGATGAGAGAGAAACATCCATCAGCTGCCTCCTGCACACCCCCACGGGGATGTGCCCTCAACCAAGGTACATACTGTTGACAGGGATCAAACCTGGGACCCTTGAGTCCACAGGCCGACACTCTATCCACTGAGCCAAACAAGTTAGGGCAGTCTCCTTTGAAGCTTCACCTTTTTTCATTAAGTTTTCTCAACACTCTTCTTAGGGCACTCTTCACCTCCTTGTTCCTCAAGCTGTAGATTACAGGATTCAGCATTGGAGTCACCACAGCAAAGAAGAGGGTGGTCATCTTCTGTTCTGCTGGAGAGTCAACCTCAGGTCTCATGTATGTGAAAATGGCCGTTCCGAAGCACATGGACACCACAGTGAGGTGGGAAGCACAGGTCCCAAAGGCTTTGCTGCGTCCCTGAGCAGAGCGAATACGCAGAATGGCAGCAACTATATGACCATAGGAGAAGAGGACCAGGGCACAGGGAAGCATGATCACCAGAAATCCTGAGATGGCCACCATGACCATGTTGAAGGAGATGTCCACACAGGCTAGCCGCAGCACAGCCAGGGTCTCACAGGCAAAATGGTTAATAATGTTGTGACACAGGGGAAGCCGAAAGGTGATGATTGTTTCCATCAGGGAATTCATGAAACCAGCCACCAAGCAGCCGGCAGCCAGCCCCAGGCACAGCCCTCCATGCATGATGACTGTGTAGTGCAGCGGGTGGCACACTGCCACATAGCGGTCATAGGCCATGGCTCCCAGCAGAAAGAACTCAGACCCTCCCAATGCCAGGGACACATAGAACTGGAGCACACAGCTTTGGAATGGGATGGTCTTCCAGGCTGACAGGAAGTGAACAAGCATCTGTGGGACAGTGCTGTTGGTGTAACAGATGTCCACAAATGACAGGACACTGAGGAAAAAGTACATGGGCGTATTTAGGCTGCTGTCCAGTCTGATAAGGAAGAGGATGAGAAAGTTCCCCAACATGGTCACCAGATACATGGCCAGGAAAAGGAAGAAGAGGGAGAACTGAGTTTCCCAGCAGCTGGACAGGCCCAGGAGAATGAACTCACTCACCCAAGTCTGATTTTCCCTGCCCATGAGCCTCTGAAGACAAAACCCAAGATATAAATCAATAAATACCAGATACTTAAGGTGGCAGAGAGCCTGATAGGGCATGTAGACCAAATACTAAATGGTATGGTTTCCCTAATTGTTTGGGACCATAGTGAAACACATTAATATGACTCAGGTTCAAGGAGAAAATAACGTTTTTTCTTTTCTCCTTCCTTAAGTAGGAAAGGTTTTATTAGAATACTTAGACATTTATCGATAATTAAAAGATTAACTGTAAAACAAACTTCTCTTCCTCAGAGCCAATCCCTAACCCTGAAGTTTATTTATTTCTCCATTGGAAACCCATTTTCACCTCTTTACTCTATCAAAATCCATATTAACCTGTTAACCAAGCAGGACGTATAAATACGTCAAACATAAACAATATCGGATATGGGTAGGACATATGAATACGTCCTTGAAATATATGTTGCGCCCTGAAACGGGAGGGACATATATTTCCAAACAACAAAGGTATTAGTCATCCATACATGTCTTGACATGAATTTAAGACACAGAGGGAATCAGTATAATTTCGCTATTGAGAGTGGTGGACGTGTTCTGGGTGAGCAGTGACAGGTACGTACTTACACTTACTTACCTATTTTCGTATTATATATATTTTTTTTTTTATATCTCCAACCTTTATATAATAGAAAAACATATAAAATCGATCCAATCATCAATAATTTGTTAGAAAAGTTTAAAAGTTTTTATGTATGTGAACGAGAAATATGCGTAGATGAATCTTTTTTATTATGGAAAGGGAATTTATCTTGGAAACAATATATATCTACAAAAAGAGCTAGAGTTGGAATGAAGTTGTTTATTTTGAGTGAAAGCCAATCTGGATACGTACAAAATATAATTTTATACACAGGCAAGGACACAAATTATGGTTCGAACTACCCACAAGAAAAACAATCAACAAGAATTGTTTTGGAGTTAACACATGACTTACTGAATAAAGGGTATAGGATTTACTTAGATAATTTCTATACGTCAATTCATTTGGCTGAACTCTTGTGTCAAAACAATACAGACATTGTTGGAACAATGAGGATAAACAGAGTCAGAATCCCCAGTGAAATAAAAACAAAAAAAAATACAAAAAAATGAACATATAGCAAGAATCAAAGACAAAGTTATGGTTTTAAAATGGAAGGATAAAAAAGATGTATTGATGCTCAGTTCTATTCATAATGACGAAAAGACAATGATTGAAAAGAGAGGAAGAAGGCAAGAAAAACCGAATACTGTCCTGGATTATAACAAGAATATGGGCGGCATAGATTTGGGAGATGGAGTTATGGTGGCCTACACGGCTGCCCGTAATAGGGTAAAAAAATTTTATAAAAAAAATTTTTCTACGATTAATTGATATGTGCTGCTTCAATGCATATATTATATACAAAAAAGATAAAGGTCATTTGGATCGATTACACTTTTTGATAGAATGTGTAGAGAAATTGGTAGAAAACAACATAGTGAAAACCCACCCAAAGACATCAACAAGCAGCTCTACATCTAAACCACCACGTTTAGTTGAAAGGCATTTTCCAGAACAAATGAAAAGCGATATAGGAAAAACTAAATCCAGGAAATGCCGAGTTTGCTACAAAAAAGGTGTTAGGAAACAATCTACATACTGGTGTCCAGATTGTAAGGTAGCACTATGTATCAACAATTGTTTTAAAATATATCACATGGAAGTTGAGTTTTGAATTTTTACATCTATATTTCAATTTTTTAAACTCAATATTTCTATTTTATTTATGTGCTTTTGTTTATTGTTCTGTAATTGTTAACTTTTTTATATTTTTTATTGTGTATAGAAATAAAAATATATATTTTTTGTAATCTTTATAATTGTTTGTAAAATTTATAATTTTTTAATTCGATGTTTCCATTTTTTTGTTGGTATTCTTTTCTATTTGTTTGTAATTTTGTATTTTCCTTTGTGCTTTATATATAAATAAATGAAAAAATATATATTTCATTTATTTTAATTAAGTATAAATTTAAAAAATAATAATATATACGACCACTGGGCATGACATACTGACACGTCCTAGTGAAAGAGTATGTGCCCGTTATACTTTGCGTAGGTAATTAAAGAGGGAACTCCCCGGTTAACAGGTTAAATGGAACCTAAAAGGCAGAAACAGGCTTTTTTTTAATGACATTTTTTCACCTGGATTCTCTATGATCATGAAACATTCAATTTTCACCTTCTGAATTAAGAAATGTGGAGTTATAAGTTAGAGTGTGGCAAATATACATTAGACTTTTTAAACAGCAAGAAATTGTCAAAATTACATTTCAGAGATAGTGACATACAGAATGAAGACCTGGGCCATTGGGCTTAGTTTTGAAAAATCTTCACCTCCTTGTCTTTTTATCTGGATGAGAGGCTAAGAGGACTGCCATACATAGGTATGTTTCTTAGGCATAACTGTCAAGAAATAAATCAAAGTCAGGGAGGCATTAACTATTTTCCCTAAGAAATAAGAACACAAATACTTGCCATACATATTAGCCTATTAACTAAGAGGTAATGGAAAGCTGGCTGTGCATTCCCACTGATTCTATTTGTATGTATCCTGGACAGTGGTAGTTACGGATTGGAGACTATAATGTGATGGAAAATAATTAACTGGAATTAACCCAGTGCAATGATTGTTGATTAACTCTTTCTTTTCCTTTTGTCCCCATCTGAAATACTTGACTGTCCTGTGCCTCCCCCCTCTCCCCGCCAAAAAAAACTGTCTTCCCTCATCCTCGCACTATACTCCTTCTATCATGATCTGCATGACAAAATGCAATAGGCTAGTCTGCTCAATGCCATCTTTAAACTTTCTTTTTCTTTTTTAATATATTTTATTGATTTTTTACAGAGAGAAAGAGAGAGGGATAGAGAGTTAGAAACATTGATGAGAATCATCAATTAGCTGCCTCTTGCACACCCCCTACTGGGGATATGTCCGCAATCAAGGTACAGGCCCTTGTCCGGAATTGAACCTGGGACCTTTCAGTCTGCAGGCTGACGCTCTATCCACTGAGCCAAACCGGTTTCGGCGATCCTTAAACTTTCTAATCCTGCTGGCATATTGGTATTTCAGAAAGCTCAAGCACTCTAATATTCTCTTTGGAACTCTAGTATTATCTCTAGTAATCCTGTTGGCATCTTATTCAAGTCACAAGTGATTTCCAAAAACCTCATGGATTCAACAAAGTCCACTCTCAGTTTTCCACATATTGTCCTTCTAATTAGTCTGCCCTTTAGGTAGAGAAAGTGAAACCCATATACAGCAGTGCTGAGGAGATATTATTTTCTTGCTGTAATCAGATAGTACCAAAGAATATGTTATGAGAGTCAGACTTTGCATTGAGGGTATTCATGACAGTAGGACTACTAACTGTGGATAAGGAAACTGCCAGAGGTGCTTGAATTACCCAGAAGAAAGGGGTCCATGGGCATCTGCATTTGACAATCCTTCCTTTATCTATGAATAAATTAAGCTTAATAAACAATTCTCACTTCAAGAGATAACTTATGTGGACATAAGGAGAGGCAGTAAAAATACAGAATGTTTTTTAATTCTTTAAAACTTACTCTAGAGCTTCAAAAGGTTAACAAGTCACTTTGCAATATTTCTATCAAAGAAATAGGAAACCTACCTTTTTGTCCTTTGTGAAAAGGAAAACTTGAAATACAAAAGTATCACTGTTAAGGGTTCTCAGGTATAATAGAGAGACAAGTGACTTCAAAGGGGAAGCATTTGTGTCTAGGACCCATCAATGGAGTTTGACCACCTATGTGTAATCTTTTATGAGCTAAGCTAAGAAAGGAGAAAGGGGTCATCTCCAATTCTGCTACAATACTGAAACAATTTATATAAAGGAATTTCACCAGCAGAAGACAAATAATAATAATAATAATAATAATAATAATAGTAGTAGTAGTAGTACAGGAGGTAACTGATGACTCATGATTTTCAGGTACCAAATAAGATTTTGTTGAAAAAACTGACTAATGTAAATCTCTTGGAGTTTTGAGTCTTTCACTTCTTAAACACTAATAATAATTAGTTAAGGGTTTGACAAAGAGAATGTAATCCCTGATCTTTGGTCAGCAATTTTCCTTAAAAGCCCTCAAAGTTATTGGTTAAAAGTAGAAATACCCCTGGTTTGCCTATCATTGTTTCTGTATCATCTTCATGCTTTGTAAAGTGCCTCTCCCCAGGAGTGAGTGAACTCTTTTGCCAATGAACTTTAATTTCCCATTTCAACTCTCTAGTTTCTTCTTCTTGGTAAAGGAAACATAATTCCCAGTCTGTCTTAATTCATTAGAGGCAGGAAAGTTAGGAAGATAATAAAATAAGGCTGTAAAACCAATAGTAAAATGAATGTCTAAGTTACGAAATAAAATAAAATGTTTAAAACATTTTTTGAAAATTTGATATTAAATGGAAGTTAAAACATTTTTCAGAAGTAAGGTGGATGTGTTTTAATTGACAATGATAGCATTCCTGTACCCCCTTTTTTCTCCTAGAATTGTGATTCAAGCTAGTTAATCACATGTGATCTCTAAAGAAAAAAAGAAAAAAAAAACCCATCTGGGAACCTTGAGATTTCCCCAAAATGTTCATTGGCAAAGCTGTTCTCCCCACTCCATCCCACCTCCCTTATGCATATCTATAGCTGCTTGACCATTATCACTTCAGAATGAGCTGGTCAGCACAAACCTATCCTCTCAGTCCAGAATTCCAGTGGGCAGGTACGAAGGGCCACAGTGCAGTACAGTGGACATGACCTGTGTAGCTAAGCCCAGTGACTACTATGAATGCTATCCAAAACCTGTGCCAGGTGCATCATTTCTCAGAGGTATCCAGAAGAACTTTCTCCTCAATTTGGCTCCTCAAAATGGGACATATCTCTCCAGTACCCCAATTAATACAATTATCACATGAGACTAGGAAGGAGCTGTGTGTTAAGGAAAGCCTGGTTTCCTGACTCATGGCCCAAGAACCCACTCTCTGAGCATGACTCTCTTACCTTCAGGACAGGCCAGCAATGCCCTAGGACGGGTGGGGCTGAGCAGGATGTGGGATTTGGAAGAAGTAACTTTCTTTTCCCTCAGGGTTAAAATCTCTGCAGGTCAATTATGCTGTGCTTGTTAGACTTCTGTTACTTCTTCTCTATAGCTGGTGATTCCCTCATCTTAAACCCTCACCTGCTTTTAAGAGAAGTTAGTTTTTCCTGACCCAGAAACAAAGCCCCCGTTTCCCTGGAGACATTCCCCTAGGTCTTTGTTGAACTGTCACTTGCCCATGACTTTCTGTCCATGTTCTCATGATTGGCATTATTTGACCCCAAAACCCCAATTATTCATAGATCTCGTATGAGACTGTCGAACAGTACTTTCTCTACCATGATTCTGAAGTCGTACATGAGTTTTCTCCAATTTTGGCTCACTGTTAGGAGGTTCCTTTTAACTGGGCGTTGTCAAATTATTTAACTACTTTTGTATTTAAGTGTCAGTCCTCATATTCAGCAAATACAGAAATTTACTACCTACTTTAAGCATCTCAAATTATATATCCATTCTGTGATATATTCAAGTTGTTTCTAGTTTATAGCTATTACAAACAATGCTTGCTATGAACTCTCTCTCTCTCTCTCTCTCTCTCAACTTTTGTCCCATATATGTATCCATTTTTGTTTCCCAGTAAAGCACTGACCCATCACAGATTATGTAAATGTCTAGTTTTAGCTAATATTGCCAGTTTTTAAAAAAAGTACCAATTATAGTTGCACCAACTACATATAAAGATTTATTTGCTCTAAGTTTCCTCTAACATTGGATTGTAAATCCTTTTGATTTTAGCAATTCTTATGGGTGTATATATAATAGTTTCCCATTGTTATTATATTTTATATTTCTCTGATGATTAATGAAGTTGTGCATATTTTAAAATATTTATTGCTCATTTGGATATTCAATTTTCTGAGGTATTCAATCTTTTGCCCATTCTTCTATTTAGTTATCTCTCTTTTTCTAATTTTTGTTATTTTAATATTTTGAGTATAGATAATTTGTCATTTATATGTATCATACCAAAAAAAGTGGCTTAACTTTTCATTCTCTTAATGATGTCTCTAATGAAGAGATGTTTTTAATTTTAATGTAATTCTATTTATCAATTGTTTCCAATATATGTATTGCTCCTTTGTGTCTTGAAAAATCTTTGCCTACCCTAAATCATAAGTTATTATTCATGTTATCTTCCAGGAGCTTTAATATTTTCTTTTTCACATTTAGATCAACAATATATCTGGAATGTATTGTTGTGCATAACATGAGAAAGGAACCCACATTCACTTTTTTTCTATGTGACTATCCAACTTTCTTGAGAGACCATGCTTTCCTCACTCTTCTTCTGCATTGCCATAAATCAAATTTCAATTTATAATTGAAGGTTTGAAATTCTTATTTCTGACCCACTGGTCTATTTATCTATTGTTTATAAAATACTGTATTGTCTTAATTGCTATAACAAACCTTGTTTTATAGTGTAAATCATCCAACTTTTTTCTACATTCTCAAATAGTTTTGGTTATTCCTGGCCATTTGAATTTGTAATTTGATTCTAAAATTAGCTCACACATTTCCAGGAAAAAAATAAACTTGCTATTTTAATTGGGATTTTTATCTAAGAAATCAGTTTTCAGAAAAGTCATATTTCTGTGCTTTTGAGTATCTCAATCCTTTAAAATATATATTCTCCAATTTATTTGATATCTGTTCATTTTTTTTCTATGTGCAAATATTGTATCTCATTAGATTTGTTCCTAGGCATGGTGTTTTGCACATGCTGTTTTAAATAATATCTCTTAAACTACATAAAATGTAATTTGGCTTTTATATATTAAACTAGAGGCCTGGTGCACGAATTCATGCATTCTTGGGGTCTGGCTGGCCTGCACCAATCGGGGCCAATTGGGCAGGCCGGCCGAATGGGAAGGGACGCAGGCGGTTGGCTGGCCACCCCTGCCCCCTGGTCAAACTCCCACTCGAACTCCCAGTCAAGGGGACAATTTGCATATTAGCTTTTTATTATATAGGATATGTATACATGAAATTACTTTTATGGATACTGTGTCATTTCTTCCTTATATTTTTGGTAAAATTCACTGATAAAGCCACCTGGATTGAAGTTCTATTTGGTAGAAAACTCTTAAATATGGATTCAAATTTCTTAGTATATAGGACTATTCTATTTCTTCCTGTGTTCATTTTGGTAAGTTTATTTTTTTCTAGAAATTTGTCTGTTTCATCTAACTTCTCAAATTTATGAGCCTAAATATCTTCCTAGGTATTTTAGTGTATAAAAAATCTCTTTTTCTTCCATAATATTGTTTATTTCTTACATTTCTTTCTTATTTTTTTATTAGTCTTGGCAATAGACTATAGTTTATTATAAAATGCTTTTTAATATCATTTGATGCAAGGAGAACAATGTCATTAAACAAAGAAATTAATAGAACCAGATATACTTGGGTATAGAAACTATCTCACAGGGGTTTAATATACTCTCATAAGTAAGTTAAAGATTTAGTGGAAAAGATTTATGGTTTCTAACTGAGCAACTTCAATGGAGAATTCAACAGCATATGGAGAGATTATATGGACATGTTCAATATAAGGAGCACAGTAATAGAAATAAAAATCATTTATGAGTACACTCAACAGATCCAGAAATCAATCAGTAAGTATAAAATAAGTCAATAAAAGTTAGCAAAACTAAAGCACACAGAGGAAAAAAACTAATGATAAAAAGAGAAAAAAGCCTCCCAGAGCTGTCAGACAATATTAAACCATTTAACATAAATGAAATTAAAAAAAAAAACACAGAAAGAAAATGGAGACAAAAGAAGTTCAAGAAATATTTGAAGAGATAACAGCTGAAAATATAAATAAATTAAAGCACAAATCAAATAAATTCAGCCAAATAAGATAACATGTTCTCAAATGGAATAAATGTATACCAACTGACTGAAAGAAGAGACCACTGGAAGATAGGGTTTTGAGACTTCTTCAAGGGAGGGCAAAGATGAACTACTGTCACATTCTTTCTCATTTTTCTTCTTCCTAATCCCATGTTCAGATATTTCTTCCCCCTCTTTTACCTTATCTAACTCAGGCTTTTTCTCAAAAGTGTAGTCCATTCTTAGATTAATCAGTGCTGTGTGCAGAGAAGGGATGGAAGAAGGTTCAATATGGAGATTAGAGGGTGATATGAGCACAGACAATTGAACTATCCTTTTTCCCAAAACCATGTTAAAGTTGTCTTACCTTTCATTGCCTTTGGCTAAGGAATCTTTTCCTTTCTTAAATAACTATGTACTTTATAGTTTATACATTATTTCATATTTTATGTGCTTATTCTTTCCTAAAATATCAGAACAAGAGGTACTAAACTTTTCAGCCAATAAACAGCTTTAAGATTTAAATAATGCCACTTATAATGCAGTAAAATTCCTCTCAAAGTGTTTATATACTCAAGCCTAAAATGTAACTTTCCCTGGCCCGCAATAGCCCCTTTATTTAGATTCCTTAATATCCCTTAATACCTTCAGTTGATGCTTCTCCACTGAGTTACCTCCAACACTCAAATACATTATATTCACATGAAGTAGATATAGCACAAAAGCATCTAATCAGCCTTGATAGCAACACTCTTCTCTGAACAGTGACTCACACAATTACTTGATGTAGTTACATATACCACATTTTTAAAAATAAAATGTGAAATTGATGTGTTCCCAATGAAAATATAATAACCTCCTACAAAATGTGGATGAATAAGAAACTGAGATCCATGAATAGGTCCATGACTATAAACAATGTAACAAATCAAAACAGTCGAGGGTAATTTTTTAAAATATATTTTATTAATATTTTTTACAGAGAGGAAGAGAGAGGGATAGAGAGTTAGAAACATCGATGAGAGAGAATCATCGATCAGCTGCCTCTTGCACACCCTCTACTGGGGATGTGCCCACAACCCAGGTACATGCCCTTGACTAGACTTGAACCTGGGACCCTTCAGTCCGCAGGCCGATGCTCTATCCACTGAGCCAAACCGGTTTTGGCGAGGGTAATTTTTTTTATTTCAATTACTCTCAAATTATAGGAAAGGAGATTTTTAAGGTCTATTATATCTGTCCTTAACTCCCTGAACATGCTGCTGACATTAAAAGACTTTTACATTAAACCTAAACACTCAGTATCCTATCTCATATCAGCAGTATACGTTATGTCATCCCCTTCATGGTTGCCAGGGCAATGTAGTTGATGCCTGTCATATCTGAGTTAAGTGGAAGAACACACAGACAAAGTTTCTTTTTCTAAGTGATGCTCCTGATTCATCAGATTCCAAGTTTTGGCGTTAATCCATTTAATTGCCCTAAAAGTTTCTGCCAGGCCCCCTTCACCTCCTTATTCCTTAGACTGTAAATCATGGGGTTCAGCATGGGTGTCAAAACGGCATAGAAGAGAGAGATCAACTTCTCCTGAAGGGCAGAGGGGCCAGAATGGGGCTGGATGTAAGTGAAAATGGCCATGCCATAGCATAGTACAACCACTGTGAGGTGAGAGGCACAGGTGTGGAAGGCTTTCTTTCTTCCCTCTGTGGACCTGATTTTTAGGATGGTGGAGATAATCTTGACATAGGACAAGAGAACCAGGCAGAATGGTGACATCAGCAGGACAATGCTAGAAACCATGATTGCAATCTCATTGGAGGAGGTGTCCACACAGGCCAGTCTGACCACAGCTAGGAGTTCACAGGATATGTGATCAATAAACTTGTTGGCGCACATGGGCAGCTGAAATGTGATGGCAGTCTGCATGAGAGAGTTGACAGAGCCACTGACCCAGGATGTGATGGCCAACCTAATACAGAGCCCTTCATGCATGATGACCAGGTATCGCAGGGGATCACACACAGCCACATAGCGGTCATAGGCCATCACTGCCAGTAAAACAAACTCAATCCCGCCCAATCCCAGGGAGAAAAATAACTGGGCTGCACAGCTCACAAGTGGGATTACTTTATGTTCTGCAAGAAAATGAACCAACATCTGAGGGACTATGGCTGTGGCATAAGAGACATCAACAAGGGAGAGGTTGGTGAGAAAGAAATACATGGGTGTATGGAGTCGGCTGTCCAGGCTGATCAGAAGAACAATGAGTAAGTTCCCCAGCACTGTCACCATGTATGTGATGGAGAACAGGACAAAAAGAGAGACCTGAGTGTCCCAGTGACTAGACAGGCCCAGAAGAATAAACTCTTTCACCCACGTCTGGTTTTCTGTTCCCATTAAAAAGTGTGAGGATTATTAATCTGCAGAAAGAGACAGAAAAAAAAACAAGCTTTTGAATCAAAGAACCATAAGAATAACTTTTTAGCAACACAAACTTTATACAAGTGGCAAGCCTTAGCCAGATGCTTCAAATTCTTAATTGGCCATCACTACAGGCTTTGTCCTGATATTCTTTGTATCTTTTCCACATCAGAGACAGGCCAATGCCTTCATAAGGACATGATGTGGCTGCAGGGAGACCCAGCTAAAGCCTAGAGATAATGCAGTGCAACATTTATAGCTCTATATCTTCACCAACTTACCTCAGTTTTAAGGTAAGGAGAGGTTGGTAGATGACAATGGTATGTAAAATGATAAACAAGGAAGAAAACCCCAGGTAGAAAGTTATAAAAGCTACCTTAAATGTGTAAACTAGACCCACTGTGATGAGATAGGTAAAGATGTTACAAAAGGAAATATTGGAAAGAGGCTGGGACTAGGAAAAGATTTGAAGTCAGAAAGCCGAGGTTTGAAATATTATTTAACAGTGATGCGATTCTGGTTTAGGGACAAACTTTTACGTATAACATAGGACATTTTATAACTTACAAGTATATTTAAGCTCAAATGTAGTAATGTTAGAGAAAGTACTTTGTGAGCTGTATTGGTGGTAGTACCATTAGTAGTATCATGACTTCTGCCTTGGGGTACATAGGTAGCAAAAGTGATTTTCCCATGCATTCCCTCCAGAAATTCAGACCTAAATAATATTGTACACAATCCTAAAAAAACTGAGAACTTAGAAATGGTTGGGGTCACTTTGAGGACCTAGTAGCCATTGTCTTTTTTATGATGACCTTTGTTCTGTTCAGACTCAGTAGCATATGGTGTGGCAGGAGATTGTAATTGTATTTTGTTCTTTTTATTTGTCTCTTCCCAACTTGTTGCTGTTAGGAATCTATCTACTTCTTGAAATGGGCTCAAAACAGAGAAAATGAGAGTATGAGTAGCTGACTTACTATTTACAAGAGAGGAAGGGAAGCACACCTTTAAGGCCTTGTCTTCATTGTCCGCACCAGAGAAGGAGGCATGAATTCATGGAGATGTACACTGGAACAGAGTTGCACTTGTGGTTTATTTTATCCTGTAAACATTTTTCCAATAGAAATATATATATATATATATATATATATATATATATATATATATATATATATAAATTTTGAACATTAAACAGAAACTGTTTACATTTTTTAATTTTATAGGACTGATTTACGTTTATTTTTCTCTATGCCTATCTATTGCTAACTTTCCTCTTCTTGCAGTGTACAAAATAATGAAGAAAGGGAGATAATGTTGGCAAGAGGAACGGAGGCCAGAAACAGAGCTATTTATTCCATTTCAAAATCCAAAGACCAGGCTGAGGTCTCTGAGGACAAAAGAAAGGACAAAAAAAAAAAAAATAGTTCAAGAAATGCCCATCTCTTCTTTCATGGGTCAGACACACACATTTTTCGAAACCTGTTTACAAATTTCCTCCCCCAAGTCTGATCTCCCCTCCTGTTCTGCTCTATCAAGACCCTAACCACCACCCCTTACATAGTTTTTCTTCAATCATGGGAAAGATGAAATGACATCTACTTTACTCAAAGAAGAGATTTGAATTAAATTCTAGAACATTAAGAAAATATTTAATTTTAAAAATATTTTAGCTGTTGTTGCATATATAGCATATCTGCAGCAGAAAGCATTTTTATTTTTCAAAATTTAAAAATGTTATAGATCTATTTTTCAATTACAACTTATTTTTAATATTACTGTTTACTTTCCTATTAACTTTGCAAATATCTATAAAGGACCATCTTTGCTAGATGCTACTGATTTATGGTGAATATTATACCCCCCTGTGCTTGAAGACCTGACCCATTCAAAGAAGAAATGACATGAAACAGATAGTCATTACTACATCATTTGCTACACATGCAAGTTGCCTGGAGAATATGCCAGCCCATGACTCACTGTGTTCCTCTTACACGCCCTGCACATCTCTCCACTACAGCCTTTGTCTCAATCCAGGGAGTGACAGTGTCGCATCTTAATGCAATTGTGAACTTCAGAGCCTAACAATTTCTGTTTTGCATCCAATCTCTTCTGCTTTCTTGGACTTAAAGCAAGTCATTTCAGAAATAATACTTATTTCTTTAAATCTAGTTAAATATATTTCTAATGATAAATTTTCAGTTGGTGACTTTTGGCAAAATTTTAAAATATCTGGTATTTTGGAGTCCTGGAAATGGGACATGTCCCAACTAGTCTATCACCATTTCCTGAAACTGACTAGTTAATCTTCCACACAGGAATCCCTCCCATGCCTAGATCCCCACATCTCTGCCGTATGCCCGAGAGGAAAGGGTACTAATAACCCCAAGAAACAATAGGCTTCTTAACACCTTCCCATGCTCCTGCTCTATCACTATAAGGCCTTGAAGAACTATGAGCAACTGTTCATCAAGAAAGATGAGAGGCTTTTTTAAGATGGTGGTATAGGTAAACACCTATATTTGCCACTTCCCACAACCACATCAAAATTACAACTAAAATACAGGACAACCATCATCCAGACTACTGGAAAGCAGACTGAATGGAAGTCCTGCAATTATAAGGAATTGTATGAGGGAACTGCCCCAGTCACAGGGCTGACTGGCAGCCATTTCTGTTTGCTCCACACTGGTGATTCCCTAAGACCCCATCTCATTCAATTTACAACCCCTCCCAAGCTGTGTGCGGTGGCTTTTGCATATGAATGGCCTCTCCTTGATCAGGGTAAATCTCTCAAACAAATTGCAGCTGGGTCAGAGAGCCCCAGCCCTATCAATAAAAGGCCCAAGACCTGGCACCAGCACCAACCAACCTGCCTTGTTTCACAGCTGGGCCTCATCTGGGCACTTTCAAACCTGATACAAAGAGAAAGAATCTGCAGATCTCTTTATAGTTGATGCTGGGTGGCCCCAGGCAGTGGATGACTTTGCACCTCTCTGGAGACCCAAGAGCCAGTGTACCCAGTGGTCAGTGTCAGACCATACCAGATTACAACTCTGCACATCCATAAGTGACACACTCAAGGGGCAGACTCAGTGATTACCAAAGCCCCACTGAAGCAAGTACTGCTCCACAGGGGTGTCTCCTGCACAGCAGCTTTCCACTGTAGTCACAACTGGTCTTCACAGCCAATTGCTTGGAGATCAATTCCTCCAAGTGACACCAATAGCAATCAAGTCTCAACTACAACAAAACTGTGCTCACAACCCACAAAGGGGTGCACCTAGAGTGTCCAACTCAGGTGACTGGGGAGGCTGAGCCACTGGGCCCTATAGGACACCTACCACACAAGGCCACTCTGCTAACTCAAGGAGACATAGCAGCTCTACTCAATACATAGAAACAAACACAGGGAAACAGCCAAAATGTGGAGACAAAGAAACATGTCACAAATTAAAGAAATGGAAGCAAGCAAACTACTGGATATAGAGTTCAAAGCCATGATTATAGCATTACTCAAGAATCTTTTAGAAACCTTCAAAAAAAAGGGAAAAGGATCAGTAAGAAATTAAGCATACACTGACTGAAATTAAGAATAATATACAGGGATTCTACAATAGAGTAAAGATTCTGAAAATCAAATCAACGATTTGAAATATGAGGAAACAAAAAACACTCAACCAGAGAGCAAAAGAAAAAAGAATTAAAAAATATGAAGGTAATCTAAGGAGCCACTGAGACAACATACCAATATTCACATTACAGGAGTTCCAGAAGAAAGAGCAAGATATTGAAAACCTATTTGAAGAAATAATGACAGAAAACTTCCCTTACTGGAGAAAGAAATAGACTTATAAGTCCAGGAAGCACAGTGTCCCAAACAAGAGGAGCCCAAAGAAAACCACACCAAGACACATCATAATTAAAATGCCAAGGCCTAAAGTCAAAGAGAGAATCTTAAAAGCAATGAGAGAAAAGCAGTTAGTTCCTATATGGGAATGCCCAAATAACTGTCAGCTGATTTCTCAATAGAAACTATGAAGGCCAGAGGGAGTGGCAAAAAATGTTCAAAGTGATGAATAGCAATGACTGATAACCAAGATTACTCTACCCAGCAAAGCTATCATTTAGAATTGAAGGTCAGATAAAGAGCTTCACATATAAGAAAAAGCTAAAGGAGTTCACCACCAAATCAGTATTATAATGAAATGTTGAAGTGTATTCTTAAAGAAGAGGAAGAAGAAAAAAAAGATAAAAAATATGAACATCAAAATGGCAATAATATATATCTATCAACAATTGAATCTAAAAATCAAAATAAATGAATAAGAAATATAATTAACAGAATAAACTGGTGAATAAGATTGAATCAGGGGCATGGAAATGGAACAGACTGATGATTCTTAGAAGGAAAGGGGTGGGGTGGGAAGAGATTAAAAAAAGATTTTATATGCATATATGCATTACCTATTGACATCCAATGTTTCCCAAAGAGTGGTACGCGTACCCCCAGGGGTACGGGAAGAGTTTGGTGGGGGTACGTGTTGCACGGGAGTTTGGTGGGGATATGCACTGAACTGTGCTTAGCTGCGCCTAATTCTACGTTCTCATGAGTACGAGGGGTACTCAGCATTACGAAAATTATAGAAGGGGTAAAGTTTGGGAAACACTGAAAAGGCCTGGACAGGGTGGGAACCGGGTGGAAGAGGGCAATGCGGGGGAGGGGGGTATTTATAATAATCTCAAAAATAAAGATTGAAATAATCATAATTTTTTTAAAAGATGAGAAACCTGACTCATATATAAAAATCAAATGAACACTGACAGAATTTTTCATATGTTGGTGCCATATTGCTACAGACCAATACTCCAAAATACTCATTTAAACTTTGCAAGGATGGAAGTATTTAAAACTTAACACATGGGTACATTCTCCACTTGCAACATTCATTGCCACATTTAATTTTTCTACCCGTGTTGGTGTATTATATTTTAAAACTAAAGTATTGTCATTTCTATTGATTGGTTGCTTTAATAAAATATCTTCTCCCTCTCCCCATACATTAGAAAAAAAAGAAGTATCAATTTGAAAAGCCTCAGGAGGTATGCACATTATAAAAGGATTCCTCAGCATTTCAATTTCCAGAATTATATTCATTTACTAGAGGCCTGATGCATGAAAATTCAAACAAGAGTAGGCTTTCCTTCCCACAGTTGCCAGCACCGGCTTTCCTCTGGCACTTAGACCCGGGCTTCCTCTGGCTGCCAGCAGGCACCTGGGACCGGGCTTCACTCTGCTCTGACTTCGTCCAGAAGGATGTCCAAAATGATGCCCAGAAGGACACTGGTCTAATTAACATATAACCCTTTTATTATTACAGATATTATAATCCTTTCCACTACTCATAACAATTTAAAGAGTATGGTTGGACAAAACCTTGGATCACCCTTTAAAATCCAATCTGAAACCATTACACAGATTTTTTTCTTGTTCATTATAGAGATGATGCCTTACAGAGAAAAGCATGTTGAGTATCATCTTTCGTAACACTCCATCAAATCTTAAGTATATTTGGTCTTGTTGTTAGAGTCCTCTCCAATCTTAGCAGAGACACACAGAAGTCTTGAACACAGGATTAGGGCACATAAACATAAATCCCAAAACCTAAAGATGTTTTCTTTAATACTGGTCAAATAAAGCAGAACCATACCTTTCACAGTTGAGTTGACAATAAAAACAGAACTTTCAAATAGAGACAGATTCATCTGACCTCTGGCCGAACAACTAGAGATGACATGTCCCAGGCTCCTTGACGCCTAGGCTAAGACCTCACTGGGACTACCTGACATTGTGAGGGAGAAAGTTCACTGGTGCCCCATACTTGGCTCAAACACAACCCTAATGAGGTGTAGCAGTGGGTAATTAGCAATGTGGGCTGACAGATTCTCCCCAGGAGCTCTACGCATCAGAGTTAATTGCTGTCACCACTCCCAATTCATTATTCTGCCCTCTTCTCCCTCAGTAAGTTATTTTCTCCATCCTCCTCAAACTACAGCAATCCACTAAAGGCTAAGGTCATTCTAAAAAGTCCTGGAAGCAATTTTTCTGAGGTTTTTAGGATATCCTCCTAGAGAACAAATCTGACATTTATCCCTCATGCCCTTATTCTAATGAACAGCGACTAGGCATGCATCCAAACCTGGTGAAAAACCAATTACCCCCTTCAGCTCCAGGGTACCTTTCCCTCTCCTTCTGGATTCAAGAGACCTGTTTTCATACCTCTGAGATATGTGCAAAGAAGTCATATGCATGCATATAAGCCTAACCAATGGACACAGACACCAGAGGGGTGAGGGCATGAGTGGGGAGGAGGTTTAGAGGGCAATGGGGGGAAAAGAACACATATGCAATACCTTAATCAATAAAAAAAAAAATAGGGTGCTGTGAGCACTGCAAGTGTTGATGGGCATCTGAATACATTTTTTCATGGTACTACTTAAGTTCCAAAATTAATAACAATGAATAGAAAGATTTAAGATTCCAAATAAGATCTACAAAAATACCTTCTTATGACCTCCAAAGGAAAAAAAAAAAAAGATTCAAAATTCTCAATACAGAAAATTAACCTTCCATACTTCTTCAAGTTTTTAATATTTATAAAAAGATTCAATGTAATTTTGACAGAATGCTTTCACATTACCATTATATGATGTATTCTCTAGGTATCATACACCCTTTAAGTGAACTTTTAAAATTAATTTATTAATTTCTGTACCAAGTCCAATACCCAGTAATTTTCAACATCACCATTTATGTATCCTCTCATTTATGCAATGTGTCTATAATCATCTTAATATTCACACATCCATTTGCTTATCTGCTCATTAACTCACTCATGTTCCTATATTTACATACGAATTTATCTTGTACCTAATATTCATTAATTTTCTACCAAATCTTCTATGCTCACCTAACATATTATCCTTCTGCTTATCTATTAATTTATTCCATTGTGAGACCATGGTCTCTGATATTATAGATCCACCCAGTGGATCTAACAAAGGTTCTGTGATATTCCAGGAAATATAAAGAAAAAGTATAGATGCTTCTTAATCCTCACCTTGATTTCTGAACTCATATAAAAATGACAGAACTGGTTTTATAATTTCTCTGAGGAAAGAGGGGAAATTCCATGACTATGAAGGCTTAAGTCATAGTACCCAGAAATTCACTCCATTTATCTGTGGACAACAAAGGTAAATGCCCAAATTCCAAACTTTTAACAAGAACACAGAACTCTCAATCACTCCTGCTCAAAACCTTAGGAAATTGTTCTTCTCATTCAACCTCTATCATTCAACAAGTTATATCAACTCTTACTTTGAAACAGCTGTCACCTAGGTCCTTCCTTCCATTACTAATACTGCTGACTTGTATTATTTTAGCATTTTATTCCTAAGCGCCTTTCAAAGCATGATGGGCTTCATCCTATCCAGACTGACTGTCAGAAACTATGCAGATAGGGTCCAAAGAACTGTTTTTATGAGATTGTCAGGTGTTTCTGATAAAACATTTTTCAGGTGTTTCAGATAAAATAAAATTTGAAAACTTCCAAAACATTCATTCTGCAGACCACTGTTGAATGCTTTAATTGCATTACTTCATTGTATCATTACCCACCTCACAAAGGTTTGATCTAAAGTCTCCAGTGACTTTAATGCCAAACCTCAACTAACTCAGAATGAAGAGTTTAAAAGTCAACCACAATCTAAGTTTTTCCCTGCTTCTCTCCCATATGAGTCCCACCTACCCTACAATTCCTATTGTTTCCAAACAGGAAATGCTCTTTCTTCTGCCCAGGAAGGTCATTTCATAAGTGTTTTCTAGAAATTGAATAGTTCCTTTAAGAAGCATTTGTGACAGACTCACTAATGTACACTATGAATGTATAGGCTAATATTTGCTAGAAGAACATGAATATAACAAATTGTTTGCTCCAAATGATATGCATATAATTTGGGCTGCTGCTTCAAGATAAGTGGTTTGTTTAACTTAAAAAGTATTTGCTTAAAAATCACTGGTTGCCATTGTTTTATTTTACTTATCTGTAAATTATCCCTCACATCATTCACATATAATTTGTCTGTTAAAACAGACCTTTAAAAATAATTGAAACCGTGCAACTCCAGTGCAGGATGTTTATACTGGGAAGACTGGCAGGGAAGGGGGACTCTTATATTTTCTCCTCAATTTTGCTATAAATCTAAGACCATTCTAAAAAAAAATAGACTCTACCAAAAAGAAAAAAATAAAGTAATTAAACTTGTTATAGCTTCCACTTAGGTGGCTGAAAGCTGGAGAGAGGATTAGTTCCACCCTAAAATAAACAAAAAAATAAGGTTAGACAAATTACAATTATTCTTGAAATCCTCAGTAAGGTGAGACTGCAAAGCAACCAAAAAATGTGAAATCTTGGGAAAGATAGGTATATCCACAGAGAGACAGGAGTGAGCATTTACTTACCTAAGCCAGAGCATGGGAGGAAAATAGGGCAGCCAAACAAGCCAGTAAGAAGAACTGCTTTAACATATGGCTCAAGTTGGGAGTGTGGGATATTGTACTAGTAAGTACAGAATGGCTGAGAGCTACGGCAAAAATAGGAGTTCCCATCAATTTTCAAAATTTTCTTCACAGGGTTAGTCCTCACAATAATGCTTGGGGGAGGGCAGAAAACCAGGCAAAACCTCCTTCATAGTGGAGATCTAGTGTAAGAAGCCACAGCCTCTGTGTAAGCAGGAGGCACGCTCCCATCACCAAGTCTGTCTCCCTAATGGAACAAAGCCTGAAGCCACTGGGGAAGGACAGCAAACCCTGCTCCCCTCAGAGATGAGGATTCATTGCTTAGGGAAGAGAACAGAAGAAAAAAAAACAAATAAGTCAAAACATTCTAGCCCTGAGATTTCCACTGGGCAAAAATCCTTTCTGTGCTCAATGATCCATCTCCTCACACTATGAAAAAGCAAGATCATAAAGGAAGCCCCAATGCTGAAACTCAGAAAGAAAGGATCTGCCTAAGACTGAGATAGAAGCAGGACAACGGAGAATAAACCCTCGTTCTCTATCACAAGGTGAGCAAGAATTGAGGAACAAGGAACAGCGATTAGCCATGGAGGAGAGGGAGCATGTGGGAAGGTCTATGACATTCAGTCCCATAGGGAAAGCTTTACAGTTAGGGTGGAACAGCAACACTGGGAAAACCTTCCAACCACTGAACTTCCACCCCAGTCACAAGTAATGCTAGAGAAAATAGAATTGGTTGGTACACTGATGATAACCACAGCAACAAAACTCAAACCATGACTGATTGATTCCCACACTCTCTCCCAGCAAACAAGATTACAAAACAAACAGATGTGCCCATTTCAATTCATAATACTATTAATCAGAGCCTATTATTCTATACATAAAATATACTGGTTTCAATCCAAATTTAATGCCAGAGGAAAAGGCAAGAAAATTACAATGTCACTGATCAAAGAATTAACAGAACCAGAATCAGATATACTTGGGTATAGGAACTATCACACAGGGGTTTATTTATTTATTTATTTAAAAATTTTAAATATATCTTAATGAATTTTTACAGAGAGGAAGGAAGGAAAAGGGATAGAGAGTTAGAAACATTGATGAGAGAGAAACATCAATCAGCTGCCTCCTGCACACCCACCCCCCGGGGATGTGCCCACAACCAAGGTACATACCCTTGACTGGAATCGAACCTGGGGCATTTCAATCCGAAGGCCAATGCTCTATCCACTGAGCCAAACCGGTTTCGGTCACACAGGGGTTTAAAATAACTCTCACAAATAAGTTAAAGGATCTAGTGGAAAAGATGGAAAGTATCATAACTGATGGAGAATTGAAAAATATATGGAGGAATTACATCGACATGCTCAATATAAGGAGAATAATAACAGAAACAAAGACCATTTATGACAGACTCAACAGAGCCAAAAATTAGTGGGTAAAATAAGTCAATAAAAATTAGCAAAACTAAACATACAGAAAAACAAACAGAAAAACAAACAAACAAATAAAACAACTAATGATAAAGAGAGAGAAAAACCTCCCAGAGCTGTTGGACAATGTTAAACCATCTAGCATATATGAAATTGAAAAATCACAGAAATAAAATGGAAACAAAAGAGGTTCAAGAAATATTTTGAGAGATAATGGCTGAAAAAATAGTGAAATAAATTAAAGCAAAAATAAAATAAATTCAGCCAAATACGATAACATACCAAACAAAACAAACAAACAAACAAAATAGGCACATCATATTCTAACAGTCTAAAAGCCAAAAATAACACAAAAATCTTGAAGGCAACCTTAGATAAAAAGATATACCACATAAAGAACAAAGATGCATAGTATTTCATTGTGTAAATGTACTACAGCTTTTTTACCTTCATCTGCTGATGGCCACTTAGGCAGTTTCCAAATCTGAACTATTGTAAGTTGTTCTACTATGAACATAGGGATGCATATATTCTTTCTGATTGGTGTTTCTCATATATTGGGGTGTATATATATATATATATATATATATATATATATATATATATATATCAGCAAAGTGGAAATAGAAAGAACATACCTCAACATAAGATAGGCCATATATGACAAGAACACAACTAACATTATACTCAATGGGGAAAACTAAAAGCGTTTTCCTTAAAATCAGAAACAAAACCTTGGATATCCACTTTCAATCAACATAGTATTGGAATTTCTACCCCACAACAATCAAACAAGAAAAAGAAATAACAGGCATCCAAATTAGAAAGGAACAAGAAAAACTATGATTTTTTTTAAAGATGACATGATACTATATAGAGAGAATTCTGAGGATTCCACCAAAAAACTACTAGAACTGGCAATTGAATTCAGTAAAGTTGCAGGATACAAAATAAATATTCAGAAACTAATTGTATTTTTACATCCCAATAATGAACTATCAGAAACAATAAATTAAGAAAACAATCTCATTTATAATTACATCAACAAAAACAACAAAATACCTAAGAATAAATTTAACCAAGGAAGTAAAAGATCTGAACTTGGGAAGTTATAAGGAAAGAAATCGAAGAAAATAAAAATAAATGGAAGTATATTCCATGCTAATAGATAGAAAGAATTAATACTGTTATAATGTCCATACTATATTAATACTACAATAATGTCCAATATTGATGAAATCCTTATCAAAATACCAATGGCATTTTTTCACAGAACTAGAACAAATAATCCAACATTTACACAGAACTTCAAAAGATCCTAAATAACCATAGCAATCTTAGGAAAGAAGGACAAAGTTGGAAGTATCATTCTATCTGATATCAAACTATACTAAAAAGTTATACTAATTAATACAGCATGGTACTGGCATAAAACCGGCACATAGATCAATGGAACAGAATAGAGAGTCCAAAAATAAACCCATGCCTATATGAGGGCTTCCATACTGTGAGAGCGGGCAGGCCGGGCTGAGAGACCCCTCTCCTAGTGCATGAATTTTCATGCACTGGACCTCTAGTCTACACTAATAAAAAAGTAAGATGCAAATTAACTGTACTTTCACAACACCCACCAGCCAATCAGGAGTGAGTATGCAAATCAACCCAACAAATATGGCAGGTTAATTTACATACACAGGTGCTGAGTGGCTGGGGGTGGGATGGGACACTTTGTTCTGCACCGCCCCAGTCACTCTGGTCCTCTGGACAGCATGGGAAGGCGTAAAGGTGTAAAGGCAGCTCCGGCCAGAGTGAAGGCAGTACTGGCAGCCAGGGGAAGGAAGGCCCATTCTTACACAAATCTTCATGCATCAGGCCTCTAGTATATATATAAAAGCCTAAGCAACCAGATGACCAGCATGTAGCTTTGACACACACTGACCACCATCAGGGGGCAGATGCTCATGCAGGGGCTGCCCTCTGGTGATCAATGCACTCCCATAGTAGGAGCACCGCTCAGCTGACAGATGGGCACCAGATGCTGGGCTCATGGCTGGTAAGTGCAGCTGGTGTAGCATGAGCCTCTCCTGGGGACACTCCCCCTGGGTGCCAGAGTGGTGGTGGCAGCAGGCACAGTGGGGCTGGGATGAGTGGGAGCAGTGTGGACAGTGGGCTGGAGTCCAATGAGCTGGTGGGTAAGGCCAGGCTATGGCAGTACGGAAGTCCACTGATCCCTGTGGGCCACCCCACCAGTGCATGAGTCCATGCACCAGGCCTCTAGTATATGATAAAGGAGGAAAAATATATAGTAGGGTAAAAACAGTCTATTCAATAAATAGTGTTAGAAAAATTAGACAAATAATGCAAAAAAAATGCAATTGGACTACCTTCTTACACCCTACACAAGAATTATAGATAAAATACTTAAATTTAAGACCTTAAACTACACCCATGACTAGTTCTTTTCATTCCTAGAAGACAGCTCTGCTTTTTAGATTGTACTTTTTAACTTATTGTAATGGGGAGGGGACATCCTACTTTTTCTTTATGCTTCTTTACCCAGTAGCCCTTAGTGATCATTTTCAAGAACATATAGAAACTGGCAACTTCCAACTGTGCAGAATGTCTCTGATAGCACTTCAGTGAGAAAGAAAAAAAAAAAAAAAAAAAAAGCACATTTTAACAAAACTAAAAAAAAAAAAAGCTAAATGATTTTACAATTTCTTTTCACTCAACTCTATGAATTTCCCAAGCCTTTGAGTTCCACAAGCTATATCTTAACTCTCATTGAATGAGCCTTCACAGCAACTCCAGCCCCTTAGGCCTCTGGTGAAGCCCAAAAGGAAGAAAGATTTCTATGGACAATAAGTCTCCTTTTTATTCTCTTTTCCTACTTTTTAAACTTCCAAACTGTTATCTCTTCATCACTTCCCTAAAGAGAAATCTAAGCACATTCTGAGCTGAAACGGTAGCACAAACTAGGGAGTTTTACCTCTAAGACTTTCTGGAACATGGCATCAGGATGAGGGGGCAGAGGGACAGATAGTTCCCGGGGCGGGGCAGGGAGTGAGGCAGTCATAAAGGTGCATGTGGCTGGAATGGCAGGTCTTTGTGAACGTGTGAAACATAGGTGGGTATATGAGTTAGAGACTGGTCCCAAACGTTGCAAAGCTTTTCTTGGCGATCATCTATTTCTGTTTTACTCCATTAATATTACTCTCATGCCTTACTTCCCATCTCTGAATTTTACAGCCCTGATATATTCCTTTTTATTTTTCTGGATGTCCGCATGACACTAGGAATTAATGACAGAGCACAGGCAGAAGTCCCCAAGTTTTCTGATCCACAAGCCCAGGAGCTGAGCACACTCACCCACTGGTTAAACAAGCAGGTGACAGGAGATGGGGACCTACCACTCATACACACGGTCCCCAGACCTGGGTACAGGCTCCACTCAAGATGGCAGGCGTGGGCACAATTTTCCTCTCCTATCTACCTTTGTTATCCCACCCTCACTCTCCCATCAACTCCTGCTCCACTTGAAAATTAAAATTTCATTTTATATTTAATTTCCCAACAACCTGACATATCAAATGAATAGTTCAATGAAGATTCCAAATGAATAACCCAGGGGGGCTATATTAGTTGAGGTTCTCCAGAGAAAAGAACCAATAAGGTAGGTAGTTAGATGGATAGACAGACAGACATTTATTATAACGAATTGGCTCACACAATTATGGAAGCTGGCAATTCTCAAACCCTGCAGGGTATGAAAACCAATAAAGAAAGCTTCCTTTACCATGGGTTCCGGAAGCTCTGAATTGGAAACTCTGGCGTTACTGCTCATCCACCTCACAGACTCCTCTGACAGAAAGAAGCTGATTTTACTACTTCAGTACAGGAAGGAAGGTTTTTCTCCTTGCTCAGCAACAGGCCCAGCCAATGAGAAACTGCCATGACTCAACCAACGGGAAACCACTACACCTCTACCTCCTGTTTTCCTCCATTACACGTTTTATTAATAACAGATCCTGATAACTCTCATTTTTTCTCTTTAAAGTAACTTTCCAGTCCTCTGTTCTCTGGACTTGCCTATGGTTTGCCATAGCTTGCATGTCCTGAATTGCAATTCCTCTGTCATTCCCTAATAAACCCATTTTGCTGGTAAAGTAACTAGCTGGGTTTTGTTTGTTTGTTTGTTTGTTTGTTTGTTCTTAAGGCTGAAAAGGTGAGTTAGCAAGCTGGATACTCAGGAGAGATGATGGTGTAAATCAATTCTGAAGGCCAACAGACTAAAGACTGAGGAAGAACTGAGGGCAATGTCCCAGTTCAAAGAATGCTCTCGTACTGACCCAGAGGATCAGCTTTTTCGTTCATAGGCACAGCCACTGCTCTTTCTCTCTTACCTCCTTTACTTTCTGCAATGGGTTTGTCCTTCACTTACTTCCCTGTCAAAGTCTAATCTCCCTCAGAATCCACCTGCAAGGCCTGGCCTAAGATTGGAGGGCAGACATGGGGTGTATTTTTCAGATTTCTAGAAATGAGCAACCCAGCCTCCCAGGCACAGAGGGGTAGTTTCTGACTGCAGTTCATTTGAGGGTGAAAGGCAAAGCCAGTACCTGGGCATGTCTGTGCAGTTGAGTGGGGTGTCTCAGGGAACCTGTGGAAGCACATGGGGTTTTAGGGATTGCAGATTGAGTGTTCCTAAAAAACTGAGGATCCTTGGCATTGAGCCTTTTCTCCTTCTCGTTCTCTCTGCCAAGACAGCTGCATTTCTCTCCTGCTATATCCCTCCTCCTCTCAGAAACTTACAGTGAGCAAGGACACATGCCTGCCTGCTCTCACTCTCTGCTAGACACACCCCCAGAGCCTACCATTTTTAGTTGGTGGTGTTTCTCTGTGTATTTGGTCCCGGTTTAAAGCTAAAACATATCATCCAATCTCCTCCTTTATTTAAAAATGGTATCTTGAAATTCAGGCAGCAGAAAGTGTTAGCACAGATAGAGATGACCATGACCTTGACATTCAGAGGCCCACTTAAGTCTCCAGTGCTTTCAGTACAAAATCCATGAGGCCAAAATGCTGCTAGTCCTCTAGACTTTGTTCTGTGTGTGTGTGTGGGGGGGGGGGGGGGGGGGTGTTGGAGGCCGGAAGGAGACAGAGCCAATAAAGACTGCTACCTCCTCCACCCTGCAAGCGCACACAGACTACAGACCCAGGCAGCAAATCACTGTCGCCAGGCTGTTTTGCTCAGTTCTTCTTCCCCAGATGCTTCCTCTTACCCTAGGCCCCTCACCCCTATTCCTCTGATGTCACTGACAGGCTCTTTGTGGACTGGCTCTGGAACTAGCCAAGAAAGTTTAGCCTGGGTGAAGGCCTGGAGAGGAAGGAGGAGAGAGCGAAGCCCACGCAGACTGGGAACTTAGTGCTGACAGCCTCTGAGAGTTTAGAATGTCTTTTCTCGCATATTGGTTCATGTATTTCAACAACTCTGAAAAGCATCTGCAGTAAGTGGACAGCACAAGTGTTCTGTTGACCAGATATTCCACTCGTTATACTTTCTAGCTGTAAAGAACTAAATTATCTGGGGGATGAAGATGAACATCACAGAGGACAGAAGATGGAACAGAAAGACCTAACGGAAATTAGGAAAAAAGGGAAAGTGGGATTTAGAATTGAGGAAGACCTATTGGATCCAGGACAGAAAGGTAACAACAGGTCAAACTTGCTCAGAAATAACTGAAAGAGGAGAGAAAGAGACATGACAACAGAAGCAGAGGGTCATGTGATGAGATTGCTGGCTTTGATGATTGATTAGATTATTGGCCTGAAGCAAGGTCCCAGGACAAAGAATTTGGGCAGTCTCTAGAAGCTGGGAAAGGCAAGGAAATCTATTCTTCCCTACAACCTTCAGAATGAACATAGCCCTGCCTACACCTTGATGTTAGCCAGTGAGATGCTACAGAACTGTATGATAATAAAGATTATAAATGTGTTGTTTCAAGCCACTAAGTTTGTGGTCATTTCTTACCACAGTCATAAGAAACACATGCACTGCCCAGCTGGTAAGTAAAGGATGTCATAGTGGCTTCAAAGTCCAATTTAAAAATTTACCAGTCATACCTTTTCTCTCCCTCTTGTCCAAGCTGTCACCTATTTATTGGTTAGTAAATTTAACCCCTTCCTGTTTTATTTAATCCATAAAACAATACATATGAAATCTTTAAAACAATCCAGTGGCTATGAAGTATCAATAGTCAATTCTTCACTCTTAGCCTTGCCCTTATATAAGCAATGTATATTTTTATTAAGACTGTAATCATACGTTCCATTTTAATACAATTTGATTCTTCTCATTAAAATTCTATCTTTAAAAAATCTATCTACAACCCACAGATTTTTAATTTGTCCTTAGCAATAATTGTGTATTATATAAATATAGTATTTATTATTATTATTATTATTATTATTATTATTATTATTATTTAGCAACCGCTCACTTGTTCATAAATAGTCTCACGGATTTGTCTTGTTACATTCTCAGGGCAGGCGCCAGTGTCTCCATCCTGGATTTGGGGCCTCATCTTTGAGCTGAAATTGACACAAAGCCAGCCCTCTGCAGTCCGAAGGTATCCGGCCAGGCTCCGCCCCCGCCCTGGAAGCCGCCAATCGGTTTCCAGAACGACCCCCCTACTCGTCCTCTTTCCCCCCCGCCCAACATTCCACCTCCCAGGCCTTGTCCGCTGCTCAATCCTTTCTCTGCTGAGCTCTTTTCCTTGGGAGCTGCCGCTGCCCTCTCTTAGCCAGTCTTCTCTACCCCCTACCCCGCGCTGCTGGGTTCAGCGGGACAAACGGTGAGTGGGGGTCAGAGATAAATTATGGACCACGAGAGGCCTGGAGGTGTCACAGGCCACCCCGAGCGCAGGTGGTCGGCGGGAGAAGAGAGATGTGAAAGCCCTGGGAGGCTATCTGTGTGCTTGTGGGGGTCGGGGGAGTTAGTGGGGGCTCCATATCCCAGATGGGAGGGTGGTAGAGGTGTTCCATGCAGGATTCCTCGATGTTATCTCTGGGATCCTTCACTGGTGTCTCCCTGTAGCTCGGCCTCTATTTCCGTCTGGCCACATCATCGTTATTCATTCACCCTTGCTCATCCGGAGGCGTTGATCCACTATTTTCTTGTGCTCCACAGGAGCCATTGTGATTTGAGCTAAAAAGAACCATGGATTGAGGCGATGTCACCTCTGTGGCTTGTTCTTGAATAATTAGAGTATAGCCTGCCTCTTCACAATCCCCCCCCCCCCCAGGTTAAAGTCCTCACCTATCCAAGGACTGTATGTGGGGCCCCAGAGTGTTGTGGTGGGGGAGGGAAGTGCAAGGTAAGGAGGGTGGTGGTGAGAGTGGGTGCAGGGAATCTTGTGGAATATTCAGTCTGGAATGCATTTGGCCTTCAGGTAAGTACTGAATTATACAGTTATCAGATGATAAACAGTCCTTGAGCTGGCCTCTGAGTTGACTCAATCTGCAATAGAGGGAGAAGTCCTTAAAGGAGGGAGAAAATGATTTACCAGTGGGACAGTCATGGAAACTATTGGAAGAAATGCAGACTTAACTAGACACAAAGGACAGAATAGCTGTCTAGATGACCATCCATCTTTTTATACTCCAAACTATTTACTTGTCAATTGATTTCATTTCAATACAGTACTCCCTATCTTCCATTTTGCGGTTTCGATTACCTCTGGTCAAACCAGGATCTGAACAGAAAACCACTATCTATTGAATAGAAAATTCCAGAAATAAACAATTTTAAATTGCATACTGTTCTGAGTATGATGATGAAATTTGGCACTATCTCTAGCCTTCTCAACTGAGATGCCTTGACCAAAACATCACTGTCAGGTATCATGGTACTTGTGTTCACCCTTATTTTACACATCCATTCTTTGCAATATGGGCCTCTGTATAAGAACTTGCTTTCTCCTCTCCAGAAAAGGCAGAGAGAGAACGTGAAAGCCAGATTCTTTTGTAACCTAATCTCAGAAGTGACGTCCCATCTGTTTGCTATCTGTTCATTAGAAGTGAATTACTAGTTTCAGTTCACACTCAAAAGGAGAGGGTTATACAGGAGCAGGAATACTCAGAGCAGGGTTTACTGGGGCCATATTAAAGGCTGCCTACTACAGGGCATATTAACAGTAATGTCTTCTAACATTCTCTTACATGACTCCTGGTTCACATGGGCAGGAGTTTCCCTGGAGTACACACCAAGGCATTGAATTACCAAGTTTTAAGATTTGTGTATATTCAACATTATTAGGTTATTTCCAAGCTGTTTTCAAATGCTGAGCCAGTCTGCACCCCTTTAAGCAATAGATAAGAGTCCCTGTTGTTCTACATACTTGTCATAACTTGGTATTATGAAATTTCATTTTTAGCCAGTCTGGCAGGAGTGAAATAGCATTCCTTTGTGATTTCAATTAACATAAGTCTGATAATTAAGTTGACCTTCTTTCCATACATATGTTGATAATCTGTGGTGCTTTCTCTCTGTGATAATTCTGGGCTTTGTGTGTGTGTGTTTTCTCATTTTTATGTTGGGTTGTCTTCTTCTTATTGAGTCATTGGAATATTTTCTTTTAGTATATGTGCTGCCCAAGCAAGCACTGGAATGCTTTCATTATATAAACTAAATGCCAATTAATCCTTTGTAAGCAACATATGCTGGAAATATCTGCTTTAAATTTGGTGCTTAGCTTTTCTTTCTCTGTAAATCTGTCTCTCTCAATGAACTAAGTTTTGAATTTTTATTTTAAGTGTCCAGTACTTTCTTTTATAATTTTTCTTCAGAAAAATAATTTCTCAAGATAGTAAATTAATTTTACTATATTTTCCTCTAAAAGATTTTATAATTTTGCATTTGGCAATTAGTCTTATTCCATCTGGAAATTGTTATATTTTTTATTCCATTTGGGTAATCAATTGTCCCATCACCTATGAGTGATCAGCATGAATCAAGTTTTTCATATATGCATGAATTTGTTCGAAGCTCCTTACTCTCTTTCATTATCCATTTGTTTAACTGCATCAACACTAAAATTGGTTTTAACAACTATAGTTTTGTAATTCTTGAAAGATTTCCCACCTCTTTCTGACGTTTTAACAATTCTTGGATCTTTGATCTTCCATATAAATATTTAAATAACAAAACAAGAAACAAGCTAACAGACAAACCTGCTAGAATTTTTATTGGTATTGAATTAATTCTACATATCTATTTGAGGAGAAATGGCCTCTTTAAGATGTTGAATCTTTCCATCTATGAACTTGGTATATATTGCTATTTATTTAGCTCGCCTTTAATGTTTTTTAAGGCTTTGTAATATTTTTATTGCTTTTTCTCATTTTTGTTATACTTGTTTATACATACATTATTTTTATTGCTATTGTAAATTATTTATTTTATAAAATTATATTTTGTACCTTATTATTGCTGGTGTGTAGAAATCTAATTGCTTTTTATTTATTGACTAGTGTCCTGGTGCACAGATTTGTGCACATTGAAAGGAAATTAATTAGAAGAAATATTTTAATATTGCTATTCACCTTTTTGCTATAATAGAAGTGGCAACCAAATTCACAATCGACAATGAGAGATCAAAACACACGTATACTATTGGTGCCGGCAAGAGCTTTATATGTACCACACAGGTGCGAGTCAACTTAACCTTTTGTATATAGAGAATAAACTTGCTTAATTAGACCTGCTTTCTGATATAGCTAAACTTTTTCCAGCCCAGTGAAGCACACCAACTTCTCTTTCAGGTAATTGTCAGCAATAAAGCAGTAAATATCAACACAAAGCAGATTATTATTGGAGATCATGCAGAGCGTACAAAGGGTAAAATATTTAACTGCAGCAGTGTTTGACTATATTCTGTGCAGTGAGAAAACCTGAAGTCATTTCCAAGTTCCACCATTTCTTACTTCTTTTCAGTTGGGTCAAGTTTCTAAACTTTCTAAATCTCAATTTTCTGGCTAATGAAAAGAAAATAGGAGTCTCCTATCTACCTACTCCAGGACTTCTGTGAAGATCAAATGAGATGAGGCATGTGTAAACACTTTACAAACATTTGGTTAAATTGTAAAACGTTTGCACCTGGCTCTAAAGCAAGTCGAGATCTTGGGCTGAAGAAACTCCAAGGAGGCTAATCACTAGGGAGAGGAAGCCGGGCATTGCTACATGGTCTCAGTTACCCTGCAGTGTGAACTGGGAAATGCCCAAAAGGAAAAAGCCATAGTGAATGTGGAGTTCATGTTCTGTTTTCCTTCCCTCAAGATCAGAACTTTTCAAATCCTATTTGTTTTGTTGGTCTTCAGAATCTTCCATTGTTTCCTATATTTTGTTCAACTTTTATTGCTATTTTCAGCAGGAGGGTTTTTCCAAACAAGGTATTATTCTCTCAGTGTCAGCATTGGAAGTCTCTCACTGTTTTATCTCGCATCTCAGATTATCAAAGATTATTTTATTTCTTCTTGAGCTACATCCTTTAGAATTTCTTCAAAACAGACCTTTTATAATAACACTTCAGTATTTGTTGGTCTGAAAATAAAATTTTAGAATCTTGCAATATTAGATAGTGCCAGGGTTCCCTATCAGTGAGAAAGCAGGAAGGGTAGCACTTGGGTAGCTTCTGGTTTTAGACTATTTGGCTGATGCTTCTTTG
The DNA here is from genome assembly GCF_014108245.1 of Pipistrellus kuhlii. Lineage (NCBI taxonomy): Eukaryota > Metazoa > Chordata > Mammalia > Chiroptera > Vespertilionidae > Pipistrellus > Pipistrellus kuhlii. Next base: position 22,192,386 of record NW_023425405.1, on the reverse strand, counting down.
AACTCTATCTAGTACAAGTTTTTGGTGGTGTGTGTGTGTATTTCTATTGGGTATATAAATAAGAGTGAATGGCCATGTTTGTTTATTTTTCAAAGTGATTTTTGTAACATATGAAATGTGTAAAGAAAAAAATTACTGGCTTACCCTCCTCACTTCCTGAAGTCACTAAATATGTCCTTATTTTTCCTGTTAGGTAGACATAAACATAAAAACAGAATCAGCCCTGGCCTGTGTGGCTCAGTTGGTTGGGCATTGTCCCATGCATCAAAAGGTAGCCAGTTTGATTTCATACCAGGACATATGCCGGGGGTAGCAGGCTCAATCCCCAGTAGGGGGAGTGGACTGATGTGTCACTCTCACATCCATTTTTCTCTCTCCCTCTCCCTCTCCCTTTCCTTCTCCCTCTCTCTCTTTCAAAAAAAAAAAAAAAATCAATTAAAAAAATAAAATCATAGTTTTTCACTGAAAATATAGATTGAAAGCATTCCTCAAGCTCATCCTTTTTAAGAACTACATATTTTGTAATATGATTTTTAATAAAGTGTTCATTCATTTCTATGTTGCTGGGTAATTATACAACTTAATATTATAAAAGTTATTTCAATACTTTAAAAATTTCATGGTAGTCTCTATTACTCAAGGCAGAAACTGGAAAGGAAAACAGAAACTATAGAGGAATTATAAATAGGGAATGATATAGGATTTAAAATTGAGTTATTAATGTTCAGTCTGAAACAGAGAAAGAGGAAAGAACCCACTGAAATTTGGAGAGATATAGAAAGAAAAGGTTTAAGGGAGGAAATTAAAGGAGCACAAAGAAGACGAGGAAACTTTCAATACAGGAAATTTGTAATTTAATAAGTGTTCTACATCAAGTTGCTGTTTGTTTTTCTTTTTTAAATACATTTTTATTGATTTCAGAGAAGGGAGAGGGAGAGAGAAAAAAATAGAAACATCAATGATGAGAGAGAATCATTGATCGGCTACCTCCTGCGCACTTCCTCCTGAGGATCGAACCTGCATCCTGGGCATGTGCCCTAACTGGGAATGGAACTGTGACCTCCTGGTTCATAGATCAATGCTCAACTACTGAGCCATTCTGTCTGGGCTGTTTGGTTGGGTTTTTTTTGTTTGTTTTTAGGATTGATCCTAGGATTGCCTTCCTCAGCATTTCCACCTATTTTGTCCATCAATTCATCCAAGTGGACATTACAAAGCACCTGTTCATGGCTACATGAAGTGGAGAATCAAAAGAAGGAAAAAACACAGTTCTTGGCTTATGCTTACTCTAGTTTGAGGATTGTAATAAAATCCTGAAGTAATTACAAGATGTGGTTCTCTATCCCCTTTACCACTAAATCCACATTCCCGTGCAAGGTCCAGCCTAGACACTTTTGTGGTTGGGAGAAAGTTTTTTTAATGATTTTTCATAGGGTCAGTTAGATTTTTCAGTCTGTCTGAGAACAGAGGCCAGAGAGATGATTGGTGAGGCGTGAGGAAACAGGAGAATGTCCAGAGACCACATAAATCTTTCAGGGCTTTGGGACCAACTATAAAAAGGGACAAATGGTTTTCCCCCAGGATCTAAACTTGAGCTCACAGAGCTAGATGAGGAGACACTGGTTCAAGGCAGGCCTTGGTCAGGCATAAAGCCTGGTCCTAGCTCAAACCTCAAGGGCTGGATTCAACTCTTACTTAATTAAAATGAGTCAGGACTAGGAACAAAGTTCAAGAAGCCCACACAGAGAGAGAAATCATATTTATGGAGTGGACACTACCAGCTGTTTGAACAAGGATATTTTACCTATTTTTTAGTTGATTAAATTTATCTATTTTTTTCTCATAAAATAATATATACTAATAATAAAACTTTAATGAAGTGTACAAAGAAAAATACTTATAAGTAAGCTACTCTTTCCTGTCTGAAGTACTGATTCTAATAGTTTGATGTAAGTTTTTCATATAATTTCTATGTTTATGTAAGTATATAAAAAATTTTAAATTTTTTGAACAAAAATGCAAACTCTTCATTTTATTAACACGTTAAATTATTATTTAAAATGAGTATAAATATAGCCCAACATTTGGCAAATATATAGAGATATAACTCATCCTTGCAAATAGCTGTGTGTTGTTTTATATAAAGATTACTTGTTAGTAAGTAGTCTCACAGGTTTATTTTCCAACGAATTACCCTCCCACACTTCCGGTGCAGGCGCCAGTGTCTCCATCCTAGATTTGGAGCTGCATTTTGATGCAGAAACTTACACAAAGCGGGGCCATTGCAGTAGGGAGAAGTGGGGGCGACCAGGCTCCGCCCCCACCGCCAGAGCTGCCAATCAGTTCCCAGGAAGGCCCCTCCTCGCCCCACTCTGCACCACAGACCACCTCCCCCCACAAGGCTCCCAGCCACCAATATTCTAATCCGCAGGCTGTCTGTCTCCTCCCTTGTCACATCTCTGCAGAGGAGTCCCTTCCCCCTCCTAAGTAGCCCGGAGTGGAAATTTCTGGACAACCGGTGAGTTTTGTTCAGTAATCGTTTCTGGAATCGGAGCAGGCCCGGGCTACCGACCGAGTCCAGTGGTCCAGGGTGGAAGAGGGAGGGTCGGGCCGGGGCCTGGGGAGCACTTGGGAGGGGGTACCTGACAGGCCCGCGGAGGTGGTCGGGTTTGGGGCCTGAGACCGCTTGGGCCAAAGGAAGCAGATGTTTTTCAAAGATTACCTGCGTTTTCCCCTTGTCAGTTCCTGCGTTTTTATACCGCGCTGGTTCTTAATTATTGCGTGCTGTATTCTCCTCCAGGAATTTAACTATCAGGAATCTGATATATTCCTGGATCAGAGGCTGACATTTTATAACCTTTGTTTCAGCTGTGGGATGTGTGTTGTGTGTTGTGTGTTGTGTGTGTGTGTGTGTGTGTTCCTTGCTAAGAAACAAAATCTGACAAGATCTTTCCCCCACCAAATCTCATGTCCCCTCCTCAGAGGTAAGTCAGGTGCTATCCTTCCCATGTATTTAGGCGATTTTGTTTTTTTGTCTTTGTTGTGTGTCTCCCTCCTCCCCCTTAAAACTCAGTGTTCTGGGGTTCTACCTTTTGGTGCTATTAGTCCTAGCATTTCAGACCTGAAAGGGACTTAGCAAGCAAGTGTCCAATCCACCTTGTTTATCTGAAAACCCTCGGCCCTGGAGAATATCAAGGAACTGCTCACTATCAATCAGATGGTCCTGGACGGATCAGGATCTTGAATTCGGGGTCTCTAGATTTCTTTCTGGTGTTTTCTCTGTGTAAACCCTGCCACTGAGCTCACCCACCCACATTCCTTGTTGATTATTGTTTATATGAGTCAATTTGGGGAAAAGAGATTGAAGGGAGATGGGGAAAAGAAATATGACTTTGACTGGAAACAAAATTCTTGTCGGGATTAAAAAGATATGCATTTTCCTAAAAACATGAAATACTGATTGTTAGGATGACCTGAAGATTTGTTTTACTTAACAATCAACAGTCTTACTATCTGCCAGATAGTGATTGAAGAGATTTACAAATCCACTCACCTAATTTAAACCTTACAATAAATCTGTAATATAGGTACTCATTTCATCCTCCCCATTTTACAGGTAATAACACTGAAGCATAAAGGAATTAAATAAATTGCTCAAAGTCACTCGGCCCATAAAATGCAGCCCTGAGGTCTGAATCCTGGCCATCTGGTGACAGTCTGGGCTTCTAACCACCCTGACTTCACAGGCTAGAAGTAGCACCTGAGCCAGGTGAAGTCACCACACTAAGTAGGAACTTGCAATTTATAGAAGGGACGAGCAACTGTCAACGAATCATTACAGAGGACTTAGGGGAAAGAAATAGGGTTTGAAATGTACACTGAAGAATAAATTTAGCTACCTGTTGTTTGAAATATATTATTTTTATTTACAAAAGTAACACATAACAATGCAAACAATGTAGTGCTATATAAAAGTTGCCCTTCCCTGTTCCTCTGGTTAAACGGTATTATTACATACAGATGTATCCTTCCCTTCTCCCACCATAATACAAATATGCCCAGGGCTGGTTTTATTATAAAAATGAAAGCATACCAAATAATTTCTACAATTTTTATTTTTCCGTTGGCAATACTTCAAGTACATTCATCCAACTGAATGGAGATCTGAGCTCTTCATAAGAATTTAATAATAATACCCCATACAATGTATCCTATAGTTTGTTCAGCTTTTCCGTATCAGTGGCCAGAGAAGTTTATGTCTTGAATAAAACGGCCGGCCCCACTGCACCCGAATGGGGGCGCCGCCGCAGTGTCCAGCTGACAAGACCGGGACACAAAGAAGAGCAGTCCCCTGCCAAGCACCGCCCTCCGGGCTCGATCCCGCCCCGGAGGAAGTGGGGAGGAGACTGCTTGGGAACCCCTCCTCTGCTCCCGCTCCATCTCCTCTGCGGTCTGCGCTCTTAGCTGCTTGCAGAGAAGACCCTTCCCCGCCACACTGCGCGTGCCCTCTGCACCCAGGGCTGCCCACCCCTCCCCCAGCCGCCCGGTTGTAAGTTGCAGGGCGACCAGGTGAGTAGCCCTCTTCGAATGTCCGCAGGCCCGAAGAGGGCCAGTAGGGGCGGATCGGCCTGGGTCTGGGGGAGGACGGTGCGGGAGGCCGAGGAGGCTGCAGCGGACCTGCGGGAGCCCAAACCGGGGACAGATCTCTCGCTGTTTGTGTCGCAGTCCTGATCGCGATTGTTCTCTGCTCAGGGGCTCTGCGTCGCGCCTGCCGCAGTGCTCCTCGGGGCCCTGATGTATGATGCTTGTTTACCTGCTTTGTGTCGCTGAGTTATGCACAAGCCTGACCTAGAAGAACAGCATCTAATTCGAAGCTTTAGGGGATGAGAATACCGTGGCCCAGGGAGAAGGATGGGCAGGCTCAGTCACACAGGTGGCTGGTGACAGAGCATCACTTCTGCCCTACTGCCCTTCAATCTTTATCAACACCTTGCCTGGGACCAAGATCCCTCACCCACTAGCACAGGGCCCCTGGAGCCTAGAATGTGTGGTAGAGGGGCTACTGGTCCCTCCCAAACCTCAGCGCCAGCAGGCCTGCAGAATTCCCTGCCAGCCCCAGCTTTTCCTCTCTGCGCCACTCCTCCCCTACGTAGGCCCCCTCCTCTCCTCTGACGTCGCCGACTTGCTCTTTGTGGACTGGCTCTGGGCCTGAGAAGGAAAATCTCGCCTGGGTGAGGGCCTGCAGAGGAAGTGAGGGAGAGGGGTCACACCCCAGAGCTTAGTAGTGACAGCCCCTGGGACTGCAGACCGCCACTGTCCAGCACTGTGCATTTGGTAGAACACCCTCTGAGACAGTCTGATCCACAGCTAATAAGAGAATTTTTAAAAATACAAAACAGGCCTCCTACTGGGCTAGTGGTCCTCCATTTTGCTGTTCGGCTGGGAGTCTGATAGTGAGATAAGTGAGCAAATATGAGTGAAAAAGAGCCCCAGGGGAACTCGGGAATCCAGAAGGAAGTGTAGTAAAATCAAAACAAGGGAATAGAAAAAGCAAAGTTTTGAATGGCGCTTTTATGGGAATGGGGGAGGGAATGATTCCAACGAGCTACAGGCAGACCTTCAGAGATAATAGGAATGGTCTGTTTTTTAAGGTGAGTAGTGGTATATGAGAGTCCAAGTTTTAAAATTATTTTATTATTTTATCGTCTATATCTTTCCACGTGTATTACGAATTCTTCTAAATATATAAATTAAACAATTTTAAGTGAAAATCATTTAAATAAGATTGAGCTGGGAATATCTCAGACAGAATACAAAAGAGGTTGGACCCACCCTAATTCTGGCTTAAGAAAAATTCATGGACATTTTAAAACATATAAGGAAAAAGAAAAAGGTTTCATGGAAGACAATGGCATGAAGAAGAGAAGATCTATCAAATTGGATGTTTCTGACATGCATCATTTTTCAAGGCCAGGGTAGCTGTTTGCTAAAGAAGTCATCCTAGGTTGACCCTTATACCCACACCTTATATCCATCATCCATTCAATCCCATCTACAGAGTATCTATTCATTATCCTAGGAAATCCAAAGAATCTGACCTTAGACACTTGCCCTACTTTTAGGATTTGAAAAGAAATTATAATGTAGGATATGGAACAATAAGCAAGACAGGCCCACTACCCTCCTTCCTATCTGTATTTATGTACTTCCTTAAGGGAAACCCTATTTAGGTACCATGGGATCACTTTGTGGGGAGGGGGGAGGTCTGTGAAGCTCTCTCCCTGAGTTATAAGTTGTGCCTGGGGTACATTCTGTTTTAGAGGTGCCTTGGGTTGTAGAAACTTGGTGGGCCTGAAAGAGAGAAGGCAGGATCCAGGGAAATAGAAGCAATGATCAAGAACTTCAGGGGAGAAGTAAAAGGGGTTTCTCCAGGCTGTGTGCATCTGAGTTCACCATACTTGGAGGGCAAACAGTGACATAGGCATAGAGAGGAGGCTTTTGGTTCAAAAGTCAAGTGTCAGAGTTACCAATAGCTGTTAAAGTAGGAACAGAACCAGCTGCAAAGCTCAAGGAACCCCCACAGAGGAAAATCAGATTTATTGATAGACAATTGCACAACTTGTTGGGAAGTGAAGAAGGCATTTTGGGACAAGTAAGATAGGATCAGTTGGTCAATCGAATTTATATAGTAAATCAGAGTGTATTTACTTGGTTCATTGAATTTATATTACCTGTGCTATTTTTAATTGTAACAGTAATACAGAAAACAATTGAAAGGATGCAAACATATATAAAGGGAAAGAACACTGCTTGTCTCTTCCCTTCCTAATGTTAGTATGTTGAAATGTAGCTTCGTAGATTTTCTACCTATATAAGAAACAGGGACTTAGTAGGCTTCTCTGTTGCTGGTACGTAAAAATGTAGACTCCAGAACTAGATTTCCTGTGTTTGAAGGCTGATTCCACCACTACCTGTGTTACTTAAGCAAGTAACAGATTCTCTGAATGGCACGCTTTTGTTTTCTTTGTGGGTTTGCCAATATATAAATAGGGAAAGTGACAGTACATACCTCATCAGGATTAAACAATTTTATGTAGGGAGTAGACACAGCTGATGTTCACATCCAGTGGGCCTAGAGGTCAATTCCTCTCAGTGATACCAACAAGAATCAAGACTTAACTACAACAAGGTTGTGCACGCAGTCCACAAAGGGGAGCACCAAGAGTGTCTACCTCAGGTAACTGGGGAGGCTGACCCACTGGGCCATACAGGACACCAAACACACAAAGTGATCCTACCAACTCTGGGAAGCAGCGAAAATGCCGAGACAAGGAAATGGATCTCAAACAAAAGAGATAGAGGAGAACAAAAGACTGGAGATAGAGTTCAAAACCATGGTTATAAGGTTTTTCAAGAATTTCCTAGAAAAGGCCAATAAATTTAATGAGACCCAACTAGAAATTAAACAAACACTGACTAAAATAAAAAAATACTATACAGAGATCCAACAGCAGACTGGAGGAACACAAGAATCAAGTTAAACAATTTATGTAAAGCACTTATAAGAATGCTGGGAACCTGGTTAGCACTGTCTTGTCATTACTACTACAAAAATTATTAGTTCTACTACTATTATTTACATCCACACCAACATGGGTTTGTGTCCTCTATATTACGATGATGTGAAAATTTCACTTAAAATATACCTAGGACATTCTTCTAGGTAGGTACAAAATAGATGTAACTCATTCTTTGTAATAGCTATATGATACTCTAACATGCGTATTATCATGCTTGACTCAAGCATTCTCCCTCTCAAATGTTGTCTTGCCATGTACACAGCACTGGTGTCAGAGTAGGGCTGACCCTGCAGCCTCACTCACGGGGAAACTGGCAAAGAGAAAGGGAGCCCTGGCATACACCCCACTCACCGTGGGTCAGCAGTCCAGCCCGGAATGGAAGAAGGAGGAGGCCTTTCAGCAAAAACCTCCTCTTTTCCCTAGTTCCCTACTTTTCAGATCTCCAAGCCACCCGCCTACCCCTTGTCACTTCGCAGGTATTTCTTCTGGGAACTTGCTCAGAGGACAATCAGAGAGACAAAAATGTGAGCTCCCTGTTCTGGATGTTTGCTGAATAGCAAACCAGAAGTAACATAGTCCCAGAGAGAAGCGGTCTAAGAATTGCGTTTCATGGGGAGTGTATGGGTGGCTGGTGGGGATTGTGTCCCACGGTCGTATGTTGCAGCACAGTGGGCTATGGGGGCACATATGTGGAAAATAAGTGTGGTTTTGGGTTAGAGTTCCTATCTATACCCACAGGAGTCAAAAATAATTCCAAGAAACATTCCTTGTCATTTATCTCAATTTTTAGGTCAGTTTTTGTGAAGCGCATCCTTGTATATATACTTTAATAGAGCTACTCTTATTTCTAAGAAAGGTTAGTAGAAGATGGATCGCTGGTCTAAGGATAGGTACACCTTTGAAACTGATTGCCGCTGTTAGATGGTTGTCAGTTGTTCAGCCCTTTCAGCAGAAGTGACGTCCCCAAAGTCTTTTGGACATTAGACATTATTAGCTGCCTTTGTCTTCTTCACTTTCTTCTACTACCTCCTTTTTTGACAGTATGGGCAACATACATTATATTTTCCTTTGCCTGACCAGTGACATTGAGTATATTTTCATAGACTAATTGGCCATATAAATTCCCTCTTCCATGAATATTTTCTCTTAGGAGAATAGGATTTCAATAGGTAGAAAGATGTGGGAGAGGGAGCAGGATGGGACAGAATGGGAAGAGAACTAAAGTGAAAGCAGGGCATATCCAGGGAAGCTGTGGAGAGACTGTGGCAGGAGATACAGCTGGAAAATTAAGGAGCAGCCAGCCCTGGAAGCCTCACACCCCAGTACTGCTCAGATTTTCCCCTGTGGGCCAAGATGAGGTCGAAGGGTTCTCTTCTGAGAAATAATGGTGGCTTTAGAAGAGTAGAGGTGACAACAGGTAACTGGTGACAGAGAAACTGGATCAGTTTAGTGAAGGAGTGAGGTACTGAGGACCTGAACTAGGTTAGTGGCAGTGTGATTGGGAACTGTTTTTTTAAAAATATATATTTTATTGATTTTTGTACAGAGAGGAAGGGAGAGAGATAGAGAGTTAGAAACATCGATGAGAGAGAGTCATCGATCAGCTGCCTCTTGCACACCCCCTACTGGGGATATGCCTGCAACCAAGGCACATGCCCTTGACCGGAATCGAACCCGGGACCCTTCAATCCCCAAGCCGACGCTCTATCCATTGAGCCAAACCGATCTTGGCTGATTGGGAATTGTGAATGGGGACATTGACAGGATATGGAGCAGGGGCAGGAGGGACACAACTGTGACTGTGGCCTGCTGTCCTGGTTATTTGTGAACACCAGGAGAAGCAGGGAAGGGACAACTTATTAACGAAATGTTTGCTGATTGTATCTTCTAAATAGTTCTCTGGCATAGAGGTTATTCTTTTTAACAACTAGGGACATCAAGCTTGGATAATTACCTAAGAGAAGCTAGTTTGGAGGGAAAAGAATAAATGTAAGACTTCTTTAGTTTTAGAGACTGATGCCAATGTGGCTCTTGCACAGGGGCCTTGAATGGTTTATCTGTTCTTCACCAGTTACATCAGGACCAGGGCCTTTCCATCGAGGAAAGTACCCGTGCCAAGGGCTCATAGAAATACTTGAGAACTCAGCAGAGTATTAATATTGGCTCCAAAATTATGAAAACTATAAAAATCAGAATCAATAAATGCTTAATTAAGTGTTTGTAAAATCTAACATTAGGTTAGATTTTTTGTTTACTTTATAAGAATTTTCTATTATGCACATATTCAGTTTACATTTAACCAAATAATTATAAGAAAGTATACATAGATATGTGTATTTCTATATTTTCATATACACATATAATAAATAATAGAATATTCATAAATATAACAAATAATTTAAAGACACTTAACTATGCAGTTTCCTTTAATCCTCAGGACCACTTTATGTGATAGATCTTATTATCCCTATTTAATGAGTGAGGAAACTAAGTCTGAGATGAGTTGCCTGATTTCCCAGTTAGTAACAGCAAAGCTGAGATTCAGACCCAGACAGCCTAACTCCAGAGCTGAACTTGTAATACCTTGAGAATGAGCCTGTTCTCTGACAAAGGAAATAGAAAAATGGTAAGTGCCAAAGATTAAATCATAAGGAATACCTACATTTTCAGAAGAGGTAAGAGAAGGAAAGGAAGTAAATGGTTCAAGAAGTGGCAGATAATGTGGGCTTGGGTCATAAGGTTAGAGGCGGGGAGAGCCTCAGGAACCAAGAGAGCAGTACTGCCCAGGGCCACTGAGTAGAGTGATCAGTGAGGATGACAAGCCTTGGATGTTCACAGTATGGAAACACATCTGTCCTTGGGGAACTGTTTCAATAAAGTGGATACGGAGGAGGTAAGACTGTATAGTGTCCTTAGTGGGGAGCTCATGTGTAGAAGCCGAGGATTTTTGTAAGTACACATCCACAGACATACACACCTTCCTCCACCTGGACAGGTGCAAGTAAGCATCTGCCATAATTTCATAACTTGCTGCCTTCTGCTTATCTGGTACATGGACTCCAGCCACAGAGGATTTCTGCTTTCCTCTTAGCCCAGCTGTGACTGTGGCCAAAGCACTGTCTCTTGAAGACCCAGACTTTTCAGACTGAAATTCTGGGTTCCCCAAGCTGGGATTAAAAAGATCAATGTGGGAACCAAGTAGGAGTGGGGGTGGGAGGGATAGAAACAGCATGCTGCATCACTGTATTAGTTTCTAGGAGCTGCTGGAACAAATTACCAAAAACTAGGTGGCTTAAACAACAGAACAGTATTCTCTGACAGTTCTGGAGGCTTCTGAATTTTCAGTCTAGGTGTTGGCAAAGTTGTTCTTTCTGGAAGTTCTGAAGAAGAATCTGTCCCATGCCTCTTTCTAGTTCCTGGTGTTTGTCAGCAATCTTTGGCATCCCTTGGCTAGTAGATGTTTCATTCCAGTCCCTGTGTCCTCTTCTCATAGCATTCTCCCCTGTCTATTTGTGTCTCTGTCCAATTTTCCTCATCTTATGGGGACACCAGTCATTAGATTAGAGCCCCCTCAAATCCAGCATGACCTCATCTTAACTTGCTCATATCTGCAAAGACCCTATTTCCAAATAAGGTCACATTCACAGGTTCTGGGGCTTAATACCTAAACATGCTGTATCTCTTTGGGGACACTGTCTTCACTTCTGTTTGTTTCCTTTGGTGACAAAAAAGTATTGCTCCCTTTTAGTTTGACCCCAAGAATTTAAGAGCACAGAGTGCTATGGGGTCTCCTAGATTGGAGACACTGCCACCCCTGGTGAGTGCCTGAGTCATTTCACAATGCCAGACTTACCGGGGTGAAGGAAGAATTGCCTTGGTTAGTGGAGGAATGACCTGATTTGTTTGTTTATCTGTTCTTCACCAAGCTGAATCTTTGCTTTCTTTCTGCAGAAGCCCATAGCCATGGCGACCCCCTCAGCTGCCTTTGAGGCCCTTATGAATGGAGTGACAAGCTGGGATGTCCCTGAAGATGCTGTCCCGTGTGAACTGCTTCTTATTGGAGAGGCTTCCTTCCCAGTGATGCTGAATGACGTGGGCCAGGTCCTCATTGCTGCGTCCTCCTATGGCCGAGGCCGCCTGGTGGTGGTATCCCATGAGGACTACTTGGCGGAAGCCCAGCTCACTACCTTTCTCCTCAATGCAGTGGGGTGGCTTTGTTCTTCCCCTGGGGCTCCCGTAGGTGTACACCCATCCCTGGCACCTCTGGCCAAAATCCTTGAGGGCTCTGGAGTGGAGGCGAAGCTTGAGCCGGAAGTGAAAGACTCCCTGGGGGTTTACTGTATTGATGCCTACAATGAAACCATGACTGAAAAGTTGGTCAAGTTTATGAAACATGGAGGAGGTTTGCTGATTGGAGGCCAAGCCTGGGATTGGGCCAACCAAGGTGATGATGAAAGGGTTCTGTTCACATTCCCTGGGAACCTCGTGACCAGTGTGGCAGGCATTTACTTCACTGACAACAAAGGAGACACAAGTTTCTGTAAAGTGTCTAAGAAGATGCCCAAGATTCCAGTCTTAGTTAGGTGAGTACATTCCCTCAGTGGGGATTGGGCCCAGGTTAAAAAACAGACACTGTATTTGTGCTCAGAAGAGACCATCAGAAGAGAATTTGGCAGGTTCACCATAAATCAACCAGATTTTAAAAATATCCTTAGTCACAAGAAGGGCAGGGTCTCCATTGCAGCTGCCTCCTCAGACCAGACCACTTATCTCTTTGAGGGGAGAAATTTCTTAGTGACCATTATGTCCCTCAGCATCTAGCTTAATAAAACATATTGCTGAATCCTAGAATTGGCATGACAGATCTGGAAAGGTTCATAGAAGAAGGTTGCTTGCAACTGAAATGTGATGAAAAGAAAACGGACAAGAGGGACCCCATAAAACAGTGTAGAGCAGCAGTGGCTAACCGGTAATCAATCCCGGGACCACTGGTGGTCCGTGAGGTCTGAAAGGTTGGCGACTGCTGGTCTAGAAATCAGTGGCAAAGATTTTTAAATGTCTGCCCAGGTGAGATTAGGATGGCAGTGAAAAGCTGAGATAGCAGAAAAGATGGCTCCAGTGATGTATGCTGTATCTAGGAGTTAGGAGAGGATTTTATCTCTGAGGACAAAAGACCTGATGGTGGAAATGAAGGAGGTACATGATGGGTACAGAGACAGCTACACTGAAAGTCTTTGAGAGCACTGCCCTGCCTGTTCTGTTCACACTGTGCTCCCACCCCTCTGACAGTGCTGAACAGAGTAGGTTGGTTGGTGGTCGGTAAACTTGTATTGGATGGATGACTGAAAGAGATTAGAACTTGAAGCCCCAGGAGTAGGAAAGGTGTACCAGGCCACACCCTATATTGTAATTAAAACTCTCAGCAGAGGTATTTCTGACCAATAGGAACAGAGTAAGATGTGATTGGGCAAGGAGGGCACACAGGGTTAGTAGAGAGACAGGGAATGAGTGTCCTGGCATAGAATTCCTATAACACTGCCAGCTCCGTTCTCACATGTGCAATGAGGAGAGACACAGTTATTCAGAGGCATGGTGACTGATTAAATTGTTCAAACTTCAGCTTATCAATGATCTTGATCCAAAGGAATGGGAAGGTAAGACTTGACCATAGTTCTATTTCTTACCAGCTTAATCCCCTTTGTTTCCTTAAAAGATGTATTTCTCTACCAAAACCATGCCTCTTTTTTCTTTAGCTGTGCCTAAGTCATCTCTTGTCATCAGTGATTCTAATTTGGGGCTGGTTGGGTTGTCTGTCTGTGTATGTGTGTGTATATGCCCACGTGTGTTTGCGCATAGGTGAAGACTAACTGTTGAGAAAAAATCTGACTTAATTAGGTTAATATATAGAATCTATTGTGGAATATATGGATTATTATATTGATTATTTATTAGGTAAGATTACATCACACCTTTTGACTCTGGTTATACAGGTAGGTATATGATAGCATCACTTATATGGTAGATGGGTAATTTTTTGATTTGTGTATGAATTGAGAATGACAATAGTGATTTTCCTGAGTGAACTGGCAGAGAAAAGTAAGCAGAAGAAAATAAAAGATACAATGAGTGTGTGTGTGTGTGTGTGTGTGTGTGTGTGTGTGAGAGAGAGAGAGAGAGGGGGGGGGGGTATGAAATAATTATTATAACAATTCATAGTTGATATTAGAGAAAATGAGAAAACAATCCTCTCTCCTTTTCTCCACAGTTTTCTTAATGTTAGCTCTCAAGTGCCCGATGCTGAAATATAAGCATTGAGCTATTTTTCTCCCACCTGGTGTTGTGGGGGGAAAACTATGCATTTTTCAAAATTCATTAAATTGTACACCTATGTTGAGATAATTTTACTTTATGTAAATGAAATTGCAATAAACCTTTAAAAATAGGTTCTTTTAATAGCACTTTGGAAAATAAATAATCAGGATGTAATGAGATTTCTATATAAGGATATGCAATTCAGCATTATTTATAATAGGGAAGAGTGGAATGGCTAAGTAAATTACAAAATTATTAACCAACCACCAGAAATACATGTTTCCAAGAATAGTTAAGGACATGGAAAAAATCTTTTGGGGAACACTACTAAATGAAATGAAATAGGATACTAAACTGTTGTTCAGTATGTTCCTAATTTTGCTAAAAATATATGGCTATATTTAGAAAATATTACATAAGAAAAAGGCCAAAATATCACTAGTGGGTAGATCTTTTGAATCTATATACAATATATAAAAGCCTAAGCGATCATTTGACCATTAACTATGACATGCACTGACCACCAGGGGGCAGATGCTCAATACACAGGCATGGCAACATGGAACAGACTGATAAATCTCAGAGAGAAGTAGGGGGGGTGGTGCTCAGAGAGATTAACCAAAGATCTTATATGCATAATAGAGGCCTGGTGCATGGATAAATGGGGCACATATACAACTCTAAAGATTATATAGAATAAAAAATACTTATGAGCAGAATTCAAAATAGCATGCATAGCAAGATGACAACAATGTATAATTATGAATGAAAGGGGGAAATAATATGTAAAAACGAAAGAGTTGCATTGTGTATTTAAAATGTAATACTTTTAAAAATATATCTTTACAGAGCAGAAGGGAGAGGAAGAAACATCAATGATGAGAGAGTATCATTGAGTGGCTGCCTCCTTCACTCCCCCTACTGAGGATCCAGCCCTCAACCTGGGCATGTGTCCTTGACTGGAATCAAACCCTTCAGTCTGCAGGCTGACACTCTATCCACTGAGCCAAACCAGCTAGGGAAATCCAGCAATATTTACTAGTAAAAAGTAGTTTAAAAGAATATCACATGAAGAATCATGATTCAAAAATATTGGTAATATATATACACACATCACATACAAATATCATACATATATACAACATATTTTATATATAATACCATACACACACACAAATATATATACCATCTTTCTCTATATAAAGCCTAAGCAACCACTATGACCGAATGACAGGATGACCAGCTGGTATTTATGCTGTGCACTGATCCAGACCTTGCTGCTGGGGCCCTGACAGTCCCAAATCTGGTTCACCCACACCCTGGATCCAAAGAGGAGAGAGGAGGAGGCTGATTCCTTGCAGAATCGACCATTGGTTAGCTTGCTGACTGCCTCAAATCTGGTTCACCCGCACTCTGGACCCAGACAGAAGAGAGGAGGGAGACCCATTTCTCGTGGAGTTGGCTGTTGGTTAGCTTGTTGCTGGGGCCAACCTCCCACGGTCCCTCCCCCCAGCAGGCCAGCCCCCCTGATGGCTGGCCAATCTCCCACTGCCCATGGTTGAGCACTTGGATCTCCCTCCACTCCTGTTGTGATAGGTAATACTATACAAAATATATTCAAAGCATCTTAGAAATATTAGATAAGAGAAGACAGCAAGATGTCTCTCTCAGAATTCAAGAAGAAAGATTATTTCCATTGTAAGCCGAGTGAGATTACAATTAAAAGCCCCTGTGGATTTAGTTCCAAAGTGCCTGTCCTCTTATTTATTTTTAAACCCTCATTTGAACATATGAGTGCACATTGACCTTTAACCTTTAATCTCATTACTTGCACATTTCTTACTCAGTTAAATTCTAAACAAAAACTTGTGATTATCACAACCTTCTAAAATTAGAGTTCACGGGTCTTATTAAGATGAGTCAATTTTTAACAGAAGAAGCTCCTACTTTTATGATCAGAAAAAATAAACTATCCTATTTAATAAAGAGGGAATATGTTAATTAGCCCTTACACCATCACAAATATGGCAGCACTCACAGCCAATAAGGAGGGAATATGCTAATTGACTGCCCTGCCCTCAAAGATGGTGGTGCCCACAGCCAATAAGGATGATCTGCGTCTTAGTTGATATTTATAAAAGCGTTTGCTTCTACCACTTGGGGAGCTCCTGTGTTCCTTAATGATTCATATGAAGTATCACCTCCAGACACTGCTCCCTCCTCTCCTATTCTAATATACTAATAGATGCCTCTCTTCCGGGAACCCATAGCAACAGGATGCTCTAGGACTTGCCACAGCTGAGTATTGGTTTACTTATATGTTTCTCCCAGGATTGATTGCATGCTTCTTTCCAGAGGAACTTTCCCTCCCCAACATCACAACATTGTGTTATTGGTTCTGTGGTTGTTTTTAAATTCGGTTTGCCTTAGTATCACTCTGTACTCATGGACCGCCCCCTTCCTCCCCCCCCCCTTTTTTTTTTAAAGAAAGCAAACGTATTATAATTCATTTATAATTGGTATTCTTTGAAGGTCCAATTGTCCCAAATTTGGCAAATAAAAGCCCCACTCAGATGAGCCCTGAGTCCTCTGACACACTCCATCAGTTTTCAATTATTGACACAACAAGATGTTGCAGGTTTACCTGGTCCTCTTCCTGTCCAAAACCTAGATTCAGCCGTTGCTTCAAGGAATCCTGATCCTTTTAGTGGTGAATAGTATTTAGAAACCAAGTTCATCTATGTATGCTCATTGCCATTGTGCTGTCATCATTTCTGGACCCCTAAAAAAACAAAGCCAAGAAATATATAGGTTTTAATCCTGAATCTATACCAATACCCCAAATTTTAATCCAAAACCACAGAATTCTTCTTTTCTTCCACCCACTCCATGTTTGTATCTTCCTCTATCATAGTGAGAACACTGGTTTCCAGCAACGTCATTATGTACTCATTTCCTCAGTCTGTACTGCACACAAAATAACTTACTACTCCCCTACTATTACCAGTAGCAAACTCACTAAGTTCAGGATTTTTTTGTAGTTAGTCCCCAGAATATTCTACATAGAGCATAGAAAATACTCTATTCAAAATTACTTGAATTGTTTTTTCATTTGGTCCTATTTTTGTTTAAAGTGAGTTTTCCACCATATTTGTTGATTCAATTTTAATTTTAGAATATGTAAACTTTAAATAACGTTACAACAGAAGAATGTATATTCTTCTTAAATGCATGTGAAATATTCAGGAAGCAAGACCATATGTTATACCATTAAAATGTCTCAGCAAGATTAAAAGGATTTAAATCATGCATTGTATGCCCTGACCACAATGGCATTAAGTTAGAAATCAATAGCATAAAAATATTTGTAAGTTAAAAAACACGAATACTCTGTAAGTCAAAGAAGAAATTACAAAGGGTATTAGAGAATATTTTGAACTGAATAAAAATGAAAACACAGCATGCCAGAATTTATGGGATGCAGTTAAAGCAGTGCTTAGAGAGAAATTTAAATGCTTTTATTAGAAAAGTGAAAAATTTAAACTCAGTGGCCTAAGTTTCCATACCAAAAAGCTAAAAAAAAAGAAAAAAAGGAAAATCAAATTAAACCCAAAATATGTGGAAGAAATAAGATAATCAAAATAAAAGCAAAAATCAATGAAATAGAAAATAGAAATACAATAAAGGAAACAAAACCAAAAGCTGATTTGTAGGGGAAAAAAGCATGATAAATTTCTAGGTATACTGGTTAGGACAATAACAGAGATAACACAAATTATAAATTCTAAGGATGGAATAAAGGACATTAATACAGATATTAAAAGGATAATAAGGAAATATAACAACTTTATGCCAATAAATTTGACAACTTGGATGAAATGGGCAAATTTCCTAATAGACAAAAACTATTAAAATTGACAAAAGAGTTGAACTGTAATTAAAAACGTTTCAATACTAAATTCAATGTGGTAGCTTTGATTGGATCCTAGAAAACATTAGTGGTAAAACTGGTAAAATTTGTCTAAAGTCTAGACTTTAGGTATCAGTATTTTACCAACATTAACTTCCTAGTTTTGATAAATGTACTATCTATATATACTAATAAAAGCACAATATGCCAATTAGACAGAAATGCTAATGGATAAATTTAACAAAATATGTTTCTGTACCTGTATGTTGAAAACTACTAAACATTATTGAGACAAATTTAATAAAACCTAAAGAAATGGAAAAATATGCCATGTTAATGTATTAGAATACTCAATATTTTAAACCACATGTGTCAAACACAAGGCCCGCGGGCCAAATCCGTCCCACCAGGCCTTGCAATGTAGCCTGCACCATGCTGTCATCACTGCACTCCGCTGCGTTTCCATCACAATGACAGTTTATGACTGTTCAGTAAACCATTCGGCCCGCGATTTAGGCTGGATTTTAGATTTTGGCCCCTTCTCTGATTGAGTTCAACACCCCTATTTTAAACTATGGTGGTTTTGGCATAAGGATAGATATACAGATGAATGAAACAGACTAGATATTTAAAAAATAGACCCATAGTTTTATGCTCAATTATTTTTTGGCAAGGTGCTAAGAATCTTTTCTACAGATGGTTGAGGGGAAAAATAAATCTTGAAATGTATCCCACTCCATACATAATAATAATTAAAAATGAATTTAGACTAAATGCAGAAGCTAGAATTCACTGTTTTTCAGTGTTTCCTTGCAGCTTCCTTCTGACCATACAGTTGCCACAGCCTTACCTATCATAAGTGATATAACCAGCTCTGGATCTCAGCTTATAGAGGTCACTCTGCCCCCATATTCCCTAATAATCCCATAGGCTGCATCTCCATTTTGGGCAGGAATAGATGGTGCTCTGAAAAAACATATAGCATGGATATGCAGCAGTCCTGTGGGCTGGCAATTAATGGGTGAAGAGCTGGAGTAGCAGTCAGTCTTCTTGGGTTCAGGTAACAGGAGGATCTCACTAGAATTTAGACCAGTCAGCTCCCCTGGCCCACATCTATATACTATATATAAAAGGCTAATATACAAAGTGTCCCCTCTGGAGTTCGACCAGGAGACTGTGAGTTCAATCCCTCACTATGACATGTGCTGATCACCAGGGAGTGGTGCGGAATGAAGGAAGGCCCCAGCCGGCAGCCATAAGGAAGACCCCAATTGGCCGGGATCACCAGCCAGGCCTACGGACCCTTCCCATGCACGAATTTCATGCAATGGGCCTCTAGTTTTGAGATAATAGTGATTCTAACAGCACCATTAACTCAGCTGTCCATTGAGAGTTTTTTTGCAGAAAATTAATAGCATGAAATTTATAAACAAAACTCCTTATAAGGATGAAAAGATGTTTTCTAGTCAGTTCTCTCTTTTTGTTTTTGTTTTTTTGTTTAATATATTTTTATTGACTTCAGAAAGGAAGGGAAAGAGAAAGAGAGATAGAAACATCAATAATGAGAGAGAATTATTGATCGTCTACATCCTGCACATCACCCACCAGGGATGGAACCTGAAACACGAACATGTGCCCTGACCAGGAATGGAACCCTGACCTGGTTCATAGGTTGACACTCAACCAGGCCATTTCTACATATAATGCTTAAAGGGCACTTTTAACACGTAAATCCAGAATATTTCACATATAGTGCTGGGTAAACACAGCAAGGCTTTCTTCAAGATTTCCTTTGGAGAGTTTGTACCTAGAGATTAAGCAGAGCAGAATTATTGCTGAGTCCCTCTGTCATCCCTCAAAGGAGTCTCCATACCAGTGAGGTCAGATCTGCCCACTAGATTCTCTGGCTCTCCTGGAAGAACTAAGAATGATATTAATAAAGCTGACTCTTGCTATATATGCCAGGAGTTGTTCCAGAGCTATCTGCAGAGCCTCTCCTTTAAGAGAACACCTGTCTCTTTTGCAGTTGTGAAGACGATCTCTCCGAGGACAGAGAGGAGCTTCTGCACGGGATTTCTGAGCTGGACATCAGCAACTCGGATTGTTTCCCATCCCAGCTGCTAGTGCATGGCGCTTTAGCCTTTCCCCTGGGGTTAGATTCCTACCACGGCTGTGTTATAGCGGCTGCTCGCTATGGCCGGGGCCGGGTGGTAGTGATGGGCCACAAGGTATTATTCACTGTGGGTAAACTGGGCCCCTTTCTGCTCAATGCCGTGCGCTGGCTTGATGCGGGCCGCCGAGGCAAGATCGTGGTGCAGACGGAACTAAGGACAATGAGCGGCCTGCTTGCAGTGGGGGGCATAGATACCAGCATTGAGCCCAATCTAACCAGTGATGCGAGTGTCTATTGCTTTGAGCCCACCAGTGATGTAGGAGTCAAGGAGCTGCAGGAATTTGTAGCTGAGGGTGGGGGCCTGTTTGTTGCAGCCCAAGCCTGGTGGTGGGCCTTCAAGAACCCCGGAGTGTCCCCTCTGGCTCGGTTCCCAGGGAACCTCCTGCTCAACGCCCTTGGCATCAGTATCACAAGCCAAAGCCTCAATCCAGGGCCCTTTCGTACTCCAAAATCGGGGATAAGGACCTATCACTTCCGCTCCACTTTGGCTGAGTTC
Organism: Pipistrellus kuhlii; assembly: GCF_014108245.1. Taxonomy (NCBI): domain Eukaryota; kingdom Metazoa; phylum Chordata; class Mammalia; order Chiroptera; family Vespertilionidae; genus Pipistrellus; species Pipistrellus kuhlii. The sequence continues at coordinate 22,171,915 of NW_023425405.1, read as the reverse complement.
CAGGTTATAATGGGCAGGAAGAGAGGGAATGTGGAAAAGGGATGGCTGGCAAAGCTGGGGCCAGATGGTGCAGCTTTCCTGCAGATCCCCGCAGAAGAGATCCCTGCCTATATGTCTGTACATCGGCTCCTCAGGAAGCTGCTGAGTCGATACCGGCTCCCAGTGGCGACCCGAGAAAACCCAGTCATCAATGACTGCTGCAGGGGTGCTATGCTCTCCCTGGCCACTGGTCTGGCCCACTCTGGGAGTGACCTCTCTCTGTTAGTCCCAGAAATTGAAGACATGTACAGCAGCTCCTATCTGCGCCCCTCTGACTCTCCTATCACCGTTCAGGTCAACTGCAACAATCCAGGTATGGAATTAGGGGTGGGAGCTCAAGGTTGGGGGACTGAGACATGATGACTTAGCTCACTTCAGGGACCTGATCACCTCCAGAAGGCCATCTTCACCCTTTGCCATGCACTTTTAAGGAGATAGGGATTAGGAATTTAGTAATGTTTGTAAGAGTTGAGTCAGGGCAGCATAGATAGGAAAGATGTACAGAGTTCATGAAGGGCTGTGGAGATTCTGGGTGGAGATGGGATTATGGAGAGGGAGTAAAATCCTTCCGTGCTTTTGACAGGCACCCGATATTGCTGGATGAGCACTGGGCTGTACATACCTGGAAGGCAAATTATAGAGGTCTCACTGCCTGAAGCTGCTGCTTCTGCTGACCTGAAGGTAAGGCCATATCCTACCTCCCCAGAAAGCATGGAGCCCAAATATTCTTGCTTTCACAGTTGGCATCTTGATCCTCATAAAAACTCTATTGGCAATATGGGACATGTACTTTTACCCCCATTTTAAGGATGAGGCAACTAACATGCAGAACAGTTAAGTGATTGATTGAAATGTATAGACCTGATATATTTCAGAGCTAGGGCTCAAACCTAATCACCTCCTCACCCTGAAGTTTTGTGCATTTCACTGATACCGTAGAGCAGGGTAATAGGAACAGTGCCATGTGGAAGGTGCCCTAGCACCCAGTGGTATTCAGTAAACTTTAGTTCACTTCCGTCTCCATATGCATCTCCCTCTGTAGCACGAGGCCTTTCTGACTCCAGTTTCTTCCTGGGATACCAAAGACTGTTCCTTGCTATCCCTAGACTTTCTCAGCTCTTGCACATACACATACCCTAGTCACATATTAAGTTGCGGTACGGCTCTTTTTCCCTTGATGGTCTCTGTGACAGGACTTATTCTGTACCTGCATTTATCCTAGAATTTGATTAGCATAAACCCAAGAAAACAATTCTAGGACTCCACCAAGGACAAGGGTCACTCCATTGGCTCTGGAAGGGGGGTCTTATAGATTGGAACTGAGTCAATCCTCTACCACATCAGCCTGTCACACTAGTTGCCACTGGGCCTCCTCTGCAGTCAGCAAAAGGCTATATCCCTTCCATCCCATTGCCAATACTAGCGTCCCCATTGTGGAACACTTGGTGCCCCTCGCATCAGCATCTCAGCATCACCTTAGAGCTGTTTTGACTCCCCTAGGAGGATATTTTCACACCATTTAGTCCATACCACCTAAAGAATGTTGCAATTCCATAGGTTTAGCACACACGGTTCATGGACATGGGGTCATATAGTCTGGTGCCCTTCCTGTCCTCACCTCATGGGCTTTATCATCTTCCACCGCATGCACCTGAGGTGACTCTGGGGGCGGGGGGAATATCTCTGTTCCAGGTACAGATTGGCTGCCACACAGATGACCTGACCAGGGCCAGCAAGTTGTTCCGAGGCCCACTGGTAATCAACCGGTGCTGCTTGGACAAGCCCACAAAATCAATCACCTGCCTCTGGGGCGGCCTCCTCTACATCATCGTGCCTCAGAACAGCAAGCTGGGTTCTGTGCCCATCACTGTGAAGGGGGCTGTGCATGCTCCATTCTACAAGTTAGGTGAGTGTGGGCTATGAAGTGAACCCTGGGGACAGGAGAGTTGGGAGTGAGGAGGACAGTGGGACTGTTTGGTACAGGAAGAGAAAGGTTCAGATTGGAGGAAAGAAGAAAGGTAAGCCTCCTTAAATTCAGCTTTGGGGCCAAGGAGATAGACCAACCCACATGCATGGGGTGCCATAGAAGAAGGATGGAGATGGCCTTGGTGTTCTCCTCCTGGGTTTCAAGTGAGGTGTTTTAACCTAAGGGATTTGGAAAAGGGCATTTCAACGCCATGGCCTCTCTTCTCAGGGGAGACAACCCTGGAGGATTGGAAGAAGTGTCTCCAGGAGAATCCAGGTCCCTGGGGAGAGCTGGCTACGGACAACATCATCCTGACAGTGCCAACTGCCAACCTTCGCACACTGGATAATCCTGAGCCGGTGCTTCGCCTCTGGGATGAGGTGATGCAGGCTGTGGCAAGGCTGGGGGCCGAGCCCTTCCCCTTGCGTCTGCCTCAGAGGATTGTTGCTGATGTGCAGATTTCAGTAGGTGGGTGCCCTGTTCCCAGTAGCCCTGTGGGACTTCTTTCTCCCAAAGGCCATGCATTGGGCAGCCAGCAGAGTAAACAAGCTTTTCTAGCAAGACAAACAAGATGTAATCCTTGCTAAATGAAAAGGAAAAAATGTGTATTAAAAAAAAAATAGACTCAGTGACTTTCACAAAATTTGGAAACAACCTACAATGTACAACAATTATGGAATGGATAATTAATAAATTGTGTGTAACCTCCATAGATATTGAGGAAGACGTTTAAAGTGGTATTTTGATGGTGTTTTACCAGTGGGCCAGGAGGCCTAAAAAATTTGGGGTGGGAAGGGGGGCGTCTATAGAAATTAAATAAGCATGGACATTATTCTAGACTAGATTTTTTTGGCTTACAATCACTATACAATAATATTAATGTGGGCAACTCCACATCTAAATAACAAAAAGGGAACACCCTCAATGAATCCTTAATTTTGAGAAAAGAGTACAATGACACAGGTTCCCAGGGATAGGACACTCTCATAAACATAGAATTCTTGAGTAGTAACATGAACAGTGATTTGGGACCTGCATCACCTCCCATAAGCACATGCTCTCAGGTCAGAGTGAGGATGAGGGATTATTACAGAGTGAGAGGATAAGGAGGAAAGCCCAGGAGGATCTGGATTTGGATTGACTTTCTGAGCAGTACGGGGTTCTGGAAGTCATCAGGGTTACTAAGTATTTTGGGAGATTCAAAACAGAGAACTTTGTAAGATATGTGGGGAGCGCTCTAACCCTCCACCTCCCTCCTCTATTTTCAGGCTGGATGCATGCGGGGTACCCCATCATGTGCCACCTGGAGTCAGTGCAGGAGCTCATCAATGAGAAACTCATCAGAACCAAGGGGCTATGGGGCCCTGTCCATGAGCTCGGCCGCAACCAGCAGCGGCAGGAGTGGGAATTCCCACCACACACCACCGAGGCCACCTGCAACCTGTGGTGTGTTTATGTGCACGAAACGGTCTTGGGCATTCCTCGAGGCCGCGCCAATATTGCCCTGTGGCCCCCAGTACGGGAGAAAAGAGTCAGAATCTACCTGAGCAAGGGTCCCAATCTGAAAAACTGGAATGCGTGGACAGCACTGGAAACATATTTACAGGTATATTAGGCAAAAAGGGCGAGTGATGGGAACCCCTTATTCTGGGGATACCAGAGCATCATTATTAGGTGATGTTCACGTAACCCAGAAGACCTCCCACTACACCTGCCTCCCATGTTAGGCCTCAGGAGACCCTGACAAAGCCCAATTGTGACAGTCCTATTAGATGAGGCCTCTCAGTATATCATTTTGCATGATCCTAAGTAGAGTTACAGTAACCGCCTTAGCCCCACCCTCACCCTATGAACTTGAAGAGATGCATGAGAATAGACAGGAAGCACTGAAAGAGGTGAAAACATGGTAGAGGCATGTGTATTGCTATAACAGTTACTATCACAGGCTTTAGATCCAGACATAACTGAGATTGACACCAAACTCTTCTATTTAATAGCTATCTATAACCAAACAACCTCCCCACACACACACACACAAAAAAAAATATGGGATAGGACCTATTTTTTTCCTCAGATGAGTATACCATCTTTTCAATATGACTTGGCTGTGCCTGTTTCCACCTTATAGGCAATACAAGATTTCTCCCTGGCCTGGACATGGAGGTTGTCTTTGCCTTGAATTATCATTCAAACACCCCAGCTCTGCCCCTGAGTCCCTGGATTAGTTCCCAGTTCATTGTGGAGAGTTTTATCACCTTGGATTCTGGAACTTAATCCCAGACCAGTCAGACTGTAATCTGGTTTGTCCACCTGCTCCAGTTTCTCTGTGTTTATTCTGATGGCCTTGAGAATGACAGTGAAACTGCCTGGGGGACTGTGCTTAAACTTGTTATTAGGGCCACTTCACCCCAGGGACAGAAGTTCCTCATCTGTGAAATGAAGTTGAGGTTGTTCTAGGGAATTGCTAACATCTCTTTTCATGCTAAAGCTCTATAACCCAGCCCAACATGGGCTATTTCCAATGGCCTTAGGATGGGTGCCTTTCTGAAATGATACTCTTAACTCTAGCTACCTAGAAAATATATATATATATATATATATATATATATATAGTATCCTGCTTCTACAGAGTCACTTTTCTCCTCCAAAGGCCATTTAGTTGCCTTGTAAATTGACAAAGACCTATGATTAATGAGGATTATGTCAGGACTAGAGGCCCAGTGCATGAAATTCATGCACTGGAAGGGAGTGTCCCTCAGCCCAGCCTCCACCCTCCAATCGGGGACATCCCTCTCACAATCTAGGACTGTTGGCTCCCAACCACTCACCTGCCTACCTGCCAGATTTCCCCTAATCGCTTCTGCCTGCTAGCCTGATCACCCCCTAACAATTCCCCTGCCAGCCTGGTCCTCCCAACTGTCCTCCCCTGTTGGCCCAGTCACCCCCAACTGCCCTCCCCTGCCAGCCCGGTTGCCTCTAACTGTCCTTCCCTACAGGCCTGATAGTCCCAACTACCCTCCCCTGCAAGTCTCGTTGCCCCTAACTGCCCTCTGCTGGTCTGATCACCCACAACTGTCCTCCCCTGCTGGTGATCTTGTGACCACATGAGGGCGGCCACCTTGTGCGAGGGTGTGGTAGTCAATTTGCATATTACCTCTTTATTATATAGGATAGGAGTTCCCAAAAAATTGGGTTTAACTTTGCAACTATGAAAGATATAAGGATTTTTTTCCCCATGCCAGCCCATTTTAAAGTTTTATATGATATCCTAGTGAGATATTACATGATCTAGTGAAATATATGACTAATGATAGATTTAACTGCCTCAGCCCCACAAGCACACCACACAATAATTTATTAAGTATCTATTTTGTGCTGAGCATTGTGCTAGCTGAGAGGCCCCTTTTTTTATTTCAGAGAAAGAGAGAGAAACATGAATTATTTGCTTCCTGGACACCCCCTGCTGGGGATCAAGCCCACAACCAGGGAATATGCCCTGATCAAGCATTGAACTGACCACCTTCTGGTGCTTGGGTCAACACTCAATCACTGAGCCACACTGGCCAGGCGAGAGGCCCATCTTAAGATTCGAATATGAGAGAGTAGGGAATGAAGTCATCAGGTAAAACAGGAAAGAGGGTCTGTCATAGCCATGCAATTAGTGTTGAAGGGGTTCAATGCAGTAAATTCATTTGTCAGGGTGTTTGTAGACTACCTGTCTCAACCTGCCTCATCCTTCTCTTTTCAGCTCCAGGAAGCCTTTGGTTGGGAGCCCTTCATCCGTCTCTTCACTGAGTACCGTAACCAGACCAACTTGCCCACTGACAATGTTGACAAGATGAATTTGTGGGTGAAGATGTTCTCCCACCAAGTGCAGAAGAATCTGGCTCCCTTCTTTGAGGCCTGGGCCTGGCCGATCCAGAAGGAATTGGCTACAAGCCTGGCCTATCTGCCTGAATGGAAGGAAAATATTATGAAGTTGTACCTCCTCACACAGATGTAAGGAGTGCCCAGCAAGGTGGCAGATAGGGAGGTGTGGGGAGGTAGACAGAGACAAGGATTCACTCCTCAACCTCTGTGTCTTAGGGCTCTAGCCTTGTCCTCTGGGCTCACTGCCCTGGTTCTCTCTCTAGAAAGTGGGTTAAAAACACAGTAAGAAAGTGGAATCAGAATTTTTCAGGGGCAAGGCCTTCTGTTTATGAGTCTTGTTCCATAGCTCTCTGCTATCAAATTCACTCCTGACCCTAATTGGGCCAGTTCTGAGAGCTTTGGTCCCTATGTCTATGCTAGCCCTTGGTTCACCATCACGGCCCACAGCCCATAGAGAGTAGTTCTCAGCCTGGCATCCTGACGACCCACTGTATTTTATTTCTAATGAGTTATTCCAAAAACCCTGACCACAGAACCCAAATGAAATACAAATTTATCATGATTTTCATAGCTCCCTGAGGTCTCATATATTTTGTGTATTGGGTAGTTTTCAAAAAGCGTGAAAAGTAATCTGGAGAAATAGAATCCATAGCTAGGGTTAGCTCTTAGGAAAGTTGTTTTATTTTGGTATTCTTATTTCTTTGTGTATATAGTGAGGATAAAAATTCCTACCTCCCCCACCCCCCCGGGGGTTGTCATAGAGACTCAGTAATTCTGAAGAGGTTTGTGAATACAGTGCATGCTGTCCAAGGGATTGCTTGATTTTGGGTTGGTTCACATAGTAGTAAGCTGACTACTTCTCGTAGCCTAGAGATTAAGATCATCATCTCTCACAGTTGACTCCACTGCCTCCAAAATCCTGATTCTCTCACCTGGTAATTTTATGACTCTGGGCAAGTTCCTTAATTTCTCTGTCACTCAATTTCCTCATCTCTAAAATGGAATTGATTTCATAGGATTATTGTGAGGATTAAATTTTAGTGCCTCTAAAAGTGATAAGAACAGTTAGCTGGCCATTAGTAAGTATAGAGAAAATGTCAATTGCCATTATTATTATCTAACGAGAGGCCCAGTGAATAAAATTCATGCACTGGGTGGGGTGGGAGGTGTGTGTCCCTCAGCCCAGTCTGCACCATCTCCAATGTGGGACCCCTCAGGGGACATCCCTCTCACAATCTGGGCTGCTGGCTCCTAACCACTTGCCTGCCTACCTGCCCCTAACTGCTTCTGCCTGCCAGCTTGATCACCCCCTAACCACTCCCCTGCCAGCTTGATCGATGCCTAATTGCTTCCCTGCCAGCCCAACCAACCCCAACTGCCCTCCCCTGCCAGCCCAGTTGTCTCCAACTGCCCTACCCTGCTGGCCTGGTCCCTCCCAACTGCCCTCCCATGCCAGCCTGGTCCCCCCACCCCCCACTGCCCTCCCATGCCAGCCTGGTCATCCCTAACTGCTCTCTCCTGCTGGCCTGGTCACCCCTAACTGCCCTCCCCTGCCAGCCAGGTTACCCTTAACTACCCTCCCCTGCTGGCCTGGTTGCCTCTAACTGCCCTCCCCTGCTGGCCATCTTGTGGTGGCTATCTTGTACCTTGGGGGCAGCCATCTTATGTGAGAGTGTAATGGTCAATTTGCATATTACTTCTTTATTATATAAAATTAACTCACTATCATTATGGACTTCACTTATAGATGGCTTTTACAAATTCAGTGTAATTAATCCTGTGCCCTCCTACACTTCCTACATCAACCTCTGGGAGGAGTCTGGCAGGTTGCTTTATGATCTAAAGAAAGGGCTCTAAATTTACAGGGTTTTACAAGCTACTTAGGGTTTTGGTCTCTTTACTCAGTTCCATCGTTTAGGTAGAATTCCATCTTTGATTAAGTAAAGAGTGAAAGTTACTTATAAATTCAGGAAAATTCCAGGAAGATGCTTGTCTTTATCAAACAATGGGCAACTGGCTCAGTGTTGGTGTTTATATTTCCATAGTGACACAGATTTCTATCATTGTCAAGAGTTACTTACTACGGTAGTTGGGCTGATAAAGTTCACATAATATAGAAATATTTACTTTGGAACAAAAGAACTAGAAATAACCAACTCGAATTTCACTTGATTACAGCACATTAAAAGATTTTCTTAAATGTTCTTCTAAACATATTCAGAAACCTCCCATTTCTTTGTAGTTTCAACTAGAGTTGAGGATATAGGATTAATGTTGTGTACATCCATCCAGTTTTCTTTTAGCTCACTTCTTTTTATTTACTTATTTTAATACACCATTTTATTTGCTTTATTGAAAAATGGGTGGATGCACGAATAATAAGATTTGACCTAGATGTTTTTCTTTGGATATTTTAAAATAAATTTTTATTGATTTCAGAGGGAAAGGGAGATGGAGAGAAAGAGACAAACATCAATGATGAGAGAGAATCATTGATCAGCTGCCTCCTGCACATCCCCTACTGGGGATCGAGCTGCAATCCAGGCATGTGTCCTTGATTGGAATCGAACCAGAGACTCTTCAGTCTGCAGGCCAATGCTCTACCCACTGAGCCAAACCAGCAAGGTCTGGATTTTTTATTATGTCCTTTCTCAATCATAGAAATATTTTCTCTTATTTCATGAACATCTTTCATCTAGGTGCTTTAAACATAGATGTTGAATGTCCATTCAACCTTTAAAATAATTGCTATCAACCCCTGACAGTAGTTAGAGCATTGGCCTGCAGACCAATGGGTCAAATATTCAATTCCTGGTCAAGGGCATGTACCTCAGTTGCAGGCTCGATTCCTGGCCTTGGTCTGGACACGCACAGGAGACAACCAATCGATGTGTCTCTCTCACATCAATGTTCCTCTCCCTCTCCTTTTCTCTCTCTCTCCTTCTCTGTGTCTCCTTCTTCCTTCCCCTCCTCCCTCCCTCCCCCCCCCCTCTCTCTCTCTCTCTCTCTCTCTCAAAAACATAAATAAATAAATCCTCACAGTAATCTTATAAGATGGAAATTTACCAATCCTTTTTTAGGAGTGAGCAAACTGAATTTCATGGAGGGCAAGTGAAGTACATAAGGCTACACTGCCAACAAGTGATAGAGCTGGGATTTGAACCTGGGCATTCTTATTACAGTGGGTGTTAGTAACTACACTGCTTTGAATAACAAAATAAATGTTTAAATAAAGAAACCAACCAGAAAATAGATCTTTATGTCCCTACTTGCCAGAACTTTGGCTGCTTGTACTTGCTCCTCATCTAATTTTATAAGAAGAAAAAATACCTTTGTTTATCTCAAATTCCAGTTTAAAGGAAGGATTTGAGGTAGGCTCCTGGAGTGCTTCCCAATAGACAAAGATGGGATGATCCCTTTAGTGTCATCCAACTCTTTTTAGATTTCAGGTTATTCAGGTTTCAGTCCTTCCCTCTAGGGCACCATGAAAGCATTTATTAGCTTACTGGATTTTGAATAATGGGTTATTTTGATAAAGTGCCTGATTTCCCAAAGTCCCAGACATTGCATGTTCTCAGAAAGTAAATTAGATCCTCAGTTATTTAGAATAATATTTTTATCTATTCTTCCCCTCTTTAATCCATTTTCATCAGTACAGCCTTGGGGATGTCTTAAAAATGCAGAACTATCCATACCACCTCCTTATTTAAAAGCTTCCAGTGCTACTTTGAATTTAAGATGATACAGTGAACATACAAGTTTACCTCTCCTCCCTCTACAGGCCCCACTGAAATTGAAGTGAAAGAAAACTGGAAGGCTTTTGGTTATGAATGAAGCAGACCTCAACACATTTCTGGAAGAGAGAAAGTGGATGAAGCATGAAAAAAGAATGAAAGAGAAGGTACCTTTCAGACAGAATATAAGCTGATCTGAGTAACATAACCACAGAGAGGCTTGGGCACCTGAAAAGTCTATCTCATAAAGAATTATACCAGTTGTAAAATTGAACCCCATCACATTCTACCCTATCCCTTGTGTATAGAATATAGTCAACTATTGGTACCAGTGAGAACTCTGTTGTTGCTGTTATTGTTGTTGTTATTGTTGTTTATATAAAGGAATTGAATAAATTTCCTGAGAGAGGTAGAAGTTGGTGCGTCAGAATGAAATTTCTCTTTTTGTGGAAATAAGTGATCCCTTAGCCTACCAGCTAATTCTTTATTGACTACTGAAACCCCCCTACTTAAGTAACCAAGTGTTTCCAGTCATAGAAGAAGCTTACTGGAAAAACAGACCAAACCATACAATGGCAGAGGAAACCCATATCAACTCCTATAAAAGGCAACAGTTATATTGATGCTTAAGTGCAAATGGTCAGCTAGGAATTCCCAGACATTGAGCATTGGGGTGATGGTGGGGTGGGAAAGTGGGAGGGAGGGCCAAGGGAGACGAGATGTATATAAGAAAAAATTACTAATTGGAAGCAGGAGATTGGAAAACTGCACCCAATTCTGGAGGAAACAAAGTCAACATTGAAAAAGTTACTTTAAAATCTAGTTATATCTTCAGAGAGATCTGAGGTGTATTTGTAAGATGAAAACAGGATGTTACAATGAAAGGAAAAACTCTGAGAATAAGGAGAGCCCTTCAAAAATGAAATATTGTCAAAATACCCTGTAGACAAGCTAGAAAAAAGTTGATGTAATCTCCCTAGATATGGAGCAAAAATAAATAGCATAAACTATGAAGAAAGGAAAGATCTAACCATTAGTGTGTGTGTGTTTTAAGAGAAAACAGAAAATATAGGCAAAGAAAAAAAATAATTGAAGAACAGAAAGAACTAAGTCTCCAGATTCAGGGGGATCTAATAAAACCTATACCAAGACACAATTATGTGAAATTTTGGAATATTAAGAATAGAGAGAAGACATTAAAACTGCCCAGAGAGAAAATAAAATTGGGTCATCATAATTAGCTTAGCCAAAAAGGTATGAGAAATAGACTAGGCAGCAGATTTTTCATCAGCAACACTAAAAGCTAGAAGCTGCCCTAACCAGTTTGGCTCAGTGGATAGAGCGTTGGCCTGAAGGCTGAAGGATCCCAGGTTTGATTCTGGTCAAGGGCATGTACCTTGGTTGTGGGCACATCCCCTGTAGGGATTGTGCAAGAGGCAATGCTTCTCTCTCATTGATGTTTCTAACTCTCTATCCCTCTCCCTTCCTCTCTGTAAAAATCAATAAAATATATTAATAATAAAAAAAGCTATAAGCCAATGGAACAATGTCTCCACATACCTTATGAAAAATTTTGTACCCCGAATTCCATAGCAAGCCAAGCTGTTGAGTCATTTTCTGACATGCAAGTTTTCAGAAAGTCTACCTTCTCTGCACCCTTACTGAAGAAATACCTTGAGGAAGTTCTCCAGCAAAATGAGGATGAGAACCAAGAAAGAAGAAGAAATAGAATCTAGTAAACAATGGACCTCACCCAGGAAGGATGTGTCACTCTAGAATGACAGTTATCCAATAGGATCTCTCACTCTAGAGGAGGGGTAGAGAACCATTTTTCTGCCAAGGGCCATTTGGATATTTATAACATCATTCTTAGGCCAGACAAAATGATCAACCTAAAAATTAGCTTGCTATATTTGGTCAAACATTTAATTAACTCATCCCTAATGCCTTGGCAGGGCCAGACCAAATGATTTTTTGGGCCTTATGTGGCCCGAGGGCTGGATGTTCCCCACCCCTGCTCTAGAGTAACTGTTATCCAACAGGATGTCTCATTCTAGAGTGATAGTCAGTTATCTAGCACACAGACCCCATTCAGATGAGAGTATAGTCTCAAGCTCTCTTGGAAGAATATTCATTTTGTGCCAAGGATAGTATCACTGAGAAGCTACAATGTTTGAGAGTATTGAGTACATACATTCGTTAGTCAACAAAAAAGAAAACAAAACAAAAATATGTCAAGAAATTTAAGTCCATTTCTGAAATAACAACAACAAAAATATCATGGAATATAAGAAGAGACTCAATTTGACATTGGCGGTGAGTATATTTCCTTTCAAATAACACAGGCATGATATTGGATGTGTATGAAAGAAAATGTCCTAGCTTCTGTGTGGCTTTCAGTAAACAGTATTTATATAGCCAAATAATATAGATGCTTTTTATAGGTTCTGATCAGCCTATAGGCAAAACATGAAAGGCTTCATTTTTTTATTCAGAAATGAAATTGAAATTAACCCTGACAAGGTACAGAAAAAAAGAGATCAGAAAGAGGTTGAAAACTGGCTGTGGGAAAAGAGGTGGAAGGAAGAGTAGGGCTACTCATATATTTAAAGTGGGGATGGAAAAAGAGTCTACAGTTAATGAAACAAGAACTGGAGGATTGGTATGTTGTTCAAAACTATAAATTAAACCATTAGAAGCATTAAAATGATAATTATAAAAAATTTGTGGAAAGATAAGCAAAGGACAAGTGGGGATAGTGTAAGTTAAATCCTTATCTTTTGTAATGGTGTATTATTAAATATTGTCTAAAGTTAGTAAATCAAGAAATTATTGTTCAAGCATTATTTAATGTTAAAAAGTTAGAATATCTAAAAATAGAAATTGTTACATGCATTGCCTCTAGGGAAAGGGAATAGGGTTAAAAAGGGTGGGGTGGGGTACTGTGTTTTTCATTTCAAGTCCTCTGTACTATTATATTTAATTTTTTACCTCGTGCATGTATTACTTTGAAAATTTGTTAATAAACTCAAATAAAAATTCTTAAGTGACTTCATATCGACTAAGCTATAATCCAACCAAAACCCTATCTGATCCTAACATCATGATAGGAGCTGTTGACCTCAAAAAAACACAACTTTTGAGTATCTGTCCTCAAACTTCCAAATCAAGTCACACTTCACAGTATATTCTGCAGCTTCTCTCTGAAATTTCTCTATGACTAAGGATAAAGAGGGGCTCATCTCAATGGTTGCTATGGTCTCTGCCAAAGATAATGAATGGAGACATAACTCTGTATTTTTATAAACTAAGTTCTGAGCCCCTGGCAATGGCCTGATGGATCTAGTAACAAGTAAAATTTGGGATCAAATTCAATGGGGAAAATTTATCTGGAAACGATTTAATAAATTTGAATAGCAATGAAAGTTTTAGTCTTACATTTTGATGTTTAGAATAGTGGGAAATAAACTCAGTTACTCTTGGCTTCTCATTTCATATCCTCCCTACTCTCCTCCCTCTGCAAGATGACTGATGTTTATGTGACCTCAGTTAAAATTTAAAAACTTTGGATCACAATTCTCAATGATAATGGAAAACCTTGAAAGGAAGACCTTAATGTCACAGGGTCTTTAGAATAAATGAATTTGGAAAGAATTATTTACATTTACAGGGGAAAAATAATGTTGGGGCTATAAAACTAGGGACTTTCACACATTCTTTCTCTATAGGAATTTTGTCATACAGATACTTGATCTTCCATGACTCACATTCCCCACACACTAACATTTTAGCATCTTGATATCTGCAACCCTTATCGGATTATATGTGAAGACATATAAACCACACTGATTTGGATGCAATTATAGGAAATTGGGGCTATTGTGTCCTACTCAGTGAGTCTGATATTTCAGAACCAGAGGAAAGACACCCACTCTCAGCCTTGGGTTAAGTCAGTTCCACCGGCTCTCAGATGACTGAAATTTTCAGTGCAAAACTAAACTTCATGTCTAATCTGGTGATGGGAGGAGTTTAGAAATATAAGAAAACCCCTCCCTATTCCTTACTGAGAGAGTTTCAGATGGCTATCTCTGGAGTGGCAGTGATAGGTTCTGGGACATCCTCTGTGATTGGAATATTATTGGCTCCTAGAATATATGTTTCACATATTGATGACCCAAAAAGAAAATACAGGCCCAGGTTAATTTCACAAAATCACCCAAGGAGAATGAAAATTTTTATAACTCTGAATTAGGGCTGCCCACCTGTCAAGAGAAGCAGCAAACTTCAACTTCACAGGAGCTTGCCCTTAGAGATGGACCATGCTATAATTTGAATAAAGGTTACCATACACATATTAGAGAATGGAAATGTAGTGACTAAGTCATAAATATTCTCAAATTAATGTCTTTGCTCTTTATTCTTTCTATAATACTATTTTAATAAAAACACTTGAGTGTTTTAATTTGGGAGATATAATTATAACAGTACTTGTGTTAGCCTGGTCCTTCGGAGTCAGAAGCCAAGATGAGATCAAATATGCTGGGAGAGCCATCAGACTGTGATATGTGATATGGGAGAGAGCAAAGGAAGGAAATGCTTACACTGCAGTGCAGGACTCAGAAAGTTTGGTCAAGGCCAAGGGGGAGTCCTCGAGCCAAAGTTATCATCAGAAGAGTCCCATGTCTCCCTGGAATGGGCCTATCTTAGTACCCCCACCACACTTAATCACTTGGTTTTAGAGATGGACCATGCTATAATTTGAATAAAAGTTATCATCCTTAGCCTTGGTGCCCAGGAATCCAGAGCCACCAGCTGGGGCTGTCTGTCAATCCTCAAAGTTGAAGACCTGAGCAGACCATTTTCATGGCCACCACAGTACATATTCTTAAAACAGTTGTAGACACCTGTTCTGGATCATCTTAAATGGTGACTTAGTCAACCTCCCCAGTGACCCATATGCACACAGATGGACTCATCCATCTCTATTCCTAAATTAGAGACTGGATAATCCTTTCCAGATTCTTGGGGGTCTTTGGGGAAAGAATATATAGATCACATAACTTTAACACATAACTAAAAATAATTGAAGGCAGCCAGTAATTCTTTATGTTGGCCCATAAATGGAAAGCATATCTATGAAGTAATCCCTTCATTTGGCTTAGTGAGAATTTCTGAAGGGATTTTCTTCTAACTGACAAAAACAGACTGATTTACAACAACAATTGATTTGTGTGTGCTTCTTGCATATGCTGGACAATTAAGTATCATATTGCTTATGTATATTTATTGATTATAACCCAGAAAGAGCAGGCATTGCAGTGCAAAGGAAATGCATTAGCTTGCCTGGCTTAAGCCCATTCATATCTAGCCTTGGAACTGGAGGTGGCTTCACTTTCCCCTGCATCCTGTCAGGAAGAGATGGGTTATCTGAACAGAGTTGGGGTTTAATTAAAAAGGACAATAAGGGTGGAGTAGGGAACAGAGTTGAGGAGGTGGCCCAGCGTTTCCTACATGGCATCTCTTATGCACCTTTCTCCAGACTTTAGACCACAATCCAGATTCTTTCGTACAACTTCAACACCTGACCCAGGGTCTCTTCAGAGCTAGCACTACATGAGTCTTGTCAACAAGTGTCAGTCACAATGAACAATTTGTCTTTCTCAAATCAAGCCTTTCGCTTTCACATCTCCATGCTGTGCCTGTGATGCAGTCTTATACTGCAATGCTCTCTCTGTCCACAAAGGTCATATAGATTTTTTTCAAAGCTAAGTTTTGTGCGCCTTCTCTGTAAGTTCTCCTCTGAAAGCTGAATTAGAAGTAATTGCTTCTCCCTTTCTGTTCCTTCATACTTAATTTGAAACCAATTTTGGCATCTATAGAAATTGTTCTGATATGGTTGTTTTTCATGCCTGCTCTCCTCTAGACTTATTGACCATAGGATCATTGCCATCTTCCAAAATGCCTCCCAGAATATGTACCCAATGAGAATAGGTTGACTTTCATGGGATAGTTTCTATTTTCCCTTCAGTGGGATGAAAGGTCTGAGATCTGCACTTCCACATAAGCAAGGACCCTTTAGTCAGAACCCATGCTAGTCATCTTTTATTTCCATGGGTTTAATAGGCCTTTATTCTGAATCCTATGTTGTTTTGTTTCTTTTTTTTCCCCCCAACTCCTGATCCCAAAGGGCATATATCTTGGTGATGGTGGGCTTGCTTCTGCTCCCTGACCCTGGAAAAATCACCTTTGCACAAAGCTCTTTCTTCTATTAGATCAACACCAAGATATGCTCAGGAGTCTTTGCAAGAGTGGACCCTGGTGGCATGGCTCAGCAGTTGGGCGTCAACCTATAAACCAAGAAGTAATGGTTCTATTCCATGAAAGACTGGTTAAAACCCTAAGAGCACAGCCGAAACCGGTTTGGCTCAGTGGATAAAGCGTAGGCCTGCGGACTGAAGGGTCCCGGGTTCAATTCCGGTCAAGGGCATGTACATTGGTTGCGGACACATCCCCAGTCGGGGATGGGCAAGAGGCAGCTGGTCGATGTTTCTCTCTCATCAACATTTCTAATTCTCTATCCCTCTCAATTCCTCTCTGTGTAAAATCAATAAAATATGTTTAAAAAAACACACACACACACACAAAAAAAAAACCTAAGAGCACAAACACATGGAAGAGAGCTCAGCTTTTGACAAGTCATACTTTTGACCTACTCCCTCCATATCCATCTCTCATTTGGTTTCCCAAAGATCAACTGTTTCCTGATATGAGACCTAAGAACTCAATTAACCTCACCTCACAGTGGGCTTCCATCCTGATTATTCGAAATCCTGATAGTTTTATCCAAACTGTCTCCCTTGTGTGGGTTTCTCCTTGCTCTTTCTTTCTGAAACCTGATTACATTTGGTCCTGTGCCAAACAGGTCCCATTAGTCCTCCAAATACTCAGTTAATTACTCACTAAAAGAACAGATATTTCTTGAACATTCACTATATATTTATTCATTTATTCAACATATATTTATATATTTGTTAAAAAATTGGAGTCTCCAACATGCCAGAAATGAAACTAGGCAATGAGGACCCAATGGTGGGCAAATGGAGGCAAACTCTATACTCACAGCATGAGATCCTACAAAAGAGATCAACAGTAACCAGAGGACCATACAACTAAATATAAAATTATAACCTAGATGAGAGCTAAGAAGAGAGGTATTGGGATAGTCAGGAAGAGGCTTTGGTATAGTTTACAGGTTAGAAAAGTCTTTTCCAGGGAAGTGGTGACTGAACTAAGGTAAGAAAAAAAGTCATTTTCTAGGAGAAGGGAATTTCACTTTCGGAGGAGTGAGTGTCACATACTGAGTAAATTTAAAGGAAATATATGGGGTAGAGTCCTGAGAGAAAAGAGAAACCACAGTGTTAAATCAGGCTGAAGAACTGAGCAAAGGTCATGACATGTGAAGGCTGGATATCTAAGTCAATAGCCCAAGGCAGGTGGGAAGACATTAGTATACAAGAACTTTCATAACCAGACTTGAACTTTAGAATGAACACTAACTACAGTGTTCATCTTACCTCAGTATTATTTGAACACCAGCCATACTGGATTAGAGACCCACCTCATCAGCCTCATTTTAATTTAATCACATATTTAAAGATCCTCTCTCCAAATACTGTTACATTCCAAGGCCAGGCCGAGGTACTGAGGACTGGGACTTCAAAATATAAATTTGGGGGAAGAGATGAACAAAGTTTAGTCCATAACAAGAAGCAGTTCAAGATGTATAAAAATAAGAATCAGCACTTCATTCCTGGTTGCCCCAACTCTCAAAAAAAACATAATTATTTTAAAATACTGAAAGAATGGTTTGGTACAGTTCCAAAGGGAAGTACAGTAATAATACAGCATTCTGTCAATCTAAGAGAAAAGACTGAAAATGAATCAGCCAGCACTGCAAAGTGTGCATTGGAGGCAAGCGGTAAGGATGGAACGTGGACTCATGGTAAGGGGCTCATGAAAGGAGCCCCCTGGTGACCTTGGAAGGAATAAAGTGGTACAGTGGTGCCTCGCATAAAGAACACCTCGCACAGCGAACGCTGCACACAACGAACTTCATTTCATGATTCATACAACGAACTTCGTTTCACACAACGAAGTCACCCGAGCTTCCACGACCGCTTTGCCCGAGCTTCCACGACTGCTTCGCCCGAGCTTCCACGATCGCTGCCGATGTATTGCATCCTTCCGCGCAGGCACTGCAGGCAGTCGTTATTCACTGCGCTTAACTTAAGCACGTATCGCGGCAATCGTTCTTCATTACGAATTAAATCACGCACGTATCACGGCAGTCGTCCTTTTAAGTTAAACTCAATATTTTTTTTATATCATGATGTATCTAAATAAAAATAATAACAAAAAATTTATCTTTTTTATGTCATCTTAGCATATTTTATGCTACAGAACGAATTATTTTTTTTAACATGTATTGTTATGGGAAAACGCGTTTCACATAACGAACTTTTCGCATAACAAACTTGCTCCTGGAACGAATTAAGTTCGTTGTGTGAGGCACCACTGTAGAAGTAGAGGCTGCATAGCTGAGGTCTGAACCTCATTCTTGACAAAGAAGTGGGTGAACCATGGGGAAGAAATGGTGTGTTCTGCACAAGGATGCAAGGAAGGGAGTTTAACCAATATATATTTTAGTCTAGGAGAGAGATCACAAAATGAAAACACAAAAAGGAGAGGGAACTGGACAGCAATATCCCAGAGGAGGTGCTATCTGTTTTATAAAGAGCATGACCTTCAGGTGTGGTGAAGAAACTGATCTTGACAAGCCCCCAGACAGAAGAGAGAGAATATGACTAAAGAGTCCACTACACATTTGTGGGAGTAACTGCTGCTGATTTTAAATGATGCTTATGAAGAGACAGTCATAAACCTTTTCTTAAAAAATAGGTATATCTGCGAAAACCGGTTTGGCTCAGTGGCTAGAGCGTCGGCCTGCAGACTGAAGGGTCCCAGGTTCGATTCCAGTCAAGGGCATGTGCCTTGGTTGCAGGCACATCCCCGGTGGGTGGTGTGCAAGAGGCAGCTGATCGATGACTCTCATTGATGTTTCTAACTCTCTATACCTCTCTCTTCCTCTCTGTAAAAAAATCAATAAAATGTATTTATAAAAATAAAAAAGACAACCGCCCCTTAAAAAAAAAAGGTACATCTAATAACTTTAAAAACAGAGTGATAATTTACTTGTAAAACCAAAGGTAGCCCCAATGGAAGATTTAAAAAACAAGGGGTCTAAAATCCCCTTCTCCATAATCATCCTCCAGTATTAATACTCACCCTTCCTGTATCCTCTCCCTCCCCCAATATCAAAGCAAAATAAAGCTTCACCGAATTAAAAATGGTGTACCTGTTATGCAAAGCTGTGCAAAATCAGAATCGAGTAAATCTAGTACTACTCCCACAACTTGATTTTCACCTTCCCACCCCTTAGCTGAAATTCAAGTAGCAGCCACTCGATAGCTTTAGCGATCATTTCTGCAGCCAAGCAGGGACCTATGTGTGTGGTTATGTAACTGGCACAGTTCCTTCCCAGCAGCAATATCACTAGACATGATTTCTGCATATAATCCCAGGCCCAGTTCTCTCTGCTGAGTTCCCTGGCCCTCTGCGAATGGCCCACAGCACAGGTTGCATGGCAGGTGCTGACCACCAGGGGGCAGACCCTCAACGCAGGAGCTGCCAAGCAGTGGTGACACACCCGGAACCAGAAAGGGCAGACCAGACAGGACAGAGCTGGATTCCTCGGGCCCCTCGATTCCACCTTCCGTGGTGCGTTAAGTTGTTGCTGAGGCACTGTCGGCCCAGAATCTGGTTTATTCCACACTTGGGTCTGCGTTCCTCACCCTGTCCCAGAGCAACTTTGCAGAGTGCCCTCTCTCACTCCGGGACCCCTCAGAGGATGTGGGAGAGCCGGTTTCGGTCTGATCCCCGCAGGACAGCCCGAGAGACCCCACCTTCCGGAGGGACCCCGCTCACTCTGCGGACGCCACCCCACGGGGCGCAGCCGGCGGGGGAGTGGCCCAGGGAGGTTGGCTCCAGGGCGTGTCGGCCAGTCTCACCTAGTCCCGCCCCACCGGCCACCGCCCAAGACCGCCTGCATTAGTCCCTGCACCGGAGCCAGCGCCGCGACCCGCAAGACTCAAGAGTGAGTTTTCTTTCTTTCTTTTTTTCTTTTCTTAAATATATTTTTTATAATATTACAGATATCTCCCATCCCCCTCCCTTTCCCCTTCTCCTCCCTGCCCATACCACCCACCCCAGGTTTTCACTACCCTACTGCCCGGGTCCATGGGCTGTGCATATAAGTACAAAGTTCTTTGGTGTGTCTCTCCTCCTCGGCGCCTGCGTTTCCAATCGGAGCTCCGGTGAGAGCCAGAGCACCGCACACACTGCGGCCCTGGGTGGCAGGCGCATGCGCGGAACCTGCCTTCTGTCAGGGTGTCTTGTCTCTTCTCATCAGGTTTTTTTTCTTTTGTTTTGTTTCGCCGGTCGGAAGGTATTCGCTATTTGTCTCAAAACACTTTTCTCTCGCCCCCTTTGAACTTGTGAGTCAAGAATTTGACAAAGATGGGTGTATGTGCGTGCGCACTTTGGTCCATAGAGCTGGGGGTCAGCGTCGCAAGTTTATATTACTTATCTCCCGTGTTTTGTGTTTGTTTTGCCTGTAAAACGAGGGCTGACCAGATTAATGAAAGACTTCCCTTGTCATCTCAGAGGCAGTGAACAGGATGTTGACCTCAGGCACCACACCTCTTTCCTGCCTTTCCCACTCCTGAATCCAAAAGCTGGGATCAAGCCCCACACCCTCCAGGCAGGAGATATCTGTCTTTGTGAATTTATTGTCTAAGGAGCAATACTGATAAAGAGGTGGTAAAAGAGAAAAAAGAAAAAGAAAAAAAAAAGAAAGAAAAATCCCTGGCCTGTGTGTTCAGTGGTTAGAGCCTCCACCCACACACCACGGAAGGGTCTTGGATTCCCAGTCAAGGACACATAACTCGTTGCAGGGGCATGTGCAGGAGGTATCCAATCAATGTGTCTCACATTGATGTTTCTCTCTCTCTCCCCTCCCTCTCCTTTCCTTTCTAAAAATCAGTGGAAAAAATATCCTTAGGTGAGAACAGCAACAACAACAAAAAAACACCCTGGAATTTTATAGGAGGTAGAAGTCAAGCCAAATTGAGATCTCATGGAGAACCAACATAGCAGGAAAAGAAAGTGCAGAAAACAATGGAGAGTCCAGGCGCTGGAGACCTGAAAACCCAGAGTGAGGCACTCAACTTGCGCCATATGGACAGTGCATGAAAGTGGAGGGCTCTTACTAGGGAGAGATATCTGTAGGATGGCTGGAGAAAGTCGTAGATAGACATACATCCTGGGAAGGAAACCAAATTGGTCCTATCTAGATATATATGAATGTAAACTAAAGGGAATGACGTGAAGGAAGGTGAAGGAATGAGATGGAAACAGAAGGGAGGAAGGCGGCAAATGCAGCAGAGGGCTTTGGTATCTGTCTTAGTTGCTTGCCCAGAGCAAAGCTTGGCAGAACTTGAGTACAGGTAGTTTATTTGGGAAGTGAGCCCAGAACCCAGAGTGAGGATGTGGGGAGGAGGAGACAAGCAAGTGGGAAAGGTGGTGAAGGATGAGGCATGTCACTGAGCTCTTTTCCACTGTGGGCAGCCAGAGCTCAGTTCCTCTGAGGACCCTTTGAGGACTCTAGGATGCATCTCAGGCAGCCACTGAAATTAGAATGGGTGAACAGGACATGGCACCAGCACCTAAGCATCTACTGCAAGACCCTTGTTACTTGGGGAAGAACCAAAGGGAAGCAAAGGGACAGAAACATTTTCTCAGTGCCCACTGTGGACCCAGCCCGGGACAAGGCGTTTCTGCATGTATTGTCTTAATCTTCAAAAACAACCTCTAAAGAGAGGTATGATTTTTTTTTCTACAAGTGGGGAAACTGAGGCTTAACTAATTTATCCAAGAAGAGCTGTTCTGAGGTTGATAATGAGCTTACTTTTAGGAGCAGTGTGTTTTAAAAGAGCTCCAGAAATTACAGAATGCTACCCAAATGGAGGTGGTGATCTCCCCAGTTAGGATAAATTGGAGGCATTTCTAACTCATTTAGTCAAAGAAGCTGTCAGAACAAATGCAGTTTCTGAAAGGTCACCTGACCTTTTTGTCCAGGGACATGAAATACTAAGTCACCAGTTGCACTGATCTACCAGGCCCCGCAGGATCAGCCCCTGCCCACTCTGCTCAGGTCCTGCTCCTCCCTGCCCGGTTCTCTGCGGCCACCCTGTCACTTCTCTTTGTGGGACTGCTCTTCTCCTGCAGCACCCTGTCAGGTCTCAACTTATATGTCACATTTCAGCTTTAATGTCACTTTTTCATAAATGCCTTCCTGTCACTGAGTCTAAAGCACTTTTCCAGTCATTCGATGACATCACTATGTTTTCTTTTCATTATAACACTTATTAATTGCTGCATTTTATTGATCTTTTGGCCTAACAATTTATGGTCCTTCTCCTCCTAAAATACTAGGTTCAGAAAAGTGGGGATCTTGTCTGACTTGTTCCATGCTGCACCACCAGTGCTGGCACACAGTGGGGACGCAAGAAATGGTTCTCATCTGAATGTATTCAGTCCTTCTTGTGTTCATCCACTGCTTCACTTATTCTGATCACACTGTCTTTGCTTTTCTCTGCAGACGCTGAGTGATCATGGCAACAACTTCCACAGTGGCTTTCGAGGCCCTTCTGAATGGAGTGACAAGCTGGGATGTCCCTGAAGGTCCCATCCCGTGTGAACTGCTTCTCATTGGAGAGGCTGCCTTCCCAGTGATGCTGAATAAGAAGGGCCAGGTCCTCATCGCTGCGTCCTCCTATGGCCGAGGCCGCCTGGTGGTGGTGTCCCATGAGGGCTACCTGCTGGATGCTGGCTTAGCTCCATTTCTCCTCAACGCAGTGAACTGGCTCCGTCCCTCTCCTGGGGTTCCTGTGAGAGTGCACAGTTCCCTAGAACCACTAGTTACCATCCTGCGGGGTTCTGGGATTGAGGCACGGGTTCAGCCAGATCCAGGAGACCCCCAAGGGGTTTTCTGCATCAATGCCTACAATGAAACCCTGACTGCAGAACTGGTCCAGTTTGTGAAACGTGGTGGGGGCTTGCTCATTGGGGGTCAGGCCTGGTACTGGGCCAGTCAGCACGGTTGTGACAAGGTGCTATCCAGGTTCCCTGGGAACCTGGTGACCAGTGTGGCCGGAGTGTACTTCACCGACACCTATGGGGACAAAGGCCCATTCAAAGTCTCTAAGAAGGTGCCCAAGATCCCACTCCAGGTCAGGTGAGTAATATGTCCCATCAGGGAGTCTTCCTCCAATGATCCTATTGAAATAAGGACTAACTTCCCATTCCCTTTGCCACAGTGTCTCCATTATTCCCTAAAAATCATGATCACAATCTGCAACTACCCCACCTGTGTAGTTTCGAGTGCCTGTCTAGCCAACCTGAATAAAAAACTCCATGAATGCAGTAATGTTATCAGTGCCTGATGGGTGCAAGAGAGAAACAATTATTTTAGTAGATTATAAAAATTGATGAATAAAATATATAAATGACTACCCATCCAAAATCATAACAAGAGAAAGTGTGGCCTAGAATACTAGTGTGAACCATGCAGGCAGCCTCATGCTATGCAATGTACTGCCAGGGGAGCTGAGAATCAGAAGTGTCCAGCCTCAATCAAAAACAGCTGGAACTGACCAACCCCATCAACTCAAAGAGTCCAATAGGCCTTTATATTGAACCCAGCTTCTCAGTTCAGATTCCTGCCTCCTTCACAGGATGTCCCCTCTGAGGTTTTTCAGTGAATTTTCCCACAGACAAATCCTGGATAGAGGCTCCTGAACTGACCTAGCAGGTTTGCTGACATCAGATTTCTGCTGAAGGCACAGAAATGCCTTCAAGGGAGTTGCTTTGTCTTCCCAAGGGAGGAACTGGCTCCAAAATAGAACAGAAGATCCTATTACTTATCCTACCCCAAGTGCAAGAGCTGACTGCACACCTGGATTATATACCTGAGGAGGACACTGCAGTTACTTTTGTAATGCAAAACCAGGTCCAAAGGCACTTGCTGCTTCAATGCCAAACCACAGAATAATCTGGAGAAAAGATTACACTCAGACCAATAACTTATTACCCTTATACCTTATGAAACCTACAAGGTCTGTAACATATTAGGAGCTGCTCATCTAAAAGTAAATGCATACTAATAGCTTAGGCTTATGCATCTCATGAAGATTACGTGTAATATCATTCGCTTCTCACCACAGTCCCCTAGAGTGTGAGGTCTTTGCCTAAAGACCACCGAGCTTGTAAGCACCACAGTTCTGTTTTCATATTCAAGATACATAAATGTAGAGTTTCCATGTAGAGACTATGTAAAAAGAGGCTAGATCCAGGAATTGCCCTCTCCACCAAATCTGATCAAATGAATGAAAAATATAAAGTAAGCAGCTGAAATTGGAGGTTTGGTGCTGATGCCTGTGGTGCTGAGCATTGGCCAGTGGAGAGATGGCTGGCTGATGTGTTACTCAGTATACACCATCCCCACACCAAATGCACAATGAAAAGCTAACAAAATTTTGAAACCAAAAATCCAAGAATGATCATCAATGCCTTCTCATTTTGTAGGGGAATGAACAATTTTGGGGGGCGGGGAGTAAGTGGACATTTAAGAAGAAACAACCCTTAGGTATAAAAGCAGTGAAATGATTGGAAGATTTGGTGGAGGCAGAAGGAATGCCCACTTCCAAGCATGGTGGTGGGTTGAACCCCACAAGTGCATTCCATCCCTGGTTGGGTGGTGTAGACCTAAGCTTTAGGTTCCCAATGAGTGGAGGGACTAATCCCCAGCAAGGATAGCAGTTGGCCCCAGCTGGCCTTTGCCTTTTAGTATATGAGCCTCAGGTGATAAGAAGGTGAAAAGAAGCAATATATAGACCTCAATACAATCTGAGAAGGTGGATAGATATGTGTACAGAAACAAACTGGTTCTGGGTGACTTAGAACATCACAGAAAATTCACCCACACTGTTATCAGGACATACAAAAGACCTGCCTATGCCAGTTGTGAAAAACAATCCATATACTATGGAAAGACAACAGAACCTATCACACATGGAAGAAAAAGGTGACCCCATGAACAGAAGCAGATTTTCTGAGAATGTTTCAAGAAAGCCATAAAAGTTCTTAAAAAAAAAAAAAAAATCCTATCTAATAAAAGAGCCTGACCTTGTCCTTTTTCAAATATCTGCATGGTGGACTAATTCATCATCTACAACTCTGGGCTAAAATGTTGCTTTATGTGCAGCCCATCCTGATCACCTTGTGAAAATTTCAAAATTGTGCCAGGCATTGTCTTAAGCATTTAATACGGAATGACTTATTGAGTACTGGCAACACTTAGAGGGCGAGTCCTTTTTTCCAGAAGAGGAAATTGAAGCACACTCATAAGAAGTACTGCAGCTCAGATGGCTCATCTCACCTGCTACATGTTAATTTTCCATAATTACATCTCCCTAACCCCCTCGTGTCTATGGCATGCCTTATTGTCTATAGATAGTGTCTCCCCACCAGACCCAGAATTAGGTGCTGTTGGAATCAGAGACATAAAAGATGTGTCCTGACCCCTGAGCAACTTTCTGATGGTGTCAGTGTTTTTAAAAGTAGGTCCAAGAGCCCTAGCTGGTTTGGATAGAGTGTCAGCCTGTGGATTGAGAGGTCCTGAGTTTGAGTCTGATCAAGGGGACCTGCCGGGTTGCAGGCTCAGTCCCCAATAGGGGGGCATGCAGGAGGCAGCTGATCAATGATTCTCTCTCATTGATGTTTTTCTCTCTCTCCCTCTCCCTTCCTCTCTAAAATCAATTAAAATATATATATATTTTTTAAAAGTAGGTCCAAGAATGTTAGGAAACATCCAGACCAGTGTTATGTATTACCTACTTCTAAAGTGTTTGATGAGGATCAATTTTCAGAATTGTTACTAGTAGGTTCCAGATCTGGTGGAACAAAGTACCACAAACTGGGTGCTTAAATAACAGAAATATATTATCTCAGAGTTGGAGGCTACAAATCTGAGACCAAGGCACTGGTAAAGTTGTTTCCTTCTGAGGCCTGCAGGGGGAGCCTGTTCTGGCAGTGTGCTGGCCTTCCTTGGCTTGTAGAAGAAGCATCACCCTGATCTCCACTTTCATATTCACCTGCCACTCTCCCTGTCTGTTTTTTGTGGCCAAATGTCCCCTTTTAATAAGGCCACTAGTCCTATTAGATTAGGAGTCACTGTACTCTAATATGACTTTATCCTAATTTAGCTAATTACCTTTTCAATTATCTTATTTCCAAATAAGGTCACATTCTGAGGTACTTGGGTTAGGGTTTCACATATAAATTTTGGAGGGACACGAAATCAACCCATTGCAATGACCATTAGGTATGAAGGTTCCTGTTTATCAGCTATAAAGTCCTATTTATATGATCAGATTCTGGGGCTATTTATGTATTTGAAATAATCACTGACATGTTGAAGACTTGCTATGTATCAAGCAGTGTATCTGCCAATTTAGGAATGTTCTCTCTATTTAATAAGCCCAGAAACCAATGAGCAAATGGCAACTCTGAGAGGGGAAGTAATTTTCACAGGGTCATCAGGCTGTTGGGTCAAGGAAGGAAGCAGGATCCTATCTTGCCCACTAGAACTAGGGCCCACCAGTGACCTGCTCAGCTGGATAAGTAACAGTAAGTCATTTTTATAAGCATACGAGTGTAAACCCTCAGGTTAGCAATTTTATTAATGATGGCTCTCCATATTGAAGGTTTTCTATCATTAGGTGAAATTTTAGGAGGTGCTTTTCAGAAGATTCTGGGAGAACAGTTAAGAATGGAAGCCAAGTCTACAAGCTATGTCTTTAAAAAAAAATACTAAAAGTTTATTGGCAATACATCTCTTAATAAGATATAATGGGAGAAAATAGTGTCTTTTTTTTTTCTTTTTAAAATTCTTTATTGTTTAAACTATTACATACAAATTCTTTTTCCCCCATTGACCTCTCCCTGCTCATCCCCCCAACCCCAGCACATGCCCTCACTCCACCTATTGACTGTGTCCATGGGTTATGCTTATATGCATGCATACAAGTCCTTTGGTTGATCTGTTCCCACCAACTCCCCTCCTCCTTCCCCCTGAGGTTGAAATACCACATGATCACACTGATATCTATTTATATATAAAACCCTAAGTGACTGGAACGACTAGTTGCTATGACACACACTGTGGGGAGGGGGCTCCAGCTGGCCCTGGCCCTGATTACCCCCTCCAACCCAATGGGGGTGGCTGGCTGGCCAACCTCCCGCTGTCGCCTCCCCCCAGCCAGCCTGGCCATGATGGGCCCCGATTGAGACAGGGCTGGCCAGACCCCACCCATGCATGAATTCATGCACCAGGCCTCTAGTGTGGAATATAATCAACAACATAAACTGATGAGCTAAAATAGATCCAGAGACATAGAAGCATCATACAAGCTAAGTCTTATATCTCAATGGCATTACTTTCTAAAATAAGTCTAGAATCTGAATAAGTAGAAAAAGCTACAGGTAAAACTGTAGCTATTGGTTGAGCATTGTCCTGTGCGCCGAAAGGTCACTGGTTTGATTCCCAGTTAGGGAACTTATCCAGGTTGCAGGTTCGGTCCTAGTCAGGGTGTGTACAGGAGGAAGCCAATCGATGTCTTACATCAGTGTTTCTCTCTCCCTCTCCTTTCCTCTCTCAAATCAATAAAAACATATTTTTATTTTTTTAAAAAACTGATGCTTGAACCTGTATGACATTTACCATGTTAGTTTGAAAGTCAGATGCTAAAACGAAGATATAGTCCTTGTTTTCATGCTAAGAAGAAATTAAGGAGAAACTTTACAAGAGCTACTTTTTCAATAATGTTGTGTTGTGTTACTCAAATGAATAAACTATTTTTGAACATTTGATTTTTATTATGAGACAAAGTTTTATAAAGATAGTTCAAATCACCTATAATCCCAATGGTCAAGATGCTTACTGAAGACATGTTGATAAATGTGCTTTAAATCTTATTTCTGTATCTGGCTTTGTTTTTTATTCATTTTTGCTTTGTTTTGTGTTTATTGTTTTATTTGTTTTTGCAAAATTTGGCTTATCTAGTGCACAGTAACTTTTAATCTAGTTAAAAAATTTTTCACAAAAAAACACTTTCTGCTATCTAATTATTATCTTAATAAGTGCATAATATGCTATCTAGGGTTACCATAACTTATTTAACCAGTTTCCTGTTGTTTGGCATTAGAGTATCTACAAATCGGGGTTTTGTTTTTGCTTTTGTTTTTTAAGAAAGAAAAATTCTGGATTACAAAACGTCTTCTGAATTCATTACATTTTGAACATTTTTCAGTTAAAAGTAGTAAGTACATCACCAGATTTAAGTGAGAATAAAAAAAAAAGAGACTGTGCATTTGTATAATTTTTCAAGTATAATGTTAAACAATGTACTTATAATGTGTTCCTAGATCAGAACTAGCACAAGATGAGGGTACTTTGATGTTTTTTACAGCTCCACCTTTGCAGAAAATTAGCTCTGAGATGTGTGTAAGTAGGACTACTTTCTCAGGAATAATAGGACATTTCTTTTAATTTAATTCAGTCATATGCTTAACAATTTGAAAATATAGGAAATTTAAGCCAGATTAGTCCACCTTCACTTGACTGACATGGTAAGAGTTCATTTGGAGAATGTGGGCTTTAAGATGTGCAAATAAGGCCACTACCTCACTCTTCAGTATTTCATCAAATCTAGGATAACATGGATTATAAGAGGCACCATTATTTTTATGAGTTACTGGGAACAAACAATGACAATTAAACAATGATATGCCACCGATTGTTAAGAGGTGAAAAAATATGCCTTAAATGTGAAAAAAATAAATGGTTATGTACTAAAATCCTAAATGTTATCAGTAAGAATAAGGAGTTTGGCATGAACTTTGTAGTATTTGTACCCACACATTGATTTCTCTCTGTAGTGAACTCATTTCAGTGGTTCATTGACTGACTGTGACCCCTGTGTCACTTTCCAGGTGTGGGGAGGACCTCAGGCAGGACCAGCACCAGCTTCTGGAAGGGATCTCAGAGCTGGACATCAAGACAGGCGGAGTCCCCTCGCAGCTGCTGGTGCACGGGTCCCTGGCCTTCCCTCTGGGGTTAGATGCCTCACTCGGCTGCTTCCTGGCCGCTGCCCGCTATGGCCAGGGCCGGGTGGTCCTGGCTGCCCACGAGGGCATGCTCTGTGCTCCCAAGATGGGGCCCTTTTTGCTCAATGCTGTATGCTGGCTGTCCAGAGGCCAGAAAGGCAAAATTGGGGTGAACAAAAGTCTAAAAAACCTGTGTGCCCCACTGTCAGAGCTTGGCCTGGAATGCAGTCTGGAGCCCCATCTGACAAGTGGCTTGGCTGTCTACTGCTGTACGGCTTACAGTGACAGTCAGGCTAAGCAGCTACAGGAGTTTGTGGCTGAGGGAGGGGGCTTGCTGATTGGGGGCCAGGCCTGGTGGTGGGCCTCCCAGAACCCAGGGCACTCCACGTTAGCTGGTTTCCCTGGTAACATCATCCTTAACTGCTTTGGCCTTAGCATCCTCCCTCAGTCTCTCAACCCAGGGTGTTTCCTCGTCCCCACCCCCCAGATGCGGAGCTACCACTTCCGCAAGGCCCTATCGGAATTCCAGGCTGCCCTGAACCAGGAGAGTAGGAGCTTGGAAAAGAGCTGGCTGGCCAAACTGCGAGGTGATGGGGCCGCCTTCCTGCAGATCCCTGCTGAGGGGGTCCCTGCGTACATGTCTATGCACCGACTTATAAGGAAGATGCTGCAGTTGTCCGGCCTCCCAGCTGTGAGCCGGAAAAACCCAGTGGCCAATGATTCCCTTGAGGCTGCAGTGCTCTGCCTAGCTACTGAGCTGGTACATTCTGGGACTGACTGCTCCAAGCTCATGCAGTGTTGGGGAACCAGAACCTGCCACTCCAGCTCGGACCCTTCAGTACACCCCATTGCTGTGGACATCGATGGAAACAACCCAGGTATGGAGCTAGAGGAGAGTGCTGGGAGCTTTGCAGGACCCGGGGAAGGTTGGGTTAGCAGGTGCTGAAGCCCAGGAAGGCAGCTCTATTCTCTACCAACTATTATACTTTCAGGAAGAGGGGTTGGGGGTCTTTTTCGAGTTTAGAAGGGATGAGAGCAAGAAACATGGGTGAGTTAAGTAAGGTATGCAGAGAGGGCCTGCACCTGTGGAAGGGGCTGTGATGCTCCAGCAGGGAAAAGAACTCAGCCTTTCTTATGGCTTTTCTCAGGCAACCGTGAGTGCTGGGTGAGTACTGGACTCTACGTCCTAAATGGACAAAATGCAGAAGTCTCGCTGTCTGAAGCTGTGGCCTCTACCGGCCTGAAGGTAAGGCCAGAACATCCACTGCCCACATCCCAAAACCACAGGATGGGATGCTTCATTCTCATCCAGCTCATGGCAGACGCCAGAGTACTAACAGCAGATCCAGCACTCAGGCCTAAGCCGCGATTTCCACCCATGCTGATGTTTGCCTCCCAATAGGAATGTGAAGAGACACCAAGTGTGAGAGAAACCACTGCATATTCACAAGCGCAATTTCCCCTGGCACACTGCCTTCCCTGGTTTTGCCTCTTTACCTTGACACATAAAGGGTATATTTAATCTAGTCTGGTCTCTCACTACACTCAGAATTTAAACTCCTCCTGAAGGTCACTTCCTGAAGGTTAATTCCTGAAGGTCACTTCCTTCCATAGCTAGGGTCTCTTTTTTATCAAGCTCCTTTCTGGAACTCACATTAAACATAAGAAAAGCAAGTCCAGGACTCCTAAGAGAGAAGTTCTCAGTCCTTCAGACCTGGGGGTTCAGCGGGGAGAGAGCCTGACAAAGGAGAGAAACTCAGGCCTCCCCTTCAGGCCAGATCCTGCTGCCTGTGGTCACACCTCCTGCATGTATACAGGACCCCTCACACTCATCCTCAGCATCAAACTCAACACACTGGTTTGGGACCCAGTAGAAGGCATGTAGGACCTAGTCATAATCAGGAGCTGTTCTAATCCCTGGAAAAGTGACTCTATGTGCTTCAGTCCATGTCACTTTTAAAGTGCTAAAATATCATAGGTTTCCGTGCATAGCTCAGAGAAAAGGGAAGCTGGAGTTTGTCTAATTTTTTTTCTATTACGATTTACAATGCAATATTAATTTTATATTAGTTTCATGAGTGTTGCATAGTGGTTAGACAATCATATACTTTATACATAGTATTCCCCTCAATAAGTCAAATATCCACCTGGAACCATACATAGTTGTTATAATATAATTGACTATATTTCCTATGCTGTACTTGACATCCCAGTGACTACTTTATAAGTACTGATTTGTACTTCTCAATCCCTTCAGCTATTTCATCCAGTCCCCCAAAACTCATCTCCTCTGGCAACCATCAATCTGTTCTCTGTATCTATGATTATGTTTCAATTTTGTTTGTTCATTATTTTGTTTAGATTCCACACATAAGTGAAATCAAATGGTGTTTGTCTTACTCTAATGCATTACACTTAGCATAATATCTTTTAGGCCCATCCATGCTATTGAAAATGGTAAGATTTCTTTTTTTTTTTTATGGTTAAGTAATATTCTACTGTATATTATTACCACAACTTTTTTTGTCCACTCTTCTATTAATGGGCATTTTGGTTGCTCTCATGTTTCAACAACTGTAAATAATGCTACAAAGAGCATAAGGATCATATATTTTTTCAATTTAATGATCTGAATGTCTTCAGACACACACACACACACACACACACACACACACACACACACACTAGAGGCCCAGTGCACGTAAATTCATGCACTGGATGGGGGGGGTCCCTCAGCCTGGTCTGCCCCCTCTCATACTCCGAGAGCCCTCAGTAGCAGAAGGCAACCCAGTGATCAGGGGAAGGCGACATCCCATCACACCTCTGTTGGTGGTAGCAGCAGAGGTGTGATGGGGTGTCGCCTTGGCCAACCATGGTTAGTTGAGCCTTGGGCGACCCTGGGCAGCTGGGCAGCCACCATCTGAGGCTTGCCTGTGCCTTAGGCCGGCCCTGGGCTATTGGGAGCTTAGGGGACCAAAGGACTCTGGAGGCAGGTGTGAGGAGCGGCTGAGCCTGCCTGGGGGTAGGCCTGGCCTTGCTGTGTGCCTGCCACCCCAGTGGGGCTGAGGGGACTAGGCGCTGCCATCTTGTGGCTGTGGGTACTGCCATTTTTTGAGGGCATGACAGTCAATTAGCATATTCCTCCTTATTGGCTGTGGATGCCACCATCTTTGTAACTGGGTGAGGGTCAATTAGCATATTCTCTCTTTATTAGATAGTATATGTATTATATCTAATAAAAGAGTAATATGGAAATTGATCATCACTCTAATACACAGGATGGCTGCCCCCATATGGCCACAAGATGGCCACCACATGATGGCCAGCAGAGGGTAGTTGGGAGGAACCAGGCCTGCAAGGGAGGGCAGTTTTGGGTGATCAGGCTAGCAGGGGAGTGCAATTGTGAGGGACCAGGCCTGCAAGGGAGAGCAGTTAGGGGTGACCAGGCCTGCAGGGGAGGGCAGTTAGGGGTGACCAGGCCTGCAGGGGAGAGCAGTTAGGGGTGACCAGGCCTGCAGGGAGGCAATCAGGCTGGCAGGGGTGTGGTAAGGGGGTGATCAGGCTGGCAGGCAGAAGCAGTTAGGGGCAATCAGAAAGGCACGCAGATAAGCAATTGGAAACCAGCAGTCCTGGATTGTAAGAGAGATGTCTGACTGACCATTTAGGGGTCCCAGATTGGAAAGGGTGCAGGCTGGGGTGAGGGACACTCCCCCCCCCCCCCATGCATGAATTTCATGCACCGGGCCTCTAATATAAATATTTTTAAAGTGAAATAGTGAAATCACTGGGTCATAAGGCAGTTCCATGTTTAATTTTTTAAGAAAAATCCTTACTGTTTTCCATAGTGCCAGCACCAATCTGAATTACCACTAACAGTGCACAAGGGTTCCCTTTCTCTACATCCTCATCATATTGTTTCTTGATATGTTGATGAGAGCCATTATGACAGGTGTGAGTTGATATCTCACTGTGGTTTTAATTGGAATTTCTTTGATAATGACACTGAGCATCTCTTCATATGTCTTTTGGTCATCTGTATGTCCTCTTTGGATAAGTGTCTATTCAAGTCCTTTGCCCATTTTTTAATTGGATTATTTGTTTTTGCTGTTGAGTTGTATAAGTTCTTTATAACTTTTTTATATTATAGTTTGACCTTTTGCTGCATGATCAAGTGAGCCACACAGGCCAGGGCTAGTTTCTTGCTTTTCATCACTGAATATTTCATGCCAATCCCTTCTGGCTGGAAATGTTTCTTTTGAGAAATAACTGACAGCTATGGGAGCTCTCTTGTAGGTAACTATTTATCTTTCTCTGCTTTTAAGATTCTCTGTTTTTAAACTCTGATTTTTACAGTCAGCTGTTATGTGGGCTACTCTTCCTACCCTGTTTCCCCGAAAATAAGACAGTGTCTTATATTAATTTTTTTCTCCCAAAGTTGCACTAGGTCTTATTTTCAGGGGATGTCTTATCTTTCCATGCGCTAGGTCTTATTTTCGGAGGATGTCTTATTTTCAGGGAAACACAGTAGCATTGGTGCTCTGGGCTTGGGAGCCCAAAGTTGAGTTGATACCCACGTTCTTCAGGGAGTACCTTTGCAGCTGAGATATCCTTTAGTATTCTCTATTGCTGCACATGGCTGCGAGACCAGCCCTTTCTCCTCTCTATCCTTCCTATCAGTGTCCATGTGGATTCTGAAAATCCTTATTTATAAGACTTCTGTTCATGTAGTCTTTAGTTCATCATTCAGGTTGATCTGTATTTAGTTGTAATTTTGATTTGGTCCTGGGAGGAGATGAGTGTAACTTCTACCTACTCTGCTGCCATATTGGAGCTCTTGGAGTTTTTCTAATATTCTTTATGCACACAACCCTGAACACAACCCCACACTCACACCACAGGGTCATAGTTCCTCTCACACATAGTGGAATCACTTCTCTAGGTACAGATTGGCTGCCACACCGATGACTTGAACAATGCCAGCAAGCTGTCTCGAGCCCCTACGGTGTCTCACCGATGGTGTATGAACAAGACCAAACAGTCAGTCTCTTGCCTCTGGGGTGGCCTTTTATATGTCATCGTGCCCAAAGGCAGTAAACTGGGACCCATGTCCTTCACTATTAAGAGTGCTGTGCCTGCCCCATACTACAAGCTGGGTAAGTGAACTGAACATTGAGGGAAGAGGGAGCTTTAAGGATGCTGTAGTAGTTTAGGGGCTGATTGCTAAGAAGGAGAGGGATAGGGATGGGTGGACAGAAGGAGGATGAACTGTTCAAGGTTGAAGTAGAGGCAGGAGAAATTGTGCCTGTGGAGACCAGAACCAAAGGAAGGATCTGGAAGCCTGTCCTTCCCTTCATAGGAGACCCACATAATAATAATTCATTATTTCAGTGTTTTCTTCCTAAGAGTTCAAGTTGTGTTTTTCAACTCAAGGGAAGTTGGGTAAGTGTTTGAGAGATCCATGATATTTATTCCTGAAGGTAAGACATCCCAGGAGGAGTGGAGGAGCTGTATTCAGGAGAGCTTGGCTCCCTGGGGAGAGCTGGCAACAGACAACATCATCTTGACGGTGCCAACTGAAAACCTCCGGACCCTGGAGGACCCTGAGCCTTTGCTCTGCCTCTGGGATAAGATGATGCAGGCTATAGCCAGACTGGCAGCTCAGCCTTTCCCGTTCCACCGTCCAGAGAGGATTGTTGCTGATGTGCAAATCTCAGCGGGTAGGTGTCATAGGGAAGGATTCCTAGCCAGTGGACCATTTATTATTTTGCCTTTTTTAAATGTCCAATATGGTAAAGGCATCATTTTACTAATAAAAGTAAAAAGCCATAAAAGAGTGGACCTTGATGGGACGCAAAGATGTTACACGTGAGAAGGTAAATCATTTACATCTACAAGGTGAGATTTCACAAGATGGGTAGAACAATCTCAGGAAAAATGGTATTAGGACTTCAGAGATGACACTAAGGGTTGTTTCAAGGAGAGGCAAAAATAGAAACATTTCCTTCCAGCATAGATCAGAGTGGCAATGAAAAGAGGGAGAAAAGAGGTTTACATTAAGTATTGAGTGGTTTAGAGGAAAGATGGAATCTAGAGAAAAAATAAGGAAGTCTGGTTCCAAGAGAAAAAAAATTCCTCTGGATTTCAATGTTATCTTTTAAAAATCACAAAATTCTCTCTGTTAAAGAGTATACACCTGGAAAGCAGTGGTTTACATAGGTAAAGAGATGATGCTATTCTAGCCCTGATGATCTCAAATTCAGACACAGGACATAATGTCACAGCCTTGCACCCCCAGGAAACACACACAAATGAAGAAATAAATTATACCAAGAATGACTATGTGAAGTACTGTATTTTCCGGCGTATAAGACGACCCCCTAATTTTACAATTAAAACATAGGTTTAGGCCTATATTCGCTGTATAAGACTACCCCCCACTTCCGAGGCAACACCAGTTCTTTTTTTAATAGACCACCTCTCTGACTCTGGCCAACCCAAGCTGGCTTTTTATGCATGCTAATTATACATGTTCTGTACCCGAAGCTACACTGTGTTCTAGTAAAAATCCTGCTCAGATTGGCCAGAGTCAGAGAGGCAGTCTATTAAAAAAAGAACTGGTGTTGCCTTGGAAGTGGGGGGTAGTCTTGTATAGTGAATATAGGCCTAAACCTACGTTTTAACTGTAAAAATTAGGGGGTCGTCTTATACGCCAGAAAATATGGTATATAGAAAAGCCATTTACTTTCCAATGAGGACAGAGTTTCTGAAATTACTGGATGCAGACAGAATAGTAAGGAAAAGTTACACAGTAGAAAGGAATAAAGGGAGATGGGTTTGGGTACCACACTTCATGCCTCATCTCTTTCTTTTTGGTTCCCAGGCTGGATGCATTCAGGGTACCCAATCATGTGCCACCTGGAGTCGATACAGGAGCTCATCAATGAGACCAACATTAGAAGCAGCGGTCTGTGGGGACCCATCCATGAGCTGGGCCACAACCAGCAGCGGCATGGGTGGGAGTTCCCCCCGCACACCACTGAGGCCACTTGCAACCTTTGGTCAGTCTATGTGCACGAGACAGTCCTGGGCATCCCCAGGGCTCAGGCCCACCCTGCTCTGAGACCTCCGGAACGAGAGAAGAGGATCGAAGAGCACCTGAGCAAGGGAGCCCCCCTGTGTAACTGGAATGTGTGGACAGCTCTGGAAACATACCTACAGGTACTGAGCCAAGATTCAGTGAGGTAGGGGCCAGAAGACCCCTCTGTCAGGTAACATTCTTCACCTGCCCAGACCCACCACCTCCCCTGGACATGAGGGATTGAGCCATATGGTGATGCTTCTCAGCTTATACATTCCTACATGGAGAGAGTGACACCTGCCCCACTCACCTCCTATAATTTTGCAATCATAAATAAGAGAAAATAAAAAGTGTTATGAAAAAATAAGTAGAGAAAAATGCAGCCTATTGGTATTTTGGCCAAAGGCAGAAATTCTGAGTTAGGCATTTTTGAGATTGAATCACACCTCTTCCATTCACTGGTTTTGACCTTGGTCGCCTAATAAGCACTCCAGAAATGGTCATTGTTTGCTTTGCTTTGTTTTACCTCACCTTAGTTTTATGGATCAAGTGAGTGTTATATTCCTTCATAGTAATAGTGGCATATGTGTCTGTGGGACAACTGCAAGAATGTATGGTAGGAGATCAGGCTGTTAAGAAGATTCTCAGACTTCCATTACCCCACTTGAACCCAAAATGTTTTAAGAATTAATAAATAAAAAACCAACCAACCAAGTGGAAGGGAGCCCTAAACCAGGTCTGCTTTATATGAAATTAACCCAAGTCCCTGTCTCTTCCCCGAGTCCTGCTTGGGATTTTAATGGTTTGGAGTTGTCCAAGCTTTTCTTCATATCAGATCTCCTATGTTGTCCACCTCAACCCTATAGACAGGCACACTTTTTACAGAGGCACATGCTAAGTTGAGTTTAAACAGCCAATTCAGTATCATACATTTAAAGGATGTACCCAGAACTGCAAATCAGAAATTAATGACGAGTCTCTCTTTTTTATTTCTTCTTTCACTCATTTACTAAAGAGTGGATGTCAATGAAATAACTTTGCATTGCATTCACTCTGCATTCTTACATAGCCACTTCAAGGGTCTACAAGGAAACAGACCTTAAATGATAGAAAGTTGCCATTGAAGTTGGAAGTTAAAAGCCTAATTCTTCCCTCCCCACATACCCACTCACCGTGGAGCAATGAGTATCATTTTGCAAAAGCTATGAGCACACTTATCATCTCGGAGTCTGAGCCTCTGCCTTAAGACAAGCAGACACCTGCTTCCTGTATCTGAGAGATTCCTGCTCACCATCACTTCTTCCACTCAGGCCTTATCTCAGATCCTCCTTATTCTATTCCAGAAGCCTCCTAAATTGTTCCAGCATCTTTCTTCTACCTCTACCACCCATTTTCCAAGCCAATCTTAATATTCCACATTTAACAATTTCCGAGTGTTCTCCTTTCCATACAGGATGGAGTGTAGAAGACCCTTTTCAGCACCTCCAGCTCTAGCTCCAGTTTCCTCACCTCCATAATTACCCTCACTTGTGGAGTCTAATATACAGGCAGCTTCCTGTTATGAGCATATATCACTGTTCCAGGTTTCTGTGCCTCCCCATACTTCCTTCCTGCAGCCGCAATTTGTTTGAACATCCTGTCTATTACCTGTCAGATCACCTGTCAAAATTCAGCTCTTTTGCCCTCTTCTCCCCATATCATCCCAAATATGTAAAAGTGAAGGTTTCTCATCTCATAAGGGTTCAAACCTGTCTGATGCCAAGGAAATCAGAATCTGGGGATCTAATTTTTTAATTAAAGATAATAATAATAATAATAATAATAATAACTGTCATTTATTGAGTATATATCCCTTGTCAGATATTAGATTCTCATGATGTCCCTACTGGATTCAGGAAGTATAGGTTTGTGGCCAAGAGATTGAATGAGCCATTGGGATTGTAATTATGTTCAAAGGTCAGGTGGAGAGACAGGGACATATAATAGGATGGAGCTAATAAATGATTAAGAGGCAATAATCACCATAAATGACAAATTCTTTTTAAAAACATATATATATTTGTATTGATTTCAGAGAGAAAGGAAGGGGGAGAGATACAATAGAATCCATGATGAGAATCATTGATCAGCTGCTTCCTGCACGACCCCTGCTGGAGATAAAGCCCACTACCCCGGGCATGTGCCCTGACCAGGAATAGACTGATCTAGCTCACAGGTCAATGTTCAACCACTGAGCCACACCAGTAGGACATATTCTTGTGAACAAGCATGTTGCCGTTACTTTTAGAAACGATGTCTCATCCTGCCTCTTCTTTCTCTTCTCAGCTCCAGGAGGTCTTTGGGTGGGAGCCATTCACCCAACTCTTTGCTGAGTACCAGACCCTTCGCAGTATCCCCAAAGACAACGCTGGCAAGATGAATCTGTGGGTGAGGAAGTTCTCCGAAAAAGTGCAAAAGAATCTGGCTCCATTCTTTCAGTCCTGGGGCTGGCCCATCAAGAAGGAAGTGGCTGAGAGCCTGGCTTGTCTGCCATGGTGGGAAGAAAACCCCCTGCGAGTTCACATCCAGGAATAAAGTGTACAGAGTTGCTTGGGGACAGGAATGGCCACTGGCCAGCTCCACCACCCAGTACCTTGAGCCTGAATCCTATTTCCTTCCCTGTCTTCAGAAAGGCAGTGAAGCTCCAAAGCTCACAGTCAGTGGGCTCCATATTCTCAAGAAAATACTTTGGTACTTCTCTGTATTGTTTCTCTGCTCTTACTGTCACTTTCTCCGGGAGCTGTGCTTCACCATCCTAGTCCTCCAGTGGAAGAATTTTCATCTTGGCATCTTGATTTCTATTTTTGACCAATAGTTCTAAAGACCATGGGTTACCATAATAATCTGATATCTCTCCCTCACTACTACCAGCCCTGAACAAGGATCTTAATTTCTTGTGCTCTGAGAACTTTTCTAAAGCAGGAGAGACCGGCTGTTATAGTGGAGGGAGCCTTTGACTCTATGGAAAACCACTTCACCTCTCTGCTTCTGTGTTCTGTTTTCTTCTTTCAAAATAAAAAGTGATTTCATAAATGCTTACCTTTTAATGTTTGACCTAAAGCATATTCAATATACATCTAAACTTAAAGCCCTCATAATGACTTGGGTATCCATGGCATGGGGATAAACATGTATTGCTTGATAATGGTGAATGTGTTTGTGCACCATAACATGTATCCATGTGTAAGGGTATCCTTAAGCTTTCTCCATGCCCAGTTTTGTGTGGACAACCTGAAAACTAAAGCTCACTTCTGAGTTGACCACCTTGAGGTTAGCATTCAGTCCTCACGTAAGAGACTGTAATGAATATCAGCATCGCTCCTGCTGCATTGTCGAGATCCTAGCCCATCCTCTATCCTTTCTCCTGCCTCTGGAAGGATTCTTGACTATAATCTAAACCTGTCATCAGAAAAGCTCAACTGAAACATTTTCTACCTTCCTCAAGTCCTCTTAAGTTCATGATTAAAGTGATGTGACCCTGTCTTTGCTCACTGAGGATTTGTCCTGGGGCAGACCTTGCTGGTTTCACATCTCTTTCCTCACAGTCAGTGGGCTCCATATAAGTCATGACAATGAGAATACAAGCCAGTTTCCTACTGATGGTAAAGATAATATAGCAGATGGTCATCACAGCCCCTGCCTCTGGAATTCCATTATTCTGAAACCATATACTCTTATTGTTGTTTTTTAATTTTTATTCATTGATTGACTTTTAGAGAGAGAGAAAAAACATTAATTTGTTGTCCCACTTATTTATGCATTCATTGGTTGATTCTTATATGTGCCCTGACCAGGATCTAATCCACAACCTTGGTTTATCAGAAGGATGCTCTAACCAATTAAGCTACCCAGCCAGGACACATTCTTGATTTTAAAGAAACCTTTGCATAAAGAGGGGGAAATTTGTCATAAACAAAAAATATGGTTTTTTTTTTCCAGCTTTGGAAAGACAGGAATCTGATCAGAATGATCAATGGTTGTGTGTTTCCTCTTTTAAAGTCTCAATTTAATGACTTATGAATACTGTTTACCTGAAGTCATGCGTCTCATTATGCTTTATTTAATACCTCTTATCACATTTGAAATTAATGCTTGTTTAATGTGTTATTCCCTCACTAGGCTGTGCATTTCATGAAGGCAGGGCTGAGCCTGCATTTCTCAAAGCCTGGCACATCAAAAGTTTTCCATAGGTATTTGTGTACTCAATAAAGGTATACAAGACTGATTAAGGATTCCTAACTCCTATCCCCACTAAATATCCTATAGAGTCCTATGACAATTACTGAAATTCAAAGAAATCTTCCCATTAATCTAGAAGGAAGTTTCTTATAACTTTAATCTCTGCTCCACTTTTTTTTTTTTTATCACAGACCTGGCTACATAAAAATTTTGATCATTTTGGTTGACAGATTGGATGAAAGGAAACTTTCCTTTGGTTTTCTCCCCACCCCATTTATATATTAAAGATTCAGTGCCAGAAGCTAATTCCAGCATGTCATAAATGCAAGAAGTTTCATCAAAAGGTTGATGGAACCTTGTGGATTGCCTGCTGGAAATGGCTAAGGGCATTTCCCCACACCTAAAGATGTGCATAGATGATTGCTTGTTGCAAGACAGTTGAGGTCATTTCAATCTACATGTTATTGCCTCCTACTGGCCAAACACCTGAACAGCCGTAGGCAGTTCCCCCTATCTGACAGTAGATTCTGTATACTAAACCTTGCCTTTGATGTGTATATCTACCTTGCCTTAGGACAATTTGTGTTAATAAAGAGCTAGGGGTCGGAGACTGAAGAGAACTTGGTTTCTTTATCTAAGTCTTTCCTAGCTCCCCAAAATGCCTTCCAAAATTATGTTTTGTCTCTGGACTCTTAATTAACTTACAACAGCCCCCTTTTCAGATTCCTGAACCCTTCAAGATGCTGGATTAAGACCCCCAGCAATTCAGTACTTTCAAGAATGTTTTTAGAAAAATTTTTGCAGGGATGATGATGGAAACTTTCAAGGGAAATCATCAGTTATTAATTTAATTTTTCAGGCCTTGACATTTTATGGTCTGTCTTCACTTCTTCACACACTGTTTCCTTTTCTCACCTTATTTGAACTTCAGCCAGAATTAATTTTTGAGGGGTTTTTCTTTCCTGTGAAAGATCACTTTTCCTGGCCCTGCTATATGTCATTATATTCCAGATCAAAGGCATTCCCCTAAATTAAGATGATCCCCAAATCTCTTTATGTCATCAACTAAAATAACTTGAGTTCTTTTCTATCTGTCCTCAAGATGGCATACTAAGCACAGACTCCAGCCTCTTCAACCCCTGGCTGTAAATTACTAGAAAGGCAAGGTCTTTTCTAAACCTCTAATACAGCAATGGAAAACCAGAAAGCAGGCTCCTTCTAAAAGATCTAGGGAGATGGTATCACATAGTTAAAGAAAACCAAGAACTTGCCTAATACAAATTGCTTTCAGAGCAGCTATGGCCATAGGAATTGTCCAAGTCCAGGGAAGTGGATCGGAGGAACCGGTAAATCTCAAGTATGCAAAGGTGATGCAATTCTAATATATCTGTTTGCTAAATTCAGATTACATAAGAAAAATATATGATCATGCCAAAAAATAATTTGCAGCACAGTCAAGTAAAAAGGAATATCCTGTAATAAATCGTGCATCTACCAGAAACCTTCAGCAAGCATTATACTCAGTAGTAAAAAATTAGAAGCATTCACATTAAATTTAAGAACATGAGAAGAATGTTCACTCTTAATGCTATCTTCAATATATCCTTAGAAGTCCTTATTAATGTTTGGAGAGTGGCTATAGTGTTTGGACAGGTTCAAGCCTCAGACTAATGAGAGGGCACAGTCCTCTCATGGCAAATCCACGTGCAAGTCCTAGCTTCTCAGCACAATTATAGCCAAAGGCTATAGTTGTAAGCTTGACCTTATGGTCCGAACCTGTGTCCCACATAGCTGAGTGATATAGGCTGCGGGAGGTGCATCAGGTAATCAAAGCTTGATTAAGTGCACATAATTGAGTAGATTTGAAACCGGAGAGAACAGTGTAAACATCTTGACCACACCCTTACTTTGCTTTGTGGAATCTGGCTATAAAATAAAGACTCGGGTTGCAGGCTGTGGTACTGTCTCTCCATTAGAGAGGGCAGTGTCCCACCTAGCCCCAGCTTTATTCTTGTTTGTCTTCTCCATTCTTCACTGCCCCCTCTCAGGTTCACCCATGGCTGTGCCAGCTCAGCACATTAATGCACTAAGATAAGAGAGCTAAGCAAACTGAAAAGAGACAAAATAGTTATTATTTTCAGAAAAATATGGTCCTCTATATTTTGGGGGTATAGCAATAGACTTAGCTGATAAATTAGAAGTGATGGAGACAGGTAAAGAGATATCAAGGATGACACACCTAGGCTCTCGACTTGAGCTGTCAGAGTTTTTCTTACTATAACTGAGATAGTGGAAAATTGAGAGTGTGAGATTAAGAGAAAACATCAAATAGACAGTTTGATATATGAGTCTAGACTTTAGAGGTTTAGAGTACAGAATTAAGAGAAGACATTAGATAAGCAGTTTGATAGATGAGTCTAGACTTCAGAGTAGAGGTCAGGTCTGAAAATGTAAATTTAGAACTTACCAGAGTGTAATGGTATTCAAAGTTTTAGGTTGAGTTAAATTATTTAAGAAGGAGAACACTGAGAATGCTGCAGGCCAACATTTTGAAGCAAGCAAATTGGATTGGATAAGACTAGCCTAGTGAGATAAGAGGAAAGCCCAAATTTATTATAGTATCACAGAAATATGGGAAATAAAATATACTTTTAAAGCAGAAGGAGATAGCAATGACAACAGTCATATGTTGTTAAAAAGTCATAAAAATGTCATGTAAAATGAAGCTTTAGAGGTAACTTTAGGATCAGTGCTCATGGAGGCTGTTGATTTCATCAAGATAGGTTGTGACTGAGTCAGAAACCCAACTGGAGCAGGATGAGGAAAATGGGAGAT
This sequence comes from Pipistrellus kuhlii, assembly GCF_014108245.1. NCBI lineage: Eukaryota > Metazoa > Chordata > Mammalia > Chiroptera > Vespertilionidae > Pipistrellus > Pipistrellus kuhlii. Next base: position 22,128,831 of record NW_023425405.1, on the reverse strand, counting down.
GATTCAAGAAAACTCATATTCAAAATCTTTAAATTTTCTTGGTAAGGAAGCAAAGAAATAGGTAACTGGAGGGTTAAAGGGCCAAAGGAAGAGTTTGTTTTTTGTAAATAATGACATATTAGAGAATACTTATATATACCATGTTTCCCCGAAAATAAGACATCCTCCAAAAATAAGACCTACTTACAGTTTTCCTTCTGAGTGAAATATAAAATAAGCCCCCCCCCCCACAATGATTTCCAGAGACCCTGCCCTACCCAATTTACAACACCCAAGCTGTGAGCAGCAGCTCACACTTTTCAAATCCATAAGACACACACTTAAGGGGCAGACTCAGTACGCAACAAAGCCCCACTAAAGCAAGTCCTGCGCTGTAATGGTGTCTCATATGCAACAGATATTCCAGTGTAGACACAGCTGGGCTCAGAACCAATTTGCCTGGAGATCAATTCCTCCCAGCGATACCAATTGAATCAAGGCTTAACTACAACAATACGGTGCAAACAGCCCACAAAGGAGCGCACCAAGAGCATCCACCACAGGTGACTGGGGAGGCTGAGCCACTGGGCCCTATAGGACACCTACCACACAAGGCCACTCTATCAACTTAGGGAGACTTAGCCACTAACCAGTACATAGAAACAAACACAGGGAAGCAACCAAAATGCAAAGACAAATAAATATGTCACAAATGAAAGAAATGGATGAAAGCAAAAGACTGGATATAGAGTCCAAAATCACGGTTATAAGGTTACTAAAAATCTTCTAGAAACCTCTGAGAATTTAGTGAGACCCTCAAGGATATGAAAAAGGACCAATCAGAAATTAAGCATACACTGAGAAACCAAGATGGTGGCATAAGGTATACACCTATATGTACTGCCTCTCACAACCACACCAAAACTAACTAAAAGACAAAACATCTATTAACCAGAACCACGGGAAAGCTGGCTGAGTAGAAGTTCTAAACTAGAAGGAAAGAGAACACTGCATTGAGACCAAGTAAAATGTGCACAAGTGCGAAAAACCAGAGGTACGGAGGCGCACGAATTGGGCTGGTGGTTGGCAACTGGGTGCCCTGTGTTGTTGTTTTTTGTGTGTGTGTGTGGGGGGGATTGTTGTTTTGTTTGTTTGTTTGTTTGTGTTTGTTTGTTTTTTAATTCAAAGGGAGACACAAGCTCCTGACTGCTTTGAACTCCAGGTTCCAGTGAGACTCTGAGGACTCAGACTCCTTTGGGGAGAAGCTGGACTATCTGCCATTGTGTCAGAATGGGTGGCTTTCTTGCAGAGGTGCATGCAGGAATCATTGTTTACTGAGCTGGGGCATGAGACACAGGAATGCATAAATGTGGAGACACAGAGAGGGATGACTGGCAGCCATCGCTGTTTGCCATGCCCTAGTGATTCCCTGAGACCTGCTCCGCCCAATTTACAATCCCACTCAAACTGTGCGCAGTGGCTTTTGCATATGAATTCCTGCCCTATTGCAGCTTAACCTAACAAACTGCAGCTCAGTCAGATAGCTCCAAAACTTCCAAACCCCAAGCAAAGAGGAAAAATCTGCAGATTTCACTGTAGCTCCTGCTGAGTGGCCTCAGACAGTAGCTGACCTGCACCTCCTTAGTTATCCAGGAGCCAGTGTACCTAGTGGTCAGTGTGAGACGACACCAGATTTCAATTCCTCACTCAAGAGGCAGACTCAGTGAGCCCCAAAGCCCCACCAAAACAAGTCCTACCCCATAAGGGTATCACCAACACAGCAGTTCTCCCATTATAGACACAGCAGGTCCTCATAGCCAATTGGCCTGGAGGTCAATTTCTCCCAGTGTACCAACAGCAATCAAGGCTTAACTACAACAAGACTGTGCACTCAGTCCACAAAGGGGTGCACCAAGAGTGTCCACCTCAGGTGATTGGGGAGGCTGAACCACTGGGCTTTATAGGTCACCTACCACACAAAGCCACTCCATCAACACAAGGAAACAGCCAAAATGCGGAGACAAAGAAACATGTTATGAATGAAAGAAATGGAGGAAAGCAAAAGACTGGATATAGAGTTTAAAACCACAGTTATAAGGTTACTCAAGAACCTTCTAGAAACCTCTAAGAAACTTAGTGAGACCTTTAAGGATCTTAATGAGAATGCCCAAAAAAATGGAAAAGGACCAGTCAGAAATTAAGCATGCACTGTCTGAAATAAAGAATATATAGAAATTCAACAGTAGACCAAAGGATCCCAAGAATCAAAGATTTGAAATATGAAGAAACAAAAAATACCCAACCAGAAAAACAAAAAGAAAAAATAATCCAAAAATATGAAGATAGTGTAAGGAGCCTTTGGGACAACTTCAAGGGTACCAACATCCAAATTATGGGGGTGCCAAATAAGAGAGAGAGAAAAATATTGAAAACCTATTAGAAGAAATAATGACACAAAACTTTGCCTACCTGGTGAAAGAAATAGACATACAAGTTCAGGATGTGCTGATAACCCCCAAACAAAAGGAATCCAAAGAGGACCACAACAAGACACATCATAATTAAAATGCCAAGAGCAAAAGACAAAGAGAGAATCTTTAAAGCAGCAAGAGAAAAGCAGTTAGTAATCTACAAGGGAATATCCATATGACTGTCAGCTGATTTCTGACAGAAGGGAGTGGTAAGAAATATACAAAGTGATGAATAGCAAGAAACTACAACCAAGATTACTCTACCCAGCAAAGTTATCATTCAGAATTGAAGGTCAGATAAAGAGCTTCACAGATAAGAAAAAACTAAAGGAGTTCATCACCACCAAAACAGGATTATATGAAATGCTGAAGGGTATTCTCTAAGAAGAGGAAGAAAAAGATAAAGATAAAAATTATGAACAACAAAGTGATAAATACATATCTATCAACAAGTGAATTTAAAAATCAAGTGAATAAAAAATCTGATGAACAGAATAAACTGGTGAATATAATAGAATCAAGGGCATAGAAAGGGAGTGGACTGACAATTCTAGGAGGGAAGGTGGTGGAGTGCAGGAAGATATTGGATAAAGATCTTACACCTATGCCAAAACCCGTTTGACTCAGTGGATAGAGCATCAGCCTGCACTGACCTGAAAGGTCCCAGGTTCAATTCCAGTCAGGGGCATGTACCTTGGTTGCAGGCACATCCCCGTAGGGTAGGGGTGTCGAACTCAATCAGAGAAGGGGCCAAAATCTAAAATCCAGCCTAAATCGCAGGCCGAATGGTTTACTGAACAGTCATAAACTGTCATTGTGATGGAAACGCAGCGGAGTGCAGTGATGACAGTGCGGTGCGGGCCATATTGCAAGGCCTGGCGGGACGGATTTGGCCCACGGGCCTTGTGTTTGACACATGTGCCGTAGGGGGTGTGCAGGAGGCAGCTGATCGATGTTTCTAACTCTCTATCCCTCTCTCTTCCTCTCTGTAAAAAATCAATTAAATTTTTTTTAAAGTAATAATAATAATAAAGATCTTACACCTATGGGGGGGTGGTGGTAAGGGCATGAGGTGGGGTGGGAACCAGCTGAAGGGGAGATATGGAGGGAGGGGGGAGAGGAACAACTGTAATAATCTGAACAATAAAGATTTATTCAAAAAATAAATAAAATAAAAAGAAAATATAGTTTTAAGTAAAGGAAAAGATATTAGATAGATCATAGGTCAGTTAGAGAAACTGATTGTCTATCATCTCAAATAGATTTTATTATATGCTTGATGTTTAGGAGACTAATGTGTAAATAATACTTTTTCTTTTAATGAACTATAATTAGCTGAGATATTTTTTAAATCTTCACCCAAGGATATGTGTTTTTAAAATTGATTTTTATAGAGAGAGGAAAAGAAAATGAGAGAGAGAGAGAGAGACACTAAGTGGGAAACATTGATCTGTTGCCTCCCATACACACCCTGATCAGAGGTCAAACCCACAACCTGGGTATGTGCCCTGACCATGAATCAAAGGTATGACCGTTTGGTGGATGAAAGGATGCTCTAACAGCCAGGGCTGTTTTTATAATAATAAAACATCTGGGGGAGGCAAGTTCCCCTAATATAGCACCTTATTTCTCAATATATCTTTTGGGTCTAGGATTAACATATCCTATATAATAAAAGCCTAATATGCTAAGTGTCCAGTCGTCTGGTCAGCCATTCAACCAATCAAAATGTAATATGCTAATGATATGCTAAGGCGTTCAACTGCTCGCTATGACATGCACTGACACCAGGGGAGACACTCTGACCGGTAGACTAGCTTGCTGCTGGGGTCCGGCCAATAGGGACTGAGTGAGACTAGCAAGACATGCCCTGAGCCCTCCTGCAGTCCCTCCCTGGCTAGCCAATCTCCTGCGTCCCTCCCCAGCCCCGATCATGCACTGGTGGGGTCTCTTGGCCTGGCCTGTGCCCTCTCACAATTTGGGATGAGGGACTGCCCCCTCAGTGCACGAATTTCATGCACCAGGCCTCTAGTATTGAAAATAAATTTGTTGAATCACATCTAAAAACCTATGACTGAAAAGTGGAAATTTGATTGGAGTCACACAAACTATCTGCTCTCAACTCATTGAATTCTCTTGAATTTTAAACAGGCATAGGGACTTTTAGTTTTCTCTCCCTCTCCCTCTCCCTCTCCCTCTCCCTCTCCCTCTCCCTCCCTCTCCCTCTCCCTCTCTCCCTCCCTCTCCCTCTCCCTCTCCTTCTCCCTCTCCCTCTCCCTCTCTCCCTCCCTCCCTTCCTTCCTTCCTTCCTTTCTTGGCTACTCAGCTTTTGGATCCTGGTTCTATTTGGGATCCCATTCAAATATTCTGAGTCTGAGTGCAAGGTCCTTCTTCACAGCTAAAAATGCCATATATGTATATTCCTTATCCTCAAACCTTGTAACTAAAGTACAGTCAGTCAAATCCACTGGGATATTGGGTCCCCAGCAGATGACTTGAAGAGTGTCAATTATGGAATTAATTCTGTTGGTGGCATCCAGTGACCAGTAGCCACAGCACCCACATCCTAACCAAATTTTTCTTGTCACATAATTGTTGCTGAACAGGCAGATCTCGTTTTACTTTTCTTCACTTTATTGTGCTTTGCAGATAACTGTTTTTTACACATTGAAGTTTTCTGGCAACCCTATGCTTAAGCAAGTCTACCAGTGCTATTTTTCAAAAAGTATTTGCTCACTTTGTATCTCTGTGTCACATTTGGTAATTCTCGCAATATTTCACACTTTTTAATTATATTTGTTATGGTGATCAGTGATCCATTATCTTATTATTGTAATTGTTTTGGGGAACCATGAACCATGTCCATATAAGACAGCAACCTTAATGCTGGGTGTGTTCTGACTGCTCTACCAACCAGCTGTCCTCCCCACCCCCGTGCTCCCTCCTCAAGCCTTTCTAGTCCCTGACACACAACAATATTGAAATTAGACCAATTAGTAATCCTACAATGGACTTTAAGTGTTCAAGTGAAAGGAAGAGTCATACATGTCTCACTTTAAATCAAAAGCTAAAAATTATTAAGCTTAATGAGGAAGGCAGGTCAAAAGCTGAGATATGCTGAAAGCTAGGCCTCTTGCATCAATTAGTCAAATTGTTAATGCAACAAAAAAATTACTGAAGGGAATTAAAAGTACTTTAGTGAACATACAAATGATAAGAAAGTAAAACAGCCTTACTGCGGATACGGAGAAAGTTTTAGTGGTCTGGCTATAAATTCAAATTAGCTACAACATTCCCTTAAGCCAAAGCTTAATACAGAGAAAGGCCCTAATTCCCTTCAATTCCACTAAAGCTGAGAGAAGTGTTGAAGTTGCAGAAGACAAGTCTGAAGCTAGCAGAGGTTGGTTCATGAGGTTTGAGAAAAGAAGTCATCTCCATAACATAAAAGTGCAAGGTGAAGCAGCAAGTGCTGAAGTGAAAGCTTCAGCAAGTTATCCATAAGCTCTAGCTAAGATGATTAAAGAATGTGACTATAGTAAATAACAGATTTCAAATGTAGACAAAGCAGCTTTATACTGACATCTTGGAAGATGTCATGTAGGACTTTCATAGTGAGAGAGAAGTCAATACCTGGCTTTGAAGCTTCAAAGGACAGGCTGACTCTCTTGTTGGAAGCCTCTTGGATATTTATAACATCATTCATGGACTGTACAAAGTTATCAACTTAAAAATTAGCCTACTATATTTGGTCAAACTTTTAATTAACTCAACCCTAAGGCCTTGGCAGGCCAGATTAAATTATTTCACAGGTCTTATATGGCCCTTGGGCCAGACATACCCCACCCCTGATTTATAACATGGCTACTGAATATTTTAAGCCCAATTGATGAGACTTACTACTTAGAAAAAATTTTTTTTGTCAAAACATTACTGCTCATTGACAATGCACATGGTCACTTAAGAACTCTGATGGAGATGTACAAGATTAATGTTGTTTCCATGTCTACTAACACAATATCAATTCTTCAGCTCTTAGATCAAGGACCAACTTTGATTTTCAAGTCTTATTCTTTAAGAAGTACATTTTGTAATGCTATAGCTGCCATAGATAGTGATCCATCTGATTGATTTGGAAAAAATAAAAACCTTCTGGAAATGATTCATCATTCTCAATGCCATTCAGGATATTCATGACTCATGAGAAGAGGTATAAAGATCAACATTAATAGGAGTTTGGAAGAAGCTGATTTCAACCCACAAGAAAGCTATGACCAGTTCAAGACTTCAGTGGAGGAAGTAACTTCTATGGAGGAACTAGAAAGAGTACTAGAATTAGAAGCAGAACCTGAAGATGTGACTGAATTGCTGTAATCTCATGATCAAACTTTAATGGATGAGGGGTTGCTTCTAACGGATAATAAAAGAAAGGGATTTCTTAAGATGGAATTTACTACTGATGAAGATGCTATAAAGACTGTAGAAATAACAACAAAGGCCTTAGCTGGTTTTGGCTCAGTGGATAGAGCATCAGCCTGCATACTGAAGGGTCACAGGTTCGATTCCAGTCAAAGGCACATGCCTGGGTTGTGGGCTGGGCTTGATCCCCATTAAGGGACATGCAAGAGACAGCCAATCAATGATTCTCTCTCATCACTAATGTTTGTATCTCTCTTTCCCTCTCCCTTCCTTTCTGAAATCAATAAAGATATATATTTTTTTTAAATAAAGAAATAACAACAAAGGATTTAGAATAATATATAAGCTTAGTTGATAAAGGAGCAACATGGTTTGAGAGGATTGATGCCAATTTTGAAAGAAGTTCTGTGGGTAAATGCTATTAAACAGCATTGCATGCTACAGAAAAACTGTTTGTGAAAGGAAGCAAATGTCATTGTTATTCTATTTTAAGAAAATAGAATCAAATGCAGCAAATATCATTGTTATTCCATTTTAAGAAAATGCCACAACCATCACAATATTTAGCAATCACCAACCTGATAAGTCAGTAGCCATCAACCCTGAGGCCTGACCCTCCACCAACAAAAATATTATGACTTGCTGAAGACTCAGATGATAGTTAACAATTTTTAGGTTCCCAACCTTCTCTATGCAATCCTTTTCTTGCTTGTTGTGCATAATCTATTCAAATGACTCACAGTTGTCTCTCAGGAGGATGTGCTCTACATGTAAGTGTATATTCGATGTGTTCTTGTAAAAGAGCAAGTTCAGCTTTCACCTACACTGCCATTGTAGACTGTTTCCAATAAAGCATTTTTAAATTAAGCTATTAATGCTGTTTTTATAGACATAATGCTATGTCACCCCTTGTAGACTATAGCATAGTGTAAACATAACTTTATATGCACTAGAAAACAAAACAAAAATCATGTGACTTGCTTTATTATATTTGCTCTATTATGGTGGTCTGGAACTGAACCTGTAAAACTGAACATCTATGTCCTGGTTCCAAATATGAACTCTAGGTCCTGTGCACCTGAACATCTAGGTCCTGGTTCCAAATATGTCTGGTAAATTTCTTTCCTGCAGAAGTTAGCCAAGGCTTTCTTTTCTATTGCTCGCCAGCCAAGATTCCTCAACGCCACATTAGATAAATACACAACTGTGGCATATGCAGGCCAACTTGACAGCCTCTTTCTCCACAAATTCTACCCAATTCTTAGAATCCCTGGAAGCCCATATAATACCTACATCTTTCTACTTTGCATTAGTTCCTATATGGCTCACAATGGTCTAAATATTGGCCACCTACTAGTAAAGTTGGCTTTAGAGTCAGGTAGAGGAAAGAAAGAGAAAAGAATGAGTATGAGACCACTTATATTCAGAGCATGCATCTCTAGAAAGTAAAATTCATTCCAGTTTCGTCTTTGTGCATCACCTTCCTCAATCACTAACCAGTGCATTGCACATAGGTTTTCAATAAGTATTTGTTGAATAAAATAAGTCCAGGGGGGGGAAAGAAAACAATATATAATAATGCAGAAATTGCTGAAATAGGGTTCAAGAATTAACATATTCTCCACCCTTCTACCTCAAATATTCTTTTGGCAGCGTTTCCCTATTTGTAAAATGAAGAGGCAAAATAGCTCATTTCCAACCTTTCAGCTTGGAAATGCTTTGATTTGGAATAAACATTCTTAACGATTATGGGCTAGGACTTAGAACTCTGTTATGTAACTTGTTAAAAAAAAAACATTCTTTGATTGGTGAGTAAAAATGGTGTTATGTCTCATTTATTTTTCCCAGCACTAAGCAGAAGCAGAATAAATATAGCTTTTATTAATTTATAAAATTATAAATGTGTTCATATTTGCACACACAAGCATAAGTTCCCACAGGAATGTGCTGAGTGCCTGCTGTAAGCTATATTGCAAGGTCTATTGAAAATGTTACCTCAGAGGGGCCAAACAAACCCATATTCCCACAGTATTTTCTTAGGCTACCCTCTCCTTCTCAGGGTTAAACTCACTGATGCAAATTGCCCAACTGGGTTTTCATTAAAGCTCCCACTTTCCCTTGGGTTTTACTATCCTAATACATGACTCATCCTCCATTTTTCTTCCTTCGCCATGGCTCCCCTTTCCCTTAACTCCCTCCACCGAGGCCCATGGCGAGGAGAGCTGACAATAATGAGGCCCCAGGAACCAGTGCAAAGCCTGCTATAAAACTTTTTAAATTGAACCCTCGAGATTTGAAGAGTTGTAATTAGAATGCATGATTTGAAGTGAACTAACATAACCTTGCCATCTAGCTGGCACAAGCCTGTGCCATAGGCCTGTGGGGCTCTGGTGCTAAAACCCTGGCAGGGAGGGCTATTTCCAACCATTGACCATCCTGCCCAAAAGTGGGCCAAGTCTCCCTTGAACATTTTTGAAGTGTCCCAAATTCTCCTCTTGTTAAACATTAGGATGTATCTAACTTTCCACTATTAGTATCAGTTACTTTGATGAATATCTATGGGATTAAGTATTTGCATTTGTGAAAAGTTCCTCAAAATAGGTTTCCAGAAGTAGAATTAGAGACTGAAATGGCAGAAGTATATTAAGGACTCAATATAGATGCCATTTTCCTCCTTTCGCTCAGTCATGCAAAGAAATATTTTATTGAGCCTCTGTATGTGCCCAACACTCTTCTGGGAGCTAAATTATGGCTGTGACAGACAAGGTCTCTGACCTCACAGAGGGCCCAGTCTAGCACAAGTAAAAAATATATATAACAAATATTAAAAGTGCTATAAAAATACATAAAATGGAATGATAGAGAGTGGGTGTGGGCTTCTCCCCTTTTTCCAAACCCTCACCCAATTATCATAGATTTGGTCTGCTTTGCTTTATAGATATACACAGAACAAAATATGTAGAACAGAAATCAATCACTTCTCACCAGCTTTACTGCTCTCTCTCTAATCCAAGACACAACCACCTTTGCCTGGAAGTTTGCAATACCTTCCTTTGCTTCCATCTTATTCTCCCACTGCAGTCTAGTTGAGTCTTTTAAAGTATAGGTCAGGTCATATAACTCAGCAGCAAAAAGCACTTTTTCTCAGAGTAAAACCTAGTCACTGCTATGGCCTCGAAAGCAATCCATGGGCTGGACACTGCTACCTCTCTGCTCTCATTTCTACCATCTCCCTCCTCCCCCGATGTGTTCCTCTCCAGTCCCAAATATAATCCTGGCCTTTGCACTGGCTCTTTACTCTGTTTGGAATGCTCTATCCTTTGTTTGGAATGCTCTTTCCTCAGCTATTTCTCATTTATTCAGCTTTTTAACAATATTAGCTAAAACAAAATAAATAAATATTTTTCAAAAACAAAGGCAATGAGTTTCAAAAATGAATGAACATACTCATGATTCATTTTTAAAATGGCCCACCCTTGCCAAAACTGGGTTGGCTCAGTGGTAGAGCGTCGGTCTGCGGACTGAAAGGTCCCAGGTTTGATTCCGGTTAAGGGTATGTGCCTTGGTTGCGGGCACATTCCCAGTGGGGGATGTGCAAGAGGCAGGTGGTCGATGTTTCTTTCTCATCGACGTTTCTAGCTCTCTATATCTCTCACTTCCTCTCTGTAAAAATTCAATAAAATATATTAAAAAAATAAAATAAAATAAATTAAAATGGCCCACCCCAAGGCAGATTATCATGACATCTCAAATTCCTCTATACAAAAACACCAATTGTTTTCAGAGATAAAAATAGGTTATATGAAAAGCAACACTGGAAACCAGGAACAATGAAATGATCTTCACAGTTCTGAAGAATAATCATTTTCACACAATATGATACACTCTTGTAAAGTATTAATCCATTGTATGGACAGATAAAGGCATTATCAGTCATTAAATGTCTCAAGATTTTTATTTCCCTCCACTCCATTTTTCAAGGAAGTTTCCAAAGAGATCTCTTCCAACCAATAAGAGAGTAAAGGAGAAAAAATAAAATCCAGCATACAGGAGACAGGGATCCAGAGAAAGCAAGGAAATCTTCAGGACAGTGCTACAGGCATATGCCAGGACAGCTGTGCAGAGAGCAAAGACCCACAGGACCATCTTGGAACAGGAGGTTGAGGCTCCAGGAGGGACAATGATATAAGGGACACATTGCTGACATGTTCAAATGTACTCAGAGACTCACATCACTGACTATGTTCTGGAGTAAAGTAGTGATAGCTACACAGAAAACTAAGCAAATAATATGTAAAACATAATAGGTTCAGATGGTTTTTAAATACATTGCCAGAAAGAAGTAATTAAAAGAGTTGATGCTGAGCAGAAGTCAGAGGTAGGAAGGGGCAAAGTAGAGGACAGATACTTTTTCCAGCTTTACCTGATTACTTTTTAACTTTGATAAAAGTTTCAAACAAATAAGAAGTGTATTTTCCTGCCAGGAGGTTGGGATGATATAGGGTATGCAGTTAGGTTCATGAAACAGACTTATAAGGAATCCCATGGCCAACAGCAGGGAGGGGTATCTGACTTGCAAGCCAGGGCCTGTCCAGCTCCTCCTGTGGAACAGGCCCCTAGCTGGGAAGCCTTCATCATGCTGTGAAGGGCAGGAGAATTCTCCTGATGAGACCACAGAAGAGAGGTAGGAAGATGCTGCCCGGGAGCCAATTGATCTAAGACAGAAATTTCTCTATCTTGGAGTCAGTGACAAGATTGAATTTTAGATTTAAGCCCACCTGAAGGCCTTCTAAATTCAAGATCCAGACACCTGGACTCAAACTGTGTGATTCCAAAGCATCTTTGCAATCATCACACACAATGCTCACTTATAGCCACACATGATAAAGCTCAGGCTTAGAGAAAAGTAACAAGCCAAGTGCTCACAATCACCAAGGAGTGGAGCCAGTGCTCAAACCCAGACTTCTTTGAACCCATTACCCACCCTGCTTTGTTATGCTGCCCCCATAATCAAGGATCCAATAGTATAGGAAGAGCAAGTTACCCTCTGTCATAGGATTAACAGAGTGATCATGAATAAAGGAGTATGAAAAGCATCTATATTAATAAAAGCCTTGGTGGCCCTTGTGCTCTCATGCAATGACCTCGCATCATCACAAGATGGCTGTCACAAAATGGCCACCACACAATGGTCAGCAAGGGAGGGCAGCTGGGGCAAACAGGCCAGCAGGAGAGGGCAGTTGGGGGTGAATGGGCCTGCAGAGAAGGGCAGCTGGAGATGATCAGGCTGGCAGGGGAGGGCAGTTGGAGGCAATCAGACTGGCAGGGAAGGAAAGTTGAGGGTGATTGGGCCAGCAGGGGAGGGCAGTTAGGGGTGATGGGTCTGGCGGGGAGGGCAGTCAGGGCGATCAGGCTGGCAGAGCAGTAGTTAGGCGTCGAATGGGCCAGCAGGGGAGCATTTAGGGGGCAATCAGGCTGGCAGGCAGGCAAGCAGTTAGGAGCCAGCAGACCCAGATTGTGAGAGGGATGTCCAACTGCCAATTTAGGTCTGATCCTGCTGTGGGATTGGGCCTAAACCAGAAGTTAGACAACTCCCAAGAGGTCCCAGATTGGAGAGGGTGCAGGCCAGGCTGAGGAACACCCCCTCTCCCCCATGCATGAATTTCATGCATCAGGACTCTAGTAAGAGATATAAAAAAGTACTTGTAGAGATTAACAGTAAGAATCCCTAAATCCTGTGAATATGGATGATTGAGTGGGTTACCTGTCTTCTAAGGAACCAACTGCCCTCCCTTGCAGGTCTGGTTCCTCCCAACTGCCCTCCCCTGCTGGCCATCTTGTGGTGGCCATCTTGTGTCCACATAGGGGCAGCCATCTTGTGTGTTGGAGTGATGGTCAATCTGCATATTATTCTTTTATTAGATAGAATAGAGACCTGGTGCACAGGTGAGGACCAGCTGGTTTGTCCTGAAGAGTGTCCTGGACCAGAGTGGGGGTTCCCTTGGGGTGTAGGGTGGCCTGTGCAAGGGCCCTGTGGTGGTTTGCAGGCCAGCCATGCCTCTCAGTGACCCAAGCGGAGGCCCTGGTATCTGGGATTTATTTATCTTCTATAATTGGAACTTTGTAGCCTTGAGCAGAGGCCAGGACTGTGGGAGCTTGGCTTGCTCCATCACAAGGGGCAACTCAAGCCTATTGCTCTCCAGCTCCATGGCTGCTGCCATTTTTGTTGGGATTTATTTATCTTCTATAATTGAAAGTTTGTAGCCTTGAGTGGAGTCCACAGCCTATCAGGTTTGTGCAGGAGGCTTGGCTTCCTCCATTGCCAGGGAAACCCACACCTCCTGCTTGCTTTGTGGCTACAGCCATTTTGGTTGGGTTAATTTGCATACTCACTCCTGATTGGCTGTTGGGCATGGCTTGTGGGTGTAGCAGAGGTATGATAAATTTGCATGTTACTCTTTCATTAGATAGGATTCATGTTAGAAGAAATAATCTTTATTAAATTACATATCCTGATTTCCAATTTATATAATCAATTCACTGTAATTACTGAGCATACCTATTTTTGTACTGTTTAGCGGAGTCACTATATGCAGTACTGTATTGTTAATTATGTTTCCATCCTTTCATATCTTGCCTACTGGGTTAGTCCATGTATCTCCAGTACTTACGTATTTCTCAGAGTTAGCAGCTTACTAACTCGGGTGGGTTATAATAATGACTCTAAGGTTGCCTATCAGGCTAGCTCAGAGACTTTCAAATGGCAAAATCCTTTGTACCCAAAATACAAGCTTCAGTTTTAAAGACCAAGCTGACAGCCTAAGAAAGAAATACCCTGCTTTAATTTAAGGAATAAAGTTTAGTCCTCAATGAGGGCTCTTGAAGCCACAAATTTAAAGGAAACTAAAGACACTAAAAGTGTGGTGAAGACCTGTGGTGGAGCAGGGGCTGGGAGAGGGGTAGTGAATGAGGGGAGAGGTAATTGGGAGACATCTGTAATACCGTCTACAATAAAATTAAATTAAAATTAAAACAAACAAAAACAAAAAACTTTAAAAAGAACACTACTACCAGATCATTATCACATTTATTTGCAGAACCAGCTGGGCTCTTAGGCTACTGCTCTTTTTTAAGACTCACCTGATATCCAAACATTATAAATGAAGAGCCACAGGTATAATTGTACAAAAATATAAAATTAACCTATATATATGCAGATGCTTAGATACAAAACAAGTGATTGCACTAAATTATTTGTAGGTAAAATAATGGGATGTTTTGGGTTTCCTTTAAAATGTTGCAACAAAAACAAATATCCAAAGGATATAGGGCAAATATTGACTCAACAAGATTGGCAAATGTTGATAATTGCTGAATTGCATATTAGATAATTGCTGAATTAGATAATAGAGTGTTCATTATTTTAAATATACACTAGAGGTCCAGTGCATGAGATTCGTGAACTTGGGGGAAGGGGGATCTCTCAGCCCAGCCTACACCCTCTTGTAGTCCAGGAGCTCTCGGGGGATGTCTGACTGCTATGGAGGCAAGAGAGGCTCCCACCACTGCCACTGTGCTCACCAGCCATGAGCTCAGCTTCTGACTGAGCAGTGCTCCCCCTGTGGAAGCATACTGACCACCAGGGGGCAGCTCCTGCATTGAGTGTCTGCCCCTGATGGTCAGTGCACATCATAGTGACAAGTCGTTCCACCGTTTGGTCGATTTGCATATTAACCTATTATATAGGATATATATATATACACACACACACACACACACACACACACACACACACACACATATATATATATATATACATACACACACACACATACACACACACAACATATATGAAATTTTCTATCATAAAAAGCTGTAAAATGTGTGGATAACTGATGTTTATTAAAGAGGAAGGAGAATGATAGTCCAAGCACCTTACTCATCAGATCTGTCCCTCTAACAAGCTCTATTCATTCCAGTGCTAATAATCAGCAACCAGTTCCTTACCTCACTCTCACAATCACCTAGCCTGCTACTTCATACCATCATCAACCCCGGTTCTGAGCATGGCCAACCCAGGATGAACTTCCATCACTAGAAGATAAATAAATGGAGCCATGACTCTTTATCCTTTTTTTTTTTTTTCCTGCTCTCCCTCTGTTCTGCCCCACAACTCACCTACTTCCCTGTCATCCCACCCAACTGCCACCTACACACTTCTGCCCTTCCTTGCTCTGACTTCATCAGTTTTTGTAAACTCTTTGACCAATTTGTTCACAGACATACATAATATTTCATCTACAACTGCAGCTGTTTCAGCTACCAATTGATGCCAGGAATATGAATCTTCTGCCTTTAATGCCCTCCTGATTTCTCTCTGGCAATGTGAACACTGACCTTGCTGCTGTCTACCTTGACCTTCTGTGTATGCTCTGCTTCCAAGATCCCTCAGATCGTGTCCTCACATGATGCTTACCATCTGGCCTCAAAGAAGCAGGGAGAGGGAGGGGAGTGTGTTCAGAAAGGTATGAGAATTGTGAATGTATGCAATCATAAAAACCAAAGAAGATAGAGTTTCAAGGAACAGTGATCAAAGGAGAAAAATGCACCAGAAAAATCTATGGAAGATAAGTAGTTAGAAGAAGGTTTTGATAACTATGGAACTATGACCAATCATGATTTGTTCAGAAATGATAGAGGTAGGTTTCAGAAACAGAATTCAGATAATAAAAAAGCTTAGGATAGAACACTTACCTAATGTATACAATGATGGGAAGGAGAAAATGCCGGTAGAATGTTATACAGAAAAATACTCAAACCTGGGGGTTTTTTGAGACAAGTTAGGCAGACCTGGAAATATATGAAGGTTAAAAAAGGAGGCATTGGAAAAAGAAAGTGTAAAGAATCAAGGGAGTCAGAAACCAAGAAAACATGGTTTTGGATAGGACTGAGGATGGAAATATGAATTGAACCCTGGAGAGGAAGAGCACATCTCTTTGTGAGATCAGAAAGATAAGAGCTCAAATTTTAAGGAAATCAATTTTGAAAAACCTAAGAATTGTCTCAAATGGTTTCAACATACTTAGTAAAAGTGTATTAAAGCAACTGAGATAAGACACATAAAATACTTGGCACAAAGCTTAACACGATAACTATTTGATATGTGGTGATCCTAGGAGACTTAATACTGGTAGTAAAAACAGCAGCAAAAATTTATTGAGTGTTTACTATATTCCAGGAACTTTTCTAAGCTATTGTAGAGGAAGTAGTGGAATTAAAAGGAGCAGGGATAGCAAAAATCAATATGAAATATCTGTTTAAGAATAAAGTGAGCAGATATAAACTTGAGAAAAAACGAAGAAGGTTGTTGGAAGAGATGCTATGGCAATTTCACCAGAAAAAGAACAATTATTATTATTATTAAGCATCTGTAGGAACTCACTTAAAGTTTGGTCAGACATTGGGAAAGGTTGGTATGTGTCTGATCAGAAAGGAAGCTAGTAGAATGGGTGAAATTAGAATAAGTAGGCAGCCATTCCACACAAACAAGGGCACCTATTTAAAAGATTTAGTAGTTGATATTAGGAGGGTTGATACTCAGTCATGAAGCTTAAGTGTCTCTTGGCTACTAGTCAAGAAAAGGGGTGGAGCGGGGAGGTAGAAGAGGGCATATAAGGGATAAATGGAAATGGGGGAAGAATCAGGGTGTAAATAGTTAAGGATAGGAAGTATGGTTAGTGTGTGTGTGTGTGTGTATATATATATATATATATATATATATATATATATATATATATAACCAGCTGACCATTCAACCATTTGACCATTTGACTGGTAGTTATGATGCACACTGACCACCAGAGGGCAGATTCCCATTGCTCAGGCATGAAACATGGAACAGACTAATGAATCTCAGAGGGAAGGGGGGAGGAGTAAAGGGGGGGAGAGATTAACCAAAGATCTTACATGTATACTAGAGGCCTGTGTACCAGTGGGGTCCCTCAACCTGGCCTGTGGGGATCAGGCTGAAACCAGCAGTCCAACATCCCCCGAGGAATCCTGGATTGCAAGCTGTGGGATCCCACTGGTGCACAAATCCATGCACTGGGCCTCTAGTTATAATATAAGTGGTGAAGTCACTGAAAATGCAGAAGATGGACAGAAAAATCAGGAATGAGATTCTGCAGTATTACTTCATTAAAGAAACTAATTATATGACTTCAAGGAGGTTGAAAATGTTAGCCTCATCTCCACATTGCTCAGTCTTTATTATGAGAAATCATTAAAGATAGTAAAAAAAATAATCAGAAATTTGTTAACAGTGGTGATAAGAATTTCTGACACAAACTGGTGATACCATAAAACTCAAAGAGAAGATTGGATAAAGGGAAGGATCAATCATTATTGATTCTAGTTAGCTATGGCCTTTATAGTTTTTCTCATTCTCACAGGTTTCAGGGAAGAAAGTGAAAAACTTGGTCTCAGGAAGTGGGGCAAAAAAATAATTTGACCAAAATCAATTTGTAGCAAAATAACATCATCAGTCACAAATTATTCCTCTTCTCATATTGTTATATTTAATAATATGTTAATATTATATTCAAGTACTCACCTGGCACTATGCTAAATTTTCTTCTTACTTTTTTTTTTTAACTCATCATTACATTTTGAGATTAATGTAGAAATCTAGTTCATTACCCTGCATGGCATTTTATCATTCACATATATGTGTCATATTTTCCTATTCATTTCTCTACTATTGGGCATTCAAGTTATTCCAACTCTTTGCTGGCTCAAACTAGTTCCTGTTAGAACTAGCTTCTGAGAACTTGTTCCTGTTGGAGTGTCTGTGGGGAATCAGCTTTGGATCGAAACTGCAAAGACATAGAATCTGACTGATACAATTTCGATAATATTACTAAGTTGTCGCCACATTGATTGCACTAATTTATACCTCACTTGAGTACAGGAGGAGTCATTTCTCTTTCTCTACAAACTCACCAGCACTTTGTATTATCTTACATTTCTATTTTTGCCAACCTGACGGTTATAAATGGATTTCTCATTTATTCTTGCTTTTCTTACTTGCTTGTTTCATTTAACAGTTGGTCAGCATGTTAGAAGTGTCAGGTGTGATGTTCAATTTGTTACACCACCGGGCTGAGGTGGGAGGTGTAGCCTCAAGCTCACGTTTGGTAAGTATGTTGCTTCACAAACTAAAATGTAACAATAGTTCAAAAGGTTTCACATACTTAATATTGAATTTCAAAATCAAGTAGTGAAATGTCAATAATGACACATATTATTTCAGATGTCTATTGTATCCATAAGTACTTTTTAAATAATATTTTTCTATTATTCCTAACCACAACAAGCTACAAGTGGTTACCATGAAAAGTACTTGGCCCAACACAATATAGTAAGGAACATGGAATCACTGCAAGATAAACGTGTGAGCCAATACGTGCTACCTTCATGCATGCCCAGCTTGGTTAATTCGCCAAGTCTTTTCTTGGCACCTGATCTGATTAGTGGTCATATTTTGTTGTTGTAATCCCTTGAGAAATAGGACACTTTTGCTTTTGTTTCTGATGAAAGATACTGGGTCCTTTAGCTAATGTGAGATATGGTTAAATAAAGGTCAAGTATCCACATCCTAACACTGATGGAGAAAGAAAAAAGAGAGATTGCATGGTTGTTTCAATGTTATTTATCTGTGACTAAAAATGATGCTGAGAATCTCTTCAATGACTTATTATCCATTCAAATTCCTCTTCTTGAATAGCTTAATAAATTTGTTCTTATTTCTTCTTGGCTTTTTAAATTAATTAGTATTATTTCCTTACATAACTCTAGATTTTTTTGTTGTTATTAATAATGCAAATATCACTTCTTGGACTATTATTTCTACATATGTCATTCTTCATTAACCAAAATATTTATTTTTCATGTAGTCAGATCTATCAATTTTTCTTTTAAAAGTTGTGTATTTTACATCTTTGGGTATATCTGGAGTAACTGGTTGGTTGATTTTCCTCTGTCTAATGAGCCTACTTTCCTTAAAACATTTATTTTTAAATTATTTTTACTGATTTATGATGCAATCACCATCATTTACCAACTTCACAAAAATATACAGATCTCTTTCTGACCTCTCAATCCTGGACTTTATGCCAAATTTATTATACAAATATCAATCACTTTACTAATTAGTGCTTTGCAGTGTATCTTAATATCTAGGAAGGCTAGTCAGTCATCCTCTCTCCCTCTCCACATTAGTTCAAAATTTTTATTTCTATTAGCTATTTTAGGGCTTTTATTTTTTCATATATATTTTAAAACCTATACTAACTGGCCTTATGATCCTGTTGTAATTATTATTTTTTTAAATCCTCATCTGAGGAACGAGGATATTTTTTCCATTGATTCTAGAGAGAGTGGAAGAGTGAGAGGGGGAAAGAGAGAAACAAAGAAAGAGAAAAACATCGATGTGAAAGGGACACATCGACTGGATGCTTCCCACATGTGCCATGACTGGGGTCAGGTAATAGACCTGCAATCCAGGTACATGCCCTTGACCAGGAATCGAATTCATAACCCTCCAGTGTGTGGGCAGGAATCAAACCCAAGACCCTCCAGTGTGCAGGCTGATGCTGTAACCACCGAGAAACACCAGGGAGGACTCCTATTGTAATTATGAAAAATACACAAAATATATCCCAAATTTTTAAAAATTTACATTTTTACAAGAAAAAGTCATTCATGAACATGGTATAATATTTACATTTATTTGAATTTTATTTCTTGTCTCTTATAAGAGTTTAATATTTTTATTTATAAAGCATTTTATTTATCCATACTTAATGGCATGTGTTGCTATAGAAATGAAATCTTATTTTTATATTTTCATTGATTATCACTAGTATACAGGAATATTATTTACTTTTACATATTCATCTTATATTAGAAAATCTTGCTGAACTTTCTTATTAGTATGACTAATTTGCTCACTAATTCTCTTGAATTTTAAATGTACATGGTAATATCATCAGCAAATAATTATATTGCATTTTCCTCCATATCAAATACTATTTTCTTTGTATTGGCTAGAATCTTAAGTACTGTGTGTGCCCATAAATATCATTTACACAAAGCGAATGCATCTTGTTTCTCGTTTTAGAAGAAATGCCTCAGATTTATCTATTAAGTACTTCATTTGTTATAAAGTTTTTGAATATAGTTTTTTTTATTAAGTTATAAAGTTCTCTTTCTAATTTTCTAAGAATTTTCATCACTTTTCTATGTATACTGACATGACTATTTTGTCCGGTGTGACTCAGTGGTTGAGTATCGACCTGTGAACAGGAAGCCACAGTTCCTGCTCGGGACATATACCCGGATTATGAACTCAATCCCCAGTAGGGTGTGTGGAGGAGGCAGCAGATCAATTATTCTCTCTCTCATCATTGGTATTTCTATCTCTCTCTTCCTCTCTCTTCTTGTCTGAGAGAGAATAAATTCTAGATATCTGCTATACAACATAGTGCCTGTGAATAACAATACTGTGTTGTGCATTTCACTTTCTAAAGATTTTTTAAAAATAAATGACTGTTTTCCTCTAGGCATCCTATGTGATAGTGTGTTTATGAATTTTGTGAAATTGAATCATCTCTCTATTCCCGGGAACATTGTCACCTGGTAGAAATAAGCTGTTTTTTAATAAAGGTTGAATTTTTGGGGGGATAATATTAAAAGATGCTGTCATCCATAAAATTAGTGTATACTTTTTGCATAATATATTTATGAGAATTATTTTAATCTAGCTTATGTAAGCCTCATAAAATGAGTTGGGAAATTTTTCTTTCTTTTTTTCCATTTTCTGGAAAAAACTTAATATATGAGGATTAGGTGTTCCTTGAAACTTTGGTAAAGTCCACTTGTAAAATTATTTTCCATAATTCTCATCATTTGCAGCAACCTGGATAGAATTAGAGAACATCATGCTGAGTGAAATAAGCCAGTCAATGAAAGAGAAATACCACATGACCTCACTCATTTATGGATATTAAAGAACATTATAAATTGATGAACCAAAAGACAGATATAAAGACAGTAAAACAACAAGCAGACTGTCAAATTAAAGTGGGGAGGGTAGGGAGATCTGGGGGAGATAAGAGATCAACTGAAGGACTTGTATACATGCATATAAGTACAACCAATGGACACAAAACTCTGGGGAGGGAGGGTATGTATGGGGGGGCAATGTTAAAATATGTACACAGATAATAATTTAATTTAAAAAATTATTTTCCATGGGTGAAATGAAAAGGACAGAAAAGTTATCTTTTCAGTAGCAATTTCAATGTTACCAATGATTATAATTCTATTCAAGTTTTCTGTTTCTTCTTAGGCCAATTAGACTTTTATTTTCAGATATGTGTCTATTGTATCCATAAGTACTTTTTAAATAATATTTTTCTATTATTTCTAATCTCTCGATTTTAATTTCTAACTTTTCATTTTTTTAATTCTATCTTTTCTCATTTTTCTTTAGTGAGAATTCCAGAAATGTTTCCATCATCCTGGAATTGGTAGAGAATCAACTTAAGATTTTGGTTATACTCTGTTTTATTTCTCTTATATGCTCATAATTTCTTTAGGCATCATTGTAATTTCATTTATTGTTGATACTTTAGGTTTAATCGCTTGTCCTTTTTCTATCATCAATATTTCCATAAATCTAACCAAAAACATATGCAAAGACCCCAAAGAAATGAACTTTTTCTCCTTACAGCCAGAGCCATAAATGTTCATCTAACTCAGAGTTTCCCAAACTTTTGACATATGTGTACCCCTTCTATAATTTTTGTAACACTGAGTACCCCTCGTACTCATGAGAACGCAGAATTAGGCGCAACTAAGCACAGTGCAATGCATATCCCCACTAAACTTCGATGCAACGCGTACCCCCACCAGACTCTTCCCGTACCCCTGGGGGTGCGCGTACCACACTTTGGGAAACACTGAATTCTAACTCAATAACAAAACCATCTTCTCTGCAGAAGTCAGAAAGGAGAAGTATCTTTTCCTCTGGAAGCAGGCACCCCACTAGGCGATGTGCAATCTGGTGACAAATGGCTGAGGAATGTGGAGATGATGTAAGTATTTCCAGTCTCCAAACACAGATCCCACATGACTCCAAGTCTGAGAAAACTCACAGCAACTCTCCAAGAGGGGACAGAGGTACCACCAATCTGAGGACTCCCCAAGCCCAAACAGAGACTTCCCCTGTGTTGACACAACTCTTCACAGAAAGCCAGACTCCAGCCTAGAAAAACATTAGGCATAAAACTCCTAACTTGTGTCACTGGTAAATTCTGCTTTAGGTCAAGGCTAATACAGCCTGAAGATTATGTCCAAGATTCTCTTGGCACCATTTCCATAATTTTGAACCACTGCTATTTGTGTATGATATCATATCCAGGAGTCCTGATCACTAGGGATGCCTGTCCAGACTGAGTCCCTTCCCAATTGCTTCTTATCTTTTGGGGAAACTATTGCATGAAAAGAATGAGGATGAGAAGGCAATCCACATTCTGAACACTGAGAGCTAGGAAAAGGTGGGATAGAGACCTATTTTGGAAAATATGTTGATCATGGCTTTTCAATATAATAAGTGACATTTTTGTACACTTTAGAATTAAAAAAAGTGTTTTCGTAAGTAAAAATCTTATTTAAAATCTCAAAACTACATTTTACATGTAAGCCAGGTCTCAATTAAGCAGTTTTTTAAAAATACAAAGTAAGAGGGGAGGAAGTATAGACAACAAAAACAGACAACTCATTTGAGTTTTTTCAACTGCATAAAAATGGAAGGTGAAAAAAAATGGAATCAGGAAAGCTTTTCTTTAAGATGGGAGAAGCACCAATTTAATTCCACAGAGATGAGGAATCTAAAATAGCCTAACTCATAGAAGAAGAGAATACAATAGTGGTGACTAGGGTCTGAGTATAGTAGCGGATCAGGGAGTTGTTACCCAAAGGGTATAAAATTTCAGTTATGACTGATGAATAAATTCTAGCTATCTGCTGTACAACATAGTGCCTGTGAATAACAATACTGTGTTGTGCACTTCAGAATTTGTTAAGAAGGTAGGTCTCAAGATGAAACAGAGAAAGAGAGAGAGAGAGAGAGAGAGAGAGAGAGAGAGAGAGAGAGAGAGAGAGAGAGAGAGAGAACTCTCTGGCTGGGTGGCTCAGTTGTTGAATGTCATCCCATACACCAAAAGCTGGGGAGTTTGGTTTCCAGTCAGGACACACACCTAGGTTGGGGGTTCAATCCTTGGTCAGGGCATGTACGAGAAGCAACCGATTGACGTTTTTCTCTCGCATCAATGTTTCTTTCTCTCCCTTTCTCTCTCTCTAAAATCAATTAACACATCCTAGAGTGAGAATTAAAGAGAGAGAGAGAGAGAGAGAGAGAGAGACCGACCCATGTCCAACTTAATCAGATTGTCACATTAAATGTATGCAATTCGTTGTATTTCAATTATACCTCAATAAAGCTATTAGAAATAAAATGTGAAAACAAAATTTGCTAATTAGACACAGGTGGTATTATTATTTTTATATTTCAGTCACCTAAACTAAGGCTCAGACAAGGTAAATTAATTTCTAAAGAATACATAGCAAAAACAAGGCAAATTTAGGATAAGAACCTAGGATTTTAGAACCCATGGTTTTGTTGCCAACTCTTTCCTTCTCCATGGGGCTTGGGTTCTGTCCTCACTTCCATGTGTAGCTATGACCATCATTTAATACTCTATCTTTAACAGAACTGTGTAGAGGTGGAAATAATTATTTAGTATCAGAAGGAGAATGTATTCTACTACATCATTTTCCATATAAATATTCTATGATGGTGGACATGTACTAATTGGTTGATTGGCAGAAATTTTTACCTCTAATGTGGATGTCTCCCATGAACTGCAGATCCCATGCCCAACTGCAAATTAGGTAGATCCACTTGGACAGCTAACAGACGTCTCAAACTTAATATATCCCATATTGAACTTCTGACAACTTCTCCTTTCCAAACTTGCTCCACCCGAGGCCTCATCTCAGGTAATGACACCTCTACTCTTCCTGTTGCTCAGACAAAAAAAAAAAAAAAAAAATCACTCTGGCCCCTCTCTTTCATGCCCCATATTCAATCCATCAGGAAATTCTGCTGGCTCTTCATTTAAAAATATTTGCAGAATATAATCATGCATTACTTCTACTGCCACTCTGACCCATCAAATTCTCCCTCATTCGATTAGTGTAAAGCACCCTGGTCCCCTATAGTCTATTCTTGATGCAGCAGCCAGAGCGGTCCTTTTATAGAATTCCTCAAAGTTTTTAGTGGCTCCCCATCGCACATGAAATACAAGCCAAGTTTTCACAATCTCCTACATGGCACTCCCTATTGGCCACACTCTACATTTCTGACATCATCTGCTGCTAATATGTCCTCCTTTATCCTATCCCAGCCACACTGGCATCTCACTGGGCCTCAAACACACCAGGTCTGCACTCACTCAGGGTTTCTAGCTGGCTAATGCTTCTGCCTAGAATGTTCTTCCTCCAGATATCCACAGGACTCACTGCTTTATCTCCTTCAAGTTTTGCATCAAATGTCATCTTTCCTCTAAAGCAGTGGTTCTCAACCTTTCTAATGCCGCAACCCTTTAATACAGTTCCTCATATTGTGATGACCCCCAACCATAAAATTATTGTTGCTACTTCATAACTGTAATTTTGCTACTATTAATGAGTTGTAATGTAAATATCTGTGCTTTCCAATGGTCTTAGGCGACCCTGCTAGCAGTTCTCAACATGTGTTGAGAATGCAACACAATTATAACAATCAGTCATTAGCAAACATTGTAGTTTGTTATTAATAATTATGTATAATAGGATATTGTAAAAATTGAATTACAAATTTTTTATTAAAATGTTTCTTATATACCGTTATTTTGGCTGGGCCACAAAAAATATTCATTGTGGATGCGGCCCACATGCTTGCCCTAGAACGCAAGCTCCATGAGGACAGGATTTTTTTTTCCTGTTTTGCTACCTGATCTACACCTCAGGACCTAGATCCACGCTTGGCACATAGTGGGTACTCAATAAACATGTGTTGAATTGCTGAATCAATGAACGAGTAAATGTGAACATAAACATGTGAACATGAGGGATAATAACCAAAATATCAAGAGTGAGTCTTCAGCTCCCAAACTTAGAGGGAACTGCCAGAGTCTTCTAGTTCTTCCTCTAGGGTGAGGGGTATCCATTGGTAGTGGAGGCTTCCTAATGCAGTTTCCTGGGTCCTTGCACACAATTGTGAGAGTTAGAAAAGAGATTCATTAATGCATCTCAACAGTCTTCCAAAGCTAACCACTGGAAAACTAAAGACATCTAAGACTTATCAGACTCCTGACACTTCGCTACAGGTTCTAGAGCTGCCACCTGGCCTGGCATGCAGAGAGGGGAATTGTTATGATGACAGAAGAGCAAGAAGCACTCTAGGGAAAGACTGCAGTACCAATGGGACGGACAGCATTTTGGACAGTGGGCCACATGAGATAGGAAGAGTCATTTCTCTTTGGATAGTTGGAGAGTCACTGTATGTGTGCCAAGCTCCTCCTAAGTCTCCAGCCTTAGGAGGGTTTTTGTGGTGAGTATATTCATTGCTGATGCCTTTGTTCTTGCCTGTCCTTCCTCTGGAAGGAATTAATATATTCCTCTCTCCCCATTCTCCACGGGTATGTAGCAAGCTAATATGTGCCGACCAGACACAGCTATCCAGAAGCTGCTGTGGAAATCCCTCTGGGCGATCTCTCCTCTTACAGCCTATCTCTCACTCTTCTCATTTCAGCCCTCTGTTTCCTCTACAACTGCCCACTGCATCTCTACAGTCAGCTGTTTCTCATTTTGCCTGTGATGTTTCTAACCTCCAGTCACCATGATCCGAGTCTCCTTTCGACCCATCTCTAAGTCATTCTCCTCTCTGGGCCCAGGTAAGGAGAAGTTTGGCATTTGTAGGGTACATGGGCAGAGAAGAGAAGGAAATACAAATAATGGGGCATGGAAATAAGGAAATCAAAACACTTCCCAATTAGGTTTGCCCCAAAAAAATAACTACTTGTGAAAGAAGCTTTTCTTCCCATGAACCACTTCATGTCAGACGGGTTATCCCACATCAGAAAATCATGGGGCATTTGTGTTCAAGGAGTCATGTGATATGAGGAACATGAGGCAGCTACAGATTCCAGAACTTTTAGGTTCTATATATATTTTTTTAATATCTTTGCCCAAATGCATCTCTCCTGCCTCAGCTTTCCCAACCAAAAACTGGGAGAAATCTCTATCTTCTCCTCAGGTGGATAGAGGTTCTAATAGAGAGAGGCATTCAATGATCTGTTGTTTCTATAAAATAATAGGTAAGAATAGAATTGAGGAAAATATTACCTCTTCAAATTTTAGAGGCAAATAGAGTATTCATGAAGATAAAGTCTATGATTATTATTTAGCTCCACGGGACACAAAAATTTGACCACACAAAAACTTCCTGTCACCCTGACTGGTTTGGCTCAGTGGATAGGGCATCGGCCTGCAGACTCAAGGGTCCCAGGTTCGATTCCGGTCAAGGGCATGTACCTTGGTGGTGGGCACATCCCCAGTAGTGTGTGAAGGAGGCAGCTGATGGATGTTTCTCTCTCATCAATGTTTCTAACTCTCTATTCCTCTTCCTTCCTCTCTGTAAAAAATCAATAAAAATATATTTAAAAAAAACGTCCTGTCACTGTATTATCAGGGGCACCCTTTATTCCTTGCTTCCTAGCCAAAAACTAAATCCCAAGGCCCCAAACCACATCAACCACAGTGACCTCCCCCTCCGTACCCCTTTGAAGACTTGGCCACATCAGAGCCCACCTCTGGGCTGGCTGAACTCTGTGTGTTCTATCTCATTTCATCTGGACTTTTGTTGCTTTTTCTCAGCAAACAAAGAAGTCTTTTCTGGAGACTTGGGGGTAGGCAGCAGGATGGAGAGGAGAGTATGCCACTGGAAAGAACTCCTGAAGCCAAAATTATACACACAACTCTCCCAAGTGAAGGATCTGCTGAGGGCCCATAGCTTTCTGAAACAATGTTCCAAAGATATCAGTGTGCTCTCTCCTGTATGGTGGCTAGGCTAGGATAACAATATATATGTTTTTTAACCAGTGGGTTGTTGTTGTTTTTCCAGTTTAATGAATCATGAAAATACCCTGGCAGAACTAAGATAACCTTGATTTCTTTATCCAAGAAGCTGCCTTGCCCTATTTTTTAGTTTGAGCTTTCAGTCTGTGACCAACAAGAAGCAAAAGAGCATCTTTTAGTAGGAGGCTCATCTGAGTTTTTAAAGGAACCCTCTTGCTGTTCTGTGGCATAAGATGCAGTTTAGAAATTAAAAGTATTTTCAAACCTACCAAAACTGATTTCATGAAAAATGATAGTTAATCTTAAAAACAAATTTAGAAAACAAACTAGTGTTCCTATATAGAAAAGATGTTAATATTTTTTTCAAGTCATTAAAGTGACTGACCCTCTGGCCTAGAATACTTTTCAAAATGTAACAGTACAATGACCATGCATTTATGTGTGATAAGGATGTCCTTCACAGTCCCAGAATGGGGACAGTCTCTTTGCCAGACAATTTTGATGTTGAACATTAAAGTGCTGGTTTTTGAAGTATATCCCTGTTCTTCTGGCGGAAGCCTGGGTCAGAGATATCCATTTAAATGGATACTGCTTTGTTCAAGCTGAGAATTTTTTTAAAGCATCAAAGGCAGAGACCAAGCTCTAAAATCAGCAGGACTCCTAGATTTGTGTGGTTCAAAGCTCCTCTTCAGATGAAATTAAAAGAGAGCATGAAGCCTGAATGATATTTGACTCAAAGTCCTAATCCCAAAATTGATTTAAGAAAAGAGAATTAACAGCGGCAACTATTTAGGGGGCTCTAAACACAAGTGCACAGTTTGTTGTAATTCTAAATTGTCAGGAAACTTGAAGGATAAATGTTGGCCAAAATGCAAAACCCAAAGTAATGTATTGACCCAAAGCTGGAAAATTAAAAGAGTGCTTGTGTAACCATCACTTTAAGAAGAATTCCTGAGAAGATGCAGAAAGTATGAAGGGCATCTCACTTTTATTACATGTAGGATCACTAAATACTTCAGAAAACACCATAAAGGGAGGAAAGAAAGAATGTCCATGTAAGGAAAATATTCCTTATTATAATAAATTTATTTAAATGCTTTTGGGGACACAGATGCCAACAAAAAATAACAAAGGATTTCTTTTATTTAGACTTCCAAAAACTCTTGACAAGCTGTCTTACCAAATTTAGTTTTCAAGGACTCAGTAGACTGCTTTATCACATGAAAGGAAGTGGCTCACAAGACAGAAACACAGGCACAGAAAAGAGGCACCTACTGGAGTCGAAGCTGAAATTATAAATGGTTGGAATAGGTAGCATAGAGTAAAATCTGTGAATCCAAAGATGATATGTAGCTCCTCTGAGTAAAGGAAATAACAAACTGATGAGAAAAACACCACCAAAAGATAAAAGTTTGCATCTGAACAAGAGAATGGTATAAGTTTTAATTCAAGGTTTGTATTTTAGAAAACATCTAAATTTGAAATACATAATAATGCAAATATATGTATATTAATTGGTTTTGAGTTATCTGTCATAAATTAAGGAAAAGACTAATGACATAGGAAAAGAAGTCATTATCATAATTATGTCAGCTGCTATGCAAATATAGCCCAAAGGCTGCCACGATACTATAGAAGTTGGGTTCTAAATATGTCAAAGGAACTAAAAAGAGTCTGGAGGCTTGGCTAGAAACTAATTATAAAGATTTATTCCAGGGTCTTAGAGTTTTCAAACTGGGAATATAGCTAGGCAAAACCTCGAAAATGTTCAGAAGGAAGAAAAATTGTGTTCTTATAGTTCAAAGTGCATTTTTGGTAATAATCAGCCCTGCATTCTTAGCCCTAGGACTGGTCCAGGATGGCAATCAGTTAGATGTCAGGTGGTCAAAATGATGGATGCCAGGTGGTCTAGAGAGGAGTGCCAGAGATCTGGTCATGTCTAGTGGTCTGGAGGAGCCTGACCTGTTTGCCTCTCCAATCTCCCATTTCATCATCCCCTCTTTAATGTGCTTCCATTGACTATTGAAATGACCAATTTTAAAAAACATTAGTATTACAGGTAATTTTAATTATTCTGCACTGTGAAAATCAAAGCCCAGCTCTGCAGCTGCAGCCCGATGAGGCTTTCAACCACATCCCAATGTCTGGACCACCAGCCAGGCATTACTCTGGGTGCTCCATTGAGCATCACACAATTAGAAAAGCAGATCTGTCAGAACAATAACAGCCGCAGCGATGAATGTCAAAGCTAAGGAGAAATTATTTTTAGATTTGCTATCTTAGACTATCTGTTTTGCTGCTCACAGCCACCGGGGCTCAAGAGAATGTCAGCAAAGGGAAATCTTAGGACAGCAATGCCTAGGAGAGTGCAGCTAATTTCTAGAGAGGGAGAGTAGGAGATGTGGGAAGAAGGGTAGGGTGTGTCTTAGGCGGGAAGAATTTTTAGGAGAGGTCTAGGTAAGGAACACTATGTTGTGGATAGGACCATGGACTATGAAAGGCTTGGGTGTAAAATTTGGCTCATGACATCTAATTCCTTTAAGCCTCAATTTCCTCATCTGTACGATGAGTTTAAGAGTTGGCCTACTTTATTGAATTGTCACTAGGATTAAATGAGTAAAGACCTTGTGAGCATTTGCCAGCTACTTACTCTCTTAAGCACAGCTAATATTGTTGATACTATGAATCAACTGGAAGAACAAGAATATCTGCCCTCTGCCCCTGGGGAAAGTGAAGGGGAGGGAACGGGGAAAGGGAAGGAGGGGCTTAAGCAGGCCTTGTTATTTTTTTTCCCTCTGTAGCTTCAACGACTCTGATAGAGCTGGGTTTTGAATGGAAGTGTCTGATCCCCCCTCATCCTTGAAGAGAAAAGACTTTTGTGACATAAATTTCTTGAGTTTGCAACAAATCCTCTTAAAATCTCCTCAGTCTCCTTTTTGTTTAGTTGACCTATGTGGCTCACTTTGTGGGACCGTGCTTATAAAAAAAACATGATCTATGTTCAGTATGCAGTTATTGGCACCTCTTCCTGGCCCTTCTTGTCATCTCCATTTCTGAGCAGTATGAACATGAAGGCAAAAGAACTGGATCATTTCTGTCTCTCAGCCCTCCAACCCCTGCTTCTCTAAAAAGAGAGAAGTAGAGAAGAGCGAGCCAAATCAGAGAGAAGAGAGCTACAGTGGGTCCCTCAGCCTGCAAGGACCTCCAGGACAGCCAGGCTTCTCTCTTGTTCACACCTGCAGCTACAACACTTGGCGAGGAAGAAGCACTCAACAGAAAAAGGTTTGTTAAATTTGCTCAAAAGACTGAATATTGGCTTAAAAAAGTGAGGGTTCTAAAACACAAGGGAAATGATCCCATCTCCCTTAGTACCACCCAAAACCCCATTTTACTTATCCTCCACAACAAACATCTGTTTGAAGACATTCCTCCCAGAAGACAAGAAAAAGCACAGGTTGACATTGATAATTCTTCAGAATTCTCTTCTCCAAAAGGAGCACTAGCTAGCAAAGCCCAAGCCCTCTGCGTTCCTTCCAGCTCTTTCATCTGACCATGCCCTTAACCCAGCTTTATTGCTATTGCACTTCTATGGTATAAAAGCTATGCACAAATTCCACTTCCAACATTGGTTATAAACCGTGACTCAAAGTCACTGAGAAGAAATAATAGTTGAGCTTACAACTGAAATTAATAAAAGAGATAAGGAAATAAGAGATATTATAAATAACTATTGGAAAAATCAAGCATCCTCCTCTTGTTTGCATGGCCTTGAATTTCTTACCACCCCATGTTCCCCCACACTAGGTTTTATAAAAAGCACAGTCGACC
The DNA here is from genome assembly GCF_014108245.1 of Pipistrellus kuhlii. Classification (NCBI taxonomy): domain Eukaryota; kingdom Metazoa; phylum Chordata; class Mammalia; order Chiroptera; family Vespertilionidae; genus Pipistrellus; species Pipistrellus kuhlii. Next base: position 22,097,893 of record NW_023425405.1, on the reverse strand, counting down.
TATAGTAGACTATCAATGTTTTCCAAATGTTGCCTGCAAATGAGTCAGCAATAATGCTTAAGAGGAAACTGTGTTCAGTTGGCAAATTTGAAATGTACTACTACTCACTCAGAAAGGCGAGTTCGAACAGATACACATCACTTCCAATGAAAATGTTAGGGACACACTGTTCCCAATGTGCCCAGCCAGGCCCTCCGGCTAACTTGCCCTGCTCCCCATGTGTCTGCCTCAATGCCTGTCACACACTTGCGTCTCCGTTTAAGACTAAATTACTGCGGATTGACTGAAGTGACTTTTTTTACAGCTCCATTTGGAGTTAGGGGAAGTTCTGGATTCAGTCTCAGGAATGCAGATTCTATTCATAATTTTCTATGAGCAGTTAAGCTCTTCACTACTACCATCCCCAGCCTCATTTTTCTCTTTACAATTATGAGGTTGTAGAACATGAGCTCAAAGGTCTTCATCTGCTTTATGTTTCTGTAATTCTGTGACACATACAGAAAGATGCTCAGAAGGGACTAGACATAACAGGAAGGCGGAAACAGAGGCAGAGATTGATGACACATTTCATGCCTTGGGGAGCTCAGGCTAGGCCCCTCAGAAATTCTTTGTAGGTGGAGGTCATGAGTGATGCATTGTAAGGAAAGAGGCTTCCTTGGAAAGAGCATGTTGAGAAAGCAACTGTAAGAATCTAGTCCAAGAGGCAGGAAGGCCTGCACCATGTTTCTGAACCAGTTAACAAGACATTCTCATGGGGAGGGGCTGGGAGTGTACCATGTACCTACCACCACTCTCTATATCCACTACTCCCTTCCACCCTCTAACTACTGGCCCTTTCTCCACCAGCAAGGCAGGAAGGGTGGCACCTCACAGCTTGCCTTTCCCTCATTTCTCTCCCACAGGCATCTCTGAGCGGCCCACATGGACAGCCCCAGCAATGCTACCATGCCCCGGGGTTTTCTCCTTCAGGGCTTCTCTGAGTTTCCACACCTGAGGCCTGTGCTCTTCCTGCTGCTACTGGCTGTGCACCTGGTCACCCTGAGTGGGAACCTGCTCATCCTGGTGGCAGTGACCTGCATGCCCAGCCGGCCACCCATGCTGCTTTTCCTATGCCAGCTGTCAGCCATTGAGCTTTGCTACACGCTGGTGGTGGTGCCCCGCTCCCTGGCTGACCTGGCTGCACCCTGCCTTGGCCTTGGCAGGGGCTGCCCCATCTCTTTCCTGGGCTGCGCTGTTCAGATGCAGATGTTTGTGGCACTGGGTGGGGCCGAGTGCTTCCTGCTGGCCGCCATGGCCTATGACCGCTACATGGCCATCTGCCACCCTCTGCGTTATGCGGCAGTGGTGACCCCAGGGCTGTGTGCGCGACTGGCCCTGGCCTGTTGCCTTGGGGGACTGACAGTGTCTGTGGGGCTCACGGTGGCGGTCTTCCACCTGCCTTTCTGTGGCTCCCACCTGCTGGTGCATTTCTTCTGCGACATCACAGCGCTGTTGCACCTGGCCTGCACGCAGAGCTACATGGATGAGCTGCCCCTGCTGGGTGCCTGCCTGGTGCTGCTGCTACTGCCCTTGGTACTCATCTTGGCTTCCTATGGCGCCATCGCCACCGCCCTGCACCACCAGCACTCCCCTGGGGGCCGGCGCAAGGCTGCCTCTACCTGTGGCTCACACCTGGCTGTCACCTTTCTGCATTATGGCTGTGCCACCTTTATGTATGTGCGGCCTAAGGCCAGCTACTCCCCACAGCGGGACCGCACACTGGCGCTCATCTACACCAATGTCACACCGCTGCTCTATCCATTCATCTACAGCCTGCGCAACTGTGAGGTCATGGTCGCCATCCGCAGGGTGCTGGGGCGATGGCAGCTGGGCCAACCACAGGGTCAATCTGTATGAACCATGACAGTAGGCAGGGGCCAGACCACAGTAGGAAGCTCTACTCCCTAAAGTTTCACCTATAGGAAATATCATCAGGAATGCCTGCAGGGGGACTCAAAGACCGGACTCAGGAAAGAACCAGGAAGTATGTCCACATAAAGAGAGCGTGCCAGCAGTTGCTCCATCCTCCACCCCTCCCTGGAGCCAGAGACAGTGTGGTATGGCACCTGAGACCTGCCTCTAGTGCTTTCACAAGCATGTGCTGATTCCTTCCCAACCCTGGGGCCTGCACAGTGGTGGGCTTACAATGATGTGGGAAGCAAAATGCATGGCTGCAAAGAACTCGCAGACAGGGCAAGTATGTATGTACAAAAATGTTCATGAAGCACTGTGTGAATCAGTAAGATTACAAATTGTTTAAATACCAGCATGTGACTAAATAAATTATGGTTTATCCCTATAATGGAATCCTATGCAGCTGCCAAGAAGGAGGAGAAAGGGAAAGGGTGGAGGAGGAGAAGGAGGAGGAAAAGGAGAAGGGGGAGGAGAAAAAAGAGTAAGAAAGGGGAGGAGGAAGAGGAGAAAAAGACTGATATGTGGCATACATGAAACCATCTCTCATACAAGTTGTTAAGTGAAAAAGCAAGCGGCACAATAGTATGTATTAAGGAGTCACCCCTAATTCTGGCCTTGTCATTTCTATTTCCACTCCTGGAAGGCTCCTCCCTCAGATCTTCACAGGCTGGCTCCTTGTCATCCAGATGCTGCCTCAACTCAAATATCAACTCCTCATAGAATAGAGACCTGCACTGGTCACTATATAATATCACCTCTCTACTCTCTCTGACATCAGCATGCTTTAATTTTTAAGCATCTGTCATTATTAGAAATTATCTGACATTTTGTAATGTTTTAATTGCCTGCTCCTCCTACTAGAATATAAATTCTGTGAAATGTGCCTACTTCATTCCCTGTTCCTGAACAGTGTCTGGTATGTAGCTGCTGCTCAATGTTGAATGAAACAGTGACTGAGAATCTCCGTTATGGGGAAAGAGGCAGCTGTAATGGGAGAAGGGATTTCAGGGGCAGATGAAAGACACTTAGGGAAGGCTTGCTGTGTGATGTGTGATCTAGCCCTGCCTCCTTTAATCTACTGAGCTCCACAGTGAATGTTCTGGTATGATAGCATTTTTGTATTTAAAAGAAAATAGAATATGTGTGTGCATGCTGTGTGTGTTTGTATATGCCCTATATGGTTTACACACACACACACTCACACACTAAGAGTCTGATGAACTGAAGGACAGAGGTGGGACAGACTTTTACTTTTCATTGAATACTTCCCTAATATACATATGTGCATTACTTATTCAGTAAATGCTTATAAAATAAAAATAAAAGCTAAGGAGAGGAAGAAGAATACACAGAGGAGTTTATTGTTGTTGTTTTAGGAGCAATCAGAAAAATAGGAGAAAATTCAAGACTGTGTGGCATCAAGGAAACCAAGAAAAGGATGGATTGATCAACAGTGCCAAATTATACTACTACTTCTAGAATAATATGATACTGGTGCCATAGATGATGTCAGAGATGTCTAATCCAAGCTAAAGAGCACAAAATCCACCTTATGAACCTTAGCAAAGCATGTGCAAAGATCTGGCAGCCGAACAACACAGCCTACATCCTGAACTATTGTCTAGCCAGAGACCATGCCATGGCTGTCAGGCCCCAGCCACTCCTTGTGTCTTTGCTCTTGTTCTTCTTGTTCCCAGATGAGCTGAGGATGCCAAGATGGTGGCAGATATTGGTTTGCTGGGCTGATTTCTGTCTCTCTTTCCTATTTTATAAGGGAGTTCTGAGATGGGGAAGCCAATGGAATGAAGGTCTGGAAAGGCTAAGAACTGGCTTGGGAGCTGAAGTTGAGATCACAAGGCATAACAGTCAGTGTTTTGATTGTGTTTTGTTTTGTTTTTTTTTTTTTAAATAATAATAACTATCTATTCCAGTAAAAGAAGCAGAAAAGTCATTTATGAGAAATATTTAGAAACCTACAGAATCTCTAAGAAGGCTGTAGTGTTGGTCGTGGAGGCAGGGAAGCCACGCCTCTGCTGTTAGGGACAGGGCATGTATCATACTTGGGGTCAAATACCAGACCCTCTGCCCTGAGAACCTAGCTGTTTCCATCACCTCCTTCATTACATAAGATGCTTTACTTCTTCACATCACCCTTTCCTGAAACAAAATCATGCATGGGCATCTGACTGAAAATCTCAGTTATGGGAAAAGAGGCAGCTGTAATGAGAAAAAGATTTCAGGGGCAGATGAAAGACACTTAGGGAAGGCTTGCTGTGTGACGTGTAATCTAGCCCTGCCTCCTTCAATCCATTGAGCTCAATGCAACTCAAGGCCAGCAAAGGAAAGGCAAGGTTTCTCATTTGTACTATCTACTGGGACAGCTGATGATCAGGCAATTTCAGAAAAAGTCAACAGGCTGAGAGACAGAGATAGAGAGGGAAAAGAAGGTCAGAGGCAAGAACACAAGGCAAGTTATGGAGAAGAAAGCAGAAGTATCATTAATTGTGAAGTAATTCCAGGGGGACCAGGGGATGGAGATTAAGGGAAGAGATTAGAAGCTGCATTAGTATTTTGTTGCTGCTGTAACAGATTACCGCAGATTTAGTGGCTGAAAATAATACACATTCATTCTCATGAAGTGTTGCAGGTCAGAAGTCCAAAATCCATTCTAGTGGGTTAAGGTCAAGGTGATGGCAGGTTTTTTTAAGTACAGATATAAGCTGTACTCTACTTGTTAATATATAATAAGGAAGTTATGTCAAGCTTCAAGGAGATGATTTTTCTAAAGCATTTAGTACTCATTAAATAAATAATATTCTCATCCCCACTACCACCACTTACTAGTAAATGGTTTCCCCCAAGTCATATAGAGAAGACAAAGCACAGATATATCATTTTAAATGTTTCCTAGAGTGTAAAGGTAGGAAGCATAGCAGTGTCTGATCCTCCCATGACAGAGCTTATTGGTGATGAAGCTGTTGAAGCTGCCCTCAAATACAGCAGTCATCAGACTACATAACCTGCTTCCAACATGGTGCCTCTTGACATTTCAGTGGGAAAAGGTAAGGAAACACTATTTTTTTTTTCCAGTGGAAAGAACTGAAAGGGCTAGGTGCCTAACTAAGAACCAGATGTAGCAGTTCACTGGAACCAAACTAAACTATTCTTAGTAAGAGAAAAGTCTTGTGGCAAGGAGATATGTGGGCAGAGAAGGAGAGGGTGGGGAAGTGAGTAGTAATGGGGTAATTTCAAAGGGGTGAAGAAAAAAAGACCCAGGCAAGAAGCAGGTCTGAGATTGCACAGTCATTATAGGAAGTGAGCTCTCTCCAAGAGCCAGGGATCCAGGGTATAAAATATTGGTTCTGTCAATGCAACTCCTGGTGTGGATCAGACTCAAAGGAGAAAATCACTCCAATGTACTCAAGGCCACAGACTGGAACCCACAATGCTCCAACTCTAGTCTTAGACCTTAGGGTGAAGGGAGAATACTATTGATATAATGGCCACACTGGGGATCCTTAAAGTTCTAATCAAATATTGGTTCTTTTTATTTTATTTTATTATTTTTTTAAATATATTTTATTGATTTTTTACAGAGAGGAAGGGAGAGAGATAGAGAGCCAGAAATGTTGATGTAGCAACATTTTACAGATGAGAAAACTGAGACCCAGAAAGATTAAATGACATGCTCAAAGTCATGGAGCTATTTATACCAAAGCTAGAACAAACACCAATTATCCTGTTCTAGTCCAGAGTTTGTGTCACTACAGAATGTTTAGTTTTACCTCTCATGGTACAAGTGAAGGGTCCTGGGTTCGATTCCGGTCAAGGGCATGTACCTTGGTTGCGGGCACATCCCCAGTAGGAAGTGTGCAGGAGGCAGCTGATTGATGTTTCTCTCTCATCAATGTTTCTAACTCTCTAGTCTAATCCCTCTCCCTTCCTCTCTGTAAAAAAAACAATAAAATATATTTTTCAAAAAGAACCAGAGAGCCGAAACCAGTTTGGCTCAGTGGTAGAGTGTCGGTCTGTGGACTGAAAGGTCCTGGGTTCGATTCCGGTTAAGGGCATGTACGTTGGCTGCAGGCACATCCCCGGTGGGGGATGTGCAGGAGGCGGCTGGTCGATGTTTCTCTCTCATCAACATTTCTGGCTCTCTATCTCTCTCCCTTCCTCTCTGTAAAAAATCAATAAAATATATTTTAAAAAATAATAAAATAAAATAAAAAGAACCAAAGATAGACATAATCCTGCCTTTTCTCAGTTTTGGCCCCTGAGCTGGTGGAAAACTTGGTGTTATGGATTACCGCACTCTGGGGAATATCTGGGACCACCTTTAGAAAGAAGCACATGTGTGTACCTGTAGTCTACAAGTCTTCCAGCTTTGAACAAAGAGTTTCTCTTATTTCTATTTGTATGACCCCTTTCCTACTTCGTTAGTTATGTATGATGATGAATGCTTTGATTCCTAAAGCCAGTAACTCCTTTTTATTGCCTCTAGTCCTACTACGTAGTGATCAAAGACCAAATAATTTCTTTTTTCCCTTTTTGTCGTGCTTTAAACCACAGCTTGTGTGTATTCATTTACTGCATATCTTTAGAGCTAGAAAAAATCTTGGTGTTTGCCTAACTTGCCCCTTGTACAGGCAAAGAAAATATGGCACAAAAAGGTAGTGATTTATAATGATATCTAGGTGGCTTATGGATTCAGATTGAAATCCAGGTCTCCAATCTACATACACCTTAAACCTCAATATACTTTTTTCCAAGAAGCAAATAGACTGGGTGTTTCTTTACTTTTACTTTATTTTTTAAATATATTTTTATTGATTTCAGATAGTAAGGGAAAGGGAGAAAGAAATATCAATGGTAAGAGAGAATAATTGGTTGGCTGCCTCCTGCACACCCAATACTGGGGGATCAAGCCTGCAACCTGGTGTATGCCCTGATTGGGAATCAAAACATGACCTTCTGGTTCATAGGTCAACATTCAACCAATGGCCTTCGCCAACTGGGCACCTTATTTTTTATATATATCTGCCTGGCTATTTACATATTCCAACTCTGTGTCTCCAGTTGCCATACTTAATACTTGAGCTTCCTTTGAAAACTCTGGTAAGATCATAACCATTGTCTCTGTCCTCCTGCCAGGCTGAGTTCCTGGTTAGGGAGATGAGGCTAAACTGATCCCTGTTACCCCAGCTTCTGCCACTGGACCAGGCACTATTCAGTGCTCAGTAAATGTTCACTAAGTCAAGTAATGTGGAATGAAACTCTCTAATTACCCCCAAAAATTGAAGGGCAAGGCTAATTATTAATAAAAATAGTTTATAATAATCTAAAAATAGCATCAAAATGTACTGGAAAAAGTCCTTGGTTTCCTCATCTATACAATGAAACAGATGGTAAACATGGCCTATATGATTTTTTTTTATTTATAATATTTTTATATCCTTATATAGTATGAGAGCCCTTCGGGGGGGGGGGGGGGCTCTTGATCCATGACAGTGACTCTGAAAGTGAGGCTTCTGGATGCTGTAGCCGCCTCTGGATCACAGTAAATCAGAACTGAATTACTTCCTCTGCTGATACAAGGACCAGGCTCTGTGGGCAGCCATAGGGTCCCTGGGCCATATTCAGAACCCCAGCCTCTCACCAGCTACAGAGCTCTGGCCCTAGAACCTAGTCTCTAACCAACCTACTTTAGAAGGCAAAATGCTTGCTCCATCCAGGTTTTCTGCTCTCTCTCCCTCCACCAGTAGGAGCCCAGGCCACTATTTCCAGCCAAAAAAAAATCTACATTGGATTATGCTTTTCAGTTCCACTGTATTTGATTCCATGGCTCCACTCTGGTCTTAGCACTGATGTGTTGCATTTATTTGTCCTCTGTTTGGCTCTCATTTAATTCTCACAGGTTTTACCAAGATCTTTTCTTTTTAATTTTCTTATTTGATTCTATGGCACTGCTGATTTTCTAAACACAAATTCCTAACTTTGGAAGGGAGCATTTCTGCCCTGGCCAGGTGGACTCAGCTGATTAGAGCATCATCCCATACATCAAAAGGTTGCAGCTTCCATCCTAGTCAGGCACAAATACCCAGGTTTCAGGTTTGATCCCCTGTCAGGGTGCGTAAGGGAGACAACCTATCAATGTTTCTCTCTCACATCAATGTTTCTCTCTCTCTCTCTCTCTCTCTCTCTCTCTCTCTCTCTCATCAATAAGAACATATCCTCAGGTGAGAATTAAAAAAACACATTTTTAAAGAGAGGAGGCATTTCCTAGAACCTGGTTGAATGCATAGTGCCTCATATACATAATATAATTTTAATGAATGAGTTAATTTATGAATTATTTTAAGAGCAGAAAATATGCCGTGAGATTACATTTGTATTAATAAAGACTTGTGGCATTTAATTCTATTTTTATAGAGAGCTGGTCGACATGTTGGGAGGGTGAGCCCAGAGCAATCTTAGCTGAGAAAAGAGAATTCACTGCCTCTGAAAACAATTCAGTGGATTTCAGTCACTTCCTACTCAGTAGTAATATGTTAAGTATAATTGGTTTTCAAATACTCTTATTACATCATTTTTTAATCATTTATTTAAACATCTAAATAAATGCTTTCAACTTACCATATAAATTGTGTGTTATTAAAGAAGGAAGGCATAACTGCATTGGTCATTTAATTACAGCTGCAAATTTAATTAACCATCTAGCAAACTTGTTCATCTCCTTCATAGCACTTAGAACAAGTAACTTAATTAAGTTTTATTAATTATTAATTTAATCTGTGTTCCTGATTACATTATAAGAACCAAGAAAAAAGGACTTGTGCTTCTGTCTTGCTTGTTGACAGTAAGGTATCTGATGGCTACCGCAGTCCCTGACACATAGAGGTGTTGAACAGATAATATTTTAAGAGATTTAAACCTCATCTGTACTGACAGACACAATGAGAATGATAGGAGAGGATCCTTTCTAGGCAGTAACCTAGACTGGACCCTAGAAGAAACGTGAAAAGTAACTGAATCCAGTCTTTTATGAATGACACAGAGGAACCTGGGGACACTTCTTAGTCTCAAGTGTCTGATTATAATACTGAACAAATTGCTTCCCCCACATTGCAGAATTTCACTGCTGTGTTCTGCTTTTTTCCTCTTCTTCATTTTGCATTTTATTCTCTTCCATTTCAGTTGCTGTTCTCAGTACTCAGGAGACAAATTTGAGGACTAAATCTTGATTACTTACTATGCTGTCAAAAAAGGGGAAAAAGGGAGAGGGAGGGGAAGGGGAGAGGGAGGGAGAGAGAAGGGGGAGGGGAGGGAGGAGGAGAGGGGGAAAGAAGGGGAGGGAGTGAAGGATCTGCGAAAAGGCACAGGGCTCAGGAACTCAGCTGCTGGGCATTGCACCAAAGCCATTTTCTATTCTTAGCATTTTCTACAGTGACACCTTCTGGCCATAGAAGCACTGGAAGCCGAATTAGGTTAGTTTCCAACCATCCAGAATATAAAGAGGAAAGTATCCAGCTGCTCTGCCCTCTTCACCCATCCAATCATGAGCCCTATCTTCAGACCCTGTTAGAAAGACTTGGGTTGAATTTCTTTCATTTCTATTTCATTGGATTCTATAGTCCATCTCTCATATCTTCAACGCAAATCCTTTTCATTTAGAGAATGCTCTGAAAATTATGAAGAGCTTTCTCACACATCAACTCCTTTGATACTCACTAGTTCTTCCCTTGGTGTAAGGTGTTCTAAAATGCTCTTTGGGGACCAGATCTCAGAAAGCTAAGTCTAAGACAGACCCAACACATCAAGGCACAATATCTATCTAGAATTACATTTTCACTGATTCATAGTGGTATTTGAAAAGTCATCTTTTGGCTTCAACTTTTACAAACAAAGAATAAGAAGTTTTGCCGGGACCGGTTTGGCTCAATGGATAGAGCGTCGGCTTGGGGACTGAAGGGTCCCAGGATCGATTCCGGTCAAGGGCATGTACCTTGGTTGCTGGCATATCCCCAGTAGGGGGTGTGCAAGAGGCAGCTGATCGATGACTCTCTCATCGATGTTTCTAACTCTCTGTCTCTCTCCCTTCCTCTCTGTACAAAATCAATAAAATATATATTTTTTAAAAAAGAATAAGAAGTTTAGCCCAAAATATCTTTCTTCTTCAAAAGCTCTTCTAGGCTTATTTCAAAACAAACTCCTCTCTCAAAACCCATGTATTGAATCTTCAGAAGTAAGGTCAAGATTCCCTCTAAAGCAATGATCCCAGCTTCACATTTTAATTAGCTGGGAAACATGAACAGTTACTAATGTCTGGGTTCCACCCATCTGAGATTCTAATTTAATTACTCCAGTATGTGGTGATTCAAATGTGTAACCAATGTGAAAGCACTGCTCTGGGATGCACCAGGGGATCCTGTGGAATTTTCACATCAGAATGCTGTTATCTGGAGTTTTTCCTTCCCTCTCAAGCTTCCCTAATGGGCATTCAAATGGCTTTTCCAATAGTTGGATTCTTGTCCATGTCCCTGTGGTCCCTCTTTATTATCCTACTAGACAACAGCGCAACCTTCTCCCACCATGTTGCAAAGACACATGAGGCACATACTAAAACGGGGCTAGAAGGACTTGTTATTAATAAACACAAAATGAAAACCATAAAATTGCTTAGTGCATTCATGTTAACAATAAAAATGGCACATTTATCCTTGGATAGAGGCTAAAGTCCAAGAAAGTAACCAGGGAGGTTTTCCAAGGACAAGCATGTCTTTGCTATAACAGAAGAATTTATACACAATAAAGCTCACAGGGTTTTAGAGGCACTCCCTTACTAACGTCATCTGTGGGCACAGTCAGTTTCCAGATGCTGTCACTACAAGTAAGTGATGTGTCCAGTCATCTTTTATTAATCACTCACTTTAACATTCAAATAAATGCCAACATTTCGCCAAGGAAATAGCATAATCGCATGGAGTTGGAACATAATTACAGTTGGTATAATGTTCTCCAATGAGGCCTTTATCTTATCAACCTAGGACTGAGCTTGCTTCATCAGTAGGCTGAGAACCAAGTGAGCCATCTTCTCTGTCACAGACCAGCCCGAGTCATAAGGAGAAGAGAATTCCAGTCCTACATCTTGGAATCAAAACATAATCCTCAGGACCTTTAAACTCTTTCTATTAAAGCTCCCAACAAAAGTGTTTAATTGTGAAACACTTGTTAGGAATCTGCATAAAAAGAAAAATCATTCAAAATTCCTGATTTCAAGAAGCTCAGAGTCTAATGGAGAAAACACACAAATCCTTGCATTTCTCCTTAAAGTCCTCTGTTCAGTCCCAGACCATGAACTCTGATTCTTGCCTCTCTAACCATTGTCTCCCACAACTGCCTGGTCTACCTGTTCTAGAGGAGGGACAGTGTGACCTGGGTGGGTGAGCTTGTCCTACGGGATCTCTCCAGTGGCAGCCAAACACAGACTAGACTTTTTGTCCTGTAAGGGGCTACCTATCAGCTGCCCTGCTGGCTCATCACCCTGCTGATCTGGCTGGATGCCCAAATGCACCTGCCCATGTACTTCTTCCTCCGCAACCACTTGGTGGTGAGCATCTGCTACCTCCTGTGTAGTCCCCCAGATCCTGTGCACTCCCTCCCAGAGAAGAAGACTATCTCCTTCACCTAATGGGAAGCCTGGCTCTTCTTGCTAGCCATGGGAGGGGGGGCGGGGGGGGCCAAGAGGATCAGGCTCCTTCTATTGGCCTCTAGGACTTATGACCACTAAATAGCAGTAAAAAAACAGCATAAATGTTGTACAACCTTTCACATAAAAAGACACAAGGAGCCCTGGTGGGGTAACTCAGTTGGTTGGAACATACACCAAAAAAGTTGCAGGTTCGATTCTCAGTCAGGGCACATACCTTGGTTTCAGATTCAATCCCTGGTTGAGGCACATATGGGAGGCAATGGATCGATGTTTTTCTCTCACGTTGATCCTTTTCTCTCTCCTCCTTCTCCTCCACATATTCCTTCTCTTCCCTTCTTCTCTCCCTCCCTTCCTCCCTTCCTTTCTTACCCCCTTCCTCTCTCTCAAAATAGACATATCCTTTTGCAAATTTAAAAATATTATTTTAAAGACACAGGGAGAACATAGCTAATAAGTTAGTTGGTTAATTACTTACTGGATGTCCATAAGTTAACTGTTTTGTTCATTTGCTTTAGTGGATTTCTGCTATAAAATAAAATATCTCTAGAAGGACAGACAAAAAACTGGTAAGAGTACACCTGAAACTAATATAAAATTGAATGTCAACTGTAATTGAAAAATTAAAAAATACATATTTGAAACTAGTAAGAATGCCTCAGAAGAGGACAGCAGGGAGATTTTTTTAAGTACATTTAGGATATTTAATCATATCAATGTATCACCTATTAAAAAATAAATGTTTATAATAAAAATGAATAAGTTCCCCCAAAATTCTAGTTCATGAGTATGCATCCACTCAGCAACATTCATTCTAATTGGTAGGAAAATTATTTTCACTCCAAGAGATTAAAATTTCTCCTTATCATGAATCCAGTTGCCAGTTGGTCTCTGAAATTTGCACATTGAAAACTTTAAGCAAAATCTTTTAAACCTGCCTTAGAGGTACCCAATTCTAATTAAAGTTTTCTCAAAATTATTTCTAAAAATAATTGCATAGTAATTGGAGCAAATTATTTTAAAACACTTAAACAAGATTTAATAAAACCATTATTTTACTTTTTTTAAAAAAAGATGTTCAATAGTTTTTTGACACAAACTAAGCGAAATTCTTGAATGTCTGTTTTTCAAAACAAAGTACATGTTTATTCTATTCACATGTGACTTGGTGACATTTGCTTGAGGGGGGAAAATAAACCTGGAAAAAGTCTGGCTGCCACTTAAACTTCAGAGAGGAGAAAATCAAAGGCAGAACAATGGAAATATCAATTAAAAAAGAGACGGAGTAGTGTAAAGAAATCTTCCAGCAACTTTAACAAAATTAAAACCAAATTACCCAAGCTTGGTGCAAGGAAAATAATCACCACAAAAGGAAGGGCATTTAAACCTCACAGCCCAGCCACTGTCTATCACAACTGTACCTTAGTAATAACCTTGACATTATCCTCACAAAGGTTGCTGCTTCCCCATCTACATCCTAATTCAGTTGGGGACATTTTTTTTTTTCCTGAATTTCCCATTAAGCTTTCAAGATAAGATAGTATAGTTAACACAGAGTATACAAACATAGAGAATTGCACAAAATTTTGTATTCTGACCTTCTGGACAATATTGGCTCTCTGAGACCCAAGGGGCCCTATTTTAATGGTGTACCAAGAGAGGTATCATGCTCAGAGTATATCCAGATTTTGTTCTCCTTCTCTCCTTTCAAAGGAAGAGCCCAGAGCATGATCCAGTAGACATCTACCTATGAAGGTCATATTCTCATAAACTTCTGTAATAAAGAAACCTTGATCCATAGTGTAGTTTCTTCAAAAGAAGAACAGGGTGACTATGGTGGAGATCAGGAGAGGGCCCAGCAGAAGCCAGGGCACTGACCGTGGGAACCTCCCGTTCAGCCAGAGGAAGGCAGGGTGGGTGAGGTTAGCAATCTTCATGCAAATGAGGACAGAGCCAAGTAACAAAGAGCTGCCATGCAGGATCCTTGCTGAATTTCCCCCAGGTGAAAGAAGTAGTAAAAGAAAGTTGTGCACTATTCCAACCCACTGCAGGCAGAAACGGGTGGCACCCAAGCTAATGAGGATCATGTCAGAAGGGAGCAGCCTCCCAAGCCGCCTCCATTCTCTGCTCAGCACCAGCACAATGAAGCCATTGGCCAGGATTCCCAGGAGAAAGAGCAGCATGAAGAGGCTGTGAGTGCTTGCTGCATTTTGGCCCCTCCTCTGGTCACTACCCCTGCGCCTTGGTCCTTGGCCTCCTTCCTACCCCCACTCACAGTCCCTCTTTTGATTTTTCCTTAGGAGATGCGAAAAGAATGCTCAGGCTCTGCATCTGAGCCAGAGCTCACTTAAAAGGAAGATGCTTTGGAGGAAAGGTGAACTTGGCTCAACAGAATGCAAATTTCTCCCAGGCTCAGTTACCATTATGCTAGCAACTGCCCCTGATTTGGTTTTTCTTGTTTTGCCTACATGCTGCCATGGTTAACATTAATGTAGAGAGCTTCTCAGGGTGCTGTGTCTGAGCTTCATCCTTCTTATGCCATCCTTGAGCCCTGTAAACACATACCTTCCCATCAGATCATTCTCAAGATATTAAATATTCAATATATAAGCAAGAAGTACAGAGAAACATTCTATCCACTGAGCTAAACCAGTCAGGGCCCAGAGAAACATTCTAATGGTCAAGACCTAAGCAAATACTGAAGCTAAAGAAGTCTGTATCTAGCCAAGCTTCCATTACACATCCATCCTTACCTAGGAGTAGTCACTCCCTTGAAGTTCAGATACCTTTGTAGCAAACCTCTTCTTAAATCCTTCTTTGCCCTTGAGGTATAAATGATTGACAATGTTTTAAACTAGTTCTATACTTCCAGTGAGATAATCCATTTCCCGATGGTTATGAAACTGAGAGCATCTGCTTCTTGTTGGATGTCAGCTGAAGATCAATCTCGGGTCCTACTGGCTACCTGAAGTCTATGCCAAGTGGGCTGTTTCAACAAGGAGGCTCAAGCCAGCAAAGTGAGTCTCTAGAGAGAGTCTTAAATATCAAAATGTTATCACAGGTGTGATATCCTATCACCTTTGTTATATTCTAGTGGCTAGAAGCAAGACACTCAAAAGGAAGGGGTTACACAATGGTGAGGATACCAGGGGTGGGGGACATGAGGGGCCAACTTAGAGTCTATTACACTGAGATAGTGTAGCTTACAAGGCATATGTGAGTACTGTCCTCCAACACTAAAATTAAAAAGAGACCCCAGCCCTAACTGGGTAGCTTAGTTGGCGTCGTTCCAATGTGCCAAGGTTGCGGGTTAGATTTCTGGTCAGGGCACATACAAGAATCAGTCAATGAATGCATAAATAAGTGGAACAACAAATTGACCTCCCCCCACCCCACTTTCTCTCTCTCTAAAATCAATAAATAAAAATGATTTTAAAAAAGAGATCCCTATAACACCATGTTAAAAATAAAAATAGGGTGGACCTGGAGAACACTGTGCTAAGCTAAATAAACCAGTCAGAGAAAGATAAATATCACATGATCTCCCTCATTTGTGGAATATAATGAACATAAACTGATGAACAAAAATAGATCCAGAGAAAGAGAAACACCGAATGAACCATCAAACTTCAGAGGGAAACAGGGGAAGGGGAGGAGGCTACAGGAAATCAACCAAAAACTTGCATATTAGCATAACCAATGGAGGTGGACACTGGGGCGGGGGGGGCTGGTCCTGGGGTGGGAATGGCCTGGGAGGGGTCAATGGGGGGAAAAGGAGACATATGTAATACTTTAAACAATAAAAAATAAATTAATTAATTAAATAAAAATATTTTTCTACATTAAAACAGATTCAAGTCAATCCATACTCAAATGTTTTCTGTTTAATATATCAAATTTGTCCTTATTCCACATTTGTTTAAAACATTTTCATGTTTGTGTGTCATAAAAAAAAGTCAGCTAAGAAAATTAGTCATACAAAAAATATAAAAGTTATCACCACCACAGCATGAATGTATAATTGTACTAAAAATAATTCACAATAAAAAGAGAGGACCTATTGTAATTGAGTGAAAATGCATTTTTTGCACTTAAGATATCTGTTCCTTATACAGTTTTCACATTCATTCATTCACTCAACACATATTTATTGAGCACTTACCGTATTTTTCGGACCATAAGACGCACTTTTTTTCCCCCAGAAGTGGGGGGAAAAAGTCCCTGCGTCTTATGGTCCAAATATAGCCTACATATATACTTTTAAAAAAAAGTTTTTTTACTTGCCCGGCTCTGTGTGGTCTCTGTGTGCTTGCCCGGCTCTAAAATGGTTCTAAATGCTGCTGTTTACAGGGTTGATTACATGTGTTTATGACTGTGATGTTGGGTCTTAATGCACATAAAATATGTTAGGACACTATTTGTTTCAGAATCTTTTTTTCTTCATTTCTCTTCTCTAAAAACTGGTGCGTCTTATGGTCCGGAGCGTCTTATGGTCCGAAAAATACGGTATACACACAGGGCACCTATTCTAGTCACTGGGGACAGCAGCAAACTAAAGAAGTGGGGTTCCTGCTTTTATGGAACCTGCAGTCCAATGGAAGGTAACAGACAATAAGAAAACACAGAACAAGACACTTGCACATAATAATGGGTGCTCTGAGGAAAACAGAAGAGTAGGATTGCTGGACAATGGCGGGAAAGGGAAAAGTGGTTTTCTCAGGGGCTAACCTGGCCTGAGAAGCCTGAACAACTAGATGGAGCTTTTCCATGTATAAGTAGACATTCATATTATCACAAACCACAATTTTATATTATTCTCTTTCACCAATTCTTTTTAACTTTATTTATCAGGGAATCTTTTCCTGCCAGAAATAAAGAACTACAGCAAACCACATGACTTTTCCCTTTACTCTTATCAAACAGGTTGTCCCAAGATCACTTCAAATCACAAAACATCCTCAAACCAGAAGTTGGACATTGCTGTACAATACATGAATATTACATAACTAGATGGCTGCAGCTTCAACCCCTGTGATGTGGGCTACACAGAGGGAGAATGGAAAGGGGCAGGAAGGGTCCCACTTGGACTAGAACCAAAGTAATCTGGCTTTGTACTCTGTAGGCCTGGCATGTGTTTATACTGATTCTCTCCCTCATGGGACCTTTTCAGGGATCTGGAAGTTCCCAGTCTCCACTGGGCCTACTCTTCCTGAACTTTCCTTCAATGGGGAGATGGCATGTTTATTTTGAGTGATCCTCAGGATTCCTTTATAAGCCCCTAGGCATTCACCATCAAATTACTGCTACTGGAATTTCCACGCTCTAGTAGGCAGCCCTATTAGTCACATCTCAGGACACTCTCACACACATGCTCTCTCCCCTGTGACTCACAGCTGACCCCCTAACCCTGCTCCCTAACCTTGTAACTTCTCATAGTTACCCTCTGCTCCCAAAGTCCTAATGGAGCCACATTTTCCTGACTCCATTCCAGAGTTAGCCAGTCAGTCTATCTCTCATTCTCTTAGTCCTCAGGCAGAAACAAGCCCCTGGTCCACTATGCCTCCCTGCTAAAGAAATAACACAGTGAGCTTTGCGGTGGCCCCTTGGAAGCTCTGGACCACCACCAGGTTTGAGGAGAGATAAGACATTCCTAGTCTTCCTCTGCCAAATACAAAAGAGGACTCATACCCAGCTATTTCTAAATATTTACTCCTCAGACATCCTCTCTCTTTTATTGTCTCAACCCTTTTATTTTATCAAAGGATTTCAAGAGTATGGAACATATCTATTATATCTATTTCCTTTGGAAACCTGCATATCATGAACTGGCAACTCACTCTAAAATTTCATAAAATTAAATTTGTGTACCTGATATAAATTTCAACTTTGAACATTGTGTTATTTAAGGGGCAAGGTCAAGAAAGTCTTGTTGTTCATGTTAAGAAATTTGGATGTTATCCTAACGTAACTGAAAGCCACCAGAAGTAGTGTGATCTACTGTGTTTTTAAACAGATCCTTTGGGCTATTGTGTAGAGCAGCGGTCGCCAATCTTTCAGACTTCACAGACCACCGGTGGTCTGCAGACTACCAGTTGGTGACTGCTAGTGTAGAGAATAGAATTGGGAGAGGCAAGTGTGGAAGAGAGCAGTGATAGGCTACTGCAATAGGCCGTGTACAAGTAGATGGTGCTTGTTCTCAAGAGGAAACACTGGAGGTGGTGAGCAGTGATAAGTTGCTGGCGTATTCTGAACGTAGATTCAAAAAGATTGGCATGATACAGGAGTTTTAAAAAAGAGAAATCAAGGATAAGTCCTAAATATTTCATCTCAGTAACTAAGAGGATTTTATGGAGTCATTCACTTAGATGAGAAAGACTAAGAGGAAATGTTTGTGGGAGAAACTATTTTGGATATGTTAAGCTTGAGAAGCCTGTTAGGTATCTAAGTTGAGACATGAAGCAGACAATTGAAATTTAAGTCTGGATCTCAGTAAAGAGTTAAGGCTGGAGTAACAGGTTTGGAGTCTTCAACACTAACATGGTATTTAAAGCCATTAAACTAGATGAGATCATATGGGGGAAGGGAGGAATGTAGATGGAGTCTGTTAAGAAACTGGGAGTAAGTCATGTACCTTCAGCTTTTAGGGATTGAAAGTCAAAAGTTGTAGCAAAAAAAGATTTGGCAGAGACTAACGTTAGAGAGGGGTTTTATTCCATGAGCTCCTGCTCAGGGCAAGGGGAAGAAGAAATAAGCAGTGGGGAGGGAGACATGTAAAGATAAATGTGCTGAAGTGACCTTGTACGTTATGCTCTCTGGGGAAATGCCCTATGACAACTACTATTAACATGTTCTAACTTTGAGAGGCCCTTTGGTAGGAACTCAAGTCTAACACAGTAGAATGTTGGTGCTGAAATTGGCATCTGTCCTGTGCCTTACCCTGAGCAGAGAAACCCTATTTATAATTCATCCATTCAACAAAATCTAGCCAGTATGTACTATTTGTTGGGCACATAGGTACAAACATTAAGATTATCTCTTGAGAGAGATAGACAAGTAAACATATAATGACAATTCAGTACAATAAATGATAAAATAATAAATAATACTCAGTGCTGCTATGCATCCTCATGTACTATTATAAGTGCTTTACATATAAAAAAAATTTTATATTTATAAAAACTCAATGAGTTTCAAAAATGACCTGGGACAACTAGATATCCATATACAAAAGGACAAAATTGAACCCTTCCTCACACCAAACAAAAATGAACTCAGAGTGCATTATAGATCCAAATATAAGAGCTAAAATGATGAAACTTTTCAAGATAAACATAAGAGTAAATCTTCAGCCCAGTCAGTGTGGCTCAGTTGGTTGAGCATCATCCCATACACCAGGAGGTTGTAGGTTCAATTCCTGGTCAGGGCACATACCCAGGTTGTGAACTCTATCCCAAGAAAGGGGTGTGCAGGAGGCACCCAATCAGTGATGTTTCTCTCTCATCTATGTTTCTGTCTGTCTATCCCTCTCCTTTCCTCTCTTTCTAAAAATTAATAAAAACATTTTTAAAAAAGAAAGAAAAGAAAGGGCAGCCACATAATGGGAGAAAATATTTGCAAATCATATATCTGACAAGAAAGTTGCATCCATAATACATAAATAACATACAACTCAGCAATAAAAAGATAATTCAATTTAAAAATAGGTGGAGGATTTGAATAGACATTTCTCCAAAGATGATATGCAAAAGGCCAATAAGCACACTAAAAGATTTTCCACATTATTAGCCATTACAAAAATGAAAATCAAAATCATGAGATACCACTTTGCATGCATTAGGGTGGTTAAAAGCAAAAAGAAAAGAAAAAATAGATAATAACAAGTGTTGATGAGGGGAAAACCAAAACCTCACACCTTACAGTGGGATTGCAAAAAATGGTACTGCTGCTTTGGAAAATTGCTTGGGTGCAGTTCCTCAAAATGTTAAGCATAGTTATATGATACATAAATTACATTGTATACTTAAGAAAAATAAAAATGTATGTCCAAACAGAATCTTGTACATAAATGTTTATAGCAGCAGCATTCACAACTATAGGTCCAGTGCACAATTCATGCCTGGTTGAGGTCCCTCAGCCGGGCCTGCGCCCTCTCACAATCTGGGACCCCTCAGGGGATGTAGCAGTGCCTAAGAGGCAGGCAGTCAGGGAGGAGCCCCAGCCAGGGCTGGGCATAGCTCTGCTGCTGCTCCCCCTGGCCCCGCTGGGCCTGCTGCCACCACAACCATCCCTATCCTCCCCCCTCATAGCACTGCCACAGAGGTAGGAGAGGCTCCCACCGCTGCAGCTATGCTTGCCAGCCATGAGCCCAGTTTCTGGCTGAGCAGTGGGCCTGCTGTGGGAGCGCACTGACCACCAAGGACAACTCCTGCAT
Organism: Pipistrellus kuhlii; assembly: GCF_014108245.1. Taxonomy (NCBI): domain Eukaryota; kingdom Metazoa; phylum Chordata; class Mammalia; order Chiroptera; family Vespertilionidae; genus Pipistrellus; species Pipistrellus kuhlii. The sequence continues at coordinate 22,077,803 of NW_023425405.1, read as the reverse complement.
TGAGCATCTGCCCCTAATGGTCAGTGCACATCATAGCCACTGGTCATCGGGTCATTCCATTCGTTTGGTCAAAATGGTCACTTAGGCTTTTATAAATATATAGAGAGCCCTCAAATGGAAACAGCTCAAATATATATCAACTGATGAATGGATAAACAAAATGTGCTATGCCAATTAAGTAGAATATTATTTGGCAGTACTTGCATGGTATATAAATAAAGCTTAAAAAAAAAAAAGATATCCCGCTATTTGCCACAGATGGAGGAAACTAGAGAGCATTATATAAGAGAAATAAGCTAGACAGAGGAAGACAAGTATGTAAGATATCACATATAGAACAAAAATGTCATCTCCCATTGATTTATAAAAAAAAAAAAGTTCCATCATTTCAACATATATACATATGTTTTTATTATTTACTGTATTTATCACAAGGTCAGAAATTGTTATCTTTCTTCCTTTCTTTTTTTAAAATATATTTTATTGATTTTTTACAGAGAGGAAGGGAGAGAGATAAACAGCTAGAAACATCAATGAGAGAGAAACATCGACCAGCTGCCTCTTGCACACCCCCTACCGGGGATGTGCCCGCAACCAAGGTACATGCCCTTGACCGGAATCAAACCCGGGACCTTTCAGTCCGCAGACCAACGCTCTACCACTGAGCCAAACCGGTTTCGGCTGTTATCTTTCTTTTAAAAAAAATTTTTTTTACTGTTTCACTTCATTATTGCTGTGTATGTACTCCATGTGAGTGGCGTAGGTGCTTATATAGGTGGGTTCTGACTTACAGCGAAAATGGCATTAGGTGGTGCCTTAGGAACGAATCTCCGACGTATCCCGAGGACCCTAGGACCTACTGTAGTGGTTAAAAAACAGTAAATGTAAAGTCAACATACATGAAAATATGTTCCTTGGAACATAATGTTAAAATGCAGAATAACAATGGCTGAGAATCTAGAGTGAGATTGGCACATGATTTCCTCTTTGAAGAGAGGAAATGGAATATTTAAGAAGACAGTCATCAGAATGTAGATTGCAAAACAATGAGCCAAGATAAAAGCATTGCCTACAATAAACTGTTCAAAATTTGCCCCTTCCAGATTGTCCTGCTGAGTATTGGGAGGAGAGAGCACCACTGTGGTAAAATAATTCTGAAACATCACCAATTTTATTGCATCCTGGTTCCATTTAAAATTACAGTCAAGGTTTTATTATAAAATCCTGCTTATTCAGCAAATTTATCGAATCAAATATTTTTTCTCTTAAGCTCTATATAATCTTTTCATGTTTTATGCCATACTGTCCACAAAATATCTGAGTGACCTACAAAACTGCCTTCTGTGGAAACAAATGAAGATTTCATATGTTAATTAAATTAAGTTATTTCACTCATTTTTCATCATTTTATATTTTTGATGCATTTTCACTTATATATTTCCCAAAGTCTCTTTCAATAGTATTGAAAGACTTCCTAGATGTTTATTATTGCAAAGATAAATATTCATAATACATGGAAAAATATACAAATTTATCCTCCTAATTTTATAAAAATTGTGTATATCTCTGAAATATCAGCATTATTTTTGTGCATGCATATATATATATACACACACACAATTTTATGTGAGAAGAAGTCTCAGGAAAGAATAATGAATGTTAATGGGGATCATCTTTGGACAATAAAAGTTTGAGTGATTAAACTACTTTATAGCCCTATCCAGTTTAGCTCAGTGGATAGAGCTTTAGCCTGTGGACCAAAGGATCCCAGGTTCAATTCTGGCACATACCTTGGATGCAGGAGGCAACCAGTTGATGAGTTTCTCTCAGATCAATATTTCTGTCTTTTCCTCTCTCTTTCACTCTCCCTAAAAATCAATGGAAAAATATACTCGGGTGGGGGTTAACAATAAATAAACAAATAAGGTTTTCTTTTTAAAAAAAGATAAACTTCTTTATAATACTTTATATTTCCAAGTTTCCTGAAATAATAATGTATTATCAAAAAAGAACATTAAAGTTATAAAACCAATAAACCATTTTTACATACTTAAGGCAGAATAAATAACTACTTCATTTCCAGTAAGATTCTATGATTTGAAGCTAGGAAGAATTACTAATTTATCTGGCATGGGGCAGGGGAAGGAGGAGTGGAGAAGAGCAGGAGAGAACCAGTAATTCAAGTTGTATATTAATCTTCCAAAGACTGACTTATCACTGCTTTCCTGCAAATCTTCTATATAAATAGTAAGCATTTAACTAACTGGCCCAACTGAAATTTTCAGTACATCTCTCTGCCCATTCCTCCCTACAAATCCATGCCACCGCCATTAATACTAGCACTACCATATTGTCAAAACCTGAGGATTTCAACCTTCACTCCCATCCTACAAACAAGAAAACTGAGACCCTGTAAGGGTAACTGACTCTCCAAGTGTGTATCATACTTTCCAAGAGCCTTTTGTCATTTGGTTTCATTCTTCTCATCATCATCACCAGTTTCCTGCCTTAAAGCCCTTTAATTTCCATGACCCTGACCAAAATAAAGAATCTAATATTCTCTACTACCCAAATTTCTACTGCTGTATGAGGAAGAGGGAGTGTCTACAGAACACAGTACAGTGCATCAAAGTAGTTATTAATGTTCGTATTAATTAGCATAGTTAGTTAGTTAGTTTTAGTATTAGGTCTTCCTTATTAGTCATTAGGAAGACTACTGGCTGTCATTAGGACTCTTGACTAGCCTATTCCAAATACTCAGAATCTGACCCCACAGGATTTCCTAAGTCCAGGAAACCAACCACAAATTTCAAGTCAAAGCAAAAGAAAAGAACCTTCCTGAGACCTTAGCAATTTCACTCCAAGGCTGGATTACTGTTTCCTACAGGACTGGGCTGGCCAGGAAAAACTAGGATGGAAACCATGTTGGTCTATAAAGTGTGAGGCTCTCAAAGACAAGTAACAGACCCAAATGTGCCAGTACTGTAAGCCAAAGAGAGTCCAAGACAGCAATCACAGGAGGGGATGGACCAGCTGAGTCCTCCTTGGGAAACCAATTCCCTTTCCAAATGTCTCTACAAGACAGAAGAACCTAAAGAGAAGTTGGAATCCAAAGTTTAAACTAAGCAAAGACCTGTGTCTAGACAGCATAGTGAAGCAGAGGAAAACATCTCAAAGTTTAATTTAGTTTTACCCCAGTGAGTATGCTATTGATCTAGGACAGGGACTGACTGCCCAGATCTCTGTGATGATAAAGTCCTTCCTTCTGGCATGTTCCAATCCAGAAAGAATTGGGTGTGGGTGCCTGTGCCTTTCACTACAACAAAGCAACACAGTTCCCCCTCTGAAGAGACTACAGAGTTTTGAAATGTTGTTCCACAAAGTAACTGTTGAATAGCCTAAAGGTGGAAGCAATTCAGTATCCATCAATAAATAAATGGATAAGCAACATATGGCATATACATACAATAGAGTGTTATTCAGCCTTAATAATAAAAAAAAAAGACAATTCTGACATATGCTACAACATAGATGAAATATAAAGACATTATACTAAATGAAGCCAGTCACAAAAGGAAAAATATTGTATGGTTCTCCTTACCGGAGGTACCTAGAAGTCAAATTCAGAGACAGGAAGTGGAATGATGGTTGCCAGAGGCTGGGAAAGGCAGGGGAAATTAGTTGTTTAACGGAGTCTTAGTCAGGGAGGATTAAAACATTCTGGAGATGGATGGTGGTTATGACTGCATACCAATGGAAATGTACTTAATGCCACAGAAGTATACAAGTAAACACAGTTAAAATTGTAATTTTATGTTATATGTGTTTTACCACAATAAAAAAAAAAATCTTCTCAAAGAATATTTTCTTGACACACTATGAAGTCTTAATCCTCCTATCTAATAAAAGAAATAAAAGAGAACCATGGAAATTGACCGTACCTCCACTATGCCCACAAGCCATGTCCACCAGCCAATCAGGAGCAAGTATGCAAACTAACCCAGCCAAGATGGCAGTTAATTTGCATATCCAAGCACAGAGCAAGACTGAAGACAGCATAGAAGGAAGCCAAGCATTGCAGAAGGGAGCAAAGCTGCAAAGAAGCAAGTGGAGCAGCAGAGAAAGGAGGGAAGCAGTCGGGGCAGTGGAGACAGGCAGGGTGGTGGAGATGGGAGGAAAGCAGATGGGGCAGCGGGAGATGGCCGCAGGAAGTTCTATTCTTGCGGGAATAGACCCCACGAAGCCCTATTCCTGCAGGAATCTTCCTGCAACAGGCCTCTAGACTTTTAATAACATGCTTCGATGTCAGACATCATTCTTAGTCTACTAGAAATGTTATTATTTTACAGAGCAAAGAAAGTATCTTTTCAGCCCCCACATCTCCCACATAAAGGGTGCTCAACAAATATTTTTTGAGTGAATGAGCTTGGATTCTTTTACTTTAAAAAAAAAAAAAAATTCTGTGTCACCCTTCTACAAACTGCATTACTGACATATTTTGCTACAGATGCTTTCAATATTTGACTATTTGAAGAGTCTGAGTTAGCAAGATTTTACATAAATACTATGATAACAGAAGCAGAAACATTTGTGTCTAGTTCAGAAATGCTAAGAGAAAACAAGCATGTGGTGTGTGCATACAAAGATGTTTGCATTCCTACTGGTTGAAGCCCTGATAAATCTGGTCTTGATACTAAAGGTTGATGCTGATTGTCCCCAAAAATGACAAACTAATAAAAACTCAACTACAATAATACATGTTACAAAAAATGCCAGACACATATAAAGTAAAATATAATGGTTTTGACTCGCATAATACAGTCATTGGCTTTAACTTGAGAAATGCAGCTTTCTCCCAGCTTCATAATGCATTTCTCTATTACAATACAGAGTCATTGCACTCTAAATGCTTTCTAACTCTAAATCTTTGGGCCAGCTATTGTCCTTCTCCATTTGAAACTTTCCAGCAATAAAGACAAGAGTCACCGTGAATCTGATCCCTACTTGATTGAATGGATTCTACTTTTGGTGTTCACTCAAGTCACAGTGCTCCCAAGGAGTTTCTCCATAGGGTAAGAAGCCACCAACATCAAAAAATCAAGTCAATTCCTTATTTTATGAAAATGATAATGCCCCCTGGAGGCAGAAATCCATGTTCCTCTCAAATTCTGCACTCAAGATATAATAAGCTGATGACAATGGAGTAGTTTCATGTTTTTGTTTTTTTTAAAAAAAACACCTTGAGCAAAATAGAGAATAGCTTTATGTAAACATTGTATCTTAGTTTTTTCAACCTCTTGATTTAAAAAAAAAAAAAAAAAAAGGTGTAATTTTGCTGAAAGAAAACAAAAGTCCTAAAAAAAAAAAACTGCTATAAACCATAGTTCTCTGCCATCCCAGCCTTGGGTTTCCATAGCTATAGTGCAGGACAAGAATTATCTATAGTTAAAATACATGTCAGTTAGCTCAGCTTACTAAAGTTCAAAATGCATTCGGATGCCCACTGCTAATGCCTAGTTTGAAAAGCTTTTATCTGTTACCAAGGCCAACCAGCCAAACTATTTGAACTTGGATTCATTACAAGCCTGTAACAACCAACCCCAAGAGCAGCCACTAGAAGCCGCTTCCTGGCTCTCTCCCTGCTTCACAATTCTGACCTGGTTTCGAAGGTTCAGTTCCCCTCACAAGTCTCCTCCCATGTAAGCCTTTGTTCTTGTGACTTTTTTTAATCTCAAGATTATTCCCCTTTGCCTAAGTGAATCACTCAAGAGTGGCCATAGATACAAGCCAAAAATCTACAGGAATGCAGAAAAGGAAGCCATTGGTAACATTAAAAAATGTCGAAACAGATTTGTGAAACCAAATGTTGTGAAAGATAAATGGAAACTCCCAGTATCACAAATGTGAGATACCAAATTTGCAGCCAAACATTATACATAGCTAATGCTAGACAACTGTTTCTAATTTCCATTTTCAAATTATCTCACTACCAAAGTCAAAGATGAATGATTATACTTGATTCATGGTCACATCTACTCATCACTGTTTTCTATTCCTCTAATTGCTTTATGTACATTACATGCCAGATTTCTTGAGTGTTCAAATGTTACTTTTATAACCCCACTTCACTTAGCAGGAAAATATGTACTTTCATGTCTGTATGTTCAATAAATTCCTGATAAATGTAAAAGAAGGATGGTAGCAATTCCTTTTCTCTAATCACAACTACTTTTTCTTTTTCAACTTTAAAATACTCTATTTGATTTGGACTTTATACTGTTAGAGTTTGAAGTATGGCAGCACTTTAATTTTTTTTTTCAGATGGCCATCTTGTGATCTCAATACCAGTTATTAAATTATTTATTTTTTCCTGATCTGAAATATTACTTTTACCTATAATGAATTTATACCAAATTCCCATATTATATGTATTCATTTTCTGGACTGTCTATTCTACTGGGGTATAGTCACATACACTTTTTAAATTTTGAGATATGATAGAAATTGTCTACCTTTATCATTTTCTTTTCTTTCCTTCTTTCTTTTTTTCTTTTTCTTTTCTTTTTTTTTTTTTTTTTTTTTTTTTTTTTTTTTGGGCTTCTTTCGATTCCCATAATAACCTTAGAATATGTTAGTCTTGTTTTTATAAGTTTAAAAATAAGGAGGAAAGTTGGTAATGAGATAATAGTAAAGGTTGTTTTAAGCCACTAAGTGTTAGGATAATCTGTAATACAGCAATAGGTAACTAATACATGCATACTAGGAGTTCTTTTGCATTTCTGAGTGAGGTTTTTGTTTTGTTTTTTCTGCAGAAAGTATATTTCACTGGAATTTTAGCTCTGCCCCCCTGGGTTCTCTGACTCCTCTCTATATTACGTCTTTCATTTTCTCTTTGAATTTTATCTGATCTCTTCTATGATTGGCAGTGATTTTACATCATCTGAAATTTGTGGATTACCTACTCTTAGCTTCACTGAAAATTGAGTTTTTAGAATCCTTTCCAACTTTCTTGTTGCTTTTATGTAATTTCCATGGAAAGAAGGGGAAAACCACTGATTCATATAGTTATGTTTATAGCAAAAGTCATTGTTTTTTAATTTGTACTTCCCTGATCAACAGTGTCTTTTCACATTTTACTTGGCGATATCTATTATCTATTTTTCTCATATTACCACCAGTTAATTAATTTGCTGTATTTTTTTTATTGACTTGAGGAAGCTCTTTGTATATTAAAGATACTAACTTTTATCTATTAATAATGTTTGTAAATATTTTCTGACAGACTGTTATTTGCACTTTAAAATTGAAAAGGTCTTTGGTGATTTCTACATTTATAGTATCTTTTAATTTTAAAAATCAGTTTAAACTTTTTTTAGTCAAATTAGCCAATTATTTCTATTATGAGCTGATATTTCAAGTCTTGCTTAAGAAGGCCTAAGAAAACAGGGCTTCTCTGGTTTGTAGGAGCTAAAGGGTATGTGCATACTTTACAATTACATACTAAAAGATGGGGTAAGAGCAGTCAACATTTCTGTAAAACTTAAAGGCAGTATATCCTATATAATATCCTATATAATAAAAGGCTAACATGCAAAAAGACTAAACAGTGAACAACCGGAACAACAGGTTGCTATGACATGCCCTGACTACTGGGGGCATGTGTGGAACATGGTGTGCATTGGTCACAGCGGGACGGTGGAGCAGGTGAGCGGGGACACCAGAACAAGGCGGGGTGCCAGTTGCTGTCATCAGGGAGAGCCTCTGGTGATTATTGAAAATTCTTTGCTCCCGCATGCCACTGTCCCGCCTGGAGTTTGCACCTGCTGCTGGCACCAGCCCCACTCCCACCAACTGCCAGCCCCACTCGCACCCGCAGCCGGCGCCAGAGCCTCTGCTTGCACTCACTGCCAGTGCCGGCACTGGTCCTGAGCATTGGGTGCCATCAGCAGATGCAAGCAGCAGCTGCCAGCCCTGGCACCCATGAGGGCTTCTCCACCTCCCCTGCTCCTGAGGGGTGATGGAGGCAGCAGCCTCTGCTTGCACCTGCCGCTGGCACCAGCCCCAAACGCTCCACACAGTCAGCCCGTTCAAGTGGGGCAGGAGCTGTCAGTGTTGGAGTAGCAGGAGAGGGTTGACTGTGGCAGGAGGGGCTGGGCAGGCACGTGGAGGATGGGCTGAGACCTGCCTCTGTGCCTACCACAGCCTCGTGGCCCACAGTTTCTTTCAAGGAGCACAAATCTGTGCACTGGGCCCCCAATTATAGAATAAAATTGAGGGGAAACTGAATTTCAAAAAAGGAAGGGCTTTTTAAAATTAAATATCATTTAACTTAAATATCAGCTGTCTTTAGACTTTATCTCTGGAATTTATGATAAAATGTTGGCTCTAGCCCTAGCTGGTTTGGCTCAGTGGATAGATCATTGGCCTGCAGACTGAAGGGTCCCAAGTTCAATTCCAGTCAAAGGGGCAGGAGGAGGCAGCCAATCAATGATTCTCTCTCATCATTGATATTTCAATCTCTCTTTCTCTCCCTTCCTCTCTGAAATAAAAAAATATATATTTTTTTAAATGCTGGTTCTATATATATATACTACTATGTGTAATACTTTAAACAATAAAATAAGATTTTAAAAAATAAAATAAATAAAAAATAATTTTTAAATGCTGGTTCTAACTTTATTTTTCCAATTGCAGTACCAAAATGTACTTTTTAAAATATATATATATTTTATTGATTTTTTTTTACAGAGAGGGAGGGAGAGGGATAGAGAGTTAGAAATATCAATGAGAGAGAAACATTGATCAGCTGCCTCCTGCACACCCCACACTGGGGATGTGCCCACAACCAAGGTACATGCACTTGATTGGAATCAAACCTGGGACCTTTCAGTCCACAGGCCAACACTCTATCCACTGAGCCAAATGGGTTTCAGCTCAATATGTACTTATTTACTCCACATCAATACCACACTAAATACTATAGCACTAACATATCTCAGTTCTATCATTCCCTAGCTATGAGACCTTGGTTGACTCCTCTAAACTTCAGTTTCTACTTTGCAGCATTGTTTTAAGGATTAAGTATCAAAAGAAGTTAAGTAAATAAATAGTTTAGCAAATGCTGCACACAAAATAGGCATTCACAAATCTTATTATTAATACCATCATAAAGCATGATGAAATTAGACTACAGGTAAAAATTAACAATAATTGCCAAAACCGGTTTGGCTCAGTGGATAGAGCGTCAGCCTATGGACTCGAGGCTCCCGGGTTTGATTCCGGTCAAGAGCATGTACCTTGGTTGCGGGCACATCCCCAGTTGGGGGTGTGCAGGAGGCAGCTGATCATTGTTTCTCTCTCATCGATGTTTCTAACTCTCTATCTCTCTCCCCTCCTCTCTGTAAAAAATAAATTAAAAATATATTTTTTAAAAAGTTAACAATAATAAGTTATTACGTATTTTTAAAACTGCTTCTCTTTTATTTTTCTGTGAGTCCAAGTTCCAAGGGGACATGTGGGGAGATCATCCAGTATATGGCAGAAGTTCTGTTCTCCTAGGCCAGTGGTCGGCAAACTCATTAGTCAACAGAGCCAAATATCGACAGTACAACGATTGAAATTTCTTTTGAGAGCCAAATTTTTTAAACTTAAAAGCTTGTGGTTCATAATTGCTTAGCAACATGTAAAAGCTCAAAAAAGAACAAAACTCCAGGCATAGCAAAATCAGGCAAATTTTACTCTCACTTATCCATTTATTATTTCTACATTGTACATAAAATGCAAAGAGAAATAAAACATAAATTTGACCTCCAAAAAATAAGCCAGTCAGACAGTGAGGGAAATATAAAACAAGCATAAGCATTAAAAGGTAGTAGGTAGAAAAATATACAGACAAAAGGACATGTACTTACAGATGGGTTCCAGGTGCAATAGAACCATTCTGCTCAATGTAGCAAGTATTTGTAAGTGCTTCCAGGGGCACATGGAAGACTAGGAGGCAGCCCATACCTTCAGGAGCTTTAAAATCAACTGGGGAGAATAAAATCAGTGCACAGATCATTCCACAAGCAGAATTCATGTCACACCTGAGCACCACCCATGTAAATGTCCTCAAAGGTTGGAGACATCAGAGTTTAGAGGGAGGGGCATCAAGTAAAGCTCCCTGAAGAAGAGCCCTTTAAATTACCTCTAAAAGTTAAATCGGGGGGAAATGTTAAACAGGATAAGAGCATATTCAACGTCAGGGAGAAAACTCCAGATATGTCTAGAATAATAATAATCCAAATTTTGTTGCAAAATAGGATTCTACTAGAATGGAAGCAGTGAAAGACACAATATGTTGAAGGTCCTTGAATGCCAAGTTTAGAGCATGTACTTTATTTGATAAGCACTGAGAAGTGAGGAGGCTGTGGGCGAAATGCTCAGTCATAGCCTGGCCAACATGGTTCAGTGGTTGACTGTCAACCCATGAACTAGGAGGTCACGATTCGATTCCTAGTCAAAGCACATGCCCAGTTGTGGCTCAATACAATCCCTAGTAAGGGGCATGCAGGAGGAAGCAGATTGATGTTCTCTTTCATTGTTGATGTTTCTATGTATTTTCCCTGTCCCTTCCTTTCTCTGAAATCAATTTTTAAAAAGGAGGAGGAAGAGGAGGAAGAGGAGGAGGAGGAGGAAGAGGAGGAGGAGGAGGAGGAGGAGGAGGAGGAGGAGGAGGAGGAGAAGAAGAGGAGGAGGAGGAGGAGGAGGAGGAGGAGGAGGAGGAGGAGGAGGAGGAGGAGAAATGCTGAGCACCAGTAAGAGCATTATGTGTACATGAGCACTGGAGTCATGAGAGCCCAAGATATATAGGAAGGTCTTTTTGTCATGTCTTCCCAAATATGTGATAAGCAAAACATGCCAGTGAAGAAGACAATGGTAGGGACTGTTCAAGTAATAATTTTTAGAGGGAAGAAGTAAAATTTCTCATATATTCTCCTGATAGTATTTCCAGTGGCATTCCACAATTGCAGACCACTTTTTAAATAATTCCTATATATGTTTTCATTGCTTATGAAAAATAAGATGGTGTTCAAGCTGAAGAACCTCACAGAGCTGAGCAACATTCATAGAAACAACCCAAACGCCTTCTGCTTTAGGCAGAGGAAGGCAGGGTGACTGAGGATTGCAATTTTCACATGATAGAAGATATATCGCCAGTAGGAAAATCATAAGGTAACATCATTCAAGAAGTCCCAGTGGAAGGCTGGGTACTGGAGTGCAGGATGGTATGGGAAGGACTTTGGATACAGAAAAACCATAAATTCTCTCACAGATCAACACCCATTGCAGAAAGAACCAAGAGGCCCCAGGCTGATCAATAATTTATCTCAAGTTGACAATGTTCTCCATAGCAACCACTGCATACCTAGTTCTGCAGTAATAGAGCCATTGTTCACCACAGCTAACAGACACAAAAGGAATAAAATGATATCCAAGATCATGGCTCTCATCTCATCACCAGAAGTCCTGAAACCATGCCACCCCCATTCATCTCTCCTGTGGAAAAGGTGGGTGCCAAGACTTCAAGATCTAGTCCTATAGGGTTACACTGAAAGGTCCTAGATGATGGTTGTTCCTCCAGCAGCCCCAAGTGCAGAGGAAAAGGTAGAGAATGTGAGTGATCTGAAGAAAAGAAAGAGGTTCTTCTTCCCAAAATAGATGCAAATATTGTTAAGGCTCAGTTTGGAAGGTCCTCCTGCTTGCCCACCAATTTGCCTACTCTTTCTCTGCCTGTTTTCTGCGCATATTAACATTGGTGTGGATAATATATCAGGCCCTTACATTTAACATTTCTTACACAGCAGTTGATAATTCTTAAAGCTGGCACCTAAGATATGACCACGCATCTGCAGGCAGCTAGTAAGGAAATCCACAGGGTGTATCCCCTGCAGTGTTTCCCAAACTTTTGACATATGTGTACCCCTTCTATAATTTTCGTAACGCTGAGTACCCCGCATACTCATGAGAATGTAGAATTAGGCGCAGCTGAGCACAGTGCAGTGCAGTGCATATCCCCACCAAACTCTTCCCGTACCCCTGGGGGTACATGTACCACACTTTGGGAAACATTGCCCTATAGCAAGCATGTCAAACTCACAGCCCGAGAGCCACATATGGTCCAGAACAAATATTTTTGTGGCCCAGCCATAATGGTATGTAAGATATGTTTTAATATAAATTTCATAACTTAATTTTTATAATATCCTGTTGTACGTAACTATTAATAACGAATTATAACATTAACTAAGGACTGATTACTATAATTGTGTTGCATTCATTTCCCTTAAGCACTTTACATGCAGGCACACTCTTTCTCTCCACTAATACTAGCAGCGAATATTTCAGCAGCCAATTGCCACATCATTAGTCTTACACTAACGTGTTTGGTGTGCACAACAGGAAATATTTCACTTTCAGAAAACAAGAAAAATAGGTTTATTTGCATTAATTAATTTGTACACTTATTCATTTGTGCAGTATTCAATATCTGGTAAATTAATGTCCAAGGAAAATATTAAATTTTATCAAAATGTTCTATTTTATGTTAATGATTAATCATTTATTTCAGCCCTTTGAATTCAGCACATCTCTTTCAAAATAAACTTATGTTCCTATGAAAATTGAAGCTTTGTGTTTTTTGCAGCCCACATAAGCCTTTGAGTTTGACATGCTTGCCCTACAGACACTAGAAAACTCTGAACACTCATAAGAAAGAACTAAGGTGATGATGTCCATTGTTATTATAATGGCTATTTTCCACAGGCTATTATCCTGTGGAGTCACAGGTAGTCCTAGAATTCAGGAGAGGTTAAGAATGCAGTATAGGTCCAGGGAACCAAATATTAGACCACCTACTTTAACCATAGGAAAAGTCACATTTTTCACAGGAATGAGGTTCAAAAATAGATGAGAGAGAGAGAGAGAGAGAGAGAGAGAGAGAGAGAGAGAGAGAGAGAGAGAGAGAGAGAGAGAGAGAGAGAGAGAGAGAGAGAGAGAGAGGCAATCAAGTGAGTGCTTACTTAACCAGTGTGAGCAGGTTAATGTGTTTCAGTGAGACAGACAAGCAGAAGTTGTTGAGTCAAATATGGCAATACTGAATACTTAGGAATAAGCAACATGACTAAAGAAATATTTAATAGTACATTCACCGTCTGACTAGCATCATATCATACCAGTTCCATACATAGAACTCCACAGAGAGAATAGAATGCAGAACACTCGGCATCTCTCTCCAGTTCCCAGGCCACCTTGGACAAAGGTCCAGATGAAATTGTTCCTCCAACACAGAGGCTGAGCTATAGTGAACACTGCGTTCCTTGGAAAATGAAAGAAAGTGACGTAAGGCTATCACTCACTCTTTCTTGATGCAACTCTCTGGATGACATCTGGCTGTTTTCTACTAGGACTAGGAGCAATGCAGCAAACTTTAGGCTCCTAGTTCTAAAATTTGGCTAACCATAAGACCTTCAAGAAGACAGAAAACTCATCTTCTCCCAAGTACCTCATACATTTTTTTGATGGCTCATATAATGGGAAAGATGTGCAGTTAATCAACATTCACTTAACAACAATTTACTAAACATTTCCTATATGTCATAGTGACCCTGTGAAAGGCATTGGGGCTACAATAAACTAATTATCTGCCATCATAGTGTTTTCGTGCATTAATCATAAACCAGAAACATTTATTTGGCGTATACAGATTATGTTAATCCTAAAAAGGAAATAATAATTTGTGTTTAAAATATGCATTGTGTTTTATGGTGATTCTTTTATTTGTGCATCCTGATCATTTGATGCATTTTGCTTTCTCTTATATCTTCTTAAGTGGAAGCCACGTCTGAGAATTTAAAAAACTTCACAGCTAATCTTTATAAGTGTAATCATAAAAGTGGTAGAGGTAGGAATCCTAAGCGGTTCTCCATATGGGAAAACACTCAACTCAGGAAGGATTTTTTAAAGAGAGGATTCCCAGCCTGTAGTTCTAAATGACATTTATCATCCTATTCCCATCCTAAGAGTTCTCAGAAGAGTACAACAGCAGCTTCTGCATGGTAGGACAATACAGATGCTATGTATATTGAAAGGAAGGAGGCATGGCATCAGCAAAGAAGGTAAAGATATGATTATGTCTAGGGAATAGATAAGTTTGACTATAACAGAGGATTCACATAAGGCAGTGGTTCTCAACCTTTCTACGGGTCGCAGCATTGGAAAGTTTGAGGACCAATGACATAACGGAAGGGATAAGGTAGGCTGAGGAGAGAAATTACAGAAAGTCTTGAAAGTCAGGATAAGATATTGGGTTGTAATTAGTCAACAAGGAGCAAGCAAACATTTTGGAATGTTATGAATTAGAGCCCAGAAAAGGCGGTTGAGACCATCACCAATAAAGACTTCTGAGATATACTCCCAGATGTGACATAACTCAAAGGACTATGGCAATGTTACAGAACATGAGAGTCCCACTAGCATCCCCTTCCCACTCAAGACATCAGTAAAGTTCTAGACCTCTGCCAAAGGAAAGGCAGTCTTCCAGTGCTTACAGTTGAGTAAAAGAATACAGGAGACAGATACCCCTGATGCTCCTAACTTCACTGCCTCCACCCAACCCTCTTGTGGCTTGAGGCTCAGGCTCAGACCCCACAATTTATTACTGCACTCTATGTAGAAAGTTATTAGCTCACTCAAAGAGGAGGAGGAGGAGGAGGAGGAGGAGGAGGAGGAGGAGGAGGAGGAGGAGGAGGAGGAGGAGGAGGAGGAGGAGGAGGAGGAGGGGGAGGAGGAGGAGGGGGAGAGGAAAGGGAGGAAGAAAGGAAAGAAGAGAAGGAAGGAGGGAGGGAGGGAAGGAGGGAGGAAGGGAGGGAGGGAGGGAGGGAGGGAGGGAGGGAGGGAGGGAGGGAGGGAGGGAAGATGACTGTATGAAATAGGTCCCAAAATTTCCTTATTGAGCTTCACTCTCTCTCAACTTTCTGGGAAACCTCCTGTGTTTCTCTCCAGCAAAATGTCCTCTCTTTTTTTGTGTTTTTATTGATTTTTAAATAGAGAGGAAGGGAGAGAGAGAGAGAAATATTGATGAGAGAGAAACATCAATCAGCTGCCTCCTGCATATCCCCTACAGAGGATTGAGCTTGCAACCTGGGCATGTTCCCTAACTGGGAATTGAACCTGGGACCTCTTGGTCCATGACACTCAATCCACTGAGCAACATCAGTCTGTTAGTTATTAACACCTTAGCTTCAATGTGCCTAGCAAACCAAAATTAATCCTTTCCTAAAAGGCTCTGAGGAAATGAGAAAAATAAATAAGTCATAATGAAAAGAAAGAACAAGGAAACAGGGCCATCAGATCTCCAATGGACATCAATAGTAGGTGCTGGGGAAGTGACAGTAAATGATATGACAATTGGAACTCAGAACAGAGCTCAGAACAAGCCCAGGAAGAGGCTGCTTTATGTAGGATGAGCCACATCCTATAACAATGTTTAAGATAATAACAGCCAACCTGTGAAAACACCTTGTCATTTATGAAGTGACTTCACATGTTACATTTTGCTTCCATCCCAACCACACAAAGTGAACCTGGTTCACATCAGCCAACCCAGCTCAGCAAGCCATCAGGAAAGACACAGCTAAGGTGCATTGTAAAAGGCAGGAATGTCTGTCAACATTAAATATGGAATTGCAAAAGGGGAGACAGGGAAGAGAGAGAGGAGAAAACACGGGGTGTGGCTGGAGAAACAGGAAAGGGAATCTCCTCCTCAGATGTCAAAAATCCGGGAGTCACAGTTCTCCCTCAAGACCATTTTACATATGGCCTCACAAGTGAGAGTTCTACTATGTGTGAAATATTAAAAAGAAATAAAAACTCAGTGCAGGCCACAAAAATAAATGAATACACACAAACACACACACACACACACACACAATATAAACAAGGATAAACATTTACAGTGGGGACCTCAAGAAAAAGAGGTTAAGCTACCTCTCATATATAGCATTTGCTTGAAGAGCTGTTTCATTTTCAGTGAACTCCCCAAAGATTATCAAAGAGTTGATAATCCAATCAATCTATCACCGGTTTTGTAGCATAGCTTCAGTTTTAGTTCTTTGTATTTTTTCCTCTAGCTTCTTCTTGAAGACAGCAGTGGTGAGTGGCTCCTGCTTGTTTCACAACATTTTAGCTCTTCAAATCCTTTGGCAAAAGTCCAGCCTCGTGATGTCATCAAGAAGCAAGTTGAGGCCTTACCACTCACGCCCTGTTGCGGTCATATATACTAAGAATCCCCTGTGTATTCACAGGCAACCTCCATGTACCTTGCACAGTCATCAAAGCATACATTTTGCCACAAAAAGTCCTTCCCATGACTTTCTTTTCTACAGTTAACAGCTCTACAAAGTCCATGTTTTTTCCTGTTTCAGTAGTCTTCCATAAGAAAGTTGAAGGAGTACCTTTCCTCAGGCACCTGCTCACCCATCCTTCAGGCTCCACCAGATAGATATGCCTTAGAGAGGCACATGTCCCATTCATAGCCACCAAAAGAGGCCACAAGAAAAACAATGCTTTTAGTTGTCTTCAAGAGTCCATCCAATATGCAATGGCAATAAAAATATTAGGAGTTCCTCACAAGACTCTGGGTCAAGTGTCTCTTTTCTGAAGGTGTCTCCTGCCTGCCATGAAGCTGATGAATTCTTTCCTATAGCACAAATGGCAATATGTTTTTTAAGATGATGATACATGAGTCCTCTGTGAAAAGATGCTGGTGTCAAACAAGTTATAGCAGAAGGTTGGATTCCAAGTAGGTAATTCTGAAAAGACCTACTTACACTTGGTTCTTTACACTAGTAAAGGTTCTTTGTGGTTTCTGTTAATGAGTTTTTGTTTTATTTTTTCTTATTACATTTCAAAATCAATTTTGTCATGTTACAAACATGTTAAAATATATATGTCATTTGACAGCTTTTGTAAATCTTGGTATCCATTCTTTACTGGCATGGTAAAAAATAAATAAATACATATACATATATATATACATATACATATATATATACATATATATATATGTGTGTGTGTGTGTGTGTGTGTGTGTGTGTGTGTGTGTGTGTGTATTGCCGGGCTGAGAACACTGAACCCTATGCAAGCAGCAGGAAAAGTCAAGAACTAACCTAACTTTTACTCGGTATTTACTATAGTACCAGTACCTGTGGAGAAAAACTGGTTAAAATTCAGCTTAAGATACAGATTCCAGGATCATTTGTCCTCTTTTGTATAACTGGGCAACCATCCCTGCCCCTCCCTAGGTAAAGACAGGAGTGTCTTTTCCTAGGAGAGGTGTCTTTATTCTGGAGCGGATAGAACAGGTTCTCTGAGCTGGGTGTGTATCAAACACATCTGAGGCTAATGTTTACTGAAAACAGGGAAAATTGGTGAACAAATCATTTCCCTCACTTGGCTTCCAGAACACTGGCACCCAGGCCTTCATTTGCCAGTAGGAAAGGAGTATAGTCTTTTCCAAGAATCTGAACATTCCAAGAGAAAGATCTAAAAAAAAAAAAAACTGGTATCAGTGATTCCTCAAATAGTTGGCCCATCCAATCACTCTCCAGTGAAGTCTATAGTTAATAAGACCCATCTGCTGAGTTCAGATATTCTAATCAGCCTTTCCATTTCTTTCTCAACCTAAAACAAGGAGTTAGGTATATCTGAGAAAAGTTCAACAATAAAACCAAAACAAAGAAACAAAATAGCTACTTGGAGGGAAAAAACAATGTATGAGGCATTTAATTGGTTTTGAAGTGTTTGATGGTGTGTTATCATAAAGCAAAATTACTTTACTGTGTCTTCTGGAACATTCTGGTCATTTCATGATTAAAGTGTGGTTCAAATTGATTATTTATTGTTGGTAGCAATCAGTATTAATGATTTCACCTGGTTTTAGAAACTCATAATACATCACACCTTCCTGATTTCACCAAACACAGAGCACTGTCTTCTCTTTGTGGTTTCCGTTAATGAGTTTTTGTTTTATTTTTTTCTTATTACATTTCAAAATCAATTTTGTCATCTTACAAACATGTTAAAATATATATGTCATTTGACAGCTTTTGTAAATCTTGGTATCCATTCTTTACTGGCATGGTAAAATATATATGTATATATATATATATATATATATATATATATATATATATATATACACACACATACACACACACACACACACACACACATACATACACGGCAGGGCTGAGAACACTGAACCCTATGCAAGCAGCAGGAAAAGTCAAGAACTAACCTAACTTTTACTCAGTATTTACTATAGTACCAGGTACCAAGTGATTTGGCCTTGCAGTCAATGTTGATGGTTGACCTGGATCAACCCATGATTTTGTGCATTTGGGATTCTCAAAATAAATCCACTTTTCATTGAACTCACAATTCGAAGGAAAAAATACTTTCTTTCGTGCCACTGAAGCAACATTTTACTAATGACATTTTGGTTTTCCATTTGTCTTTGATTCAGTTGATGTAGCACCATTTTCCTTCCTTTAAAATCTTTCCCATTGCTGGTATACAATCGGAAATTGTTTGCTGAGCAACATTAATCTTTATGCAAGTTGTTTTTGAGTTTGACACGCATCTTCATCCAATAATGCTTGTCATTGTTGGTCTTCAAACTCTTTTGGTTGACCTGCATGTTCTTTGTCTTTCACATCGAAATCATCACTTTTAAAATGTTTAAACAAGCGTTCACAAGTATCTTCAGAAAGAGCATGTTCACCATAAGTTTCCCGAAGTATATGATAACTTTTTCTTCAAAATAATTAATTAAAACTTCCCACAAAGGCTCTTTTTTTGGCACGAAATTCGACATTTTTAAGCATAAAAATATCTATGATGCTAACACCTTCAGCAAACTTGACATATGAAGTTTTGAAGCTTGCTTTCAAAACACCAAAATAGCATACATATCAAATTGCATTTATATTAACATATAACATCTACTGGGGGGGAGGGGGAGAATCCGCATTATTAACTAGTACATCTAGTATATGCACCCCTATGTTCACTGCAGGGTTGTTTTCAATAGCCAAGATTTGGAAACAGCCCAAGTGCCCATCAGTAGATGAGTGGATAAAAAAGCTATAGTACATTTACACAATGGAATACTATCAGCCATTTAAAAAAAAGAAGAAGAAAATCTTACCTTTTGCAACAGCATGGATGGACTTGGAAAGTATTATGCTAAATTATATAAGCTAGTCAGAGAAAGACAAATACCATATCATCTCATTTATATGTGGAATCTAATGAACAAAATAAACTAACAAACCAAATAGATATTGATTCATAGACACTAAAAACTAACTGACAGTTGTCACAGGGGATTGGAGCTTGGGAGACTGGATGAAAGGGCAAAAAAAATTAAGAAGAAGAAAAAACAGACACTGGCAACAATACGGTGATTGCTAAAGGGGAAGGAGGCTGTGGGGAGGTGGAAGAGGGAAAAGGGGGGGTAAATGGTGGCAGATAGTTGACTTTGGGTGGTGAACACAAAATGCATTATGCAAATGATATATTATAGAATTGTACACTTGAAGCCTGTATGATATTATTAGCCAATGTCACCTCAATAAATTCAATTAATAAAAATTTAAAAATAGGTGAAAAACAAGAGAATCTAATCCAGGATATCCAATATTCAAATAATAGGGATTCTAAAAGGAGAATAAATAGAGGGCAGAAAAACTTCAACAAATGATTTAAGAAAAATTGCCAGAACTAAAGTACATAGGTTTTCATATTAAAGGACCCTCCTAGTATCTGGCTCATCATCATAAAACTTCAGAATACTGGGCATAAATAAGAAATTTCTAGGAGAGGGGGGAAACCAAATTCAAAATGTTAAGAAATACAGTGGTTTTACAGACATCTCTCGTAGCAATATTGTTATGGATAAGATAATCTCCTAAGGCAAAGGAAACCATGGAGAAAATAAACAAATGGAACATCAAAATAAAAAACTTCTGCCCAGCTGGGACCGGTTTGGCTCAATGGATAGAGCGTCGGCTTGGGGACTGAAGGGTCCCGGGTTCGATTCCGGTCAAGGGCATGTACCTTGGTTGCGGGCATATCCCCAGTAAGGGGTGTGAAAGACGCAGCTGAACAATGACTCTCTCTCATCGATGTTTCTAACTCTGTATCTCTCTCCCTTCCTCTCTGTACAAAATCAATAAAATATATTTTAAAAAAAAAAAAACTTCTGCCCAGCAAAAGAAACCATCAACAAAACAAAAAGGGATCCCACTATATGGGAGAACATATTTGACAATGATACATCTGATAAAAGTTAATATCCGAAATATATAAGGAATTCATATAACTTAACAGAAGGAAGACAATCCAATTAAAAAATGGGCAAAGGATCTAATAGACACTTCTCAAAAGTGTCTATTTAGGGGTGTGCAAGAGGCAGCTGATCGATGACTCTCTCATTAATGTTTCTAACTCTCTATCCCTCTCCCTTCCTCTCTGTAAAAAATCAACAAAATATATTTTTTTTTAAAAAAAAAAAACAATGAGTTATCACCTTAGAATGGCTGTCATCAACGAATCAACAAATTAACAAATGACAAGTACTGGAGAGAATGTGGAGAAAGGGAACCCTGGTACACTGCCGGTGGGAATGCAGACTAATGCAACCATTATGAGAAACAGTATAGAGTTTCCTCAAAAAATTAAATATGTAATTGCCATTTGACCCAGTGATCCCACTCTAGGAATATATCCTAAGAAACCGGAAATATAAATAATCAAGAATGTATGCACCCCTATGTTCATAGCAGCACATGAGTGGATAAAAAAACCTGTGGTACATTTATACCATGTTATTCTATGCAGCAGTAAAAAAGAAGAATCTCTTACCCTTTGAGACAGCATGGAGGGACCTGGAGAGTATCATGCTTAGTGAAATAAGCCAGTCAGAGAAAGACAAGTATCACATGATCTCACTCATATGTGGAATCTAAGTAACAAAATAAACTGATGAACGGAGTGAATCCAGAGACATGGAATCATGGAACAGAGTATAGAATCTTTGAGGGAAGCAGGAGGGTGGGTGGTGGGAGGTGATCAACCAAGGACCTTGTATGCACATATGCATGGCCATGGACACAGACAATGGAGTGGTGGGCAGGGGTGGGCTGGAGGGGGTCAATGGGGGGGAGATATATGTAATATTTTCAACAATAAATAATTATTTTTTTAAAAGAAATAGAGGGATTTCACACTTTTCCAAGGTAATTTTGGAAGCTAGAAGGCAATGGAATAATTATCTCTAACCTAGATTCTCTATCTAAATATCAGGGCAAGGGCAAAATAACTTTTCAGACAAGCCAAGTCTCATAAAAACTTTTTATGTACTTTTTTTTTTTAAGCTATTGAAGAACATATTCCTCCAAAGCTAGAGAGCATTCCCCATGATGAAGGACAATATGGGGTACAGTCAATACAGGATCCGAAAGGAGCGAGAGGCAAAGACCAGGGATGACAGTAAAGACAGAGCTCAGGATGAAGGGAGGAGCACTAAACAAGGGGACAAGTCAAATTAGAGTGGGACGAGAGGCTCCAGGAGAAACTTTCTCAGATGCTGATGACTCCCAAAATTTTGTTGAGAACTATTTAGACCACTGATGATGCATTTGAGAGCAAAAACAAACCAAGCAAGGCAATTATTAAACAAAGAAAAGGGAGGGGGGGAATGTGTACAGGAAAGAAAAAAGTAATTGTTTAATTACACAGTTCCATCAAGAATAGTATTTACATTGTCATTAAAAGAAAACTTGTTTCTCTACTCACCGCATTTCTGACACCACACGTTCGGGCCACAGTTTTTTCTCACACCAAACCATTCTCTGCTGTCCCGACGCCAACTGGATGTCCTACTGCCCAATTCTAACACCACCTGCTCCAACTCAGAGCAGACAGCACATTAGGGGCTCAGCCCCACAGGGCTGCCCCACTTCCAGCACCAGCCCCGAGTCCTCCACTGTCCCCCCATTCGCATGGGGGTTCCCGCACGCCCTCCTCAGGTTCGACCATTCGGGATAAGCTCCCAGAATTTAGAGACACATCACTCCCATCGCTTCAGAATGGAGAGGTGCCAGGGCAAGGTCAGGAAGCGTTCCCCCGGGAGAGTCTGTCTCTTGGCATTGGGATCCCCCACTCTCTGGAATATGAACGTGCTCAGCAGCCCAGAAGCTCTCTGAACCCCTTGGTTTGGGGATTTTAGGGGGGCTCCATTCCGTAGGTATGATTGGCTCAGTCACTGGCCACAGGCAACCCTCAGTCTCCAGGCCCCTCTCCGAGCTTTGCGCCTCTGTCCTTCTGGCACGCGAGGCCCCAACAGCCTGCCATCTCCGTAGCGAACAAGGCGACACCCCTGCACTCCGAGGATTCTCGGGACTTCAAGTTCTTTGTCAGGAGCTGGAACCCTGAACAACACGGGTTTGAACTGTGCTCGGTCCCCTGGGTGCACAATTTGGTTTTGTTGTTGTTGTTTTTTCCCATAAATGCTGTCTGCTCTGTATCCTGGGGGTTTCACATCCGGGGACTCAACCAACAGCCAGTGGAACACAGTATGTTCGCGTTCGCGACAGCAGATTCCCAGCAGCGGTTTCCCAACTGTGGACTCCCAACCGCAGGTGGAAAACAGTATGTTCGCATTCGCAACAGCAGATTCTCAACCGCAAATTATACACACACACACACACACACACACACACACACACACACACACACACCACCACCACCACCACCACCACCACCACCACCACCACCACCACCACCACCACCACCACTACCACCACCACCACCACCACCACCACCACCACCACCACCGAATTTTCAATCCCATAACTGGTTGAATCATCGAATGCTACGGGCCGGCTATAGTTACATTTTGGGGGAGTCAAAAGTTATACGGGAATTTTCAACTATTGTGGGATCAGCCCCCCACCCATCCCTGTGATGTTCAACCATGAACTGTAATAGAATAAAAGATGCTCCTTTCACAAAGAAATTACAAGGGTTTTTAGGAGTTCTGAGTCAGGAACCAGAGGCAGAGACCAAATACATATATCTCATATCACAGACATATTTTAAACTGTGAATATTGATTTAGCCATTACAGTAAAACTATATTGAGAAGTGAGACGGAAAGGTGCTGCCATGGGAATGGGGTGAGGAAGACTGAAAAGTGTGCCCAAAACTGAAATATAAAAAATAAAAACACACAGACGAGTCCGTGTAGCTCAGTGGTTGAGAGTGGGCCCATGCACCAAGAGGTCCCCAGTTCAATTCCTGATCAAGGCATATGCTGCGGTTCCAGACTCCATCCCCAGTGAGGGTTGTGCAGGAGGCAGCCAATCGATGTTGATGTTTCTGTCTCATCGATGTCTCACTCTCTCACTCTCTCTCTCTCTCTCCCCCTCTCTTTCTCTCACTCTCCTCCCTCTCCTTTCCTTTCTCTCTCTATAATCAATAAAAACATTTTTAATGTAAAAACACAAGCATACAATTTAGATACAAAGGCATGTGCACATATATACATAAACACATCAGCTAAAGAAAGTAAAACTAGTATTGGGAAAGAGGGTAGGAAAAAGAATGAAAGTAAGAATCAGTGTTTTTCCAAAACAAACTAGGACAAATACCTGGCTCTTTAAACTAGATGCAGACTTCCTGCCAAAGGCCCCACCCGCTGGTTTATTTTGGTAATATTTCTAGGTGAAAAGCAGACAAAAGGCTTTTCCCTGTAGTCTCACCCAGCCTCTTTCCCTCCTTCTCCACCTTAGCAGTGATGGACCTAGGCAAGTAAAGGGTGTCTTTGTCACTCCAAGCAACTTAGCTAGAGACTTAACTTTGCCTTTCAGGTCCAGTGGGGCTGGCCAATGAAGAATCTTTAGCCTCCTAAAACTAGCCCAGGGCCTCTAAATCCAATTACCAATTTACAGAGAATAGGGAGGGGGTGGAGAGTTGAAAGCATGCTATGGGATGCAGGCAGCATGATCTAGGCTGTAAGAAACCACAGGACAAACGGGAAAGGGGGAACCCATAGATTAAAAATGACTTTAAGACATTAAAAAAGACATACACCAAACACTAAATACATATATAACTTTGGTGAAATCTTAAGAGAGGAGAAAAGCCAACAAGGAGAGAACTACAAGCAAAAACAGCCAAGTTATTCTTCCTTGGTTTTTTGTTTGTTTGTTTTGTTTTATTTTCTTTTGGCAGTGCCTCCTAAAGCATGGATTCATTTTCCTCTTGCAATTAACTCTTGGACTGCTGTCCTCTGTAAACAGAATTATAATGATCTAATATTATTCCTAATTTTATTAAAGTCTTTCAAGCATGTGCTTTTCATAACCATTTGAAGGAAGAAAGGTTAGAAGGCTGTACATGAGTCATGTTTCTACAATGGCTTAATCATCCCCCCACCACTACCCCCCAAAAAAGTTATAATCTAAGATTTCAATTTTTTAAATGACCTTTTTTATTTCCCCTCTCCATCCCCCTTCAACTTGTCCCTCCTCAGATCCTTGATCAGTCCCTACCTACCATTCACCACCATACACCTTCTTGGAGGCATAAGGGATGACGGGAACATCAAGGGCATCAATGATGAGAGACTTCTTAGCATGAGGCCAAAATGTGCTGACCCATATATAATAGGAATTGTATGATGGTGCTTGGAATTCAGAATAAAATAAAGAGGCAAACAAAGAACATAGCATAGCATCCACTCTGTTCTCAAAAGGACGTGGACACCCACACATTCCCTTATAAACTCAGTGGAGGAGTTTAAAAAGCATTCCCGCCCTAGCAGTTTTGGCTCAGTGGGTAGAGCACTGACCTTGTGGACTGAAGGATCACAGGTTCAATTCCAGTCAGGGGCACGTACCTCTACTACGGGCTCAATCCCGGGTGTGGGAGGCAACCAATCAATGCTTCTCTCTGTGTGTCTCTACCTCTCCCTTCCACTGTCTATGTCTCTACCTCTCTCTTCCACTGTCTCTAAAATTCAATGGAAAAAAATATTCTTCAGTGAGGATTAACAACCACAAAAAAAAAAGAAAGACATTCCCAATCAGCCAGCTCCTCCTGACAATCCCCACAGAAAAGTTCCATAATTTTGTCTGCATGTGCAGAAAAGAGGGAAACAGGTATTTCAGTGTGGCTGCACAGCAGTTTCCAACTGCTAAAACCTAAGGATTGTAGAATGCCTTTAGGAACCCTACACACTAGGCTCCTAGGTGAGTAGGTTAGTTGGATTAGCAACTCCCCATTAGGTCATGTTAATAAAAGAGAAGGAAAAAAAATTTTTTAGTCACAGGTATTAAGTAGGGAGTTCTCAAATTGAAGCAACATTCATTGAAAACCTAATCTGTGGCTGACATCATGCTTAGCATGTTTGCATACATCATTTTGACATTCCATCTAATTTAAGGATGTCATATGTGCTTCAGAGTTTGCTCTTTATTATTAGACTAGAGGCCCAATGCAGAAAGATTCATGCAAGAAGATTCCCCTGGTTGCTGCCACTGCTTTTGCTCTGGCCAGAGCCACCTTTCCATGCTGCCCAGAGGCCCAGAGAGGCTGAGGCAGTGCAGAATGCCTGCGTCATCAACGACAACACAAGCATCTTGCCCCGCCTACAGCCACTTGGCACAGGTGTATGCAAATTAACCCACCATCTTTGTTGGGCTATTTTGCATATGCACACCTGATTGGCTGGTGGGTGTCATGAAGGTATGGTCAATTTGCATCTTGCTCTTTTATTAGTGTAGATACACTGTCTATGCCTTTGGTGTTTGTTTGTTTGTTTGTTTGTTTTTTCCCTATCAGGAAAATATAGTGAATTTGCTACAGCTCTGCTTTTGGCCTGAATGGAAGATCAGGACACCACATCACTTCAGTGTTTCCCATCACCTGTTGGGGCCAAAAGAAACCAGCGTTATCCACTTGCCAGTGGATGCAGTGACTACATTTCAAATTTCTGGACCAGGAATGCTGCTCTGAGTAACAAGTGTTTTCTCATCCCTTGTTTCTCCTCTTTCCCATAATATTTATTTACCACCAGCTGGCAATAAGTAACTACACCTAAGCATGCAAACATTAGAACAAATAAGAAAATATCACGATATTCCAAAGGGAGTTATGAAACCAAAATGCTCATCTTAACATTCTACTCCTTTAAATTAACTTCAAGCTACTTTGCTTTCAAGGGCATATAATTAATTTCGGAAGCCTTGGGCTTGAGTATTATTTCTGTCACTTTCTCAACATGTAGCCTGAGATTAAGTCTCTCCCTCTTTCTCACCCACCGTGTGAACAATTGTCATCATAAATACTTGGCAAGTTTGTGAATGTTAGACAAGGAAATATATACGTAAATATTTTTGCCTATTTCTAAACCCTATATGTTATTTAGTAAAAAAAGAAAAAGAAAAAAAAAAAGGCACAACCTAGAAAAGAATGTAGACAAAGCAAAAGAAACAAACTGCAAATTCCTTAAATTATCTATTGTTTTCCTAGAGAAAGGTAATTTCCTCCCATAACATTCCTGCTCTTAAATCTTTCCTTGTTTAAAAAAAAAAAAAAAAAAAAAAAAAAAAAAAAGCCTTTTCTATTTCTTGCTAATGAACAAATCTCAAATCTTGTAACAGTTTCTTTGCAATGTTTTGAATCCTTGCTCTTTCTCTCAGAACATTCCTGCTTCACCTATGGCTTCCTAACGGTTGGTTCCTCTTGTGGAAGGGGCATCCAAGACCTTGAACTACCGTGTTTCCCCGAAAATAAGACATCCTCCGAAAATAAGACCTACTTACAGATTTCCTTCTGAGTGAAATAAAAGGCATCCCCCTGAAAATAAGGCCTCCCCTAAGCTAAACATGAGAGATTTGGTCCACTGATTCTAAAAGAAATGGAGTCACAAGAAATTCACCAGGAAATTCAGGAATTGGATTGTTATGATGATGTTCCAGAAGATGATGACATGATTGTCATTGAATAAATGAGTAAATTCTTGATACTGTAGGATTCACACTTTGTCTGGTTTGTGTTGACAACTACCGTACTACCGTACCGTACACAGGTAATAAATTTCCTTTATTTTCATTTAACAATAAATGTGTACCGTATTCTTCTTCATGGAAAAATAAGACATCCCCTGAAAATAAGATCTAGCACATCTTTGGGAGCAAAAATTAATATAAGACACTGTCTTATTTTCGGGGAAACAGGGTAAATGTCCTCAAAGTTCCCTGCCAGCCCAGGTGACCTGTTTCTGATTCCTCTCTCTTTCCCATCAGTCGCTGCCTGAGAATTTTTACCCCTTTCTTTTTTCATCAGTGTCTATGGGAAAAAGTCCAACTTCACCGCCTCGCCAAGCCACTCAGAATGTTTAATATGCACAATTAAGATACCTCATTAATCAAAACTTTCAACCTAATAATAATAGCTCCTAATCTGACATTTGGGCCAGTAGTGGCATCCCCACGGAGGGAGTGGTCCCCCTGGAGATGACACCCCACAGTAGAAATTATGGTGCCACTCCTCCTAGAAGGGCAGGTGGTGTGCCCACAGGAGGCTGCATTCCTGGAGGGGAAAGGGAGGACAAGGCTCGGGGTTTTCCAAGTGAACCTGAGCTGGCTCTGACCAGAGCCACTGGGCAAGAGGAAAAAAAAAGCGACATAGAAAGAGCCCTCTCTCCTCTGAAGAAGTCACACTTTGTGCCCTAGCTCCCCAGTAAGGGCTCCTTAGTTCAAATGACTTGGGGATTTACCTTTCCCTGAGGAGTTGTTCTGACATGTGCATAAAAAGGCAGATATAAGGATACATCTTGCTACTTTATTTATAACAGCAAAAATCAGGGGGAGAGGGGCAGAGCACAAATGCCATCATTAATCACTAGTCCTTCATAAAGACAGTGCCACCCCCTCCCCAACCCTTAATAGATATTTAGGAAATTTGCGTGGTTATTTTTTATGTCACCATCTCTGGGGTTATTATGGGCATTTATTGCTTGAGGGCCACAATGTATCCCACACAATGAAGAATTCTCCCCCTTCAGCAAGGACTTCAGGTGTCTTGCCTGACATTACTTACATGGTGAAACATCTGAGCCAAGAACTGAACTCCACTATATATAAACATGAAGTAACTTTTGTACAATTTCAATATAGTACAATGATTTCTCTAAGAATGAGGCCAACGAATAAACTGAGACATTGTGGAATTCTGCTTGATTTGAATCTCTACAAGTTGTTCATCATCTCAGAGAAATCATGAAATTAATGTCAACATCACCCAAGGTACTTAAATCAACAACAAAAAACAGCTAAATCTGTCTGCATCTGGTTCTGTAGCACTCCAGGCTACATGTAGGGACAAGCATCTGTCTACCTTTTGATGTCATATGCCTCAATGTGCCCAAGCTATTTATATATCAAAATATGTACTAGTTTATTATAAATTGCTTCTTTTTATGTCTTTATATTATAGTTAGGACATTATGTTGATTTTTATCATATTTTAAGTAAGTTATTTTATTTATGAATTTTATTTCAGAATAGTATGGGGGGATATTCCCTAATATTTTTATAAAAGAGGGCCATTGGTCCATAGTATTTGTAATTAAATAAAATATGATACATTACACTATGAAGTACTCTGTAACAGTTTGGGGGATTAGCTAAGTCTAATACACTGTTATAGAATAATCTTTAAAATACATAGTTAAGTGAAGAAAGCTGCTTCAGAGAAATTTATACAGCATATATAGCTGATATCAATTATCTAAACATATATGCACAAAACCACATTATATGTGATATACCTATAGAGAAAATGCATGGAGGAAATGTCTGAAAGTTTATAAAATGAGCTGATAATAAGGGGATGGAATCAGGGATGGTAGTTAAGGTGACTGTCTACTTTTTTGTAGTGTTTGAATGTGTATGAGAATGTATGCAGATATTCATTACATAATTCAAAAATCTTAAATAAACATTTGGAGAAGAATCGCTGGGGAGCAGGGGGCGCCTTGCCCAAGTTCTCACAGTTGTCACCCCTAAACTTCAGGGTGGCCATGCTTGGATTCCTGCATCCTTCTGCACAGAGGGGAGGAAAAGAATGTACTTCAACTTGGACTCCAACCCAGTTCAGGTGGGGTCCTCCACTGTGGGTGCACCAGTAGGAAGTGGGAACTCCAACCCAGAGGTTTTTTTTTTGTTGTTGTTGTTGTTGTTGTTTTAAATATATTTTTATTGATTTTACACAGAGAGGAATTGAGAGGGATAGAGAGTTAGAAATGTCGATGAGAGAGAAACATCGACCAGTTGCCTCTTGCACACCCCCCACTGGGGACGTGCCCGCAACTAAGGTACATGCCCTTGACTGGAATCAAACCCGGGACCTTTCAGTCCACAGTTTGACGCTCTATCCACTGAGCCAAACTGGTTTTGGCCCAACCCAGAGGTTTGTCACTCTAGGGAACAGCCTTGCATTGTCACCATGAGCCATACAAGAGGCGCCAAACCTTCACTCAGCTTTTGGGCTTTATATACAGAAAAGTACAGCCAATTTCATGTAGCCAACAAGATAGGACTTAGCCAAACTGAGCTCCTTCCTTCAGGTCCAGACCAAGACTCAATGAAACATTCGGAGACCCCAGACACATAACAGAAAGGGGGCAGGGGCATCAGAGAAGAGTTAGGGAGAACTCCTGGGCCTTTTGCCCTCACTGTGGGGTGGAGGGCTGAGTACACTCTGAAGAAGTGGGCACCTCACCCACGGTCCCATGTGGCTAAATCATAGTGATCTCCGGGGTTATAATCAGCAAAAATGCCCCTTTCTGAGTCTCATGGGGCTACAGCAGCAGTAGACGAGCACAATTATACAACCCAATTTGGAGGAAGATGTTCTAAACCTAAAAGATATGTCTGTATGCAGAAGGTCCAGCGGCCTGGGGGACAAATAACACCTCACAGCCTGGTCTGTGATCTCCACCCTCGCTCAGCATCCCTGGGCCTCACGTCCCCACACAGCTGGGCAGGGTTCTGCTCCCACAGCTGTCCAGCTCCTGCTGTTGCTGTCTGTCCTGGCTGCTGTGGACGTCCTGGAGTCACACCCTCACCCCGCAGCTCCCAGACTGAGAGGGTGGGTCCCACCTCAGAGGAACATGCTCTTGCCATCAACCCTATAGAAAGGCAAGCCTGTTAGTGATCACACCAGTCTTTTTCCCCTACGGAGACACACTTGAGCAGGTAGCTCAGGACACCTGAGAAAGCTTCCTTGATGAAAGATCAGTGTCCCGTGGTGGCTCACCCACCTTCACTCTCTCCAAACCCAGATGCCAGTTCCCTGCCATCCAGGCATCCAGTCAGGTGACATTTCTTCCTACTTCTTCTTTATGTTCTTATTCAGTGTACCCAGAGTCCGCAGAACCTGGCCATCAGTAAGAAGCTTTCCATATAAATACAAAAAGACAAGCATTAAGTGTAGTGCAAGAGTGAGTTCTGATGTTACACCCTGTGGGTTTGAAGGTCACCTCTACCATCACTAGCTGGATAAACTTGAGCTGTAAATGAGCATACCCACAGGGTATGATGAAATGGATGTACCCAATGGGCTTCACACAGGGCCACCTTGGGTTGGGGGTGGGGCAGTCTGCAGACAAGCTCCACTTACAACTTTCCTACACATAGATGTACATTTCAAAGGCCTGTATTCTGACTTATATTCTGCCTCATTTCTTTAGGATTGCCCTCTTATAATACTTCTGTAAAGAGTGGAAATTCTTTTTTTTTTTTTTTTTCAAACCTGGTTTTAAAAATTCAGGGAAAATAAGCTGCAAATTTTAAAGATTAATCCATTGAAAAGATAATAGTAAGTCTAAAAAGATGATTTTTTTTAATATATTTTATTGATTTTTTACAGAGAGGAAGGGAGAGAGATAGAGAGTTAGAAACATCGATGAGAGAGAGTCATCGATCAGCTGCCTCTTGCACACCCCCCACTGGAGACATGCCCGCAACCAAGGTACATGCCCTTGACCAGAATCGAACCTGGGACCCTTCAGTCCGCAGACCGACGCTCTATCCACTAAGCCAAAACGGTTTCGGCTAAAAAGGAGATTTCTAAAATCACATACCTATTCCATTCATATTAAAACTCCAGTGATTGAAGTTTTTATTTTATGTACAAAGAGCTAGCATTGTTTCTCAGGTATGGTAGATGTCTTGAATGACCCATTCAAGGAAGTTCATTTGATCCTGCTTGATGATAACTATATCCTTCGCAAACAGATGAAAACACTGGCGGCACATACTGAGGCTACGTTTCCAGATCAGACCCCACTGGATTGAGCAGACAAGGCCAAAAGGAGAAGCCTGGCTGAATTTTCTCCAATGGATCCCGTAGAGAAGCTGGTGACCCATGTTGCTCTCATGAATGTAAAGAGGCAACAGGAAAAAAGGCAAGAGGGAATTTCTGGCATTATGCTGGATTAATTTTGGCTTTGTTTCTGGGAACTTCAAGTAAATAGTATCCCTAGAATCATAGATCTGCAGGGCCTTTAGAAGATCATGTGATCCTGCCCAGCTTCAGGTGACATCTTATCCCCATTCAAGGCCAGGAGAGTTCAAAAGGTCATAGCTAGTAAAGGATGGGGGCTCAAAGGAAGTTAGGATTTACCCAATAAAACTAAGATATTTGATCACTTCCATTGTTCATGGTTCTTGGTGTCAAACTCTCCACCTCCTAAGGGCCAAGAAAGTTTCTGGACAATGGCCATGCAGTCCCCTTGGGCCAGTTATAATTAATGCTTCCTCAAGTCTTATCAATAAAAAGAGGACAATTATGATAATGACAAGATCAATGCCCTTCTGCTGTTATCTTATCAGTTTTCTTCTCAGTTCTGTGAATGGCAAAATGACAGCAAGGGAAGTTTTTCAAGCTGGAACAGTGATAAAGGAAGAGAGAACAAAGTACAATCCTCATTGGGGAAATTAAAGACAAGTAAAGAACTGAGTAAACTTGGGCACCTCTTCTGGACAAATACACTTTGACCTACAGGCCAGAGCCATGGGAAGAACAGTTAAAGATCCCCCGTGAGGGAGACCGCTGGTAAGCAAAGGATAGGTAGGTAGTAGAGACTTCTATTTTCAATCCAGCTGGACTGTTGGGAGATATAAAGCACAACCTATGTCATGGAGAAGAAGCATATGGCAAAAACACAGAAGAGCAAACAGCAGGAATAGAACACAATAAACAGAAAAGAAAAAAAGAAAGAAAGATAAGCATCAGTGGAGTTAAAAATCTCCATTCATTTCACCCTGACTGGTTTGGCTCAGGGAATAGAGCACATGTGTCAAACACAAGGCCCGCGGGCCAAATCCGTCCCGCCAGGCCTTGCAATGTGGCCCGCACCGCGCTGTCATCACTGCACTCCGCTGCGTTTCCATCACAATGACAGTTTATGACTGTTCAGTAAACCATTCGGCCCGCGATTTAGGCTGGATTTTAGATTTTGGCCCCTTCTCTGATTGAGTTCGACACCCCTAGAATAGAGTGTCGGCCTGCAGATTGAAAGGTCCCAGGTTTGATTCCAGTCAAGGGCATGTACATTGGTTGAGGGCACATCCCCAGCAGGGGGTATGCAAGAGGCAGCTGATTGATGTCTCTCTCTCATCGATGTTTCTAACTCTCTGTCCCTCTCCCTTCCTCTCTGTAAAAAAAATCAATTTTATATATATATATATATATATATATATATATATATATTTTAATCTCCATTCATTTCATTCTCCTAAACCAAGCAGCAGAGCAAAACGAAAAAAAGACTGTCCTGGTCATGGTTTCTTGGCCTCCTATCCTTCCAGGAGAACCAAGACTAACTCCACAAGGATCACCTAATGACTGAGTTTCTACAGAGACTATGGAGAGAAAAGAAGGAGGCTACATCTCATGTCTTACCTCACTGCAAATCTTCATAAATGGCCTCTTATAAACTGACCATTTTTAACCCATGTTTTCCCCCAATGACATCTGCCATATATATATATTGATTTCAGAAAGTAAATGAGAGGGAGAGAGAGATAAAAACATCAATGATGAGAGAGAATCATTGACCAGTTACCTCCTCCATGCCTACGGAGGATCAAGCCCACAACACAGATGTGTGCCCTGACCATGACCCCCTGGTTCACAGATTGATGCTCAACCACTGAGCCACCCCAGCTGGGCGGCGCACCTGCCTTATCTTGACATACTTTCCTGTCCTCACTCAAACTACTAGCTTCCAGACTTCTCTGGTTCCCTGCCTTTCACTTGCTACCACCAACCCTATCAGTATCACAGTGCATCCCACTGAACCAACCAAAATTCTGATTAATGATTACATTCAAACTACAATTCTGCACCCAATTCCAGAGTGTGGGTTTCTCACACACACACACCATTAAGCAATTCTGACACCAGCTGGGCATCCTACAATTCA
Organism: Pipistrellus kuhlii; assembly: GCF_014108245.1. Lineage (NCBI taxonomy): Eukaryota > Metazoa > Chordata > Mammalia > Chiroptera > Vespertilionidae > Pipistrellus > Pipistrellus kuhlii. Next base: position 22,044,199 of record NW_023425405.1, on the reverse strand, counting down.
ATTCTGACGTTATCTACCCAAAGGTAGCATCAGACCCCACCGGTTAAGGGCTCAGCCCTACATGACTCCCTTCTTCCTCTTGAGATGCCGGTTGCAAGTCCAGGTGGTCACCTGTGCTTCTGGCCAACTAGCTACAAATCAGAGATTCCAAAAGCCCCTCCCTGGGGTTCAATCAATTCGCTAGAGCAGCTCACAAAACTCAGGAAGAGTTTACTTACTACAGTGGTCGGCAAACTTCTTAATCACAGAGCCAAATATCAACAGTACAACGATTGAAATATTTTTTGAGAGCCGAAACCGACCACTGCACATGGGCCATGAAGTTTCAATCGCACTGTACGTGGAGGCCCACCCATGGTATTTTGTGGAAGAACCACACACAAGGGGCCAAAGAGCCACATGTGGCTCACGAGCAGCAGTTTGCCAACCACTGACTTACTAGATTATCAGTTTATCCTAAAGCATGTAACTCAGAAACAGCCAGATGAGGAGATGCAAAGAGGCAAGGTATAGAGAAAGAGCTCTTAGCTCCCAGGCTCTCCAGGGGAGCCACTCTCCCCTAGCGCCATGTGCTCACCAACCTGAATGTTCTCTGAGCTTTGCCCTTCTGGGTTTTGCCAGAGCTTCGTCAGGTAGTCATGCTTGGTTAAACCAACGAGTGATGAATTCATCCTCCAGCCCCTCATTTCTCTCCTCCCCAAAGGTCAGGGGGTGGAACTGAAAGTTCCAACCCTACAGTCAGGTGGCTGGGTTGCCTGGCAACCAGCCCCCATCCCTAGGGATCTCCAAAAGTCACCTCATTAGCACAACAAAAGACACTAACTAGTCACTCTCACCACAGGAAATTCCAATGGTTTTAGGAGCTCAGAGCCAGAAAAGGGTACGAAGACCAAATACATATTTCTTCTTGTAAATCACAATACCAAGCTGATTTGTCACCTTTATCTCTAAAGCATTTCCCAGGGGGGCAGTCATTCGTTCCAACACACTTAATTTCACATTGAGAAATGTGTGTTTGTTTTTAATCACAAATATGACTCTACTCATCTATTCCTTTAGCCCACTGATGGAGTGGGTGATTTATTATATCTTACCTGGTTCTGGGGGAGATGGCAACAACTAGAAAAGGCCTCAGCCTGTTATTATTATTATTTTTTTAAATAACCCAATAAAAGACCGTAAGACCTAGGAGACATATGAGGAAATTATGAATCCCATTGTACTCAGCCAATGAGGAACCCAGAGGAGGGACTCTCACACCTATATAGCATGTGCTCATTACTCCATGTGTGCCTACACAACCAGACACCTGCTCTTACAAGCTCATATTAAAAGTTTTGTGTTCTGACGAAACCGGTTTGGCTCAGTGGATAGAGCAGCTGTCTGTGGACTGACGGGTCCCGGGTTCGATTCCAGTCAAGGGCAGATACCTTGCTTGCGGGCACATCCCCTGTGAGGGGTGTGCAGGAGGCATTGATTGATGTTTCTCTCTCATCGATGTTCCTAGCTCTCTGTCCCTCTCCCTTCCTCTCTGTAAAAAATCAATAAAATATATATTTTTTTTAAGGTTTTGTGTTCTCTATGGTCGAAAGGGGTCACATGCTGACCTGACAAGCTCAGGGGAGGCCTGCATGGCAGTCTTGCAAACTCAGAGACTTAAAGGAACCACAAAGGATGCTCCAAAATTAAACTTTAACTAAAAGCAGTTATGGTGGACAGTTACATTCTAGGCCGGTATCTTCACTGACAAGGTCAACCTTTATCTTAACTGAGCCTATCTGTCTTTTTGCATCTATGATAACATTTCCTTGACACGTCTGGGTAACTTGTAACTTACCTTTTTCTGGAGCCACAAATTCTTTCGTTATCATATTAAGTGTTCCTGTAACCACTAAGTATGTGTCCATCGTTTTACTTTTTATCTAATCCAAGAGTCCACCTCCCTCCCCTTGACTGCAATTATAAATACAATTGTAGCTTGCCATTCTCGGGAGCCTTATCTCAATTTGTTGAGGTTCTGCTTCCCAGCATATGTCGACAGGTTGGCTCAAACAAACTCACAAAAAATTTTTAAGGTTTCAGCCAGGACCGGTTTGGCTCAATGGATAGAGCGTTGGCTTGGGGACTGAAAGGTCCCGGGTTCGATTCCGGTCAAGGGCATGTACCTTGGTTGCGGGCATATCCCCGGTGGGGGGTGTGCAGGAGGCAGCTGATTGATGACTCTCTCTCATCAATGTTTCTAACTCTCTCTCTCTCTCCCTTCCTCTCTGTACAAAATCAATAAAATGCATTTTTTTAAAAAATCTTTAAAAAAAAAATTTTTTTTAAGGTTTCAATGTTTGTTTGTTTTTACATTAACATATTCATATTTCTGTCTCCACGTCTGTTATTTGAATTCGGACAGGTGAGCATTTCTCACACTTTCCACTAACCTTGGTGCCTCGAGTGTCTTAATTTTGGTCTAAGAAAGAGCACTGTCCAATAACCATTTTAAAAGAAAGAAAGGAGGGAGGCTTGGGAGAAAGGAACAAAGAAAAAGAAATGATGCCGCCACTTTCTTAGTTGGTGCTCTGCCCAGATGACAAAGCAACTTCAACAGAAGGGTAACTGGGAGTGGAAGCATCTCTCTCTAGCTCTTACCTAACAGTTACATTACAAATGATGCTCCCCTTTCCTCTCAGACAGCCCTTCCCACATGACTTGGTTTCTGCTCTTTTGTGTGTGTCTGGTCCTGAAGACAGAGAGTAGGAGAAGCCCTTCATCACACCGTTGCAAGCCCCTCTCCCCCTTCCTTTCCCACCTGGACCTTCCCTTCTCTCCAGTCCAAGCCCACCATTACTGGGACGCATGGCTAAGAAAGCTTCTTTCTAGCCTAAAGCCTCCCCATTTTCATAACAATGAGGACATATGATAATAGTTGCCACTTTCATATCATGTGGATAAATAGTCTCATGGTATTCTAAGATTTTATAAACAGTAATTATACCTGTTGTAAAGCACACCTGGAATTTGAAGTTACAAGGTGCAGTTACAAATTTTCATCACTAGGTGGCGCTACAATTTATGACTCAGGGCCTGGATTCCTTCCAAACTCAATGATATATTTGGAGAAATATATATTAATTTCTTAAAAGAGGTGGTTGATATTTTCAAATGTGTATGTGTCTGTGTGTTTGCATTTATAACAATAACTTTCTAATACAATAGAACTTGTATGGGGAAATTACAGATGGCCCTAATAGAATCCTTTCATAAAACACTTCTAAGCAAAATATAAAAGGAATCAAATGCATGCCCAATTAAGAGCGCTCGTACTTATCAAATACTTCTTTCATAAGACAACAATGGAATATTCCTCCAGACCATGAGACCAGTAACTTAAAACTGTAAGTGTGAGTTATGCCAATCTACATACCAGTCCTCTCTATAGATTTGTTTCCCAGAACTCCCAGCCTAGACTAGCAATAAAATTGTACATTTTCCAAATAAACCAAGTTAGCCTAATCCGGAAGGCAAAGCCCTCTCCTCTCTCATACTAGCCCAACTGACACTGACTTTAAGACACGGCTGGTTTTCCAGTTTTTCTCTTCCTTCGGTCTAACCAGTAAACATTTTGACAAGGACCAAGCTAATGTTCCTCTCCCGAGGACCTGGTGTTTAACACTTGTCTCAACTTGTTCTCATTAAATTTCTGACGTGCCCAGTTTACTGAGCCACATTTGTTCTCATGCTTTCTCTGCCTCCCTTCTACCTGCCCAAGCTTTAAGGCAGCGTTTTAATTTCTCTGGTTAGCCACATTCACTTCTCAGGCAGCCAAGAAAACAAGTTAAGGTAGAAACACAATGGGTTGGACACAGACACTGCGGGGGTGGGATGAGGATATGCAACAGGGGGGAGGAAAGATAGGGGAAGGTCAATGGGGTGGAAAAGGAGATATATGTACTACTATATGTAATACTTTAAACAATAAAAAATAAATTAAAAAAAGAAACAATGGTTTCTGCTGAGACACACACAAATATTAATATGAGAAAGTTTGAGTTATGGCCCCTTCATGTAACTGACACCCTCCATATTTTCATGTCTCCACTCCAGAAATCAAATGAAATCATAGGATTGTGAATTGGCTTTATTTTTATTTTAGAGTAAAATCAGTTAAGAATGGGGGTGTAGAAAGTGTTGAAGTACCTAAATAACATATTTGAATGTAATTCATAATTCCAAGTGAATTCCCCTGTCGCCCTCTTAATCCCTCCCATCAGCACCAGGAACTATCCCAACTCCTCCTTTGTGGCTACTACTGTCCATTCTTCAACTCGAGTCTCCCCTACACTGGCGTCCTTGCTAGAATGGAATGCAGGCTCACAGCTTCTCTGCTGCCTTCTTGCCTCTAAAACAAACAGAATGTTTTGGAGGATTTCAATATGGCAAATATAGAGACATGTTTTTTAAAGAGCAAATGCAGGAGGAGTTGCAATATGTCCCAAAGTGTTGGAGTGGCATTTATCCGCACAGTGCCTCATCCTCTATGAGTGATTTCTCTTAGCTCTTTCTTCATTCTTCTTTTGCCTCTTCTTGAGATCCAACCTTCAACCAAACATCCCTTTTAATTCAGGGGCTGATGCTACTCAGCCTCCTCTTTCAGCAAACACTTCCTTTTAGTCTTCAGACCTAGTTTGCAAATAACCCTGTTCAGGAGGACACAGGTTGTATGGCAACACTAGGAATTTTTGCTTGAAACCTTCTCATATTTATAATTGCCTAATATACTTTGAGGTAGGTATTTATCACCATCTCCCCCATTTAGTAGATGAGGCTGAAGCATAAAAAAGTTAGATGATTCGCCCAAGGATTGCATGGCTAGGAAGTGACAACATCACAACCTTTGCTCTTGACATCCCCGAGAAAATTTCAAACTGCTTCTATCTCAAAATAGTCCTATAGCTGCTATGAAGAGTTGCAGCTGCCTAACAATATCAGCTGTTTTCCTCTTGGCAAAGGGACCATGTGGAGGAAGGGAGGGAGGTGGTGGGGGATCACAGCGACCGGGTGGCATTGCTCACAGCCATCTCTGCATGTATTTAAGCAATTAAGGAGCCATGGGGCTAACAAAAAGTCTCCTTTAAAAACCGGAAGTGCCTCCTGGGAAGATTAAGCCTCCTTCAAAGACACTCAAACTAGTCAGGTAAACAAAAGGAGTTGCCCAGTGCAGCAATTCAAGTGGAGAATGCCTAACCACAAGTCAAGAGGTCTTTAAAAAATAAGGTGTTTTTTATACCGTAGAAGAACATCTAGCAATGAGAATGAATCAGCACCAACCACGTGATTAAATCTCCCAAACGTAAGTAACTGAAAGAACTCAGACACCAGGGACACATATCAGATGATTGCATTTTATAAAGTTCAAACATGGGGGAACCTAATCCATGGTGTTTTAGTTTTATTTTATGTTTATTCTGTCCATGATGTCTTAAAGTAAAATACTGGTTACCCTTGGGTAGGACCGGTGGAGGGGCAGAAACAGGGAGTAAGACAAAAGTGAGGCACTCACTACCTTCTTGGACTCTGGGAACCCTGAGCAGAGTTCAAACCTTGGTTCTGCAACTGAGTGATTTTGAACAAGTAGCTTCAACTCCTTGTGCCTCGGGTTTTTCCATCTATAAAACGAGGCTAATGATACCTTCCTTCAAGCCCTGGTGTGAGAAGTCAGGGAAACATGCATGTGAAGAGCCCCGCAGCCTGTGTAGGCGCTGTAATAAGTGGCGTTGTGAGCAGCCCTCCCCTGCTGCTCATGGCAGCGCAGGGTCAGAGGACGGAAAGGAAAGAGTGAGGAGACAGAAGCAAACGGGAGGACCCAGCTAGCCTGATGATCGAAGATATGCCGAGACCACCAAATGCTCTGTGGAGAGGGCCGTTTCTCCGTTTCTCCGCCCCACCGCCCACAAGGTCTCCTGAGTACTGTTGCCTACAGGCGCGGGCCAGCCCCCCATGAAATCCAAACAAACTCGTTTTGGTCCCATTCATGCAGGCCCTTTAGTTTATCATGACACTAGTCTGATAAACTAATTTGTACAGATGCTCTCCTCCCGGTTGCCGGCAGCTTATGGGATTTACCCTCCTGATGACGCATGGTTTTAACCAGAGCCGATGGACATATAAGGTCTTGACCCAGGAAGGATGGAATCTACCTAAGCGCAGGTCGGCAAGGAGCCAGAGATGCCTTTTTCCAAAAATCGAGACTTTTTTAAAACGCCGCGGGACACGGGACAAATTGTTACAAATTGGGAAGTCTGGTCACCTTACTCTAGGGCAACCCCCAGGGAATACTGGTCAACTTAGTCTAGGGCACCCCTGAGGGAATACTGGTCAACAAGCAGAGGAAGCGAACTGCTGATGCCGCAATGTGGATGGGCCTTAGGGCTCATGCTGAAGGGACAATGCCAGACTAGTCTTGGACCAGGGAAAAGGTACCCAGACTGTCAGGAAGCCTGGGACCAGAGGTGGGGGTGCCTGCAGAGAGTGTGAGGGAACTTTTTGGGTGATGGAAGTGTTCTATAACTTGATGGAGGTGATGATTATCAGGGCATATGCATTTGTCAGAACCAATTGAACTGTATACTTGGAATGGGTACAATTTATTTTATGCAAATTACCCCGTAATATAATTGCTTTTAAACGAAAAAAAAAATGATGGATGTCTTAGTCACAGAGGTTGTGTCACTTTGGGAGTGACTCTCAGGAAGGAGCATCTCAGGAAGTTGTCTGTGGTCTTGTGGAGGCACAAAAAATAACTCTTCTTCTGCCTTCTGAGTTCTAGCTGGGCTAAAAATCAAATTGCCATGAGACAGATTAACAGGGGAAAATGTCCAAAATTTATTACAGATACGCATTGGGGGGGTGGAGGAAGGAACTGGGGGGGGTGGGGGAGTGCTGTAAGCTATGAGACCCAAAGACCCATGGGCAGCTGAGGTTTATACGCAGTTTTGGACAAAGGTGGGAGGTGACAGAGGTTTTAAAGGATAGCAGGCAATTTACAGGTAGATGAGAAAGAGCAAACGTGACAATAAAAAATTCTCACAGGACCACCCCAAATCAGAGGGACACAGAGGGCTCAGCAGTCTCTGCCAGACTTCCCCTGCCTGCCAGTCAGTTTGTGAGGCTACCGTGATGCTCTCTTCCTTTACGCAGGTTTTCTATCCGAAGTCCTTAAGGTAGGTAAGAAGGGAAGATCAAAGATACTTTCTTTTTTAAAAATATATTTTTATTGATTTCAGAGAGGAAGAGAGAGATAGAAACATCAATGAGGAGAAAGCTGCCTCCTGCATGCCCCCTACCTGGGATCAAGCCCGAAACCTTGACTGTAATCAAAAATGGGACTCCTCAGTCCACAGGCTGACGCTCTACCCACTGAGCCAACCGGCTAGATCTCTAAGATACTTTCTGAGTCTTTTGTTTCTTAATAACCAGCTTAAAGTCAAATTCCCTAAAGGCAGAGTTTAGGGTGGCAAAACGCTGGTTCCCAGCACATTAACATCTGTCCAGTGCTTAGAATTAGCAAAGCACTTTCTCCTCTTTGAATCATCACACCCACTCGAGGAGGTGGGCACAATGAATCCCATTTTACAGCTAAGGAAAGAGAGGCACGGCCTGGCTGAAAGAGCCCGCCCAAGCCTTCTGACTCTGAATCCCACCATCTTTCCTGGAAGTGGCCTCACACATCACCCAGGTCTAAGGGAACTCAGGTCCAGCGCATGTAAATAACTTGACAAAAGCTGCGCTGGAAGACGTGCCCCCTCCCACAGCAACCGGAATGAGCTGAGATCTGGCTGAATGCAGCTGGGGGGTGGGCTTTCACCTTTCACTCCCCTCCAGCAATATTCCCTGAGCGGGACAGAGAAGCAATCTTAAACAAAAGCTCGGCTCCTCTGACTCCACCTCTGCCTGCCAGGAGCAGCCCCCACCCCACCCCCTCGGGTCCCCAGAGTCTTGTAACTAACAACTACAGCAATGCACACATGCATTACCTCACCACAGCCTGGCTGTTTTCCTAGCAGCGATTGTTCAAGGCTTGCTCCATTTCCCCCTTCTGTTGGCTGTACACCCTTCACCCATTCCTCCCCGCTGAAATCACAAAGCTCTGACCCCAGTGAGCCTGCAGGGGCCTCCGCCTCCTCCCCATAGTCCTCGGTTAGGAGGCCTCTGGTGCCCAGCGGTCAGATCCCATGGCCTCGCTGTGTGTGTGTGTGTGTGTGTGTGTGTGTGTGTGTGTGTGTGAGAGAGAGAGAGAGAGAGAGAAACACAATGGTGTGTATATAGGGGAGAAAGTCCGGGGAAGGAACAGTTGATGGGGGTAAACTTTGGGGACAGGAATTGGAGTATGGGAAGAGGAAGAATTTGACTTTCCCCCCTGTTTCTTTTCTGTTCCTCGTAAATTTTCCAACCTATACACATGCATTACATTTAATTTTTTATGTCAGTGAGGATAGTCTGGGTTGGGCCATTATGAGCCCTTTTCTTCTTATATTTATCTGTATTTAAAATAGAATTTTAAAAGAACCTCTGAAAAGTACTAACTTCCAAAAATGAAATAAGCACCTAGGTGCTCCTCCATTCCTCCACAGTGAACGAAACACGTAATAGCTTAAATAACAGAAGAACTATGAATGATTCACCCAAATAGATGGAGCCAGGGAGGGGTGCAGAAAGCAAGGGCCCGAGAGTGGAGGCCGCTGCCCATTCTCAGTGACTGCATCGCTCACCTTTGAGCCACTGTCACCCCTGTTTTGCACCTCCACTGGGGTCTGCTCCTGCATGACATTGTAATCCCTGAGTGTGCTTGCTTATGCCCTAGCCCCCAACACTCCTCAGACTAATTACTTGTTGAGGGCACGGCAAGGACTACCTTACTCATCTTTGATGTTTTTCAGGCTTAATGCAAGGAAAGTAGAAACTGAATAAGCAGCTATTAAATATAATATAAGGCTCTCTCTGTGAAGTTGGGAGGTCTGTGGGTTGACACCACCAGGTAGGGCTAAAGCAGGCGCTCCCTTTGTCTGCTCTGTCAAGCACCAGGTTAAGTTCAAACTCCTGAACGTGTTTACCAAGACCTTCCCTGCTCTGGCCCACACCTGCCTTTCTGCCTGGCTCCCAAGACAAATCCTGTGCCCCAGCAGTCAAACTGGTCCCTTCACCACTCCTGGAACGCCCCTTGGGGCTCCCTGCCTCCGGGCCCTTGCTCATCATGCCTTTCCCAATCCCTGCCACGCAAAACCCAAGTCACAACCCCCACTTCCTGAAGACTCGGAGACCGTGCCAGCAGGCTGAGTCGGTTCCCTCTTCCAACCTCCCAGGCGCTTCTCTGAGGGTGGGTCCCGCTCTGCATTGGGGTTATCTCAGCCTTCCCTGCCTTCCTCGAGGTGTCTATGGCACTGCAGGGCCCCAAGAAAGAAAGAGGCCAGAACCGGTTTGGCTCAGTGGATAGAGCGTCAGCCTGTGACTGAAGGGTCCTAGGTTGGATTCTGATTGCAGTCAAGGGCATGTACCTTGGTTGCGGGCACATCCCCAGTGGGGGATGTGCAGGAGGCAGCTGATCGATGTTTCTCTCTATCCCTCTCTCTTCCTCTCTGTGAAAAATCAATAAAATATATTAATTCTCACTGCAACTCTCATAGCTTTAAAAAAAGGAAGGAAGGAAGGAAGGAAGGAAGGAAGGAAGGAAGGAAGGAAGGAAGGAAGGAAGGAAGGAAGAGAAGAAAGAGAAAGAAAGAGAAAGAAGAGAAAGAAGAGAAAGAGAGAGAGAGAGAGAGAGAGAGAGAGAGAGAGAGAGAGAGAGAGAGAGAGAGAGAGAGAGAGAGAGAGAGAGAGAGAGTAAGGCTACAGGGGTGTAGTTCAAGTCTCAGGTAGAACCAGGGTAAAGGCGGGATCCAGGCTGGGGTGGTGGTAGGGTGAGAACTAGGCATGGGTGAGTCCATCCTAATCCCACCCACTAGGCGGCGCCGGCAGGGCAGTCTCATTCCAGGCAAGACGCCTCCGGCTTTTTTTGAAGTTTATTACCTGTCTAACAAGTTTCCTTCCTGCCGGGCTACTGTCCCTTTAAGAAGGTGATCCAGGTGAGGCCGGGGCCCGCCCCCCGCGCCGGCCCCGCCCCCCGCCCCCTCTGGGCCTGTTTGGCTCGCTCAGTCCTCGCGCCCTGGGCCAGCGGTGCGTGCGGGCCACTGTCCCGGGTCCCGGCCCCGCGCCATGGAGTGGCGCTGGCCCCTGGGGCTCGGGCTCGGGCTGCTGCTGCTGCTGCTGCTCCTCTGCACCCCGCTGCCCCCGGGGGCGCGCGCCAAGGAAGGTACCGACCCCCGACCCCCCTCCCCTGGCCGGGCTGGCACCCGCCTCCTGCAGCCGGCATTCCTGAGCAGGCCGCTCCGCGCGCCCCTCTCCAGCGCTCCCTCCCGTTTTATGCGTCGCCAGGGCATCGACTGGCCAGGCCAATCTTTGGTCTTTGACCCCAAACAGCTGCTTTCACGGGCCAGTCATCCCCGCCCCCCGCTGGGCAGCCGTTCACGCCTGGGGGTGGGGTGCGAGCAGCAGCAGCGTCCAGACCCCCCACTCCAGCAATGCGGGGGATGGGGGTGGGGATGGCGAAGGGGGTTGTGCCCAGATAGTCCCAGCCTCAGGTGCCCAACCCAGAGATCGGAACACTCTGAAGTCCGAGGTGGGAAGTTGCCTTATTGTCAACCTAAGCCGGGTGACAGGGAGACCTGCCTCTGGGGGAAGGGTTGGAATTCAGGGTGTAGGAGGTCAAGTTCTTCCAGCCCTGCTACCCCGACTTTCTAGACTCAGAGCTGTGCCTTGTCCTCCACTCCACAACCCCAGTCACAAGCAGAGCAGACCCTTTGCCAGTGGTGGGAGCCTCCTTTCCAGGAACCACCTCTGAGGACCCCCAGGGGCTGAGCAACTGTCTCACCCATGCACCCTTCCATCGGCAGCTGATGGCTCCCCCGCTGAGTGACAGGGTGCGAGTCTTCTTGTAGCAGTTCTTCCTAATGCTTCCTGCCTTGGGTCAAAGATCCAGCCCTCCAACCCTTGTCCCGCTTTGCCTTCCTCCGGTCACACTCTAGAGGACAACGGGCTATTCTCCCTGGAGCTCTTCACTCCCCTAAGCCTCCGGAAGCCCAAGCTGTTAGAAACAGGGTGTGGGAGCCTGAGGGGCTGGGGGCCCAGGATGAGGAATGTGTGCTGCACCTGTGGGGTCTCCTCCCTGGAGGTGACAGGCCTCTTTCCTCCCCACCTTCAGTCACTCTGATGGACACAAGCACCGCACAGGGCGAGCTGGGCTGGCTGCTGGATCCCGAGGATGGGGTAAGTGTCAGGGGAGGGATGGCTCAAGGCTGAGGATGGCTCAAGGCTGAGGGCCAGTGGGAAATGGGGTGGAGAGGTGGGTGGAGGAACAGAGAAAAGAGCAGGAAAAACTGGAAGTGTCTCCTCTCGGAGGGGGAGGGGAGATGACTCAGAGAGCCTTTTGAATGGGGCATGGTGGGGTGGGGGGGTCAGACTTCACCCCATGGAGAATGCTTCAATGCTTGGCTCCTCTCCTTTCTGCCCCAGTGATTGGGGGCGGGAGGGGACTGAATACCCCTGAGGACCATCTGGGGAGAGACAGGACCATCCTGGGGATGGCTGATGTTTAAGACAAAACAGAGAAGTATCCTCAATCTGAGGTCCATTCATCCCCATGGAGTTGCACAAATCGGTTCCAAGTGGTGAAATCTGTGTATGTGTGTGGACGTTTTTTTTTTTGTTTGTTTATTTGTTTGTGTGTGTGTTTTTTTCTGGAGAGGAGAACCAGAGTTTTCATCAAATTCTTCAATGGGTCTGTGACTCCCCAAAATTAGAAGCTGCCTCAGTAAAAGTCCCACAGCCCGTGGTACTTCCTCCATCCTCCCCAGCGCAGGCACGCCATGCATTCCAGCTGTTTAAGTCTGCTCCACGTTCCTTGGCTATTCCTAAAACCCAGTGAGCAGAGGTAGGATCTCGTGAGTCCCGCAGAACACGCTGGCCTCTCTGCAAGCCTGTCCAGGAACCATGGGAAGCCAGCCCAGATTCCTCAGCCTCCAGGACTCTCACCTTAGGTCTCCCTTCCCTCTGGTCCTACACCCTGTTCTCTGGGTACTCCCTTTTCCCTTTTCAAGTCCAGTAGGAATCGGCTTCTATTTCTGGGGTTGGTGTGACTTGCATTCCTTCCCTCTGGGTCCTAGGGTCCTGGCTCAATCTCAGCTCTCCCACAGAGTAGCCTGTAATTAGAATTAATAGTCTAAACCATAATGTATCCTACAGGAGGGGCTGCTTGGAAAATCCTGGATAAGGCCAACCCTAATAGGCGCCTCGTCTCATAAACCAGCTAATCACTCCACAATGAGACTACAGGTCCACCTGCTGGCTCCCACGGGCCTTCGCTGTGCCCTTGCCACCTCCACCCAAATAACTCTTCCCTAATTGGGCCAGAGTAGAAGCCAGGTGCCTTTCGAAGCTCAGGCTAAACAGCACTGGGAGGACAAGAGAAGACAGCAGCAGTTACACAATCCCACTGTCTTCCTTGTCCTCTCTCCTCCTCATCGTGTTTTCAAAACACACACTCAGGTCCAGGCTTCCCAGAATGTACACACGTAGCAGCCAGCAGCGCCTGAGTGATAAGTGAAAGGATCCTTGCGGCTGATCCTGGGCAGCTGTTTCTCCCTCTCGCTCAGCTCCCCGCTGGAATGAGGAGAGGCGAGGTACAGCTGGGGACATCTGCTTCTCTTGGCTCCAGCTGCAGGCGAGCTAATGAGCCGCACATTAACCACCCACCACCCTCCCACCTGCCCGCCACTGCATGCGTGCCTTACACTTGGCTTCCTCGTCACAGCTGCCTCTTACAAACAGGCGCTGGGTGCCTCCTATCCTCCCAGCTTCAGTGCTTCCACACCTCTTGCCCAATCTGTGAATTACCTAGCTTACTGCAAAACTCTGCTCCTGCCCCACGCCATCCCAAATTCCTTTCCCAGAGCTGAGAGTAGCCATGAGTGCCCTTGCTTTATAATGGAGTGAAAGCCCTTGGGAAAGTGAACTTTCTCAGGTAAGGGCCTCGTAGTCTCTTCTTTATAAAATAAGGGGGTTTCAAGCAAAATACAGAATTTCGGAGTTTCTTATGTTCAGACATCAGGGGAAATACAAATAGCTAATATTTATTTTAAAGAAAGAAGAATAAAATGGGAGGCTTGCCCAAACACCGGAACATATTACACAGCAACTATAATGAAAGCGTGTGTCATTGCACAAGAATACGCAGGTCAATGGAACAGAATAGGAAGTTCAAAAAACAAGTCCACCTATATGAGATTTTAGTGTGTGATAGCATTGGAATTATCAATCAATGTGGAAAGTATAAAATCATCACTAACTCGACAATTGGATGCCTATAATTAAATAAAAAAGCAACATTACATCTCCACACTAAACAAAAAAATAATAGATTCTAGGGAGATTAAAATCTAGACCTGAAAACCAACCCTACAAAAACATTAGGAGAAAATAGAGAATATCTTTATAAGTTTGGGATGGGAGAGCTAACCAAACAAAGCACACAACTCCAAAACCCTAAAGGGAAAGATTATAGATGTTATTGTAGAAAAATGTTAAATAATGTCAACATCAAAGATATTAGCAAAATAAAGTGGTGTGACAGGGAGAAAATATTTGAAACATTCATTTCAAGCAAATGGTTAATGTCTATAATATTTTTTTAATTCATCCAAATGAACAATCAAAAGATAACAATAGATCACCCCAATTAATTCCATTATAAATAACTTATACAGTAGAATATCAGACAACAGATAATTGCTTAAAAATACAAATAGCCACTGAAGCCGGTTTGGCTCAGTGGTAGAGCGTCGGTCTGCGGTCTGAAAGGTCCCAGGTTCGATTCCGGTCAAGGGCATGTACATTGGTTGCGGGCACATCTCTGGTAGGGGGTGTGCAAGAGGCAGCTGGTCTATGTTTCTTTTATCAACGTTTCTAGCTCTCTATCTCTCTCCCTTCCTCTCTGTAAAAAAATCAATAAAATATATTTAAAAAAAATACAAATAGCCAGTGAATAAAAGAGAAATGTACAACCTCATCTCAAAAAAATGTAAATTAAAATGGCAAGAAGCTATGTCCTATCCATAAGACTGGCCAAAAGTAAGAAAATTATTACTATCTAGTGTTGATGAGCTTTGGAGAAAATGAGCTCTTAGGTACTGTTGGTGGAAGTATAAACTGATAAAGCCTTTTTGGAGGACAATTTGGCACTATCTTATGAAATGTGTAATATGTTTATTCTTTGATACAGCAATTCTATAGAGTTTTGATAGAAATTTGTACATGGTTACTAAAACAAACAAACGAAACAAACAAAAAACACCCTAGAAGCTACTTAAATATACAACCATAGATGAATGATTAAATAAATTCTGGTACATCTATACAATGGACAAGTATTTAATGGATTGCTGAAAAGAATTAGGTAGAATTAGGTATATATACTCATGTGGACATCTTTCAAAAAACAAAAAGTAGCTTACAGAATAATACATGTATGTTTAAAAAAACACATTTATGTTGAACACATACACACATAATAAAACATTAAGACACAAGCATTCAGACCCACTGGCCAAGAGTTGGACACGCTTGCGAGGTACTGAAAATTGTCTGTAAAATTTTACTCCCAATTGTTAAGAGTGGCTTCCTCTGGCAATGGAGTGGATGGATGGGAGAACTTTCACTTTTTAATATATGCAAATGTTTGTCCTTTGACTTTTTATATTAATCATATAAAGACATAATAATTAATAGTATTAACTCAGGAGCCTAGAGGGCCTGGGTCCACATCCCAGCTCTGCGTCATAATAGCTGAGTGCCTTGGGCAAGTCATTTAACTTGGCTGTGACTCAGTTTCCTCATTGGAAGTGCTTGTAACTGTGACTAGCCCATGGGAAGCATGATATTAGAACTATCCATTATTAACAAAGTTTAAAAATTCTTTTAATGTAAAAGAAATTAAAGGGGAGGATGTCTTAGAGTTGCTGATTTCAATGGTGGCCATTCCTGGAATACATGTTAGAGAGGGTGAAATTCCCTTATTATTATTGTTTTTTTTTTTTAAATATGTTGTTGCTTTTTTTTTTTTTTTTTTTCTTCAGAGAGAGAGGAAGGGGGAGAGAGAGACATCGATGTGAGAGAGAAACATCAGCTGCCTCCTGCATGTCCCCCAGTGGGGATCAAGCTACAACATGGGCATGTGCCCTAACTGGGAATCGAATCAGCGACTCTTCAGTACATTGGAGGATGCTCAACCAACTGAGCCACACCAGCGAGGACAGAGATTCCCTTATACAGAAAAGTTTTTTGCTGCCTCTTGCTCTCCAAGTAGGCAGAAAGGCTTTGTGAATAAGCTTTTGCTATAAAAGTCTGTCCTTGCGGTACTTTACAGCTCTACTGATGATATAGGTCAACATTGGTGTTCAGACACTTGCACCTGGGGTGGGCTAACAGAAGGGACAATGGCTGGCTAGGGAGGTGAAGGGGGTATTATATTGCCTGTCCTATATCCAAATAAATCCCTGACCCTAACACTTAACCTACTTTCCTAGGGATGACGGGTGGAGAGCAGGCAGGACAAATAGTGTGAACCAGGGGCTTTGACACAGACCTCCCACCGTCACATCTAGAAAACGGGGGTTTGGGAGTAGAAGATAGATGGTGCCTGGGAATGTGACTTTGATGTTCCTCTGGCAGTGGAGTGGGATGCAGCAGATGCTGAATGGGACGCCCCTCTACATGTACCAAGACTGCGCAGTACAAGGAGGAGGAGACACTGACCACTGGCTCCGTTCCAACTGGATCTACCGAGGGGAGGAGGCTTCTCAAGTCTACGTGGAGCTTCAGTTCACCGTGCGGGACTGTAAGAGTTTCCCTGGGGGAGCCGGGCCTCTGGGCTGCAAGGAGACCTTCAACCTCCTGTTCATGGAGAGTGACCAGGACGTGGGCATTCAGCTCCGACGGGCCATGTTCCAGAAGGTACTTTCACTCCGCGGTGCCATTTCGGTCCTAACCCTGATCCCTGACTCACTCTTTTCCATGTGCCCACTCAGCTAAGAAAAAGAGATGGTGCCAGGAACAGGAAGAGGGTCTAGGTGTCAGATATAGAAAAGACAGTGGGACTGGAGTTCAGAGGAACTGGATTTGCGTGTCCTTTCTGCTGTGTCCCGGTTTTGGGTGCAGTACTCAACTTCTCTGAGCTTTTTCCTTGTCTTAGCATAGAGATCATAGTGCCAGCCTCGTCAACTGGCAGGCATCCGCTGAGGTAACGGCCTGGTGGAGGCAGGGGAGAGGTGTTTCAGCTTCTTCCATTAGTATCCACGCCATCCTGCACGCCCCATCCCCAGAAGTATTGTTAGTTGTGTTGGAAGATAGTCCCCTGCAGGTTCTCTCTCATATCGCCCCTTCCTTTCCTACTTCAAAAAAATATGCTGAAGTGCTAGAGACTTAGGAGCACACGATTATAGGATGTGCTCACATTTGTTTCCCCAAGAGATGCTGCTGTCAAGTTTGTGATTAGTACTAAATTAATCGTGACTCACTTTATAACTGATGACCCCATTGCCACAGAGGCGGGAGCCACAACTTCAAATGGCAGGAGTCATATGAGCTGTAGCCCCACTGCCTAGGTTCCAGACCCAGCTGTGTGGTCTCAGACAAGGTCTTGAACCTCTCCGAGCTTCGGTCTCCTCAGCGGTTAGACGGGGATGGCTGTTCATCCCACCTCAGAAGGTCACCGCGTGGACTCGGTAGCATAGGCTTAGCTCAGTAGCTCACGCAGAACCAGCGCCCGGTTTACGGCTGTGTAATTGTAAAACACTCAGCAAGCAGTCGCTTCTGCTGTGTGATCGCTCCCCTCTGCCCCCGCCTTCTCCCCAGGTCACCACGGTGGCTGCAGACGAGAGCTTCACCATCCGGGACCTTGCATCGGGCTTGGTGAAAATGAACACGGAGCGCAGCTCCCTGGGCCTCCTGACCCGCCGCGGCCTCTACCTCGCTTTCCACAACCCAGGGGCCTGTGTGGCCCTGGTGTCCGTGAGGGTGTTCTACCAGCGCTGCCCTGAGGCCGTGCATGGCTTAGCCCGGTTCCCTGACACTCTCCCTACACCTACCAAGCTGGTAGAAGTGATGGGGACCTGCTTGCCCCACGCCCAGGCCAGCCCCTCAGGAGCACCCCGCATGCACTGCAGCTCCGAAGGCGAGTGGCTGGTGCCAGTGGGGAGGTGCCACTGTGAGCCTGGCTATGAGGAAGGCAGAGAGAGATGCCATGGTAAGGAGGCTCAAGGAGAGGTGGTGACAACCTGCAGGGTCTTGGGGGAGGGAGACAGTGTCCAAGTTGCCAAGGGAGGGAGGGACAGAGATTATGTAACTGGATGAGTGTCTGAGGGCCCCAGAGAGACACATGCAAGGGTGTTTCCACTGCAGGGGTGAGGGGAGGGTGCGATTCTACCTGGAAAAGCATGGGACAACCGCAGCTCTGTTCATTCTCTCTCCAGCCTGCCCAGGCGGCTCCTACCGGGCAAATGTGGACTCACCCCGTTGTCTCAAGTGCCCCCAACACAGCCTGGCTGAGTCTGAGGGGGCCACCATCTGTGCCTGTGAGAGTGGCCATTACCGAGCCCCTGGGGAGGGCCCGCAGGCGGCGTGCACACGTGAGTCCTGGCACAGGGCCTGGCCATCCGCGAAGAGGTGCGGGCTCCTTGCTCAGCCCGGGTTAGGCTGGCATTGCCCAGAGCTGATTGGGTATTGGGCACTGAATCAATCACTTCAAGACTCTCCCCTGGCCCTTCTCCCCCCGGGAAAAAGCAGAGCCATAGTAAAGTTTCCTGTGGCTTTTGGGGGACTTCAAGAATCAGGGCGGTGGGGAGCCAGCAGCTTGGGCTTCTACTGATGGCCCCTCTCTTCCCACAGGTCCCCCCTCAGTCCCTCAAAACCTGAGCTTCTCTGTTTTGGGGACCCAGCTCTCCCTGCATTGGGCAGCCCCAGCAGACTTGGGGGGGCGCCAGGATGTGAGATACAGTGTGGGGTGTTCTCAGTGTCGGGGAGCAGTGCCAGGTGAAGGCCCCTGCCAGCCCTGTGCGGGAAATGTGCACTTCTCCCCGGGGGCCAGCGAGCTCACCGCACCTGCTGTGCGCGTCGAGGGCCTCGAACCCTTCGCCAACTACACCTTCCACGTGGAAGCCCACAACAGAGTATCAGGGTTGGGCAGTGCCAAGCCCTCCCGTGCCTGGCTCAGCGTCCACATGGGGCACACAGGTGAGGAGCCCGGGGAGGGGCAAGAGCACATGGAGGGGCCGGAAGCCATCCAACAGCTTCTCAAGTAATTTCCTCTTTCCTTCCACATGCGCCGGCTCCCTCTGGACTCACAGAGTCACCAGTAGGCCTGTCCCTGAGGCTGGTGAGGAAGGAGCCCCGGCAGCTGGAGCTGACCTGGGCGGGGTCCCAACCCCGCAGCCCTGGCGGGAACCTGACCTATGAACTACATGTGCTGAACCAGGTGAGAATCTCCATGTCCTTGCCCTGACTATTTACCAACCCTCCCCCTTCCCATGTGCTCCCAAGACCGCCCCTTACCTCCACCAGGCCTGGCTCCACCCAGCCCACTCAACCTGAGTCCCCCACCCACAGAATGAAGAGCGGCACCAGACGGTTCCAGAACCCAGGGTCCTGCTGACTGATCTGCAGCCAGACACCACGTACATCGTTAGGGTCCGAATGTTGACCCCGCTGGGCCCCGGCCCATTCTCCCCTGACCATGAGTTTCGGACCAGCCCACCAGGTGGGTGGCTTGTCCTTTGTTCTGCCCCAAACACACAGACACCTGTCAACCCAGGGAGGCTTCTGAGACCCTGTTCCAGTCTCTCTCTACACATGCACGCATACACACAAGCACACGCAGAAGCTGCTTCAGGGGAGACTCACACCAGCCTTCTCACACACACCTTCCCGACACTGGATACTTCTGACACAACACCCTCAGATCTCCTAAAGGCCCAGCCGCAGGCAGCCTAAGCCAGACCTCTGTGGCAGCCCTTTCCACATATTCTCTCTCCTTCCCTCCCTCCCTCCCTTTCTTTCTCCCTCCCTCTCTCCCTCTCTCTCTCTCTCTCTCTCTCTCTCTCTCTCTCACACACACACACACACACACACACACACACACACACACCTGTCTCCCTGGACTTCTTCGTCCCTGTGGACTCTGACCCCCCGACTTCCTCACCTGTTGCCACAGTTTCCAAGGGCCTGAGTGGAGGCGAGATCGTGGCCATCATCTTCGGGGTGCTGCTGGGCGTGGGGCTGCTGCTCGGGATGTTTGTCTTCCGTTCCAGGTGCTACTCCTGCCCCTCCCCAGCTACCACCCTGGGACCCTTGTCTGGTTAGAAGGCCCTGAATGCAGCCCCAAGGACCCTCCCACCCCCTAACACCAAAGCTCCACTGTGTCCCCACCTTCACCCTGCACCCTGGGGGAAACTCAGCCAAGGCCATCGGGCCCCTGATGTGGTACTGCAACCCTGGATAAATTGTCCACACCCCTACCCTCATCCGCAGGAAACGTCGACAGCGACAGCAGCAGAGGCGGCTTGATCATGTCACTAATGTGAACAGAGGTGAGCTAGGAGCAGCTGTGTGTGTGTGTGTGTGTACTTGCATATATGTTGGGAGGTGCCCCTGGGATAGAACCAAGGAACTCAATTCTGAGAGCACAAGTGAGCTCTATTGTCTTTAGGCTTCTCGTGTTTTGCTACCTAATTAACTTTGGTTAATTAACTTTCTACTGATGGTGCCCCAGAGGCTCTGTGCAATTACCTGTTAGCTGTCGGTGCCACTGTACCCGGGCTCTGGGCAGCCTCCCCCACCCTGGTCTGGGCTGAGGCTGGGTGGAAAGGGGATTGCTTGGCAGGCTCCCTGAAGTCCTCCAAGGCATATGGACTCCCTGCTGGTCACCTCATTAAGTGTCCCCAAATAGGGGAGTCCGCAGTCCGTCCAAGTAATGGGGCGGGAGTGAGGTCTGCCTGGGAATGTGAACTGAGGCGCGAGTGACTGGAGGAGCATGGCAAGCAGGGGCAAGGAGGAGGGAAGGCATGTGAAGCCTGGGTCAATGAGCCAGGGGAAGGCTGGGGCACTTGAGGCCAAGAACACTCTTGGGTCTGGGTTCTGGCCCACTGCTCTGGGCCTCAGAGGGCGAGGACACAGGAGCTTTGCGCATAGACAGGAGGAAGAAAAGCTGGCTGTGGAGGCTTCATTGCTGAGGATAGAGGCTTTCTCCCACTTCAGCCAAAACAGGACTCCTCAGGGAACAAGAAGAAGTTCGAGGTCTGCTGCCAGCCCCTCTCCCCTTACTCCTGAGCCCTGCAGTTGGCGCTCCTGGGGCCGAGCCTTCCCTGTTCTCCCTGCAGGGGACAAGCAGAGGCTGAAGCCTTACGTGGACCTCCTGGCGGAACCCATGATGTATGAGGACCCAGCCCTGGGGGCTCTGGACTTCACCCAGGAGCTGGATCCAGCCTGGCTGATTGTGGACACTGTCATAGGGGAAGGTGAGCCCTGCTGTTTCCTCTAGGTGGCAGCACAGAGCCACTTCCTTCTGGCCTTCCCTGCGGAGCCCCGCTGGCCTCTCCTCTGGCCCCAGAGCTCCCAAATGAGTTCCTCTCTGCTCCACCCTGTCTCCTTGAACTGCTGTGGTCACAGCCCCCTCATTGAGTGTCCTGGAATAGCCCCCACCTCATACACAGCCTGCCTCATGCATTACTGGGATGGACTGTGGTTATGGAGCTTTTGATAAAGAGCATTAGATACATCATCCTTGTCAGTGGGAGGTGAGGGGGATCAGGCTCTTCTCAGATGGTTCCCAAACGTGGGAGGGGTTCAGAGCCTCCCTCACTCCACATTCTACCCGACCAGGCCCAGTGTCCTTGGGCTGCCCTGATCCCTTGGGTCACCAGGGGAAATCGAACTGAGCAGAGAACAAAGCTTGGCAGTGTCCTCGCTGATTGTGCGGCCACGCCAGCCAAGCTTGTCCAGAGGAACTCGGGGAAGAGAGTGGCAGTGGTCAGCCTCTCTGGTCACTTGTGCTATGCCCTTCACGAACACAGCCCAGCGCAACAGCACAGCGCCCATGGACCCAACATTTACTGAGCACCTACTGTTCTCCGAGAACCAGGCTAACCCAGGAGACAGGGGGTTAGCTGAACAGGTTACCGAAATGCACTTCTGTCCTGGACTCCTGCCTCCTTCCCCAGGAATGTTAGCCGAGCCCTTGTCCCAGAAAGGGCACACCAGGTGTCTGATCCAGAGAAGAAAAGAGAGCTTGGGGACTAGAGGGTATCATCCACCCCCCTGATAGTGCCCTAGGCCATGATCCCATTTCTTTCTCCACTCAGGAGAGTTTGGGGAAGTGTATCAAGGGACCCTGAGAATCCCCAGCCAGGACTGCAGGACTGTGGCCATTAAGACCTTGAAGGACACGTCTCCAGACGGCCAATGGTGGAACTTCCTTCGAGAGGCAACCATCATGGGCCAGTTTAACCACCCGCACATTCTGCGCCTCGAAGGCGTTGTGACAAAGAGTATGAGGATTGGTCTCCATGAGTCGGGGCGGGGGGGGGGGGGGGGGGGGAGGAAGGGGAGGAAGGGGAGAAGGGGTGAGACCACAGGAAGTGGAGGGAAGCTGTTTTGCCAAGGGTAGGAAACCTGGTTCTGGTGGTTTTGGGTGGAGATGGGATGAAGGCTTCCATGGTGACCTACTTTGTGTCTCAGGGAAACCCATCATGATCATCACGGAGTTTATGGAGAACGGAGCCCTGGATGCCTTCCTGCGGGTGAGGAGGGCAGAGGACCAGCTGGGAAGGGGGGTGCACCATGAATCCCTGGTCTGGGAAGAGGCAACTCTGCCCATTCCCTAACCCTTCTCCTTCACCCTGCTGCAGGAGCGGGAGGACCAGCTGGTCCCTGCGCAGCTGGTGGCCATGCTGCTGGGCATTGCGTCTGGCATGACCTACCTCAGTGACCACAGTTATGTCCACCGGGACCTGGCCGCCAGGAACATCTTAGTGAGTCAGAACCTGTGCTGCAAGGTGTCTGACTTTGGCCTTACCCGTCTCCTGAACAACAAGGATGGGACCTACGAAACTCAGGTGAGAGCCCTTTATTTGCCGTGTACACATGTGCACACACTATTTCATGCCGTGCATGCAGGCACAGCTCTACAACAGATACAGGACGCGTGCTCCTGTGGACACAGTGACTTCATGGTGGCCATCCTCCGTGCCCCGAAACACATCCCCGTTCTGTCCTACGTGCCCTTTTAGGGAGGAAAGATCCCCATCCGTTGGACAGCACCTGAAGCCATTGCCAATCGGATCTTCTCCACGGCCAGTGACGTGTGGAGCTTCGGGATTGTGATGTGGGAGGTGCTGAGCTTTGGGGACAAGCCCTATGGGGAGCTGAGCAATCAGGAGGTGAGCCTGGGCACTCCCCACAGTGGTCTTCTCTCCAAATCCTCCCGTGGCTCTTCCTGCACATAGCCTTACTTCTTCCTCGCCCAGTCTTTCTGCACTTCTCTTCCCTCTGGTCCTCTCTGCCTCACACCCTGTGCTTCTTCCTAGTGCTCAGGGGTGGGGATGAGGGAAGTTAGAGGCTCCTTTTTTTTTTTTTTTTTTACATTTTTTATTATTATCTGTGTACATATTTTAACATTGCCCCCCCCTTCCCCAAACATACCTTCCCTCCCCTGAGTTTTTTGTCCATTGATTGTACTTATATGCATGTATTCAAGTCTAGAGGCTCCTTTGCAATGATCTCGCACGAACAGAGATTTCTTAGGGGCTGCCAGGTTAGCTTCCTACCTCGGGCTTCCCTCGCCTCTCGCTTGCCACAGGTAATGAAGAGCATCGAGGATGGGTACCGGCTGCCCCCTCCTGTGGATTGCCCTGCTGCTCTCTACGAACTGATGAAGAACTGCTGGGCCTACAACCCCGACCATCGGCCCCACTTCCACCAGCTAAAGACACAGTTGGAGCGATTGCTGAGCACCCCTCACACCCTGCGGACCATGGCCAACTTTGATCCCAAGTAACTACACTGGGGAGGACGATGATGGGATTCGGAGGGCAGATCTAGAATGGAAATGGGCATTTCAGCCACACCCACCACGTGCTGGGCCTGCCAACCTCCGGGCAGAGTCCAGCACAGGAGGCATAACTGCAGTGTGCAACCCGGGGGGAGTGGCCACCTTGATGAAGATTTGGTCCCACCCTTGACAGCTGTAGTTTGATAGAAGACAGGAAGCAAACAGTGAGATGGGAAGCAAGTATAAGCAGAGCTGACACCTGACACCTGCTCCAGGAAGCTGGGTCACTTACATTGGGGTGGGGAGACAGACTCTGGTAAGTGATGGACAGTAGATTGAGTTTCCTGACTGCGAAGGGCAGCCCTGTGGGGTCTGGAAAGGCTCCCAGATCACGTGCTGCCCAGCATGGGTTTGGGGAGCTGCGGGTGGGCTGATTGCAAATAATCCAGGGTGACATCAGCACCCAGTTCAGGAATATAGGCCAGAGACGAAGCTGGAGAGGTAGGAGGGTCAATACATGGAGGGTCAGTACATGCTCTGCTGAGAAGTTTGGACTTTATCCTGAGCACAGAGAACTATTGACCAGTTTAAAAAAAAAAAACACAAAAAAAGGCAAACAAAAAAACTGCCCATGAGAGGAACATGGTCAGGATTGCATTTTACTGAAAACATTGGCAGGATGTAGAGAAGGAACTGGTGGGGCCAGGGAAGGTGGGAGACTGGCAAGGCTGGATTTCGCATGCTTTATCTGGCAAACCAGCCCTGGCGTACTGGCCTCTGTATCAAACCACCATATATAACCTTGCTTCTGGGAGAAAATGTGCTCCAAGTTCCAACTTTTGCAACTATCTTTTTGGAGCACAACTCCCTTGTACTCTGGAGACGGCATGTGCTAATCTTTCTGGAATGTTGGATATGCTTCCCCCAGTAGATTTACTTTGCTAATGGTTTTTGGCTCCGGCTGGCTTTCGTACAGGAACGCTCATTGTATTGTGGGTGTCAGAGTGCAAGAGTAACAGCCAAGGTTGGAGGTGGCAATCAGGGCTGCTCCCAGAACTCAAGGGGCCACCCTGGAGGCAGGACCACACCCAGGCCCGGGCCTCTGCTCTCCTGCCTCTGCTGCTTCTCAGCTGGGAGAGATGATCCGTTCCCGGAAGAGATGGGCTGATGGTAACCTCGTGTTGGGAAACTTTTCAGGGCTGCCACCTCCCCCAGCATGGTCAGCCTGCCCTCGGCTGTGAGTGCGCCAGGAAACAGGCCAGGAAACGGGTTCACAGACAATGGCCTGGCTAATCCGCAAAGTCTCGATAATCTCTGTGCCCAGACACCAATTTGAATACTGGCCCCAGATGCTCAGAGGCCAGGCCCAGGTTTCAGGAAAGCAGAGGACAGCCCCTTCCCCCTCCTCACATGACTGAAACAGCCCCCGTCCCATCCCACAGGGTAACCCTTCGCCTGCCCAGCCTGAGCGGCTCAGACGGGATCCCCTATCGAAGCGTCCCTGAGTGGCTGGAGTCCATTCGCATGAAACGCTACATTCTGAACTTCCGCTCAGCTGGGCTGGACACCATGGAGTGTGTGCTGGACCTGACGGCCGAGTGAGGACCCTGGGGACCCGGCAGGGGAGGGTTGCTGGGGTTGGAGCCCGCACATTCACGAACCCCTTTCCTTGACCACAGGGACCTGGTGCAGATGGGGATCACGCTGCCAGGACACCAGAAGCGCATTCTTTGCAGTATTCAGGGATTCAAGGACTGAGCCCTCCCCTCCCCCGTCCTGTCCTCAGGAAGTAAGGATGGGGCCAGGGTCACTCAAGTCCTTTCCCTCAGCCTACAGGGCCTTGGTGCTGTTCGGGCCCACCCTTCCCTGAGAAACTTGCCTTTGGAGCCTGGGAGCCTCTTCGTTTTCTAAAGGGAGGTTGGGGTCTAAATCACCGTGCTGGGAAGAGGGTTTAATATATATATATATATATATATATATATAGTTATACACATATATATTTTTATAAGTAAACAGGAGCTGAGTTTTCATCTGGACCCCTGTTTTATTTTTATCCCTCCCGTCTCTTCCATTTGTAGCACAAGAGTCCACTGCTAAGAATTCTGGAAAACAAGGTTTTTTATTTGTAGCTGTAGCCACAACCCGGCAGCATGGGGGCAGGTAGGAACGTCCAGGCCAGTGAGCCCAGCCCAGCCTCCCCGGGGGCTCAGGGGACTCGCCCTCGGCAACCATAGTAGAGGCTTGGGGGGAGAAGGGGGGCAGCTGAGGGCATTTGTGCAGCAGTGAAAGCAGCAGCGCTCAACCTGGCGACCCTCAGGGGGGCGTTATCTGAAGGGTGGTGAGAGGTCCCTGCAGGATGGGAGAGGAGACTAGAAACCCAGAACCGGGATTCTGCATCCTGGGTTCTGTTGGGACCCTGGATCAGGGACCTTGGGATACTGGGTGGGGTTTGGAATGGAGGGAGGGGCTAGACAAAAAAATAACCTAGGGCGGGGCCGGTGGAGGAGCAGGGTGGTCGCTGTGGGTGGTCCACTGACGGAGAATGAACTCCCAGTGAGGAAGGGGCCGGTCCTCACTCAGGTCTGGGCTCTGGCAGTGTGGCACTTCCGGCAGAGCACGTGGCCATCCAGGGGGAAGCAGCCATTATCGTCCGCCTCAATGGACAGAGCCTTCCCACAGTCCTAGGAGAAAGTGGAAGAACCCCTGATGGGAAGGGCCCCTGTGCACCCACACCGCCCCTTCCCCCACTTTTACATTAGCGAGGCCAAGTGCTCAAAAGCTCAGAGTTGATATCCTCATTGTGCCCCCACAACAATACTCATCCCCCACGTTCACTTTTGTCCCCTAGGCATCCAGGACGAGGATGGGCAGTGGGTAGAGCTGCACCCATCCCAATAAAGAATGTGGGGCCATTCCCACATGTCTCAGCTCCATTCTCACTCTCCTCTCTTCTGAGTCTCAGTGAGTCCCCAGGCTGGTCACCACAAAGCATGGCACCCTTCCTTGCCACTGCTCCGTCTCCTATCTTGGCTTATTTGCAACTAAGTGACCCCACAGACACCCCACTACCCGCTTCCTGCAGTGACCAAAGCATCCGGGCTGGGTGGGCCTGGACACTCCCACTGATCACCCTCAAAACTGCAGGTGGGCACTGCTCACCGCCTGGCCAGTGAATAATGTCCCCAGCCCCCAGGGACACTGACCTCACACTTGTAGCACTTCATGTGGAAGTTCTTGTCCAGAGCCACCACTCGCACAGTCTCCTCCCGGCCGGGCTCGGGCATGATGGGCTCTGCACAGACAGAGCACCTGGGCGCGTATTGCCTGGAGGGCAGCAAGGCGGTACAAGTCAGGATGTGGGGAGAGGCACCCGTGCTTTCCCCAGAGCGCAGGGAGAGCAGATGGTGGTGCCATGGCAACAGGCAGACTTTCCTGCCCACCTTCCCCACATCTCAAGGTAGAGGAAGCCCAACAGAAAGGCCTAAGACCAGCCACCCGGCTCTCCTAAAACCCACCCAACCCAAAGCAACTACCACCAGGTCCTCACCCCATCACATCCATCCTGCAGAAAGCACACCCAGAGGAGCCCTGCTGGTCCCATCCCTGGACCCCTGACCCTATCCCGCCCCCCCCTCCCCCCACGCAGGTGTCTCTGCCCGATTGCTGGGAGGTACAGAGGGACATGAAGCCCTGGCCACTCAAGGTGAATCCTAAAAACGCACCCCTCAAACACAGAGGTGGGAGCCAGATTCTGTGGGGTCCCCATATCACCCTCTAGACACCTTACAGGCTTTTGCTGCTGGCCTGAGAAAGGAGCCACCTTATAAACCCTTTCCAGGGGGAACCGGAGTTCCTAACAACTGACCTCCAAAGGAGCATCTACAGCCTGGCCTGCGTGAAATGAAGTCCCTCCTGCATATGTCACCAAACCCCAGACCACAACCAGAAGCTTCAGGGAGCCAAGGGCCGGGGGACCGCCGGGAGCAAGCCTTGCTACCTAGCTTTCAGGCTCCTGGACAACTTAGTCCCGGTGAACTCGTCCCTGCCCTCTAATAGGACATGCGGCCAGAAAACCAGACCAGGGGTTTGGCGCTGCCTTGGGGTCAGAGGGGCAGCCTGGCTCCCAGACAAGCCATGGCTGGCCCCAAAGGTAGTGGCGGGCCCTCACTTGTGGTAGTCGGGGACGCAGTGGGGCCGGTTGGCCTGGTCCACAATGAAGGAGGTGCCCTCCAGGGGGCAGGCGCAGACCACGCAGGTGAAGCACTGAGGGTGGTAGGCTTTGCCCGTGGCCCTCAGCATGCGGTCCGTGATGGGCTGCCCGCAGGTGTTGCACTTCTCCAGGGTGTCCTGAGGAGGGAGCAGTAGGAGATTGGCAGGGAACTGTACCCGACAGCCAGCTGCCAGGTCTCCACACGTCCGCACCCCAACCCCTGGCTGAGCCCCACCGTGGCCCTCAGCCCCAAACCTGACTCACCGTGTAGCAGCCCTCGCAGTAGGGGGCCCCCTCCACGCTGTAGAACTGCTGTCCCTGCAGCTGCTGCTCACACTGGTGGCAGGTGAAGCAGGGGATGTGGAACAGCTGTCCCAGAGCGCGCACCGCGGGCTGCGCACGCGCCAGGGGCTGGTGACACCGGCCACAGGATTCTTCGAAGGCCAAAGAAGATAAATAAATGGGAGTCAGCTGATTTCCTCGAAGAGGGAGTGGAGCCACAGGAATGGCCAGCACCGTAATGAAGGGGTGGGGGGGTGGGGGGAGAGACACGACAGACATCCCAGCAAGGGGGCGGAGGGCTCACCACTGACAGCCACGTTCTGCCTCTGAGGATGCTCCATGTCCTGCATGAGCTGCTGGGTCAGCTGCTCCAGCTCCTCCACCTCCTTCAGACTCAGGGGTCCGGGGGCCCCAGCGGAGCGCACCTGAAACCCCAACACTCTCTTTATACTTTCTTAAGGGTCACCCCCACCAAGAGCATTCCCCAACCAGCTTACCTGCTTTTGTCCAGGAAAGCTCCCCTCCCACTTCCCAGGTGCTCAGATTGGACCCTGAAAGCTCCTCTCTACCCCTCCCAGACCCCAGGATAAGAGGGAGGGGACGACCCTGGGCAGCTACACACAGGCCAAAATGACTGAGCGGACGGAGGCCACGCACACAGCAGCTCAGGTCACTGAAAGCACCGGACACACCAGGCCACGCATCAACTCCACAGAGCATGCTGGGACATGGCCCCCCACAGGAGAGGTCGTTACGAGGGGCTGCACACCCAGGCGCGCACACACCTACCCGTCCCGCCTGCTGCTGAGCTGCTCTGTCAGCGTGAGGATACAACACAGGCAGGAATCACAGGTTAAACCCCACAGCTGTCTGCAGCAGCCCAGCCCCCAGCCCTGCACACAGAGGTCCAGGGTCCCTCCTGACCTCACTTCCTCCCCTGGAGGCCTCAGGGAAGGGCCTATCTTAGGCCAGCCCACAACTGGGGATCCCACTCTTTAGTAGGGGTGTCGAACTCAATCAGAGAAGGGGCCAAAATCTAAAATCCAGCCTAAATCGCGGGCCGAATGGTTTACTGAACAGTCATAAACTTTCATTGTGATGGAAACGCAGCGGAGTGCAGTGATGACAGCGCGGTGTGGGCCACAATGCAAGGCCTGGCGGGACGGATTTGGCCCGCGGGCCTTGTGTTTGACACATGTGCTTTAGGTGATCCTGAGAGACCTTGGGGATGGGGGTGGGATGAGGTTGGGGGCACTGCAGGACCCTGACAAGCACCATAGGCACTGTCTGACTCCACCAGCATTACCATGAGACACTTCGATAGGAACAGTAGTTGGTTTTGCATTAATGGAAAAGTCCACGTAGGACTGTGGTCACTAAAGGTTCTGCCTGCCCATGCCTTCTTCATTCCCGTAACACCTGGAGTCTCCGTCTCCTACCATCTACCTACCTCCTCCCACAGCCACCTCCCTCCTCCCCCCCACCTCAGCCTGGGCCCCACTCTCCCCCACCTCTGCATCCAGAGCTGTGCTGCCTGGAGATGCAGACACACAGAAGGCCCATGATCATCTTATGTCTACAAGGCTCTCCCAGGCACTCTAGCCACCCTGAGCCACCATCACTTATCTGGACCAATCTCAGCCCAGACCACACCACCCGCTTCCTGTTCCTGCCTTCAGGCTACAGAAGTAGGCAGAGAGGCTGCAGAGTGAGTTCACAAAACACAAAACACTGCAGGGCCCTGGTGACCTCAGCCCCGGTCATCCGCCGCTCACAGCTCAGCTCACAGCTCGGCTGTCTGGCTTTCAGCTCCTGCGGGTTCCCAGTGGCCTTCCTTCCCCACAGCAGTTGTTTCAAACATTTCCATCCCCGCGGAGCCCCTCGCTCTCACCAATTACCTCACCGCCTACATGGCTGAGAAGATGGAAGCTGGCCAGCTCGCGCTCCCTCAGTGTTCCTCCTCTCCACAGAAACACTGCGACGATCCTGTCCTTGCTCTCTGGGAACACCACAGCAGGGGGCCATCACCTCTTCTCCTCCAGACTCCGTGGAGCAGCAGCCCCTACTCTCAGGCACCTCTCACCCCTGCACCAGCTTCTTCCTCTTGTGTTCACACACATACCCGAGCCCCTGTCCCCCAAGTTGAAAAACCACACACACACACACACACACAGGCCCTGCCCTAGTCCAACTCTGCCAACCCCCCAGAGCAGGCCACTCTGGAAACTGTTTCCTCACCGCCCATGCAGTCCACAGCTCCTTTCACTGTCCCCATCAAAGGGCACAAATGGACTATCCCACGGCGTCAGGTGACTTCCAAATAGTAAAATCTGTGACCTTCCTGTAATCCTCATCCTCCTCAAACCCCTACCGAAGGGCTCCTCAGCCATCACATCTGTCCCCCAAGATTCCATCCTGACATGACGCTCCTCCTCCTTCTGCCATTGTCCCCCCTCCCACCTGACCAGCGAGGGCATCACCCAGGTCCCTCCCAGGCCCACGGCTCCTGCTGTGCAAGCACCCTGGGCTGCTTCAGTACCACTGCCCTGAAGACAACCTCGAGTCCTGGGCCTCTCCTGCAACCTGGCCCTCCATGTCTAACTGAGTGACAGTTCCAGCTGAAGGCAAGTCCTCCTGGAACCTGTTGCTCAATACGCGGACAGCTGGACCCCTCCTCTTCCCGTCCAAAGCATTTCCCCTTCTGGACTTCTCTATTTTGTCAGCATGACTGTCACTCATTCCCCACACACACCCAGGCATTTTTTTTTTACCCCGCCCCTTCCTCTTCCAACTGCTTATCGGTTACCAGGTCCCAGAGGCATTTCCTTTGAGGGCTCTTATCCCCTCACTAATCTCCAACCTCTAGTACACACCTCGGCTGCAAACACTACCCCAAAAGCTTCCAAAAGCATGGCTGTCACAGATCCTCCAACCCACTCACATACCTACTGGAAAGCTACCAAGGATTTGCCAGAACTGACTGGCTCCCTCGAGCTCCCACCTACCTCTCGGTGGCTCTAGAACTTCCCAGAGGAACCTTCTACTTTTTAGTCTCCCAACACTCTGGTGTATTTGTGCCCTTGAGTTTTGCTCACACTATTCCAATCCCAGAGCCCTTCACTCTCCTCTCTGGATTCTTAAGTCCGACCATCCCTCAGAGCACACCAGCACCAGGACACCTTTCCCATGCTGACTCCTTGTTTGCAGCTTCTACAAATAACACAGAATTCTGCACAGCTCCTGGGTACTTGGCATCTCCTCTGGCCCCATCCGTGCCTGCACATACAGAGACAGACACTCCTGCTGTCCGATCACTCTGTCGCTAGTTGGACTAGATGACCATCGGGATCCCTTCACCTCAGAAGCTCTCAGCTCCTGAACTAAAAGGTGGGAATGAGAGTTTTTCAACGTGGGGCACCCACGTGCTGGATTAAGACCCTCAGCACTCCCTATGCATCAGCTCCCTTGAGCTGCACAACCATTGTAGGAGGTAGATAATGTTATTTCAAGGCAGGAAGCAGGCTCGACATTCACCTCACTTGCCTAGGATGTGGTGAGCTGGGAGCTGGGAATTCTATCCCAGGTCCAGCTGACTCCCGCAGGCTTAACCTCTTTGAGAGATCTCTTCCCTCCGTAGCACAGAGCACAGTGCCTGGCGCTCAGCAGATGCTGGCTCAGCCAGTGCGGCCATTCTTATCACCCTCAGGCAGTGAGAGTGCTCAGAGGAGGAGAGATTAACTCAAGAATCCAAGAAGGGGGAAGCACCAGGGTTGGACTGGTGATGAGGTCATCTTCCCCTCTAACATACTGGGGAAGGCCGGAAGGGATGGTCCACTAAACCCCCTGCCTAAGTCAGAGCCTGTGCCGCTCCCACTCCCAATCAGGCCACACCAAGCCCCAGACCCTGCCAGCCCCCCCGCGCCAGATGAGCTGTCTTTACCATGTCCCACCATTCCAAGCCTAGAGGCTGGAAACTCCTAACCCACCATCCCCACCTGCTCATCTTTGCCCTCGTTCTCTGGCTCCTGACTTATCCCCGTGCCCAGCACCCGTGTCTCACTCAGCCTCACCTGGTTTTGGTTTTGAGCTGGTGTGGGCACTGGGTGCTGCTTCTCCTGTACTCGGGGCTTCTCCCGCTGCTGAGCATAGGTGAAGCTGGGGGGCTGAGGGGAGCCGGTGCCAGTGGAAGAGGGAGCTTGAGGGGGCCCCAACTTTTGATTGGGCTGTGGCCCGGGTCCACCTGGGGCTCCAGGGCTGAACTTGGAAGCCACAGGAGTAAACTTGGGAGCCACTGGAGAAAACTTAGGGGCTGGAGGTGGGGCTGGGGGACCTCGAGGCTGACTGTGAGCCAAAGGCACAGTCTGGGGCTGGGGCTGGGGCTGGGGCTGGGGCTGGGGCTGGGACTGGACATGGAGCTGGACCTGGGGTGGGGAATGAGGCTGCACATGGAACTGTGCCTGGCTCACAGGCTGAGCCTGAGCATGAGCCTGGGACACAGACTGGGAGCTTGAAGGGGCCTTCCAAGGAGGCAGGGGTGCTGTGCCCGCAGCTGCAGGCTTAGTACTGGTCTTGGAAATGAATGGAGTGGAGACAGGCGGGGGTACATATCCAGATGATACCTGCAAGGGGAGGGGCAGGAGGAGAGAAGTGTGGGTGAAGGAGGGTGCAGCTCTCCCCAGTTCTGTCCCCACTCCTTTCCTCCTCTCCGGTTCCTTACCCGGGCTTTGAAGGGATCATTCCTGGTCATATCATCCAGCAGGGAGGACAAAGAGTCTATCTCCAGATCAATACTGCTCACCTTCTCCCTGGGCTAGAAGGTCAAGGGTCAGAACACCCATCCCAGTCCTCCATACCCCCATCCGGGCAGAGGTGGTGGTGGTGGGGGAGGGGGGGGTCAGAAAGGACCCTCCCCTCCTTTCACGCAGGGTGTCCCGGCTTAGCTGCCCCTCCCAGGCCTCGTACCTGTGGTGGGGGCGCAGGGCCCCCCTCCTCCGCCAGTGGAGGCGGTGGGGAGGGGAAGATCTCCTCCTCCAGAGGTGCAGAGGGAAAAGACTCCTCAATTGGGGGAGGGGGCGGCGGGAAGGCACCTCCCAGGGTGTCCTCCGTGTCCTCGCCATCCCCAAGGAGGGGAGGAGGTGGTAAGGGAAGGTCTGGGGGTAGGAAGGAGAAAAGAGAGCAGTCAGCAGGCGCCTTTCTCTCTACCCTATTCTCTAAGTTCCTCTCCTTCCACAGCGCTAACCCCTCACCCAAGAACTCTCAAGGGTCCCGGGGCGTGCGGGAAGGAAACGGAGGAGCAAGGGGGCTCCGCGCAGGAGGGGTGCAGCTCCCGTTACACTTCGGAAAACGGACCCGGAGGCAAGATTCGCGCCCCGCATTCTCACCTCCCACCCCCAGGCGGGGACTTGGACCTGTCCCAGGAGCCCTGGCTCCCGGCCACGAGCTCCGCGATGAGGTAAGAACATCTGCTCGGGACAGGGTGGCTGCGCCCAGCCCCCCTCCGCTGCAACATTTCCAAACACCCCCCCAACCCTTAAGCCACTGTCCGCCGCCGGCGCCCGCCCGAGTCCAGCCCCCCCAGCCCCAGCCCCCAGCCCGGCCGCATACCTTCCGGGGGCGGAGGCGGGATCTCGCCCACCCGGCCCATCTGAGCGCGCTGGGCCCCGGCCGCCGGCACCGGCTCGCCGTCCCCGGGCCGGAAAGGGTTCACTTTGGGCTTCGGGGCCACCACCGGGGCGAACTTCTTCTGCGGCGCGTAAAAAGCCGGCGCCGAGACCGAGACGGAGATCGCGGGAGACGGGCGGGGGGCCGCCATGGCCAGGCCGGGCTGCTGCGGGGCGTGGGGGGCCGGGTGATGCGGCGCCGAGCCTGGCGGAGGCGGAGGCGGAGGCGGAGGACACCCCCCGTGGGCCGGCTCCCCGCGCCCTCCCCGCGCGGCTCCCGGCTCCCGGCTGCTCCCCGCGGGCCGGAGCGCGCACGCCGCGTCTCGCTGGCCGCCTGCGCGCCGGGTCCGCAGACTCTGCGCCCCGGGTCCCCGAGCCGCCGCCTCCGTCCCGGCGGGGGAGGGCCGCGGAGCAGGGGGCGGAGAGAGGGGCGGGGAGAGCGCGGCGCCCAGACCGTACAAGGAGCGGCCCCGAGAGGGGGGCGGGGAGAGCGGGAGGGCCGACGCGGCAGGAAACTCCCCCAGGAAGGGGCCCCCGTCTGGCCCCTGGGCCACAGCCTCCGTCAAGGTCCTCCCGCCCCGGCCCCCGCCCCCGCCGCCCGGCCCGCCGAGGGCCCCCCCACTGCCCCGCGCACAAGTCTCTGATGTCATTTCCTGACTTGCCCCCCTCCAGGCCAGGCCCGCGGTGCCCGCGATCTGACTCACCGGCCCCGCTCCGGGGTGCGCCCGCGGCGAGGTCAGTGGGTGCCGCAGCCGCAGCCCCTCTGCGCTCCACGCCGACCCAGCGCCCTCCTCTCCCGGCCCCGCTACCTGCGCCCGCCACCTCCCCGCACAGTTGCCAACCCTGCACCTCAAATCCTACCCCTTTCCCTCCCCCACCCCCCGATCGCCCGGATTGGCAAGACTAAGATAAAACTGGGCTCCAGGGTGGACGGAGAGGGTGAGTGGGCGTTCTCTCTTCCCACGCCCTTTGGGGACTTGGGTGGGTGGGCGTGCGCGCGTACGTGTGTGTGTGTGTGTGTGTGTGTGTGTGTGTGTGTGTGTACACGCACCTCATGGTGCAGCCCCTTGAGGCTTCTAGGAATTTGCAACCCCCGTGTCCCCGCCCGCAGATCTATCTCTCTGTTAAGATTTTCGGGAAAGAGGCGGGGACCAAAGACCCCGGGAATGGGGGTCGGGGGAAGCGGAGGCAGAGGCGGGGGGCGGCCAACGGACTAGGGAGGATGAGCGTGGACGCGGACGAAACGTCTCCACAGTTTTTCAGCGCCCGCAGGGACCCCTCGAGGAGCCTTTGGGCAGCCTGGTGGCCCTCGGGAGACACGGAGACTGCGCTCGGTGGAGCCCCCCACTGGTCCGACCAGATTCCTCTGCTTTGGACTGAGCCCCAGGCTAACGAGAAAAAAAGACAGACCTGGGCTCATTGAACACTGAAATGAACCAATCCGCCGCTTGAATTCTTGCACACTCACTACTTACAAACTACGGAGTCATTTGGCCTCCCAGCCTGTAAAAATCCAATATATCACCCTCGGGCGCTGCCTTTTCTCTGCCTTCTAAGGCAGTTCCCTTGTGCATGCCCTACTCTGTTTCCAGTTCCTTGGCCCTTCAAATCGGCTACAGCCTACTGTCAAGGAGCATCTGGGCTCTGCTGGAGAGATCATCCAGAGCCACCACTGACATTCACCAGAAATCAGGCTGGGAGCTTAAGAGAGGGGCCCGGGGTCACACCCACTCAGCCCCAAGGAAAGTCTAGGCTGGAACCGTTGTCTTGAGGACTCTAATGTCAGCAGAGCTCACTCCCCTACACCCTGGTGTCAGAGGAAGCATCACTGGAGACAGGAATGCAGAGTGAGGTCAGGGTGCAGCGACTACCCTGAGTGTCCAAACTAAGTGGCAACTCTCTTCATTCTCTCCGCTTCATTTTCTCCGTCCGTAGAAGAGTGGTGATATTTAATCTACTTACTTTATTGCATTAAATGGAGAAGTAAATGAAATTCAATATCTGAAGTGTTATATAATACTTGATATTATTATTCAAGTCCCACTTCTGCCCAGAATGGAAATTCTGACAGTTAACCTAAGAGCGTTATTCGTATGTTCTCTTCTGAGTTGCCAACCCAATCTCTCCTGGGCCTCAGGGTATGCAATGCCTGCTTCTTCCTTCAACCTTATCAAATACTTAATTATGCCTAACACTACATCTTCATCTCCTTCTCAGAACTCAGTGACCTATCTTTTCTCTGGTGTCTCACTGTCTTGGTCACGGGTGTTTCACACTGCCGTAAGCATGTGTGGCCACGCATGATATAAAGCCCATCGTGCAGGTTTCAGCTGGTCCTGGGCTTGTCCTTATGAAAACAGGCTAGAGATTTGATGCTGGATTTCTGTGTAGATCGGAAACGGTGTCTTGGGCTTTCCAGACCAAAAGTCTCCTTGCCAATCCTTCAAAATATACCCACTTGTTGGGAAGAAGTTAGGAAGATGGTTTCCAGATAGTGTCACAAGAGGAGAAGCCATTTACAGTCTCAATGTCTCCTTAAGGAATGTGCAAAAACATAGTATGTTTAATTGTTAGGCAGCTGACCCTATTTATAAATCAAGAATAGAAGAGTAGAAGAGTGAGTAGGCGGGCTTAGCTGTAAAAGCATTTGGGATGCAGAATATCAAAGCTGAGTTTCCAGCCAGCCATTCTAAGTACAAGTAGAAACATACCGAGTATCCCAGAACAGGTTTGCTAGGCCAGGATGTCTCCAGCAGAGCTGCAGGGTCAATGCCCGTTAAAAGGCACCTGGTAATCAGGGAGTGGCCCTAATGATTCTTAGGAATTTTTCTTGAGTAAACAATTCTAATTGATCTCAGGTAGAATGTGTAAAAGAGAGCAACTGCACAGATGTTTCCACCTAATCATTTCCAACAGCTTGGGCCGGGCAAGAAGAGGAAGTACAAAAATGTGCAGGAACCTTTGCTACCTGAGAATTTATGTCCACCAGGTACAAGAAAGTTTTCTTCAGGGCCCTACAACATAAAGTAAGCAGTTAGAAGCAGCCAAGGAAGAAAAAAAACCAAAAAAACAAAAAAAAAAAGGAAGGAAGGAACAAGGGCAGTGGGGGGGGAAAAAAAAAAAAAGAATTTTCTGAAGTGAAGAGAGATGCGATCAGGATCTTTCTGTATAAGGGCTGCAGATGGCCAGAGGGTCAGTTTTGTACCAGGCACTATGCTAGGCACTCTAGCAACAGCAACCACCATAACAACATCAGCAATAATGTGTTCAGCTTCATCACAGTGAGTGCTATTATGGTGCTGGGCACAATACTAAACACTGTAAGCAAAAGCCCCCATTTAATCCTCACAGCAAACCTGTAAGGAATGTACATTATGATCCCATTCTTCAGTTAAGGAATTTGAGGCCAATTAGCCATTGCATTTTTCACCCCTGAAACTGAAGAAGAAAATTTTTGTAATGCAAATATTTTATTGAAGACACCCCTGCTCCCCACTCACATCCTTACAGTCCTCCCGTCTTCCCTTCAGGAGCCCGAGTCTGGTACATCAACAACCTCTTCAGGTCAGCTTCAAGTCCATTCCCCACTGTAAGTCCTTCAACCACCATTTTCTTTTCTGTCACATGACAACATCAAGTTCTGTCTGTCTGTCTCTTTATGTGTGTGTTTATATATAGAGAAAAGATAGAGGGGGGAGCGGGGGAGAGTTTTGTATAATAGAACTTTTCCAGAAGACTTCTCCAAGTATTGTTGAAAGTGGTTGGTGCCATGGCTGGTGTGTTCAATGGTTAGAGCATCAACCCACACACCTAAGGGTCAACGGTTCAATTCCTGGTCAAGGGCATGTACCTGGGTTGCAGATTGGATACACCACCCTGGTAGGGGCATGTGTAGGAGGCAACCAATCCATATGTCTCTCTCAGGTACATGTTTCTCTCCTCCCCACCCTCTCTGAAAAGCAATGGAAAAAAATATCCTCAGTTGAGGATTAACAAACATAAATTTAAAAAATAAATAAAAGTGGCCATAGCTGGTTTGACTCAGTGGATAGAGCATCAGCCTGTGGACTGAAGGGTTGCAGGTTCGATTCCAGTCAAGGGCACATGACCAGGTTGTGGGCTTGATCACCAGTGTGGGGTCTACAAGAGGCAGCCAATCAATGATTCTCTCTCATCATTGATGTTTCTGTCTCTCTCCCTCTTCCTCCCTAAAATCAATAAAAATGTATTTTTTAAAATAATAAATAAATAAAAGTGGTTGGTGTTAGGGTATAGAATTGGAGAAAGCAGAAAGCTTTTATTTATAACTGTTGACTTTTCCCCATGAACATGTAAACTTTTGTCATTTAAAAAATGGAAAAGAAAGAAAAATGACAGAGCCATCTCTTTTTCCTAATATCAGAGTGTTTTCTTTTCCACTTTCTCCCAAATTGACTCCTCACTTGCATTGCTTGTCAGGACAAAAGGCTCTCAGGGGTGGGGCTACAGACAGTGGAGGGGTCGGTGGGAAGGGAGTGGGGTAGGGTGAACCATACAGCGAGAGACGTTGTTGGAATCTTGGTGGCAAAGCTGAGGAAGAACAGCTTCCTGCTCTGCCCCTGGGCCACCCCGCCCCACCCCACTCCAGCTCCGAGGAAAGGGATGGACTGACAACCACAAATGGCCCCTTTTTCCTCCTTTCTTCCAGGTGAGCTGACATCATGTTCTGCACATCATGTTCTGTGCCTTTTTTCCACTCCACTCCCCAGCCTCAGTTCAACCAGGATTTGCCAATAACTTCATATTTTAGGTGCTCTGGGTATAATCAATATGCCTTCGAGAAACCTCCATCTAGAGTCAAAAAACACTTACATGGGTATTTTAATATGGTAAGATTTTAAGATTAGAAAAAAAACCTTCCACCCACCTAATAGTGCTGGCTCGGTGTGACTACACCAATGACCACAGCTGGTGGCCTTCTCGCCATTTAGAAATCATTATTATTGTCCCACCAGGTCCAGGCAGCAGTGCGCAGAGCCTGCATGGGGCATCAGAGGAGCAGCAGAAGGGAGGGGTCCACACCTCCCAAGGTCTGGCCAGATGGGCACCCAAAGGCAATGCAAGTGTCAGCAAGGTAGCAATGTGTGGTGGCTGTGGGGGGGGCAGAGCGAGGCAGATGGTCACATGGCGGAGAGTCAGCAGCTGAGGGAGCGGGGAAGGGCAGACAGGAACAGAGACCCAGGGCACCAGCAGCAGCACAGGCAGGTTGCTGGCACCGAGGCAGGCACTAGCAGAGCATCTGCTACCTTTTGCCTTCCTTCTCCTGAACCCAGGGGAAGCCAAAATTAGAGAGCGCCTGGCCTAGAAGCTCCGGTGTTTGTCACTGAAAATAGCCGAGTCACTAGGGGAAGTAAACATTTCAAGGAGGGAGGGTGGTGGTGGTAAAGATCTTTAGATAACACAGCTGCTTGAGATTAGAAGTATGTTTCTCTAGTGGCTCCTGCCACTTCCACTCCTTTTAATG
Organism: Pipistrellus kuhlii; assembly: GCF_014108245.1. Lineage (NCBI taxonomy): Eukaryota > Metazoa > Chordata > Mammalia > Chiroptera > Vespertilionidae > Pipistrellus > Pipistrellus kuhlii. Next base: position 22,005,368 of record NW_023425405.1, on the reverse strand, counting down.
AGAATCACCTTGCACAGGAAGTGGGTGCTCAGAACTCAGGCACCCCTTCCTGCCACCCAGAGATGTGATGGATGTGGCAAATGGGCACCAGGTCTCAGAAAGAGTGATGAGGATCTACCCGGAAGACCACACGTCTTTCTACTTAACTTGTCAACATGTTTGAGCAGCTGGGAGACAGGCCTTTATAGGATGCTACCAGAGGAGTTTAATGCCACAGAGCCACCTACCCGGTTCCAACAGAGTTACCGTTGTGTGCTCAGTAGTAGCAGAGCACAGGAGGCCTAGCACAGCTCCTGCCACACAGCCAGGGCCTGTGCACATTTACTGAGTGCAGCTGATCCCAGAATCATTGAACTCTCATACTAGATCAAGGGAGGTCCTGAGTTCTGTGAAGTTAAGTGGCTTTTGAGTCAGCTTGCATCATTTGTTTATTCACTAAGCATTTATTGAGTTCCTACTATGTGCAGGACACTTTTTCTGGTGCTAGGGATATAATATTGAGCAAAAACAGACATGGTCCCAGCCCTCAGGGAGGGTCTATGACCTTGAGGAGCCTACGAAGGGACATAAATATTAATCATGAACAAATGTAAAGCCGCCTCTGTTACAAGCACTTCAGGAAAAGGTACACAACGCATGTGATGAAGTGCATGTTGGGATGGGACCTGGTTGTGGAGCTCAAGGAAGGGATCAGAAAGATACATAGGCATTAACTGGGCAAAGTGGAAGAGGAAAGCATTCCATGCAGAGAGAACAGCATGTGCAAAGCCATGTGCTGGCTGTGAGCACAGCCATAATCACATGTAAGCAAAAAGGAAGGCAAGCATAGCCTGGGTGACTGAGAGGGAGATGCCAGCCCAGGCTGCCGGAGAGTTGGGGAGGGGGTGGTGCAGAGATGCTGACCATGTGTAAAAGTCCTGACTTTGTCCTGAGAGCAGAGGGGAGCCAGCAGAATTTTAGGTTGAAAAGGGTGGCATGAAAATACTTGGGAATTTTGAAAAGTCTCACCATAGGGGCAATATGGAGAATAACGGTAGGGTTGAGTTCAGATGCAGACAGACCTATTAAGAAGCTGTTGTAGAGCTTTAGATGCAAGGGGGAAGAAGGGGAAGGTGATGGACATGGATAAAAGTGGATAGATTTGAGGGCTGTTTAGGACATGAAATCATCAACAGAATCTAGTGATGGGTTAAATTTGGAGTGGGAGTTGGGATGTAGGGGAGACAGCAGGCACTCAGCCCAGCTCCCAGCTGGTACCTACCCCGAGTACAGTGTTCTAGGCTGAGAGGGTGCAGGTTTGGGAGTAAGACCGTGTTTTGTTTTGAATATGCCAAGAATGAGAGAGTGTATGGTGGATAGTGAAATATCTGGGTTTGGAGCGGAGAAGATCTGGGCTGAAGATCTGCATGTGTGAGTTATCTGCCATGGAGTATGAATTTGAATCTGTTATTGGCTAGGGGGGAAATATCACCTATCCAATATTGCATGGGAAGTTAAAAGAGCCAAGATGGGCATTAATGGTTTACAGCATTTGATGGACAGGTAGAAGAGGGAGGCGGGACTCTCGGAATAAGGAAATCCCAGGCCCCTTGTCTCCTCCCAACAGGAGCGAAGCAAGGACACTTCTTTCCTGCAATCTTCCTGCACTCACCATCTTGCCTCCATTTGCTCTGCCTGCACTGATTGCATGAAGCCCTCTAACCCCATGTGTCAGTCACCTTAAGAAGCCTCAGGTTTCCAGCTCCCGCCACATCTTGTCCAATTCCTGAAACCAGTGCAGGGTGTTCTCTGCAGAGAACACTGTCAGCAAACATCCGTTCGTCTTCCTCCAGCCTCTCTTTTCTGCTGCTCTCACCTGGATTACCTCTGAAGACATACCTCCCTCATAGTCTTCTCAAGTGGCAGTACATTTTCCTCCCACAGCCCTGGAGGTGGAACAGATACCCTTTTTAATCTGTGTTACTATTTCCACGCTAGTCTCCTCTCCTCCCTAAAATCTCCAGCTTTGAGCATCCCATCATCAAACTATACCAGCTGCTGCCTGTCCATGGGTCACCAATAATTGCCCTGGGTCATCCATCCTCATTTTCAGAACTTTGTGTGCCTAGATCATCAATACCATATAGATGGTCTTTTCTCCCCTCCCCCTACCTCTCTGTTCCTTGAACTTCTCACTTCCCATGATTTTGCTTGACTTCAACCACTATCCTCACAATGATGCCCTAAACCCACGTTGACAAAGGAGATATGATGTAAGCCACTTTTGTAATTTTAAAAGAAACTGAAAAAGAAATAGGTGCCATTAATTTTATTTTATATATTCTTATTGACTTTTTTAGAGAGAGGAAGGGAGAGAGATAGAAACATCGATGAGAGAGAAACATCAACCATATGCCTCCTGCACAACCCCCACCGGGGATGTGCCTGCAACCAAGGCACATGACTTTGACCAGAATTGAACCTGGGACCCTTCAGTCCGCAGGCCAACACTCCATCCACTGCACCTAACCAGCTTTGGCTAGGTGCCATTAATTTTAATAATATACATGAACCCACCATATTAAAAATGTTATCATTGCAACATGCAATCAGTATTTTGAAAGATCAAATGTTAAATTCTAGCCCCCATCGGAGAATGCAGAAATTGCTTGCACCCCCTCCCTCAACACAGCTTTCCCTCATCAGTATAAAATTCAACTCTGCTACCTGTAGCATCACATGATATATATCTGAATTTTTAAAAAAATATATTTTATTTATTTTTCACAGAGAAGAAGAGAGAGGGATAGAGAGTTAGAAACATTGATGAGAGAGAATCACTGATCAGCTGCCTCCTGCACACCCCCTACTGGGGATGTGCCCGCAACCAAGGTACATGCCCTTGACCAGAATTGAACCCTGGACCTTCCAGTCTGCAGGCCGACGCTCTATCCACTGAGCCAAACTGGTTTTGGTAATATATCTGAATTTTTGATTGTCTGCATTTTTAAACTTGTCAGGCTTCTTAAGGTGACTGATAAGCCATCAATGATGAGAGATAGAACCATCAATGATGAGAGAGAATCATGGATCAGCTGCCTCCTGCACACCCCCTACTGAGGATTGAGTCTGCAACCCAGACATGTGCCCTGACAGGGAATCGAACCTGTGACCTTGTTTCCTGGATCAATGCTCAACCATTGAACCACACCAGCAAAGCTAAAATGGGTTTTATTTCTTGAGAGCAGCACATACACACCACCTGAAGGTCAAAATTTCCAGTTTCTTTGGGGCTTTGCCATCTGGGTAGGTCCGCTGTCCACTGGCAGAACAATCATGATAGACTCAGTGAGCCAAAAGCCCTCCGAATGGTTGATTGACCAGCACCCAGAAGCATAAAAGTTTTGTCCCTGCCAGCTTATCACCTTGAAAATACCTTCACCAAAGAATGACCTGAACATATACGGTACATAATGATTAGCATTACACATTCACCCATCCTTAAACACAAAGAGCAAATGAACAGTTAGAATAATGGTCCTTTCTTGTTCATTTTATTGCTGTGACAACACCTAGCATGCAATGTACCCACTTAGAACAAAGTTCTTTTTGCCTCATTTTATCCAAAAGGAACTGATTCATCTCAAGCTTGCCAAACCTGCATGCCTCATTTAAATAAATGAGAGTTTGACATGCCTGAGAGTTTGACATGCTTGGTTATTAGCATATTTCAACAGGATTTATTATTATAATAAAACTCAGACAAATAACCCAACATAGATTTAGGGAAGCCTCCTAGGGTAGGGGAAAGAATGCTAGAAAAGAGAAGACCTGAATTTGGGTTTCAGTAAAGCCATTTTCTAGCTGTGCCACTGTAAAAATCTGAGAGAGGAATAATGTTCCTTGTCTGTGAAAGCACAGCAATAGTCTCAGCTTCTAAGTTTTCCTCCAGTTCTAATACTCGGTGATCCATTCGTAGTGCCCTGTGTACTCTTTACCTTTTCAGTGTCAGGAAAATGCCTCTGCTGTCCTCGCTGGACTTGGTTGGCTTGTTGAATGATAGCAGACTGGCAAGGGCTGAAACCTGGAGCTCCACCCACCCAGTATGCATTGAACACTACTTCGGATAGGACCAGTTGCAGGAAAGCAGAAAAGACTTTGCAGCAAAAACAGATGCTCATCCAAGAAGGCATTTGTAAGAGGAATCCTAGAGAGGAAAGACACAGGGATGGGGATCCCAACATTGGGGTATATTCAAGAATTTGAGAGGTAGGCTGTAAGCTAGCAGCTGGTAACAGGTAAGTCTGGCAGGTAGGAACCGAGTATCAGCCACCAGGCTGTGATGCCGAAGCAGGACCAGGGGAGGATGGCTTATAAGCACGAGGCAGGGTTTCTCTCTTGGAGGAACTGGGCATAAAGATGGGAGGTAAAAGACTCCAGAGCCCTAGCTGGTATGGCTCAGTGGATAGAATGTCACTCTACAGACTGGAGTCCTGGGTTTGATTCTGGTGAGGAGCACATGCCTGGGTTGCAAGCTCAATCCCCAGTGGGAGGCATGCAGAGAGCAGCCTATCAATGATTCTTTCTCACTATTGATGTTTCCATCTCTTTCTTCCTCTCTGAAATCAATTAAAAAAAAATAGTTTTGTTTTTTTTTTTAAAAAAAAAGAAGATTCCAGAACCATGATGTGACATCAGCTGCTCCTTAACCCTGAGTTCATAAACACTAGCCAGGCAGCTATCTGGATGCTCAGGGACAAGCCTTCCAAGTCCATATTGTCACTGGTCTCCTGGCGAGTACAAAATTGACAGGGTCATTGAGTCTGGAAGAAGCAATTGCCTGATATTACATATTTGATTCTTCCCTTTCTCCATCCGTGGCTCTGGGATTTGTGAGTGCTGAGTACTCGCTTGACCTCTGATGATCCTGCTCTCTGGGATTGATGAACTCCGTTTTTATTGCTTACCTGGCCTCCGACTCATGGTTGCCAGGGCCTGCTTCCTTGGTCCTGGCATCCTGCCTGGTCTGCTGCTGGCTGTGACCTGATGATGGCACCGCAAGGCCCTGACTATGCTTTGAGGCCTGACAAGGACATTGTTCCAGGCCCTGCGGACCCAACTGTCCCCTTCTCTGAGAAGGATGTGGGATCCCATTAGCCCAGAACCCCTGGCCTGGACTTCTGTATCAGATGTTTGGGTGGAGCCCCAAAATCTGAAGTGACTCTCTTCCAGGCTTGCCCACAGACCTGCTTTTCAAAGAAAAGACAAGTGCATTCCCTTAAAAATCTAAACAATAGACTCTATTAGAGCCACCGGCAAACATTTATTTGGGCACTCTCCTCTGCTGAATGGAGCCACAGGATCCTGGGAAGTATGCATTCAGGGATGCTGACCTGCCTGTGTGTTTCTGGGGACTGCTCCGCAGGGGTTGGGTGGACGAGAGGGATCGCCACTATTGCCCCATGCTGCCAAGCTTCTTTATCTCTCTACACATTGCAATGAGCTCACTTTAGATTTTTAATATTTTGCAAAGTTTCAAACCTCATCTAAAAGTCAAATGAGCATTGACCTATGTTGGTCTAGAAATGGTTATCTTCCACGGAGCCCAACAGATCTGAGATGGGTCAAATAAGGTCTTTTTGTCCTCATCACCAACCCTGGAACCAGAGAATTTCTGCTCTGGAACGTGTCTTCCTTTACAACTAGCTGTCCTGAGATGTCCTTTCTTCCTCAGCAAACTTGCTGTGCCCAGGAAAGGCCCTGCCTCAGCACAATGGCTAGGACCCTCTTCTATTGATTACTGGGGGGATCCAGCTAAAGGTGGGGGTGGGGGACAGAATGAGGAAGCGAACTCCATAGACCTGCACAGATTCTGTGGTTACTTCCTCTGTGGAAATACAATTTACACACTACCAACACCCCGCCCATCCATGACTTGGCTCTTGGGCTGACCCCACGTGTTAACAACCCAACCCCCAAGCTCCATTCTTTGTCTTCTTGTTTACTGACTGTTAAGGAAAGTATTCCACTAAAGGAATACAGACTTCCATCACTACTTGCTCTCAGATGCTTCTGATTTCTGCCCAGTCCTAGATATCTGCTAGATTCCATGTACTAGAATGCTTCCAAACCTTTCCCAAGGTTCTCCAGTATCAGCATACCGATTTCTGGCTGCTTATGCAAGTAGGGCCTCCTTGAACTCCGAAGAGCTGCCCCCAAGCTGACTGAACTTGGGAGCAGCCTGAGCCACCCCCCTGTCACCCCAGACACATAGATTCTGATACAGTGCCTAGACTTTGACAAGTAGGAACTGAGAACCTTCTGTCATCAGTACTTTATGACAGCACCAAAGACCTATAGCGGGGCTAGAAGTCATCCTGAGGAAAAGCCATCACTTTTCCATTTCAAAATTTAAGAATGTAGATAGAGTTATCCCTCTCTTCAGCTTATGGCAAGAAAGGCAAGAGTGAAAGAATGTGTATCAAATAAAATTTTCTAAACCAAATCACACTAATATTTAAAAACAAATGAACAAACACATAAATAAGGCTTCTTCCTACAGCTGGATGAACTTTCCATTTGAGGGGCTGAGTTGAAGTTCTAGCTTCTTCTGTCTCCAGCTGGGTAATTTGGGGGTGGGGGGGGTAAGGAAAGTTAACTGGCCTCAAACCCAGGTTTTATCAACTGTAATGCAAAGATAATGACTTACTTATTGTGTTGTTGTAAGAAAAGACTGAGAACTCTTTGCCAGCTGTTAAGTGATATTGGCATATTATTTACTATTATTTTATTCTCTATGTTCCCTAGTCCCAGACTCTTAGATGATCTCACCTCCTACTTCTCAAAGAAAATAGATACCATCAGACAGGAACCCCATCTTCTTGACACCAAATGTGCAACCTACTGGCATCTGCTTCATCCTTCTTTCTGCTAGAATGTGTGTGTGTGTGTGTTTGTGTGTGTGTGTATGTGTGCGTGGTTTTTAAACAAAAAATTGATATACTATAATTCTTATAACATGCTTTTAAAGTAAACATGTCACAGTACACCATGAATAAGTTTCTGTCAACAAATACAGTTATAAAATACTATTAATGGCCCCATAGAATTCTATTATAGACATGTACCATAATTTATTTAATTAATCCCCAGGTTTAATGTGGCTTGTGTACAATCTTTCCTTATTATGCAATTAGTGCTCTGATGGATGCTGTAGATGAAATCTTTGCCCACATTATTTTTACTCCCTTAGAATATTTCTATAAATGGAACAGCTGTGTCAAACTTAGTCACAACAACAATGATGCATATTTTAAAGATTTTTTTTTCATCGCGACTGTCAAATTGTCCTGTGGAAAGGTTATTCCTGTTCATGTCAGAACTGAAATCTTTGACCTTGACTCAGAAAATGGCAAGGAGACTGGAAGAATATCTCCAAATGGGGAGAAATAAAGGATCCTACACAAGAAGCAGAAAGAAAGCTGGCCAAGATTGTGCCTATGATATTCTACTTTTCTATGGTGCAAAAATATACCGTAAGACAGAATGCAGGGTGGGACTGAGGCCTCAGACCCGAGACCCTTGTGTTGACCTTAATTTAAATCATTTGGATAAATGCAGCCACAGGGGATTGTGGGAGGGGTTTACATCGGATGTTTGGACCAGAGAAACAGTGGAATCAGAGCCCCACAAGGGGGGAGCAATGTGAGGTGGGAAGGCTTGAGCAGAACTGGCCATTTGGCCCATTACCCTAGACATGGAAACTCCCAGGCAGTGCTTTCTCTGCTCCAACCATAAGGGTTTGGGTGGTGCTGTTGTAGTAACAGAGACTGTTAATTTAATTTATTTATTTTTTACCATCTTTCCTTTGCAGCTAGACAATATATTCCAAGAAGGCAGAATTCTGATACTTTTTTTTTTTTTTTTTTTTTTTTTTTTTTTTTTTTTGCATAACCAGCAATAGTACACATGGGGAAATACTTTCTAATTCTCTCCACTGTCAAAAGAGGGTAGCAGATCCTACCACAAATTATACTAGACAACTAACATCTAAGCAGATCTACAACAAATTATTCTGTCTTCTCTCCCCTGGTTTTATAAATGTAGATTTGACTAACTTTGTGTGTGTGTGTGTGTGTGTGTGTGTGTGTGTATGTGTGTGTGTGTATGTCAGAGAGGAAGGGAGAGGGAGAGAGACAGAAACATCAATGATGAGAGAGAATCAACGATTGGCTGCCTCCTGCATGCCCCTTACTAGGGATCGAGCCCACATGTGCCCTTGGCCGAAATCAAACCCACAGGCCAATGCTCTATCCACTGAGCCAAACCAGCTAAGGCAGATTTGGCTAATTTCTTCATGCACAAAAATCAAAGATTAGTTTTCTCTCTATAATCCCATTTCCCAGATCTGAGATTAGATTATTAGCATCATCTCCCATATCTCTCCGGTGGGGGTGCCACTAACAGTTATCACCCTAAAGCTTAGCTCTCCGCCAGTAAACTAAAGGTTAAAAGTTACATTCATAAGACTTGGTCTCTCGCCCTGTTACATGTCCATACCATGGACCCCTAGCCCACTGCCCTACTCCCTTTTCAACCTGAGGAGGGCCATGAAAGAAGGTGGGGAGCAAATAGACCCCAGGTTAGGTCCTTGGTGCTAAAACTCTGCCTTTTTGCACTTTGGGTTCTCTGGGCACTGCTTAGACAAGTCTCTCGCCCTTCTCAAGTGATTTCTCTGGACTCCACTTCTTGCCTGCTGCAAATAAATATCTGCCCACTTGACCCTTGCCTCTTAGATTTCAATCTCTTGTTCTTACCCGACCCACCCCACTAGCCAGAGGGTAATCCTTCCTCTCTTGATTTTGGCTGCTTTCTGACATCCATTTGTCAGAGAAGACCACGGCTCAGAAAAGTTAAACTGGATTTCAAACTGTCGTCTAGCCAGCCTCCGGTCCTGGCTTTTTTTTTTTTTTCTCACTCCGGGTGGGATTGAATTAGCTTCATTCCGTCCCCCCATCCCCAACCAGGCCTGGGGTTAGATTATCTGCACCATACACACATCTCCACACCCATCCCCGAATTTCTGGCGAGCACCGAGCCCAGGAAAGTCTGACACACGATCCCTCTTGCAAATATTTCGAGATCTGTTTGGATGGGCAAGCCCCATGCCCAGGGAACGCAGAGAGCATCCTAAACTGTATCCAATCACGCCACCCCAGTCAGAAAGCAAGTGTTTGCTGAATTGGGCGTCCAAGGCCCTTCATCCAGGCTTTATTCTCACCTCCCCACCCCACTTTCTCTCTGAGCATCCCCAACCCGGACGGACCCTGAACATGAATCCACCGGAACCTAACGGTGGGACCGGGGCGCTTTACCCGGTTCCTGGGACCCCGAGCGGGCATTCTCTGGGACTCCACCGGTCCCCGTGGGAGCTCAGCCGGGACCCGTGGGAACCCCAGTGGGGCAGGAAGAGGGGAGGGGGGCAGCGCAAGGCCCGCCGACAGCCCGGCCCCCGAGGGAGCGCTGCGGGGTGCCCGGGAGCGCACGGCGGGTTCGGGGCTGGGGGAGGCGCCCGGCGCAGCCAATCCCGGGGCCACCCCCTCCGCGGCCGCCAGCAGAGCAGAGCCGGGGCGGGGGAGCCAGGCGGCGGCGGCGGCGGCGGCAGCGGCTGCCGCGGGGAGGGATGGAGAGGGGCGGGGGGAGCGGAGCCGAGCGGAGACAGCCGCGGCGCCGCAGAGAGGCTGGGGCGGCGGCGCGGCTCCCGGCACTCCCCCCGCGCCCGCCCCGCGTCGGCGAGGGTCCGGCCCCGGAGGCCCCGCGCCATGGGCTGCATCGGCTCCCGGACCGTGGGTGGGTACCGCGGCGGGGCGAGCGCGGGCGTAGGTCGAGCTCTCCGGTGGTCCAGTCCCCCGGCCCCTCCCCCACCCTCTCCGCGCCCCTCCGGGCACCCCGCTCCATCCATGCCGCCCAGCTCGGCCTGGCTCCCTTACTTTCCCTCCTCGCCTCTCCTCCCCGCTCCGCACCCCCCACCCTCCGGGGCTAGCATCCCTCTGGGCTCCCGGCGGCGTTCTTCTCTCCGGCTCCCTCCTCCGGCTTCCTTCCATCACCTCCCCAGGCGCGGTCCCTCTCCATCATCTCTCCATCAGCCTCTGCTCTCTCTTCCGCCGCTCTCCCCTCCTCTCCAGTCCCTCACCCGCCGCCTCCAGGCCATCCGCCTCACTCTACCTTCTCCTGCGCCCTCGCGCCCCCGTCTCCATTTGCGGAGCAGCCCTCTCTCTTCTAAGAATCCTCAGCAGCCTCAGCCCCCGTCTTTCTCCGCACGCACCCCCGCCCCCTGCACCCCGCACCCCCGCCTCCATCTGGCTTGGGTGTTTTGCACCCATCTCTTTCCCTCTCCGTTGCCTTTTTATGTCATTCGTGCCTCCCACGGTTTGCTTTGTTCACGTGCATTTTCCCTCTGGGGCGGGGGCGGGATGCGCCTCGGGGGAGGGAATGGGTTCCTCGCAGGGAGGGAAAGGGGACGGGTCGGCTCTGGAAGGGTGGGGCGTCAGAGCCATGGGTGGACGCCGGGAGGAGGTAGAGGTCTGAAAGGATCCAGAGGGGTCAGGAGCCAGCTGCCAGCTGGGTGGGGCCGGCTCTGGGAGGATCCCCGGGACTGGACAGCACCTGTCAGCTGGGGGTGGGTGGTGGGGGCGGGGCCGGCGCTTTATTTACCTTTGACTTGGGGAAGCGCCTCCTAATTTGTTTACCCCCCCCCCTCAACCTTTGCCCTGCTACTACCCCCCCTGGTCCCCCATCCCCTGCACACACCACTTACCTCTTCCTAACCCTCCAGTTTTTTCCACATTCAACTCCCCATTTCTCCCGCCTACACGCCCCAGTGACCTCAGGCTGAGAGAATAATTTGTATTATTATTATTATTACAAACTCACCCTCCGGAAGCCTGATTTCTCTGAGACCTGGTTTATTTCCATGGATAACCCCCCCCCCCCTCCTCTGCTTTCACCTTTTCTCCGGGTTCTCTCCCTCCCCCTCCTCGCCCCCCACGCTCTGACTCAGCTCTCCCTCTTTTACAAAGGCCACCTCTCCCCGCCCCTCTCTCCCACTTTGCTTCCCCCACCTCCCTCCTCGGAGATAGTTCTCTGTCTGCCCCATTCTGGCTCTCTCCACTCAGAAGTCCATCTTTCCTCTTCCCCCCAAGCCACCGCCTCTGGTCTGACCCATCTCACCACTCCCCTGTACCCCCAAGGAACAGCGGCACACTTTGGAGGGGTCCTGCCTCTCTTGGACCCCTTAACCAGGAGCCATACCTTTTGCATCAGCTATGTTGTTGCATGCTGAATACCTCCTCAGCCCCGAGACCCCCTTCAATTGACCCCTTCTCAAGAGTGGACCCCTAACCCGGAATTCAGAATCATAACACTTCCTGTATAGCCAGGATCTATAAGGTCAGATGGTTCACAGACATCCGACTTTAAAACTATTCAAGTGGTTCTTCCCCAAGCCTTCCAGGAGGCACCACCCTGCCCTCAATCTCCCTTCACTGTGAGCTCTGGCCTCATTTTAGCCATTACCATTCTTCTCCTCCCAAACCCTCAACCCCCTCCCAGCATCTCCTGTCTTCTCTTTTGACTTGAATTCGTCTTCTTTTAGTTCCTATTTTTAAAAGTCCCCTTCGCTCCTCTGGTGGTCCCTCCACTCCTCTTTAACCCATCACCTATCTCCCAAGAGTCAGGTAACATTATTCCATCCCACGCTTTGCTTTCTTTGCTCTCACGGTTTTGGGGTGAACACACCCAACTCCCTCCTCTATCCTCTCCAAATCCTTCCTGTGGGACAAGTTCACCAACTCCTACGGAGGGTCCCCTACATTCCCAACACCTCACAAATAATAAAGCCCGCACATAGAGAAGCTAATCCTTAGAAAAGCCCCACCCTTAATTGTAGGAACATAATAGGTGAAAAGCGCAGCTCCCAGTGTACTCCTGCATAGAAACCCTCAACGATACCTCAGGACAGGATGGACTCCAGTTTTCCTGCTAAAACCCAACCACTGACCCTTCCTTCCATTTAAACAACAATAAGTGAGGCTATACACCAGTTTTTCTGAGTTTGCTATTCTTGGTTGAGTTTAAACTGAATATTTTGGCTTAGTGTTATGATTTCTTCTATCAAAAATGTGGGTAGAGTAGGGATGTAAAAGGGATGGGCAATGGGAAGAAGAAGTGGTAGCTAAGGTAAGGAAGGGTCTAGAGGGGCAGCCTCAATGTGTGGCCTCAGCATCTGAGACCAGTAGGGGCTTTTGGGTTGGGCAAGGGGGAGTGAGGGTGGAGCAACTAACCCTCTGGCCACTTCAGGGAATGAGGTGATCGCAGTGGATTGGAAGGGACTGAAGGATGTGGACCAAATCAACATGGACAGCAACAGCTCGCTGCAGGGAAGCAGCCTTCACCGGGCATCTACGGAGGTGAGGCCCGTGCCCAGCTGCCCCTCACCAGAGGACCTCTGAAAGACCCAGAACCCTCCCTAACAAAGCCTGACCCTTGATAGCCACTCTTAAAGTCCAAGTGAACATTCCAAACACTCCTTCAAACTGACACTTGGGGAGAACATTTCTCCTACAGTCCTCAAAATACAAGCCAAATGTTCCACACCAACAACACCCTAATTTCCTATGCTAATCTCAGGAAAGCGCTCCCTTCTTCACACCCTTCTGGAAGCTCCTCGGAGGAAAGGGGTGGGGTTCCTTGCATTCCTGGAAGTGTTTGGGATACCCATTCCCTTTTCTCTCTCCTCACAGCAAACCCGAACTGATTTCTCCTGGGATGGCATCAATGTGAGTGCAGCTCCCCCCAGCCCAACCTAACTGGTCTTCTATTCTCCCATAACACAGTGCTCCCTCACTCCAGCAAGCCCTCCCATGCTCTACCTACACCCCACATTTTCAAGGGTGGTAGGAGGATATGCTTTCTTGGGACTCCTGGGTCTAATGGTTTTTCCCAATCACCTGCTCTAGCTCAGATCCATCATCCAGGAAACCATGAACTTACCCCCACGTATAAAGCACGCCCATGCCCTCTCATTCCTCTGTCCCTCCTCCTACATTCTCCATTCCAGCTCTCCATGGAGGACACCACTTCCATTCTTCCGAAGCTTAAGCGAAACTCTAACGCCTATGGCATTGGAGCCCTGGCCAAGTCATCATTCTCAGGTGAGATTCCCTACATCCAGTCAGGAGATACTTATAGGCTCCTGGTCTCAGTCTCCCTGCTCCTTCTAGCCTGATGGGGACTTTCATCTTCCTACCCCAGACCTATGTGTCTTTTCTGTCAAACCTCTCCTATCCTTTAGGCTGCCCTCATATATGGGATTCATCCTCCATGGGATGGAGTCCCCTGAGAGTGGGGTGGGGGTAATGAGGAGGACCTGTTATGGTATTGAGTGATATTCTGGAGGATGGGGGGAATGTCTATACCCTTAGGGATTTCAAGAAGCATGAAGGACCATGTGACGAAGCCCACAGCCATGGGGCAAGGCCGGGTGGCCCACATGATTGAGTGGCAAGGCTGGGGGAAGGCACCAGTCATTCAGCCACAACACAGCCACGAGGCTGTGCGACGGGATACCGATGCCTACTCCGACCTCAGCGATGGCGAGAAGGAGGCACGTTTCCTTGCAGGTACTTGTTCCCCCAAACCCTCAAGAGGCACATCTTGGGATGGCCAGAGACTGACCCTTCATCCCGACCCTGTGACAAGATTGATTCTATCTGTAGGATGACCATTAGACTTCATTTCAAGTACTTTGACTTGTTAATTCTGATAAGTGCCCTCAAACTTATTTTTATTATCATCTCAGAAGTTGAGGAGAATTAATGTGGGGTTGTGGGTTCTGATGCCATCTCTCATACATGGTGGGACAATCCAACCCCTGGACTTCCTCAGTACAGGGCAAAAAAATGGCAGGGGCTGTTGGCTTAAAAAAACAAACAACCCTCTATTCTCCTGTTTCTTAAAGAAAAAGAAAGAAAGCCTTTGAGATCGTTACTAGCCTTAGCCCATCAGCACAATGCAGTCATGGAGTCACATAAGTTACTCATTACTTGTGACAACCACTAGAAGGTCAAGAGGACATGGGTGAGGAGAGAGTGGCTTACAGAAGTTTCCCTCCTGGAAAATAATGTAGGTATGAGACAAGCCTATAGTGCACCTACAATGGTGGCTGAGCCCTAGTGGCAGGTCTCAATAAGATCCCTAGGGAGAAGGACAGATCTGGAAGAGAAGGGAGGTATCTTTGTATTGGGTGTGGTGGAAGAAATATCAGTGAGGGGGAAGGCAAACATGTAAGGGCAGGGTATGGTGTAGAGCAGCTAGCAATGTAGGCTTCAATTTAGGCATGGCTTTGGCTAGAATAGGGACCCCTCCCCGCCCAAGTCTATCCATCTTCACTATTCTATCCTCTCTCCCTTCTTCTTCCAATTCCTTGAACTATCAACTTGGTGGTCCATGGTGCTCTCTTGGGGATTTTCTGTTAATCTTGAGGCACCATTCCCCCACTCCATCCCCTCCTAGATATCTAGATGCCTCTGTCCTTGACTGCCTCATACCAGCTACCACTCCTAAAAAATCCACAAAATAAACTTTTGGAAATCCCAGACTTCAATCCCTTAGGATATCTCACCAGAAAACCCCCAACTCTTTCCCTTAGGAATCTTAAATCTGACCTTTTGGGAAATCCCCCATGATATTGCTTTGCTTCAGGGCACATATAAAGGCTGTGCTATCCAATATAGTAGCCACTGGCCAAATGTGGCTATTGAGAACTTGAAATGTGGCTAGTCTGAGTGGACAATGCTGGAAGTGTAAAATATCAACTGGATTTCAAAGACTTTCTATGAATAAAAGAATGTAAAATATCTCACTAATTTTTATATGGGTTAGATGTTGAAATGGTCATCTTTCATATATATTAGGTTAAGTAAGATATAGTTAGTAAAATTAATTTCACCTTTTTCTTTTACTTTAGAAAATTTCAAATCATGCAGGTGGCTTGCATTGTATTTCTATTGAACAGTGCTGCTCTAATGTCCCCTTCCCCATGCATGTGTCTAAGGTAGGAGTGTCGAACTCAATCAGAGAAGGGGCCAAAATCTAAAATCCAGCCTAAATCGCGGGCCGAATGGTTTACTGAACAGTCATAAACTGTCATTGTGATGGAAACGCATCGGAGTGCAGTGATGACAGCGCGGTGCGGGCCACATTGCAAGGCCTGGCGGGACGGATTTGGCCCGCGGGCCTTGTGTTTGACACATGTGGTCTAAGGGTTCTCAGAAATACCTCATGCTAACCACATTTCTTCTCCCAGGAGTCATGGAACAGTTTGCCATTTCTGAGGCCACACTCATGGCTTGGTCTTCCATGGATGGTGAGGACTTGAGTGTCAACTCTGCCCAGGAGCCATTGGGCTGCAACTACAGTGACAACTACCAAGAGTTGATGGAAAGTCAAGGTAAGGGATGGTTCCAGAATCCAACCCCTGAGGCTTAAGAGTCCTCCCCAGCTATCTATATTACTTCTGTACATCTCTGTGCTTCTAAGACGTTCTGTTCATCCTAGCTTTCTATTCCCCTCCTTCCCCAACTTCTCACCCTCAATTGTCTGTGCTGATGTTACTGCCTTTGTTAGTCTATGCCTCCACCGACTTCTGTGATTCTCTTTACAGATGGCCTCACTCAAGCCCCCATGGATGGATGGCCTCACTCCTATGTGTCCCAGGGCATGTACTGTCTGGGATCATCAGATGCCTGGGAAGCAAGTGACCAGTCCCTCATTGCCTCTCCAGCCACAGGATCTTATCTTGGCCCTGCATTTGATGACTCACAGCCAAGCTTACACGAAATGGGGCCTCCCCAACCTGCTTCCGGATACTCTGCTCAGGAGCCTCCACCTTTCCTGGGGGGAGACACTGACTGGGCTCCAGGGATGGGTGGGGTGGACCTGGCAAGGGGCTCTGCAGAGGAGGAGAAGAGGCCCTTGGCCCCTGAGGAGGAAGAAGATGCGGGATGTAGGGACCTGGAATCACTTTCCCCACGAGAAGACCCTGAGATGGCCACTGCTCTCAGCCGGAAGGTATCTGATGTCACATCCTCAGGTGTGCAGTCCTTTGATGAGGAGGAGGGTGAGGCCAACAACTAGCTTCTACCCACTCTATATCCTATCTTCCACTCGCACCTGAGGGGCCCGGCTACAACAATACCCTCCCTTCCCCCAGCAGTACAGCTGAAACCCGGGCAGAAGACCACGAGGAACCCAGGAGCTGCCAGTTCTCGCCAGGAAAATGAAGGGCCAGGATGGGATTCCATCCAGGCTTGTGCTGTAGAAACCACAGATCCAGAGACTGAGCTCCAGGCAATGAGATGGCTGTGAACTTGGCTTGCCTGTGGGCTTCTGGGTCTGTGATGATGAAGCCCAGTTTGTATCCTGGGGACAGGAGCCATCAACGAGATCTCTGTTTTTCACTCCTGACTTCTTCAGGAGCCTTCACAATGGCTGTCTGAATGCCTCCTTTCTCGCGTCACTTTTGCTTTTTCCGACTCTGTGTTTTCTCTGGCTGTGGTCCCAACTCGACCCTACTGTGAAGAACAGACCTGCTGGATGTGACTCAATGAGTGTAGGGGAAGCCACGTCTCCTTAGAGAATGGAGAGGCTGCTCAGTGGGTAGCTTGGCTTCTGAGATCAGGAGTCATGGGGAAGGTGGACATGGTAGCTGGGGTGCACAGGGCACAAACAGGATTCTTTCTGTAAGGCCCACCCAGAGACCAGAGAGTCATTGATGGGACCAACAGCAAACATGGCCACCTGTTCTGGGATTTTGAATATCCTGTGACTGAAAGGTGGGTCCTAAGGGTCTGGGAAAGGACCCAGTGGGCTGGCTGCTCCAGCTCTTGCTTCCTTTGTCTGCCTTCTTCCATCCCTTGCTCCAGCCTGCCCAGAGGGGGTGACAGAATGCAGGTGTCCTGCCAGGGGGGGAAGCATGAAGGCTGTGCCTCCTTCCCTCCACCCCCAAATTCTCTGGAGCTGTTTACACTTTTCTCTTTGCCTTTTCTACATTTTTATAACTTCTTGGGGACTCAGGTTGAGTGGGGTGGAGGGAGGAGTCTGGTGCTGTCAGGCCCCTGCCCAGCGTGTTGTTGGCTGAGAATCAGTGTGGGCACTCGGCTTCTTTTTCTCCTTCTTCAGCTCCTCCCAGGCGGCCTCCCTTCCCAGGCTTCCTGTGGAGAGTGGAGTCAGTCTTCTTCCTTTTAGGAGGAGTTTATAGTGAGGCAGAAGCCCCTGAACAGGCTAGTCCTTCCACACCCAGTTCCCATTTTGTTGGGGACTTCTGTCAACAGCACACAAAGCCCCACACTTCTGTAAGTGATCCTGACAGCAGGGCCAGGCTGGAGCAAAGGCATGGCAGCTGAGGAACACTCCATGGGACCCCATTCCCTAGCCCCTGGCAGAGGGAAAAGCTAAGATGGCCGTTGCCTGCTTTCTGTCTCCTCTTCTAAGACTCCAGCTCCAAGGCCTTGTGTCCTACTTTGTCAGAGGTCCTATTGCTTCTGTCCTCTACTAGGAAGGGGGCACTGTCACTTTCACAGACCCTGGGCACAAAGGAGCCCCCCCCGCCCCATCCCCAGGTGTCTACTTCTTCGGAATGAGGAGGTTATGAGTTTGTGTCCATCTATGACCCTGACCCCCATCAAGTTCACACTTTCATAGGCATGTGGTCCTGCAATGCAGCCAAGGCCGGGGTCCCATGTCTTCAGGGGAGGGGAGAGGAAGTTGATACTTGGAGGAAACATGAGTAGGCCTGGTAAGCACAGATGAGTGAAGAGTTATTTACCTCATCTAAAGCTGTGGCTGGTGTCTGATCATGTGACCTGACTCCGGGGGCACCAGGACCTCTTGTCTGGGAGCTTTGGGCAGTAATATTGTGGCCTCACCCTGCACTCCTGTCACAGGTCTTGGGGTTTGCATGCTCGAGGCTCCCTCCTTTCAGGGGGTCCTTGTTACCTCACCTTGTGCAACCTGCTCTCTGGATGAATCATCTTTTCCTCTTAGTCTCATCCTCTTCCTGCCCCCTACTCTGCTGCCCAGACCACAGTGGACATCCACTCCAGTGAGGGGTCATTTATTACAGTTCCTTTTCGCTCAGGGCCCTAGGGAGTTAGGGAAGGTAGAGGAAAGCAGTGTTCTTTCCTCCCTCCCTACCATAGGAAGCCTTCTTTTGGTCCCTGCTGAAAGATGACTGGATGGTGGAGGAATCTAGCCTATTTGACTCCAGCAGGGCTCCACATCCCCGGTGCTGGCAGCTGGCACATGCGCAGGCAGACCAGGGGTCAGCTGGGGATCAGCATTTGCAAGGAGCTTCCCTACCACTTTGAAGAGGGAGAAGACCCAGGGAGCTGGCCTTGGACCCTCTTAGGACTCTTCTGGAAGGAGGAACTGCCTCTTTGGTGCTGGGGGCAGGGTGCATGGGGTTTGCTTATAGCCTATTTGGGGGGAGGGGAGGGGCATGTGCTGGAAGAGGCTGTTGGGGGTGAGGGAGGGTTGCTTTTCCTCCGCGATTCAAGGCTGTGCAGCACGATTTACAACAGTTCCAGAACAGGGCTGGTTTTTTTTATTATTATTATTGTGAATGAAACTGCTCTTGCTAAATGATTTTCTTTGGTGGGGGTGCACTTTTATTTTCACTTTCATTTTATTAAAGGGAAACCCATTCCTCCCTCCCCTTCTGCCTCCCCCTTCCTCCCCTTCTTTCTTATCCTGTGTTAAGGAGGGGATCTTGGTGAATGTGTTTATGATCTCTTCCCTGTTCCCACCTACACAGCCCATGCTCGTCTTCCAGGTCTGGGGAGTATCCATTTTTGTGGTAGTCTTAGCATGTTTTCTTAATGTGACCCCCCTCTTCCCCAGGCCTAAGAGAGATTCTATGACATATATTACAGAGAGAATTATATATATAAATATATATAAATATTATAGATTATATACACACGGGCATTGGGCTCCAAGGCCCATTGCCAGCCCCTTCCCCAGGACTCTCTCTCTTGGCCTGGGAAGGGGGCAGGGATGTGATGCTGGAGAGGGTTCCAGGCTGTGTTCAATGGCACTAAACAGAATGTGGTGGCATCCTCTGACTGTGAGTGTCTTATTTGAGGGATGAAGGAGACTGGGCCCAGGGGAGGTGAAGGAGGAGAATGTCACATTGGAGAGGGGACACAACAAAAGGGCATAAAGGGGGGAGGGGGAAAGCTTGGAGGGTGGGTGCAAGGGCTTTTGGATGCTCAGAGCCCCTGGGACCACTGGCAGAAAAGGCAGGCTCATGGCGGGCTCCCTGTTGCCGATTTGGGGAGGATATGGTTCTGACCTCCCAAGTGTGGAAGCACTGAAGAGGTCTGCCATCTTGGCATTGAAACCCCAACTCTCCACCTCAAGAAGAACACAGAGAACTCATCTCAGGGCTGGTGTCTGAGTGACCAACTGGAGGATTCTTGGAAGGAGAGGTTCCAGCCAGAGCAGTTGGAGGGCAGAGCTAACCCTTGGGAAGGACAGATCAATGACCACAGTGGGAAGAAAGGGGTTATACTTTTCTAAGAAGTGACCTGGAGATGAGGTAAGGAAGCTGTGATGTGAGGGAGGATTTCTGATGGAGGGTGTTTGATGGGGCAGCATGACTATTTGGCTCAAGGTGCCTGCCCCTCCCACATAGAGCCTTTTGTGACATTTGCTCTTCCAGGCTTCTCCCCTGATAGTCTTTTTATCCGCATTTCACTGTGTAAATCAGGGGCAAGGAATGGGGAATGGGATTGGCCTTTCACTGCCGGAGTAATAGCCTTTCTTGGGGACAGAGAGTGAGAGTCAGATAGAGTCTGGAGGCAAATCTCAAAGAGTGGGGAGATCATGGGGTGGGGAACTTGAGAGAAGGAGCTGTGGATGGTCTGAATGCTAGTCACTGTCCAAATTCTTACTCCTCCTCTAAGACTATCATTGACACATTTTAAAATTCCCAGGAGGGTCAGGATATTGGCCTGATCTCCGCAACTTAAGGACATACAGTCTCCCACACAAATCCACCCTCAGGTCTGGGCCTCCTGACGGACAGGCTGATGAGGCAGTCCTGGGGTATGGTCAAATGATCAGTTCATCCTCATCCTCCTCATCAGTGGATCGCAGGCTGGGGCCCTGCAAGATGTCAGCCAGCTCCTCTTCCAGCCCCGGACTGTCCACCAGCTCCAGCTCTTCCAGCTCACCTTCCGCTTTGGCTGGAGCCAGGCAAAGTGGGGGTTCTGGGGAGGGAGACAGCTCAGGGGTGTCTGGGGAGGTAGGGACCACATCCTTTGGCTCAGTGGCCCCAGTTCCATCCTCAGGCAGGTTCCAGGCCTCCAAGGAAGGGAGTGGGCCTGCAGGAGTCATTCGATTTGAAGTTGTGCTCCGGAAGCTGGCCAGGGGAGGGCGGAGATGCACTCCTGACTTGGTGTGCCCCTCAATGGCCTTCTGCAGCTGGGAAGCAGAGGAAAAGGGGAAGAGGGTTACAGAATTGGGAAGAGAAAGAAGATGGGGCAATGTGAGTGGAACAGACACAAGCGAAGAATAGATACGATAAAAGGAAGAAGGAATGGAAAAGCGGTAGAATGTCAAGAAAGACCACGTGGAAAGATCAAAGAAGACAGAAAAAAGGAAGAGAAAGGGGTAATGCCAGCAGACAGCAGGCCCCTGTGGAACAGTGAGTCTCAAGCTCCCTAACCCAGATGTCCTTTGGCTCCTTCCTAGTGACCTTCAGGCCGCCTTCAGCCACATCCTATCTCCTCCTTCTTCCCTTGGCCCTCCTCATAGAGCACCCTTATGAAACCATGTCCTGTGCCCTGAACCCCAATCCCAAACCCATGCCAGCTATGGAAGATCACAGGGGCTATCTATATCTAAGATCAAGAACTGTGTCCCCTTCAGGTCTTTGTAGTCGTCTCCACCTGTACCCCTTGATTGCTGAGCCCTCTCTCCTTCCTCCAATCTCTGCATGAGAAATAGAGAGGGAAATGGGGGTTTTAAAATAATCCCTCCCCCACCCCCACATCCTGTGCCCGCCCATTCCTCCTGCTGCTCAATTGGACACATTGCTGTTACCTCTTCCAATGCCAGCACACCCCGGAGCTTCCCCATACTGGTCACGTAGGCAAGGTGGAGACCAAGGAGCGAGAACAGTGTGTGAATCTGCACAGAAAAAGCAGCAGGTCAGTGCACAGGGAGCTCCACACCTCCCAGCAGCCCTGAGCGGTGGGCAAGGACTAGCCTTGTGCAGGGACGTCTGTTCCACCAGCTGGAAAGGGGACTGGTCAATACAGCAGCAATCAAAGCAGACAGGCTGGCTCAACTGCTCCTGCTCCCAGGCCTCAATCTGTGGGGTAGAGCAGAGTAGTCACCCCATATCTCAGGTACAAGGCTTGGACCACAAGCAGCCCTACTAGCTGAGAATCCTGAAATTTGCAACGAACTATTATAGCACAGACCTTCCGTATCACGAAACACCTCCCTTTTTTCCCCCCCAGGATGCAACGCCAGGCTCCAAATCAACCTTCAGCCTCAGGCACTAGCACCCCATTCTCTCCTTCACTACCACCACCCAAGTGCCCCAAACTCCTGTTATTTTCAAGCTATCTTTTCAGTCTTTCCCTTCCTCTTGTCATACCCCATGCTCCCATGAAACCTGACTGCTTGTCATTCCTCACATAGGTCTTCTGGCTTCTGCGCTGCGTTTCCCTTACCTGCCTACCCTGCACTCACTCTGTGCTCTTGCCACTCCCAGGCTAATGTGTTTTGCCCCTTTTTCAATTCCCACAGCACTCTGCTGCTCTCTCCTTTTTGGAAAAGGCAGGGACTGTGCTCACTCTTGTATTGGCATTTGTCTCACTTCTGCCCACTGGACACGAACTCCTGGAGAATGTTACTGGTATGGATGGGTGCCTGTTGTGAAGACACTGGCACATTTTCCTTTTACACAGTGCAGGGTGCCACATATTTGTTGGGTTTGAAATGCTGTGCTGGGTCACATGGTGCTTAGTGGACTCGAGCAAAGCCATCTCTTTTGTTTGTTTTGTTTATGACAGAAGCATTAAAACAGGAAGGCCAACTCTCTTGATGTAGACACGATGCTCAAATCCTCAAGCTTCTAAAGAATCCAGGATGGCTCCGGCTTTCATAAAAAGCAAATCTAAAATTTTCTGAAACTCTCCTCTTCTCTTACTGAAGGTTCACATAGGGACTGACCAGCTCTCACAACACAAGATGGTGACCACTTAGCAGGTATGTCATAGAGATGATTTACTTAGAACAGGCAGCCATCTTGTCAACCCTGGACCTTTCCATGATCATTTCTGGCCTTCCCTAGTTCCATTTCTGCCTTCCCTTAAGAAACAACAATAACAGAACCGGTATCAAGCACGTTGTCTGTGCTGGGCATTATTCCAACTGCACAGAGGTGAAGCTGGGCTTCTGACCTTGACTGCTGGTAGTGTTCCAGATACCCCCAGCTCTTGTCCAAGGGGAGGAGGATGTCTGTTCTTGAGTCTGAACTTGAAAAAGCTAAGCCCCAGTTGCAAACAGGAGCTCTAACTGTCTGTACTAACAGTGTAGCAGAATTAAGTATAGCATGGGCTTCTGGAGACCTATAATTGAATTCTTTCAATATTCCCATAGATATCATCTCAATATTGCCAAGGGTGTCACCTTGATCTAGTCTGAAAACCATGTTCAAAATAACCTGAATTCTGACTCCAATTGGATCTTATTCCTCCAAAATGTCAACAAGCCACATGGGAGCTGGGAGCTGCTTAAAGTCTCCCTTGGGAAAGATATAAACTAAAAAGGTATACCTGTCATCTTTTTGTCCCTGGCAGCACTTTATTTTCAGCAGTTCTTAAGTAGCCTCATTGATCAAATAGCTGGCATTCTCTCTTTGGTGTGTTAACAACAACAAAAAGCATTATTATTGGGTTTAGCACCCTACTTTTTAATTGCAGATATGACACATCTGATTCCTGCTTATGGACGGAGGAATGATTTTTCTTTTTCCTTTGTGATCATCTGTTTGACTCTCCCATAAGTCATTTATCAGAAGTGTCTGTGTTTTGAGGGGTGGCAAGGGGAGAAAGTGGTTTCCTTTCTCTCTTGTCACTCCCTACCCCTTCCTCTAACCTTGCAGTACCTTTCATTTTCAGCACTTATTTATTCCGGATGTCCAAAGATGTTTATTCTAAAATAATATGCATTATGGTTTTGTCAGCTACAAAGCTTGAGTATGCATTCTCATTTACTAAATGGATGGCCGCTGATGGACTTTGTTGTGTCTGCACACCCTCTAGGGTGTGTCCCCATTAGTACTGCTCCCAATCACTGCACTGCATTCTTTTACTGCTCAGTGGTTGGAAAGGAGGCATAACCATGGAGACAGGTCAAGGCCATTCAACATGCTCAACTTTCTTGCTCATAGACTTGATAACTAGCTTTCTTGGGAAATAGGCATTTGTCCCACGAGGCAGCACTGTGAATACTTGTCCTCAGTTGTGGTTCTTCCTAGTCCTGCTTCCTGGCATTCCCTAGTTGTCCACTGTCTCAGGGGCCTGGTGGATCAGCAGAGTAACCTCTACCAGGTGCTGGCCTCACTTTTATAGCCTCAGTGCTGTTTCTCCACATTGGGATGTGTAAGTGCTAGTGCCTGGTGCTCAGCATTCCTGCAGAGCCTCTGCCTGTCCAGAATGTCCCTACTGCCTACAAGATCTAAGGTTCATCTTAGCATCATGGGTCCATTGATGCATGGAGACTCAAAACATTCCTCTTTTCAAATGACAGTGGTCCTTCTGAGAATACTATCAGGTCTTCCCACCTCTGTGCCATGTGCCCATCACCATCTCCATAGTCATGCCTCCTTTCCAACCTCTAAAATGCTTTCCCGCCTAGACTCACATTTTATTCTTACAACAACACAAAGAAGAAGACAGAAAAAGATGAGCAATATCTTCATTTGACAGAACAGTCCACCCCAGGTTGCTGCTTCCTTTACTTACCTCTTCAGGTGACATGTTATCCACTAAATCGGTTGCATCCTAGAGAAGAAAGATATAGGTCCAAATTCTTTCCTAATGGAATTATAGCCATGACTCCCTGGCCAGGGCCAAAGATGCCCGCTTTCAACTCACCATTCCTCCCATACGATGAAGGTTCTCCTTGGTGGGACCCCTTCCCTCCTGATCTAAGGATCAGACAAGTTCCCTTTCCCCTGTCATTCCCTACCCCATTCCCTTCCCCACCCCCATCCAACTCTCACCTGGCTTGTTTCCTTCTTTGTGGGGCGAGTTTTGCCCAGCAAGCAGCACAGCAGAGACTGAAAGATGGAGCGCCTTCGACCTGAAGAGTGGGGAGTAGAGGAAAATGGAAACAATTTCTACTCTTCCTGGGAGGAAATAGCCAGGGGCTCCCAAGTGGTCCCCTGACACTATGCCGCCAACCATAGACACCCTCTCTTTTACCCTCCTAAATACTGGTAAGCCCTTGTCCCTCTCCTTGGGTCAACAATATGGAGACTCAATGAATAGGAACCCTCTCCCATCACCCTAGCCTCCCCCTCCCCAGAGTAGCAGCCCTTAGGCTGAGTGAGCATGATGGGAGAATCTTCACCTGCAGGCTCCGGTGCTTCTGGCTGCTGTTTGAGGCCTGGCAGGGGTCCGTTGGGCTCTTCAGGGGGCAGTGGAACAGTAGGAATGGGTTGAGGAGGAGGAAGTGGAGGTAGCTGTAAGGAGCAGTAAAAATCCTCAGCCCCAGAGAAGAGGCTGCCTACTGCTTTCCTGCCTGTACCGGCACGTGTCCTGAGAAATCCATCTAATTCCATTCTTCCTCCCCATTTCAGAAGTCCTATATTCCTCTGAATTCTCATCCGGACCATCATCCACGACCTTATCTCCTTCAGTCCTTCGGATGGACGGAGGGCCACTGCTCTCTTTGACTTTCTAAATGACCAGCATCTCCATCCCCTCTTCCTACTTTCCCTTTGTCTCCCTCTTTCCTGCTCCCCGGGCCCTTCCCAGCCCAGTCACCTCGGATTTCCCAGAGAGATCTTCATCTTCATCCTCATCCACGAAGGCGAAGGACTCCGGTCGGCCCTGGGGCGAGGAGCCCCGTTGCCCCTCCCCAGCCTGCCGCGCCTTCCCGTCAAAAGGCAGCTCTGACAGCTTCCTGGCCAGGTCCCGGGCTTCCCGCAGCCTCCGCTCAGGACACAGGTGGCGCTGCAGCAGGGCCTGTAGCTCCGACCGCTCCACGGAGCCCAGCAGGATCATTGACTCTGGGGGCGAGCCAAGCTTAGCCGAGGGCCTGCTCATTACCAGTCCCCTCCCCGCACCTCCACCCCGCTCAGCACGGACAGAAAGCCAGCGCCCACGCCTCCGGTTTTCTCTTCTTCAGTTTTCACCTTCTCTCCCGAAACACTCATTTCACAAATCTTGCATGGTTGACCTGACTCAGTCCTTTTGATTTCGTAATCTAGTACTTAGAGACCCAATTGATAGTAGACTAATTGGTGCTAATTGGTGCTCACTTGTGCTTATTTTGATATAGCTAGTGTTTGCAAATAGGTGAACTTGGTATTAAAATAGACTAAGCAACCCTGTCTCCAAGAAAGAAACATTAGAGGGCATCCATGTAAGGCTGAGATGTGAATATACTTTGAAAGAGGCCTACAAGGTTATTTAATTGTTTAGAGTCTGGGTCCTTCTAGGATATAAACAACAAGCCTACTTTTTCTGGAAATGTCGAAATTCTGCGACTGTAATTACATTCTCATTAAGTTTTAAGGCCATAAAATTGCAGCAGTGTTATGGAGATAAATCTTACCATTAAGTCTTAGTCATTATGAGAGAGGCTGAACTACTGCTCCAATGAAGAGCTCCCAGGATACAAGCCACTTAGAGGTATTTGGGTTTGGGAAAATATTAAAACTGACCTAAATTGACCAATTTGAATACTCTGATTATCTGAAATCAGAACTATTTTAATGGCTCCAACTGGCCTGCCACAATTCTTCTGTTACACTAATTCAAACATCAGGCAAGTATTCAATAGTTAGTAAATATCTACAAGGAGGTAGTCTGATGGAAATGGAAGTTATAGTCTCCACCCTCAAGGAATACCCAATCTCATGAGGAAGATCAGATATAGACATATAAACCATAGTAAGAAATAACACAGAGCAGGATTAAGTGCCAATGGTGGGCAGAAAGGATGGTGAATGAAGGAAGAGAAGTTTGAAGACCCAGCTTACTAAAATCGTTCACTCCTTCATATGAAAGTTTTATCTCCTCTTCCAGTTGGACATTAAAGAACAGTGGGTATTTAGCTAAGTAGCAAAGAGAACTACAAAAGGGGCTGTAAGACTTAAGCCTGGGCCTCATTAGTCATGGATTCCCTATTTGTGAATTCACCCATTTGTAACACAAAATCAATACTCATGATGCTTCCTGTCATTCACAGATGTGCACAGAGCAGCAAAAAATATAGGTTGCCCCATGCACACATTCTTAGCTTAGGTTGAACAAAGTGATGCTATACCTTTCCCCCTCCCAGCCCTTATACTGCAAACAAGTGTTCTTTTCGTGGTCTATTTACTGCCACGTTTTTCACATATTTTGTGTTTTTCTTTTGCTGTTTCAAATTGCCCTCAAGCATAAGGGCTATGATGTGCTTTATGGAGAAAATAAGTGAGTTATGTAAGCTTTGTCGAGGCATGAGCTGTCATTCTGCTGGCTGTAAATTCAATCTGAATGAATCAACAATATATACTAGTACTCAATAAGGTATTTTTAAAGAGGAACATTCACAAAACAAGTTTATACATTGATTAGTGGAAGAGAGTGGTGTGACCAGGGGCTTATAGGAACCTAATCCTATATGTCTTCTAGGAGCAATGGCTCAGTGTAGTATCCCTAATTCAGTGCCCATGGTGACCTTATAGAACATAACTACCATGTATAAGAGAATTGACTGTATTTCTTTGGTTGGTTTTTAACTGTGTTGTTGTGCCTGTGCTACGGGTGTATTTAACTTCCTCAGGATGATGTTCCCTAAGGAGCATAGGCTGGGTCTCCTGTAGCAGACTGAGTGGCCTCTACAAACAAACCCCACACCACAATGCCTCCTCCCTGACCTCTATGGAGCCCAAGTTCAGGGGTTGTCTTCCTTCCTCCCCACTGACCTTTTGAATCAACCAGTGGTAAAGTCTTGATTGTGGTGGTCTGAAGCAGGGTTTGCAACTCCCCATATGTGCAAGAAGCTGAAACAAACTTCACATCACGTACCATGATGTCTTCAACAAAGATTGTAAATTTGCTATAGAAGGAGAAAGCATGGGGGGTTAGCCCCACCATATGTCCATCCCTTTGCTGGCCTTTCCGCTCCTCCTCTGAGGTTTGACATTTCACCATTCAAAATATTTATTAAATATATGGGGATATCAAAAGAGGTAAAAAGCAGTGCTTGCAAACATTGACCCTATCTGCAATATCAACCTCAGCATCTCCCACCCCCACCGCATCAAGGCTGAACTAATTCCAGCTGGTGCCCCTGACCTGAGCTGGTTCCAACCAAGGTCAGGCAAGTAGGGTAGCTTCTTGACCTGGATGATGCTGTCATAGAGGGAAGGCTGCAGGCTCTGAGCCACCATGTTGGCCAAGATAACAGCCACCATCATGGGAAGGATGTGGGCAATCTGACCCGTTAGTTCAAAGCAAATCACAGCTGTGGAGACTGTGTGGGACACCGCACCCGTCAGTGCTGCTGCTCCTAGAATGAGACACAGAAATGTACTGGTGGATTAGAGCTGCAGTTCTTGGCATGCAGGGCACATGGGGATATGACCAGAATGACACAGAATTGGTCAGTGCCAACACTCTAATATATCCATTTGTCAATAGTAGAAGCTTCACAAAGGTAGAAATTTTGTCTAATCTCTTCTCTGATATGTTTGCTAGTGCCTAGAATACTTTTTGACACATTGCCACTCACTCAACAAATAAGGGGGGGAAAAGAGTGTAGGGGTTAAAATGCTGGACTGTTAGAAAATCATCATTTTTCCTAAAATGAAGATAGTGCTATTTTATCCATTCCTGGTTTTTGAAAGTTTATATCATTCTTTTCAATATATTTTTAAAATTATTAATTTCAGAGAGAGGAAGGGGTAGAGACAGAAACATCAATGATGAGAAAGAATCATTGATTGGTTGCCTCCTGCATGCTCCCCACCAGCCCACAACCCAGGCATGTGTTCTGACCAGGAATTGAACCATGATTTCCTGGTTCATGGGTCAATACTCAACCACTAGTCAAACCAGCCAGGCAGAAGTTTGTATCATTCTTAACAGACCATTTTAAAACCCAGTTATGGCATTCTATTTTGGACCTCAGGTTTTGAGTCAACAATTTATGGGAAAGTAAGGTCACCATCTGGCAATAAAACTGGTTAGTGCTCCTATATGTAAGGGAGCATGGACTTACTTGTTATGGGATTTTAGTAAAAAGAAAAAGGAAGGAGGAGGTGTAGTAATTATGGGGATTTGTATTGGTCATTGTATTGGACATAGGTTTTGGTTGGATGGGCTAATAGATTTAATGAAAAACATAAGAGACTCATAGAGTGGTAGGGGTGTAAAATATCTCAGAAGCCACTTCTGAAGAAACTATGGCTCAGAAAGGAAGCTAACTTGTCCATGACCATCCAGGTGACACAGGCCAGGGATGGGTCCAGAGCCCATGTTCCTTAGCGCTTAGTCATGTGCTTTTAAGTCCCATCAATCCTGGCTTATCTGCAAGGTGAAAGTAATTGAGCCAGTCACCTGCATTCTTGTTTCTATGACTCTTTGGAAGAAGGAAAAAAAAAAAAAAAAAAAAAAAAAAAAAAAGAAAGAAAGAAAAAAGCCCTTACCAAACATTCAGACACAATTCTAGGTGCTTTTATCCCTATTGCTTTATTTAATCCCCATAATCTCTCTTTCACATGAAGAAACTAAGTCTCATAGACATTGAATAAATGTTAATGAGAGTCAGAATCCAGGGTTGATTATTTGAATACAAGTTGGATTAATAGCATTAAATGAAAACCATATTTTATAGCCTGGAATGAAGATGTCAGGGAGAGTTGGAGTGTGGGCAGTTGAGGGACTCAAATATTTGGTTTCAAGAGGGTGAAATGTGTCTCACCAATTACTGCATAGCCCCCAGGTAGGATCTTGTAGATGATGCCATCAAATAAGATGCCATCAGGAAATATCATGGCCACGATCTCTCCCACCAGCCTTCCAAATGCAGCTCCTAGACCAGAGACAAAAGAAAAGTGCTGAGAGATCCAAGTTGCTTATCCTCTGTATTCCCTCTTTGGGCAATAAGATCAAATACAGGTCCCCAGAATTCCAGGGCTTTCTTTATTTTTTCAGTACCCTAGATTGTAGCTATCAGAATAACCCCAGGCTCCCCATCAGAACTCACCTAGCACAAACACAGGCATGAAGCCTCCGCAGGGTATGGGCATAGTGGTGGCCACGATGGACATCCAGAACTGGGGTAAAAAGAGGCATCAGGACACCCTCTCAACTCCACCCAACACACACACACACACACACACACACACACACACACACTCTCTCTCTCTCTCTCTCTCTCTCTCTCTCTCTCTTTCTTTCTCCCTTTCCTGCTACCCCCTCCCCCTCCTTCCTGCTTTCAGAGCCACGGAAATGCTGGGGTGGCTCATCCTTCTGAGAGCTATCCTGTCTGCTCCACTTCCTCCAGAATAAAAAAATATGGAGTTCTCAGGCTAAGAGATGACAACACTATAAGAAAGTTCCTACAGATGGTAAACCCCAAACCCTCCTACTTGGAGTGATTATGTTTGCCTTCCTTTATGCAATCTAGAAAAGAAGTGAGATCTCAGAGGTTCTCTGTCACTAGCCCACTGCCGCCTCTTTGATTTGAACAGTCACCTCAATAGAAGAGCTCGGAACTCTTGAAGCTGAAAGATATTTTTCTGAGTCAAATTTTGTTTCTGAAAAAGATCCCTAGTTGGAAGTGGCAGACACCTTAAAGTCTTGGTGACTTACTGTGTGACTAATTGAGCTTTAATGTAGTTATTTACAAAGCCATTTATATGGTGAACCTCAGGGGAAACTGGAACAACTGTCCTGTCTGAGCCATTTCCTGTGACATCAAGTTATTTTAAACAAAGGATCAAAAAAATCTGATCCCACCTTAGCCATACAGGAAGGGCACCTGGAGAAAGCCAGGTGAGTCAGCCAGTGTAATAGAAAGATTCGTCAAGGCCCTCTTTGTCAGGTAGTATGCCAATGGAAACTGGGAAAATTTTTAGAAAAAGAAATATGTGCATTTTGTAGCAAAGAATACACAGAATTGAGAAATAGAATGGGAAAGGAGAAGTGCTTGAACTTTAATGAGACATAGATTTACATAATACTTCAAAATAAGCAAGCCGATCTTGGAAAAAGGATCTCAAACTAACTTGGTTGAAAGATGGTAGTTGCTAAAGATCAGAACAGATTTCTAGGATCAAAATATTTACAATTTAAAAACTGCACCAACTGCATTGTATACTAATGAAAAGTAAATTTCTCAATTTCCTGAACCTTAGAAAGAATTCCCTTGAGCCAGAGCTGACCTCAAGAGGACGGGACAAAGGCTCTGAGAAGGTTTCACCCCAGAAACTCTGGAATGAGACAAAATCCATTGTTCTTCACATTAGAATATCTGTTTTTAAACAGCTGAAACGGAAAAGTTGAATACACAAAGAGAATATAGACTGAGAAGGCCTGGCGTGTATTGTTATCTTTGCTTTCTCTCTGTACTGGCATAGCGCTCAGGAAACGTAGGTAGGATGTAGATAAGTAGGTGAGTAGGTCAGTAGGAAGGAAGGAAAGAAAGAAAGAAGAGATCTTGGTCAAATAGTATTCATACAAAACAGAAAACACTCTGACAGCTAATATTTGCTAAAATACCCAACAGTAATGTTCACGGGGAATGTGAGGTTAAACTACAAGGGATCAGATATAATGGAGGTTACCATTTCTGACTTTCTGGAGACAGAGTTCTAGGCAACTTGCAGTTTACGCTTCTTAAGTGCCTCTGACCTATGCTAGTTTGAGACCCCTTGAACTATTCTGTACCATATCTTTGGAATAAGTACATAAGGGATTTTGCAAAGCCATAGGGATTTGTAGGCTCAGGACATTCTACAGATAACAGGTGGCTGGCAGGTCTGATTTCAGAGGATGAACTTTCGATTAGCCTCCACGATGTGAGGAAGAACACAGAGGACACAGGAGTATCAACTCCTATAGCATGAAGAATAGCACATGAGACTAGCCAAAATTCTGAGCTATTAGCACATGAAAGGGAAGATCAGGATGCAATGCAAGTGAGTAGAATACAATTAACTCCCAAGATTTTAAATTCTGGGGAGATGGGAAATTAGAGAGCCAAGATCACAGATTCTACTTTATTTAGGCCCTTCACAAGAAGCAATCTGAAGGTCAGGCAAAAAAGAATTCTGTGGAGCTTCAGGCTGTGCTAAGAACTCTGTGACACTCGGTAATCATGTTAGACTTATTGAAAGGGAAATGAGAAGTTGTAATTATATTTCACACTCATTGTGAAACCTCCTGACTTACAACATAATGATATTTTCCAAGTCTTAAGATTGAGGAAGATGGAGGTTCCCTTCCTCAACATTATAAAAGATCTGAACGGAGACTTATCAGCCTGCACTTAATGGAGCCAGAAGACCACATGAATTTTAAATCAGACTGTGGGAAAACAGTTCTAGTCACTGTTATATTTTCATTCTGTTCTGTAGCTGATTGCCCACACGCTGGAAAAAATAATGGTATGTTTATGTGTCCAATGATAGGACAGTGATAATTAAGTAATATGGATTTATAGCCATGATGACTTTTATGTTTATAAATATGATAGAAAATAATAGGCCTAATGCAAACTGTTGGGTTTGAAATATAGCCCAGAAAGTGTGTGAATTCCTTTTCCTGATATACTAATGATATAAATATTTTCAAATGTAACTCAGTGAAAAATTAATAGTAGTGGCATACAGTTGAATTTTTCTATATCATCTAGTAAATTTCTTAGAATAAACTTTAATTGGTGAAATGGTAGGTTTCCAGATATATACTTGGGAATCCTGAGAGGGGAGGTGAGCTGTGGGGAAAATGCTGAAAAATATACATTATTTGTTTCTCTAAAATATTTCAAAAGCTTGACAGTTTAAAAGTGCACATGTCCCCAACTTTACCTTATAGTTCTATAGGAATACCAGAAAAACACAATTATTATAATTGAATGATAAATTCTGAAATGCCATCAAAACTTGGACTTGGTTATAGCAGATGGTTTTGTATATTCAACAACAATTACAGGAAGTTGAGATTTATAAATTAGAGAAGATAAAAGTCTATAAAGAAAGTTCTTCTCCCCCCAAAAAATCCTTAACAAGACACTGTGAACTGCTTTATGATGACAATATCAAATATTTTGAAGGAAGAAACAAAATTTAATAAAGCAGATATGCAAAATGTGGAAGCTATAGATTCAATTAACCCAAGTGAAGTGAAATAGAGAAAAACAGACATAATCACAACTTCTAGAAACCCACAGCAAATCCTGAGAATGTGAGTTACAAAGTTGGAACCTGGTGTGTCAAAGTGCCTGGTATCTCTAAATCATTGACAAGTACATCAAATGAGCAGCAACAAACAAAGAAAAAACATAAAAAAAAATTTTTTTTCAATCATAAACATAAGATTTGCCAAAGATCAGCAGTCAAGTACTTGGCACATAGAAGGTATGTAACATTTATTGAATAAATGATTAAGTGAACCCACTATAGCTATTACAATATAAAATTTATTTAGTGACTCATATTCTGGTGAAATACAGATTCATAAAAAGTATCATAAATAAGCAGAATATTCAAAAACATGAAAGTTCAGTGTGGACAGACTTTTAAATGAGAGCCCTAATATACGGAGCCCTAATATATATGTCTTGCCTGGATTATTCAGGCAAGACATACTATTAGTAATAAGGCAATCATCAAAAAAGAAAACATATGCAATTGGTAATAGTAACAGATGTCACAACCAGGGGTGGAAATTAAAATATCTCTGTATAAGATAATAATTGAGAAGTCTATAAATACATCATCCTTGCCAGGCAGATGTGAAAAAGAATTGATGTGAAAAGAGATCAGCTTTTGTTTCCTAACTGGAGTTAGAAGAAAGAAGTTTGAGAATGGCAAGACACTCACAGCCTCACTACCTAACTGAGAATAATAAAAGTTATAAAAATTGTTTATAGTCACTAATAACATGGATTAAAATATTTTATCTCTTTTGCAAGACTAGAAAACAGATTACCCACTAAACTCGGGGGAAATGGACATGTAAATCAGCTAGAAATGGATAATCGGATACATGGAGAATGAAGTGCCTAATTATCTAATATGTGGGGGCCTTGCTTAATTTACATGAGATTTTTACAGTTATCTATTTTGCTGAAATCTATCTTGCCCTTGTTTATTTGACTGTTGTGATATCTTAATAATTTAATGAGTGGAACCTTTGGAAAGGTAATGATAATTTTTTTTTTTTTTTTTACAGAGAGGAAGGGAGAGAGATAGAGAGCCAGAAACGTCGATGGGAGAGAAACATTGACCAGTCGCATTCTGCACACCCCCCACTGGGGATGTGCCTGCAGCCAACGTACATGCCCTTGACTGGAATCAAACCCGGGACCTTTCAGTCTGCAGACCGACGCTCTATCCACTGAGCCAAACCGGTTTCGGCAGGTTATAATAATTT
The DNA here is from genome assembly GCF_014108245.1 of Pipistrellus kuhlii. Classification (NCBI taxonomy): domain Eukaryota; kingdom Metazoa; phylum Chordata; class Mammalia; order Chiroptera; family Vespertilionidae; genus Pipistrellus; species Pipistrellus kuhlii. The sequence goes on along the minus strand of NW_023425405.1, from coordinate 21,971,433 downwards.
TGACAACATCACTAAGTTGACACGAGTGGAACAATTAACCTAGAATCTGTGGTCGGCAAATTTATTAGTCAACAGAGCCAAATATCAACAGTACAACAGTTGAAATTACTTTTGAGAGCCAAATTTTTTAAACTTAAACTTCTTCTAATGCCACTTCTTCAAAATAGACTCACCCAGGCAGTGATATTTAGTGGAAGAGCACACTCAAGGGACCAAAGAGCCACAGTTTGCCGACCATGGACCTAGATCATTGTTCTAGGTTCACCTACAAAAATGAGCAATTTGTTCTATGGTTTCTAAGCTAATTCTTTTTAAGTTGGACAAACACCAGATGCAGTTTCACCCTTTCCTACCCTATGCAAACCCTGGATTCCTAGGTTGAAAACCAACGAAGCTTAGGGAGTCAGGAGTGTAGGGAGAGGTACCTTCATGATAAAGAAGAGGAAAACAATGATGACAACGTTGACCTGTGGGTGGATCCACACAGCTGACCGGCCCAGGCTTTCAGGATCACCCACGTGTTTGACCCACGTATTGTTGTCAAACAGGGTGCTAATTGCTTCACGAGGCATCAACTGTAAGAGGGGAAGCGAAATGGGGTAGTTCTCCAGGGATGTTCGGTCCTTCCTCTTTTTAGGGAACTGACTTCCAGTCTTACTTTTCAAAGGTCCCTTCTGCTCTTCTCTCATGGATAGATTTTTATCCTTGGCCAAAAGTCCTTATGCTCAGAAGCCTGAGGGACATCTGTGTTATTTCCCTTTTTCCACGTGGCCCAGTCCTGGCTTAGTCCCTATCATAAGCTCAGTGACCTGACTCCACCCTCAGACTCCCTTGCAGCTGACCTCTCCAGCCATGAATTGTCCCATTCCTGGTGGAAAGGTGCACGAGGCGATGACAAAGGTGACAATTCCAGGATACAGCAGGCGGCTGAAAAAGAAACAGAATGAATGGTCCCTGAATTCAGTCAACCCATAGTGAATGCCACATTGAATTCTGGCAAGCTGAAGTTTCCTGTGGTCTCCTGTAGTCTCAGTTCTTTAAACAGAGTATCTTTCCACCAAAATATCATCTTTAAAGGGGAAATCACACCACTTACCTCCTATATATAGTATCAGGGCTTTTGTATTTTATCACAAGCCACCAAAAGGCATTTAACACCTTCCTCATAAATTTCAAAAGAGGAACTCATGGAGAAACCAGAAAGTAAGTGGGAAGGACTGAGTAAGGGCAGTGACTCACTGCTTAGCAAGAAACTGGCTGAGGGCCTTGTGCTTTCGGACACCGAGCATGACTTGGCGATGCAGATACACAAATACAGCTCCCAGGAACCCACAGCAAATCCTGAGGGTGTAAATTATACAGAAATGAATCCCCCAGCCCTCAGTCCTACCCATGGGGACCAAACACCAGGCATCTGCCTTCCCTTTCTACCCACCTCTCCCCAACAATTTATGTTCTCCCATGCGTGCCCCGCCTTCTTCCCAGCTTGGGTCCCTTTTAATCCTAAAATACGCCACCCCCATCTCACCACTCCCTGAGGAGGTGACCCCACTGACCCAATGACGGCAAAAGCTGGCAGTTCCTGCAGGTCAAAGGGGAAATCCATTCGGAAATTGGTTCTGAAGAGAGCCGTGATGGTATCTAAAGGATGGAAAGGCAGAGGATTATGGTGGGAGTGTCACAAAAACCCATTGAGAGGGAACCAGAAATCATCTGATTTAGGGATCAAGTCCTTCTTCCTCCAAGCCCAACATCTACTCTTCTTTTTAATTTTTTCTTTCTATGCACAACCAGTATTCCCCTATTCCTTGTCCTATAGCCTTGGGTCTTGGCCCCACTTCCCAAATAAAGTCATCCATTCCTTTTCTGCACTGCCTCACGGAGCTTCCCTCCACACCCCATCACAAGCCGCCCTATTCAGGTGCCTCCACCCCAGGGCCCCATACCAGCATCCTTGTTCCACACGGCCAGCACACGGAAAACAAAGGCACTGAACGTGGCTGCAAAGAACCCTCGCCAGTAGTTGTGCACAGCAAAGTAGGTAGAAGTGACCTCGATGCTGAACAGTACTCCTGTAGGGGCACGAATGTAGGGTTAGGTGCAGGCAAGTGTGAAAGGCTCTCTCCCTCACTCCCACCCTGTGGACCTGTTGGAGTCTGTGCTTAATCCTTTTCTTTTGGAGTCCATGCTCTAAACCATATACCTAGTCATGGTAGCAGCATCGTGTAGGCCAGGGATGTGGTTCAACAAGACACAGAGAGGACAACATATGAGGATCAGGTGGTCATGCTCTCTCCATCCCTTAGAAAGTAGGGTTGGGTGAGATTCACAAAGTCAGGTACCTACAAGGATTTAAGAGTCGCTAAATTTTTTTCTGCAGAAAAGTCATGAGAGAGAAAGAAGGAAGAAAGAGAACAGAAGAGAATAGGATGGGTGGAATTTCAGAAAACTGAGTGAGGGAATGGGGAATCTGGGGCAGACTGAGCTTTGCCAACCACCCTTCTGCCCCTGCTCCTCAAATCACACCAACCAAGGCAGTTGCCTTCTTTCCCTAAAAGGAGGATTCAACACAGTAGAGAATCAGGGAGAAAGTCTCTCTCCTTTACCAGTAACAGAACCACAGTCAGCTTTGATTTGCCTGGGTATAAACTATCCAACTTATGAATATTTTACAACCATTTCTTGAAATCCGAGGCTAGATTTTTCTTTCCCATGATGAAGTTCTGGGACACTTCCCCTAACCGTCTGTCACTTTATACTCAGGAATGAGAGCTAATTTTAATATTAGCCTGAGCCAAACAGAAAATGTGCTAGGAAACAAGGCAGTAAAAACATAAACAGCCTCTGGAAGTGCTCTGATCTCTTAAGTTCCGTAACATCACTTTCTTCTCCCATCTTGGATGCTCTTCTGGTTTCTCCTCTGCCTCCCTTGCCTCTATCCAACCCAAGGCCTTAGTCTTGGCCTCCTATTCTTGTTACTCATATATACACTTTGTCTCTCAAGTTCATTTATGCCCATAGATTCAACCAGTACTTATAGGCTACTGATGAATAAAAACTATGGTTTTATTCCAGTTTGTGAACTTCAGACTTACCAACCCAGCTGCCTATTTGATATCACTTGGATATGCCACAGAAACTTTAAATTCCACATATGCAAAGTAAAAATTATCAACTTCCGCCGAAACCGGTTTGGCTCAGTGGTAGAGCATCGGTCTGCGGACTGAAAGGTCCCAGGTTCGATTCCGGTCAAGGGCATGTACCTGAGTTGCAGGCACATCCCCAGTAGGGGGTGTGCAAGAGGTAGTTGGTTGATGTTTCTAACTCTTTATCTCTCTCCCTTCCTCTCTGTAAAAAATTAATAAAATATATTTTTAAAAAAATTATCAACTTCCCACACCTGTTTCCTTCCTATATTCCCTAGCTTGTTCATTACCACTAGCCACCCAAATTTCCTTACTATGAACTTGAGAGTTAGCCTAGATTCCTTATTCTGTCTTATCCTTCATATCCTCACATAAAATCAATCACCAGGTTGCATCAATTTTACTTTCTGTTGCCCATATATATCATCCTCATCTCTGTCTCTTCTGCCTCTGCCTCGTTCAGTCTCTTGTCATCTGGCATCATGATAATGACAGTAGTCTTCTTGTTCAACTTGGATTAAATCTGTTAATCCACAAGCCAGTTCTATCCTGCACACACCTGCCAAAGGGATGGGATCAGCCTGCAAAGCTGGCCATAGCACTTCCTTAGTCAAAGTTCTTCAAGGGCTCCCCTTCACTGTGACAGCATTTCCCAAAGTCAGGTCCATGAGATGCTATGAGGCCCTTGAGAAGGTCCTTGCAAAATGAATTCTGTGTGGTTGCGAGGTGGGAGTGGGGGTTAGTAACAACGAAGCCATATGTTATTTTATTCAACAAGAGTGTTTTTAAAATGTAATTTTTTTTAAAAAAAAGGATTCTGTGGGAAATGCTGAACTTGAGCCACATTTTGCATGTCAGCATATCAAACATTCTGGTAACCTTTCCATTTTAAAAAACACAGGATTTTCCAACTTATTTGACCTCAGAATCCCTTTTGCACATTCCATCTCTTAACACAATGAATGCTGTGTTCTGTAAAAACATATTGGTGACAGAAGAAGGTTTGACTTTGAGCGGTGGGCAGACAGTGCAATATACAAATTCTAGCCTAGAGAATACATAAAATCTACTTTCTTGTGCAAGGCCTACAAAGACCTTCATGAGTTAGCCCCCATTTACCTGCCCAGATTAATTTCCTGTTATTCCTCCCCTGAATCTTCTAGCAATACTCTTCGACTATCATTATATCCCCCAGAGTTTGCATGTTGTTTCTTCTGCCCAGAATACCCTCTTCTAGCTGTCTTCCCTAAGTGTCAGATCAAACACCATCTCTTATAAAGCTCTATTGACAAGCCCCCACCTCCCCACCCCCACTCTGGCAATTTAGCAGAAGGCTCCCATTGCACTGCCAGGGAGACACTTCTGTGAGTGATGGTCTCTTTGCCTGCCTGTCTACCCTTTCAAGGTGAGCTTGTTGAGAGCACAGGGTCTAGCACAGTGCCCAGAGGGCAGCGCAGATCATGCATAATGGAAACAAAAAGATGTTTGTCATTTCGGTAGAATGCTAAAGTTTATTTCTTTAATCAGTGTAAGCCTGCAAGGAATTAACAGTTGACTGGATAGTGAATAAGTGATCTTAATAGTAATTTTTTCTTTCAGAGTTAGTCTATGTTCATAAAATGAAACCAGTCAAGAAATGTTGCCTGCAAGTCCATGTAATATTTGCCACTTAGTACAAACATTCTAAAAATGACATCTTCATGGTGCTGAGAAAACTGGAAAGCCACATGCAAACAAATGAAACTGGGTTACAGTTTGCCCCCATGTACAAAAAAAATAATTCAAAGTGGACCAACGACCTAAATATAAGACCCAAAACAATAAGTTACACAGAAGAAGGTATAGGTACCAAACTTATAGATCTTGGTCATAGAGAATATTTTATGAACTTGATCCTAAACACAAGTAAAGTAAAAAATAAATGCATAGGACTATATCAACTAAAAAGCTCTATATAGGAAAAGAAACTGACAACAAAACAAAAAGGCAGGCAACCAGATGGGAGATGATATTTGCAAAGGTTTAATTTCCAATATATATATAAAAACCTCATAAAACTCAATACCAAACAAACAAACAACCCAATCAAAAATGGGCAGAGAACCTGAAAATACACCTCTTCCAAGAAGACATATGAACAGCCAATTATATGAAAAGATGTTCAACCTCACTGACAATTAGGAAAATGCAAATCAAAACTATAATGAGATACCCCCTCAGGCCATTATCAACAAAATGAGAATTAACAAGCTTTGGAGAGATTGTTGAAAAAAGGGAACCCTCTGCTGGTGGGAATGTAGACTGGTACAACCACTATGAAAAGCAGTCTGGCGATTCCTCAAGAAATTGAGAATAGAGCTACCACATGACCCAGCAATTCCTCTCCTGTGTATAGATCTGAAACCTCAAAATGATGTATTCATAAAGATATATGCACCCCTATGTTCACTGCAGCATTATTTACAGTGGCCAAGACATGCAAACAACCAAGTGTCCCACAATAGAGGACTGAGTAAAGGTGATGTGGTACACATACACAATGGAATACTACTCAGCCATAAAAAACGACGAAATATTGCCATTTGCAACAACATGTATAGATCTTGAGAACATTATGCTAAGTGAACTAAATCAGTCAGAAAAAGCTAAGAACTACATGATTTCACTCCTAGGTGGGAAACTCATTAACACAAACAGAATTGGGATAGTTGCCAGAGGGAAGGGGATAAGGGTAAAGGAGCTCTCAATATATGGTGACAGAAGAAGGTTTGACTTTGGATGGTGGGCAGACAGTGCAACATACAGATCTTATAACATACAAACCCATACCTGAAACCTATATGTTCATGTTGACCAATGTCACTTCAATCAATTTAATTAAAAAAAAAATTAAAAAGGCATCTTCACTTTTCAATGCTTAACATTTTCTTGTGTCAAGAGCCACATTTTGCTTGTTTATGCGGGCTTCAGGGACATGTTTTCTCTGTAACTTTCCTATGGTCTTTCCCAATCTCTACACAAGGCCAATACAAACCTTCCTCCGTCATTCCAGAAATTCCAATTTTATGCAGAAAATTCAGGTTCTTTTCATGGTTTTACCTGTCTAAAAGTGTTCCTTACATCTTTTGGATGTGTGAGATGAAAGAGTAAATAAAAGTGAAAGTGAGTATAGACATTAAGTGAGAAATTTAACTTGCGTAGAAATTCCAGCACACTACCCTTCATGGATAGGGACGAGTGACTCTAAGGTCAAGGACTGACAACAGAAGGGCAAGAGGGTTGCCAGCTGAAGCATTTGTTGATCTCACCTCCTTACGCAGAGCACACTGGCACAGTGTCAGGACAAGGGAACATGATACATTTTCATTAACTCTGAGCGCTTATCCATGTATCATCCCCAGGCCAAGCCACGTTAGCTACCTCCTCCACAAAAGGATTGATCACATTCTCTTAATTGAAAAGATACCTCTAACAGCTGGTGCATTTAGGAAGCATATGCTATTCCTATAATTTTGTTCGTCCAGTTGTCAACTCAGTGTCCTTTCTGTCACTCGATGAATCCAATGACTGGTCGAAATAATCCCTGTTCTGTGGGTTTGGTTACAGCGAGCATTGAGGAGTAAATAAACACATACAACTGCTTTCTCCGACCATGCCTGCTTATTAGTCATCCAGGACAAGGAAAGTAACATGTTCTCTCCTCTCTAATCTCAGTCTTGTGCAGCTTTTGGCAGGAATACATATAAAGTGCTTAGAGTGTTGCCTGCACGTGGTACTAGTGAATGCTCACTGGAAGTTAGCTGTTTTTTAAAAAAAATATATATTTTATTGATTTTTTACAGAGAGGAAGGGAGAGAGATAGAGAGCCAGAAAAGTCGATGAGAGAGAAATATCAACCAGCTGCCTCTTGCACACCCCCTACTGGGGATGTGCCTGCAGCCAAGGTACATGCTCTTGATCGGAATTCAACCCAGGACCTTTCAGTCCACAGACCAATGCTGTACCACTGAGCCAAACCGGTTTCTGCTAGCTGTTTTTGTTATACCCTGGTTTTAACTGGTAGTACTCATACGTGGGGATGCTGACAACTGCTTGGGGGCCAAGGTCAGACAAGTGGGCTGGTGTAGGAGGGGTAAATCACTTGCCTCCAAGTGGGGTCCCAAAGCAACAGCCGACTCCCACAGCACAGCCCACCGTCAGCATATCAGTATAATAGTATGGCTGCTACTAGGGAGAGACAGACCAAGAGAGAAAAGGGAGGGGAGAGGAAGAGGGGCAGAGAGGAATGGAGAACAAGCAAGGGTGGGGAATAAGGCAAAAGGAAAGGCTTAAGTCACAAGGAATCATAGTGGTCCCATTGCCCCCGCAATTCCCAAGCCAAGACAGGAAGTGACCTCATAGTGCAAGGCCAAGCATAGAAAATGAAATAAAAGTTAGGTAAATATATGGTGGGCAGGTAAGCCAATCAATGATCACCAGAGTGAGGCAGGAGGTGGGGACAATCAGGGAGAGGAGTGTCAGTAGCAAGAGAGAGAGGAAAGGACTTCAGACAAACTGCATGATATAGCCGTCAGCCTCAAAAGGGCATGCAGTTCTTTGGTAGAAAAGTGTGGGTGTCTGGAGACCAGGTGCTGAAGGCCTACCCACCAGTCCCTTCAGTGAGCACCGCCTTCCACCCCAAAGCTGTGGCGGCCACCCAGACCACCCCCCCCTTCCAAGTCATGCTCAGGAAACGGGTGGGGAGGAAGTGGGACTTGCCTCCGACAGGGGCTGCAAAGCAGCATCCCACGCCCACTGCGCAGGCCGACACCACGAGGTCAAGCTGCTCAGGCACGGTCTGCAACAGAGAAGCGCGTGGGACAAGGAGGGCGGAGGGCTGAGGTAAGGGGCAGTGTGAGAGAGATGGGGTGGAGTGAGGAAGGGACAGGGTAGCACAGGAGGGAATCAGGGAGGGGAACAGACACGGGGCAGAGGGGTGGACTTGCAGGTTAACAGAGGAGCGAGCCGTGTGCAGGCTCCAATGCAGGGGTGCAGAGCAAGAAGAGGGGGGGCATTACTGGACAGGCATAGGCTGAACAGAGGTGTCAGGTGGCAAGGACAGGCGGCGTATGTGTGTGTGGAGATCAGGGGAGCATGGTAGAGCGCCATGCCCCGTTTTAGCATCCAGCCCAGCCCGGAGCGAAGGCAGCCCTCCTGACACCCTGAACACACACAGGCACTCTTCACTGGACTTTCCCCCCCTTACCTCATACACCCCGGAGAACACGGACATAAACTTGCTGAGGACAGCGGCGCAGATGCTGGCAATGTGGACAAAAGGGCCCTGGGAGAGAGACGAGGGGGAGGTCAGGAGCAGGAGTCCAGGTGGGAGGCTTTGTGGCATTCCAGGCACTAACTTTTATTGCTCCAGGCTCGTACTATCTGCTGGAAGCACAGACGTGAGTAACGCAGGAGTTCTGCCCTCATGGAGCTCCATCCCAGAGAGGAAGGGATGTGACATACCGCATTTTATCATTTCAGAAACTTCTAAGGCCCAGGAAGAAATTGAGGGAGGGCAAGGGGACAGAGAGAGACAGGACAGATGAGGTGGGATCAGGGGTGTCTAGAGAAGGTGCTCAGGGATGGTCACCGGTGAGTAGTGCCTTATTGAAATGAGGGTGTGAGTCACGTGTGTGCCAGGGGGAAGAGTGTTCCAGGCCGAGGGCACAGCAAGCACTGTGGTATAGGCTATGGACTGCAGCGGGACAAGCATGCCATGAGCATAACCTTGGAGAAAGCACAGCCACACTCTAGGTCCCCGTTTTCAAATATTAAAACAAAGGCATTGGTCTGGAGTGGCTCTAAGGCAGTGGTCTGCAACGGGGAAAGACCCCCCACAAGGGGACGTTTGACAATGTCTGGAGACATTTTGGTTGTCACAACGGTGTGGGGGAGGGGGGGGGAGAAGGGGTGCTATTGGTACCGAGGGGGGAGAGGCCATGGATGCTGTTAAACATCCTATCATGATCCCCAGAACCACTATTACCCAGCTCCAAATGTCAACAGAGCCCAGGTTGGGAGACTGCTCTGAGGCCCTCCCAGCTCTGAGGCTTCTGCTATTCTGCCCCAGGAGGAGGACCTTTCCACAATTCCCTCCACTTCCCCCCATTCCCCTGTTCCCTTGGCTCTGACTCTTGTCCCCATGCCCATGCCCATGTCTGTTCCCAGAGCCACCATCTGCCCAGCTCTCGCCTCAGGGCCTGCCACCTACCTCCTTCCCCACAGGAATACCACTGCCCAGTCCGGCGGTCAAGGCCACCACCTTGGCCACGAAGGCCTTGAGGGTGAGATATTCCTTCAGGATAACCCCACGAAGTATTGTTTTCATCTCAGGGATCCCAGAGCCTAAAAGGGTTGTAAAATGGTTGCGTGCAGGTTCAAGCTGGAGGTTCAAAGGGAGAGGAACATCCAGACAGTGGACATGGAGATGGGGGTGGGGAAGGGAGAGGGCTGTGCTGGAGAGGACAGGGACAAAGCAGAGGTAAGGGCCGTCAATAGGGCCGGGTGAAGGAGGGAGGGGGAGGAAGGGTTAGCAGGACAGTGCGATTATACTGATGACTGGACGTGGGACGGTCCAAGTGGAAGTTCTCACCGACAGCCTGGGGAGAGATGAGGTGGCAGAAGTGGGCGCTGAAGAGGATGAGGGTAAGTGGGAAGGACACCCACACCAGGTACTGCAGAGGCAGGTTGGGCTGCACGTTGGAATAGGTCCACTTGTAGACTGCGGAGACACGCGCTGGGCTCAGTCCCCTGTGGACCCGAGGTCACCGCTCCCCCGGCCCCTCAGATCCACCTCACAGGTCAGCGTGCTGGGAGCATTTTCATCTCACCGGGACTATCCCACTGAATCTCGCGAGACGGTACTATTCTCATTGGACGTGTGAGTGGGAGGCCTGAGTTGCTGGATTGCCCTGTCCCTTGCAGTTCCCACCACTAGTGGAGCCCTTGCTGCAAACCACATTGAGCTCGGACTGCGGCCACGATGTTAGAGGCCACTGGGTTGACAAGCCAGCCCGGCTTGCCAGGAACTGAGGTGCTTCTGGGTCCTATAATAGAATGTTTGGTGTCAAACCAGGGAAAGTTCTGGGAAAACTGGGGTGAGTATTAGAGGGACATCCACAGCTTGGCTGGTGGCAGGTGGCAGGGGCAGGAGAAATAGATCTGGGCCTGGTCTGGTCTTGTCCTGGGTCTGATCTCCTCTGTGCAGTGCCCCTCTCCCAAAACACACCCAGCTTATCCTCGGAGGAAACTCTAGACACCGTCAGGTATGGGGAGAGGCCGAGGGGACAGGGCCAGGTGAAACCTACCCTGGAGGGTTTTGGCACTAACATAATCCATGCCCCAGCTGACCAGAGCCATAAGCAGTCCCAGAAGCACCAGAAAGATCCAGTCTTCCCCTAACTTCCTCCTCACAACACGTCCCAGGCGGTACATACAACCTGTAAAAGAAAGGAGTAAAGAAGAGTAATAACCAGTCACTGCTCAGACCTATGACTGAGCGCTGGAGGGGATGTCTCATTTCACGTCTCATCGCCGAGTTTCTCTTCACTTCTCTGCCAGGTGCTGCCCTGACCCTTCCAAAGGCACCAAAGTTCAGTTCCCTACTGGATTCTTGAATTTCTTTCTAAAACTCATTTCTTGGGGCAGAGCAGGAGGGAAAGTGGGGAACAAGGTGAGTAAGAAGGAAATGGCAAGAGCTGCCTCTCCTTAATACTGGGCAGAGGGCTGTGGGGTGTATGCGGGGAGTGGGAGGGTGGATATATACAACAGGACGTTCAAGTGATTCTCCTAAGCCCCGCCCCTCCTCTATCCCAGATCACTCTATTCTACAGTCCCCATCACCTTGGCATTTAGAATAGTGGTCCTCATCTGTGCTGTCCATGGTGGCACTGGAGCCCATCTTCCTGGGCATCCCCATGCCATGCTCCTTGTCTGAAAATTGCTCCTTGTGATGGCCATAAATCTGGACAGAAGGAGAATGGGAATGTCTGTCTTGCAGAAAACTCAAAGGGAATAGACAGAGGGAAACACATAGACCCACAGAAATACACAAACAGACAACCCTTTAAAATCCTGGGTGTTGAGGGCCTCAGGTAGTGCCATCTTGTGGTCCTCCTGCCCTCAGCTCCCCACTCATACATGTCCCTCTCTCCATCTGTACTCATCTTGGCCCATGGCAACCTTCATCAAGGAGGCCAATTTCTACTCTAAGTAGAGTTAGAACTGTTCATCTGTGTCCATTAAACGTTTTCTGTGTCACTCAGCCTGTCTCTCTAATATTCCCAGACTCCCACCCCAACCCCGACTTCTCTCCTGGAATCCTGACATGATGGGATGAGGACAGACCAGCAGGTGACTCTTGGCTGCACTGTGCCTTGGTGTGTCTAGCCATCCTGGAGGCCTCTGAGATGCCCGGCCACACTGAGAGGAAGCCCACGCCTCACTCCCTGGACTGCATGCACCAATAGGAACGAGTCCTGAGAAGGCAAGTCAACTCACTTCTTGTCAGAGCAGGGTAATTAGATGCTCCCCCAAAATGTGAAGAGGACGGTGGAGCGCCCTTCAGATCTGGTAGCCCTCCACTCTCACCCCCAGGTAGCCTGGCCTGCCCCACTGCACTAACTCCCCCCTTGGGCCAGGGTCAGGCCAGGCCATGTTGCTGGTTCTGGGAGAGCCGGAGTGGAAGAGATCCGATTTCACAATATGAGCAGTGGAGTCGGAGCTGGAGTAGTGGGCAGGCACACCGCTTCCCCTGCTCATGGCTGTTCTGTCTTCTGGAATGAGGTTAGTGATGAGGGAGGCGGTGTTTCTGTCCATGCCCCACCCAGGACCCAGCAAGAAGACACTACCTACCCATGGCACTCAGTACATGCCCTCCCACAGGCTGTCTCACTCCCTCCCACAGCTGGGACTCAGATCGCTTCATGCTCCCTCCCCCGCTGCCAGGTGGTGGAGATGAGGAAGAAGGGTGCTCTATACTGGAACTGGGGAACACTGAAAGAGCCAGGTCAGGGCTGGCTGGTTCAGGGCTAAGTAAGTACCATAGCAGAGAGGGCTGGGGAGGGAAGGGAAGCATCCAATCTGAAATGGGGGTGGGGGAGTAGCATCTAGGCTTGGTTAGCAAGAATGTGTGTGTGTGTGTGTGTGTGTGTGTGTGTGTATGTGTGTGCTTGGGGGGGGGGGCAGAGGAGGATACTGCATATGGGTGAGAGTATGAGAGAGCTCACACATGCAATGACGTGGACTCCTCGGCCAGTCACTCCTGTAGCTTATGTAAGCATGATCTCCTCATACATGTGTGGCTTTGCCGGCCCCATAGGATTCATGAGATTTCTGGGGAAGGTCACATAAAAGGACTTGTGTCTACTGAGCTAGGTCCAGCCCTTGGCAGAATCGTCATATTTGAATACACTGCCATGGACTTCTTAAGTTAAAAAGAAAAAAAGTAACACTGCTCCTTCTTTTCACCCAATCCCTAATTTCCCTCGGTCCATACAGCCCACCACCCCTCCCTTTTACCTGTGTGGGGTGGGCGTTGGGACGGGAGCCTGCATCCCTCTGGGGCCTGTGCTGGAGGCCCCCATTCTCCAAGGGCAGCCCGTAGCTGGTGCAGTGTTCGAAGGGCATGTACTGGTACTGGGGGGCACTACCCCACCAGCTTTGTTCGCGCCCACGCAGCTGGGACTCAGATCGCTTCATGCTCCCTCCCCCGCTGCCAGGCCTTGGCCTGCTTGCCCCCGTCCAACCCCCAGTACAGCTCCTCAAGCCTGTCCTCTTGCCTGTCCCAAGGCGTCTGGGGCAGCATGCCCACCCCCAGCTATTTATAGCCATCTCTCCATCACATGACCCGCCCCCCCCCCCCTGCCACATCTGATCTGCTTGGGGTCGAAGCAGGTGTGAGAGCAGGGGGGGGGGGGGGGCTGGGATGAGAACCTGAGGGACAGTCCTGCAGGGAATTCCCACAGCAGGGCAGCAGTTTTGTCCCCCTCCTTGGTCACTAGGAGGCTGCCAACCCCCTAGCCACTGGTCCCTCTATAAATATCGCCTGGACCAGGATGGAAAACTGCTCAGCGTGCTCTCCAACCTGTGTGTGTCCGGAGCGTGTTAGAGCTACACCATCCAGTGTCGCACCTCTTTTCTCCAGCATGTGGAAGACCAGGCTGTGGTGCTGGACATGGACGGAGTGATTTCAAGGTCTGGAAACACTGGAGAGTAACTCACCTGGGGGAGTAACTGATGCTTCTCTCCCATCTGTCCCTGCCAAGTTGTTCCTTGTTTAGTCCTCATCTGTCAGACCACCTCTCCTCCAGGTGTTCAGTGTTCTCCTCCAGGTTTGCCCTTCTGTCTGCCAGGGGCTACTAATAATGCTTTGGTGCCATCCCTTGACCCCACCTTATCCGTCACGCACTGGGTGTGGGGTGCTGTGGGAAGCAGATTGATAACCTTGGCTTCTGGCATTTCTACACCTTCCCAGACTGAGAAGTGTCAGTGCATAAGCATCATAGATTTATGGGGAGGCACTCAGCTTCTGTGTGGACTGAGGGGTGCCCGCCTGTCTAACCAGTGGGTTAGATAACAGGGAGAAGTGGACTAGGGGTAAGGGGATGCAGAAGAGGGAAGGGACTATTTATCATGAGAACCCACAAACATAAATGATGATGGGGAAGTACTCTACTATTCTTCCCTTTTTCAGGTCAATAAATCATTTTTGGCCAAGGACAAACTATTCTATCTGGCATCACTTTTTTTTTTCTTTGCCAATTTTCCTAGGAAATTCTTTCTCCTGTGAATGCCTTACTATAGAAGAAGAGTTGTGAACATGAGCCACTGTAGTTTAAGATCCATCACCAAGTGAGGCATGTTCCAGGACAGTCCAAGTTCAGGCCTGATAGGGAGGGACACTACACATCTGGTCTACAAGTAAACTTGGATCTAGGCTAAATGGATCTGTCCAAGCCACGTGGGATGATGGATACGATCAAACATACATTTTCTAACAAATCTTCTGAGCTCGAAGGCAAATAATTTTATCCATCCACAAAGGTAAGCACGTGCCCATTTGAGGGACTGAATATCTGCAGGCAGAAAATAAGGAAGGTGTTCTAAGGAGTTGGAGGTGAAAGGAATAGTCTTAAAGAAAATACAGAGCTCAAATAAAACACATTGTGGAGCATGGCTCTCCTGAAGGTAGCCAGTTCTGTAGGATCTTGATAATCCCAACAAACAAATATCTAAGACAATTCCTATTTCTTCACTATTCCAGAGAAAGTCAGGGTCTGGTTATGGATTCTGAGATTTGGAGGCAGAGATTGGTGGGACTGGGGAAGCCCTCACAGTTGACCAAGCCAAGCAGAAGCACCTGCTGCAATGCTGGAACCCAGATTCTGAAATGAGGAGGGCCACAGAAACCTACAGCTGCTGGTGCAGAATGTGAGCGGAATCCCATGAGTTTGAGGTTATAAAATGTTCAGGTCTCATGGGTTATCATCTGCAAGAGAATAAAATGTAGACCTTGCCCATCCCCCACCCACCTCCTCATAGGTACAGTGCTTAGGTTCTTATTTGGACAGCTAAAGATGGACTTCTAGAGAGTTCTGTGAAAAGCTCTTAATTTGGAAACAAATTCATAGGCATGCATGTATGCTCTAGTATATGTATAATGGCCCGGCTGGTATTGCTCAGTGGTTGATCATCAACCCATGCACTAGTCCAGTGGTCGGCAAACTCATTAGTCAACAGAGCCAAAATCAACAGTACAATGATTGAAATTTCTTTTGAGAGCCAAATTTTTTAAAACTTAACTTCTTCTAATGCCACTTCTTCAAAATAGACTCGCCCAGGCCTTGATATTTTGTGGAAGAGCCATACTCAAGGGGCCAAAGAGCCGCATGTGGCTCTAGAGCTACAGTTTGCCGGCCATGGCACTAGGAGGTTGCTGGTTTGATTGCTGGTCAGGGCACATGCCTGGTTTGAGACTTCAACCCCAGTGGGGCATATAGGGGTGTGTTGATGTTTTTCTCTCAGTGTTCCTATCTCTCTCTTCCTCTCCCTTCTCTCTCTAAAATCAATAAAAACATTTAAAAAAGATATGTATACTGTGTAAGATATATATTCTTCTGAGGTTTTAAGTAGATTTTCTTAAGGTCCATGATACTAAAAGATTAAAACCTAGTATAGGTTTATGGAATTGCTATTTGAAGGAAGGTTGTCAGAAGTGACAAAATAGTAGTAATTTCTCCTGTACTCATTGGTCTTTGCCTCCCAGACCTTTAAAAATCCTTGGTTCCTTCCCTTGCATTCTACTAAGCCCTCCCGATAGCACTGGACTGACAGGTCTCTTTCTCCCTCTTCTGGTTTTTCAAGCACGATACACTTTCCCCCTATTCTCTTCCTAACTAGGGCTGAGATGGGATAATAACGTCATCATTAGTCTCAGGTGGGAAAAAATCTAGAGCCCCTTAAAGTGAGGAGGGAGAAAATCTCATGCTAGGAAAACAGTCACAGATGCAATCGTCAGTTAAAGGTGTCCACACACAAGGTGACCTTATTTCACATGCTAGTTTCAGTGTCCTCAGAAAGGCAGTGACTTAGAGGGTTACGGAGATAAAAGAATGTATGCAAAGTTACCATTGTGGTTCTACTGTGGTTGCTCAGTTGGTCAAAAGGTTGGTGGTCCAATTCCTGGTCAGGGCACATAGCTATGTTTCAGGTTTGATCCCTGGTCAGGGTGCATATGGGAGGCAACCAACCGGTTTATCTCACATATCAATGTTTCTCTCTCTCTCTCAAATCAATAAAAACATATCCATGGATGAGAATTTTTTTAAAAAATAAGTTACCAAAGTGTTTGCTCCCTGATAAGCACTGAATGTGAACTCTCATTATTAAACTGAAGCTTTATTTTGTGAGAGTTAATGCGTTAACACCATGTGATTTTCCCTACACCATCACATTTAATCCTCATAGAAACCTTGGAAGGTAGAAATAATTTTTCTCATGTTTAGATATGGGAGACTGATGTTCTGTGAGATTAGGTACCCTAGCCAAGGTCTCTGGCATCTTAAAAGACTGAGCCAGCATTCAAATCTACTTGATTCCAAGCCCATGCCCTTCAGGTCCCGTTTACTTGCTTTTTTGTACATTTGAAGTCTCTGAGCCTCACTTCCTCTTCTGTAAAATGGGAAAGTGACTACCTCGTGGGACTGTGGAGGATGGGAAGGCTCCAAGCAGTGCCTGCGACATACTGTCAGTTGTGGCGATTATTAATGACTTCCCTGATGAGAGGCCTTCCCTATGTTTCATTTCTTCCTGTTCTCTCCCCACTGGAGGAAACGGGCTGGAGGGCAGCCCCAGCTGGGAGATAATTTTAGAAGAGAATCCCCTGGCAAAGGTAAGCATGGGGAAGGGAATAGACTGAACTTCAACCTGATACCCTTATTCAAGGGCGGGGCTGGGGAGGACCTGGAATCGGGCTGAGACAGGTGCTGCTCTGTAATCCCAATGTGTCACTCCTCCTAAAAGCCTTCTTCCTATCCAGAGAGCAGGGACTAATGTTAGCCCCACTCTTCCAGTACTTTCTTAACCTCTCCTAGACTTTGTATCCTTCCCTCCCTTGAGGATATCCCACTGTTGTGATTGCAGTACAGCCAGCCAGCTTCAGTCCACACCCCATGCCCTTTGCCCCAGTGGTCTTCTCAGCCACTTCCCCTCCCTCCACCTGACATGCTTCCATTTCACTCAGTCTCTTTCTGCTCTTCCTCCTCTACATTCCGCCCCCAGCTGCTTCCCACCACCTGCTCCTGCAGGATGCCCCCTCCTGCTGAGCCGCCATAGCCCGCCTGCACTGGCGCACTTGCCTCTCCAGGTCCGCTTCATACACATTGCACCCTGAGAATCCGATTACACACAGCCCATTGCTTACATCTTACCCTGGCTGCTCCGGAATTCTCTTACAACCTAAGCTCACCCTAGGAAACCCGAAATCCAAATTGAACCATGAGCTAAGGAATTCTTCACGCCTCATCCTCCAGTTCCAGCCCAGTCTGTTTGTCCAGCCTTCACCCCATACTTGAAATAATTCAGAATCAACACTGCTTGCTAATGACTCTTCCATCTCTTCTGTGTGAATGCCAGTGCTGGCCATATTATGGGCAGCTGCTGGTGGT
The DNA here is from genome assembly GCF_014108245.1 of Pipistrellus kuhlii. Classification (NCBI taxonomy): domain Eukaryota; kingdom Metazoa; phylum Chordata; class Mammalia; order Chiroptera; family Vespertilionidae; genus Pipistrellus; species Pipistrellus kuhlii. The sequence goes on along the minus strand of NW_023425405.1, from coordinate 21,954,083 downwards.
CATGACAACTAAGATGTGCTTATCTTAGGTGTGAACTTGGACATCTAAAAAAAAATTTTTTTGGCAGGGCCAGGCCGTTTTGGCTCAATGGTTGATTCTTGGTCAGGGCACATGCCTGGGTTAATCCCCAGTAGGGGGCATGCAGGGGGCAACTGAGCAATGATTTTCTCATCAATGATTTTTCTATCTTTCACTCCTTCTCTCTTCCTCTCAGAAATAAAAAAATATATATATATATTTTAAAAACTGGCAGAGCCCGGTCAGTGTGGCTCAGTAGTTGAGTGTTGAGCTATGAAGTCAGGAGATCCCAATCAGGGCACACGCCTGGGTTGCGGGCTGAATCCCCAGTAAGGGGTGGGGGCGTGTAGGGGGCAGCTGAGCAATGATTCTCATTAATGTATCTATATACTTCTCTTTCTTCTCCTTTCCTCTCTGAAATAAATTTTAAAAATATATTGAAAAACTTAAAAATTTAAAAAAATTGGCAGCAAAATAAGAAGGGGTATGCCTTGTGAGGTAGTGAGGGATGCTGTAAGGGGCTAAGAAAAATATGCGTGCATCATAAGATTGTCTGCAGACACAGAGACATAAGACACATATCAGTAATAAATATAAGCATTTATTTGGCACCTGATGGCAATGCAAAATGTGGCAGTGGGAAGTGAAAGGTTTATCACCCAAATATTTCCGTACAATACTGACCCAGGGGTAGGGAGGGCTTGGAGGTCTCTGAACCACCTGGCTCACAGAGCAAGCATTTATTGAGCACCTGAACTATGATACAGGCCGAGCACTGTGCCAGGCCCCATGGGAGATGTTAGAGGAAGTTGTCTCAATGTGACATGTCTTCAGGGGATAATACCAGTGAATAAAACAAAACATACGAAAACACATCAAACTGTGTATATGGTCAAAAGGTAGGATTCTAGCTAGGATTGCTGCCTTCAACATTTACTGAAGCCCTAACATATGCCAGGCACTGGGTACATATTGATGAACAAAAAAGGTTTTGCCCTCATGGAGCTTCTAGTAGAGACAGAATGAACAAGGGAAGCAAGTAAATATCATAGGCTACGAAAAGTGCAATGAGGAATTAAAGAGGCACAGGAATAAACATAGAAGATCATTTAGAGACAGAATGGCCTGAGAAAGCCTCCACAAGAAAGTGGGATTTAAGCTGACATTTGAAGAATAAACCACCCAATCAAGTGATGAGGAATGGCACTCTGTAGACCCCCAGAGAGCTTTTTTCATGACAGGAAAGAGCTCAGAATGTTTGAAACTGAGGAAGCCATTGGGTTGCTGCTTAGAGAAAAAGCAGCACTTAGTAAGGTTCAAGGGGAAGGCGGGGCTTGGAGGCCACGGTAAGGAGTTGGATTTTACTTGAGGCGTAATGAGAAACCAAAGGGTTCCAAGCAGGGGAGTGACATGATCAAGATTTATATTTAAAAACCAATCTGTTATATAGATATTAGATTGTAGCACTAAGAATGGAAGTCAGAGAGGCCTTAGGAACAGGAAAGTCTCCTGTAAGCACAGATAGGGACGGCTCTGAGGGTAAACAAACACGGATAGCCATCTAGCAAAGGCCTCCCTGGAACAGAGAGACATAGGGGGACAAGGAAATAGGCCATATAATATCCAAGGGGATTTACAGAAACAGAAAGCAGGAACAAGGAACTACATCACATCCTTCAGCAGCCAATTAAGCAGTATTTTAGACCGATTTGAAGGCAGCAATAATTAGGATCTCACGAACAGGGGAGAAGCAGGGAGAGAACTAGAAAGGGAGCACAGGTGACAGATTAGAGGATGAGGAAGCATCCCACCCTCACCTGCCCCTGTGGGCACTGCCAGGCTCATTCCAGGGAAAGTTCAGAGAAAAGACCTTCTGGACGTCCCTGCATAAAGATCAGTGAGATCCAGATGCAAGGCATCCGACCCTGAGCCTCTGCTGACAGCTCAGGTTCCTTGAGTCCAGAGGAGCCACAGGTGGCACTGTCCTTCCTGCATGGAAGGAACGCACAGGCTGGTCCATACACACAGCAGCAGCGTGTGTCTCCAGTTCTGTTTGTCCTCCCAAAGCCACATGGGAAATGCCTACATTAAACGAGGACTCTCACTCTAGTATATGAAAGACTGGAGATGACCTCCGAGACATCTTAACTAACATAACAAAAGCACTGACCACAATGCTACCTACAAAAGCCCCGGGCAGGACGTGAGCACACACGTTGAGGGGACCTGCATGCCTTTCCCCATAAAGCCCCCGTGCTTACACACACCTTTCACCAAGCTCCTCTATGGCAGCCAAACATTGCTGGTAACAGTCCAGCCAGGGCCAGCCCAGGAAGAGAGCCTCACAGAGGGGGAACCAGCCTGCGGGCGGGCTCAATGTCAAGGATGGCAGTCTGTGAAACCAGCCTGAAGCTCCCAGTCCCTGAGAGGGAAGGACAGAAACGGCGATCCTGCAGAAGTCCCAGCACACCATCTGTTGCCTGGTGCCGGGCAGGGGCGTCACGTGGGCGGGTGTCCGGGGAACAGATAGAGGTGCCGGCACAGGGTGCTACAGTACTCCGACATCTCCTTGCACCGGTGGAACTCCGTGCCGGGGGCATAGCCTTCACGCTCCTTGATAAGCCCGTTCACCTGGAAAGGCAAAAACCAAGGGTCCAAAGTCTGAGAATCTGGTGTTTTCACAGGAAGGGTGGAGACTGCGGCAGTGACTGGGCAAAGAGAGGAGGAGGGGACAACACCCCGGAGGGCAAAAGGTTCGCAAAGCCAGGCTGAGCGACTTACTTTGACAAGCATGTCGGCCACGTGCATGTCACAAGCCCTCTCCGAGAAGATCTGAGTGAGGGCCTCGACGTACCAGGAACCCCGTTTGGTGTTACGCATGGCGGCAGTCCCTACAACCAGGACCAAAGTCACCAGTGTGCTGGTCATGAGATATCCTTGCGTAGCTGGACATCCCAAACTAGGGGTCCATGCCACGTTGTACCCGCCCCCATCAGAGCTGCACATGAAAAAGTGCAAGTCTATAGGAGAGTGTAATCGTTTGGATTGTCCTAGAATTCACAATACCTCTGAGGCAGGCATAGCCACATATCATGTCCGAGCGAGTGGGCAGCCGCATCTTCAGCAATTCCTGTCTACCAGCATCGCCCTCCTCACACTCAGGGGACAGGGTGGGACCCTTTCCGTCTTGCTGGTCAACCCCACGATCTGTTTCATCTGTAGGAAGGCAGACAGAGTGGACAAGGATGTTATTTCCTCTCATCTTTCTTGGGCCCGTCATAGACAAGCCCAAGTTCCTCACAACCTTGACCGGGAAACGTTGGCAGAGGAAGAGCCATTTCCAGCTGCAGCCTCCAACCTAGGGCTGATGAATTAAAATGCAAAAAAAACCCATTGCTCCCGATCCTCTCCCGGCATGCATCCATTACCCTGGGGGATGCCCAAACACATGGTCTGAGCTGTCTATTCTGTGCAAGACGAGGAAAGTGCTGAGTCACATACCCTGGTAAACAGAACTAAAACCGCCTCTGTCCATGATTCACTTGTTCACTGAACAATGCATCTGAGTCATGGTGCTTTTTAATGCGAACACAATAGAATACTGATAACATACAGTGTTTTGTGGTTTTGTCACCATCTCCCATTTATTTATATTATAAAAAAAAAAGTTACATCATTTTGACATATGTACATATGTTTTTGTTGTTCATTTACCACAAGTAAATGTAAGGAATTATCTTTCTTTTAAATTTTTTTTTACTGTTTCACTTCATTACTGCTGTGTATGTGCTCCATATGAGTGATGCAGGTGCTTATGTAGGTGGGTTCCGACTTACAGCGAAAATCGTGTTACCTCGCACTGTAGGAACGGATCTCCGACATAACTCAAGGACCTATTCAAAAATTTTCGCAGTAGTTTCTCAACCTAACCTGAGCACATGCCCCGCCTCTTGACTGAGGCCTTACCTATTCCCAGACATAGTCTTACTTGATGTTGTTTCATTCTAGGGGTGTGAGGGGGTGTGTTGGTAGGAAAGAGAGACAGAGAAGACACACAACTCATCACACAAAAGATAAAAGTATGCTTTTTCACAACATTGCCTGATCCAAGCAACATTCAAGAGAGCCTAGAAGGAAAGAGAAGCTTGAAGAAATGGAGGGGAAAACCAAGACTCATTGATCCAATGAAGATTTATTGTGCAACTGCCATGTGCCAGTCACTGTTTTTGTTTTAAGCTCTAGACAGTGAAGAAAAAGTCTCTACCCTCACAGACTACGGAGAAGGCGGTATTAAAAAAAAAAAAAAAAAGTTATTATTTTTATTGATTTCAGAGGAAAAGATGGGGAGAGAGATAGAGACATCGATGAGAGAGAATCACTAATTAGCTGCCTCCTGCATACCCCCTCTACTGGAGACTTAGCCTGCAACCAAGGCATGTACCCTACCCAGGAACTGAACCCTAATTCTAGGTTCATATGCTCAACCACTGAGCCACACTGGCCAGGTGAGGGTGATATTTTTTATAGACATTGACCATATTAACTAAATACAGAAGACAGGTGAGCTCAAGTTTAAGTATTTAATTATAGAGAAGATTCAGATTCAGAGCCATTTCTCCCTATCCAGATGCACAGCGTGTGTATATCTCTGAATATAGAAGAAAATGATCATGAATGTCTTTCATTTTATTTTGCTGTTGATATACCTCCTGAAGGAACTAGGCCAAGCTGAATGTGTCCCTCAAGAAAAAGGAAACTCCTTTCCTACCTTCAGGCCTCAGGTATGTTAATAAACGTTACTAGTTCTTTCTTTCCAATATCCCCATATTTGTTTTCCACATTATCGCTAGAGTCTCTATCCATTCATTCACTATTTATTAAGTGCTACCATACATCAATCAGGCAATGCTCTGGGCCTAGGAAAACAGCAAGTGAATAAAAACCTAAATTCCTGCCTCACATACTCTTTTCTTAGTGCAGATTTCTGCCATGGTGATCATCCAGGGAAAAAAATCATCACATAATTTCTTACTTAAGCTCCCAAAGCTTCATACTATTATCTGCTGAAACCCCAAATCTCAGTCATGACTAAAGGTTTATAAGTAGCTGGCTCTACCTCCTGTGGCCACATCTCACTATTTACTTACAGACGCTCAGTTTTTAAATTACATCCGGGCATTTGTCTGACTCAGCACATCATTTCTTTTGGGGGAGGGGCTCCTTTTAATCTTGCTGTGCTTGTCATATTATTACCAACCCCCTCCCCCCCCCTCCCCCCCGGCCCTTTCTCCTGACTCTATATGCTACTCCATATCTATGTAAATCTTATCATTCTGGGTCCCAATTAAGCCTCATCATATCCCCTGAATTTCTTCAAACGAAGCTGGCCTAAAATGACCTACTCCTTACAACTTGCGTCTTCATATATGTTTGGTATCTCACTAATTTCACCCCTGCTTACTTCAGGCCTTTAACAACTCAAAACTACTTCAGGTATATTGCTGTATTTTCCAAGTAATTAGCAGGCACTTTGGAGAGCCCACATTTTCCTTTGCTTTTGTGACACTACCTAGTGTAGTCCTAGTCATGTTGTAGGACCTTAATAAATGATATATTCTTTGGTGATATTAGGAGAATAAAAACATTATTAGTCATTTACATCTGCTGAACGTACAACAGATAAAAATGATTATTTGAATATTTGGACCAAGTGACCTTCAAACCAACCTATAAGCCCTTCAAAAGCACTGATCGTGTTGTAACAGCTGGCAGTGTTGGTGGATTTACTACGAGCCAGGCTCTGGGCTAAGCAGGCCCTTCCTATGCTCTATTCCATTTACTCCTCATAACAGCTCTATGATATAGGCCTGATGATTCTCCACACTTTATATCAAGGAAACGAAGACAGAGGGGCATCAGTGGTAGAGGCAGAATTTGATTGCAGTTAGTGTTTTGTTATTACTGGTTTCCTCCCAGTAAGCAAGCCCGCATGTCCGCTGAGCCTAGTCCGAGTCCTGGTATAGAACTGCATGCGAGAAAGAAGAGGGAGGGGAGCAGCTCAGGAGAAGGAAGCCGGGGCTGACCTGGTACCTGCTGTCCTGCATGGCACAGGGTGGATGAAGCAGGGAGGCAAGGATGGCAGGGTAGGTGAAAAGTCGAGAAAAAGGAGAAAGTGGAAAAGGGGACAAGAGATGGAGGAAGAAACAGAGGAAAGGATAAAGTGAGAGGGACAGGAAGAAGAGACAGGAAATCCTTAACTGGAAGAAGTAACAAAAAAAGCACATCAGGTTACTGGTAAGCATAGAAAAAAGTCCGAGTCCTCAGAAAAGAGTCTTGAGAACAGGCATGACGATGCAGAGAGCTGACCGACCTGAGAGCCATGGGCTGCCCAGGTCCCAGCACACCCCATGCATCGGGGACACTTACAGAGCAAGAGAGGCGGTGGCAGCAGTGAACAGAAGGAGGTGCCCAAGGGATCCAATAGCACCTGAGAGGAGCAAACAGGAAAGTGAGAGCTGGGGGGAGGCTGCCCAGGAGCCGCCACCCCGGTGCTCGTCCGGCAGGGCACTCACCTCCTCGGCAGGCCTGGATGAAGAACATTTTCGGCTTGTTCTGTAAGCTCGGGCAGTTGGCATTGTCAAAGAGCCGAAACACCTCCTGCAGCTGGTGGAAAGGAAGAAGGGAGAAGGGAGGGTAAGTGGACAGTGGGACCTTCTGCGTCTTATACACACAGCAGCAGCCAGCACAGGCTGAAGGTGACAGACGTGATCCAACACCACCCACAGGACTGTACGCACCTGAAGCACCTTGCCGTCCACACCATAGACGCCGCCCTCCACGCCGTGAGAGAGGAGGGCCACAATGCAGGAGTCAGTGACTCGGTGAGCAGACAACTGGGCAAAATTCTGGAGTTTCTCTTGCATTTCCTAAAAGAAACACACCTGTTAGTGTTGTTCACTATAGCCAGCACCAATATAAGCTTTTTAAAAATATATTTTATTGATTTTTTACAGAGAGGAAGAGAGAGGGATAGAGTTAGAAACATCAATGAGAGAGAATCATCGATCAGCTGCCTCTTGCACACCCCCTACTGGGGATGTGCCTGCAACCAAGGTACATGTCCTTGACCGGAATCGAACCTGGGACCTTTCAGTCTGCAGGTCAATGCTCTATCCACTGAGCCAAACCGGTTTCGGCCAATATAAGCTTTTCAATGGTGTCTGAAACCTTAAGTTATTAGAAGATAGAGTGATTTATGTGGTCAATGATAAGTAAAGTCATAGACCCATTGAGAGGCTAGAAAAAGCATGGATTCACTAGAAAATGCATGACTTCAAAGAATTCTGAATATAATGGCACAAAATTCACAGACTGAGATATGCTAAGAACTCCTGGATTAAAGCACATCACTAATGAAGCTAATCAAGAGTTAGTTAACTTTATCTACCACCACCACCCCTATCACCAACCAGATTTCTTTTGAGCAAATACTGTTGTACATTAGTATTTGCTCAAAAGAATGAGTATCACCCACGGGGCCACAAGGGAATAAACTGCTCCGTGACAAAGGGCTTAACAGGACCATGATCTAGAGAACAACAGTGATGCTTTCTATCTGAGATCTGAATTGCCCGGAGACAGTAATGATATCTGTATAAAACATCTTGTTCAGGAAGGAGCATGCTATCTGGAAAATTCTGACAGGTTAGAATGATTAAATGCATAGGCCACAGGATCAGACAGACAGACCGAAGTTTGACCCCTGGATTCAAAACTGGTACAAGTTCTTAAGTCCCTCAAGACTCTAAGCCCATTCTGTAAGGGAAAAAAAGGACTTACAGCTATGTCTGGCACATCCTGCAAAGGCCTGCCATTATTATTATTATGTGTATGTCTAATTATAAGGGTAACAATATTATCTCCCACCTCCCCAAAACACCCCTATTACTAATCAACCTTGTATTCCAATTTAAGAATCTTGCTTTATTGCCTGTGGCCGCTGTGGCTCAGTGGTAGAATGTTGACCTATGAACCAGAGGTATTGGTCTATTCCTGGTCAGGGCACATGCCCAGGTTGTGGGCTTGATCCCCAGTAGGAGGTGTACAGGAGGCAGTTGATCAATGATTCTCTCATCATTGATGTTTCTATCTATCCCTACCTCTCCTTTCCTCTCTGAAATCAATGTTAAAATAAAAATTTTAAAAAGAATCTTGTCTATCTAGCACTATGTTACCATACACAAGTACCTCTCTACTTTAGGCATTTGGCCCATCAACCGAAAGTATACCATAATATAAAACCTGATACCAATTGTTAAACCTATGTCTCTCTACAACTCAAGATGCCTGGACTGTCTCTATCTGAGATCAGCAGAGAGATAAGTTATTTCATTATGAATTTGAATGAACTGTAATGAAGATGAATATGCTATCCAGGCAGAAAAGTCACCATATACAGCCCCCGACAAAAAGCACGCACCTGTGTAATATGTTGCAGTGGTTCTCAAAGTGTGGTCCCTAAAGCGCAACATCAGCATCACCTGGGAATTTGTGAGAAGTGCAAAATTTTGGGCCCCAGCAACTGTTTTAACAAGCCCTCAGGTGATCTGACATGCAAAGTTTGAGAACTACCAATCTATTTGTTTGCAATACAGTTGACCCTGGAACAATGCAGTGGGTAGGGGTGCTTTGACACCCACAAAGTCAAAAATCCATATATACTTCTGACTCCCCAAAAAGTTAACTAGTTGTCTTTCAGTATCTGTGGGGGATTGCTTCCATGACTCCCCATAGATAACAAAATCTCAGATGCTCAAGTCCCTTATAATAAAATGGCGCAGAACAAGGCATACAGTCAGCCCTTCACATCTTTAGATTTCCAACAGTGGGTTGAAAATACTGTTCCATCTGAGGTTGGTTGAATCTGCGAATGAGAAACCTGGGGATATATAGTCTGCATGTAAGTGGACCTGTGCAGTTTAAACCTGTGTTGTTCAAGGCCAACTATACTTCTGTTGCACATAATTGAGACTTCATTATACAAGACTTGTTAGTCTGCAACATAACTGGAAACGGAGAAATTGGCTCTGTTGAAAAGTATGTATATTTTCTGGGCAAGTAGAAGCCAATTGTAATATTGGAAATCTTAAGGTAATAAAAGACATCCAAAATTGACGTGTTTCAAGAATATATACCAACCCCAAGAGAATACGTAAGTATGAATGCTCCTTTCGAGATGACTGTAACAATTTAGCAAGTAGTAGTTGAAGTTAAGTTTCTTTGTGGAAGGGAATAAAAAGACAAGCATTTTGAACTTCAGCGAGATTATTAGGTCAGTAAACAGACGACAAGTAAGTCCAAAGTAAGAACACATACTTTGTAACTGAATTGGCATGACTAAACCTTTCAATAAATGGAGATGAGTCATTTGGGGAAATGATCTGCAGCTTTATTTCAAATAAAATTACATAAAATTCTCTAAAGAGCAGTTTTGCCTTTATTTTTGGCTGGGGATGGGGAATACAGGAGAAGAAAATAATCTGCAAACCATCTGAAATTATATGCAACATTTTGTGGATAGCTTCATTTTCCTGGAATGACCCACTGCTTGTCCCTACACTCTCAAAGCAGTCTTCGACCCAACTGCAAGTTAAAAACCAATACCATATAGCAAAAGAAAATTTGCCACTTGAAACGGGTTATTTCTTTATACATGATAAATTGTAATTCTAGAACTAGCAGCCTCATGAGGGAGATGCAATGAGAATACTTTGATGCCAAAAAAGAAATGAAACCAACACAAGCAGCGAAAGACCAGTGAGTGCTCCCGCACTGTCAAGAAAAAGAGGATTCCCTAAGACTACTAACTATTTCCAATTTTTAAACGGAAAGTAAAAAAGTTGTAATAGAAGGCAAAAAAGAGGGGATCTTAATTTTTGGATTCTGTTTCTTTGCTCGCCAAATAATTATATAACAACAGTTGAGTTGCTTGTGAGGTCCTTCCAGGAAGAAAGTATTCATGCAGACGTGCAGTGCACCAAATTCTCTCCCCCACTGCGCCTACCTGATCATACTGCATCTGAGTGTTTGGCCACTGCCAGAAACCGGTTCTGCAATGTCCTCCTCTGGTCTCTGAATCTTTAGAGCTGAGGATTAGGCTACAAGGAGGGCTATCTCCCAGGGGTCAGCCCTAAGCCTTTTGCTCTTGTAACTCTTTCTCATTACTTTCCTACATAAGTAATACCAAAATTTACATCTTTGGTCCCGATGTCCTTTGAGGCCCTCGATTCCTCACTTAAGTTTTCCAACTCCCTTTATATACAATCGTTCAATCACCAAGCAATGGAAGTACAACCATGCCATTACACTGTTTTCACATATATTCTTTCCCTTTTGGTCCACTAGACCAGCGGTCACCAACTGGTGGTCCGTGAGGTCTAAAAGGTTGGTGATTGCCACACTAGACATTACGATTTTAACTCCAGAATGGGTTTCCTGTCATTAGCCTCTACTCCATTCTTTGCAATGGTGTCATATTAATCTTTCTGAATCATCACGTGAATAATGCATCACTTTCTACTCAAGAATTACTAACGATGTTCTAATGTCAAAACAAGGATGTCTAATTCCTTTGGGAAGACATCCAAGGCCCTGTTCATTCTGGTCCCTTTATCTTCAATCTTATTTCTGGCACTCTTTTGCCCTAGGGCCTAGGCATTTGGTTCACCTGCTAGGTCCCTAACATCACACATACATTTCCTGTCCACACGCTATTCTCCCTGCCTGGGCTCCTTTCACCACTTCTCTCTCCTTGGAAACTTCTATCCTTCAAGGCCAGTTCAAGTCTCCACTTATCCTTCAGACGATATCTACCCAGGCAATTGTTTCTTCCTCTTAACTACTGTAGAAGAAACTGTCTCAAATTTTGCTTGGTCCTTGGAAATATACGAGACATGCTTCCTTTTTTGCTGCTGTTAAGACTTTCTCATCTAACTGAGGTCCCAGAACTCAGGGTCCATACTTTTAAATCTCTGGTACCCCACAGCCTGCCCATTCTAAGGTACTCAAAATTTGATGTTACCGCAATTGCAGTTACAGAACAACATAACCAGAGAATGAGAATCCAGTAGGACCTGGAGTCTGCATCAGGTTTAACATAAACAGGAATGGTGTTTATGAAATGTGCTCATAGATCCACACATTGTTCTGACTGTCTCTGAAAACAACAGTACACATCTGACTTGGTGACTCACAGTTGTATGTTTCACTATCATGCATGGAAGATTCCCACCGAATGCACACAATATGGAAAACCAGGACATCATTAATTCCTAGTAAAAGGAACAACCAGAGCAGAACCTGTAAGGAAGCATAGAAAGCATTCCTCTTGCTAAGACTTTCTAACAGGATTCCCTCTGTAGGAATGATGGCTGATTCCCAACAGACCTCTCAGGAAAGCAGATGACCTACTTGAATACTAGATGACTAAAGCAGCTGCTCGGCCATGGCATGGAGCACGGGTGGCCTTACTTCTCTGCAAGAGCTGTTACTGGAAAGCTGGCAAGAACAGCATGCAAAGGAGAACACCTGAGAACCCACTGGTGAAACTGGCCTTACCAAAGTATAGCAAATACATCATTTTCCTCACAGAAGCAAGACAGCCGAGAGAGAGAAACAGAGACCGCAGACAATGTTGAAGGCAAAACAGAGACCCGTGCCTCAAAAGATCAAAGTGAATCTCTCAGAAATTTTAATTTTACCAATGACATTCCAAAAAGCAAGTTCAGGAAAGCACTACTCTTCTGGAATCAAAAGTGAAGAATATTATTAATTCACCAATTGGCTATTACAATTTCAAATCAGAAATAGCCAAAGGTAGTTAAGTTGGACGTGTAGCTGGTTAACTGAGGTTAATGAGGAATAACTCATAATGATGCTTATGATGTGCAGGCATCTAGTCCAGAAGTAATTTACTCTAAGATCTGCCTTGTGGCCACCCAACTCTTAAACACAAGGAATTTTCCTATATGTTAACTCATTAAACTGCCACAAAACAACATTTACCAGGGCAATTCCATCGAACTCTCGTTTGCAACAATTTTATCCGTTAAAGAAATCTTTACAACAATAACTAGACTCCTGTTATGATTAACCAAGAAATAAATGTCCCATGTAGCCTTGGCTTAGAAATATCCTTCTGAGCTGGCTGGGTGACTCTCAGTGTCTCCTCACTCCCTGAGTGACAGGGAATTAATTTGCTGAGCATGAAAAAACAAGAACCCAACTGTGGACTTTTACTACTCAGCAGGGAGAGCACGGCCTTATGAGAAATCGGCACTGAAGTAGCTGGCTGACCCTAGTTCTTTTTTAAAATAAAAACTAGATTGCAAGGTGAGAGGCAGGAAAGAGTGAGCCAAAAGGTAAGGAATAAAGTAACTAGTAAGACAGCCCAGCAAGCAGAGAAGCAGCAGGGGTTTCTGGCCCCAAATGCTGCGCCGGGTACCTGTGCAGTCTGATCAAGTAGAACATGGACAGTATAGCCCAGGAGCTTGAAGAGGGTGACTAGATTTCTGTGGTCCACATCCCCTCCGGAGCGGGAGTCCAGGTCCTTCTCTCCAGTGAAGTGCACGTTGCTCAGGACCAGTGCCAGGCCACGCGGCCGAGACTGCAACCTATAGGCCTGGGGAGGGGACGCCAATTAGACCCAGAGCTTCCTAAGGACAGACACTGCGCCTCCCCAACTAGGTGACACATTTCAAGAAAACACCGACATCATACTCTTCTGAACCCCACCAGGTCAAGTCCAAAATATGCCCACCAGCCAAGACTTTCTGACTAATCAACAGGGAGAGAATGTATACACAAACTAAGTTCACATGCCCAGAAAGGGCACCTCATTTCCCAACTCTTTCCTTGTGCCATGTTGCCAGACTCACCAGCTGGTGGTGTGTCCGATAGAATTCAGGAGTACAAGGCTTCACCTGAAGGCAGGGTGGGCCATCTCTGTTGTCCAGGGAGTGTTCCACAGTATCTGTGGCACAGAAAGCCAAAAGCTAGCACGCAACCTATGCATCAGTCCTAGTACTTCGTAACTTCAGGCACCCCTTGAACCGGGGATTTAATAAGTTTTGGTCTTGCACATTCCCCTAAATTTGTAAGATCCATGAGGTCAGAGACCTGTTTACTTAGCCTAAATAGAATTGGGCTCTCAAGTCACCAAATAACTGAATTGGATATATGATAAAAGCCTTGTTTAATCACAAAGCATCTCAATCAGCAGGCTAGTGGCTGATGATGTCTTTCCTCATTCTACAATACCTCAGCTTCATAGACGAGACAGGCCAACCATATGCAGGAATTTCCTGCCTATAAAGTTGCTCCAAGGGCGAATTACCATAAAAAAATCATCTGTGATGGAAGGGAAATAGGATAACCAATATCCCACCTAAACTGCCCGGCTAGTCCCAACAAATTTACCGAGGAAACTGTCCCCAATATGAATGAAAAGTTATCACTCCAGGGCAAAGTCAGATACCAGTTAAGAAAAGGGAAGTCAATTTGTGGGACCCATTTTATCCCATGAATTCTCACCTACAGAAAGGCGGAGCCGCTTGTGAGGAGGATAGGACTCACACACCGGGAAAGACAGATTCAAGTCATGGTCACGGCTCAACTGTAAGAAATCAGAAGCCCCGTGCAAGGTCTCAGGGAGATGGTCTAGTCTCAATAAAACAAAGATCTAGTCTCCCCACCCTGTGTCATAAATTCCTTACCCACCAAACTAACCCTTCTCAACCCACCGCATGTCTAGGGCTCCATACCGGTGAGAGTACTTGCTGAAGACCAGAGAGGGTTGAGAGTAACAGATCCTCCAGGTGACCCTGCTTAGTTTCCCTCAGGGCCTCACAGAAGGCATCAAAAGCACGAGGACCCCTCTTGGGAAGCAAGTTGAGGAGTTCCACATTCTGGTTGAAACTGCCCACTTTGGCCTACAATACAAGAATAAAACATGAAATCTAAACATATCTAGCTAGAATTCCTTTTTTCCAGATGAGCTCCCTAAAAATGTCCATCTCAAGAATTCCTTTCACAGAAAAAACAATATGGGTGAAGCCCTTCCTATTATTCCTGAATTATATACCTTTTCTCTTCAATGCTTTAGGGTAGAAGGGCATTTTCAATTCCTTAATAGGGCACCACACCCTTTTTACACTTATTGTGCTCTGTTCCTACTTCTACAACCAATTTACTTGGTTTTTCTCTTTCGCCTCCAGATACCTGAATGTGCTCCCTCATTTCGAAGGTGATGATGTCTTGTTCCAGGAGATGTTCTAACAGTTCACTCAGCAACAGCTGTTTGGCCAGGAGCACTCGGTTCTTTTTCAGAGCTTCCTGATGGTCCGGATGCATGCCACACACTCCCAATATCCTACAGATAAAAGGCATAGAGAAAGGCTGTCAATACATAAGATATGGCCCAGAAGAGTGGAGTGGAAGAGGTGTGGGCAGGAAGAACAAAAGGAACAGAACTTACAATAACCAAGGTTAATTTTATCGAATCTCATTAAAATCAAGGAAGTATTGAGCAATAACATGTTGAGCATAAGGAAATGATGTAATTCTTTATGGAATATGTTCAACTGAGAGCATTGTCTGAGATAAATGGTCATTTAGGGGAGGGAAAAAGCTATCTTATAAAAATACAACAAGCACACATGTATTCATGAGAAGGAATGTTCCTCAAACAGACCAATTTCAATTAAAACAATTATCTCAAAAAACACATCACAAATTATTTATCTAGGCTGCTGAAAGTGATAACCAACGGCCAGCTCTAATGGAAAGTAAATGAGACAACATACAAACACACTCTATCTAGTCTAAGTATACAAATTATAACTATGGCTTTTCAAACGTTAAGTTCCTGTGACAAAATGTGACTAGAAATTATCACAATCCTGTAAAGACTGGATAAGTAGAAAGTATGACAGGAACTTATAGTAGATAAATACCAATGATGGACACAATCATCATAATTTGAAATCACTTAAAGAGTTAAAGCACATAAAGGCTAAATTATTTTTGTAATTTAGTTTACTAGGGATATCTTTATTTCAAGGATTCCTTAAGTTTTGCTATTGATTTGGAAAGAGATCAGTTTCTGTTTCTGAATTAAAAGAATCCCATTTAACTGTGTATTATCTACGTGCCTAGTTTATGTAAATCTAGAGCACGCCAGCCTGCTTAGTCAGTTTCCAAATATATGATAGTAGAAAGAGCCTGATGGCAGTGAGAAAGGGATATGGTAATCGCTTCAGTTTATAATTTAAAACCCTATTTAAAGATCCATCTTGATCTCAAAGATGCTACAATGTGCTTCTTAGAATCAGGGAAATTCCATGCATTTGTAGAATGTACTTGGCTTAAGTCTAGGTGAGACATTTGTAGCTACAGAAGAAAAAAGCATGGTCTTGGATCGAGAGAGATCCAAGAAGATAGCATGTGGGATCCCAAGGCAGAGGGAGTGGTCAGGAACACATTTCCAGGGTTGGAAGCAGCCAACCTATGTTACTATTTGGGTTTAGAACAGTAGTGATGTTTTAAATTCCACTTAAACTTCTTGTTTCTTGAAAGACTCCTATTACCCCAAACTTTCAGTAAAAACCTGCTACAACACAATCTACAGAAATCAAAACTATTTAATAATCACTTTAGATCATAAAAAAAGCAATAAAAAAGATAAAACTCAGGTAAAAATAAGTGTAATGAGGCCAACCTCAAAGTAAAGCCATTTGTAGAAGGCTTTGCCATACTCGTTTTAATATGTGCCTATTGCTGTTAAATTTTGATGGAGATAAAACTAAAGCAGCCCTGGCCGGTGTGGCTCAGTAGGTTGGGCACTGCCCCAGGCATTGAAAGTTTGCTGGTTTAATTCCCTGTGAGGGCACATGCCTAGATTTTGGGCTCATCCTCGGTAGGAGACATGCAGGAGGCAGCCTATTGATGTTTTCCTCTCACATCGATGTTTTTCTCTATTGATGTTTCCTTCTCATGTAATGATTGTCTCTCTCTTTTCCTCTCTCTAAAATAGTAATAATAATAATAATAAACTAAAAGAAACAAAATAAATTTTTCCTCCCATGATACCATTCTCTCCAGGTCCTCTCTATGCCCACCATATCCCAATGGAGGACCTTTGGCCTACCCTTAAATGTTGATAGTAAGAATCTCTGAAAGAAGCTGTCCCTAGTCTGTCTCATCCATACTCATAATTCAATAATCGATTCTCAGTCCTTAACCCTTTCAAGTTCCATATTTGAATTTTCAATAAAAAACTTCCTTGGGTTTAATCTGAAGCATCATCTGCTTTCTTTCTTCTTCTTTTTAAAAAAAAAAAATATATTTTATTGAGTTTTTACAGAGAGGAAGAGAGAGGGATAGAAAGCCAGAAACATCAATGAGAGAGAATCATCGATCAGCTGCCTCTTGCACACCCCCTACTGGGGATGTGCCGGCAACCAAGGTACATGCCCTTGACCTGAATCGAACCCAGGACCCTTCAGTCCGCAGGCCAACGCTCTATCCACTGAGCCAAACAGGTTTTGGCTTTTTTTTTTTTTTTTTAATAAACTTCACTCACGTATATTTTCCCACTGATTTTTAGCGAGAGTGGAAAGGAGGGGTAGAGAGAAAGAGAGAGAAACATAGATGTGAGAGACACATATCATTGGTAGCTTCCCACACGTGTCCCGATGGGGGGGCGGGATCCAGCTAGCAAGCAAGGTAAGTGCCCTTGACCAGAAACAACACACCCTTTCGTCTGAGCGGCGACGCTCTAGCCACTGAGAAAGCGGCCAGGGCAGCATCATCTGTTTTCCACACACCTGCTCCTTTCTGTATTCCATATTATGCCGTGAATCTCAAAGGTGGACTTTCCAAAGGTAACCACCATCCTAGAACTTTAGGACACATCTGGAAGGGGAGGAAGAGATAGACAAAAGGACAAAGAGATTCCTTCAATCTTGATCCAGTGTCCTCCATCAAGTTTCAGTTCCGAAGTCTTCAATTAATCTTCTGGGTCTGGACCAGGAGGCACTTACATGTTATCCTGTGTGATGTCTGCCATTAAATGCTCTAACTGGGGCAGAGATGGAGACACACACACGGGGAGCCTCGGGAACCTCCTTGTCCTTTCAAAGTGCTCTCACCCTTGCAAAGCCTGGGCTGACTGCTTCGAAAATCTGGTCATTGTACCCAAAGCAATACGGGTCATGATGTATTCAATCCAAATCAAATGCACATTAGGCGGTATCAGGAGATCTGCATGTCTCATCGGTTAAGGGGATAGAGTCGAGTTCCTCAGAAGCATAACAGGGGAAAGACTCAGAACGATTTAAAGATGGAGAGTCTTTAAGAGAAGCAGAGATTTGGCAGGGATGGAAAGAGCTCCCTTGTTCAAAGCCCACCTCCCCCCCCCCCGCCCCGCCTGGGGTTGGATGAACCCAGGCTGTGCAGGGAGGACGTGGCCGGAAAGAGGCCGGCGCGCTCCTGGGGGGCGCAGCCAGGCTTCCCACTCCGGGCGGGGAGCTCGGACGAGGCTCCGCAGGGGTCCACGGTGGGGAGAGGCGCCAGGGCCACAGGCTTGAGCCGCGCGATCCCCTTCCCTGGGCCCCACTAAGGACCCCTGGGATGTTCCCGCACTCACCTGCGTCCCCTGTCAGCGGCCATCAGCCCGTTTAGGGCGAGGGCGGGCCGGGAGCCCGCGATCGGCGTCGCCATTTCTCGCTTTTCCCGGGCTGTGCACGCACCGCCCACGAACCAAACAAATCGAAAGCCTCCGAGCCCTTGGCATCCCTCTCCAGACGGGCGGCCCACAACGCGCCTGCGCCCTGCCTCTCCTGGCCCCGCCCCTCGGCGAGGCCGCCCCGCCCCGCCCGTCCCTGGTTGCGCGCGCAGGCGCAGAGCCTCCCGGTGAACGCGCTGTCCAATGGCGTGAGCGCGCGCCCTGGGCGGAAAAGGAAGGGGCGGGCTTAAAGCGAGGAGCCGCCCCGCCGTACGTGGGGATGCGATTGGTCGCGGGTTCCCGCGGAAATCAAGGCTCCTTTTTTTTCCCCCTTACCCCGCCCACTCCGCCCGCCTGGCCTATGGCAAGAACTTGACAGAGACGGGTGTGGCCGGACTTTGTACTTTATTGAAATGGTGGGGAGCGGTAAGGAAGCGGGGGACGCTAGGAGGCGCCAGACGGGTTCTCGCTCAGTGACTGGAGGCCTGTGTGGGAGCGCACTGAAGAGGAGGGTAGGTCATCCGTGGTTGAGCAACTCCCAGCGCATGATTCCAGAGTCTGACACGGGCCAAATAAGCCAGGACATGCTTGTTCCAAACAATCTAGCGTTGAGTCGGGATGTGAGGAAGCAGGGCCGGGGCTGATGTAAAAAACCCTAGCAGTGAGAGTGCAGGGGTGAGGCTGAAGCGATGAGAGTTGGTGCCATGGATTCCAGCCTTCACATTGGATGACACAAGGGTATCCATCCTTAGATACTCTGCCACCTCTGCCAAGAAGCTCCCACTTTGTTCACCTTTCCACCCATTCTCAGAATGGGAAGACCCTAACCACAGGGCAGTGTTACTCCACTGCATCCCAATAGGATGGGGACCCCTCATTGGGCACTGCTCTCTAGCCCTTGGGCCGGAACTGCTTCCCCCCTGGAGCAGGGGTTAGTTATCACAGCTTTGACTAGTCTGCCTCCAGGAGGCTGGGCACATTCCTGATCACTCTCAGCCCACCCGGTCTGCAGTCACAACTGGTCCCCCACTCTGTCTACCATCCCTCACTGAGACAGAGAGATGTGCAGATGGCCCGGCTACCTTGTTTTGAGAACATCATAGGCTTTTGGACCAGAAGATCAGAGTTCAAACTATTTTTATGCTGTTTACTAGCACTGTGCTCCTGTGCAAATAATCAAACTTCTCTGACCCTTGGAATCCTCATTTTTCAAACGAGGGTGATTTTACCTTACGAGGCTGGGAAGTCTAGGTGATCTAACAGAGGCAAAGCACCCAGAGCAGAGGCAATGTAACTGTCACTCAAATGTTGCTTTTCTTTCTTCTCCAGATTGTCTGGATCAAAGTCTCATCTCACCCTCAATCTAACTCTTAAAATAACGATTATGGGTTAGGTTTCTGAATGTCGCCTAAAAAATTCAAACTCTACCACCTGCATCTCAACTGAGAAGGGCTTACCATAGCCCAACTCCCCTCTGGGTTAAAATCCCCATTGGTGCCGAAACTGGTTTGGCTCAGTGGTAGACCGTCGGTCTGCGGACTGAAGGGTCCCAGGTTCGATTCCGGTCAAGGGCATGTACATTGGTTGCAGGCACATCCCCAGTAGGGGTTGTGCAGGAGGCAGCTGGTCGATGTTTCTCTCTCATCGACGTATCTAGCTCTCTATCTCTCTCCCTTCCTCTCTGTGAAAAATCAATAAAATATATTTTTAAAATCCCCATTGGTGATAATCCAGTTCCCAGCAGGCACTGGGAAAAGTGGTCAAATGAATAAGAGGGTCTGGTGCAGAGATATGATATATCCTGGGACAGTCTCTTAGGGGGGTGTCCAGTTGTCTTCATAAAAAACGTTGTCATCATCAGGGTGACTGAAGCTGACATCATAGTCAGGCGGTGGAGTGAGAGGCTCCAATCTGGGGAGCGGCTCCAATTTGGGGAGCATGCCCAAGCTCTGCAGATCAGGAGCAGTGGACACAACTCGTGGTCCCCGAAGCCGGAGGCTGATAGGAGCTCTTCCAGCACTTCCTGGGGCCATAGACCCCTCTGAGCCCACTCGCCTTTCCACTCTGGCTCTCGTGGGCCCCTCTGGATGGCCAGGCTGTCCCTCCACGAGTCCTGGGGAGATTACCACACTGCTGTAGGGAGGTGGTTGATCCAATTCTTGGGGGCGGCACTGTGATTCCAACACCACAGCCTCTTCATAGGGTGGCACCTCAAAGGCTTCATTGTCCCTGACACAGGAGAAATAAGGTCATTGGTGTATTACTGAAAGGAGCCCTTTTCTATCCTCTACCAACAAAAGACCCTTCCATAGCCTCTGACCCCTCCTCTCACTGATACCAGAGATAGAGGTGGAAAGCAGTGCCCGTATGTCTGAGAGGCTAGAGAGACACAGGGAGAATGGGCACAGTGCAGCGATTTTTCAACCAGTGTGCTCCAAGAATTTATAACATGCAATACCTGACTACTTAGTCAAGGGCACTGACCTTCCCCCTTAGGCTGTCTAAAAGAATGACAGTAGCCATCACAACAATAGCTGTATGGTGGGAAAGAGTCAAGATTACATCTATTACATTTGTCAGATCGGCAAAAAAAAAAAATAAAAAAAAAATTATATATATATATATATATATATATATATATATATATATATATATATATATATTTTTGTGTGTGTGTGTGTGTGCTGCAGAATTTTAGTAATTAGTTTATGTGTGCCATGAGATGGAAAATCACTGGCACGGTATATTCCTTCAATCCTTCCCACCTCTCGACTCACCGAGCATTGCCTGAGGGACCTGGGCTGTCCGGCTGCATTGATTGGAACACCCATTCCAGAAAACAGGCCAGCAGGCAGGCAAACATGAAGAAGCCGCCCAAGGTCAGAAAGAAATAAGCAACAGGGAGGATGTTCGGCTGTAGGCCCAGCAAAGCCAGCCCCAGGAAGAAGGAGGCACAGCACAGGTAGAGAAGCGGCTTCTCCAGGCTCCCCCACAACTGGCTCGGCAACATGGCCCCTCCCCAGGCTCCTGCAAAAAGATACACAGCTGTCGTGTCTCAACCAGCATCTGGCATCATGGCTGGGACAGATTCCAAAGTAAGCATATCAGACACCTTTTGGGGGTTTCAGGCTCTTCAATCTCAAATTAAATAAATGGCCAAAATAGATGATCATCAGTATCCTCTCCAGCCTATAATTCTCTATAGGTTCACACTGGATCAGGGCCCCAGGGTATCAGGATGTGTGGAATAAGCCAGGACCCCCTGCCCAAGAGTTCTGATTCTCAGCAATCAAGCCAGTTTACTGTGTCATGGCCCTGCCCCCTTCCTTTTTCCTTCTTCCCTGGATTCTCCCAGATCTATCTTTCCACATCAGGATCCAGTCCCGGGTGGGCCCTGGGACCTTGGGGTTCAGTGGCATCTCTGGAACCCAGGTGATGGGGCAGGCCCTGCCCTTTTTCTATTTCTGTTTGCACTGGACCTCCATTCCCCAGCTTCGCAGTCAGGGCCCTCAGTAAGACCCTGTTGGGGTGAGTAGGGAGTAGGGGGTGCCACTTACCTGGTGTCTGACCCCACCTTCACATTTCCTCCAGTCAGTCCATGCTCCGTGGGAGGTAGAAAATGCACATAGACACAACTTAGCCACAGGGCCACAGCTACTACGTGAGAATCTTACAGAGGCCTAGGGCCATGGGCAGGAGCCAGATAACCTCTGACCTCTCTACACCACATCCACCCGGGTCCTCCACCCTCTCCTGGCTCTAACTCAGTAAGCTCACATTTCTAGTTTCCTGCCTGCAGTTAACAGGAGCTAGGAGGCAACTCGCAGGCAACCATGTCAGGAGTTCCCTGAACTCTGCACAGCAAGGACTCACAGACTCTGCAAAGGGGCCAGGCCCCTTCCTTACACCCCTGCCCCAATCCCATGACCCTCCCGTCACCTGTCACCCGTCACCCTCCTTAGGAGTTCCTACCTCACCAGTCTGGAACAGACTCCAAAGAAAGTAGCTTGTGGGGGAAGTGGGAGGCGGGGAGGAGGTGGAGCCCACTGGCCCCACCCTCTTTCCTGCCCCAGTCTCAGAGTTCCAGCCCAGGCTTCATTTTCCTCCCTTTCTCCATCCCGCTGACCTCTTGGGGCCTCGCCTTGATTTTTTTCTCATTCCATCCACCCCGTTCAGTGCCTTAATGGGAGTGCTTCTCCTCCCCACCCCAGTGAACTTTGTACTTAGGACCTGAGTTAAATTCACCTGTCCTCATCCCTTCTCAATGCGCAGTGTATTCCGAGCAGTTTGTCTTATGTTTAGGGAATATATATCGTGCCTGGGAGCAGAGATCACAGTTTGTTTTAATCTCTGTAGATCATGCCTTGCCCAGCAGACTGTGCGCACTGCTGTGGGCCTGCAATGGCGTGCTCTGCTTTCACTGCCACAGTACCGTTTCTGTGAGCTGCTTGTTTTCTGCAGACCTGTAAGACGAGTTTGTGTGTTTGCTTCTTGGCATGGTTAACTCTTGATTCTTCAAAAGCCACCTCCAAGGTGATGCCTGCTGTGGAGACTGTCTCCTCTGTGTGACCACAGCACTCCATCCTGTCTCAGCCTTTACCTGTTTATATAGTAATTTTCTGTTTCCACGTTTCCACTGCCAGCTTCTTATGGAGAGTGATTAGTTTTCAATCATCTCTAAATCCCAGCAACTAACTCAGGTCCTGACATAGAGCAGGTGCTTACTAAACACAGTAGAGGCCCAGGACCCACTCTTTCAGTTGTGGTCGGGCAGTAAATCTGGGTGAGGCAGATGCTGGGAGGTGCAGGGTGGCTGGAGGCACACCTTATTCTAAGACTCAGAGGAGGATAGACAAGGTTGGGTGCCATGCCTTCAGAGAGTTACCACTGGACAAACGGTGGGGAGTATCACCTAACGGGGTACAAGTCTAACCAAAGGACAGCCATGGGGCATAGCCTGGGCTGTCGCAGTAGTGTGTGTTTGTGTGTGTATGTGTGTGTGTGTCGGGGAGGCGGGGCTGGAATGGTATGGCTGTGTGTACAGTTGTGGAATGCCCAAGATGATGAGTCTCTGTCCCAGACGGATGGAGAGGAGAGGGAAGAGACATAACAGGAAGGCTGTTGTGTAAATCAGGTGTGTCTCTGTCGACACTGGGAATGCAGAGTGGGAGGAGAGCTGACTGTTATTTTGCTTCCACCATTTTCCTTACTGTTCAGCTTTCCTACGGGAAAAGTGTGGCTGGGATCAGAAGTATTTCAGTCTGCAGTTAATATACTAATAGAAGGAAATTGGCCAACAGCCCTTGCTATGTATAATAAGAGTAGATGTAAGAATGTCTAAACCTGTAGAGAATTGTTATGAATTTATTTGATCCAAAACTGAAAATTGCTGGGAAGCAAGATCTAATATGCTCTGAAGAATGACAGGGTTGTAGTTTCTTTCTTTCTTTCTTTCTTTCTTTCTTTCTTTCTTTCTTTCTTTCTTTTTCTTTTTTTAAAATATATTTTATTGATTTTTCACAGAGAGGAAAGGAGAGAGATAGAGAGTTAGAAACATCGATGAAAGAGAGTCATCGATTAGCTGCCTCCTGCATGTCTCCTACTGGGGATGTGCCCGCAACCAAGGTCCATGCCCTTGACTGGAATCAAACCCAGGACACTTCAGTCCGCAGACTGACGCTCTATCCACTGAGCCAAACCGGTTTCGGCTATAGTTTCTTTTATGCATTGGAAATTAAGGAGAGAATATAAGGAAGGTGGGAGAGAGCAAGGTGGGTAGGGATGGGCTTACAGGATAAGTTTATGTGCTCTGTTGAGGGTGATTATGTCTTCCAGGGGCATTACTTCTGGTATTTCAAAGTTGTGTTTAACCTAGATGCTCCCAGGGCAGGCTTAAAAACCTTTCACTAGAGAAGTGAAAGGCCTAGGGCACAACTACACACTGTGTGACCTTCCCAGTTAGGAATTTATGATTAGATCCCCCTGTGAGGTCACTTTCCCTTTTTTTTATCCACAACATCTGGTAACATGTAATTTCCCTCCCTTTTTTATTGTTTCCTCCAGTTGAATTCTAAGAAGCGTCATTATTGAGATAAGCAATGTCAAAGTGTTTATTGCCCAGAATACTCATGGCCAAATTGCTTCCCAAAGCTCTTATTCTTTTCTTTATCAATTAAGCATCCTTAGCAATGTATCAATTCAATTGCCCATCCATTTTCTACTTGCCTACTTTTTACAAACCACCTTCCTAGAAGTTGTTTGACCCCTCTCAGCTGACCACTGTGCCCACCTTATTTGTGGGGATAATAATAGCAAAGGGAAGTGAGGGACCCAGCCAGCATGGCTCAGTGGTTGAGCATCGACCTATGAACCAGGAGGTCACCGTTCGATTCCCAGTCAGGGTATATGTCAGGGTTGTGGGCTCGATCCCCAGTAGGGGGCATGCAGGAGGCAACCAATCAATAATTCTCACATTGATGCTTATCTCCCCCTCCTCTCTCTCTTCTCTCTTCCCCCCCCCCCCCCCCCCCCCCCCCCGCCCCAAGCCCGGGCTGACCAGCAGCCCCGGAATGACGGATGAACAGATAACTCCGACACAGTTTCACTATGGGGGAGAGGGCTAAGGGATGGCCCATCTGAAGAAGCCAGCAGCCACAATTGCCTGCCTTGTTAGCCCATTATTGTACAGCAGATTGAGATAAAGTTTATCTTTTAGATGCAATCAGCAGGTAAGTAGTATTGGGAGGACACATGTGTTTACATTGTCCTCTAAGCAAGAGCATCTAGGGACTAAGTATAGGGATTCCAGTAAACACCCAGTGGTCTGCACTTGCACAGACTTTATTGGAAAGGTCGAGGAATAATTAGAAGTGCCACCTTCGACATTCCACTGTCTCCCCTAAGTCGGAATTCCAATAAACAGGGAAGGTGGTCTTCCACACACTTCCCCTTTCTCAGAATATCATCCTTACAATTTTCCAACCAAGTCTCTTCTGCTCCCCAATATCTCCCTTTCTGAAATCAATATAAACATATTTTTTTGAAAAAAGGTTAGTGCGGGGACAGGGAGAAAGGGAGAAGTGGAGATCATTGACAGACTTCCAGTGAGTCTACCACTGAATGCTTCTCTTAAGACTATATTTCTGTGATTTTGTGTTTCTGAATATGGGTCTGCTTTATACTTGTGGCCAGCATGTATGCATTATTTTGGGTACTGCTCACTGTGCTAAATTCTTTATGCAAATTAACTAATTTAAAATATGCATAATGTAATAAGGTACTGTTATCATGTGCATTTTATGGGTGAAGTCAGACACTTGAGGAAAAAGTGGGGTTAAGACTTGAACCCTCAGTTCCAGTCCAGAAACCTGGCTCTTACCCACTTAGTATACCCACTCTAAACATTCTTTTTGGCTGCCCTCATAATGTTAATTTAACAAAACACCTGTGATATTCTAAGATCTTTATTCTGATTTTCCCTGGAGAAATGGTTAGATGCTATTGCCTTTTGCAAAGGCAGCAAAACAGAATGTCAGAAAATGACATAAGATATTGACTATAAGGCAAGATTGGGAAATTAAAATTACAGGCTCTGTATCAGGATGCTTATCATTTATGAGCTCATTAAGACTGGTTGTGAAAGGTAACAACACTTTTAACTGAATGGCTCTGGAAGCCCAATGTGCAGGTGACCTTTTCTAAAAGGGAGTTGGTGGTAATATATTATGTGTGAACAAACAATTTGGCCCACATCCATGATTTTCATTTGCTCCTTAATAACAACCACGTGAGGGCAGTCTGATGATCATTTTCATGTTACAGCTCAGAGAAAGTACAACTTGTTTCATTAAAATCAAATGTAGAATCTTTACCGCTTAACTCGGTTGAGAGTGTTTTTCTCTGTTAGTTGCCTTACAGCTCCTCAAACGTGTAGGGAAGGTGGATAAGTGATTTAACATGAAGCAGGTCAGAACACTAATATTTCTGGGTTGGAAATACTTCCAAAGAATCATAAATCTTCAAGTATGTAGTTACTCTCACCAACTAGTTGTCATCCTATATAATAAAGAGCTAATATGCTAATTAGACCAGACAGCAGAACGACTGTCCAGATAACCTTCCGGATGAAGGTGAGGCTGTGAAGGGCTGCGAGGGCTGAGCCCCTTGCAGAATTTCATGCATTGGGTCTCTAATATTATATAAAGGTCTCTGGGAACAAACTAAGTAAATATTGGGGCTCAGGATGTCCCTCTTACTCAGGTATTTAGCACCAAGCCACAATAAGTGAATATTGAATTTGAGAAATTGAGCATTTGTTATTACCAAGTGACAAAAATGCATGTGTTTATTAGAGATGTCTATAGGTAGTGGTAACAGGTTCCCACATGAATATGTCCCTATATATGAGAAAACAAAGAAGTATTGTGATTGTGGTTAGTCACATATATTTTAGAGATGGCCAAACTGGGTTTCAGATCTCAGTTCTACCATCTTATAAACTTGGATTATATATATAT
Source organism: Pipistrellus kuhlii (assembly GCF_014108245.1). NCBI lineage: Eukaryota > Metazoa > Chordata > Mammalia > Chiroptera > Vespertilionidae > Pipistrellus > Pipistrellus kuhlii. The sequence continues at coordinate 21,927,767 of NW_023425405.1, read as the reverse complement.
ATGATTTGAATTTTTAAATCTGCAATGGCTCTGGCATTAGGACTTATTTGTCTCCTAGTTAACAGGGCTTAGATGTCACTGCACAGGTGAGCATGTCCTCCTCTACTGGAAGTCCTTGTCTTGTGGCCACCTCAGGGGCTTCATTCTTTTATGTTGTTGTTAATCCCCACTCAAGGATATTTTCCCATTGATTTTTAGAGAGAGTGGAAGGAAGAGACAGAGAGGAAGAAACATTGATTGGTTGCCAACCAGGGCCAGGGATCAAGCCTGTAACCAAGGTATGAGGTACCTGCCCTTGGTTAGAATTGATCCCGGGACCCTTCAGTCCATAAGCTGACACTCTATCCACTGAGCCAAACCAGCTAAGGCGGGGGCTTTACTCTTCTTAAATGTTTAGCCACTTTCAATTTTCTATTTGCTGCAGGGGTTCTCTTGTGAATTTGAGGGGTATGCACATTTTCTAATCCAAGCATCTTTATTACATCTTTCTCCCAATGTGGACATCTTGAACTTTTTATTCTAGTAACAATGTACAGTTTATGAGGGCACTGCAGATCCCCACCATATTTATCATGATCTGCAGGTGAAGGCTGAAATGTGTTATCTGGAATTTTTGACTTGATAGATTTGTGATGAATCCATTTTATACAAATGAAACCCTTTGTCTTAGTTTGTAGTCTGCTTGGGGCCTCTGAACTAGTGAGTGCAAAATCCCAGCCTTGAGTGTGGTGACTGCTTTGCAGAGGCAGCAGCTGCTAAATGTCGTTTAGGTTGAACTTACCGATGACCAATACATTTTTATTGTTCATTTGCTGGGTGTGACAATGTGAGGTGTATGCAATAGATCCCATAAGAGTCTCACTCTCAAAAGGCTTAATGTGCAGAAGAGGAAAGACATGTATATACTAACTGTAAGACAAGGAACAAAGTGACAAATGCTGCAAACAAGGTACAAAGTGCTGCTAGGATCAGAGGTGAGACATTGTGCTAAGAAGAGTGGGGACCAGGAATGTGAGGGTTCCTGGACTGCAAGAGGGTGCAGGCCTGGCTGAGGGAATCCCCCACGTCCCCACCTCCCGCTGCCCGAGTGCACGAATTTTATGCACCTGGCCTCTAGTGTAATATATCAAGACATAATTGAGATAAACTATACAATCCTTTTTTTTCCCTATCAATATCATAGCCCAAGATTTCCAATGTTCTTCATAATTTTTCAGAGATACAGTTTTTGATGGCTATGAGACATTACATCTTGGACATAACATAATTTATTCAAGCATCCTCCTACTATTAGATATATAAGTTATTTGGTATCACAAATAATGCTGAGACAAGAATCTCATGAAATCTGCTTTGAGGGAGAGAGTGCTTATTTAGTCATGTACTTCGGGCATCACTTCATAAATAAGCCTGGGGTGGCTATCCTGAAATCCTGGAATATGCTAGAATAATGGAAAAGGGGAAGAGGAGAGGAAGCCAAAACGTGATGGGGGACAAATGGAGAAAATAGATGTGCGATGAGAAAGAGCCAGAGGGAAGGGAGATTGGAAGATGGCTTTTGCTCCTAAAACCCCTTGAGCTGAGCCATCATAGTACACTTGGTTCATACCAGGCCTCCAAGTGTGGTTTCAGCTGCTGAATAAAGGATATATTTTTAAAATATATTTTATTGATTTTTTACAGAGATGAAGGGAGAGGGATAGAGAGCTAGAAACATCGATGAGAGAGAAACATCGACCAGCTGCCTCTTGCACACCCCCTACTGGAGATGTGCCCACAACCAAAGTACATGCCCTTGACTGGAATCAAACCCGGGACCTTTCAGTCTGCAAACCAACGCTCTATCCACTGAGCCAAACCGGTTTCGGCAATAAAGGATATTTTCAAAGAAGTTCAAATACTGTTGGAACACAGGGTATTCTGATTATTGCACAGTGGGCACAGGTAGGACAGGGACTTTGGATAAGTATGATAACTGGGGGAGTGGCAAAGCTATAGGTTTGTGTGTGAGCAGCAGGCAGGGAGAGGCCTGGGGTTTTCTCAGGATCTGGCCTGTGGGTCAGAGGAAGGGGTATGAGGGATGAGCATCCCCTCAGGCCAAGGCAGCTCCAGCCTGTCTCCCTGCACTGCCTTGCCCTGGTTCTGCTGGTCAGTGTAGCTGGACCTGGTTTGAATATCTGGGCGCAAGCTCAGCCTAGCTCTGGTCCCTCTAGTCTTCTCCCACTGGGCCTCAGGTTCTAGCCCCATCTCAGACTCTGTGGCTGGTCAAAAGGCGGTAAGTGCCAAACTGGATAGTTGCAAAATCCATGTGGCTTAGTTTGCTGTCCCTGACAGAGAGACCCAGGGAGTTTCTGCAGCAGAAAAAGGGGAACTGTTTCCTGCTCCTTCCACACAAGGGGGCAGAGGGAGCTGGGAACGCAGGAAGAGCTGCTCTTCTCAAACACCTGAGTAGACAGGATGTGATGGCAGCAGCAAGGACACAAACACTCGGAGATGGTATATCCAATGGCATTAGGTTTATTGTGTGGGGAGGTAGAGTATGGGGCTCTCAAACAGCACCTGTGAGGCACAGAGCAGCCATGAGAGTGAAGCAAATAAGGCACCACAGCCAGGGCCACCACCCCCATGGGGAAACCAGGGTCCTAGTGCCCCTCGGTGCAGGAGGGGTGAACAGATGGTCTGCTTCTTACACCAATGGTTCTGCTTCTTCTGGGCATCCTTATAGTCTGGCACTCACAGCTGAAGGCACAGGGCCCATCCACTTCTCTCCTGGGTGGAGAAACTCACGCATGTCAGAGGCTGACTCCACAGCCCCAGGAAGAGCTGTGCTTGGCTTCAAGGCAGAGGCTTCCTTCTCTCCTATGAGGGTGAAGGTGGCCCCTCCCCATTCAACCCTAAGCAACTGTGTCTACAGAAGGCTTCATTGTTGGACATACCTGGAACATTTTTTGCTCTGAATCTGTCCTGCTCAACTGACATAATGGCGGGGGTGTGTATGTATGTGTGTGTGTGTGGTAGTGGGGGGGGGGGGGGGGGGGCTAGGGTCAAGGGCAGCTCAGTGTGAACTTGTCACTTACCCAGCAGGTAGGCTAGCAACTCCATCCGGTCAGAGCCAAACAGCATTTGGGTTTGGCCGTCCAGGTGGGCCACAGTGACAGGAAGCCCAAAGGCCTAGAGAAAGCAGTAACAGTGCATGGTTGTTAGGACAACCAGAACTTGCTTGAGGACATAGAAGCAAAAAGCTTCTATGTATGACAAGCATGTCAAAGGTTAACAGGGGCCAAATAAACAAAAAAAACAAAAGCTTCAATTTTCTTTTTTTTCTTTATATATATATATATATATATATATATATATATATATATATATATATAAAATTGATTTTGTACAGAGAGGGAGGGAGAGAGATAGAGAGTTAGAAACATCGATGAGAGAGTCATCGATCAGCTGCCTCTTGCACACCCTCTCCTGGGGATATGCCCGCAACCAAGGTACATGCCCTTGACCGGAATCGAACCCAGGTCCCTTCAGTCCCCAAGCTGACGCTCTATCCATTGAGCCAAACCGGTCTCCGAAAAAGTTTCAATTTTCATAGAAATGTAGGTTTATTTTAAAAAGTATGGTATATATACAAAAACAACAACAACAAACAAACAAAAAAACAAGAGCAATGATAAAATTAATGTTTTCTTCCTGATACTTGACATTTCTTTTCTGCTATTTTTCCTACTTTGGAGGAAAGCTTGTTCACAGTGATTACTTTCAAAATTGACCCAAGGTGAATGTCAGTAATTCTGGATCTGACAAGAGATTTATTTCCTGTCATAATTGTAAATAACTGCTCACACCATTATATTGGCTGGGCCACAAAAATATTTGCTCAGGGCCACATGCAGCCCGCAGACTGTGAGTTTGACATGCTTGCTCTATGATAAGAGGCTCTACAGCTCTAAGAAGTTTCCTAACTCTCAGATGCTTTATCTTCTAACACCATCTAGCTCTCCCTTTCCTTGGGCTCAGGGGCAGGAAGAGAGAGGAGCGTCATCTGTAAGAGCTACGGAGGACTCATGCAGGGAGCAGCTTTGAACAGAAGCATAGGGACCCAGCAGAGACTTGCAGAGAGTGCTCTGTTCAGCACAGGGGTTGGGGGCACACATCAAGAGTGGCTCACCCCGTATTTGCAGGCTGCCTCGGTGGTCTCCTTGAGCTGGTTCTTCACCTGTGGCGTTGAGATCTTTTCCAGAAGTGCCCGGGCTCCTTCTGTCGACATGCCTGCCTTCTCTGCAGCCTGGGGGGATGTGGCAGGGAGCACAATTGTGTCTCCATCAGTGGGAGTGGGGATCTCAGGAGAAAACTCGGGTCTTTCTACTTTCTGCCCCCAAGTTTTCCTGGCAGGGCCTTTACCCACCCACGAGTGGAGATCTATTCTTGCCAAGAAGGGCTATTTTCTTCCATAAAATCAATCAATCAATCAATCAATCTGAGTTTGGTGGAAAAAGCAGATGGCAGTTATAGTTGTATCAACTGAACACCAGGGGGTGTCTTAGAGGCAGCTCCTGACCTCTTCAGTAACCAATGACAAGGCCACGTGGTACCAGGCCAGGGGCCAGGGCCACTTTAAAGACCTTGTTAGTAGCAGAACCAACACTAGAATCCGGGACTCTTGCCTTCCTACTTCTCAGAATTCCTGAAGAGCTCATGGTTTTGTTGTTTTGTTAAAGACTGTGCTCTAATTCCCATGGAATTTCCTGGGGACTTGAGCAGCACGTGACTGTAGCTACCTGCTTGGCTTTCAGAGGATGATAAAGGCTTCAGTTTGGGGTTTATTGTAGTTTGGGATCAGTGGTTTGGCTGCACATTAGAATCTCCTGGGGGAGCTTTTAAAAATCCCTATTCACAGACCATCCCCTTGAGCAATTACACTGGAATTTCTGGATGGCGCTGCCCAGGTGTTCCAGGTAATTTTAATATACAGCCAAATCCGAGGACCACTGAAACCTGACCTCATTGGCCCCCGGAGTGGAACAGGAAATCGTGCATTCTGATGTGACACTGTCTTTGACTCACTGCATGAGAAGTCTAGATCCCAGACCAAATGCCCAATGTTAGGGGAATGGTTCAGTAAAAAACAAGTCCACTGAATGGAACACTGTGTAGTAGCTAAGCATTACACTGTAAATATTAAGTGAAAAGGCAAGCCTCTGCATACACTTTGCAGGAATAAAAACACTGGATATATTGGCCATTTTTGTGTGTGTTTAACTTTTGTAATATTCCATTTTAGATATTAAATTTGAATATGTCTTAGCTAAAGGGAAAATTCTGTTTTGAATTTCCTGATTTAATCCCAAAGAAAAATGTACTCTGTGGCACACATTTCATTGTTTTGAGCTATTCCCATTTGTTCTTCCTCAGGCTATTTATTTATTTATTTATTTATTTATAATTCTGGCTTGACTCAGTTATCTCTTCTTGTCTTTTTAATAATTTTATTAATTCTTTATTGTTGAAAGTACATACGTCCCCTTTTGCCTCTTTTGCCCTCTCCCAGTCTGTTCCTGAAGCCCAGCCCCTGCCTTCACCCCCTCTATTGTCTGTGTCCATTGGTTATACTTATATGCTTACAAGTTCTTTGGTTGATCTCTTATCTTTTTGTCTTCTTAAAGCCTATTTTTAAAGTATCCTGACTTCTACTCTGTATGTGTGGGTGAGATTTCTGTTGGGAGTGGTCTGGAGCCAAGACTTGCCAAATACTTCTTCCCTTCCTATGGAGGTGGGGTGGGGAGCAGTTATCCTCGCTCTCCTACTGACTTCTTCCATCAAAATTCAAATGTAGAATTTTCACTTCCCCTTTCAACCTTGAGATATACTTTTGAGAGTCCTCTTAGTTCCAAACTTTTAGTAATTTGGCCTCTCAAACACAGATGTCCTTTCATCCTAAATAACAATGACCTCTTCCATGTAGAAGGAAAACTATGTCCTCTCCTTCCACCCCCAACTGTTCTCAGATCCCCTATGGAGGGGGGCAGGGCCAGGACACTCACTGCCAGGATACTCCCGGGCTCCGTGATGTCTTCATCCTGGGGAGGAGAACACTCAGCAGGAAGGGGTGGAGGGGTGAGGGGTGGGATGGACAGTAGGACAGTGAACAATAGGGTAGGGCAGAAGCAGGTGTCTGGAAATGGGCCTAGGGGAGGGTCACCAAGTCCTCCAGAGTCTCCCATATGGGTTCCTAGAACCTGCCCTCACCCGTGACCAGACCCGCATCCACAGTTCCCTGGACACTTTCTCCAGCATCTCAGGATGCTCCATGTTCACAGCGGTGAGGAAGCGCATGGCTGACAAACTTCCTGTGGGGCAGAGGCACTCAGAGGTAGAGCTCCCCTCGCTTATTCCACACACACACACCCCCCCCGCCCCGCCCCTGCCTGCATGGTGGGCCTGCTCTTTCCTGCTTCTGACATCCCTAGAGCTTACTCGCCCTCAGCCTCTCACCCAGGTTTCTCATAACTGATTGTCCTGCTCTTTTTCCTCTTATGTCCCCTTAACATTCTTTGTTCAACTCTGAGCCTGAGTTTTTCCAGGGTTTGTCTCATTTAAGTTAAGTCACCTAGTCCTTCCTTCTTGGGCCTACAATCTCCAGCTTCGCTGCCTTCTACTTGCTGTCCCCGCCAGTATCCCACTCTTTACCTTTTTCAAGGATCACAGAGAAGAAGTCCTTAGGTATCCGGATGGGAACCTGGACGTGCTGTCCCAGGAGCTTTATGTCATTTGTCAAGTATTTGCCCTTGGAAGGAACCAGGGCTGGCGGTTTGTTCCCTAAAAGTGGAAATTTGGACCCGCTGGTGAGAGATCTAAGAATCCCAGACTTGGGGGACCCCTCCAGGGTTTTGGGCAGCCCCTGCCCCCCCCCCCCCCCCCGCCCGGCCTTGGAAATCAGTCCTCCCTCAAATCCCAACCCCAAGTGCTGCTTCCTTTATACCACTGCTTTTCATGATCCCTGCAATCAAGGACGGGCGCAACTGCAGGTGGACGTTCCAGATGTTCTTATATCGGCACAGGATCTGCAGGAGCAGAGGCGAAGGTCCGAGCCCATGTGCAACATGGAAGGAATCACATGTCAGAGGGAAAGGCAAGGGAGGTGCATGGCAACTGGTTAGCCAAAGGCTCTAAGCGAAAAGTAGGGATTAGGTGGACCCCTTACATTGTTTGGTTTGAAATGGCAGAACTCTCTCACTCCCAGAAATCTGTCCCAGAACCTTACTTAGCTCCTAAGGACGGTTTCCATCCTCCTCCCAGCCCCCTAAATTGACACCAGAGGGCTAAGAGGTGGGGTGCCAAGGCTTTCTCCTTGACTTTTCTGAGTTGCCCCCTTTCCAAACCGGTGTGGGAAACCACTGCCTTAGGATATAAGGACTCGACCTGGAGCCAGCGACTGTATCATCTGTTTTACGATCACGAAGTGACCTTCGGCCCTGGCTCTCTGTCTGCGTGTCCTAAACTCTTGAGGCAGCGCCAGGCATTGCAGGAGACCACGGGCCCTGCGTCCTGCGCCCGCCCTTCCCTCTGCCCTCGGCGCCCGGGCCCCGGCGTCACCTCGAAGCCTAGCCAGGAGTAGGGGGACAGCACGTCGTAGAACAGCTCCACGGTCCGCGGCAGGGGCCCCATCGCAGAGGAGAAGCGAGCGCCACCCCAGCAGAGGTGGCGCAAGTTTCCTTTTTCTGGAGCGGGGTGACACAGTCCCCTTTCCCGGCCTGACCGGAGCACCGCCTCCCGCCCGCACCGCGCAGCCTCCGGGAGGAGATCAGCCCGGGCGGGGCGGGCGGGGCTGCGCCGCTGGAGCGGGGTCGGGCGCCGTGTCCCCAGAGGAGCTCGCAAGCCTGGAGACCTGCGCGACTCGCCCTGCCTCGGGGTGGAGTCTGGGGCCAAGGGCGGTGGTTTGAGATGCATGCTGCACCTCCCACGCTGTACCTCCCACTTAGCTGAGCTCCCTGGGCAGGCTGCTCACCCTCTCTGATGATCTGTATTTCTCAGAGCTTAGTACAATCATCCTTAGTACTATCAGACATTTTACAAATGAGGAAACTTACATGATAACTCCTACCTCTTATAGACTTAAAAAGGACTCAGATTGGCAGTTGCAGGAACTTCCCGGAGCTGGAGCAGAGTAAGAAGTGGCTGAACATATAGATAGATGGATATTGATGTATGATTATCTGTATTTCTCAGAGCTTAGCACAATGCCTGGGACATATTTGACCATCAGTACATATTTTGAGGGAAGGAGAGGAGGAGGCCTCTCTGCCACAATAATTGGAGTGGTAATGCGGAATGGTCTGTCTTATTTGTATTTATGAATATCATATTGTTTTATAATGGGATTACACTTACCGCAAAGGCACAGACTTTTTTTTTTAAGTTTCATTTCATTTAAAATTACTTTTAACATTACTGCTTTTGTGAATTGAAAAATTCATAACAATAAATGTTCCACTTCTCATTTGTATTTATAAGGAAAAACTTAGGCCATCAGAATGCAAAGACGCATTATAAACATTTACATAGAGTATAACGTATAAAGTGGAATGAAAAATGATGCTATCACTGTGCACTTGCAAATTAATTGCTTGTTGATCCCTGAAACTAAAAAATTATACTTTGTTTACTTTTAGATATTAGTTTAAAAGTATCCAATAGTTAATTTAGCCTGGTGATAATAAGATTTTATTTTAAAAATAGATTGTGACTTATTTTTTAAACCTTTATATATGGAAATAATTTTACAGAAGAGTTGTAAAGATAGTATTGAGAGATTCTGCATGCCCTGCATCCAGTTTCTTTCAAGTGAGCATCTTATGTAACCGTGGTATAATGGTTAAACTAAGAAGTTAACATTGGCTAACATTACTATTAACTAGATTACAGACTTCATTCGGATTTCACCAGTTTTTCCACTAATGCCTTTATTCAGTTTCTGGATTCAGCCCAGGACACCACATAGAGTTTAGTTGTCATGTCTCTCCAGTCTCCTCCCATCTGGAAGTTTCTCAACTGTTTCATGACCTTGGCACTTTTGAAAAGTATTGGTCAGATATTTTGTACAATGTCCCTCCATTTGAGTTTAATGTTTTCTTAACACTAGGCTGGGGTTATGAATTTTTGGGTAAGTACTGTATACCACACAGATAAAGTGCCCTTCTCCTCAAGTTGTATTAGGGGGTTCCTGATCGCAACATGACTTATTACTAGTGATGTTAACCTAATCACTAGGATAAGGTGGACCAACTATCAAGCTTCTCTACTGTAAGAACCGCTACTTTCCCCTTTCCATACTCCATTCTTTGGAAGAGAGTCACTAAATGCAGCCCACTCTTGGGGTTGGAGGAAGGGTTGGGAAGATTAAACCCACCTCCTTGAGAAGAACAGCAAAGAATTGTTGACATGTATTAAAACCACAGTATTAAGACATATTTTAGGGGAGATACTTTGTGGCTGCAAATGTCCTGTTCCTCCTTAAACGCTCACCAACTAATTTTATCACTCACCAGTGAGTCTTGCCTACAGCAATTACTACTGTGGTGTTCTAATGGTATTTTTCTACAGTATTTCCCTCATTTTTCTACATTTATTAATTGGATTTTTTTCTAAAAGAAAATTGTCTCATTTATTTATTCACTTAATCATATCGGTAGTAGAGGCCTGGTGCATGGATTCATGGGTTCACAATGGGGTCTAGCCTATGGGGATCAGCCTGAAATTGGATCTCTGACTTCCTCCAAGGGGTCACGGATTGTGATAGGGCACAGGCCAGGCCAAGGGGCCCACTGATGCACAATCGGGGTGGGGAGGTTACTGGGAGGGCTCCAGGGCATGACTGTCCCATCTTGCCCAGTCCCCAATCTTCCAGACCCCAGCAGCAAGCTAACCTACCAGTTGGAGCATCTGCACCCTGGTGGTCAGTGTGCATCATAGCAACTGGTCTAACAGTCAAATGGTCAGATACTTACCATATTAGGCTTTTATTATATAGGATTTCTGAGAGGAGTGTCTAATACTGGCTAGAGTTGTTGGAATAAGAGAGAGTATGTAAGTCAATATTTAAGGTAGGAAAAGTAATGATAGAGGAACTAAACATGATGTAATTACAAACTCTGGAGGAAGGAGAAGTGGGTATGTAAACCAAATTTCATCTTTTATGGACAAGCCAATGATATTGTCTACAGTTGAAACATCACTGGAGCTTTAGTCATGTAATTGAGAATGAGGTATCTGAAACCAGAAATGCTTTAAAGAAGTTGCCTTTTAAAATCAGTAAAAGATGGATTGATTTTCAGGAAAAGGTACTACCATGTTTCCTCGAAAATAAGACATCCTCCGAAAATAAGACCTACTTACAGGTTTCTTCTGAGTAAAATAAAAGGCATCCCCCCTAAAATAAGGCCTATCTCCAGACTCTTGATATTGCAATAAACAAGCCATTCAAAGACAATTTGCACATGGAAATTAATGACTACATTGAAAATAGAATGGAGAGAAATCAGTTTGGAAACTTTGTGAAACCTAAACTGCAAGAAGTTGTGACTTGGGTGAAGAATTCATGGGAGAAAATCACTGACAGTTGCATTTCAAATGCACTGTGAGCAGGCTAACTTGACAAGAAGTACTAATTTTAAGACAGTGCTATTGCTAAACATGAGAGATTTGGTCCACTGATTCTGAAAGAAATGGAGTCACAAGAAATTCACCAGGAAATTCAGGAATTGGATTGTTATGATGATGTTCCAGAAGATGATGACATGATTGTCATTGAATAAATGAGTAAATTCTTGATACTGTAGGATTCACACTTTGTCTGGTTTGTGTTGGCAACTACCGTACTACCATACCGTATACAGGTAATAAATTTCCTTTATTTTCATTTAACAATAAATGTGTACCGTATTCTTCTTCATGGAAAAAGAAGACATCCCCTGAAAATAAGACCTAGCGCATCTTTGGGAGCAAAAATTAATATAAGACACTGTCTTATTTTGGGGGAAACAGGGTAGAAGAAGTGGGAGGTTTAGACAAAATTTAGTAGGACCCATACCTCACACCTTATACCAAGAACATATTTGGATGGATCAAATATCTAATTTAAATGTTAAAGAGAGAAACCAATCAAATACCTGGGAAACTACAGGAAAACTTTTTTAAAAAATCTTGTGCTCTGGTCAAGTAACTCAGTTGGTTTAGAGTGTCCTCACAACACATCAAAGTTGGGGATTCAATACCCAGTCAGGGCACATACAAGAATCAATCAATGAATACATAAATTCTCTCTCTCTTTCTAAAATTAATAAATGAAAAATAATAATCTTGGAGTAGAGACACTTTTGCTAACTATAATGCTAAATGCAGAAACCCTAAAAGAAAAGATTTATAGATTTAATTATATGAAATTAAAAAAAAATCTGTTTGGCTAAATTCAATAAGTAACAAACAAACAAACAAAAAACCTGGGAAAAATATTTGGGTTCATTTCAGTCAAAAAGCTAATTATCCTATGTAGAAGGAGCTAACAAAATCAACAAAGTAAAAGAACAGAAGCCTAGTGAGCAAATGATTAAATGAAATGAACAGGGCATTCTCAGAAATGGACATAGAGATGCTCTTAAACATATTGTAAAAAAGCCTAGTTGAACATGTTTATGGATTTTTCAAGTTAAAATTACTCTATGATATATTTTCATCTGTTAAGTTGTCAGAGGTCAAAAGTCAGTCAAAAATCTGATGACTCAGAGTGTTGGAAAGTCACTGTTTTATATATGACAATGGGTGTGAGCATAAGTTTATACAACCTCTAGGGAGGGCATTTTAACAATATCTTTCTGGTTTACAAATGCACCCGCCCTTTGACCTAGCAATTCCATTTTTAAGAATATATACTCTAATCACGTGTGCCTACATTCAGTATGGTGTGCTATGAGGTTATTTATAACAGTACTGTTTATGATGGCAAAAATTAGAAACTACCCAAATGTGGTTCATCAATGTGGTACTAATTCAATACACCAATATTTATAATATTTTCAACTTTAAAGAGAATTTGGAAGCTCTTTGTATATTGAATGTTATCCTACATATTAAGTGCAAAACAAAGTGTAAAAATGTGCATATTTTTTGCTATGTCTTTTAGGGATTGGAATACTCTCTCAGCGTGTGGGTATACACATGACATATATGCTTGCTAATATGCTGAATGGAATAAGAAAAAGCTGATAGAAATTGGTTGCTTTGGAGGAGAGAAGCTAGGTAACTGTGGTTGCGCCAGGAGAAAGAGTTTTATTGAGTACTAGTGACTCGGTGCACAAAATTTATGCACTGGGGGAGGGGGTTGTTCCTTAGTCTGCTGCATCCTCTCTAATCTGGGACTCCTCAAAGGATGTCCTACTTCCAGTTTACAGGGATCGGGCCTAAATCGGCTGTCAGAGATATTCCTCTCACAATCTGGGACTACTGGCTCCTGCCCCCCACTGCTTGCCTGCTTGTCTCCAAATGCTCCCCCTGCTGGACTGCTCATTCCAAACTGACCCCCTCCCCCCATCCCCCCAGTGTCCTGATCACCTCCAACTGATCCCCACTGATGGCTTGCTCACCCCCACTGGTGGCCTGCTTACCCCAACTGGCCCCCATGCTGGTCTGCTTAAGCCCAATATCCCATCCTGGCCTGATCACCCCCTCTCCCCCTGGAGACCCAAGGTCCCAGCCCATCCTTTTTTTCTTTTTTCTTTTTTTTTTTCAGCGCCTCCTTGAGTGGAGGCCAGGGCTGGCTGGAAGCAAGTATCTAGGATTTATTTATCTTCTATAATTAAAACTTTGTAGCCTTGAGCAGAGGCCACTGCTGGCCAGGGCATGCAGGAAGCTTAGCTTCCTCCATTGCCAGGGGCAACCCAAGTCTCCTGCTTGCTCTAGCTCGAAGGCCTGCTGTCATCTTTGTTGGGTTAATTTGCATACTCACTTCTGAGTGGCTGGGGGACATAGCAGAGCGATGGTTAATTTGCATGTTTCTCTTTTATTAGTGTAGATAATGTTTAACACTTTTTAATTTTTTGACTAATGTGAATATATTATTTACCCAGAAAGAAAGACAGGCATGAAGGTAGGATAGAGAGAGGGCGATAGGAAGAAAAACTAAGACAGGTAGGAAGTTGCCTTTAGGAACTTGTTCTGGCAGAACAGGGAGGGGGTTGCCAGGATACTTATTTATATGATTCATTTCTATTTGCATATTTTTCTTAGATTTAAGGAAAATGTCAGTGATGAAGGCCATGTAGGAACACATGTGATGCAGTTTTAAGATATAATATTTGCCAAGATGCAACTGAGTATTTATTATACATCACTGGGTTCTAAATGCTCGACATTTTCCTAGGGATTAACCAAGGCTTATGTGAAATTCTGTGTGCTAGCTTTCACATTTAAGAAACCAGACTAAAATGTGAGAGCATGCAATTGACATTATTATTGGATAAGCTATGCTTTATTAAAGGAGATAAGCCTGGACAAACCAGGGCATTCTAAATATAATAAATTTAGTTGGACCACCTCACAGTTCATCAGGACATGTCAATGCGACATCATTGCAGCTGGGAGCAGCTGATATAGTCTGTCACTATACCCTTGTATGTACAAAACATATTGGACATGTGGGAAAAAAAGAAAAAAAAAAAGGAAAAGGAAAATAGCTGTATGAGGGCCCATATACATGTTTTCTTAATTTCTCAGGCTCCCTTTCAGGCTTTGATAATTTGTTCCATTCTCTTTTTAATTTTTTTAAATACATTTTTATTGATTTCAGAGAGGAAGGGAGAAGGAAAGATAGAAACATCAATGTTCAGAGATAATCACTGACCGGCTGCCTCCTGTACACTGGGGTTGAACCTGCACCCCAGGTATGTGCTCTGACTGAGAATTGAACTCTGACCTCCTGGTTCATAGGTCGACGCTCAACTACGGAGCCATGCGGGCTGGGTCTATTTCTCTTTTATAAAATAGCTTCATTGATGTATAACTGTCATTCAATCAACTGCACATATTAGCATGTATTAGTAGTTTCTTCTTAGTAAGTTTTGACATATGTATACGCCCGTGAAACTATCACCCCCATCCAGACCGTGAACATATCCGTCGTCCCCCAAACTTTCCTCATGTTCTTTGACAATCTCTCCCTCCCAGTCCTCCATCCATTAACAACCAGTGATCTCTTTTCTATCACTAGAGGCTACTTTGCAGCCATCTTTTGTCACTATGGGATTAGATTTTTAATAGAATAAAAGTCCTCATGTCCCACAATGAATGTTAGAAGTCAGAGCCATTGTTTCCTGGTGTCACAGCTGGGAGACCCAAGTCTTGGAGGTCAGAGAGGCGGAGCTTTATTACGGATAATAAGCTAGGTGAGTTGGCTGGGCCTTTACACCTCTTCATGGGCCAGTCATAGGATGAGCTGTCTTGGCTGAGGTGACTTTTCAGTTGCAGGCGGGGCTGTCTGGGGGCAGCATCCCAAGAGTTGGTGGTTATGTCTGGAGGGGAATCTGTGCAGACATCACGGTGACCCCACTTTAACAATCCTTGTAGTTCTCCCAACCTGGGGAGTTCTTTGGAAATAATATCATTAGAGAAACAAGTTTCAAATGGTGGAAAGGAAAAAATATTTTGAGTTTTTATCTTTTTATTTTTAAGAAAAGACAAAAAAAAATCCTTAAATTCAGGTCCAAATTGATTCATTTATGCATTAATTCATACTTTCACCCACTATGCAGGATTTCTCAACCTCAGCACTGCTGCCATGTCGACCTGGATAATGCTTGGTTTGGGGGCTGTTCTGTGCATGGCAGAGTGTTTATTGGTGTCCCTGGCTTCCAACCTCGACCTGCCAGTATAGCTTTCAACCCAATGTGACAATAAATATACTAAGTGAAAGAAAACAAATGCAAGTAATGCTGTATTATATGATTGCATTCATGCAGGTTAAATTTTCAAAGGAGACAGCAGATCAGCTGTTCGTGAGGGTGAGAGTGGGAGCAGGGATTGACTGAGATGGCCTTAAGGAATCTTTTTGAAGTAATGGAATTGCCAGATGTGTCCTGAGAGGTCAGAATCACCCCTGGCTGAGAACCACCGCACTGGTGTTTATTCAGAGCCCCTTATGTCCCATGTTCTGTCCCGAGGGGATACAATCACTCAGTTTATCGTTGGATGTGGGAATCAAAAGGCAAGAGGTTAGTTGACAAATTCAACATAAAGTGTGTTGTGCGTGTGTATAGGGGTGAGTGGGATGGTGGGACAATGAGAAAGAATCAGAGAACGCTTTCTATTGAAAGTGACCCTGCCAAAACCGGTTTGGCTCAGTGGATAGAGCATCGGCCTGCAGACTGAAAGTGACCCTACATGAAGATTTGAAGGTCCGTGTGAGCTAGGTAGGCGTTTGACCATTGAGAGGCAGAGCAGGTGGATTTCCACCCAGACTTAGCGACACCTGTGAAAGTGCTGTTGCCTGGAGTCCAGAGAAACTGAGGAAGTTCACTTCTGCTGAAAGATTTGGAAGTGAGCAGGGGCAGGAGATAAAGCTCCAGAGGTGGCAGTGAGAAGCCAGGTCACATGACAGGTTTCAACATCTCTATTTGAACGGCCTCAAGCTGAGTATGATATTTTAAAATGCATTTTATAGAAGAGAAGTAATCGCATTGCTTAAGTATTCAGAAGTGCTTCCTGTGGTGTAGAAAAACATACAAGAACTGTTAGTAATTTACTCCTGTTGAATCAAGTAGCCACAAATATTTTTATTACTTAGTAAATACACAGAGAACATTTAGAGCTTACTACCTGTCAGACTCTAAGTGTTTCTAAAAAAAACTAACTCATTTAATCCTCATAACAATCCTGCAAGGTAGATACCCCCCCCCCCTTTTTTTTAGCAGCTTAATGAGGCTTAATTTATGTATCATAAAACTTAACTATTGTTCATGAACCACTCAATAATTTTTATTAAATTTTTAGAGTTGTACCATCAGCACCACAATGCAGTCTTAGAATATTTCCATCACCTCAAAAAATTCCCTGGTGCCAGTTTGCAATCAATTCTACTTTCACCGTAGTCACAGGATACCACTGATTTGCTGTCTGTCTCCATAGATTTGCCTTTTCTGGAAAATTCATAATATGACATATATATATATATAGGATGTCCCCAAAATATATACACACTTCAATAACTGATAATTTAATTTTTAAAATGAATTGTATTCTAATAAACACTCACTTTATAATCATTCAAAGTGCATATACATTTTTTGGGATACTATATATATATATATATATATATATATATATATTATTATATATATATATATATATATGGCCCGATGTCCAAAATTTGTACAAGAGTAGGCCTTCTTTTTCCCAGCTGCCAGCACTGGCTTCCTCCAGCACCTAGGACCCAGGCTCTGATTTCATCCAGAAGGTCTTCTGGTCTAATTAGCATATTACCCTTTTATTATTATAGATTGGCATCTGATTTCTTTCACTTGGCATGATGTTTTTGAGCTTCATTCATGTTGTAGCATGTATATTAGTAGTTTCTTTTTTATTGCTGAGTAGTATTCCATTGTATGGATGTACCATATTTTGTTTACCCACTAAACAGTTGATGGGTGTTTGGACTATTTCCAGTTCTTGGTCATTATGAGCAATGCTATGAATATTTGCATACAAGTCTTGGTGTGGATATACCAGTATATTTTCCCTTCTTTTATGTTAGATAAATGTGAGATATACCAGTATATTTTCCTTTCTTTTAGGTTAGATAAATGTGAGATATTGTTTTCCAAAGTGATTTTTCCAAAATCAGGGCCATGTGATAAGAGTATCTACTCTTATCACATGGCCCAGATTTTGTTGATGGGGAAAACAAGGTCCGGAGGGATGGGGAAAAGGAGGCCTGGAGAGATTTGGAAGCGTGCACACGGTCATAAAGCCTGTGAGTGGTGGAGGTGGGAATGGAACCTCTGCCGCCTGAAGCTGGCCTCTGACATTGACACTGAACTTCGGCAGCCACTTCCTGGGTTGGAAAGTGTCCTCATTTTCAAAGAAGAAACCTTGTCTACTTCTCCTTGCTTGATTTTGGTTTCAAACTGCTGGGGAACACGTTATCCAGCTCCATCCGTGGGAACAGGGCTTGAAAGAATTTCTGTGATGTTCCTTTCCTTCTTTACTCCTAAGGTCACTCCCTAAGCAAATTTCAACCCACTCAAGTATTTTTATTTTCGTGTTCCTTCCGTGAGAAAAATGAACAAACCTTGTGAGTGTTTGCAACTGGGATTTGTAAAGTCTCCTGTGACCAAATCGCCCTTCTTGGACCAGGAACCACCTTCTTAGGACAAAACAACATCCTAGCTGCTGATTCAATGTGTGTGCCCGTGGTTTCCTCTTAATGCAGCAGTGGTTAGTCCACAGTGCACATGCCAGCGATGGCGTGTGGGCTGACTTTCAGGTGTTCAGGGGGCCAGTTGCTTAAAAGACCCTTTTCTCTGCCGGGTAATTTCTTCCTCTGATTTTAAAGGCCAGCACAGTCATCACTCCCTCTTGCTCCTGATGTGACCACCAGCTCTGGCAGACCCTGACTTTCCTGAGGATTAGGAAAGAGCAAGTCTGCCTGCTTTCCAGTAGGCTCTAAATCAGTGAGGAGATGCCTTTTTAGTCTTTTGGGTTAGCCTATACATTAATATGCAATGTTGGTGATTGTTCTTAAGGAGCTATGAACTATTATACCTTGAGAGAAGCCTAATCATAGTTAAGGTCATGGAGAGGTTCTGCTGGGGTCTTTGAGTTCTAGTAATAAATTGTTTGGGAATGAGGCTTTCCTAGGTGCCATTACTCTGGGAATATAATGCCATATTGACCAGGAAGAGGCACAATTGTGATACTAACTCAGGCCCCAAGTATTAAGCCCCTAAATCTGTTCTGTTCCCTAGGACTGAACCCTTTGTGAACCTGCAGGGGGGCTAAGATTTCAGGAGTCTTGTGCTACCCCCATCTCTTATTATGGCCCTTACCACAGTACATTGACATCTTCAGTATCTCCCACTGAAATGTAAATTGCAGGGTGTGTGTGTGTGTGTGTGTGTGTGTGTGTGTGTGTGTTAATCTCAGGTACAGAGAGGGTTGGGTTATTTGTTCCCTTCAATTTATAACTCACTGTTACACATACAATTCCCTACTCTTGCTCTTTCAAATTTTGTTTTTCTCTTCCACTCTTGATTCCCCCACTCATGTTATTATGAACTAGAGACCTGGTGCATGAAAATTTGTGCACTCGGAGGGGCCCTCAGGCTGGCCTGTGCCCTCTTGCAGCCCAGGAGCCCTCAGGGGATGTCCAATTGATGGTTTAGGCCCACTCCCTGCAGCCTAAGCCACAGTTGGACATCCTTAGTGCTGTCACAGAGGTGGGAGCTCTACCATGGCTGCTGTACTTGCAGCGTCAGCCTGGTTTGTTGTTGAGTGGTGCTCCCTCTGTGGGAGCACTCAGACCACTGGGGGCAGCTCTGGCCCCGCTGCTGCCTGTGGCCTCCCTGTGTGGGAGGCTGTGCTGGAGGTGACTGGCAAACTGATGGGGGATGGCACTGGCTGGTGAGCAGCTGGCCCTGCCCCTATTACTCCTTCACTGCTACTGGTTGTCACTGCCCCCTGATCTCCATCCCCTCTCTCTGTCCGCTGGCACCTATCTTGACTGGCCTGGCATCACCTTGCTCCCCGCTGACCAGTCATTCCATTGTTCAGCCAACTTGCATATTATGCTTGTATTATAAAGGTTGGTCTTTGGTTGATTACCTCCCACCCACCATGTTTGGGGCTGGGAAGGGACATGGGAGTTTGGCCAGCCAGAGAGGGATTGCAGGAGAGCTCCAGGGCACGCCCTGCCCATCTTGCTCAGTCCCGATAAGCCAGACCCCAGCAGCAAGCTAGCCTACTAGTCAGAACATCTGCCTCCTGGTGGTCAGTGCACATCATAGCGAGCAGTTGAGTGGCCTTAGCATATCATTAGCATATTTCATTTTGATTGGTTGAATGGGTGACTAGAAGACTGGACACTTAGCATATTAGGATTTTATTATATAGGATAATAACAGTTCTTAGTGAGACTTACTGCCAGGCATTAAGTACTTTATATTAACTCAGCTAATCCTTACAATAACCCCATAGAGTAGTTACTACTATTATCTCCTGATTTTCAGATAAAGGAACTGATTAAACAGAAGGGTTAAGAGATTTTCTCAAGCTTAGCTACTGTGTTATCGCCTGTCCCAGACACATGTGCTGTTGTGGTTGATAACTATCATAGACATGAGTATGACCTCCTGAAATGTACAGTGCTGTTCTGTGTGGGAGGTGTTTTCACGTATGTAAGTTGAGTTTGCAATTCTAGTGCACAGATTCTGACTGTGCTGTGATATTTCTTCTGCACTGGGCACCCATCACAGTCGACTGACCCATTCTCCCTGTTTGTGGTGCCTTCAACTCCCTACCTCCTCAACAGTGCTGCAAGGAGCATCTTTCTCTGTGTCCCTCATGAGCCTGTTCTAGGGTTTCTCTTGGGGACATACCCAGGAGTGGATCTCTGAGTCAAAGCATATGTAAATATTTCATTTTTCCAAGAACTGGCAGATTGTTCTCCAGAATGAGGGAGTAATTTCACAATCATGCTAGCAGTACCAAAAATAGTATCTTATTGTTGTTCTAATGTGTTTGTTTCTATTTACCTCTTCTATTGTTGGCCATTTGAGTTTTCTTTCCTGTTTGTTTGAGCTTTTTGGGATCTTGTTTAATAAGCCACTCTCCACCTTTTAGTCACAAAATTATTCTATATTCTATTAGCTTCATAATTTTACCTTGTACATTTAGATCTCTTATCCATTTAGACTTACCTTTGTATGAAGTAAGAGCAAGAGATTGATCTTTATTTTTTTCCAGTGAGCCTCACTTTTAAATTGATTATCTATCCTTTGCTCACTTATACCTGGTTCACTTTTTATCATATATTAAGTTCCAATGGGTATTTTATGATTATTTTCTTGTTTTATTAGTCTACCTATAATTTAGTATTATGCCTTAATATCTGGCAGATATTAACTATTCAAGAACCTTTATTCTTCTATATAAGTTTTAGAGTAAGTTGTTGAGTTCATTAAAAATTAATATTTTATTTCTAGAAATATCTAGTAGACTTGTTAATAGATGCATTTTGCTCCTATATGATCATTATTTACCTTTATATATAGTCTTCCTACCTGCACAGTATTTCAGACACATAGTGTTTCAGTAAATATTGATAGAACTGAACTGATTTATGGTCTCCTTCCAGTGACAGGTAAGGGAAACAAATGATGTGACAATGGAGGCCACATTTTGAGCTATCTTATCTTCTTTTGAGCCAGAGGAGAGAAATGAAGGCAAAGATCGGGGAGATGACCCCTTCCATAACCAACTGTGGTTTTGGTTTTAATTCTTATAATTACTAAACAATTCTTTTTTAAAAATATATATTTTTTTGTTTTTTTTTTACAGAGAGGAAGAGAGAGGGATAGAGAGTTAGAAACATCGATGAGAGAGAATCATGGATCAGCTGCTTCTTGCACACCCCCTACTTGGGATGTGCCCGCAACCAAGGTACATACCCTTGAACTGAATCGAACCAGGGACCTTTCAGTCCGTAGCCGACGCTCTATACATTGAGCCAAACCGGTTTTGGCACTAAACAACTCTTGATTGAGAATAGCTTCAGCATAGAGTGTTTCTGTTCAGGAAGCATTTTATTGTTGTGCCAATAAACATCAACGCTTTCTGAGCACCTCCTGCCTGGCCTTGCTCAGCTTCTGGAACTTGGTTTTCGAAAACATATCAACATACTTCTCTCCATGGCGGACAATCATCCCACCCATAACTGACAGGTCAGCCAAACTTATAATTTAAATATTTGGTCCTTACCTATATTGTTCAGGACTGTTTTAATTCAGAAAGAATGGCTTCATCTAAAGCAGACACAGTGGTCATTACATGGTCAGTAGCTGGGTTCCTGGAATTTCAAAGGAAAATATGGAGCTTAAACCAAGAGATGAAAGAGGGGGCAAATGTTACAGTTAATATGATCAAATTAGCAATAAATTCAATGAGTTGGAAATAATCTCTGCCAAAAATGGTTTGTGCTACAGAAATGAATAGGCTGTCACCTAGTGGCCTTATGTTGAACAACACTGTTTGATCCTCACTCCTAAGAAATAATAGGAAACACAGTGCTTACAATATGTTAGGCACTATCCTAAGAATTTTGCCTGTTACAACAATAACCCCACTAAGAGCTAGTCCTGGCCTGCGTTGCTCAGTGATTAGAGTGTCAGCCATCGCATTGGAAGATCTCAGATTCAATTACTAGTCAAGGAAGGCAACCAATCTCTCTCTCTCCTCTCTCTCTTTTCTCTCTCTCTCTCTCTCTCTCTCTCTCTCTCTCTCAAATTTAAAATGTATTTATTATTATTATTATTGTTATTGTTGTTGTTAATCCTCACCCAAGGATATTTACCCATTGATTTTTGGGGAGAGTGAAAGAGAGAAACATCAGTGTTAGAGAAACACATCAATTGGTTGCCTCCTGCACAAGCCCTGACCAGGGCCTGGGCCAGAGAGGAGCCTGAAACCAATGTACATGTCCTTGACTGGAATTGGACCAGGACCCTTTGGTCCATAGGCGGATGCTCTATCCATTGAGCAAAACCGGCTAGGGCTTTGTGTCTCTTTCACATCGCTATTTCTCTTTCTCTTCAACTTTCTCTAAACATCAATGGAAAAAATATCCTCATGTGAGAGATTAAAAACACCACACCAAACAACAAAAAAGTCAGAACCACAGAGCTAATTCTGTGATGAATTTATGCTATTTTGCCTGGGAGGAAGAGGGGGCGGTGTGCTGGAGAGAGTGAGGATGTGTCCAACTCTTCCTAACTTCTCATCCAGTGACATCACCTTGGTAGTTTGAATTCCATTATGGTGAGGCTATTTACACATTGTAAACCAAAAAACTTTATACCTCAGGGCTTTTATTTCCCTTTCTTTCCTCTCCCTCGCCAGAAAGCTGGTTTGCCAACACACTGTGGGTAAGAAAGACCAAAAATTCAGAGATATAGCTTTAAGCTCCCTTTAGAATAGCTGGAAAATAGATTTGGAAAGTAATCAAAACCTAATTTTTGGTGAGGGTGGGTGGGTGGGGGGAAAGAGATCAACCAAAGAAGTTGTATGCATATATGCATAACCCATGGGCTCAGACAATAGGGTGGTGAAGGCTTGGGGTGGGGGGCAGTGGCAGGCTAGAAAGGGTCAGTAGGGGGGAAATGAACATATGTAATACTTCCAACAATAAAGATTAAAAAACAACAACACCTCCCTTGTTTTTGAAAAAACAAAACAAAACAAAATAATAATAAGAACTTAAGACTTTTCTTTATGATTTTTTGGATTACAACAGAAACAGGCAATTTATGACTAATGTAGACCCTCTTAAAGAAAGACTTGTTGAAGAGTAATGTGAAATTGCTCAACTTTTTTTTATGAGTAAAGAAAAGAAAACAGTTGCAGCATCTATTTTGCAAGGCACATGAGAAATAGTCAAAGAGACAGATGAGTCAGGAGAAACAAGCAGAACTATTTTTAGAGGAACTTACGCTAAATACAGCAAGACCTACTTAAACATTGTGGAAATGGGCAAAGTATACATGGGAGAACTAAAGTTTAGTATTATGCTAAGCGAAATAAGCCAGTCAGAGAAAGGCAAACATCACATGATCTCATTTACTATATGTGGAATATAATGACTAAAATAAACTGATGAACAAAATATACTCAGATGATGAATTTCAGAAGGAATGGGGAGAGGGGGACAGATTAACTAAAGAATTTATAGATACACTAGAGGCTTAATGCAGGAAAATTCATGCAAGAGTAGGTCTTCCTTCCCCCAAGTCTCTATAGACAGTAAAATTTCAGATCTATGTTGTAGCAATATCTTTACAGGCACAGACCCTAGAGCAAGAGAGACTAAGGAGAAAATAAACAAATGGGACTACATCAAAATGAAAACTACATCTTCACAGCAAAAGAAACCATCAACAAAACAATAAGAAAACCCACTGCATAGGAGAACATACTTGCTAATGTTATATCTGATTAGGGTTTTGTCTCCAACATTTACAGGGAACTTATACAAATTAAGAAAGGAAGATAAACAATCCAATCAAAAAATGGGCAAAGGACCTAAATAGACACTTCTCAAAAGAGGATATTCAGAAAGCCAAGAGACATATGAAAACATGCTCAGAGTCACTAATCATCTGAGAGATGCAAATCAAAATAACAATGAGGTACCACCTCACACCTGTCAGAATGGCTATCAACAAATAAACAAATGACAAGTGCTGGAGAGGATGTGGAAAAAGGAAGCCTTCTTCACTGCTGGTGAGAAAGCGGACTGGTTCAGCCATTGTGGAAAATAGTATGACATTTCCTCAAAAATTTAAAAATAGAGCTGCTATTTGACCCATTAATATCACTTCTAGGACTATATTTCAAGAAAACAGAAACACCAATCAGAAAGGGTATGTGCACCCCTATGTTCATAGGAGCACAATTTACAATAACTAAGATTTGGAAACAGCCTAAATGCCCATCAGCAGATGAATGGATTATAAAACTATGGTACATCTACACAATGGAATACTACACTGCTATAAAAAGAAGGAATTATTACCATTTGCAACAGCATGGATAGAACTGGAGAGCATTATGCTAAGTGAAATAAGCCAGTCAGTGAAAGAAAAATACCAAATGATTCATTCATTTGTGGATAATAAAGCACATTATAACGTGATGAACAAAAAGATAGGGGCAGAGAAGCATTGAACAGACTGTCAAATTACAGTGGGAAGGCTGGGGAGGGTTGTGGGGGGAGATAAAAGATCAACTGAAGGACTTATATGCATGCATATAAGCATAACCAATGGACGCAAGACACTGAGAGAGGAGGGAAAGGGCATGAGCTGGGGGGTAGAGGAGGTGGGGAAGATCAGTGGGGGGAAAAGGAGACATATGTACAACTATTTGTAATACTTTTAAACAATAAAATAAAAATATAAATATAAGGCATCAACATAGCTAACTTTATATATTCCCAAATGTGTAATTTTACTCTATTTGCTCATCTTGTTGATCTTAATCGATTTATTGAGTCTGCTTGGCATTTGCTATGCTGTGCTGTGAATAATGTTCTGGGCTAAGGGTTTCTGGGAATAGAAAGATGAGTTAGAGTCTTCCCATGAATAGGCAATGTTTTTCTTTTGTCAGAAAGCTTCCTCAAGCACCGTAGAGAGCAAACCCTAGGCAGTGTATTCTCTCCATGTGAAGCTTGGACTTCAGGGTTTACTCACTGAGGTTGTCAGGGTGCTGCTTCACTGGATATTGGTGAACTCAACAGCCCAGCAACCCAAAGAATCTAATAGTCACTTATAAAACATTCTATCCAATAACAGAAAAATACACATTTTTTTTCAAGTGCCGGCTAAACATCAACCAAGATAGACCTATTCTAAGCCATAAAAAAAATTTCAAAAAATTTAAAAGGAATAAGAGTTATACAAAATGTGTTCTCTAAGTACAATGGAATCAAATTGCCATTGCTTGGAAATTAAAAAGAAATACATTTAAAAATAATTTATACATCAAAGAAGTTTCAAGGGAAATAAAAAAATACATTGAACTGACTAAAAACGAAAATACAACATGTCAAAGTTCTGAGAGAGAAACATCAATAAAAGCACAGGCTAGAAAAGAAGTCTCAAATGAATAATAGCTGCTCCTAACTCAAGAACCTAGAAAAATAACAAAATAAATTCAAAGCAAGCAGAAGGGAGGAAATAAAGAATAACAGAAAACACTGAAATTTGAAAGAGAAAAAAATATTAGGTAAATCAATAAAACAAAGAGTTTAGTCACCAATAAAGAGAAAGGTGCACACCACCCTAAGCGCAGGAAGAGAGAGGTCAAAGGGCAAGGGGCGGGGCCTCAACGGCTGGTCAACAGCTCTGGGCTACCTGCACCTCCCGGTGGGTGGCAGGTGTTTAACACTTGACGGCCCTCGGCCCTCGGTGCGGTGCGGAGTCCCCACACCCAGAGCTTCACCCGGCCTGGGCACCGGTTCTGTGGCCCGTCGGCACCTCCCCGGGATCCCAGAGGCCAGAGCCCGCTCAGAGCCCTGCTGGAGCCGCCAGATCCCATGAGACGTGGACACCTCCTGCGGGCACCTCCCCAGCGTCCCTGGGTGGTCTGGAATCCGGTGCTCTTTCTCCGTGGCCGACAGCCGCCCCGCCAGGGGCAAAGGTGTCAGAGGAGTGGACACAGAGCCTGACCTGACTGGATATTGCATCCTAGCACCCCTTCCCGGCTGGTAAGTCTTTTCTTCTCTTCTCAGAAACGTGGTCCTGCAATTTCAAACTTTGTAAGGGGGGATGTTTCTTCCCAGGAAAAGGAGTCCTCATACCTATTGTCCAAGATACCCCAGTTCTCTTTAAAAAAAAATGTGAGAAATGTGTGAAAAATAAGAATGTGGCTCAAGGAAAGAGAATCAGAGAAAAATGGAATTAAACAATACGGAAGGGTATTAAAAAAAAAAGTATATATCTTGATTTCAGAGAGGAAGGAAGGAGAGAGAGAAACATCAATTATGCGAGAGAATCATTGATTGGCTGCCTCCTGCATGCCACCTACTGGGGATCGAATCTGAAACCCAGGCATGTGCCCTTGGCCAGAATGGAACCTGGAACCCTTCAGTCTGCAGGCTAATATACTCTATCCACTGAGCCAAGCCTGCTAGGCTGGAAGGGTATTTTTTAAAAACTGTAGGAAAAACTCCAGTAAATCACAGTTCTCATGATGAGAACCGAGGTTTCTGCCAACTGAAGTGTCTATGTCTTGGGCTGCACTCAAAAATTTTGAACAAATTCAACTTATTTCCTAATTTTTCAAGATTCCAATGAAAACATTGAACTTTTGACCTTTTAACACATAGTTACTCCAGAAATGCAATTAATGACAATTTACAATTATTTTCAATTAATTAGGTGATTGCCATGACTTTCTGAATATCTGTTCAACCTTGAGTTGGATAGTTATACCATCAATTTAAAATCAATATTTTGCAAAGCAATTTTCAGATGGTTTAGTTTGGGAGTTGTTTAAATTATCAATGTGTTAATTTTTACTTATTCTACTTTTAAATAGAAAGCATATTCAAATTTTAGTGGCCCTTGCTATAACCATAAGAGTTATAAGTGCAGGTTTAAATAAGATCTGTGATTTCAGAAAATGCCCAGTGCTGACAGGTAATGTAAATATCTGAGAACATATTTATTGTAATTAAGAGCTGACTGTGTTGTATATGTCATTTTCCTTTGTATATATTTGTGTTTGTGTACACTTTGGTATTTTTATTTCTTTTTAAATATATTTTTATTGGTTTCAGAGAGGAAGGGAGAGGGAGAGAGAGATAGAAACATCAATGATGAGTGAGAATCATTGATTGGCTCAGGTTTTGTAACGAGTGATGTTTCAGAGGTGTGCTCTGTGCCTGTCTGTGTTTCTAACTGTGCGTCCTGCCAGAGATGAGAGCAGAAATAGGAAAAGAGAGCAGCTTGTCTCCTTCTCAGTGGAGGTGGGCACGCACTGTATCTCACAGCCCAACTGCAGTGAGCCCTGAAGAGCTGACCGCTCGGATGAGCCCATCAGAGAATAAACCCCCTTTTCTGAGGATTCTGCCCCATTTTCAGTCAGGACTCTGCCCCATTTTCACTCTTTCGAAAGAGAGGGTTCTGCATCTCCCACAGAACTTCCAGAAAGCAGGACCCTGCCAGACCTTCAGGTGCTTTCCTCTTCAGTGGTCCTTGAGTCCAAATGTGGGTGTCTTGTTTTATTTTACCACCAATTCATCCTAGATGAGTTGTAGCCTCTAGGTTTTGTTGACTATCACTCTGTTACTACCAATTTTCATTTGCATATTGGAAAATATTTTCCATTAATGTTAAACATACACTGAGTGGCCAGATTATTAAGACCACTTGATGTTTGTAGGCAAATTAGCCGTACATTGCATCACATGGGATATGGAAGCTGAAGGCCTGTTCGAACACCTTTGCTGTCTGCAGTTACCAAGATAAAATGTCTCAAGTTAGCTCAGGAACACAAGGATTGGACAGTCCAGCATTAGAAAAAGTCATATGGTCCGATGAATCACGTTTCCAGTTGCATCATGCAGGAGGCAGCTGATCAATGATTCTCTCTCATCATTGATGTTTCTTTATTAAAAAAATAAATAAATTATTTTTTACAGAGAGAAAGGAGAGCAATAGAGAATTAGAAATCTCTTTAGGAGAGAAACATTGATCAGCTGCCTTCTGCACACCTCCTACTGGGGATGTGCCTGCAACCAAGGTACATACCTTTGACCGGAATCGAACTTGGGACCTATTAGCCCACAGGCTGATGCTCTGTCCACTGAGCCAAACTGGTTAGGGCTCATCATTGATGTTTCTATCCCTCTCTCCCTCTTCTTTCCTCTCTCTGAAATCAATAAAAACATCCTATATAATAAAAGGGTAATATGCAAATCGAAGTAACAGTGGAACGACTGGGTGCTATGATGTGCACTGACCACCAGGGGGCAGACGCTCAATGCAGGGGCTGCCCTTGGTGGCCAGTGCACTACCTCAGGGGGAGTACTGCTCAGCCAGAAGCCTTGAGCTGGGCAAGTGCAGCAGCAGTGGAGGGAGCAAGCCCTGTGAGAGGGCACAAGCTGTGTTGAGGGACATCCCCCACCTCTAGTATTTAATAACAAAGAACAGATATAGATAAAATAAAGGAAAAATTTAAATCACAAAGGCACCACCAAATTGTCTCCATTGCATTTCCTAGAATTGTAAAAGGAGGTCAATTTTCATTGCAAGATGAGGAGAAAATAGTAGTAGCTACAGTCCTAGAGGAAACGTGATATTTCTTTCCCCCTTGACTCAGAATCTCTGGAAATTATAGAATAGCTGGTGTAAAGGTGGTGAGAAATTTCCTTCCCTTTTGGCACTGCAGTTAAATTCTACCAAACAGGATTTAACAAGTCCCCTTGGGATAGTTTATCCTATTTCTGGCTCCTTCACATGTTCCCCATTACTTTCCATAGCTCCTGCTATCTGGTCTTACTTTATGAGTTGTATTTCTTGTGGTTACTTGATGGAAAAAATTATATAGGTTACATGTTCTGGTCAGGTGTAACTTAGAACTCAGGCAACACTAGAGAGGATGGAAAGAATAGATGAGTTCCATATGTTCTATTTGAAGGTTTAATAGGTGGGGAAATGTTTTTGAAAACATAATAAATCCAAGTGTGTGGTAATTGTAATGTATGAATAAGACCCAGAAATCATTCTAGTACTTCTAAATTGATATTCATGGAGCTCCAGATTGAAGGAATCATCAACATCTTCTTGTCATAAATGTTCCTCTGGAGAAAACCAGAGACAAGTCCTTGGAGAGTCCCTTTTCCCTGGAAGGAAGCAGATGGCAGTGTGCCTGGTGGGTCTTTCTCCCTCTCCTGCACCAAACACTCAGTCTATTGAGAGGTGGTGAAGTTAAGCAGAGAATGAGTCTTCTCTTCTGAGCGGAATCCGTTGCCTCTGTTGGGGCACCTTTTCTCCTAAGAGACAGGATTTGTGAGACAGGATTTCAGTACTAACACACATATGCTGTTCACTTTATTGATGTATTTTTTCTTACTCCAACTAACATTCACCTCATCTTCTCGTTTTTTAGCTGTAAGTCTATGGTAAGTTTTTTAAATATTATCCAGACTTTGTTCACTGTACAGTTTCAGATAGGGTCTAATGAAAAACCACGAATGGAATTGTTATTGTCTGTCAATGCCAGATGTCTGCTATTTATAGACTTACTTATAAATAGGATAATTTAAAAGTTACTGTCTCTTTTAGATACACCTAATATGGATCATTTACTTTCATGCATTCAGTATTGAATTTCATGTTTAAATTATAAAATAAGATAGCTATTTGAGAGATTTGCTTGAAAATCTTTCCATTGTTTCATGAAATTAAGTCATGTTTTTATAAAATAATAGACCTAATTGACCACAAAATGAGTTTGTCACACAAGAGTGCCCTGAAGGTTTATTTTTGAAAGTGAGCTGCTATTTGGTGAGTTATTTAAATATGAGCATTATCATCTTTTGAGTCCTTTTAACAGTCTGGTCATTTTAAGCAAGTTATATACACCAGTAGATAGCAATTGTCTTGTATGTCCTCAACCAACAGCTGTGGTAGGACATTCAATATGTTTATTAAATATCTTTATGTGGATTTTATATTTGTGTTTTAGCTGCTGGCAGATACAAGGAAGATGAGATGATACTCATTGGTCCTTCTAATTTAGTTTATTGTGTGCTTTCATCGATGACATTTTAGAAATAGTGTTGCTGTTTTCATTGGCCTCAAATGTTGTTAGAAAGTTGAAATGAAAATGGTGAACACTTTTTTATACATTTAGGACCAGAGAATCCTATAGTTGGAAGAGACCTCAGCATTCTTCTTGTTCAATTTCTCACATAACATGGAAATTCCATCTTAAATAGATGGTTAATCAGTGTCTGATTTAAAACATTCACTGACATGAAGGTCAGTCCTAATAAAACAGTTTTCTTCAAAGAGGGTATTGCAATTGTTATTAAGTTATTTCTTGGTCTAAGATGAAATCATCTCCCGAAATTTCTACTGTGAATTTTGATTCTTCTTTTGAAGCAGGATAAAACCTTCACTCTTATAAAACATAGCAAATATTAACTTATCAGAAAATTTGAATGGGGAACTGATAGATAAGAACTCAGTTATGAATTTTTCTGGGATTTTTGTTTTAGTGCAATTCAGATGGATTCTGGATTGTAGAAGGATATAGAGTTAGACAAGAAAACAGAAGCCATGGTTTAATAGTTACAAGTCAAACTTCAGAATACCCACTCCTTTAAAAGTGGTAGAAATACTTTAAAAAAATTGATAAGCCATAAAAAAGTTAAGATTCATGATAAATATTTTTCTGTTAGATTTAAGCTATACAATATGTTGAAGGTTCTATGAATATGAGTATATAGTTAGAGCTTTAGCTTTATTCTAGGACAGTGGTCGGCAAACCGTGGCTCGCGAGCCACATGTCTCAATCAGATTGAGGATGTTTTTAGCAAAGGCCAGCTTAGGAGTACCCTAATTAAGTTAATAACAATGTACCTACCTATATAGTTTAAGTTTAAAAAATTTGGCTCTCAAGAGAAATTTCAATCATTGTACTGTTGATATTTGGCTCTGTTGACTAATGAGTTTGCCGACCACTGGTCTATGATATTGATCAGGATTTTTAAAAATCCTGGGCTAGGGCTGGCTTTAGCTCAGCGGTTCCTTCGACTACATAAAAATCCTGGGCTATGACCTATCAAGGTATTCAACCAGCATTTACACTGGTGAAATAGAGTAGGAAATAATGTAGAAAATACCATGTACCTTGCACACTTGCCCATAATAAGGATTCAAGTGCATGAATGCATATATACTGTATATATATAACTCTATATCTAACATATACATCATACACACACATACAGACATAGAATACAAATATCCATATGGAGGATAAGAAGGTGACAGGCAACATCTGATCATGAAACAACATGATCAGAATAGACCATTTGGGCACAAAAGTCAAAAGACAAAGTTCTCTCTTTTACTAGTAAATCCAGATCAAGATGTGACAGTTTGCTTGCCATTTTCTCAACTTAACTCAAGATTATGCTGTCGGTAAAAATTATAAGGCTAACAAGAAATACATATAATGAAGGCACAGATTTATGAGATCACTTGATAGGACTGTCTGGGACATGCTTCTGGTTCGTCTTCCCATCCTCATGTGCAGATAGAGATACCAGTAAAAGACCACAGACCAGATTTTCAGTGTGTCTCTGTGTGCACTGTGTTGTGGGAACACACACAGGCAAACCTCTGATGGGATCACACTGACCCGGAAAGTATCCTCGGCTATGAAGGCAGTTGCAGTGTTACCATATTATGAACAGTGGTGAAAGTTTGAAAATACAGGTAAGATTTACTGAACACTGTATGTAGTAAGAGAATATTAGCATTTAGTTTATCACAGTGAATAAAAATTTCCTTCTGGGTCATTTGCAATGCATACTATTCACGTAGTAAGTGACTAACAGGACAAAGATATCCTTGGAGATATTTTCTGAGGAAAGAAACAATGCACATATCCACCATGTTAGTCACGATAACCCTCCTCTCCCCCGAGCATTCAGCTGTCAGCACTCTTGTCTTTTCCCCAGGGAAATGGGGGGAAACCAGTCTTCAGTCACAGAGTTCCTCCTGCTGGGATTTCCCCTCAGCCCAAGGACTCAGATGCTCCTCTTTGGGCTCTTCTCCCTATTCTACGCCTTCACCCTGCTGGGCAATGGGGTGATTCTGGGCCTCATCTGGCTGGACTCACGACTGCGAACACCCATGTACTTCTTCCTCTCACACCTGGCCATCGTTGACATGTCCTATGCCTGCAACACAGTGCCCCAAATGCTGGTAAACCTCCTGACTCCAGCCAAGTCCATCTCCTTTGTTGGCTGCATGATGCAGACCTTCCTCTTCTTGACCTTTGCTCACACTGAATGTCTTCTCCTGGTGGCAATGTCCTATGATCGGTATGTGGCCATTTGCCACCCACTCCGATATTCTGTCCTCGTGAGCTGGAGAGTCTGCTCCATCCTGGCAGTGACTTCCTGGACTTTAGGAGCCCTCCTGGCCCTAGTACATATAGTGCTACTCTTACCATTGCCCTTCTGTGGACCCCAGAAAGTGAATCACTTTTTCTGTGAAATTCTAGCGGTTCTCAAACTTGCCTGTGCAGACACCCACATGAATGAGATTATGGTTTTGGCTGGGGCAGTGTTTGTGCTGGTGGGACCACTCTCCTCCATTATGATATCCTACATTGAGATTCTACGTGCCATCCTGAAGATTCAGTCAGGGGAGGGTCGCTGGAAAGCCTTCTCCACCTGCTCCTCCCACCTGTGTGTGGTTGGACTCTTTTATGGCACAGCCATTATCATGTATGTCGGGCCCTCACATGGCGACCCCACGGAGCAGAAGAAATATCTCCTCCTCTTTCACAGCCTTTTCAATCCCATGCTTAATCCCCTGATCTACAGTCTGAGGAACAGAGATGTCAAAGCTGCTCTGAAGAGGGTGCTTGAAAAGGAGAGAACTTCATGAAAGCATTATGGAATCAGGATACAAGTGAGCTTAAAGGGACCTGAGGACTCATGTCACCCAGTATCCACACAAGATACACAGGCATGCTGTAGGGCATCCTTTTCATCTTTAAATTTCCCTGTGACTCCCTCCCAAGAAAGCCATTCTGCTTTCCTCCCTCCTCAGTGCTGCACAGAAAGTAAAAACGTCTCCCAACTATCTGCATGCTGCACACACTTTTAATATGGTATGTTAAATATTCTCAGATGAGGGAGTACATTTATATAGTCCATAATCAGGACTTGTAGACAAAAATGTAGAGTAAAACAAGATTTCAGCAGAATATTTAAAATATAGGCATTGAGAGAGATCGATTACCTAGTAGTTATTTAAATATTTTAAACTTGGCAACTGTCATCTTAAAAAGTTAATCTACATTTAAAATATTTGGTTATGTTCCTGCATATTTCCATGATAGTTGGTGATGTTTTCTAAGGCATTACCAACTTAAATTAGGAAGAACATGAGCCATGACTTTAAGGAAAAAGAAGATTAAGGATGTGACTGGAATGGAACTTGAACAAAACCCAGAGGATGTCATGCTAAAAATACATAGGCATATTGGAATTTTCTCAGTGGCTTTCTTTCTCTGCTTCTGGAGTGTACTTGGAGATCCATAGATCATGGAGATGAGAAGTAGAGAAAAGAATGGAAGTAGCTGAGAGTCCTTGGAAAAATTATACATCTCCTCTCATTGCTTTGGTCAATTGTCTTTATGGGAAATGACCAACACTTAGACTAAACATTCTGGCAAATAAGAACAGACTATAATTGTTGGGATGATTAGTTGACCAAATGCTATTAAAGCTATAAATGAACAGAAATGATTTGCTTTTTAAACTAAGAGATTTGAGGTAAGTTAAATAACCATTTTAATCACACATGAAACTCCAACACTTAATTTTGAAGTGATAGAACACAGTAAAGAAATAGTGGGAAAGGATATATAAAGAGACTCAGCCTTCGAATTTTTAAACTGTATCAAAGGGGAATATTTAACTTTCAAAATAATGATGTTTTGTGAAAAGCATTTTTAAAGAGGGAAATGTATTTCTTTCATATAAAGCACCCCTTTTATAAGGAAGTCTGTTGTGTAGACATTACTCTATGATCAAGCAATGATTAAAACCCATGATTTTGAATTCAGATAAAGCTGTGTGTGTGTGTTTGTTTGTTTGTTTGTTTTACAGAGTTCTGCTATTTGCTAGACATACAAACATTTATAATATACTTAAATTCTTTGTAATTTAGATTTATTATGTGTAAAATAAATTCACTAATACTAAGCTCACAGTTTGTTGTGAAGAGGAAATATTCTGCAAAATGCAGAATATTTCCCTAACCCTAACCCTAACCCTAACCCGAATCCATGAGTTATAATAGTAGCTCAATAAATGGTATTTATTCATATTATCCTCTACATACATTCCTCATTTTTAAAGAACAAGTACTGTGACATAAATGAGACAATGTAAAATGAGATTTGCTATCGATACTATACTAGACAAAAGCAGAACTATCACAAAAAATAGCCTTTTATGTTATGCAAATTGCCAATATTTCAAGTAATTTATCAAGTAAATGACTCAAAGAGCCTTTCATTTGTAATATTAATTCTCTAAAGAATAATATTTAAAAGTACATGGATAAATACAATCAAAATTGCAATATATATGTATATTACACACACAAAATATGCATTCTTTTTAATTTTCCTTTTTTTCATTCATTACTATATAAGATTCATTCAGGTTGTTTGAATGAATTCATTAATTTTAATTGTTTTATAGCATTACATTGTATAAACCTATCACAATTTATCGCATTTCTGGTAGTGTATTTCTAGTTCTCTGAGATTTTGACTGTAGTAAATAGTTAGTCCATGAATATTATTGCACATAGGTTTTGGGGAACAGATGAAATCATTTCTGTTGGACATGTTCTCAGGAAAGTTCTGGGTTATGAATGCTCTAGACTTGGATCTGCTTTGGCTTGAACATTTGACAGGCTGCCTATGTCATTATTGTTATCATTTACTTATCACTTACTATGTTCCTCACACTGAGATAATGATGGTAGGACAATGGTGAGCCAAATACAGTCGGCCCTTGATCAACAAGGGTTTGAGCTACATGAGTCCACTGTTATGTAGATTTTTTCAATAAGTACTGTAAAGTGGTTTCTCTTCATGATTTTCTTAATAACATTCTTCTTCTTCTTTTTTTTTAAAATTGATTTTTCACAGAGAGGAAGGAAGAGGGAGAGAGCTAGAAACATCGATGAGAGAGAAACATCGACCAGCTGCCTCCTGCACACCCCCACTGGGGATGTGCCAGCAACCGATATACATGCCCTTGACCGGAATCGAACCTGGGACCTTTCAGACCGCAGACCGACGCTCTACCACTGAGCCAAACCGGTTACATTCTTCTTTAAAAAAAAAAAAAAAAAAAAAAAAAAAAAAATATATATATATATATATATATATATATATATATATATATATTATTGATTTTTTACAGAAAGGCAGAGAGAGGGACAGAGAGTTAGAAACATCGATGAGAGAGAATCATCGATCAGCTTCCTCTTGCACACCCCTCCACTGGGGATGTGCCCGCAACCAAGGTACATGCCCATGACTGGAATCGAACCCGGAACCTTTCAGTCCTCAGGCCAATGCTCTATCCACTGAGCCAAATCAGTTTTGGCTAACATTCTTCTTTTGCTTATTTTATTGTAAGAGTATAGTATATAATACATATAACATAAAAATACGTTAATTGATAAAATTTTTACTTTTCCATCTTAAGCTAAGTTCTCTCTACCACTTGCTTTTGGCAACTTCAGTAGTTTCAGTAGCCTGGGTTCTTCCAATAAAACCTGATGTAAAAGCCTGTATACCAACATTTAATTATAAATGAGAAAAAGAGGAGTGAGACAAAAGCATAGGGAAAGTGAGTTCCATAGTAGCCAACCCCTCCTATTCACATCTTTGTGTGATCACCTCCTCTTGACTTTCTGTGTTTTTGCAACTGATTTGAAAAATGAACATCAATTTCTCTAAAAAGTTCTAAAGTTGACAAATTAATTAATATAGCTTATAATGAGTCATTTTAATATCATAGTTAAATAGCCAAGTATATTTTATTAAACAAAAAACTGAGCAGCTAGAGGCAAATTTATTTAATCATTCCAAATTCTGCTTTTGACCGCCTCCGCTATAGGTGGGTGGTAAGGAGTGAGGGTCCCAGGCCTCTAGTACAATAATAATAAAAATAACTGACTTCTCAGTTGGAATTATGGAGGTCAGAGGATAATGACTAATATCTGTAAAGTGTTGAAAAGAATAACTCAATCAAGAATTTTATATACAGAAAAATATGCTTCTAAAATTAAGATTAAATGTACATCTTCCCAGACAGAAACAAAAATAAAAAATAAAACAAGTAAGCAAACAAACGAACCAAACCAAACCTGAATCTTTCTTGACAGCAGGTCTATTCTGCAAGACACTAAAGGATGTTTCTTTTTCTAGCTAAAGGAATGACTCTTGTTGGTAATGGGTAATAAATTTTCTCCCCTGAGTTTGAAAAATATTTATCTTTGGTTTTCAGAAATGTCACTATAATATGATTAAGTATTGTTTTATACCAACTTATTCTACTTGTGATATGCTAAGATTTCTGTATTTATGGGAGCGTATCCTTTACTATATTTGGGAAATTTTCAGAAATAATTTCTTCAAAATTTGCTTTGTCTCTATTTTATTTTTCTTCTCAAGTATATGCTAGAATACTTCTTAGCACTTCCTAAGATATCTTTCTGACTCAACTGCATGTTTCATTTTATGCCTTTTTTGATAGGTTTCTATTAAACTTCATTCAAGTTCATTGGTCTTGCTCTTTGTTGGAGGTCATCTGTTATATTTATCTGATCTTTTCTTAATATAAAATATTATATCTTGCTATTTCAGAATGAATAATTTGATGTTTTGTAATACTTCACTGAAATATTACATTTTTTTCATTCTTTATATCTTTGTTTCCCTTTATTAACATAAATCATACTTATTTGAAGCCCTTATTTGTAACTTCCATTACTTGTGTTATATCTGGGAATTCTGCTGTTGACTCCTATGTTATATTTAGAT
This sequence comes from Pipistrellus kuhlii, assembly GCF_014108245.1. NCBI lineage: Eukaryota > Metazoa > Chordata > Mammalia > Chiroptera > Vespertilionidae > Pipistrellus > Pipistrellus kuhlii. Next base: position 21,891,128 of record NW_023425405.1, on the reverse strand, counting down.
AAAGATTATGAAGGTTTTGTGCACTTTAAACAGAACCTCATCAGCCCCAAAGATTTAAAAACATTTTATATGCTGATAGCACATGAATTAATATCTCATGCCAGGCCTCTTCCCAAAATGCAGTATTCCAGGTAAATGTTTATTACTGCACATCAATGTGAAACAGCAGTGCCCATTGACTTCAGATCTCAATACAGCAAACTCAGTGTCCTTGAAATCACTTAAAAGGCTCCAATTATAAGAGAACTAGAGGTCCAGTGCACGACACTTGTGCATTGTGGGGGAGTTCCTAAGCCCGGCCTGTGCTCTCTTGCAGTCTAGGAGCCCTCGGGGGATGTCCAGCTGATGGCTTAGGCCTGGCCATCAGGCGTATGCCTGGCTCAGGATTTCTGGCTGAGCAGTGCTCCCTCTATGGGAGCACACTGACCACCAGGGGGCAGCTCCTGCATTGAGCATCTGCCCCCTGGTGGTCAGTGCACGTCATAGAGTCTGGTCATTCTGCCGTTTGGTCAATTTGCATATTAGCCCTTTATTATCTTATTTAATAAAAGAGTAACATGCAAATTAACCATCACCCCACCACACCCACAAGCCATGCCCACCAGCCAATCAGGAGCGAATATGCAAATAAACTCAACCAAAATGGCTACGGCCACAGGAAGGAGGCTTGGGTTTCCTTGCCCTTGCCAGCCTAGGCCTCCGCTCATTGCTACAACATTTCAATGATAGAAAATACATAAATCCAAACAGAAATGGTGGCAGCCACAGAGCTGTAAAGAGCAGAAGGCTAGGGTTGCCCCCGGCAATGGAAGAAGCCAAGCTTTCCTCACACCCTGGCTGGCCCAGGCCTCCGCTTAAGGCTACAAAGTCTCAATTATAGAAGATAAATAAATCCCAGATACCAGGGCTTCTGCTTGGGTCACCAGGGGGCATGGCCAGCCTGCAAACCACCACAGGCCCCTCGCCCAGGCTATCCCATGTTCCAAGGGAACCCCCACCCTGATCCTGGACATCCTTCAGGGCAAAGTAGCCGACCCCCACTCATGCATCAGACCTCTATCCTATCTAATAAAAGAGTAATATACAGATTGACCATCCCTCCAACACACAAAATGGCTGCCCCCATGTGGACATAAGAGGGCTGCCACAGATGGCCAGCAGGGGAGGGCAGTTGGGAGGGACCAGGCCTGCAAGGGAGGGCAGTTGGAGGCAATCAAACCTTCAGGGGAGGGTAGTTAGGTGTGACTAAGTCGGCATAGGAGGGAAGTTAGGGGTGACCAAGCCTGCAGGGGAGGGCAGTTAGGGGCAAACAGGCTGGCAGGGGAGTGGTTAGGGGGTGATCAGGCTGGCAGGCAGAAGTGGTTAGGGGCAATCAGGAAGGCAGGCAGGTGAGCAGTTGGGAGCCAGCAGTCCTGGATTGTGAGAGGGATGTCCGACTGCCGTTTAGGCCCAATCCTGGTCAGACATCCCTCAAGGGGTCCCAGATTTAAGAGGGTGCAGGCTGTGCTGAGGAACACCTCCCTACCCTGGTGCACAAATTTCGTGCACCAGGCCTGTGGTATAAGATAAGCTTCAATATCTATAAGTTTCCAAGTAAAAGTGAATATTTGTAATGGAAAATTTTGAGAATTTATTTCACAACACTTTTCAGCAGGCAAAGACTGTTTACTGCATAGGGAGAAAACAGTCCTTTGAGGCACTTGCCTTAACAAGCTCCAGGGGGGCCACACACATCATATCATGAAACTTTTAAACCATTCTCAAGGGGGTATGGAGGCAGGCACAGCCTCAAGATAACCATTCAGAAGTCCAAATATGAGGTAATTGTACTGTGGTATAACCTATAACATATTACTTAAACCTGTTAAATTTTCATGACAAGGTCCTTCTGAGTCGGGTAACTTGCCATTTTTCCTGAGTTCTCGCTTTTCTGCATAAACACCACACACACACACACACACACACACACACACACACATTCACATTCACACACACACTCATTCACACACACACACTCATTCACACTCAGATACAGAGCTGTAAGTCAAGAGCAGCGGGGCAAGTTTGTCCTACTCTGGGAAGACCTAGAATGGTGGGAAGAAGCGTTGTAATTTGTTCCCTGGACTCCACAGGTATATGTGTGGGAATGGGTTGGCTTTGGGTGATGCACCCTTGCAACCTGTTCTCGAGGTCAGGACAGAAAAGTAGTCACTGGACCGACTTCAGGCAGTAGGCACTTCAGCTCCAGCCTTTCCTCTCTCTCAGTTTTCCTGTACTCTCAAACCCAATTCGAGGGAAATACGATCAAGACTATCCTCCTTTGTACAAATTATTGTTTGTAAGCTGCTTAATGATTTACAGAAGAGCAGGACATAAGGCTGGCAGAAATCCTTAGGTTTAGGAAGAAGAAAAAGCTATCTTTCAGAAGACCCTTTCCTTGCACTGTGCTGGGTGCTCAGAGTAACATCTGATACCCAGGCTGTCAAACAGACTTCTCACTCCTCTTAGATCCCTCTCTGGTCATACTTATAGGGAGGGGCTGCTTCCACTAGACGTCCCTGTCTCATGGTATCAGCCTGAAAGGGGCACAAAAGCCACCTAATACTGTTGCCCCCTTTTACAATGAAAGGTGAAGCTAGAGGTGTTACACAGTTTTCTTTCTTTTCTTCCTATGCTAGGAACCATTTTCTCCCACTTCCTAGAAATATCCTACAGCCAGGAAAGGGAGAACATGGGGGCTTCTTTTCTTTGCTGCCCCCTATGGAGGAGTTAGGGCAGGGCAGGAGAAATCCTATAGGGATGTGATAAAAATTCCATTTTTTTTTTCTTGTTTCAGTGAAGGTGGTAGAGGAGTCAGATTAGCTTTTTCTGATTCAGTATTCCAGGTACACTGCCCAGGGATGGTCGGCCCGATTCCAGGGAGAACCTGTGTCAGATCCCAGGATGGGATCATGTGGCTACCATTGTCACTCACATATTTGGTTTTTAAAATTTCACCTTTAACCTGTGTGTGTGTGTGTGTGTGTGTGTGTGTGTGTGTGTGTGTGTGTGTGAGAGAGAGAGAGAGAGAGAGAGAGAGAGAGAGAGAGAGAGAGAGAGAGAAAGAGAGAGATTCATGGTCAGAGCACATGCTGAGATTGCAAGTTTGATTCCTCGTGGTTGGGGTGAATGCGGTAAGCAATGATGTTTCTTTCTCTCTTCCTTTCTCACTCTCTAAAATAATAAAAACATCTTAAAAATACTTACAAATATTATAATTTTTACTGCTCAAACATACCTTCCTCTATTTACTTATTATTTTCAAAAGGTTTAATTTTATCCTTTTAAAATACCATAATAATTATTTTATAGCCCATATGTATAAGATTTGCCAAATATTTTCTAAATTATGTTTTTATATTGTTTTCATATATTGACTTACTGTGGGCTCATTTTTATTCTTATTGAAGAATATACTTTATTATTATACTAGGGATCTCTAGGTCCTCAATACCTTCTTATTTGCATACTTAATAATGCTGTACTTTGCCCTAATCATTCAGGATTATTCTCGACAACATAAAAATTTAGAATAGCATTCTACTCCTCAGAAAATTAAAGATAGTAGCTTATTGTTTTCAGTCCCTTTCTTGCTGTTGAGAAGTCACTTTCAGTTGAATTGTTGTTCCTATAAATATAATTGTATTTTACCTTTGATAACTTTTACTATTTCCTCTTTTTTTGCAAAATTAAAAAAATATATTTTCATTGATTTCAGAGAGGAAGGGAGAGGGAGAGAGAGATGGAACCATCAAGGATGAAAGAGTATCATTGATTGGCTCCCTCCTGCACACCCCACATTAGTGATCGAGCTTGAAACCCTGGGTAGGAATTGAACCGTGACCTCTTGGTTCATAAGTTGGTGCTCAACCACTGAGCCATGCAGGCTGGGCTACTATTTCCTCTTAATCCTGGAAAAAGTAAATTATATAAAATAGTTGAACAAAGACTGTTTAAGAGTCAAATGAAATTATAGCTCCTATCAAATATCATAAACCTGATGAAATAATAAAGGAACTACAAAGAAGAAAACAAAACAATAGATGTAAAAAGAATTCACTTAAAAATCTTGAAAAGCAAAAAATAGTCATTAATATTTTTTTTAAAAAATGAGGCAGATAGGATAAATTTCAACTTGTTGTCAGTCATAGAAGAACTGTATAATTAGAATATAGTTATGAAATGTCTAGAACAGTGTGAAGACAGCAAAAGAGAAAAATATCCAAAAGGATAATTAATTAAGAGACATCAGATAGGTTGACTAACTGCATCATTGATTGAATAGGCATTCCAGAAAGTGTAGACACAGTGAAATTTAGAAAATGGAAGAAAGACAGTAGTTAAAGAGATAGGGGGGATAAATGGTGATGGAGGGGAATTGAGGTGGTGAACACACAGTACAATATACAGATAATGTATATGGAATTGTATACCTGACACCTGTATAACCTTATTAATCAATGTTACCCCATAAACATGTCAATAAAAACATATAAAAGAATTTACAATCATTGAGAATTTATTTTTTATTTATCCTACTAGAGGCTGGATGCATAGGATAGAATTCGTGTAAGAATAGGCCTTCCTTTTCCCGGTTGCTGGCATCAGCTCCCTCTGGCACCCAGGACCTGGGCTTCCCTAGCAGCCCTGGCTTCCTCCGGTAAGTCGTCTGGTCTAATTACCATATATGCTTTTATTATTCTGGATTCTTTTCTCATAGTATATATTTTTATTTAAAAATTTATGTCCTCTTTAGTTATGAAAAATTCTTCATTTTGCTTGAGGGTACTTTTATATTTTTTATTGCACTCATTAAATGGAATTGCTTTTTTTGCAAGTTAAGGACTTAGGTCTATTTTTAATTTTGGAATATTTTTGGCTAAATCTCTTTAAATAATGTTTCTTTACTATTATTATTTTGCTTTAGAAATTTTATAATATCTAAGTTTAGCCCCTCAGTCTATTATCTGTGTCTCTAAACTTTACTTTCAAAAGTGTATTCCTTTGTCTGCCTGCATTAAAATCTGGGTGAACTTAAATGTGACTTTCCAGTATATTACCTCTCTCTTTAATGTTAGATGTAGAAATTATTCCCTTTATTGATTTAAAAAAAATTTGTGGCTATATTTTCAACGGTTGGTAGTTAATCTGTTTTTATATACTGTTTATGTTTTCATGGCTACATTGTTTATTTTTCTTAATGTAATAAGCATTTTAGTCACTCTACCTTTTAAAATCTATTGAACCATCCTATATTTTATGCATTTAATTGCATCTTGAATAAATTAAAGTTTCTAATTGTTTACTTTGTTTTTCCTCTTTAACATAAAATTTCTGTGTTTTCAAATTTTCTTTTACTTGATTTTAATTTGCTTTTTCAGCCTTTTCTCTTTCCTTGTCTTGTGATTTGAGTTTTTGTTGTTCCTCACTTGGGTCCGCAATTCCTAGTGTAGAATCAGGTCCTATGAAAGTGTCTCAGGCTTTGGTGATTTAATGAGAGAGCAGTAAGCATATAGACTTTTTTATAGTCATCTTACCCAGAAGCCCAGTAGCTGTTCTATACCCCTTCTATGGCCCCAGCCCAAGGGCTTAGTTTCAAGGAACCATATTTGTACCCCGCCTCCCAAAACTTGCTTTGATTCCATCCAAACTGAGTTCCAGGTAGGACTCTATGTTTTCATCCTGGGAACATGTTATCATATTCCTGATTTATTTCTGGTATGTGAAATAATTGTCTCATTTCAAATTCTGGCTTTCTATTAGAGTTTGCAGTTTATATTTTGATCTGTAATTTTCATGTCTTTCAAGTAGAAGAGAACTAAAGAACTCATCTTGAGCATAGCTCTTTAAACTAAATATACAACCCAATAGTGTAAGTGCAATGATAAAATTAAGTGCCACTAAGCTTCAATTTCTGGGAGAAAACAGATATTAGTGTTAAATGATTTGCCTCTTCATAAAATTCAGGTGATTATTGCTTATAATACTTCGCATGGAGTATCAAAGTTTTTATTTTTTTAAAGGAAATCCGAAACCCTACTTTTCATGTGAAATCTCCCAATTTTTAATATTCGTCAATATCAAAAGTTTTCAAATATCTCTAAATGCCACATTTACAGATGAGCATCACAGGACTGTGGGCTGGATTGAAATACTGATTTATGGCTTCTGGCATAGATTCTCTCTGTATGAGCATACCATGTTTTTTCTTTTCCACTTCTCAGCTCTGAAGTTTCTGTCCTAAGTGCAGCGTTGTATTTGCCTGTCAGAAGAACATGGGGAGCAACCAGACATGGGTCACAGAAGTTATCCTGCTGGGCTTCCAGGTGGACCCAGAACTTGAAGTTCTCCTCTTTGGGTTCTTTTTGCTCTTCTACAGCCTCACCCTGATGGGAAATGGGGTGATCCTGGGGCTCATCTGCCTGGACTCCAGACTGCACACCCCCATGTACTTCTTCCTCTCAAATCTGGCCATCATTGACATGTCCTATGCCTCCAGCACTGTTCCCAAGATGCTGGCAAATCTTGTGATGCAGAAGAAAACCATCTCTTTTGCTCCATGCATTCTCCAGACCTTCCTGTACTTGGCATTTGCTGTCACAGAGTGTATGAGTTTGGTGGTGATGTCCTATGATCGGTACGTGGCCATCTGCCACCCCCTCCATTACTCTGTCATCATGAGCTGGAGAGCATGCATAGGGCTGGCTGCCGCTTCCTGGACATTCAGCTTCCTCTTGGCTCTGGTCCACATTACTCTCATTCTGAGGCTGCCCTTTTGTGGGCCACAAAAGATCAACCACTTTTTCTGTCAAATCATGTCAGTACTCAAATTGGCTTGTGCCGACACTAGGCTCAATCAGATTGTCCTGTTTGTGGGCTCTGTGTTTGTCTTAGTGGGGCCCCTCAGCTTGGTGCTGGTGTCCTACACACGCATCCTCTTCGCTATCCTCAGGATCCAGTCTGGGGAGGGCCGCCGAAAGGCCTTCTCCACCTGCTCCTCCCACCTCTGCGTGGTTGGGCTCTTCTTTGGCAGTGCCATCATCATGTACCTGGCCCCCAAATCCAGCCACTCTCAAGAACAAAGGAAGATTCTATCATTGTTTTACAGCCTTTTCAACCCTTTGCTGAATCCCCTGATCTACAGCCTGAGGAACACAGAGGTGAAGGCAGCCCTGAGGAGACTGGGGAAGAGGAGATAACTGTGAGGGATGGCTTGGCGTATTCTGAGGGTGTAAGCTCATCCTTCTGATTCTGGGACCTTGAATGCCCTTTTGAGCCTTTTAATTTACTAATCAACCTGGAACTCTTTGTTTTTGGGCTTCTTATAAAATGAGAAAATAGCCCAAACCGGTTTGGCTCACTGGATAGAGCATCGGCCTGCAGACTGAAGGGTCCCGGGTTCGATTCTGGTCAAGGGCATGTACTTTGTTTGCGGGCACATCCCCAGTGGGGGGTGTGCAGGAGGCAGCTAATCGATGTTTCTCTCTCATCGATGTTTCTAACTTTCTATCCCTCTCCCTTACTCTCTGTAAAAAATCAATAAAAATATATTAAAAAAAATAAAATGAGAAAATAAATGCTCTTTCTATTTAAGCCATTGACACCAAACCTGATATAAAGTGTGAAACAGAAAATCACAGTCTAATCCTATTCATGAAATAGATGCAAATATTTTAAAGTCTTAGTAAAATAAAATAACTCTGCATTTTGATACAGTTTTTATGCCCCCAAAAGCAAGAATTATATATAAAAACAAACAATAGGAAAATAACTTGTCACATTAACAAATTAAAGGATACATGTCAGTAGATCTAAGAAAATATTTGACAAAAATTAACTTTAATTATGTTAAGACTCTTTTTTGTTGTTGTATTTCCTCACCTGAGGATATTTTTCCATTGATATTTAGAGAGAGTGGAAGGGAGGAGGAGAGATAGAGATAGAGAGACATTGATGTGAGAGACACACACCCAACTGGTGGTGGAGAACCTGCAGCTTAACTGGAATTGAACCTGGGACTCTTCTGTTGGCTGGCCAGTGCTCTAGCCACTGAGCGAAACCAGCTAGGTCTGATAACACTTTTACATGCGAATATAACAGTAAGCATTTTTAAAGATGACCTATCAAGAAAGAAAAAAATAAAGAAAACCGACACAGCAGACATCATATTTAATGATGAAATTCTAATATCCTTTCCTTTAAGATAAAGAATGAGATAAGCACTAGCTGGTTTGGATCAGTGGATAGAGCGTGGGTGGATTGAAGGGTCCTGGGTTCACACCTCCCTTGCAGGCTCCATCCCCTGCCCTGGCCCTGGTCAGGACTGGTGCAGGAGGCAACCAATTGATGTGTCTATCTTACATCGATATTTCTCTTTCTTTGTCTCTTCTCTGCCTTTCCTCTCTTTCTCTAAAAATCAACAGAAAAATATTCTTGGGTGAGGATAAACAACAACAACAAAAAAAAAACCAAAAAAAAAGAGAGATAAAGATGTACAACATTGCTTTGTTTTCAATGTTTACTAGAGATCTTAACTAATACAGTTAGACAAAAAGAAGAAATTCAGGCACGCGTTTGTGCACACACAGGCACATTTGGGAAAGAATAAAAGCACATCGTGGTTATATGCAAATGACATGATTATATATGTTAGAAACCAAAGAAAACTTTTGATATATTATTATAATTGTAAGGAAGTTTAACAACGTAGTTTATTACAAAATCAATATGAACATCAATTATACTTTTATATAACAATAACAAATAATTAAAAATGAAAATTTATAAAATGCAGCCATAAACAGCAGGACTTAATTTTTCAATGCTTATGAATAAATGTAACAAAGGATGTATAAAATACTGTAAAGAGACAATTAGAAAAATGTATTGAGTCACCATAGTAACTAAGAACAAAGATATTCAATGTGAGATATGCCAATTTTTTAATTGGGAAACATAATATTACAAACAGTCTCCTTAAATTGATTGACATGTTTAATGTAATTTTAATAAATTTTCAACAATATCCCAGCAGCATGTGTGGGTTTGAGCAGAACTTGAAAGGGCCAAGGCTAGCCCAAACACTTAAAAAAGGTAAAATATAAGGTGGAAGGATTTGATTCCCAGATAACAAGATGTACTATAAGGTGCCAATCAAGGGAAGTAGGGTAATCACCTAGGTATTGACCAACAAACAAACTGAACAGAATACAAAGCATAGCAGTAAATTCATGTTTTCATGTCACTTGCTAGACGGGTGTGGCAGGGCAAGGAAGGGCTTTGCTGGAAATGGTGCTGGCACAGTTGAGTAGCCACATATATACGCCCACATGGGAAAAACAAGTCCTAGTGTATTAAAAACCCAAGTATCAGAGGCAAAACTATAAAGGTTTTAGAACAGTGGTTCTCAACCTTTCTAATGCCGCGACCCCTTAATACAGTTCCTCATGTTGTGGTGACCCCCCAACTATAAAATTATTTTTGTTGCTACTTCATAACTGTAATTTTGCTACTATTAATGAATTGTAATGTAAATATCTATGTTTTCTGATGGTCTTAGGTTCACAGGTTGAGAACCGCTAGCAGGGTCACCTAAGAGAAATTATTTAAGCACTGCCTTGAAGGGTGTTTAAATAAATGCATTTAATCTGCCAGAGAAGGGAGTCCCATTTTGGTAGAAGGGCTGAAGAGGGCTCTGTGAGTGCTTTGAGAATAGGCATTATGTCTGAAGTCAAATGGGTGACACAAGGATAAAACTGACTTGAAACAAAGATTGAGAATTTCAGGAGTGGGAGAAGGAGTGGAATGAAGTGGAGAGAGTGTGCTGGAGAATAATAAGAAAGTAAGAAGAGTAAGATTATTTTAAGAAAAGAACCCCAATTTGTCTCCTCTTAAATATATTTTTTCTGTTCTCCACTAGATAAAATGATTGCCCCAAACTGTGTTCTTTCTATCACAGTTTTAGAAGTAAGATTTTTTTAGAGAATTCAACTAAGAAATTAGAAAACACTTAGGAAATTAGAAAGGACAGGACTTTATAATTATCAAACACACACACACACACACACACATATTCATTTTTCATTTTAACTGTGGGTTTTTAACCCTGGATAAATAAAAATGTGGCTCAGAAATCTGGAGATATTTGAAATGGAGGGCAAACTGAATAAAATAGGGAGAGGTATATCTCAACTGCCAAGTCAAAAATATATGTGAGGAATGTGCAGTGATTATTTGGCAACCACGCTTTCTCCATTGGGAGATAACAATTTCTTTGAGATGAAGTCTTAATGGAAAAACAAAACAAACAAAACAAAAAAAAAAACAATTGAAACCTGTAAAGAATTTTAGTGAGTTTATTTGAGCCAAACTGTCAACATATGCCGGGAAGCAGAACCTCAACGGATTGAGATAATGTTCCGAAGAATGGCAGGTTACATTTCTATATTTATACATTGCCATCAAAGGATAGGGACGTAGGGGAGTTACATGAAATTCATTGGTGATAGGTTAGGGAGGTGGGACAGAGCGAAGCAGGGAAACCTCTGGGATAGGGTAAAAGGTGAAATGATGGACATGAGCTTCTTTTACAGAGATGGGTACAGGACACTTTAACATAATTAACAGTTGAAAATTAGCTGGATAACAATAACAATGAGGGAATGTCTCGAGGCCATTTGTTGTGCCCTGAGGGGTCCGGAGTAAAAAGGAAGTTACAAGTTGCCCAGACATCTCACAGATAAGTTATCTTAGAGGCAGGAAGGAAGGTGGGCTCAGTAAAGATCGAAGTTGATCTTTGTCAGGTGAAATATCTGGGACATGACTACCCACTATAACCTGTTTGTAGTTAGATATTAAATTTTCAAACCATCTTTTGTGGTTATTTTAGGTCTCTGAGTTTGCAAGACTGCCACGCAGGCCTTCCCTGAGCTTGTCAGGTTAGCATGTGGCTCTTTTCTTTCTCAATAAGTTCTGTGAGGCTCCTACCTTGAGAGATCAAGAAATCATAGCCCTTCTGCCCAGCCCCACTCCTAGAAGAGAGACAATTCCTTGGGCACAAAACCACTCTAATGTGGTGGTTTCACACCAGAAAGGCTAGTCAAGGAGATCCAGGCTAGGCCTTGGCACCCCACTCCTTGCTGAGAGCCCAGTTCCTACAATGGAGATACCATTCAGGGAGCAGTTTGCCATGGTCCCCACAGGGAGCTAAACACAGTGGCCCAGAGAATTTGACTGGAGGTAAAGTAGCCATCCTTCAAATAGATGGTAATCTCTCCTACTGGAGCTGACTTCATTTGCAACAGATTGGAGAAATTCAAGCCTAAAGGGCTCTCTCAAAAACAGCCAGAAGTTCTGGTGAAAGACATCTGGGAAGAGATTGATAGATCCATTGGAGATACTGTACAGGCTAAACTGTTGGCTGGCTAATTTTCAGGCAAGAGCTGGAGAAAGAAGTAGCTGAGAGGCACCCTTGGGGGGTCAGAAGGAATCTCAAATACTAACTAACCAGCGGATCCCAAATTTGATTTGATCTTTTTCTTTTGCAGTATATGTCCTGGATCATTACTGAAAACAATAGGCTGATCAGCCCTAAGTTAGTGTGGAGTTTAACAGCTGGGCATGGTCAGTGACTAGGCAAAGAGAACCTGTCAAAACCACCCTCATCCCAGTATGAATGTAGGTGTACCCAAGATTGCACTTCACGAGAAGCAGCACCCTCGGATGTGATCACTGAAGTACAGTGCAGGGGAGAATACACTCCACTAAAATAACGCAGACTATTAATAAACAAATAAATAAGTAACCAAGAAGTTAACAATAGAAAGCTCCAGAAGAGATGTGAGGAAGGTACGGACCCAGGGTTTTATCTAAAACTTTCCAGTGTTTGGTTCAACAGAGGACACCTGGCTTTTATTCTTCTGCATTCTGTCTGTTGCAACATTTCATGTCATGTTGCTCTGAGCTCCACTGTGCTTTCAGGAGAGAGTGAGGATGAAAAAGGCAAAAAGTGTCTAAATGTTATTGTGAAAGTAGCTTTGACCTCATAGACCCTTAGAAAGGTTCTCAAAGATTCCCAGTGGTCCCTGGAGCACATTCAGAGAATTCATAACAGGGTGCTTAAGCTTCAATCTCCACATCTGTAAAGTGAAAATTATAATCAGATGGAACTATGCTGTCAATATGTGGTATTTAGCAACTTTTCTGAAACATAAGAAGTACTCAATCATTGTTGCTGATGGATATTATAATCCTTCCTCCTTTGTACCTGTCAACCCTGACTACAGTGAGAGAGAGCCCTGCTTGGGGGAATTGTTCTCTCTTAGGGTTGCCCTAACTAGTTTCATGGGAACCCACATCTCAACCACCTAAAAGTCCTGGCCTCTTGTGTACCTTCATGGGGATTGTAGAGAAGCATGCATTCATAAAGCTAATGATCATGAGTTTGGGTACTATAATTTGTGGTACCTGTCTCAGGTTTAAAACCCTTGAGATATCTGAAAGTTTATGTAGCAACAGAACGCTGCTAGTATTTTTCCTAGTCTTTTTGTTCCCTAGTATTTTTCCTCTGAGGACAATCAGACCCAATCTCTGCTCTCCTCCAGAGAGAAAATTCAGATATTTTCTATTTTCCCTCCGAGAGAAGATAACTAGGTAGGACAACTTATGATCCTTCTGGGAATTCGAACTCTCAAAAGAAACTAAAGAATGTTTTTAATTCATCTGATTCTAAAGTTAAAGCTGTGCACTTGAGCTTCTCTGAGAAACCTTCACCAAGACGCCTGGATCCTCCTGTACTTGAATTCAAACTCCCACAAGCTTCTGAGGCAGCAGGACACTACACCCAGTTTAGAGGTACATCTCTTAGCTCTGGGGGTTTATTCCAGATCAGAGAGATGCTCGTGAGAAAACCCAGTGCTAGGATCTCCCTGTGCAGAAGTGGAGAATTCATGCTGGGATGTAGGTTTCAGTGCAGGTAGCTGGTGTAGGCAAGGACAGCCACAAAAACCACTTGGCTGTGTGGACAGGAATGACATTGCTGGGTGATCTTTCCTCCTGACTTGTATTGTGCCTTGCAGGTATATATAGATAATGTATAATAGGTACCTGGATTTCTTCTTTGTTCATCTTAAGGAACTTCTGCCTACTGTGCTGTGGATAGGGGCCTTGACCTCCTGATGTGCCTGTGTGATGTTGATCACAACCAGCACAGCGTGTCTGGGAGAGGCTGTGTATCCAGGCATTGTCTCTGAGTGATGGTCTGACATAGCCAGATTTAATGAGGTTGTGTATTACCTCGCCTAATAATGTCCAGGGAAAGTTCTCTCAGTGGAAAAGAATATCCTATAAGAGTTTCAGTAAGTCACTTCTTTACTGAAACAGTGTAAGGTATACCGTATTTTTCGGACCATAAGACGCTCCGGACCATAAGACGTACCAGTTTTTAGAGAAGGGAAATGAAGAAAAAAAGATTCTGAAACAAATAGTGTCCTAAAATATTTTATGTGCATTAAAACCCAACATCACAGTCATAAACACATGTAATCCACCCTGTAAAGTAAACAGCAGCATTTAGAACCATTTTAGAGCTGGGCAAGCACACAGAGACCACACAGAGCCGGGCAAGTAAAAAAACTTTTTTTTAAAAAAGTATATGTGTAGGCTATATTTGGACCATAAGACGCAGGGACTTTTTCCCCCCACTTATGGTCCGAAAAATACGGTAAGTTTGCAACCTATTATTTCCTTTCCTGACCTTCCCATGTTATCAGCATATCAGGATGTTTATCAGATTGGAAGCCACAGTATTTTATGTAAATACTAGAGGCCTGATGCACAAATTTGTGCATTGGTGGGGTCCCTCAGCCTGGCCTGTGGGGACTGGGCCAAAACTGGCTCTCAAAGTTCTGGCTTGCAAGGGATCCCACTGGTGCACAATTGGGGATAGGGAAGGATAGTGGGAGGAACCAAAAGAGGACTCCAGGGAGTGTCTGGCCCCTCTTGCCCAGTCTCAATCATCTGAATCCCAGCAGCAAGCTAACCTACTGTTTGGCGTGCCTGTCCCTGGTGGTCAGTGTGTGTCATAGTGACTGGTCGAATGGTTGAGTAGATGGTCAGACACTTAGCATATTGGGCTTTTATATATATATAGATCTTTCCTATCATAAAAGAGAATAGGTTGAGTGCCCAGACTCCTGACGAGAGTTGGAGCAATAGAATAAAGCTCCACAGATCAAGAAAACACTTGGAGTTACAGGACTGCCCAGATGAGGAACTGCTCATACTGATCACACAAACCTTTTGTTATTTGAGCTTCAAGTGTTTTATTCACTCTACTGGGAAGGTGGAGTTTTATGCCTCCCATGGCTTTTTCTTCTCTATTTATGCAACATGTTTAAGTGATATGGTATTCTTTCTATAAAAATTTTGTTTAACTTGTAATTCCTGCATAGGCAGAAACCTGCCCCTCTTATTAATATATAGTAAAGAGTCATATAATTACCATTCACCTAGAAAACAGGAGTTCCTCTCAAGCCAGAAATTGGAATCAAAGAGTAAATACTAGATTAGACACTACATGAGAAATCCGTATCTCTGTTTATAATAATGTGGATGTAAACTTGACTACTGAAATTAGGATAATTTCTTTCACATGGACCCATATGGAACCTGGGGAATAAGAGACACAAACTAATGTCACATACTAACTAGTAAAATTGTGCCATTTTCTTCAAATTAGAGGGTAGATATCTTAGGTAGCAGGAAGAATAAGAATAAGAATAAGAATAAGAATAAGAGTAAGAATAAGAATAAGAATAAGAATAAGAATAAGAATAAGAATAAGAGAGATTTTTCAGCCTGGTAACCAAATAGCTACATACATTATAAGGCAGGTTGTACTTAAGCTTTGTGAAGTATTAATTTCCATTTATCATTTTTTCTATTTTTTCAGTTTTTGGCATCAATCTGAGATAAGAATGAAGCTTAGGAAGTTGATAATGAGCAGGCTTTCACCTAGCATTAAAAGAGGATCAACGTTCCTTTAGCAGCCAGCATGGTAGGAACAGCCATAAAAGTGGGACAACCACATAGGAAGGTGAGTTTAGGATTTAGGAAAAAATAACTGTTAAGTTAGACACCCTTCCACTGGATGCTTTCTGACAGAGCTATCTTTAGACATCTGGGATTTTGTTAGATACTGAAGATAGAGAAATATATACATTATATGACTGATTTGACTGAGCATTTTCAAATCTCAGAATTTACTATAAGGATTCATGAAAAAAACAAAAAACAAAAATAAAATAGTGTGCAGCTATTCAAAGCATGCTTCATAGAAATACTTTGACATGAGGAAATAGTTCCTGGTGTGTTTCTAAATGAAAGAAGTAGATAAATACTTTTTGATATGTATATATTTAAATTCATGATATATATGAAAATAAATGCACAGTAAAAAGGTAAAACTGTATATATAAATTATTAACAATGATTATTTTTGGCTATTTTCAGGGTATTATCTTCTTAGTCTTCAACAGGATTTCATAATGTTTTTCTAAGAAGCTTTTGAAAGTTGATGTCAAACTCTCAGACCAGGTAAGAACCCTTTATTCAATACAATGAACCATATTTTTAAAACATTAATCTCTAAAGTTAAAATGTTCAAGAGGCTAATTTTCTAAATATGAATTAAACAAAAGAATAATGCAACCTTGATAATTAATGTGTTAGTTACAACTATATATTTTGCCTAAAAATAAACGACTAAATAAAATGAAGATTATTTTCTTTAATGTTAATAATGTTAATTTAGAGAAATAGATTGGACTTCATTAAAGGGAAGTCAGTTAAGCTGCTTTGAATTTTTATAAATATAAGAATCTGTTATCCCAGTAGCAACTTGTATTCCTTATCAAATTATATGATTGTTTTTTAAAAGAGGACACCAGAAATATGGCAGAAATCATAATAAAAGTATAAATGATTAAAATCTAGATATTGTTTTATAAATATGACTCTTCAGTGAAGTAATCAGATTTTTTACTGAAGATCTCTCTTTGGAGAAATGGCTGTGTCTGAGGCTGAGGAGGGCAATGTATAAGAAAAGTGTAAACCATCATATCAGAAGTAAGGGAGTACTTAAAATTATGGAAACATGTTAACAGGACAAAAGGGCAAGCTTGGAGGGTTTATATCTAGAATAATTAAGCATGAATAAATAATAATAATAATAATAATAATAATAACAATCCCTTGATACAAATTCATGAGTCCATTCTGATAGAAAGATAACAGATACAGATGCAGAAGGATAAATAGATAATTGATAGATAGGTAAATAGATGACGGAGCCTTTCCTTAAAGGGAAATTGACAACCAATAAATATAACAACAATAATGGAGTAAGAACACCATGTTTGCAATAATTATTACTAATAACTGAGCCAGGCAAGATAATCAACAGGCACTGAAATTAGTGATTAGAAAGCTTTATGAAGAACAGAATATTTTATAGTAATTTTAATGGATGCTCCAGAAATTACATCAGTGAAAAAAAATAATGGTTTTGTAATGGAGATATTTGGGAGGCACCATCTTCACCAACTGATGCAAGTTAGCATCACCAATAATAGAACAAATGAACATTAAGCACTTACTCATGGAATACAATGGAGAATGCTTATTTTTCCTGAAGAAAGTGAATAATCTGAATAAAAATGAGAAGCTTCATACAATTTCAATTTGGGGAACATCCTACTAAAGAACTTCTCTATATTCATCCAAAATTCAGTGGTCATGAAGGGCAAAGACAGACTATTATTTCAGATGAAAGGAAATTAAAGATAAATGACATTAAGTTTAATATGTAATTTTGGATTGGGTCTTGAATGGGGGAGTAGAGAGAGAATATTATAGTTTAATGATTTGCATCAACATTATATTGCCTGATTTTTATAATTATATTGTAATTATATTTGTGAATGTCTGTTCTTGGTGAAAAAAATGGGCATTATGTCTACACTTTAATCTCAACTGGTTCAGACCAAGTAATAACCCTATGTAATAATATAGAGAAAAAGAGAATGATAAAGCAAATATTAAAGAAATATTAAAATTTGTTGAATCTGGGTATCTGGGTATAGTGGAGTTCTTTGTTCAATCTGGGTATCTGCATATATTGGATTTTTTTTTTTGCGTAATTCTTGACCTTTTTCTGTAAGTTTAAATTTATTTCATATTAAAAGTTAAAAATAGTTAACCAATTTTGAGGGTAGGAGAAGCTTTTTAATAGGGACAAGTATATAACTATTCTATGAGCTCATTTTGAGATAAATAACTCCAATTTTTGTTGATTATCCAGCTTTGACCTTTTATCACATTTAAATCCCTGAACAGCTGTCTTTATGGAATGGGGGACAACCAGTCCTGGGTCACAGAGTTCATCCTGGTGGGATTCCAGCTCAGTGCAGAGGTGGAAATATTCCTCTTCTGGATCTTCTCCCTGTTCTATACCTTCAGTCTGTTAGCAAATGGCATGATCTTTGTACTCATCTGTCTGGACCAGAGACTACACACCCCCATGTACTTCTTTCTCTCACACTTGGCCATCATTGACATATCCTATGCTTCCAACAATGTCCCCAAGATGCTGGCAAACTTAGTGAACCAGAAGAGAACCATCTCCTTTGTCCCATGCATTGTGCAGACATTTTTGTATTTGGGTCTTGCTGCTACAGAATGCCTGATTTTGGTGGCGATGTCCTATGATCGGTTTGTGGCCATTTGCCACCCCCTCCAGTACACTGTCATTATGAGTTGGAGAGCTTGCACAGCCCTGGTCATCACTTCCTGGTCATGTGGATTTGTCCTGGCTTTGATCCATGCGATTCTCCTTGTAAGGTTGCTCTTCTGTGGGCCCCTGGAAATAAACCACCTCTTCTGTGAGATCCTGTCTGTCCTCAAGCTGGCTTGTGCTGATACATGGATCAACAAAGTGGTCATCTTCTCTGCTTCTGTCTTTGTCTTAGTCGGGCCGCTCTGCTTGATGCTAGTTTCCTATATACGCATCATCTGGGCCATCCTAAATATCCAGTCAAAGGAGGGACGCAAAAAAGCCTTCTCCACCTGCTCCTCCCACCTCTGTGTGGTTGGACTCTTCTTTGGCATAGCCATGGTGGTTTATATGGTCCCGGAATCCAGTCAACGAGAAGAGAAGGAGAAAATACTGTCCTTGTTTCACAGTCTCTTTAACCCAATGCTAAACCCCCTCATCTACAGCCTGAGGAACACTCAGGTGAAGGATGCCTTGTATAGAGCACTGCAGATGAGGTCCATGTGAAGGGTAGATAGATGTTCAGATGTCTTATGAAATATGTGGTTTGGTGAAGGAAACACTCGGAAAAATTTCCCAATTAGAAGTTTGATATTAAAATAGTAATTATTCAAATTCTAGCTCTGAAAGTAGGATAAAACTCCACAGAAGAGCATATCTCCTAAGGTTGAAATGGGACAACTAAATTATCAGAATATCTGGTCTTTCTTTAAAAAAAAATAACAAATTCTATTCATTTTTTAAGGCCAGAAATATTATATGGAGAATAAATTAACTATGAGAAAGTTATTTCAATACATTTCTCTGGCTTATGTGTTTAGATATATGTGACCTCTTGTCATTTCATTAGAACAAAGGGGTCGGGAAATGTGCCCACTAGTATTTTTGAATGTTTCGTTAGTATTTCTTAGTATATACCAGTCTGAGAATTTGCATTAACCTAAGCCTTATAGTCTTTAAAGGGAATAGACAGTAATTCCCAGCAGTTTTAAAATTATTGAATTCATTAAATACTTATAAGCATTAAAAATGTATGAATTAAAATAAAATCAATTATCTTGGGAGATTTAATTCACAATTATCTGGGAATGTATTATCTGTTCAGTTGAAACCTTATTGTTAGGTATGTGTGATACAATGGCATTATATTTATGCAACATGTTTAAGTGATATGGTATTTTTTTGTATAAAAATATTGTTTAGCTTGTATTTCCTGCATAGTTAGAAACCTTTCCCTATTATTATATAACTAGAGGCCTGTTGCACAAAATTCATGCACAGGGTGGGAGGGGGAGTGTGTATCCCTTATCCCAGCTTGCACCCTCTCCAATCTGGGACACCTCAAGGGATGTCCAACTGCCTGGTGGGATTGGGCCTAAACAGGCAGTAGGACATCTCACAATCCAGGACTGCTGGCTCCCAACCACTCACTTGCCTGACTGCTTGATTGCCCCTAACCACTTCTGCCTTCTAGCCTTATCACCCCTAACCACTCCACTGCCAGCCTGATTGACACCTAACTTCTCCCCTGCCTGCCCAATTGCCCCTAACTGCCTTCCTCTGCCAGCCTGGTTGTCCCCAACTGCCCTCTCCTGCAGGCCTGGTCATCCCTAACTGTCCTTTCATGCAGGGCTGATCACCACCAACTGCCCTTCCCTGCTGGCCTGGTCACCTCTAACTGCTCTCCCTTGCCAGTCTGGTTGCCCCTAATTGCCCTCCCCTGCAGGCCTGGTCCTCCCCAAATGCCCTCCCTTGCAGGTCTGGTCATCCACAACTGCCTTCCTCTGCTGGCCTGGTAACCCCTATCTGCCCTCCAATGCAGACCTTATCACCTCCAACTGCCCTTCCTTGCAGGCCTGGTCTCCCCCAACTTCCCTCCCCTGCTGGCCTGATCGCCTACAACTGCCCTTCTCTGCCAGCCATCTTGTGGTGGCCATCTTTGACCACATGGGGACAGCAATCTTGTGTGTTGCAGTGATGGTCAATTTGCATTTTACCTCTTTATTATAAAGGAGGATTATACATGCCATTCACCTAGAAAACAGAAATTTCTCTCAATCCAGAAAATAGAATTGAGAAGAAAACACTAGATTAGATACTACATGAGAAGTCTGTATCTCTGTTCTTAATAATGTGGATGTAAACTGTCTAGGAAAGAATTCTGACAGTTTACATCCACATTATTAAGGAAGGAATTCTGATGGTTTCTTTCACATGAAACCATGTAGAACCTGCCGAGTAAGAAACACAAACTAATGTCACATGAAGTTGTGTTAATTCCTTCAAATTAGAGAGTAGATAGCTTGGGTAGCAGGTAGAATAAGAATAAGATTGACAGGGTTTTTCAGCCTGGTAACCAAATAGTCTACCCTCTTGAATTTTTCAGAAAGTTTGAGGAGGATAAGTGTTAATTCTTCTTAATTACTGTATATGTAGGCAGCAAAACTTACTGAATATCCTAACTAATAAAGAGGGAATGTACTAATAAACCCTCATGCTGTCACAAAGATGGCAGTGCCCACAGCCAATAAGGAGGGAATATGCTAATTGACTCCACACTTTCAAAGATGGTGGTGCCAACAGCCACAAGATGGCAGTGACAGTCCCCTCAGTCCCCAGCTGCCCAGAGTCAGCCTGAGACACAGGCAAGCCTGGGATGGTGGCTGCCCAGCCGCCAAGGGCTGCCCAAGGCTCAGGTAACCAGGGCCAGCCAAGGCTTGCACTTCTGGCAGTGGCAGCAGCAGAGATGTAATGAGGGTGTCCCCTTCCCCTGATCACTGGGTTGGCTCCTGCCCCTGAGGGCTCCAGGACTGTGAGAGGGGGCAGGCTGGCTGTGTTGAGGGATCCCCTGCTCCAGTGCATGAATTTTCATGCACCAGGCCTCTAGTAATCATATAATGAGCTTGTATAATAGCTAACATTTTGATTAATCACCCAGTGCTATGCACTATATATTGATAGTACTTTACATGGAACAGCTCAGTCATAATAACAAAGACATAAAGGAAGTCCCATTGTCAATCTATTTTATATATGTACACACCGGACAGTCAGACTCTTACCTCATCAGCCTGGCTCCAGAGCCTTTTGTGCTTTACCCCCACAACATAATACTTCGGTCTGTGTGCTATCAGAAAAAGAACAAAGCTAAGTTATCTCAAGGAAGAAAGCGCTAAGTGAAGGAGGGTTTCCTCAGAGCATTAGGTGTGGCAAAGAGACCTGATCTGTTTTCTGTAAGGCCTGGCAAATCAGATGTTATTGAGAGACTGGTTGCCCTTGACAGAGTTGCACAGTTATGGAAGCCCTTTTAAATGCAATCAGATTTGTAGAAATCCAGGAATTCAGGACTGTCTCTCAGTTCTGTCTGCGCCATTGTTCCCACAGGGTCACTGCCTTCATCACTGATGCTTCCCTGAGATCCATATTTGCAGAAGTTTAAAGTGCTCTCACCTGTGTCTTCACATTTCCATCTCAGGTTACTTTATTTTCTTGTATACTAGCTTTTCAACAATGCAGTCTTTCTGAAAATTTCTTACACAAATCACTGCAATGCAGGTTTAAGATCTTAATTTAGTTAAGGTGATGATATTCTCTCTACAGTTATAATATGGTTCATAGCTTCAATCTTATCCAAGCATAGCCTATAGAAACACTGTATTAAATTATATGAATTATTCATGGATTTTGAATTCATGGCAATTTTCAAGTGATTAAATTCTAACTGTGAACTTTTTTTTTCTAGTACAGTAGAATTCATTGAGTAGAAACTGATTATAGAAGATGCTTTATATATAGAGAAGCATGAATTCATAAAACTTGAATCATCTTAAGAATTTTTATATCTCTTTCAGGTTTATGACCCTTTAAAAACTTTCATGGATACAGTGTAATGCAGTATGTGACCTGTGAGAAGGAGGGGGAGAGAGGGAGAGAGAATGAATTACAAATCACTTTCTTCCATTTAACAAACACTTGTTGGGTGCCTGTTTCATAAAATACATGGCATGTATATAACATATTGCCCACTCACGGGACTATTTTAGTCAGTTAGAATAAGTGACAATTGGTATCAAACCCCACCTCATCTTTGAGTGTATCTTGTGGATTACATAGATCTTTTAAAAATATATATATATATTTTATTGATATTTTACAGAGAGGAAGAGAGAGGGATAGAGAGAAACATCGATGAGAGAGAATCATTGATCAGCTTCCTCTTGCACACTCCCTATTGGGGATGCGCCCGCAACCAAGGTACATGCCCTTGACTGGAATCGAACTCAGGACCTTTCAGTCCTCAGGCTGACGCTCTATCCACTGATCCGAACCAGTTTTGGCAGATCTTGATAGTCTTTTATTATTCAAGTCTAGACAATTAATTCTTCTTAATTACTATGTATGTAGTACATTGACTAAAAGACCTCCTCATGTTAAACCTCTCTAATTGCCTACACTGGAAAAAGACCTTTTCCAAAAGAACTTTTGAGGTGATGGAGATTATGGTGATATTTTTATGAGTGGATATTTATCTCCAAATTCCTCATGTGGTATACCTTAAATATGTACAGTTTTTTTTTTATACATCTCATACCTCAATAAAGCTATTTTTTTTTAAAAAGAAAAATACCAGATACAAAATTCTGCCCCAATGGAATCCTTCATTGTTCCTCGGGGAGCCAGGTTGGGCGAGGAGGAGATGTTGGAGGGAGGCTGCAGGGTCCTGTAGAGACACGACCTCCAAGTGGCTAGTCTGAGTTTTTTCCGAGGCATTTTCTTGGGCTTTGGAATCAAAGGCAAGCAAATTTTTCTCACTGCATTTATGAGTAGAATTGTAAAAGTTATATTTACTAAGCAGTGAGATGAGACAAAAACCATGCTGGGGTCACATGGGATGGTCAGTCTTCTCAGAGTTGAATTGCCACCCTTCCCTACTAAACGTTTCTGTCACTCATGGCTCCAGCTGCATTCAGGGCCACCAGAAATAATTTATTATCCGGCATCTGATTTGAATAAACCACAGATTTATTTTTAGTCTCTGAAGGCTCTAGTCAGGAGATGCAAACAGCAGCTTTCCCTAGGTAGGACTGGCTGTAATGGGACCCCTTCTCTTTTGCATCCTCAGGTTCTGATGGGGATCTCTAAGGATGGCCAGTGGAACAAATCTTCTTTCAGTCTCCTCACTGGTCCAGTGATAGTGGAGAGAAAGGATTGTGTCCTGAATTCCCCTCTTCTTACTAGGAGATAAAGCAAGAACATCAGGATTAAAAATATATATATATTTTTAAATTTTATCTTACTGATTTTAGACAGAGAGGAGAGGAGAGAAGGGAAAGAGAAAGAGAAAAACATCAATATGAGAATCATCAATTGGCTTCATGCCTTGGCTGGGATTCCAACCCACAATCCAAGAATGTGTCCTGAATGGGAATCGAACTGGTGACCTTTTGGTGCATGGTACAACACTCAACCAATTGATCCACATAGGCCAGGTCAGGATTTTTTTGGAGAGGAGTTTTATAATAATTGTGAACATTTGAGGAACATCCCTGACCCCACAATACATTGACTTCCACAATATATTTCCCACATTGAGTTGCTCCTCCTCAGGCTCTGCGCTCTTGGAGGGTGACATTTTTTATGTGTTAACCTCTGAGTCCTAAGCATCATATGCTCACCACACCTTTGTTGAATGAATCAACAACACACTCATCTTTGTGCACACACACATGCTTTCCTTTGGCTCTCAAACAACCCCATATTATAATCATCTCTTTTCCAGATGGGGAAACTGAGGCTGAGAGAGGGTTAGCAATTTTCCAGAGTGGGGACTCAACTCTAGATCTTTGACACCAAAGCCTGGTTCTTGCCACGCAGCACACTGACTCTAGGCGTTTCCCATCACCACATAACATACCAGCCAGTTAGCCACCTGAAAGAGCCAGAAGTCATAAACATCGCCCCACTGGACCCACCCAGGAAGAGAAGCTGCCTGGTGTTCAGTCCCACAGCAGGGGTTTGGAGGAGCGTGAGCATTTCAGGCCCGGAGACCTCACCTTCAGAACATTCCCAAGGACCTCGTTCACCAATTTTTACTCCTTATCAACTAGTTTCAGGGTGGTAGCTTTTAAAGCTTCATATAAAAACACATTTAGTGCCCCATGTCTGCCCTTAATAGTTCGCACTGGGGCAGAGGGAAATAGGGCACTAGTTGTTTTGTTTGTTTTGTTACAAAGAACTAAAGGGTCCTGTTCCAGGGATTGCAAAGGGATAAATGAAAGCTGGAGAAACTGAGAGTGGCAAAAATATTTGGAAAGTTGCAATGTTCAAAACATGGCAAAGTTGTCCTGAAGTGTCTCTGGTTCACAGTTAAGGTAACGCAGGTTTGGTTGTGGGTCTTAGGGCCTCCTTAGGCTGGAGAGTGTGCTGAGTGCAGGGTCAGCAAATGCCTATTTTTATAGAGCGCATAGCTAAAAATGCTTTATGCATGTTTAAATGGCTGAAAAAGTCAAAAGACTATTTCATGACAAGTAAAATTATATGAAGTTCACGTTTCAGTGTCTGTAAATAAAAGTTAACCACTTCTCTCAATGTTAGCTTTGCAGACACAGGGCACTCTGCCACATGGCACCCTGCACAGTGAAGGGTCCCCCAGAACTGATCCTCAGAAAGCTTGGGGAGACTGTTTAGCTGCTTGCAGGGACGATCCCAAGGCCTGGCATGAGCTTCTGTGCAGCCCTTCTCCCACCTGAAATTGGCCAAGTTTGTCTTCAGCCCTCAGCACCTTTCCACTTTCCATCCCAGACCCTCTTGGTGTGGTCCGGCACCCACAGCTTCTGTGTGGAATGCTGCTGTTTCCTACCTGGACCTGTGGGCCACATTCTAGGCTCCAAAATGCTCCCAACAGTAACTTTAAAAAATATTTTTAAATTAATTTCTTTATTGATTAAGGAATTGCATATTTGTTCTCAACCCCCCATTCCAATCCCCCTCCACCACACTCATGCCCCCACCACCCTATTGCCCTTGACCACTGGTTAGGCTCATATGTGTGCACATAAGTCCTTTGGTTGATTTCTCCCTTTTATCCTCACCCTCCCTTTGAGGTCCAACAGTCTGACCCATGGCTCTTCATCTCTGGGTCTGTTCTTATTCATCACCATTTCCCCTAGATGAGTGAGATCATGTCCTACTGGAAATATACTTATAAGAATAAAAAATGAGACAAGCAGTAATGATTATGCTGAAAGGCATATGAATCAGTCTGTAGTGAGCTTCTTTCTGGGCCACCAGTTCTTTTGAGACCCAATTTCAATGTCAAACAGTTCCTTATGTGTACATGTCAGCAATGATATTTCAGTTCTGGATGATGCACCAACAGTAACTTCTAACCGTGTAACATGTTACCTCACCCCTACACCAAGACCCTGGAGATGAACATTTTCTTCCATTTTCTACCTCTTATACAAAGGCCCAGTCTTGAGAAGGAGTCCAGAGGACTCCCCGATCCTTCAAACAGCGAGGTTGGCTCCCCAGCTGTTTAATCCTTCCTGCTTCTCCCACAAACCAGCCTTTCTGATGTCAGAAATTTCCACTTCTTCCCCCACTCCTCTCAGGATTCCCCTTCTCTCCAGAGGGAGGAGGGAAACGGGAGTGGGATGGGAGGCTTCCTCTCCAGCATCTCTCTCTCCCTTCCCTTCCTGCCATGATTGCTTCTGCTTTCTGCAGTTCCCCCCTTCCCCCCAACTCAAGTCTTGATTGATTGAACTTATAGTTTCTTTTCCTTTCTTCAGTAGATATTTTTTTGTTATAGGACCTCAAAACAAAGAATTTCTGAGACTAAAAAAAGAGAATTCCTGCATAAAAGCAGGAGCCAGGGCGGAATTTAGCAGGCACTGAATTATTAGAAGGGGAAGATTGTGTTGGGCTGTAGGACAACCTGGTGGCTCTCCAATCCCTCTCCTTAGCTCTGCCTTGGCCACTGGACTTGTCTTCATTGTCGAGGATGCCACCAGGTTTGAGGCTCCAGCCTTGTACTGGGCCTTCCTGGTTGGGATCCCCTGGCAAGCAAATCCCCTTAGCTGTTCACATGTCCAGTGTTACTTTGTGGGTAAAGGAATCCTTCACACCATAACTTTCAACCTTTCTCAGGATGGGGTGTCACATACAGTTTGCAAAACAGATCCTTTAGGATTCATATTTCTGTCTAAAGCCAGCCAATTTGAAGGCATGGTATACCGGCTTGCTCCTGAAGTTTAGGTGGATTTTACAGGGGGAAAAAGGAAGAAAAAACAGAGGGAAAGAAGGGGAGGGGGGAGGGAAGGAGAAAGCAGGCACATAAGGAAGGAAGGAAGAAAGGAAAGATGAAAGAAAGGAAAGAAGGAATGAACGAAGGAAAGAAGAAAGGATTTGGAGAGAACTTCATTTTATTGATGATACTGCAACATAAAGCATTGATAAGATGTCACATCCTTGAAGCTCTCATTAGATCTCTGCTGTCCCTGGCTCTTGCAATTAATGAGGGAATATTTTTTCACAATAAGCATGTAGAGGGATTATGCAGTATTTATCTTGGCATGCTTCATATTAAAGATGTGGTGACTTTTAAATCAATCTTCTGTTTTTCTCTGTAATTCATTAGAGCACACTTGGTGAGCATGTATGCATATATTATTTGGAAAAAAACCCTATTTTTAGGAATGGGAATGAAACCTCAAAATCTAATTTGTCTTATTATAACAACTCTACCAACTTCAGTAGCATAAATAAGTATCACTCAGGAAAGCTATCAAAATAGTGTGTTTTCATAAATATTTTTCTTTCCAGTTAAATAAGTCCTAAGACTCTCTGAAATATGTATTTAAGAGTAGGAGTTTGGGTGTTAGTCTATGCCAAGGACCTTACATTTTCATTTAGGAGCTACTTAAGCTTGGCACAATCAATAGCATTCTTTTTACATTTTCCTCAGTAGTTCTGATTTTAAAAACAGCCAAGTACAAGAAAATCCCAAATCCTACCCTTATTGCAAGGTACCTGGTGGTAGGTGTCTTATTTTGTGAACAGCCCTTGGAGGCCATGCTGAAGGCTGACAGTGAAGAGTCCTGTTCCCAGACAGCCCCTCCCAGGGAACCTGGCCTTGCCCCACCAGCTACTTAAGATGACCCAGAACCAGTAAAGCCAGAGGCATGGGTGTTGCCTGTGTGTCACAGAGTCAGGAGCAAAGCAAAATAGACTTTCCTTAACTCTGGCTTCTTTCTATGTTCTTTCTGCTTCCCGTACAATTCACCTTTTTTTCTTCATTCTTCCTTTCCTCTCTTCTCACATTGTCCTCTATTATCTGGAAAAATAAAGTATTGGTTTGACCACCCACATATCTACCTGCCACCCTGTATATCACCTTTATCTCTAAACAACCGCTTGAGATTATTTTCATCACCTTTATTGGAAACTCCTATAACCTGAATGTCAGTTATCTCTCTCCTAATAGTACCCATGCCCTCTTTTTAGTCAAGTCCCAAGTCTTTTACTTCACTCTTCATTGTCCTTGAAACTTCTACAGCACTTGATACTTTTGGCTGGCCTTTCTTCCCTGGAACCCCATTCTCTGGAGGTGTTCTGATTTCCTCTTCCATGGAGTACTTACTATGCTTGTCATTTGCCCTCCTCTTTCTTAACTGTGCGTTAGTAAAGTGCCTCAAGCAGGGTGACCAGACAAATATAACCTTGAGAATGAAAGGGTGCTCAGTGATAATAGGCACCAACAAAGATCATCCCAAGCAGTCACCCTCTTCTTAAGGCTCAAGGGAGGAGGAAGCTGAGAGGAACTCAGGGCAGGATCCGAATGAGCTCAGATCAAGGAGCTTTCACAAGTTTGTCTTAGAATTGTGTAGCCACTTCTGAGGCTTCAGAGTTAAAAATTGAGCTTCACACATATGAGAGCATTCATTTACCTAGGAGGAGTGTCAGAGCAGGATTAGGGAAGAAAAAGGGTGAGGAAGAGTGGTGTAGGTGAGGAAAGGGCAGAGCTGGTTGGAGCAGGTCCTGTGGGTTCCAGTCACAGTGTCTGTCCTTACAGGTGAAGGTGAACTCGGTGCTGAAGCTGCTTCCAAGCTCTTCTCAGCCCAGGATTGCACAAGGTCAGCAGCAGCGAGTGGCCAGCAGGGTAGGCGGCCATGATGAGTTTGCATAAAACATCCCCAAAACTGTAGGCATCAAAGACATTGGACATGGAAAGAAATAGAGCAATTGCATTGAAAATGTAGAGAATGAGAAAGTAGCTGATAGCCCTGATGGCCCCCAAGTGGGCCTCCATGCTGGGGTCCCTGGAGCCAGTGGCATTGCTTTCCATTTGCAGGGTGTGCCTCTTGAGAGAGGTGATCAGCAGGGTGGCCGCCAGGATGAACATGATGAGAGGAATGAAGATCCCCAGGTTATAGAGAAGAACCAGGTTGATCATGTTGGTCTCAGCAAAGTACATCTTCTCCGTGGTGTTGCTGGACGGGATAGGAATGGAACTGTTCACATACACATTGAAGACGTCTTTAGATAAGAGGAAGCTGAAGCACAAGGAGATGAGAAGTGACAATCTCAGAAGCCAGGGCATCAGCACTGTGATTTTCCTCTTCATCTTGAAGAACAAAGGGTGCGTAAAGTTTGCAATTTTTAGACAGTAGAGGATGGTGAGCCATGCAGCGAGCCAGAGGTTGGAATAGTTCAGAAACAGGACGATGACTTTGAAAGGTGTGTACATCCTGTTTTGGTTGTAAGTGGCCCAGAATAGTAGGCTGAGCACATTCTCCAGCATCATCCAAACCTGAAGCAAGAGCCTGGAGAAGTTCAGCATCAGCACAATGTAGTCCCCCATGGGGAGTCTTTTGTGTCTGGCCCACTCAGCCCCGCGGACGGCCGTGATGAAGCCGTTCCCAACGATGCCGGCGAGGCACTCGATTCCGGAGACCACCAAGATGAAGACCACTTTGAACCTGGATATGTCATTATCCGTGTAATCCATGTTCACCGTCATCATTCCCTTTGGCCCTGACTTTCAGGTTTTCTTGACCAGAACTGGTACCTGCTCCACGATCTTCTGACCCTCACTCAATGTGATTGTAATTTTTTTTCTCAGTTAATAGTTCTTTCTAATTTTTCTTCATTTGCTTGTCACATGACTGCAGGTTAGAGGCATGACATGCAAATGATGAGAGGCTCTGGTTACTGGCTGTGTCCATTTTTCATAACAATCCATTTGTCTTGGGCTTTCAAGCCTCACTGGAAAGACTGAGACAGGCTTCTGGCCCCACTACCTTCGAACCTTATTTACTTTAAGCTCATGTTCACCTGACAGGGCAAAGAGTCCCAGGTGAGGAGCCTTAGTGCTCCCTTGGCCTTTTTACTTGTCTCATAAGACATGTTTATTACCTGCCAAAACTGGATGGCATTTGGGCTCATTAGAGCCAAGAAAGACTCCTGACACATTTTCATTGTTGGTGTGTATGTCACCAACTATAATTTACTAGTATCCACATCACATCACATCACATCACATCACATCACACCACATCACATCACATCACATCACATCACATCACTATTTGAACTCAGAATCAGGTGGAGGCAGCCTGGGCAGGCTTCAGAGTGTTCTGAACATGGTATTGAAGTTGGGAAATGTGATAAAATACTGTAACATGAAATTTGATTCCCTGAATTACCCTGGCTATGAAACAGGGTGAACTCGACGCTTAAAAAATATATAGGTACCCAAGACTCATTCCTGAGGTAGTAAATCAGAATCTGAGCCAGAGCCCAGGCATGCTGCATTTTTACGTAGCCAGGATTGAGAGCAAGTCTCAGCTAGGGTTCAATGAGTCCTGGCCACACCTATTCTGCAGTGAAGTTTTACCTTCTACTGTCAAATGTTGGGTAGCATTAGTCCACTAGTGCTTATTATATTTTTTATTTGGGCAGCATTTAATTTAGAAGATTACATATATACAGGAAAAAAAAATATGTCTTCTTTTGGAAATGAGAAGATTTGGCCACATGGGGTCTACTGGGTGAAGCGGTTGCAGTGGGATGGTGACTGCCCATCTAAACCCAGACGTGTATGCAAGCACTTTCTGGTTTGTCACGGTGTCTGCACATTCCTGTGTCTTCTTGTCCCTGTGCCTTGTGCCAGTGTGAGTGCCCTATTATAGTTTTTGTTTTTATAACATAAATAGAAAGATGATAAAAATAGATTTTCCCACCCCACATTCATTTTCTTTCAAACAAGGAAGTCAGATTTATTTTAAATTTATTGTCTAAAGTTTTACATATGCGGATTTATTTTTATTATAAAGTTGTCTTCTATTATTTAATAATACTAATATAAAAATAGCACCAGACAAAGCAAAATCAAGAAAACATTGTATAGAGAAAGGAAAGTTCATGTGGACTCGAAGACTTGACATTTGATGACAGTTCTCATCTTCAGTAACTTCTCTTATTTCTGACGCTATAAAATTATTTATTTATTTATTGTTAATCTTCACCCAAGGGTATTTCCCCATTGACTTTTTAAAATTCTTTATTGTTTAAAGTATTACATAAGTCTCCTTTTTTACCCATTGACCTCTCCCCAGCCGCCCCACCCGTCAGCACATGCCCTCATCCCCCTACTGT
The DNA here is from genome assembly GCF_014108245.1 of Pipistrellus kuhlii. Taxonomy (NCBI): domain Eukaryota; kingdom Metazoa; phylum Chordata; class Mammalia; order Chiroptera; family Vespertilionidae; genus Pipistrellus; species Pipistrellus kuhlii. The sequence goes on along the minus strand of NW_023425405.1, from coordinate 21,860,602 downwards.
CTGTGTCCATTGGTTATGCTCATATGCATGCATGCAAGTCCTTTGGATCGTCTCTTGAGAGTGGAAGGGAGGGTGAGAGACAGTGAGAGAAACATCGCTATGAGAGACACACCGATTTGTTGCCTCTTAAACACATCCCTACCAGGGCTGGGGATTGAGCCAGCAACCATGGTATGTGCCTTTGACCAGAATCGAACCTGAGACCCTTCGGGTTCGTGGGCTGACACTCTATGAGCAAAGCTGGCTAGGGCTAAACTGTTTCGTATTTAAGTGAGAAAAATTTCTGCCTGGGATGTCCAATTCATCACAAGTCATAAAAGAGTGTCTATTGAATGTAGGGGAAATTGTGTCCTGGAGAGATATACGGTAAACACGTTCAAATAGAAGTGTGATCAGAAATACTGTCGCTCGGTGTCCTGGAAATATGGGTAGAAAATGAAAGATACATTGTGTGAAAAGTTTTCAACACTGAGACATTTGCTACTGCAGCTGATGAGGGTACGATTTAGTAATATTTAGATGTAAGCCCTATAGTCACTGTGACTTTGAGAATCTTTATATGGCTGAAAATATTTTAGGCAGTGTGCCCACCACAGGCACACACCAGGAAGCAATTGCGAAATTAATGTTTGTAATAGAGGAAAGGTTTGGACCATCTAATAGAGAATGATGCTCCTGAGAGAATGCTAATATTGGACTTGCGATAAAACAAGTTCCACGAGTTATCTAAGGACACAGACCGCACATCCACTCATCTGCACCACTCAGCAGGAATTGCTTTCCTGCTAGACGTTAAAAATGGAACGCATCTTGGACACAGAGTCACCACCTGTAAGCTGGCTCTCCCCCTTAAACCAGATACAATACAGCATTCACTTACTGCACACAGGTCGGGGCTTAGTCACAGCTGAAAGCTAAGGAGAGCTGCCGAACTGTTGAAGGGAACTCATTTTCATCACCCCAGGAAAAACTCTCTGCTTATGCAAAAGCGGCAAAGATTGGTACCACGCAGTTGGCCTTTTGAGTGGACACTGGATAGTTCCCTGAAAAGGTGCCCACAAGTAGTTATAAAACGTTATAGAGAAAGTTATCTATTTGGTTCTCCTTTCTGTTTAGAATTGGTTTCTAGAAATCGAACATGTTGGAAATTTCATGGTAATGAAAACTGACTTCCCAGACAGCTTATTGATTTCCACCTCTGTGAAGACAACCTCCCACTGCTCAGGGCTGCATTATCAATTCTACCTACAGCGAGACATGTGGTCCACGGTGTGATTCAGGACAGAGCACTTAGTACAGGGACATTGGGATGCCAGAGAGTTGTGCAAGGACTTTTGAAAATCTTTAAAAATCATGTTGAAAATGCCTGTGCTTTTGAACAGCTACTTTCCATGATTAAACTAAGGAAAACTAAATATCATTCCTAGTCAAAGGCTCCCTGTCAAGGCTGAATTCTGAGTTCAAGCAAACTTGCCACAAGATTAAATTTTTCTCTCTCCTTATGTTACTTTATTTCCCTCCGCCCCCCCATCATCATTTATACCCTCTATGCCCTTTCCCAACCCTACTCCCCTCTCCCTGCAGTCATCACACTGTTGTCCATGAGTTCTCTCTGTTTTTCTTTTTCCTCTTTCCCTCCCTCTATCTCCTCCAACACCCCCATCAACCAAAAGAGCTGTCTGCCTGCTTTCTATGAGTCTGTCTCTATCCTTTTTTTTTTTTTTTTTAAATATATTTTATTGATTTTGTACAGAGAGGAAGGGAGAGAGACAGAGAGCCAGAAACATCGGTGAGAGAGAGTCATCAATCAGCTGCCTCTTGCACACCCCTACTGGGGATATGCCCGCAACCAAGGTACATGCCCTTGACCGGAATCGAACCCGGGTCCCTTCAGTCCCCAAGCTGACGCTCTATCCATTGAGCCAAACCGGTTTTGGTGAGTCTGTCTCTATTCTGCTTATTAGTTCCGTTTGTTCATTATATTCCTCATATAAGTGAGATCCCATAGTACTTGTCTTTCTCCAACTGGCTTATTTTGCTTAGCATAATGTTCTCAGGACCATCTATGCTACAGCAAAGGGTAAATTTTCTTCCTTTTTATAGCTGAGTACCATTTCATTGTTGACACAATATTTAACAATGATATTTGTTTTTAACAATGTTGTTACCAAAGAAAAAGGTGCAGATTTCTGGTTACAAGAAAAAAAAAATTTAAAAATTGTAAAAGAAAATGTTAAAAGTAAAATATTTTAATTTTTATCTTTTCCCCCCCAATTTTGAAGTCAAGATACAATCTACAAGCACCAATATCATACACACTATGCATTATATAGTGCGATGGCAAACAAGTTCAGAAAAATAAAGTTTGATTATTTTCCTGCCACATTAATCCACAGACATTTGTGTCCCTGGCTTCTGTAGACTCTGGAGTTTTTATTTTTCAATGACTCTTTAATCTCTTTAATGCGTGTTATATGTCTTGTGTGGACAATGTGATGGACCCAAAGCTTAGCTGTCTGTTTCACCACCAGATGGCGCCTGAGTCCTTCTTGAAAAAATCGAGCAATTATTCAATGTCCACCAGTGGGTGGGCATGCCTGTTCTTTCTAAGTATGAGCTTGGGGAAAACCTTTGAAAACCTCTATTTTAGGCAGTTGGCTAGGAGTTTCACCTGCCCACTTTTATTTATTTATTTATTTATTTATTTATTTATTTATTTATTTATTTTAAATATATTTTTATTGATTTTTTACAGAGAGGAAGAGAGAGGGACAGAGAGCTAGAAACATCAATGAGAGAGAATCATCGATCAGCCATCTCTTGCACACCCCCTACTGAGGATGTGCCTGCAACCAAGGTACATGCCTTTGACCGGAATCGAACCCAGGACCTTTCAGTCTGCAGGCCGCTCTATCCACTGAGCCAAACCGGTTTCGGGCCACCTGTCCACTTTTAGGGAGAGGTCTGAATCTTCATACTCATGGTCAGAGTCATTCCAGACAGTTTTCATGAGAATTTTTTCTTGTTTTGGTAGAGTATTATTAACAGTTAGGTTAATATTTATTTTTGAAAGATAAATTGCAAATAAAAACTATATTACTTAAATAGAATAATTTGAGTTCACTACAGAGCCTTTTCTAAAGAATCTGAAACATCAGAATAATAGGATCCTAATACCGAGGTGACTTGAGAGCTCACCATCAGCAAATAAGGCCTTGGAATCTGCAGAGAGCTAGCTGCCTAAGGCCACACACCTGTGAGGCCATTATGGGAACATCAATAATCCATCTTGGATAGTCCTTTTAACTTGCTTGGGATTTCTATTCAAGTTCTCTGCCGGCTCTCTTTACTTCCATCACCACGTCTCCTCTGCTTCCAACCCTCCCGCCTCCTTCAGACCCTTGTGATTGCATTGAATCCACTTGGATAATCCAGGCTCATCTTCCCATTGAAAAGCCTAAACTGCATCACATGTGCAAAGTCCCTTTTACCTAGGAAGGTGATGTGTTCACAGGTTCCCCACATTGGGATGAGGAGAACATCCTTCCGCCCACCACAATCAGTATCTGGGCACGTGCCGTGCTGAGGGCACTGAGCAGCCAGATGCACCAGCACTGGTCAAGTCATAGCCTGTGCTTTCTACTTCCTTCTCCCCCTGCCTCCTCCCAGTACCTGGAAGCAGCTGAGGAAGAGGGAAAGGAGGCTGAGAAAAACAGAGCTCACCCACCCAACCTTCCCCATCGCTGGAAGCGGGTGGAGCTGAAGGGCTCAGTTCCAGCTGGAGAGAGGACAGACCTTGAAATTAGATGGTAGGTAATGGTTTTGATCACAACAGGACTGAACTTTTCCTTTTTACTAGTAACTGAAAAGTATGCTGTGTTAACTCCTAACACATTTGAAAAGTCACGCTCTATCTGGAGGGTTGCTTATGGCTGGTGAAAGGAACTCCTCAGTAGGGAGACTGAAGGCAATGTTGGGGAGAAAGCCATCCACGTGGTTCCTCATAGGATCAAACTCATTGAATGAACCTGGTACAAGTAAATCCTATTCACTGCATGAACTGGAAATACCCTTTCCCTAGATGGGTTAGGTGGCTGAGTGTTGAGCCTACTGTACCAGGAGGCCATGAGCTGGGGGGCCTTGGATGCCCATGGCTTTCCAATGAACACTGGATGATTCTTCTCTCATTTAGAAATTTTTTGGGAAAAAGTAGAGAAAGGAGAGAAGAGAGTGGGGAGAATGTGGAAAGGCCTGGACTGATAACTATGGATACGCCCCTTGGGACCAACTGGTGGACAACATTTCAAATCTGTGCTGGCAGGAAGAGTGGGGCGCGGGGCCAACACAGGAGGGAGGCTCAGCGGTGTCTAAGAAGCTCTGAATCACACTTCCAGTACTTCCCATCATGTGAATGTCTGGCCTGCCTGAACCCTCAAACCAGGAAACTTCCATGGGCTTCCTGAGGACACCAATTAGACGTCTAAACCCAAGTTTCTCCCCGATGGCTGGGCGAGCCTGCTTCCTTCACTCCTGGGACCAGGAACACCGAGAGCAGGCCCCGCACAAGCCAGAAAATGGTGAGTGGCAATCATTAGGCCAAAACCAAAATTACTACCTACCATTTTTATTACATGTGATGTGTAATTATAATGTCCATGTAACAATAATGACAAACATGTTCTATTAACAGTTCTCCAAAGTCAGACCTAATGGTTTGGGCGAGGAAAAACTTTTGGAGGGAGAATTTGGAGCACTGAAAATGGATGTGTGTTTTGTGCAGGTAGTGAGACGTTGGTATGTGTGTTTGAACAGAGAGGGAGAGTCAAGATAAGGTGCAGCAGATACTGAGCATAATGCAAAGAAACAAGATGGATGTTTTGTGCCTCCCTCTTCAATATAGGGCCTGGGAAAAATAGAGCAGAAGAGGGCCCAGTTTTCAACAGAGCCCCAGGTTGTGAGAAAGGAACCCGACTCCAGCGTGACATGGGAAGGGGCAGGGAGCAGGGAGGGCCATTAAACAGAGTTCACCTTTCCCTAGGTTCTAAATAGGAATGAACTTGACAAGCCAAGTGGAAGTGGGATATTGTTGATGTAGTCCCGATTTCCAGAGCTTTGTCCTTTCCCTCCCTTTCCTCCACTGGAGCTTCCAGCCTGTGCCCAGGGACTGGTTTGAATGAGCCACTGCCTTATTTGCAGCCATCCGGGATCTGGGGTGTAGACGCAAATGTTAGTTTTCTCTGGTAAGTGTCAGTGGCAATTGGATTGGTTTCTGATTTGCATTCCCAAGGCCTCAGGGCTCTCAGGAAACCACATCTCACAGGCAGTCTGGTGGGGATTATTTTTAATCTTGGCTATAAATGCCAGTCCATCATATTTCTTAAAACTGGAAGAGCTTCCATTCACAAGGCAGAAGATAGCAAAATTCTGGAACCAAAAAGGAGATAAGGAGAAGGGACTCTGGGGATCAAGTGTGAGATGTGGGGCAGAGACAGGTTTGGCAGCTGCTGGCCCTTTGGGGCACTTGAGAAACTTGAATGGAGGAATTTGTTCTGAAAGAGCATGCAGTGTGGGAGACCTATCTTGGACATTTTAAGCATTCTGCAGTTTTCTTTCCAAGTCCGTCTCTTTATAAATTGTCCTTATTTCCGATGTAAGTGGTGACTTCTCAACTATTCTCATTACTTCTGAGCCTCTTGTCTCTCACTGGTCTGGGCCTTGCCTGCAGAGGATGTACTCCAAGTTCTAGGCCAGGTTTAGAATTGGTTTGTGTGCAGATAGATGCACACTCCGTAAGGATATTTTGAAATCTCAGATGAACTCCCACATAAAGTGGAATGAATTTTTAAATTTGCACACTGAGTTAGTGAAAAATCAACTTATATTTAAAAAGTAATTTATTAATTTTTGCCCCCAAGTTTTAATTTTAAAAAATTAAAAAATGATTGCTTTAATATAAGCATAGGGTCCCCTCAATTCCCCTGATAGGTGAAAACATAATTCTGGGTAAACTCACTCATTTCATGTTACACTCACCCCACTCAAGATATTCTCTCCTGCTTTGAGCCTGGCTGCTAGTTAAAGGCGGAAGGAAGGTGGTTTGGGCTGGTCTCCAGGCCAGGTGTCCAGTCACCAGCCACATCTTTCCCATCTGCAGAATCATTGTGTGCAACCTCACTCCCTCTCGCTTTGACACCTACCTTCACGTGGCTCCCTGTCTCCTCCCTGGTCTGCCCTGCTCTGGCTCACTCCCCTGGTGTTGGCTGCTCCATCTTTGTGCTACAGAATCTCATTCATTACGTGGTGGTTGGAGTAATGTCCGTACTGTGGCACAGGTGCACGTCTTCCTTGGGAGTTGACCACCATGTCTTCTTAGCTACTTGGCAGACAAGTTAGAGTGGGCGAGGGTGGCCTAAAATTGGCTTTCATATGTACTTCTTCAGGTTACACTGGTTAATTAAAGAGGTTTCAGGTGTACAATTCTATAATATATCATCTGTATATTGTAGTATGTGTTCACTACCCAGTCAAGTCTCCTTTTGTCACCATTTATCCCCCCTTTACCCTCTTCTACCTGCTCCTACTCCCCTTTCCCTCTGGTAATCACCATGCTGTTGTCTGTGTCTATGTAGTTTTGTTGTTGTGTTTTTTATTTTATTTTATTATTATTTTTTTCTTAATCCCTCCACCTATTTCACTAATCCTCATCCCTCCCACAGCTATTAGTCTGTTCTCTATATCTATGAGTTTGTTTCTGTTTTGCTTGTTTATTTTTTCATTAGATTCCACATAAAAGTGAAATCATATAGTATTTGTCTTTTTCCAACTAACTTATATCACTTAGCATAATGCTCTCCAAGTCGATCCATGCTGTTGTAAAGAATAAGATTTCCTTTTTTTTATGGCTGAATAGTATTGCATTGTATAAATGTACCATAGTTTTTTTATTCTCTCATCTACTGATGGACACTTGGGCTGCTTCCAAATCTTGGCAATTGTAAATAGCGCTGTGATGAACATAGGGTTCATTCTATAGAATCAGTGTTTAAGGTTTATTTGGATATATCCCCAGTTCAAAAATTTCCTTAGTTATTTCCTGTAGAAAATTGGTTTGGGGCAGTTTTTATGACCCCAATTAAGACTGATTGAAACATACTTAGAGGTCCTTGGATAATAATAAAAAATTATGTTTAGCTGAAACCGGTTTGGCTCAGTGGATATAATGGCATTGGATAATATTTAGGGACAACATTAATTAATAGGATGAAAGTTAACATCTTTTTCTTTTTCCTGAATTTCTATTTCCTCTATAAACAATAGTGTTTCCTCCTATTAGGTTGAGATAGATGTATTTTATTACACAAGAAATTATTCATCTATGTTTATTTTATAAATAATTTTTAAATAGGTAGTAATAGATGTTAAATTTTCCTCATTTTAAAAAAAGCATTTCTGAAAATTATTATCATTTTTCTCCTTTGTATTGTCAATATGGTAAATTACATTGACATATATTTTAATATTAAGCTGTTTTCTAGAGACAGCTATCTTATCTAGGTTTTCAAACACCTACATAGATTTGAACAAAATAAGTTCTTATGAGTACTGCTATATGGTAGTTTATGGTAATTTTTTAATTATTTTTTTATTTTGTGTATTTTGGTGCCTTTTTTATTTCTCAATAATATAAGCAAAGAATACTAATTTTATTTATTTATTAGACTCATTTTAATTCTCCCTTTTCTGATCTTTAATTTATGACATAAATATATATAATGAATTGTGTTTTTCTTATTTTATTAGATTTATTTCATAATTATTCTTCTAATTTCTTGGTTTAGGCTTATACGTTTTTAAAGTATTTTTCTTTAAATCTTAACTTACACAGCCTCTTCTTGGCTAGATTGATTTAATACAACAACCACATGTCTGTTTATTTTCTGTGTTTTCCCACTAGAGTAATAGATCTGTGATGACAGCAGCCCAATTTATTTTGCTGCATCCTGGATATCTAGCCTATAGACTAGTGCCTGTCATATAGTTGGTATTCAGCCAATAATGGTGAAATTAATATATAAATCATCCTCTAATTATATACATCACATAATGAAAATAAATGATTGATTAATTGAATAGAGGAAGGGAAGGGAGAAAAAACAGACCTATAAATGGTTCCCAGAATTCTAGCTTCATCAATAGAAAATATTGCAGTGCTACTTAATATTATTAGGTCTAGTAATAATTAATGTCGTTTTCTAATACTTTTTTAAATCGAATTTATTTAAACAATACAACAAAATTTAATCAACAATATAGTTGCCGTTGTTTTCTACTACTTGTGCCCAATGCTCAGGAAGCATTTTCATCCCTCTGTTGTAAAATTCTTGTGATTTTGATGCAAAAAATTTGGTCAATGCATTTTTGAGGCATTCTTCATTATTAAATTTTTTTCCAAGAAGAAAGTTTTGCAAAGAACGAAATAAATGGTAATCGGAAGGGGCAATATCAGGAGAATATGCAGGTTGAGGGAGAACTTCCCATTCCAACTGGCGCAGTTTTTCAGCAGTGATTCTTGCAGTATGCGGTCGTGCGTTATCGTGGTGAAGAAATACGCCCTTCCGATTAATCAGCGCGGGTTCTTTTTCTCTTAAAGCTTGGGCTAACCTTTCCAATTGGGCACTATACACTGCACTTGTAATGGTTTGGTTCGATGGTAAAAGTTCATAATGAAGAATTCCACCAAACACACAGCATCACTTTTTTCGCATGCAAGTCAGGTTTTGGCGTGGGATGTGGAGCCTCATTTTTGTCCAACCATTGAGGCCGCCTTTTCAAATTAACATACAGCACCCATTTTTCATCTCCGGTAACAATTTGCTCTAAAAACGGCAAACGGTTTTGACGAGAGAGGAGCGAACTGCAAATTGTGACTCTTTGATTATGGTTGTTGTCGGTCAACTCATGAGGAACCCATTTTCCAAACTTTTGGACTTTGCCAAGTGCACGCAATTGATTGGAAATTGTTTTTTGTGAACAATTTAAAGTTGTCGCAAGCTCTTGTTGGGTAATTTGAGGATTTTGCACCAAAAGAGCTTGAAGAGCTTCTTGATCAAAATTGGACACACGGCCTCGACCACTCTTGTCATCTAATGAAAAATTTCCCTCGCGAAATTTCTCAAACCAACGCTGGCATTTTCTGGCGCTAACTGCATCTTGACCAAGAGCACTACAGATGTTTTTTGCAGCCTCACTTGCTTTTCTTCCTAACTGGAACTCGTAAAGCATGCAGTGCTGAATATGCTCTTCATCCGCCATCTTCTTAGCCCTAGTTTTGCAACAAAAACCAAACCAAACACAAACTTTTTCAAGCAAAACTTGTTAATTGCACTTCACACGTTCTGTAGATACCACATGTTTGAAGGTTATGTCAATACAAGTCAACGCCAAACAAGATTTTAAATGAATGTTTAAAAACGACATTAATTATTACTAGATAGTAAGTTGGAGAAAACTGAAGAAGTGTGTTTGGGGAGAAAAAGTAAGAATCCAGTTTTGTGAATGTGATAGTTTTTGTTGTTGTTAAATATATTTTTATTGATTTCAGAGAGGAAAGGTGAGGGAGAGAAAGATAGAAACATAAATGATGAGGGAGAATCATTTATTGGCTGCCTCCTGTATACATTCCTCGGGATTGAGCCTGAATCCCTGGGGCATTTTCCCTGACTGGGAATTGAACAGTGACCTCCTAGTTCATAGGCTGATGCTCAACCACTGGAGCAATGCCAGCTGGGCTGAATATGATAATTTTGAGATACTTCTCCACTAAGGGTTTCTATAAAACTATATTGTTTGTATATTCTAAAATTTTTTAAAAATTAATTTCAAAATTCTGCAATCAGCTTCTAGTGCTCACATTCAAGGACCATCAGATATTTGAGAAAAGACATAATCATGAAAGAAAGAAAATGAAAACACATACAAAAATGGAACTTGTAGGAAGGAGAAATAATAGAGGGAGGATTGTCATAGTATTTCTATGAAATTTAGGAATGTAGGAGAAAATTGATGGTTTAATAGATTTGCTAATGGGAAGGTGAGGGAATGTCCTAATTTTTATCAAAGAATGTAAGGGCAACTTCATCGGTGAAAAATGAAGCAGGGAGAAGAGGGATTGGAGGTTTCAAGACTGAGGAAAAGATAAGAGATAGTAATTTTGGGTATTTAAGTGAATGATTTACCAGAGAAATATGGGCTAAAAATGTTCAATGATGTTACTTATTTAAGGATGAAGAGCATGAATCTAGGAACACAAGTTCATCCGGTTATAAAATATTCTCAAGTAACACTAGGCTGTTTAGAGGGAAATGTGGAGTATTAAAAATGTTGAGTTCATCTTGCCGAAACCGGTGTGGCTCAGTGCATAGAGCGTTGGCCTGAGGACTGAAAGGTCCCAGGTTTGATTCTGGTCAAGGGCATGTACCTTGGTTGAGGGCACATCCCCAGTGGGGGTTGTGCAGGAGGCAGCTGGATCGATGATTCTCTCTCATCGATGTTTCTAACTCTCTATCCCTCTCTCTTCCTCTCTGTAAAAAATCAATAAAATATATATTTTTAAAAAATGTTGAGTTCATCTAGATATGGGCATGAAGAGAGAGGGCCAGGAAATTGGAGTATTTTCTAACTCATTTGTATATAATTTTGTTAGGGAAATTTCAAACATACCCTGAAATAGTGAGACTAGTACAAAGAACCCCATGCACCTGAGATTTTGTTTGACATGATTTCAGTCACAATCAACATTTGACTATTCTTAACCTCTCTCCTCTTCATTCCTTTGCCCTGTGCCAAATTATCTTAGAGTAAATCTCAGACATAATCTCACTCCACCTGTAATTACCCAAAGTATTTTTAAGGATCTGGGCACAATACTTAACTTGTAATACAACCTGGGTATGAAGGGAAGCAAAGAGAATAACAGAATATAAATGTCTATGGATCAAAAGCCCATGACCTTTCCATAGCAGCCCTGGAGGAAAGGGATAAAATGGAAGAAAGGAGATAGAATTTTAACCCATGAGTTGGGAGATTTGCATTTTTTATTAAAACACACATAATGGGAGAATCAGTCAGCTAATTATGCTACATAGCCTGTACCTCAAACTTTGCTACTTACCTAGTTCTCTGTCTTGTAAAAACATCAATATAAACCACATCGAAAGGTATAAACATGTCAAATGGCTATATTGTACACCCGAAACTAATATAACCAATAAAAGATTGCATACCAACTACACTTTAAAATATAAAAATTAATGCATACATGTAAATTAATGCATACATGTTCTGGATAGTTCAAACAATGCAGAAAGGTAGAAAATGTGGTGTAAATGTTTCATTTATCTCCAAATACCCATTTTTGGTACATCCTTCCAGAACTTTATAGACACACATATATACACAAGAAATATATGTATATTCCATAAAAGGACATAAATGGAATTATAAAATATCTCCTTACTTTTTGTACTCAACAATATTTTGAAAATATTTTCATTTCAGTATACATGCATCTGTCTCTGAA